>NC_092174.1:2717939-3982939 GCF_045791955.1 Oncorhynchus clarkii lewisi
TATTGTGTAAGATGAAGTTCTATGAGTGTCATCTGATGAAGATCTTCAAAGGTTAGTGATTATTAATTGTATCTCTATTTGTGCTTTTTGTGACTCTGGCTGGAAAATCTTTGGCTGGAAAAATGGCTGTGTTCTTCTGTGGCTTGGTGGTGACCTAACATAATTGTTTGTGGTGCTTTTGCTGTAAAGCATATTTGAAATCGGACACTGTGGTGGGATTAACAACAAGAGTATCTTTAAAATGGTATAAGATACATGTATGTTTGAAGAATTTTAATTGAGATTTGTTGTTTTGAATTTGGCGCCCTGCACTTTCACTGGCTGTTGTCATATCATCCCATTAACGGGATTTCAGCCCTAAGAAATTTTTAACCCACTATTGTCATTGAAAGTAATAATTTGTTCTTAACTCTCTTGCCTAGTTAAATAAAGGTAAAATAAATAAAAAATAATCAATAAATTGATTAGACCTAGGGAATTGTAAATATAAATGACACTTGTTATAGATGTATTTGACCTTAATATTGCTAGAGACAAATGTAAAACCAGTCATATGGCAGCAAACTGAAGCCTATCAACATATTGTTTATTCCACTGTATAGTTTATGAAATACTGTTTCATGATGCAGAAGTTCAATCAAATCAAACTTTGTCACATGCCCGAATACAACAAATGTAGACCTTACTGTGAAATGCTTACTTACAAGCCCTTAACCAACAGTGCAGATCAAGAAGAGTTAAGAAAATATTTACCAAATTAACTGAAGTAAAAAATTATAAAAAGTAACACAATAAATAAACAATAACGAGTCTATATACAGGGGATACCGGTACAGAGTCTGTGTGCGGGAGTACAGGTTAGTTGAGGTAATTTGTACATGTAGGTAGGGGTGAAGTGACTATGCACAGATAATAAACAGCGAGTAGCATCAGTGTACAAACAAATGGGGGAGGGGTGAATGTAAATAGTCTAGTGGCCATTTGATTAATTGTTCAGCAGTCTTCTGGCTTGGGGTAGAAGCCGTTAAGGAGCCTTTTGGTCCTAGACTTGGAGCTCCGGTACCGCTTGCTGTGCGATAGCAGCACAAGTCTATGACTTGGGTGACTGAAGTCTCTGACAATTTTATAAGCTTTCCTCTGACGCCACCTATTTATAGAGGTCCTGGATGGCAGGAAGCTTGGCCCCAGTGATGTACTGGGCCGTACGCACTACCCTCTGTAGCACCTTACAGCCAGATGCTGAGCAGTTGCCATACCAAGCGGTGATGCAACCGTTCAGGATGCTCTCGATGGTGCAGCTGTATAACTTTTTGAGGATCTGGGGACCCATGCCAAATCTTGAGGGGGAAAAGGTTTTGTCGTGTCCTCTTCACGTGTGTTTGGACCATGCTAGTTCGTTGGTGATGTGGACACCAATAAACTTTAAACTCTAGACCCATCATTGTAAGCCTGCCACACACACACACACACACTATACGATACATTTATTAAACATATGAGTATGGGTTTTTGTCACAACCCGGCTCGTGGGAAGTGACAAAGAGCTCTAATAGGACCAGGGCACAAATAATAATAATAATAATCAATCATTTTGCTATTTATTTAGCAATCTTACATATAAAACCTTATTTGTTCACCAAAAATTGTGAATAACTCACCACGGGTTAATGAGAAGGGTGTGCTTGAAAGGATGCACATAACTCTGCAATGTTGGTTTGTATTGGAGAGAGTCTCAGTCTTAAATTATTTTCCACACAAAGTCTGTGCCTGTGTTTAGTTTTCATGCTAGTGAGGGCCGAGAATCCACTCTCACATATGTACGTGGTTGTAAAGGGCATCAGTGTCTTAACAGTGCGATTTGCCAAGGCTAGAAACTCTGAGCGCAACCCTGACCATAAATCTGGCAGTGGCTTGTGATTAAATTCAATTTTCACAGAACAGCTTGTTGCAATTTTGATGAGGCTCTCTTGTTCAGATATCGGTAAGTAAATAAAACTTTAAACTCGTCTCTCAATTAAAAAAAACATGTCAATAATTTGCCCATTGATAACCAGCGCACTTCTTGCGTTACATGATCGCTGCCCATGTCATTGCATTATGCAGAAAATACACGAGAGTTCAGGGGTCTTGGTTTAACGTAGAGACAATCGATTGTGAATATTTTTTTTGCCATAAAGATAATTTACGAAAATCGCTATTTAGCTAGTTTTTTTCAGTCACATCCAATACCAGGTGTATCAAATGCAATTATTTGAATGATGCTGTGCCTACATGTGTGTATTACAATTATTTTAACGGTTTTCTAGGTGTGAAGGAGAGTCGGACCAAAATGCAGCGTGCAGATTGCGATCCATGTTTATTCAACAAACGAAACACGAATCTAAATACAAACACTACAAAACAATAAACGTAACGAAAACCGAAACAGCCTATACTAGTGTAAACTAACACAGAATAAGGACATCAAGACACTAAGGACAATCACCCACGACAAACTCAAAGAATATGGCTGCCTAAATATGGTTCCCAATCAGAGACAACGATCAACACCTGCCTCTGATTGAGAACCACTCCAGACAGCCATAGACTTTGCTAGATAACCCCACTAGCTACAATCCCAATACATACACACCAACACCCCAAGACAAAACACACCACAATACAAAAACCCCATGCCACACCCTGGCCTGACCCAATACATGAAGAAAAACACAAAATACTTAGACCAGGGCGTGACAGAACCCCCCCCACCTAAGGTGCGGACTCCCGAACGCACCTCAAAACAATAGGGAGGGTCCGGGTGGGCGTCTGTCCATGGTGGCGGCTCCGGCGCGGGACGTGGACCCCACTCAATCAATGTCTTAGTCCCCTCTCCTCGCGTCCCTGGATAGTCCACCCTCGCCGCTGACCATGGCCTAGTAGTCCTCACCCAGAAACTCACTGGACTGAGGAGCAGATCGGGACTGAAGGACAGCTCGGGACTGAAGGACAGCTCGGGACTGAAGGGAAGCTCGGGAGTGAGAGAAAGCTTGGGAGTGAGAGAAAGCTCGGGAGTGAGAGAAAGCTCGGGAGTGAGAGAAAGCTCGGGAGTGAGAGAAAGCTCGGGAGTGAGAGAAAGCTCGGGAGTGAGAGAAAGCTCGGGAGTGAGAGAAAGCTCGGGAAAGCTCGGGAGTGAGAGAAAGCTCGGGAGTGAGAGAAAGCTCAGGCAGGTAGGTAGATCTACCAGATCCTGGCTGGCTGGTGGTTTTAGCAGATCCTGGCTGACTGGCGGATCCTGGCCGACTGGCGGATCCTGGCCGACTGGCAGATCTGGAAAAGTCTAGTTGACTGGCGGAACTGGAAGAGTCTGGTTGACTGGCGGATCTGGAAGAGTCTGGTTGACTGGCGGATCTGGAAGAGTCTGGTTGACTGGCGGATCTGGAAGAGTCTGGTTGACTGGCAGATCTGGAAGAGTCTGGTTGACTGGCAGATCTGGAAGAGTCTGGTTGACTGGCAGATCTGGAAGAGTCTGGTTGACTGGCAGATCTGGAAGAGTGGTTGACTGGCAGATCTGGAAGAGTCTGGCTGACTGGCAGATCTGGAAGAGTCTGGCTGACTGGCAGATCTGGAAGAGTCTGGCTGACTGGCAGATCTGGAAGAGTCTGGCTGACTGGCAGATCTGGAAGAGTCTGGCTGACTGGCAGATCTGGAAGAGTCTGGCTGACTGGCGGATCCTGGCAGACTGGCAGATCCTGGCCGACTGGCAGATCCTGGCCGACTGGCAGATCTGGAAAAGTCTAGTTGACTGGCGGATCTGGAAGAGTCTGGTTGACTGGCGGATCTGGAAGAGTCTGGTTGACTGGCGGATCTGGAAGAGTCTGGTTGACTGGCGGATCTGGAAGAGTCTGGTTGACTGGCGGATCTGGAAGAGTCTGGTTGACTGGCAGATCTGGAAGAGTCTGGTTGACTGGCAGATCTGGAAGAGTCTGGTTGACTGGCAGATCTGGAAGAGTCTGGCTGACTGGCAGATCTGGAAGAGTCTGGCTGACTGGCAGATCTGGAAGAGTCTGGCTGACTGGCAGATCTGGAAGAGTCTGGCTGACTGGCAGATCTGGAAGAGTCTGGCTGACTGGCAGATCTGGAAGAGTCTGGCTGACTGGCAGATCTGGAAGAGTCTGGCTGACTGGCGGATCCTGGCAGACTGAAAGATCTGGCTGCTCCATACTGTCTGGCGGCTCTGGCTGCTCCATGCTGACTGGCGGCTCTGACTGCTCCATGTAGGCTGACAGCTCTGGCGACTTCTTACAGACTGGCAGCTCTGGCGGCTCCGTGCAGACTGGCAGCTCCTTGCAGACTGGCAGCTCCTTGCAGACTGACAGCTCCTTGCAGACTGGCAGCTCCGTGCAGACTGGCAGCTCCGTGCAGACTGGCAGCTCCTTGCAGACTGGCAGCTCCGTGCAGACTGGCAGCTCCGTGCAGACTGGCAGCTCCGTGCAGACTGGCAGCTCCGTGCAGACTGGCAGCTCATTGCAGACTGGCAGCTCGGGCTGCTTCATGCAGACTGACAGCTCTGGCTGCTCCATGCAGACTGACATCTCTGGCTGCTCCATGCAGACTGACAGCTCTGGCTGCTCCATGCAGACTGACATCTCTGGCTGCTCCATGCAGACTGACAGCTCTGGCTGCTCCATGCAGACTGACAGCTCTGGCTGCTTTATGCAGACTGACAGCTCTGGCTGCTCCATGCAGGCTGGCAGCTCTGGCTGCTCCATGCAGGCTGGCAGCTCTGACTGCTCCATGCAGGCTGGCAGCTCTGGCTGCGCTGAACAGGCGGGAGACTCCGGCAGCGCAGGAGAGGAGAGAGGCTCTGGCTGCGCTAAACAGGCGGGAGACTCCGGCAGCGCAGGAGAGGAGAAAAGCTCTGGCTGCGCTAAACAGGCGGGAGGCTCCGGCAGCGCTGTAGAGGAGAAAAGCTCTGGCTGCGCTAAACAGGCGAGGCGCACTGAAGGCCTGGTGCGTGGTGCTGGAACTGGATCGAGGACACGCACAGGAAGCCTGGTGCGGGGAGCTGCTTCCGGAGGACTGGAGTGTGGAGGTGGCACAGGATGGGCTAGACCGTGAAGGCGTACTGGAGATCTTGAGAGCAGTGTTGGCACAGGACGTGCAAGGCTAGGGATGTGCACAGGAGGCCTGGTGCGTGAGGCTGGCACCGACTTCACCAGCCGACTAACACGCACCTCAGGACGAGTATGGAGCGCTGACCCAGGTGCCATCAAATCCCCGACACGTTCCGTCGGGCGAATTCCATGCAAAAAGCACCAACACAGCAACTCCCTCATTTCTCTCTCCTCCAATTTCCCCATTAACTCCTTCACAGTCTCTGTTTCGCTCACCTCCAACACCGGCTCTGGTTCTGGTCTCCTCCTTGGCTCCTCACGATAAACAGGGAGAGTTGGCTCAGGTCTGACTCCTGACTCTGCCACACTCTCCCTGAGCCCCCCCCCCCAATACATTTTTGGGGCTGATTCTCAGGCTTCCATCCGCTACGCCGTGCTGCCTCCTCATATCTGCGCCTCTCAGCTTTCGCCGCCTCCAGTTCTTCCTTGGGGCGGCGATATTCTCCAGGCTGAGCCCAGGGTCCTTTACCGTCCAGTTCTTCCTCCCATGTCCATTTCTCCAGGTGGTGCAGCCTCTCCCACTGCAGCTGCTGCTTTTCCTGCTGCCTCTCCTGTGGCTCCTGCCTGTTAACACGCTGCTTGGTCCGTTGGTGGTGGGTGATTCTGTAACGGTTTTCTAGGTGTGAAGGAGAGTCGGACCAAAATGCAGCGTGTAGATTGCGATCCATGTTTATTCAACAAACGAAACACGAATCTAAATACAAGCACTACAAAACAATAAACGTAACGAAAACCGAAACAGCCTATACTAGTGTAAACTAACACAGAATAAGGACATCAAGACAATCACCCACGACAAACTCAAAGAATATGGCTGCCTAAATATGGTTCCCAATCAGAGACAACGATCAACACCTGCCTCTGATTGAGAACCACTCCAGACAGCCATAGACTTTGCTAGATAACCCCACTAGCTACAATCCCAATACATACACACCAACACCCCAAGACAAAACACACCACAATAAAAAAAACCATGCCACACCCTGGCCTGACCCAATACATGAAGAAAAACACAAAATACTTAGACCAGGGCGTGACAATTATACACTTCAACAGGGTTTACCGCTCCTGGGACATCAATGATTACACATTGTAACTATGAAATAAACTAGAAACATGATTTAAGTAAAGGCTGATTTGTAATTCATATATACAGATAAAAACAGTACACTTCCTATGCATATCTAACTCCCTTCATCTTCATTAATCTGAGGAGGTTCTCCCAGCCATGTGGACGATTGAGAACAGGGCAGCAAAGTTTGTTTTTCACCAGAACGGTTTAGAGCATATTACTATTTGCCTATGAATAACCAGACCTTCATACAAACTTGCTATGCTGAATTCTTGACGCACAATCGAAGGTGCTGCCATATCCTGCCAGCACTCCCACAAGCGAGCCACTCAGGCGGGAAATGACACGTGGAAGAGGGCGAGGAATGAGATGGAAGTAACAATCCAGTTTAATTGCTCTGAGACCGGCATAATAATGTAATGAAACAAGCAGGGAGCAGGTTTCGAACCCTCAACATTCTAGCCCGAAGTCCAGTACGCTATCAACTGTGCCCAAATGTATTAATTGGGGTTGGGTCCGATTGTGGTTAAAAACACTTTATCAATTGGAATCTTTAACATGTGGAAAGGGGAAGAAGTATTATTATTAGTTTTTCACAGGAGTAGCAGGCTCTGAATTCTGCTAATAGTGTTTCTAGGATGGGCTATTAGTTGAACTATAGACTATTCAACCTTTACTAAAGAATTGTATAATAGCCAAGCCCCATCCCCCCACCCCAACTTGAGCTACCGTAGGTGTGAACCCCCCCCCCAACTTGCAACAAATCATTTGTATCTACCTTTCCACATGTAATACCCTTGTTAGAATCAAGTATTGCGTTTTGTTATAATGAATTGGTGTTAGATTTAGAAGGTGATTGGATTGCTCCCGAATTGTAACATTGTTAGTGCATTTCTTTTGAAGACATATTTCTTTAATGTACAAGTGAATAGGTTGGTTTACTTTTAAGTTTAAGTTTTGACCAGTAAGGTTGCTTGTTAAGCTGCCGGCCAATGGGAGTGTTGACCTGGTAACGGGAGGCCTGGGAAAAAAGAGAGGGAGAGAGACGTTGAGAAAAGGATGGACATTACATTATGACCGCTGGTGAAGAAAAATGTTAAAAGATGACGATTCAAATGGAACAAAACCCATACCTACAATTTTGATGGGAAATACTGATATTCTTTTATAAGAGTTATTGTCATTTACCTCTTAAGTCTACCCCTTCCTTTTTCGAACATTCTGTTAAAAATCGCGCAACTTTTCAGCGTCCTGCTACTCATGCCAGGAATATAGTATATGCATATGATTAGTATGTGTGGATAGAAAACACTCTGAAGTTTCTAAAACAGATCGTGTGTTTCATCGAAAAGCGCAAGAAAAACTGCTCTCTGAAAGCTAAAAATTATTTCCATGCGTCACTTTCATGGGTTGTTAAAAGGGCACAAAATTAATTATGGACCTGCATGCAATTCCTACAGATTCCACACGATGTCGCCATTGTCGTCATTTTCCAGGGACTTTTTTGTTGGTAAATCCAACTAACTGGATTCAATTTCTTCCGGTCTCCGCCAGGATGTTGTGAGGTGCACATTGGCAGCCATTGATTTGAAGACGAGGAGCTATTGAATACACATCGCCCTGTAATCATTTTGATAGATTATAAACGTTTACTAATACCTAAAGTTGGATTACAAAAGTATTTCGAAGTGTTTTGTGAAAGTTTATCGTCAACTTTTTTAATTTTAAAAAATGACGCAGCGTTTTAAAACGATGTTTTTTCTGAATCACACAGCTTCCATAGAAAGCTATTTTGGGTATATATGGACCGATTTTAACGAAAAAAAAACCCAATAGTGATGTTTATGGGGCATATAGGAGTGCCAAGAAAGAAGCTCGTCAAAGGTAATGAATGTTTTATATTTTATTTCTGCGTTTTGTGTAGCGCCGGCTAAGCTAAATCTTTGTTTACGTCGCATTCAGGCATTTTGGGGTGTTGCATGCTATCAGATAATAGCTTCTCATGCTTAAAAAAAAATCTGACTTGTTGGCTAGGTTCACAACGAATGTAGCTTTAATTCAATACCCTGCATGTGCATTTTGATGAACGTTTGAGTTTTAACGAGTACATTTAGCATTTAGCGTAGCGCATTTGCATTTCCAGGTGTCTACTTGAGACGTCTGCGTCTCAAGTAGGAGCAAGAAGTTAACCTCTCTGCGCACGGAACCCGCTAGCGGGCTGAAATTCCACAACATACAGTGATCGCTACATAAATAGTCATATTAACCTCTAGTGACACCCCATCCCGTGAACGGGACTGTTGTCATCATCTGACACTAATTAGCATAACGCAACGGACATAAATCTTCCTAGAAAATCTTCCTATTCATGAAAGTCACAAGTGAAATATATTGGAACACAGCTTAACCTTTTGTTAATCACCCTGTCATCACAGATTTTCAAAATATACTTTACAGCCAAAGCTAGACAAGCATATGTGTAAGTTTAAAGATAGCCTAGACTAGCATTATGCCTTGCTAGCAGCAGGCAACCTTGTCACGAAAATCAGAAAAGCAATCAAATTAAATAGTTTACCTTTGATGAACTTCGGATGTTTTCACTCACTAGACTCCCAGGTAGATAGCCAAAGTTCATTTTTTCCCAAAATATTATTTGTGTAGGCGAAATAGCTCCGTTTGTTCTTCACGTTTGGCTGAGAAATCGACCGGAAATTGCTGTCACGACAACGCCGAAAAATATTCAAAATTAGCTCCATAATATCGACAGAAACATGGCAAACGTTGTTTATAATCAATCCTCAAGGTGTTTTTCAAATATCTGTTTGATAATATATCAACCGGGACAATTGGTTTCTCAGTAGAAGCGATTGGAATAATGGCTACCTCTGTATTTTATGCGAGAATTTCTCTAGGAGCATCAGGTGACCACTTGCGCAATGAAGCCGCCTACGGGTATTCTTCAACATAAATGCGTAAAACTACGTCACAATGCTGTAGACACCTTGGGGAATACGTAGAAAGCATAATCTGGTTGATAGGGCATTCACAGCTCAGTAGTGACGCATCGGAACGCAGGGCTTTCAAAAGATAAGTCACTGCCGGATTGGATTTTTCTCAGGCTTTCATCTGTAACATCAGTTCTGTTATACTCACAGACAATATTTTTACAGTTTTGGAAACTTTAGAGTGTTTCAAGCTGTCAATGATATGCATTAACACATGCGTAACATAATCACAAACTGCATTAAAATAAATAGTTTACCTTTGACGATCTTTGTCTGTTTGCAATTCCAATGCTCATTGTTACACAATGAATTATCTTTTGTTTGATAAAATCAGTTTTTATAGCCTAACACGAAACATTTTGTGAACCGCTTGTATCGTGAATTCCGTCTCATTCCATTTTCGACGACACATTCCAGGTAAATAACCCACACAGAACGTGACTTTTCCAGTCTTGTTTGGTTTCACTGCAATCAACTGGTTTGTTTGTAACACAATCAAACCTGATGGGCCATTTCGCGGGACGTATTGACTGAAAGAAACAGATTTGAAGACAACAAGTCATGACATCATTGTGCACCAATGATTTGCCCGCTGTTTCGTTGATTGACTGTCTTTTAACCCAATGACCACTGATCGTCTTGAAATCTAGCTGGGTAGATAGCCAATGGAGCTGAGTTAAACGGCAATATGCCATGTTTATGTGTTGCAAGACCAACCCAAAGTGAGTCATTCTCTATTGAAGTTTCATACCGGAAGGAGAAACAAATATTACGCAGTGCATTGTTTGGTGAACGCGCAGATTCAGCTGTTTATATATCAATCATTATGGCGACTAAGTCAGGGAAAGCTAAATCTAAGTCTAGATATATAGATGTACATACAATTTTTTAATAAATTGATTGGGAAGGTGAGACGGAGATTTTTGTAGGACGATTCATTTAGCGATTGTGGAGGAATATATTTTATTTGATAGAGGACTGAGGGTCTGAGGGTCTTCCAAATATTGAGAGTGTGTAAATAGTTACCCATGTTATTTTGTAAATGTATATATATTTTTTTTCTTCATATTTTTTAATCAATTATTATTATTATTTTTTTTTTCTCAATTCTTTGGGGGGGGGGGGGGGGGTGTTAGAATACAATTTTTGTATTTTGTATATAGTTATTTGTTTCAAAATGTATACCTTCACCAATTTGGCCACGTGGGTACATTTGGGCTACTTGTGTGGGACACCTGGGTGACTTCATGATAAATGTCATGTAGCACACTCATTTTGGAAGGTATCATTCTGAAACTTTGCACAAGTACTGTTGCCCTCTTATATTTTTCACTGAAATTGTCCCCATCATCCTATCTGAATGTTTGTTATATGTTGTTCATTTTAAAGATGATTATACAAAAATAAAAATACAAAAATTATGGTTTCTTCATTGTTTTATCTAAACCATATCTATTGTGTTATATTCTCCTACATTCAATTCACATGTACACAATCTTCAGAGTGTTCTCTTTCAAATGGTACCAAGAATATGCATATCCTTGGTTCTGTGCCTAAGCTACAGTCTGTTAGATTTGGGTATGTCTTCAGGCGGAAATTGCACAAAGTAGGGGGGTGCTGAAAGAGGTTAACTAGCCTGTTATGGCAAGGCGATCCCCCAGGGGAACCCCCCCCCATTCAGCTGAAAAGGTGGCGCAGGGAATTCAAAAATATTCTTTAGAAATATTTAACTTTCACACATTAACAAGTCCAATACAGCAAATGAAAGATAAACATCTTGTTCATCTACCCATCATGTCCGATTTTTAAAATGTTTTACAGCGAAAACACAACATATATTTATGTTAGACCACCACCAAATCAACAAAAAAAAACACAGCCGTTTTTCCCAGCCAAAGATAGTCACAAAAGCAGGATTAGAGATAAAATGAATCACTAACCTTTTGAAAATCTTCATCAGATGACACTCATATGACATGTTACACAATACATTTATGTTTTGTTCGATAATATGCATATTTATATCCACAAATCTCGGTTTACATTGACGCCATGTTCAGAAATGCCTCCAAAATATCCAGAGGAATTATAGAAAGCTACCAGAAATTCTCATCATAAACTTTGACTAAAGATACATGTTCTACATATAATTAAAGATACACTCGTTCTTAATGCAACCGCTGTGTCAGATTTTTTTAAAACTTTACGAAAAAAGCCTACCATGCAATAATCTGAGACAGCGCTCAGACGTAAATATATTTCTCCGCCAATATTTCTCCGTCAACAGAAATACGAAATTACATCATAAATATTTCCTTACCTTTGATGATCTTTCATCAGGATGCAGTGCAAGGAGTCCTAGTTCACCAATAAATTGTTGTTTTGTTCCATAATGTCCAATACTAGTGTCCAATTAGCTGCATTTGCTAGCACTTTCAGCTCACGTGCCCAAAAACTGACGCTGGTCCAGGAGAACTCGGACGAAAACTTCAAAAATATATTTTCCAGGTCGAATAAACTGCTCAAACTAAGTAGAGAATCAATCTTCAAGGTGTTATTTTCATATATATCCAATAACGTTCCATCCGGAGCATACGTTTTCATCTGCAGCCAAATGGAACGATGGTGACACCCACAGACGAATGCGCCACAGGGAAATGGCATTCTGTCAGGACAGTGACTATTTCCCCTCCCATTCGGTCAAAGTTCACACCAGAAGCTCCATTCCACGTTCTACTGAACGAGGACATCTAGTGGAAGGCGTAGGAAGTGCTACCAGATCCATATCTTATTTGAAAGTGGATAGGCGATGACTTGAAATTAGACATGTATTCAGAATTTCACTTCCTGTTTGGAAGATTGCCTGCCCTATGAGTTCTGTTATACTCACAGACATACTTCAGAGTGTTTTCTATCCAATAGTAATAATAATGTGCATATATTAGCAATCTAGGACAGAGTATGATGCAGTTATCTATGGGCACGCAATTCATCCAAAGTGAAAATACTGCCCCCTATCCCCAACAAGCTAGTGTAACACTCTCACCAGGCTCGAATCTCACGATATTACCTTATGTAGAATATCTGAACAGCATGGGATGTTAGCTGAGAAGGACATCTCCAATAAGAATCCCTATTGTAAACTATCTAGGGTGATGACAATAGGGTGTTAACTTCAGATGAAATGATTATAGGTTTCTGTTATTGTATCAGGATAGGCTATGCATGACATTAATTTGAAATATTAAATGACTCCACCAAGGCAACATACATAAGGTTCAACATGTGTATTATTACATGTTCATAGCACAACATCAAAATAAAAAAAAAATAATAAACCTCAATGAGTCGTGCACAACCCATGTCCAAATTATTTCAAGCTTGCTTAATAACCCGTTGGCGCATGTTGGAGCTAAAGAAAAATGATGAAACACATAAAGTTCAGAAGCACCCCACAGTTGTGGTTACTCACTACTTGTAGATATTCCTTCAGCAAAGTATGGCAGTTCCTTGCAGGTTTCCTCACAAGATCCACTGCAAGCACAGCTATCAATGCAGACAGTACTCCTAAGCAGTAACCGAAATTCCATGGAAAAATGAACACGTTAATCTTCCCCAAGCTATTATCTCTCGGTGTCACATGATGCTAGGCTAACCTCAAGGCTGTCAAATACCTCCACGATGAGACGGTAGCTTCAATCTCTACTCAAATCAAAGTTTATTTGTCACGTGCGCCGAATACAACAGGTGTAGGTAGACCTTACAGTGAAATGCTTACTTACAGGCTCTAACCAATAGTGCAAAAAAAGGTGTGTGTGTGTAGGTAAGTAAAGAAATAAAACAACAGTAAAAAGACATTTGAAAATAACAGTAGCAAGGCTATATACAGACACCGGTTAGTCAGGCTTATTGAGGTAGTATGTACATGTAGGTATGGTTAAAGTGACTATGCATATATGATGAACAGAGAGTAGCAGTAGCGTAAAAGGAGGGGTTGGTGGGTGGTGGGACACAGTGCAGATAGCCCTGTTAGCCAATGTGTGGGAGCACTGGTTGGTCGGGCCAATTGAGGTAGTATGTACATGAATGTGTAGTTAAAGTGAATATACATATATGATAAACAGAGTAGCAGCAGCGTAAAAGAGGGGCTGGGGGTGGCACAAAATGCAAATAGTCTGGGTAATTGCTTACCTATTCAGGAGTCTTGTGGCTTGGGGGTAAAAACTGTTGAGAAGCCTTTTTGTCCTAGACTTGGCACTCCGGTATCGCTTGCCATGCGGTAGTAGAGAGAACAGTCTATGACTGGGGTGGCTGGGGTCATTGACAATTTTTAGGGCTTTCCTCTGACACCGCCTGGTGTAGAGGTCCTGGATGGCAGGCAGCTTAGCCCCAGTGATGTTCTGGTCCGTACGCACTACCCTCTGAAGTGCCTTGTGGTCGGAGGCCGAGCAATTGCCGTACCAGGCAGTGATGCAACTGGTCAGGATGCTCTCGATGTTGCAGCTGTAGAACCTTTTGAGGATCTCAGGACCCATCCCAAATATTTTTAGTTTTCTGAGAGGGAATGGGCTTTGTTGTGCCCTCTTCACGACTGTCTTGGACCATTCTAGTTTGTTGTAGATGTGGACACCAAGGAACTTGAAGCTCTCAACCTGCTCCACTACAGCCCCATCGATGAGAATGGGGGCGTGCTCGGTCATCCTTCTCCTGTAGTCCACAATAATCTCCTTAGTCTTGGTTACGTTGAGTGATAGGTTGTTATTCTGGCACGACCCGGCCAGGTCCCTGACCTCCTCCCTGGATAGGCTGTCTCGTTGTTGTCGGTTATCATGCCTACAGACCACTGTTGTGTCGTCTGGAAACTTAATGATGGTGTTGGAGTCGTGCCTGGCCATGCAGTTGTGGTTGAACAGGGAGTACAGGGTGAGACTGAGCACACACCCCTGGGGAGCTCCAGTGTTGAGGATCAGCATGGCAGATGTGTTGCTACCTACCCTCACCACCTGGGGGTGGCCCCTCAGGAAGTCCAGGATCCAGTTGCAGAGGGAGGTGTTTAGTCCCAGGTTCCTTAGCTTAGTGATGAGCTTTGAGGGCAATATGGTGTTGAACGCTGAGCTATAGTCAACGAATAGCATTCTCACATAGGTGTTCCTTTTGTCCAGGTGGGAAAGGGCAGTGTGGAGTGCAATAGAGATTGCATCATCTGTGGATCTGTTTGGGCGGTATGCAAATTGGAGTGGGTCTAGGGTTTCTGTGATAATGGTGTTGATGTGAGGTATTATCAGCCTTTCAAAGCACTTCATGGCTATGCACGTGAGTGCTACTGGTCTGTAGTCATTTAGGCAGGTTGCCTTTGTGTTCTTGGGCACAGGGACTATGGTGGTCTGCTTGAAAGATGTTGGTATTACAGACTCAATCAGGGTCATGTTGAAAATGTCAGTGAGTCCCGCACCTTGAAACGGCAGCTCTACCATTTAGGTCAGTGCGAATGTTGCCTGTAATCCATGGCTTCTGGTTGGGGTATGTACTTAGTCACTTTGGGGACGACGTCCTCGATGCACTTATTGATAAAGGCAGTGACTGATGTGGTGTATTCCTCAATGTCATCGGAAGAATCCCGGAACATGTTCTAGTCTGTGATAGCAAAACAGTCCTGTTGTCTAGCATCTGCTTCATCTGACCACTGGTGCTCCCTGCTTTAATTTTTGCGTGTAAGCAGGAATCGGGAGGATAGAGTTGTGGTCGGATTTACCAAAAGGAGGGCAAGGGAGAGCTTTGTACGCGTCTGTGTGTGGAGTACAGGTGATCTAGAATTTTTTCCCCTCTGGTTGCACATTTAACATGTTGATAGAGATTTGCTAGAACTGATTTAAGTTTCCGTGCGTTAAGCTCCGGCCGCTAGGAGCGCCGCCTCTGGGTGAGTGGTTTCCTGTTTGCTTATTTCCTTATACAGCTGACTGAGTGCAGTCTTAGTGCCAGCATCTGTTTGTGGCTGTAAATAAACAGCCATGAAAAGTATAGCTGAGAACTTTCTAGGCAAGTAGTGTGGCCAGCAATTTATCACAATATACTCTTCTTCAGGCGAGCAAAATCTAAAGACTTCCTTAGATTTCATGCACCAACTGTTTTTCACAAATATGCGCATACCCCCCCGTCTAACCGGAGTGTGCTGTTCTATCCTGCCGGTGCAGCGTGTATTCCGCTAGCTGAATATCCATGTCGTCATTCAGCCACGATTCCGTGAAACATAGGATATTTCAGTTTTTGATGTCCCGTTGGTAGGATATTCATGATCGTACCTCGTCTAATTTATTGTCCAATAATTGCACGTTGGTGTGTAATATTGACGGTAACGGCAGCTTTCCTACTCGCCTTCTGCGGGTCCTGACAAGGTGTCCGGCTCTTTGTCCACTGTACCTGTGTCGCTTCCTCTTGCAAATAACTGGGATGTCAGCCCTAACGGGTGTTTGGAGAATATCATGTAAGTCTTGCTTATTGTTGAAGAAATCTTTGTCTAATCCGAGGTGAGTGTTCGCTGTCCTGATATCCAGAAGCTCTTTTCTGCAGTAAGATACGCAGATTGCGGAAACATAATGTACAAAATAAGTTACAAATAACGTGAAAAAAAA
Source organism: Oncorhynchus clarkii lewisi (assembly GCF_045791955.1). Classification (NCBI taxonomy): domain Eukaryota; kingdom Metazoa; phylum Chordata; class Actinopteri; order Salmoniformes; family Salmonidae; genus Oncorhynchus; species Oncorhynchus clarkii. The sequence continues at coordinate 2,733,805 of NC_092174.1, forward strand.
CACGTAATAGCACAATTTGTCACGGCCATCGTCGGAAGGAGACCAAGGTGCAGCGTTGTGAGCGTACATTTTCCTTTATTATTGTAAGTGTCGCCAACAAAACAAGAAACAAAGAAATGACCGTGAAGCTTAACAGGGCTATAGTGCCACTAACATAGATAACTACCCACCCTGAAAGGAGGGAAAAAGGGCCATCTAAGTATGATTCCCAATCGGAGACAACGATAGAAAGCTGTCCCTGATTGAGAACCATACCCGGCCAAAACATAGAAACACAAATCATAGAAATAAAGGACATAGAATGCCAACCCAAATCACACCCTGATCAAACCAAATACCCCCCAAAGGTGCAGACTCTGGCCGCAAAACCTGAACCTATAGGGGAGGGTCCGGGTGGGCATCTATCCTCGGTGGCGGCTCTGGTGTGGGACGTAGACCCTGCTCCACCTCTGGCTCACCCCACTTTGGTGGCGCCTCTGGTGCGGGGACCCTCGTCGCCGACCCCGGACTCTGCACCCTCGCTGCGGACCCCGGACTGGGGACCCTCGTTGCGGAACCCAGACTGGAGGCCGTCGCTGGAGGCTCCGGACTGGAGGACATCGCTGGAGATTTCGTGCCATGACTCCTCACCGGAGGCTTCGTGCCATGGATCATCACCGGAGGCTTCTGGCCATGGATCATCACCGGAGGCTTCTTGCCATGGATCATCACCGGAGGATACGTGCCATGGATCATCACCGGAGGCTTCTTGCCATGGATCAACACCGGAGGATTCTTGCCATGGATCATCACCGGACGCTTCTTGCCATGGATCATCACTGGATTGAGGAGATGTATGGGCAGCCTGGTGCGTGGATCTGCCGCAGGGCTCACCAGGCTGGGGAGACATACAGGTGGCTTGGTTCTGGGCGTAGGCACAGGACTCACCAGGCTGGGGAGACATACTGGAGGCTTGGTTCTTTGCGGAGGCACTGGATACACTGGGCCGTTGAGGCGCACTGGAGGTCTCAAGCGCAGAGCCTGCACAACCCATCCAGAATGGATGGTTATCTTCGCCCTGCAAATGCGGGGCGCTGGCACAGGATGCACTGGGCTGTGCAGACGCACCGGAGACACAGTGTGCAGAGCTGGCAGCAGAATATCCTGCGCCAAAGAAACGCACTGGAGACCAGGTGCGCTGTGCCGGCACCATCCGACCTGGCTGGATGCACACCCTAGCCCGGCAGGTGCGGGGAGCTGGGATGTAGCGCACCGGGCTGTGAACTCGCACTGGAGACACTGTGCGCTCCACCGCAAAACACGGTGCCTGACCAGTACCACATTTCTCCCCACGGTAAGCATGAGGAGTTGGCTCAGGTCTCCAACCTGACTCAGCCAATCTCCTCATGTTCCGCCCCCCCAAAATGTTTTGGGGTGCCTCTCGTGCCTGCTCCATTGCCGTGACTCCTGGTAGCGAAGTCGTTCCTCCCTCGCTACTTCAGTCTGCTTCCATGGCAGGGTCTTGTCCCCTGCCATAACCTCCTCCCATGTCCAAGATGTCCTCCATTCTCTCTTCTCCCAGGCCCAGGATCCATGCTCCTCCTGGCCACGCTGCTTGGTCTTTTGGTGGTGGGTAGTTCTGTCACGGCCGTCGTCGGAAGGAGAACAAGGTGCAGCGTCGTTAGCGTACATTTTCCTTTAGTATTGTACAGTGCCTTGTGAAAGTATTCGGCCCCCTTGAACTTTGCGACCTTTTGCCACATTTCAGGATTCAAACATAAAGATATAAAACTGTATTTTTTTGTGAAGAATCAACAACAAGTGGGACACAATCATGAAGTGGAACGACATTTATTGGATATTTCAAACTTTTTTAACAAATCAAAAACTGAAAAATTGGGCGTGCAAAATTATTCAGCCCCCTTAAGTTAATACTTTGTAGCGCCACCTTTTGCTGCGATTACAGCTGTAAGTCGCTTGGGGTATGTCTCTATCAGTTTTGCACATCGAGAGACTGACATTTTTTCCCATTCCTCCTTGCAAAACAGCTCGAGCTCAGTGAGGTTGGATGGAGAGCATTTGTGAACAGCAGTTTTCAGTTCTTTCCACAGATTCTCGATTGGATTCAGGTCTGGACTTTGACTTGGCCATTCTAACACCTGGATATGTTTATTTTTGAACCATTCCATTGTAGATTTTGCTTTATGTTTTGGATCATTGTCTTGTTGGAAGACAAATCTCCGTCCCAGTCTCAGGTCTTTTGCAGACTCCATCAGGTTTTCTTCCAGAATGGTCCTGTATTTGGCTCCATCCATCTTCCCATCAATTTTAACCATCTTCCCTGTCCCTGCTGAAGAAAAGCATGCCCAAACCATGATGCTGCCACCACCATGTTTGACAGTGGGGATGGTGTGTTCAGGGTGATGAGCTGTGTTGCTTTTACGCCAAACATAACGTTTTGCATTGTTGCCAAAAAGGTCAATTTTGGTTTCATCTGACCAGAGCACCTTCTTCCACATGTTTGGTGTGTCTCCCAGGTGGCTTGTGGCAAACTTTAAACAACACTTTTTATGGATATCTTTAAGAAATGGCTTTCTTCTTGCCACTCTTCCATAAAGGCCAGATTTGTGCAATATACGACTGATTGTTGTCCTATGGACAGAGTCTCCCACCTCAGCTGTAGATCTCTGCAGTTCATCCAGAGTGATCATGGGCCTCTTGGCTGCATCTCTGATCAGTCTTCTCCTTGAGCTGAAAGTTTAGAGGGACGGCCAGGTCTTGGTAGATTTGCAGTGGTCTGATACTCCTTCCATTTCAATATTATCGCTTGCACAGTGCTCCTTGGGATGTTTAAAGCTTGGGAAATCTTTTTGTATCCAAATCCGGCTTTAAACTTCTTCACAACAGTATCTCGGACCTGCCTGGTGTGTTCCTTGTTCTTCATGATGCTCTCTGCGCTTTTAACGGACCTCTGAGACTATCACAGTGCAGGTGCATTTATACGGAGACTTGATTACACACAGGTGGATTGTATTTATCATTAGTCATTTAGGTCAACATTGGATCATTCAGAGATCCTCACTGAACGTCTGGAGAGAGTTTGCTGCACTGAAAGTAAAGGGGCTGAATAATTTTGCACGCCCAATTTTTCAGTTTTTGATTTGTTAAAAAAGTTTGAAATATCCAATAAATGTTGTTCCACTTCATGATTGTGTCCCACTTGTTGTTGATTCTTCACAAAAAAATACAGTTTTATATCTTTATGTTTGAAGCCTGAAATGTGGCAAAAGGTCGCAAAGTTCAAGGGGGCCGAATACTTTCGCAAGGCACTGTAAATGTCGCCAACAAAACAAGAAACGACCGTGAAGCTTAACAGAGCTATAGTGCCACTAACAAAGATAACTACCCACTCTGAAAGGAGGGAAAAAGGGCTATCTAAGTATGATTCCCAATCAGAGACAACGATAGACAGCTGTCCCTGATTGAGAACCATACCCGGCCAAAACATAGAAAGACAAATCATAGAAATAAAGGACATAGAATGACCACCCAAATTACACCCTGACCAAACCAAATAGAGACATAAAAAGGCTCTCTAAGGTCAGGGCGTGACACAATTGGTTGGGCGCCCGTAAAACTGCTGCCATTTCTTCCTGCGCCAACAAAATTATAACAACTCTTTTATAAAATAAAATCAGTATTTCCCTTCATGTCTTAGTAGGTATGGGTTCTGTTCTAGTTTTGTCGTCGTCTTTTATCATTTTCTTCACCAACGGTCCTAATGTAAAAGTCCATCCTTTTCTCAACGTCTCTCTCCCTCTTTTTTTCCCCCAGGCCTCCCGTTAACCAGGTCCACTCTCCCATTGGCTACAGCTTAACAAGCGACCCTATTGGTCAAAACATAAACTTAAAAGTAAACCAAACTATTCACATTAAATAAATATTTATTCAAAAAGAAGTGCATTAACATTACAATTTTGGAGCAATTCAATCACCTTTTAAATATAATACCAATTAATTATAACAAATAAACTCTGATTGGTTTTAACGAGAATAAACTCAATACCTAGTTCAAACAAGGGTATTACACTAGAATTAGAAAATTAAGGTGCAGAAATTTTATGCTCTTAGTGTAACCATTATTTAACTAGGCAAGTCAGTTAAGAACAAATTCTTATTTACAAGGACAGCCTACTCCTTCCTCCCTGTCGGGGAATTGAACCCCGGTCTCCCACGTGCCCGCACGACAAGGCATTCTTTAGCTAAATATCAAATCAAATTTATTTATATAGCCCTTCGTACATCAGCTGATATCTCAAAGTGCTGTACAGAAACCCAGCATAAAACCCCAAACAGCAAGCAATGCAGGTGTAGAAGCACGGTACTGTAGAAGCACTGTACTGCCAACAGTCACACTGTACAGCTCCATATTATCCGTACCATCCTAACAGAAACCCAAAGGGTTTTTCAATTTTCTTGGAATAGAAACACCATAATATTAATCTGATTAATTAAGCAAGTACCAGTCAAAAGTTTGGACACACCTACTCATTCCAGGATTTTTCTTTATTTTTACAATTTTCTACATTGTGATGTCTTCAATATTATTCTACAACTATGAAATAACATATATGGAATCAGTTAAGAACAAATTCTTATTTACTTTGACAGCCTACTCCTTTTTCCCCTTCGGGGAATCGAACCCCTGTCTCCTGTGCGCCTGCGTTCTCTAGTATAGACATGTTCTGCTCTCCTTTAAGTAAGGAATTAGGCACTTTCCATGCTTACTACAGTATGTATTGTTGGCTATGTTTACTTTATCAGACTGCACAGTGTCCTAATAAACAAATGCAGGTGGCTTATATATTCAAAAGCCTTTAAATGCTTTATTATCCAAATGTAAAAGCATATACTGTACAGTACTGTATTTCTTCATCAGCATATTTATGCTTTCGTTAATAAAATAATGATAAAAATACTCTTTCAATATACAGATGTTGATTTAGTTGTGGATCCATAACGAATTACTATGGTAATAAATGTCACTGATTTACAGAAATATTTACAGAAATATTATTATAAAGTTTTTTAACTTCTTATGGTATAGGGGACGGTTGGTATAGGGGACGGTTGAGTCCCACTTGGGCAAAAAAACAGGGAAAATGCAGCGCGGAAAACAAAAAAAAATGATATCAAAATCTAACTTTCTTTAAATCACACATGTAAATCACACATGTGATTTAAAGAAAGCCAACGTGTCAGATTTTAAAAAGGCTTTTCGGCGAAAGCATCAGAAGCTGTTATCTGATGATAGCCCAATAGTTAACAAAGAGGGTAGCATATTTCAACCCTGCAGGCGCTACACAAAGCGGATAAATAAAATATAAAACATGCATTACCTTTGACGAGCTTCTTTTGTTGGCACTCCAATATGTCCCATAAACATCACAATTGGTCCTTTGTTCGATTAATTCCATCCATATATATCCAATTGTCCATTTATTTGACGCGTTTGATCCAGAAAAAAACATCTTCCAAAAAATGCAACGTCACTACAAAATATTTAAAAAGTTGCCTATAAACTTTGCCAAAATATTTCAAACTACTTTTGTAATACAACTTTAGGTATTTTTAAACGTTAATAATCGATCAAATTGTAGACGGGTCTATCTGTGTTCAATACAGGAAGATGACAAACCATGCTACTTTTCACGTCTTGCACAACTCTCAACAGTGTTACCCAGTTCCTAGATGGCCTACTTCTTCATTGCACAAATGAATAACCTCAACGAAATTCCAAAGACTGGTGACATCCAGTGGAAGCGGTAGGAACTGAAAACAAAAAAATAAGAAATATAATTTGCCAATGAGAACTCTGTGAACAGACAGAGACCAACAAAAAAATAATTCTGAACGGTTAGTCCTCTGGGTTTTGCCTGCTACATAAGTTCTGTTATACTCACAGACATGATTCAAACAGTTTTAGAAACTTCAGCGTATTTCCTATCCAAATCTACAAAAAATATGCATATCTTATATTCCTGGCATGAGTAGCAGGAAGTTCAAATTGGGCACGCTATTTATCCAAAAGTGAAAATGCTGCCCCCTATACCTTAACTTCTTGGACATAGGGGGCACTATTTTAATTTTTGGATGAAAAACGTTCCCGTTTTAAACTAGATATTTTGTCACGAAAAGATGCTCGACTATGCATATAATTGACAGCTTTGGAAATAAAACACTCTGACGTTTCCAAAACTGCAAAGATATTGTCTGTGAGTGCCACAGAACTGATGTTACAGAAAAAACCCAGATAAAAATCCAATCAGGAAGTGCCGCATTTTTTTAAACCGCCTCATGGCAATGACTCCTTATATGGCTGTGGAGGAGCTAATAGTCAGCTCACGTTTTCCACGTTTTCCCCAAGGTGTCTGCAGTATTGTGACGTATTTGTAGGCATATCATTGGAAGATTGACCATAAGAGACTACATCTACAGGTGGTCGCTTGGTGTCCTCCATCGCAATTATTGCGTAATCTCCAGCTGCAGTATTTTTCCGTTTGCTTCTGATGAGAAACCAACTGCCACGAATGATTTATCATCGAATAGATATGTGAAAAATAAACCTTGAGGATTGATTCTAAACAACGTTTGCCATGTTTCTGTCGATATTATGGAGCTAATTTGGAAAAAAGTTTGGCATTGTAGTGACTGCATTTTCGGTTTTTTTTCTTAGCCAAACATGATGAACAAAACGGAGCTATTTCTCCTACACAAATAATATTTTTGGAAAAAAATAACATTTGCTATCTAACTGAGAGTCTCGTCATTGAAAACATCCGAAGTTCTTCAAAGGTAAATTATTTTATTTGAATGCTTTCCTTGTTTTTGTGAAAATGTTGCCTGCTGAATGCTAGGCTTAATGCTATGCTAGGCTATCAATACTCTTACACAAATGCTTGTGTAGCTTTGGTTGAAAAGCATATTTTTAAAATCTGAGATGACAGTGTTGTTTACAAAAGGCTAGCTTGTTTTTCAATATATTTATTTCATTTCATTTGCGATTTTCATGAATAGGAAACGTTGCGTTATGGTAATGAGCTTGAGGCTATGATTACGCCCCTGGATACGGGATTGCTCGACGCTAGAGGTTAAGAAGTTAACCTCTCTAGCGTCCCACCTGGCCAACATCCAGTGAGATTGCAGAGCGCCAAATTCAAATACAGAAATCCTTATCATAATAATACAGAAAAGATAGAACTATTTTACATAGGTTTAAAGATTCACTTCTTGTGAATCCAATCACGGTGTCAGATTTAAGAAATGCTTTATGGAGAAAGCATACCTTACAATTATTTGAAAACATAGCCCAGCAGAAAAATCATTACAAACTGTGACCAGCCAAGTACAAGAGTTACACAAGTCAGAAATAGAGAGAAAATGAATCACTTACCTTTGATGATCTTCATATGGTTGCACTCAGAAGACATTCATTTATTCAATTAATGTTCCTTTTGTTTGATAAAGTGTCTTTATATCCAAAAACCTCAGTTTCGTACGCACGTTTTTTTCTTCAGTAATCTTCAGTAATCCACAAACGCAGTCACAACAGGCAGACAAAAAAATCCAAATAGTATCCATAAAGTTGGTAGAAACATTTCAAACGATGTTCATAATCAATCCTCAGGTTGTTTTTAGCCTAAATAATCGATAATATTTCAACCGGACAATAACGTTGTCGATATAAAAGGTAAACAAGAAAGGCACTCTCTCGGTCGCGCACATGAAAAAGCTCTGTGACACCGCACGGTCCACTCATTCAGACTGCTCTTACTCCCTCATCTTTCAGAATTACAAGCCTGAAACAATTTCTAAAGACTGATGACATCTAGTGGAAGGCATAGGAACTACAATTTGAGTCATAAGTCAATGTAATGGCATTGAATAGAAAACTACAAAAATGAACAAATCCTACTTCCTGAATGGATTTTTCTCTGGTTTTCGCCTGCCGAATCAGTTATGTTATACTCACAGACTATATTTTTACAGTTTTGGAAACGTTAGTGTTTTCTATCCAAATCTACCAATTATATGCATACCCTATCTTCTGGGCCTGAGTAGAAGGCAGTTTAATTTGGGCATGCTTTTCATACAAAATTCCAAATGTCACAAAGCTGTCCAGTACTTTAAAAATATCCTCTCCTGTTGTCCTGGTTTCCAGTGGTTTGCAGAAGAGGATTTCTTCCTTATTTGATCCCCCATAAACGTAATGGACATTATACCAGGAGCTGTGCCACTCCCGCCACGTCTGTTGACTCATCCAGCTGTAATGGATAGAATTCATTGGCTTGTATGCGAAGCAGTAATTGTTTCAAAACATCTCCTGCTATGTCCCTGATGCTACCTAAGACAGGGATTTTTTACTAGGATTAAATTTCAGGAATTGTGAAAAACTGAGTAAATGTATTTGGCTAAGGTGTATGTAAACTTCCAACTTCCACGGTAATTTCTTGGGTCACCCCAAAATGTTTATTTTCATTTTACCTGAATCGTTCTTTTTGTATCCACTTTACCATAACCTCACATAAATGTATGCACACACAAATTAATAGTGATTCCTGATTATATATTGTCCAATTTTCTGGCTTCTGTGATATGCTGTATTCTTGGGGCATAACACAGTTCTATTGTATGGCATGATCACATGAAATTCTAACTATCCTGACCTTAACCCTAACCCCACAAACCAAGTTTTCCCTACTAAATGGTGACAGAATGAGGAGACATTCTGTTTCTATTCAATGCAATTCAGTTCAGTGGTGGTCCTGTGTGGCTCAGTTGGTAGAGCAACAATGGTGTCACGCTTGGTATGAGAGACGGACCAAGGCTCAGCGTGATTAAAGTTCCACATCTTTTACTAAAGAGAATCTTCCAAACAAAACAATAAACAAACAACGAAACGTGACATCAGTGGTGCTACATGCACATACACAAAACAATATCCCACAACCCAGGTGGAAACAATGGAGAACTTAAGTATGATCCCCAATTAGAGACAACGACAATCAGCGGCCTCTAATTGGGAACCATACAACAAAACAATCATAGAAATAGGAAAACTAGAACACCCCCCTAGTCACACCCTGACCTACAACACCATAGAGAACCCTGAGGGCTCTCTGTGGTCAGGGCGTGACAAATGGACTGTTATGGATCGTGAGCTCGATTCCCGCTGGGGCCACCCACATGAAAATGTATGCACGCATTACTGTAAGTCGCTTTGGATAAAAGCGTCTGCTAAATATTATTCAAGGTTTGATGAAGATGCAGAATAATTTGTGATTTTATCTGAACTTTCCTTAACATTGTACCTGTTGTGGCACTGATATTTATTTTTTCCCCCATAGCTGGAATACACTGCCCGGCTGGATTTCCTCTGGCGTGTCCAGGCCAAGGAGGAGATCAACGAGATGAAGGAGCTCCGGGAACACAACGAGAACATGCTCCGGAATATTCTGCCAAGTCACGTTGCCCGCCATTTCCTGGAGAAGGATCGGGATAATGAGGTCAGCTGGAATTATTCCTACCTTATTTTCGTCTGATAGACTGTTCGGGATATGTTCAACTTAATAATGTACCGTATTTATGGTATTTTTAATAACTAATGACTTGTGTGGTCCTGTTTAGCTCAGTTGGTAGAGCATGGTGTTTGCAATGCTAGGGTTGTTGGTTCATTTCTTGATGGGGCCACTCATATGAAAATCTATGCAGAGCATTGCTGTAAATTGCTTTTGAAATATTATTTCAGTATTGGGGTCATACACAACCCAGTTTCATTTGTTTTACCTCTACTTGAACCAAACTCAAGTTACGTTACATTTGTGATTTGGAGCATGAAGAGTAGTTTTCACTTCTTTACTCAACCAAAATGACACTATTGACATATTTACCTATCAAGAGCTGTCGTCAAATATTCATCACAATTGGTTCCATAAACCTCAATGTATGCTAAGTACATATGCCCATTGAGAGCCGTAATTGTTTTTCCGACAAACTTCAGACCGAAACGCAGAAAAGGGTGGCGGTGGTCTGAACTGTCAGCCTTCAGGATGCTTTCACGAAGTGCAGAGAGAGTAGATTCAGTCAGCCTGAAAGCTTTATAAAACAAGACACACTTTTATTCATGTTTCCTTCTTTTAATTTGATGGTAGTAACATGTTAGTTGGTGGGAGATAACCCATTATTCCACACATCCCCATATATGAGTCAGGGACTCAGTGTTGAAGGCTTCCGAATGTGAAAGGAAAGTTTTGAAGAAGATACGTTTTTATTTATTTACTGGGTTTACCTCTGAATTCACTCTTGAATTTTAACCTTAAAACACATACAAAAAAATACATATAAACACATACAACCTGGTCTTAGAGCGTTTAATATAATTCTGTTTGTAAATCTGTGACACTCCATTTAATATGATATTCTGTTTCATATGGTTACATAAGATGGTTACTTAAGGCAAAAACGAAAGAAGGGCGATTGGCATTTCAGCTAATTAGCACATTTTCAACTGCTTACTACTTTTTAGCTACTTTGCAGATACTTAGCATGCTAGATAACCCTAACCTTAAACCTTTTAGCTAACCCTTCCCCTTTAACCTAACTCCTAGCCTAGTTAAAGTTATCGAGCTAGCTAACGTTACCGACCTAGCCACCTAGCTAGAATTCTTAACGTATTACACATTTAGCAAATTCGTAACATATTGTACATTTTCCAGATTTGTAACATATTGTGTTTTGTAAATTCGTAACATATAATAAAATGTAGTGTCAGAATCATACAGAATCATACAACATGCTCTGAGACCCGGTTTGGAGTCAAAGAAGCAGTGGAAATTTGAACATGAAAATATTGGTTTGGCAAACTCAATCAAAAAAGCTAATCGAAACCTCTACAACACACAAAGGTTATAACATTCTGGATATGGCAATATATAGATAACATTTGGTTATGATCAGTTTGTATAGGCTACTTCCCACAGTCAAATTCAGCATGGGTCAACAACAGGGATCATCAACTAGATTCAGCCGCGGGCTGATTTTTTATTGAGCGGATGGTTGGGGGGCCGGAACAGAATAAAAAATGATTTGTAGACTGCAAGAATCCCACACAGATATTGTCACGGTCGTCCTCCTCTTCATCTGAAGAGGAGAGGCGAAAAGGATCAGAGGACCAATATGCGGCGTGGTAAGTGTCCATGGTAAATCTTTAATAAAGAAAGACTAAACATTACACAAAAGAGTAACAAAAACAATAAACCAAATTCGACCGTGAAGCTACAAAATGAGACCTGTGCTGACACAAGCCACTAACATAGACAATCACCCACAAACAAACAGTGCAACCCAGGCTACCTAAGTATGATTCTCAATCAGAGACAACTAATGACACCTGCCTCTGATTGAGAACCATACTAGGCCGAAACAAAGAAATGCCCCAAAACATAGAAAAACAAACAGACTGCCCACCCAACTCACGCCCTGACCATACTAAATAAATACAAAACAAAGGAAATAAAGGTCAGAACGTGACAGTACCCCCCCCCCCCCCCCCAAAGGTGCGGACTCCGGCCGCAAAACCTTGACCTATAGGGGAGGGTCTGGGTGGGCGTCTGTCCGCGGTGGCGGCTCTGGCGCGGGACGCGGACCCCACTTCACCATTGTCTTAGTCTGCCTTGTTGTCTGCCTCCGTGGCTTTCTCACCATGGCCACCCCTCTCAATGACCCCACTGGACAGAGGGGCTGCTCGGGACAGAGGTGGGGCAGCTGCTCGGGACAGAGGTGGGGCAGCTGCTCGGGACAGAGGTGGGGCAGCTGCTCGGGACAGAGGTGGGGCAGCTGCTCGGGACAGAGGTGGGGCAGCTGCTCGGGACAGAGGTGGGGCAGCTGCTCGGGACAGAGGTGGGGCAGCTGCTCGGGACAGAGGTGGGGCAGCTGCTCGGGACAGAGGGACAGCTGCTCGGGACAGAGGGACAGCTGCTCGGGGCTGAGGGGCTCTGGCGCCTCTGGGCTGAGGGGCTCTGGCGCCTCTGGGCTGAGGGGCTCTGGCGCCTCAGACGCCGGCAGACTCCGGCAGCGGCGCCGGACAGGCGGGAGGCTCCGGCAGCGGCGCCGGACAGGCGGGAGGCTCCGGCAGCGGCGCCGGACAGGCGGGAGGCTCCGGCAGCGGCGCCGGACAGGCGGGAGGCTCCGGCAGCGGCGCCGGACAGGCGGGAGGCTCCGGCAGCGGCGCCGGACAGGCGGGAGGCTCTGGCAGCGGCGCCGGACAGGCGGGAGGCTCCGGCAGCGGCGCCGGACAGGCGGGACCACCTGCAGGAAGGAGACAGAGAGACAGCCTGGTGCGTGGGGCTGCCACAGGAACCACCAGGCTGGGGAGACCTTCAGGAGGCTTGGGGTTAGGAGGAGGCACCTGAAGGACCAGGCTGTGGGGGAGCACTGGAGCTCTGGTGCGCAACCTTGGCACCACTTCCCCAGGCTGGATAACCACTCTAGCCCGGACCCTCCAGAGTGCAGGCACAGGTTGAACCGGGCTGTGGGTAAGCACGGGAGATCTAGTGCTTACTACACGCACCTCTCCCTTAGGCTCCACTCCCACATTTGCCCGACACGAGCGGAGCGCAGGCAGAGGACGCACTGCACCCTCCCAGCGCCCCGGAGACACAGCACGCAGAGCCGGCGCAGGATACCCTGGACCAAAACTGCGTACCGGCGACCAGACCCGCTGAGCAGGCACCATACGCCCTGGCTCGATGCCCGCGCTCGCATGACACTCTCGGGGGGCTGTCCTATAGCGCACCGGGCTATGGACACGTACTGGCGACCCCGTGCGCTTAACCGCATAACACGGTGCCTGACCAGTAACGCCCTGCTTATAATAAGCACGAGGAGTGAGCGCAGGTCTGCTACCTGGCTTAGCTCCACCCCTCGTGTGCCCCCCCCCAAAAAAATTGGGGGGCTGCCTCTCGTACCTGTCGCACTGCCGTGCTGCCTTCGCCAACCTCATTCTCCTGTAACCTTCCTTGCATTGCTCCATCGAATCCCAGGAGGGCTCCGGCACTCTCCCTGGGTCGATCGCCCATCTGTCTATCTCCTCCCAAGTTGTGTAGTCCTGAGAAGCTGGCCGCTGTTGTTGTCGCTGCTGCTGCTGCCGTTGCTGCCTTTTACCACGCCGCTTGGTCCTTGGTGGGTGGGTGATTCTGTCACGGTCGTCCTCCTCTTCATCTGAAGAGGAGAGGCGAAAAGGATCAGAGGACCAATATGCGGCATGGTAAGTGTCCATGGTAAATCTTTAATAAAGAAAGACTGAACACTACACAAAAGAGTAGCAAAAACAATAAACCAAATTCGACCGTGAAGCTACAAAATGAGACCTGTGCTGACACAAGCCACTAACATAGACAATCACCCACAAACAAACAGTGCAACCCAGGCTACCTAAGTATGATTCTCAATCAGAGACAACTAATGACACCTGCCTCTGATTGAGAACCATACTAGGCCGAAACAAAGAAATGCCCCAAAACATAGAAAAACAAACATAGACTGCCCACCCAACTCACGCCCTGACCATACTAAATAAATACAAAACAAAGGAAATAAAGGTCAGAACGTGACAGATATATATAATATTTGTCTAAAACATAATAATTTAAAACCTTGCTTAAATTTATATACGATCACATCTCTCGATTATGCGTGGGAATACTTGGGAACAGATTTCCAAAATTAAAATAAATTGGAGCTGATTTCCTGGTGTTTTTACAGTATTTTATGTCCAACAATGAACATTTTAAATAAAAAAATAAACAAATGACGGAGTTTTTTTGCTCTGAAAACTTTGGTTGGGGGGCCAAATAAAATCACCCACGGGTGGTAGTTGACGAACCCTGGTCTACAATATTGCTACATTGTTAGAGTATTGGGACACAGCCAAAGCACCGTTCTGTTACCAAGCTTCTCCGGTTAAGAATAAAGCAGCAAAGTTTATAAAGTCACCCACTCGCTCCATCTGTTGCATAGTTAGAGTTTCATGGGTATTACAGTCTGACATCAAACATTAACAACAAGACACGTCGCCGTATATCTGCCTCAAAACAGATCTTAGCCACTGCTTCCAACCACAGTTAAATCTTCTTTACCAGTTTGCTTTATTTTAACGGATGGCCTAATTTCAATGTTTAGTGGCTGATGAGCACTGAGACGTTTTATCTCTACTTTTTCTTCATAATGCACATTTTGAAAATGATAAGATAATCAACATGATTTGTGTTTCATGGTATCTTTTCAGCTACTGTAAGTTGACACACATCAGTCCAATCAAAGTTACCGGAGAAAAGATGTTGATTTATCTGTGACCAATGACCTTGAGCCTTCTTGGACTGGCACTGCCAAGGGCCACCCAAGCGGGCAGAAGCTGCCTAGTCCTCAATCAGCTCTCCCAGTAGGTGCTGCTGTGTTGTTAGTGACATCACCCTTAAGCAAATCACACGAAAACAGAGAAGATCAACAACGCCAACGGTCTGTGGTTTCTTTGGCTGCCCAGAAGGCATGGAGGGAGGCTGAAACAGCTGCATTCTGAAGCTGCCTTACTCAAAGACAATTTACCGAAACAATAATATGATATGGGGGAGTTGAGTATGCTTCTTTATTATCAGAATTCAATGATTTTGTGTACATTATTTGCTAACTGGTATGATATAATATTGTGCTGCGAGTGAATGTCAGAATTATATGCAAAACAGCGGCATTTGCTGGATAGTGGTTGCTCTGAATGATGTGTCGCCACTGCAAAGAAGACACAATTATGTCCCAGGCGTGAAGTTTCCCCTAGATGCAAATCTACAAACCAGGGAGTCACGAATGGAACGCAATGGGTTGTTTTTATGGATGATTGATTGATTGATAGAGAGAGAAACTATGTATCAATTAATCAGTTCAAGTCAAAAACATTTTTGGGGGTATCAGACAAATAAAATTCAAATAGTTAAGTTTTTAATTTAGAGCAAAATGGTATAGTATATCTAAAAACCTCTATGCACAGGAGCAAAGAGCATCCACTAAATAATTAATCTCATTAAGCCAGAGATTAATTAATTAAACCATAATTGCTCAATTGCCCACATATGAAAAATATACACAACCTGTTACTAAGTTAACACAATTATTTTACAGTACCATTGTTTAATAAGCTTGAACTTTGACCCACGACTGCATAAATGAATTGCGAATGTAGTATCATTCAAAGGACTGCTAACTTGTATAGCTATTTTTAGTCTACATATTATTCTATCTGAATGAATGCCTTGCCTACATCAACTAGCATATTTGTGATGTATTAACATTGCACCCTAGTGGTGATGATTTGACAGTCCCTCATCATTTGCATCCCTGCTAGGGGCAAGGGTAGAACTAGATGAGTTGGTGAAATGGATTAGCATACGACTGGAAAACATTGAGCTTTCCGTGCAAGTATTCGAGGAAGCACTAACTTAAACTTTCATCACAGCCATGTTGATTACAAACAAAACAGCTTTGTTGCATTTTGTAACTCGGGATTACATATTCGGTTGTCGTGGAAAAGACGCATCATTAAAAACTTTTATAAACAACTGGTTGCAGTTCAGAGCCAACCTGGATACTAAAGAAATCCTGAGGGAAATCGAATCCCGAGGGAAGTAACAACAGCTTTATGCTATGGATGTACAACATCCTCCATCGTGGAAAGATCCGGCTACCTCACAAAATAATTCTAACCCGACAGGAAAAAGAAAATGGGTAAAAGTAATGTATAATATCCCCAGGTGTAAAATAGTAAATCGCGGCTACTTCTCAGAGAATTTCGAATTATCAAGAGGAGTTAAACAAGGGTGTCCACTGTCACCATTTCTCTTCGTTATGGCCATTGAAATGTTAGCTATTAAAATCAGATCAAATAGCAACATTAGAGGATTAGAAATCCAAGGCTTAAAAACAAAGGTGTCCATGTATGCCGATGACTCAAGTTTTATATTAGCTAGATCCCTGCAATATCTCATTGAAGATCTAGATAACTTTTCTGGACTCTCTGGACTAAAACCTAATTATGATAAGTGTACAATATTACGTATTGGATCTTTTAAAAATACAAATGTTACATTACCCTGCAGTTTACCAATAAAATGGGCTACTGGTGAAGTAGACATACAAGGTATTCATATCACAAAATATACATGAGCTCTCCACAATGAATTTCAATAGAAATGGTGTAAAAATAGACAAGATCCTGCAACCGTGGAGAGGTAAATACCTGTCTATTTATGGAAGAATTGCCCTGATTAACTCCTTAGTCAGATCTCAGTTTACTCACTTATGGTGCTGCCTACTCCTGATTCGTTTTTCAAATCATACAAGCAAAATATATCTTGCTTTATCTGGGACACTAAAGCAGACAAAATAAAGCGTGCCTATCTATATAATGAATATGAATTGGGTGGTTTGAGATTATCAAATATAAAATAACTAAACCTCTCTCTAAATGCTTCACTTATTCAAAAGTTTGACTTGTACCCTAAATGGTTCTCAAGTAGATTACTAAGAAAAGCTAATTTGTTGTTTAAAAATGGCTTTTTTGCCTTTGTGCAGATTGCCATGTCTCATTTTTGATTAATTGAAAATTATACTTTTTTCAAAGTATCTCTCTTTCAAACAAGCATTGCAGAGCTGGCTACAATTTCAGTTTCATCCCCTTGAAAAGATTGAACAAATATTACAACAAATATTATATCTATTATAACTCAAATGTGCTGGTTGATAAAATACCTGTATTTATGGGAAATATGTTTGATAAGAGTATTTTGTTTTTAAATGATATTGTAAATTGGAATGGTAGAGTTATGTCCTTCATGGAGTTATCAGAATTGTATGGGAATGTCTGCTCAATCCCAGAGTACAACCAATTGATTACAGCATTACCCCCAAAATGGAGGAGGCAGGTGGCAGACGGAGGAGGCAGGGAAATACTCTGTCTGCCAAATATAAGGAAACAAAACTGCCGGAGGAATAAAAGCATAGCATAAATAGGAAACTATATCAGTTTAATTAGAGGACCAGGATGTTGACAGCTGTATCATACAGATTGCAAAATAGTTGGGAAGAGATTTTTGAAGTACCGATTCCATGGTACAGGGTTTATGAGTTGATATAAATAAAACGAGGCAAAATTCAAGACTTTGTGATTTTCAGCTAAAATAATTATATAGAATTCTTGCCACCAACAAAATGTTGAATATTTGGGGCATTCAATCGTTGAAGCTCTGCAGATTTAGTTTTTACAGCTAATGCCGGTTTTCCTGAGCCTGATGCCGTGCAGGTGTTTGTACACGTGCATATACACACACTCTCATCAAATGCACACGTGCACAAACACGGACGGACACACAGTGTACAGCACTCAAACATATTCAGTTGACCTTGCTGTTATGATTTTTGTTGTCCTTGTTGTTTTTTGCATGATTGTTTTCTGTTTTCCTTTGTCTTTCTCTTTTGTTCATTTTGTTGGTCGTTGGTGCATGGTGGGGGGTATTGGGGGTATTGGGGGTGGGGAATGTAATATTTTTTTTTAATTATTATTATTATTTATTGATTTCTTTTTTTGGGGGGGGGGGGTCTCGGATGGTTGAGGGACAGCTCTTGGGGAACTGTGGGGGGGGGGGACCTCGGAGGGCTGGATGGGAGCTTGGGCCGGTGGCTAATGGATCGCTGGTTCAGGTCCCCAATTTTTATGTATTTTTTTAGATCTGTAAACTAAGCTGGGCGTTGACCCTGGTTGCTTCTGTGTGTCGCTCTGGATGGGAGTCTGTTAGATGACTAATGTGATGTAGTTGTTGAGTGGCTTCACTGCAGGTACATTGTATGTTTTAAACATAAAAAAAAAAAAAATACAAAAAAGAACTAGATGTGTGACTAAGTATTGTTAATCTACAAGACTAACTAAAATGAACTTAGACCCTTTCGTGCAATCAAATGACCAAATCGCCTCATGGGTGGAATGTCATTCATATTTTTCATGATTTATAATTAATGATTACAAATCCAGTGTTTCATTGTCGAACGGTTTTGTTATATTTCAGTCTTCTTTGAAGTATATAAAATGTCATATTGGGATGCAAACTCAAAAATGAGCAAATATCTCTATATCTGACTTGGTACAAGTGTCTTATTTTTTTGAAGCCCATTACCATGTGTGTGAGGTTTACACTTTTGTTTCAAAGTAGATTTGTTGAAGACTACCAAGAAACACTGTGTGACCCTGATTTAGCCCACTGCAGTAAAATGTTAACACAAGAACCAACACAGCCATTTTTTTTAGGTATGATGTGCCATTAAAATTCGACCGTTGTAAAAGTATATTTATGGAAAAATTGCTCTGATAAACTCTTTAGTCATATCTGAGTTTACTCACTTACTTATGGTGCTGCCTACTCCTGATTAATTTTTCAAATCATATGAGCAAATCACATGTCCCTTCCATCCTTGACCTTTTCCAAATAAGTGTATATAACTACCTGACGTTGTTAGAATTCCATGATATGTCATTTTCAATGGCTTTTTCCCTGCCCCTCTTTCTTTAAACATACATTGTCCGCATTTTGTTCCACAGGAGCTTTACTCCCAGTCTTACGATGCTGTGGGTGTGATGTTTGCCTCCATCCCGGGCTTTGCCGACTTCTACTCCCAAACAGAGATGAACAACCAAGGAGTGGAGTGTCTGCGCCTCCTCAACGAGATCATTGCCGACTTTGACGAGGTGGGGAACTGCAACATTGTCCTTTTCACTGTCCCGCAAAAAAGTACTTTTTTTGTAATTTGTTTTGTTTCATTGATTGTAAATGGGCTAGACAGGGTGAAGAGACTATATACACTGCTCAAATTTTTTTTTTTTATAAATAAAAAAGAAACACTTAAACAACACAATGTAACTCCAAGTCAATCACACTTCTGTGAAATCAAACTGTTCACTTAGGAAGCAACACTGATTGACAATAAATTTCACATGCTGTTGTGCAAATGGAATAGATGTAACGGATGTGAAACGGCTAGCTAGTTAGCGGTTGTGCTAGCTAAATAGCGTTTCAGTCGGTGACGTCACTTGCTCTGAGACCTTGAAGTAGTAGTTCCACTTGCTCTGCAAGGGCCGCGGCTTTTGTGGAGCGATGGGTAACGATGCTTCATGGGTGACTGTTGTTGTGTGCCGGGTATGGGCAAGGGGACGGTCTAAAGTTATACTGTTACATAGACAACAGGTGAAAATTATAGGCAATTAGCAAGACAAGACCCCCAACAAAGGAGTGGTTCTGCAGGTGGTGACCACAGACCACTTCTCAGTTCCTATGCTTCCTGGCTGATGTTTTGGTCACTTTTGAATGCTAGCGGTGCTTTCACTCTAGTGGTAGCATGAGACGGAGTCTACAACCCACACAAGTGGCTCAGGTAGTGTAGCTCATCCAGGATGGCACATCAATGCAAGCTGTGGCAAGAAGGTTTGCTGTGTCTGTCAGCGTAGTGTCCAGAGCATGGAGGCGCTACCAGGAGACAGGCCAGTACATCAGGAGACGTGGAGGAGGCCGTAGGAGGACAACAACCCAGCAGCAGGACCACAACCTCTGCCTTTCTGCAAGGAGGAGCAGGAGGAGCACTGCCAGAGCCAAAATGATGAGATCAAAATGATCTCCAGCAGGCCACAAATGTGCATGTGTCTGCTCAAACGGTCAGAAACAGATATGAGGGCCCGACGTCCACAGGTGGGGGTTGTGCTTACAGCCCAACACCGTGCAGGACGTTTGGCATTTGCCAGAGAACACCAAGATTGGCAAATTCGCCACTGGCGCCCTGTGCTCTTCACAGATGAAAGCAGGTTCACACTGAGCACATGTGACAGAGTCTGGAGACGCCGTGGAGAACGTTCTGCTGCCTGCAACATCCTCCAGCATGACCGGTTTGGCGGTGGGTCATGGTGTGGGGTGGCATTTCTTTGGGGGGCCGCACAGCCCTCCATGTGCTCGCCAGATGTAGCCTGACTGCCATTAGGTACCGAGATGAGATACCCAGACCCCTTGTGAGACTATGCTGGTGCGGTTGGCCCTGTGTTCCTCCTAATGCAAGACAAGAAATAAGACAAAAAAACGGAAAACTTGAGCGTGCATAACTTTTCACCCCCCCCCCCCTCACCCCACAAAGTCAATACTTTGTAGAGCCACCTTTTGCAGCAATTACAGCTGTATTTCTTGGCACATCTAGCCACTGGGATTTTTGCCCATTCTTCAAAGCAAAACAGCTCCAGCTCCTTCAAGTTGGATGGGTTCCACTGCCGTACAGCAATCTTTAAGTCATACCACAGATTCTCAATTGTATTGAGGCCTGGGCTTTGACTAGGTCATTCAAGACATTGAAATGTTTCCCCTTAAACCACTCGAGTCTTGCTTTAGCAGTATGCTTAGGGTCATTGTCCTGCTGGAAGGTGAACCTCCATCCCAAACTCAAATCTCTGGAAGACTGAAACAGGTTTCCCTCAAGAAGTTCCCTTTATTTAGCGCCATCCATAATTTCTTAAATTCTGACCAGTTTCCCAGGCCCTGCCGATGAAAAACATTCCCACAGCATGATGCTGCCGCAACCATGCTTCACTATGGGGATGGTGTTCTCGGGGTGATTTGAGGTGTTTGGTTTGCTCCAGACATTTTCCTTGATGGCCAAAAAGCTCAATTTTAGTCTCATCTGACCGGAGTACTTTCTTCCATATGTTTGGGGAGTCTCCCACATGCCTTTTGGCAAACACCAAACGTGTTTGCTTATTTTGTTCTTTAAGCATTGCCTTTTTCTGGCCACACTTCCATAAAGCCCAGCTCTGTGGAGTGTACAACTTAATAAGGTGTTCCTATGGACAGATACTCCAATCTCTGCTGTGAGCTTTGCAGCTCCTTCAGGGTTATCGTTGGTCTCTTTGTTGCCTCTCTGATTAATGCCCTCCTTGCCTGATTCGTGAGTTTTGGTGGGTGTCCCTCTCTTGGCAGGTTTGTTGTAGTGCAATAATATTTCCATTTTGTTAATAACAGATTTAATGGTGCTCCGTGGGACGTTCAAGGTTTCAGATTGTTTTTTATAACCCAACCATGATCTGTACTTCTCCACCACTTTGTTCCTGACCTGTTTGGAGAGCTCCTTGGTCTTTATGGTGCCGCTTGCTTGGTAGTGCCCCTTTCTTAGTGGTGTTGCAGACTCTGGGGCCGTTCAGAACAGGTGTATATATACAGAGATTATGTGACCGATCATGTGACACTTAGATTGCACACAGGTGGACTTTATTTAACTAATTATGTGACTTCTGAAGGAAATTGGTTGCACCAGATCTTATTTAGTGGCTTTTTGAAACAAGTCATTTTTTAAATTTTGAATTCACCAATTTGGACTAATTTGTGTACAGTATGTCCATTACATGAAAAACAATGTTTAATCAATTTAAATTGCATGTTGGTATGCAACAACATTGGAAAAACGCAAAGGGGGATGAATACTTTCGCAAGGCATTGTATTTGAGAATGCTATTCATTGACTACAGCTCAGCGTTCAACACCATATTGCCCTCAAAGCTCATCACTAAGCTAAGGACCCTGGGACTAAACAACTCCCTCTGCAACTGAATCCTGGACTTCCTGACGGGCCGCTCCCCAGGTGGTAAGGGTAGGTAACAACATATTTGCCATGCTGATCCTCAACACAGGGGCCCTTCAGGGGTGTGTGCTCAGTCTCCTCCTGTACTCCCTGTTCACCCATGACTGTATGGCCAAGCACGACCACAACGCCATCATTAAGTTTGCCGACGACACAACAGTGGGCCTGATCACCGAAAACAATGAGACAGCCTATAAGGAGGAGGTCAGAGACCTGGCAGTGTGGTGCCAGGATAACAACCTCTCCCTCAACGTGATCAAGACAAACGAGATGATAGTGGACTACTGGAAAAGGAGGCCCGAACACGCCCCAATTCTCATCGACGGGGATATAGTGGAGTAGGTTGAGAGCTTCAAGTTCCTTGGTCCACCAACAAACTGTCATGGTCCAAACACACCAAGACAGTCGTGAAGAGGACACAACAACGCCTACTCCCCCTCAGGAATGAAAAGATTTGGCATGGGTCCTCGCTAGTCAAACTATCAAAATAAGCAGGGAAGGCCATTCACTCAAAAATGTTGTTGGGATTTTGCAGTTGACAGTTGTGCTAGTCAGATGCAATGGTATGAAATGTTTTAAATTAAAGGTATCACTCTGCTTCAACAGAGTACAAAAATTAGTTTGAGATCTTTCACTAAACTATTCATATCGTTTTACAGAGAATCCTGGTGGAATGGGTGGCATCTGACAATGAGATTCTGTTCTAAATCTGCCATAGAACCGTGTTATTCACGGACGGTGTCAATGTCACCAAACGAGGCCAGAACAAGACACAAACCAGCTGCAGTCGACTAATGCCTCGCCTCTTTGGACAGGAATAGACGTGCCTTTTCCCGACTTGAAACTTGCCCCAAGATACAGCACATACTTAGGTAGCAGCTGCAAAGCTGCACAGTGGATGGATGAAGAAACACTTTTATGTGATATGGCATTGCTTTATAAGTTGCTAATGGGTTGTTTGGTATAATGAGTTGCTTACTCTGTCAATCAATCACGCGATTTATTGACCAAATCTTGTTTACCCTTTGGTGTAGTGATGCGATATTGAGCACAGTTAATTAACAATGGACTACTTGTGTTTCTTCTCTCCCCTGTTTGTCTTTGTGTAGCTGCTTGGTGAGGAACGTTTCCAGGACATTGAGAAGATTAAGACTATCGGAAGCACATACATGGCAGTCTCCGGACTGTCACCAGAAAAACAAGTGAGCAAAATCAACATTTTGTGGTTTAGTAATTCGTGGCCATATCCTGACTTGCATAAAAGCTATATATTAACACTGATACCATTGATTTGTGCTGTTACCTTGTACATGCTGTATGTGTAGGTGCAGTACAAAGATATGGACAAATTGTGCACAAGGTGTAACAAGACATAAAACGCAGAACTTGACCCTTATTTCTAAAGAGGGGGTATTTTATCTGTACATCATCATGTGTGGCATAACTCTGACCCCATTTGACACTGGTAACACGATAATCTCAATCTGTGATTCAGTTTGCACTGTCAATCTGGTTTGGGTTCTCTCTGATGTCACTCTGATTCTTAGCAATGTGAGGACAAGTGGGGTCATCTGTGTGAGCTGGCCGACTTTGCCATCGCCCTGAACGAGAGCATCCAAGAGATCAACAAGCACTCCTTCAACAACTTTGAGCTAAGAATTGGTAAGAAATCCCAAGTGCTCCCTCCCTGGCAACGACTCAAAATGAATAGACTATGAAAGTGTTTGAAATTCATTAACACACTGTAGTTTTGTCTCTAGGTGGAGCTAACTCTTCTCCAAATCTCACTCGTCTTTCTTCTCGATTTCCCTTCTCCGCTCAATCATCTCATATTCCTATTTTTCTTCCTCTTCCTCCTTTTCCATCCCCTTCTCTTCATTTTCGTCATCTTCCCCATCCTTCTTTTTCGCAGGCATGGCACATGGCTCGGTGGTGGCGGGTGTGATAGGCGCCAAGAAGCCCCAGTACGACATCTGGGGCAAAACAGTGAACCTGTCGAGCCGCATGGACAGCACAGGCGTGAGTGGCAAGATCCAGGTGCCTGAGGACACCTACCTGATCCTGAAGGAGCGAGGCTTCGCCTTTGAGTACCGTGGCGAGATCTACGTGAAGGGCATCAGCGAGCAGGAGGGCAAGATCCGCACACACTTCCTGATGGGCCGTGTGCAGCCCAACCCGCTCATCATGCAGCCGCGCAAGCTCCAGGGCCAGTACTCGCTGGCAGCCGTGGTGCTGGGCCTGGTCCAGTCACTCAACCGACAAAAGCAGAAGCAGATCCTGAACGAGAACAACAACTCGGGCATCATGAAGGGCCATCACCACTACAACAGGAGGACGTTGCTGGCCCCTGGGGGGGCAGAGGTTGGCCATGCCGAAGTGGCAGATAAGACTGAGTTGCCCTGAAGAGGCCCGCTGCAAAAAGGCAGGGAGGAAGGGGACTTGACAGGACTGTGCTTTCTGTTTTCATCCGCCCTCATTGCATCGATTTGTCCATTCATCCATCTGTCCAGCCATCAATCTATCTATCCTTCTGACAATTCAATGTTCTGCCTACTATACCCCCTAACCCCTTGCCTGGTGTCAATGTTTCTGTTTTGTATTTATTTTATATAAGAGAACACAATAAAGGAGTTTAATTTTTTATAGATAACTTGTGTCTGGTGACTTTTTTATTTTGTCAGTGCTTGACATTCATACAACAATCCTTGCCCTTGCAGTTTATTTTCTGCTCAGACGTAAGTAGCTGGACCGTGTGTTAGAGCCGGACTGGATTGTGAACCTGCATGACACCCATCTCCCAGGAGTGTTGTCTACGGAGACAGGCATTTAGAGTTGCAAAAATCTGTTACCTTTGCTAAAATTCCCCCTCCCTACCCTTTGCCAAAATGTTCAGGTTTTCAATGTGTCTGACAATGGTGGTAAGATCAAAACATCACTTCAATAGAAAATATAAACATTTACAAGTTGGCATGTTGGAGTTTATTATTTTATCCCTGTTTATACCTGGTTCTAACTTGTAACCTTTCCTGATCTTTCCTGGTCCACATTCTGATTGTGCCTGTTAGCACCAGGTTTAAACGGGGCTCTAAATATCATCTCCTAATCTACACAAAACATCCTAATTGTTTTGACTGCTTTGAGAGCTTTTAAAAACACAAATTCTATCTGCTGCAATGGGGCTAACTGATCTAGGATCAATCACTTCATTGAAAATTAGTTTAGAGGCGTAGAGTGCAAGAGGCTGCTGCTGACTGAGCCACCTATTGGATAGATGAGTTCCGTTTGTGCTATGTCTCTGATAATAGTGAGGCATTAGTTCATTGTGATGAGGGAAACTAACAACTCAAATGAGTCCTGTGAGAATCACCTTCCAACCCACTGGGCACACACTGGTTGAATCAACATTGTTTCCACGTCATTTCAATGAAACAACGTTGAACCAATGTGGAATAGACATTAAATTGTCTGTTTCCCAGTGGGAAATAACCATTTTGATTTTATTCAACATTCTAGCACTAGAGGAGTGCACAGGTAACATTATTCTCAGCTCAATGATAATAAAAGTATTGTTGATAGTCAGCTTTGCAAAAATCCCTAATAATCCTGTTTACATGGATACATCTGAAATGAGGCTACCTGATGGGATTTAAATAAATGAAGAAATTCGGCAATCAAAATCAATGCTCTACCACAGTGAACATGTTCATTTTGCGAAGGCTATTTGATTCCGGACATAAAACTTTTGTATGTGAAAACTATTTGTAAGATGCATACTTTCAGTTTTTCTGAATATACTTCACTCATGCATAAGAGGGAGGCTTGCGCTACTGAAGCTGGCACATGCGCAAATCAAATACACTGCTGGAACACCGATTAATATACTGTTTACATGTCCTAATAATTTTAAAGATTAACCAGGTGTTTTAATCAGCGTACGCTTATTTCAATTTTGAAATTACGCCGATTTAAGGTTATTTCAATATTCGGAAAACTGCCATAATCAGTTTAATATCGAATTATTAGTGTGCATGTAAATGTACTCCATGATTGTAAGTTTATTGATGAAGGTTTGCTGGCTAAGGTTATTGCAGTCTGAGTGTCTACGGTTCAATCTCAAGTGGCTTCCGCTCCTTTATTATGGTCTATTTTCACAGTTTGTAGTTAAGTGTTAACTCCAAGTGTAATACAGTATTTTACTAAATACACAGATATTTATAATGATGGGGAGCAGATACCAGTTATTGTTTCTCCTGTAGCACTGAAGTATTCTGAAGGGGGACCCTAACTATTCCACTAGATGGCAGTAGATGATCACTCCAATGCCCTCTCTTACATCCCAAATGTTCTGTTTTCCACAAGCTACAGCTGACAGAGAAGGGACCTGAGGAGTAGATACACTTGCTTCAGCTAACCAAAGTCCTGGTGAGCAGCTAATTAGTCGAATCAGGTCAATCAATCTCAATCTCTCCAGAACCAGGATTGGGCTGCCCAGTTCTAGATCAAATTAGGCTACTTAATAATGTGATATTATTAAGTAGCGTAAGTATGGCAATGGTACACACTCCTCTCACTAAAAAGCCCATAAAGCCTTGTTCAAACGTACCTTGTGTTTTCCCATCCCTCTGAATCCATCAAGTGAGTCACTCCTCTGAATGACTATAGCCGTGGTTACACCTTGCATTGATTGCTGTTACTTACAACGTCATTCTAGTCACATTAGCGCACGTTAGCAACAACTGTCCCGGTATTGGGATCTTAAGAGGTTAAAGGTCAACATCCCCATACTGTTCACATTTCTGTCATGTAAATGTTGTAGCTTAAACAATGTATATGGGAAATATCCAGTATTTTCTTCATTACCATGCTGATGATTTCAAATTGTATTGGATTCATTTTAATCGGTTAAAGACATTGAATACATGTTGTTGAATATATTTACTACATTTAGTGTGGGTTTTTTTTCTCTGAAAAGTATGTTTATTTTAAAGTTATATGATTTAGTTCATGTAGATACATTTCAATGTTGTTTAACACACAGTAACCAAAAACCTGAACACGTTTGCATATTCATACAGAATTGTTTGCCAGAAGTTCACAAGTTGTCACAAAATGTATCGCAACAGTTTGCCCCAAAACTAATTTGGCACAACTGTTTTCCAGAAGCCTGTTTTCTCGGTAAGGGATCACATTTAGTTAAGTTTAGTATGTCCTAGCATGCAATGACTAAATCAAGCTTGTGACTCTACAAAATTGTTGGATGCATTTTCAGTTTGTTTTGGTTGCGTTTCAGATTATTTTGTGCCCAATGGAATTTAATGTTAAATAATGTACTGTGTCATTTTAGAGTCACTCTTATTGTAAATAAGAAAACAATATGTTTAAGTGGCTCCAAACATTAACCTTGTGTCTTTATTGACCTTTTATTTCAAAATTTGCACTCACAAGGGCCTGACAGTGTCAGTCCAACACACACAAACACTCCATCATTTGCTCACTCACACATAATATGCACATACATTTATACTGACTCTACACACACCCACTCACATACAAGCTGCTGCTACTCTGTTATTCTGATATCCTGCTGCCACTCCAGTGTAAATATGATATTCCCTGTATATACTATGCTTAATTACTTACCTTATTGTTTATTTCCTATTCTCATTTCTCATGTTTTTTCTAGTAATACATTGTTATTGATTATTGCCTTGTTGGTTTTTCAGTTTGCAAGAAAGGCATTTCACTGTACTTGTGCATATGACATTGAAACTTGAAACTAATATTGACATTTAGCCTGCGAATTAACTTTTATGTATAAATGAAAGCATCCCCAAACAGCAAAATCTTTCATGGAAGTGTAAAATATAAACATAAATTGATGTCCATTTGATACATTTGAGGTATAAAATATAGAAATGTAGTGTTCAGCAGTTATCAAACTACATACGGTAACTAGGTACTACATCATTTGGGTTCAGTAGCTATCCGTTTTGAGCAAGTGATAGCTAATTGTATTGTTAACATGACAAGAAAATCTGCAGATACTGAGAGTGAACATGTATCCAAATTGAAAGTGATTTGCTACAATGAACAAGTGACTGTGAATTTGTTTGTTGTACTCAGTCAATTGAAAATGTGCTTACAGTTTTGAAATATGAGCATTCTGATCTGTTTTGATTTTGTGCTTAGACTTGTGAAAATGTATCACATACTTGTGCACCAAAGTGTTTGAAAAAGAAGGCTCCAAGGCTCTATGAAGTCCAGACAACTGCTTGTTGATTCCCCATTGGGGCATGTGAATGCTCTGGTTGTCTAAGCCTACCTCTAACCAGTTACAATTAGGAGCCCATCAACCATCAGCAGACAATTAAGTATGCTAAGTTGAGAGCCTTTGAGAAGGTCTTTAAGATCAATCAAATGTATTTATGAAGCCCTTTTTACATTAGCCGATGTCACAAAGTACTATACAGAAACCCAGCCTAAAACCCCAAACAGCAAGCGATGCAGATGTATGTCACGGGTGTCGTTGGAAGTAGACCAAGGTGGAGCGTTGTGAGCGTACATTTTCTTTTATATAAATAAAATGTTGCCAACAAAACAAGAAAAAACAAAACAACCGTGAAGCTTAACAGGGCTAAGTGCCACAAACAAAGTTAACTACCCACACTGAAAGGAGGCAAAAAGGGCTACCTAAGTATGATTCCCAATCAGAGACAACGACAGTCCCTGATTGAGAACCATACCCGGCCAACACATAGAAACACAAATCATAGAAATAAGAGACATAATAAGACACAAACCAAAAAGAGACATATAAAAGTAACTCTAAGGTCAGGGCATGACAGTACACCCCCCCCCCCCAAAGGTGCGGAGTCCGGCCGCAAAACCTGAACCTATAGGGGAGGGTCTGGGTGGGCATCTATCTGCGGTGAGGGCTCTGGTGCGGGACATAGACCCCGCTCCACCTCTGGCTCACCCACCCCACTTTGGTGTCACCTCTGGTGTGAGGACCCTCGCTGCGGGCCCCGGACTGGGCACCCTCGCTGCGGACCCCGGACTGGAGACCGTCGCTGGGGGCTCCGGACTGGAGGCCGTCGTTGGGGGCTTTGTGCCATGGATCATCACTGGAGGCTTTGTGCCATGGATCATCACTGGAGGCTTCTTGCCATGGATCATCACTGGAGGCTTCTTGCCATGGATCATCACTGGAGGCTTCGTGCCATGGATCGTCACTGGAGACTTCTTGCCATGGTTCATCACTGGAGGCTTCTTGCCATGGATCATCACTGGAGGCTTCTTGCCATGGATCATCACTGGAGGCTTCTTGCCATGGATCATCACTGGAGGCTTCGTGCCATGGATCATCACTGTAGGCTTCTTCCTGGGCGCAGAAACAGGACTCACCAGGCTGGGGAGACACACAGGAGGCCTGGTCCTTGAAGCAGGCACAGGACTCACCGGGCTGGAGAGACACAAAGGAGGACTGGTGCGTGGGGCGGGCATCGGATACACTGCGTCGTGAAGGCGCCGGGCTGGAGAGACACCGTCCGACGATACCGCCCGGACTGGGCCAACCAGGCAGGATATAACCCCACCCACTTTGCCAAAGCACAGCCCCCACACCACTAGAGGGATATCTTCAAACCACCAACTTACTACCCTGAGACAGGGCCAAGTTTAGCCCACAAAGATCTCCCCCACAACACAAACCCGAGGGGGGCGCCAACCCGGATAGGAAGATCACATCAGTGACACAACCCACTCAAGTAACTCACCCCTCCTAGGGTGGGCATGGAAGAGCACCAGTAAGCCAGTGACTCAGCCCCCGTAATAGGGTTAGAGGCAGAGAATTCCAGTGGTGAAAGGGGAACCGACCAGGCAGAGCAAGGGCGGTTCGTAGCTCCAGTGCCTTTTGGTTCACCTTCACACCCCTGGGCCAGACTACACTCAATCATAGGACCTACTGAAGAGGTGAGTCTTCAATAAAGACTTAAAAATTGAGCTCTATAGGAGAAAGCCATACCTCCAACTGTTTGCCTTGAAAATCTAGGGTCAATAAGGAGACCTGCATCTTGTGACCGTAGCGTACGTGTAGGTATGTAGGACCAAATCAGAGAGATAGGTAGGAGCAAACCCATGTAATGCTTTGTAGGTTAGCAGTAACACCTTGAAACCAGCCCTAGCCTTAACAGGAAGCCAGTGTAGAGAGGCCAGCACTGGAGTAATATGATCACATTTTTTGGTTCTAATCAAGATTCTAGTAGACGTGTTTAGCACTAACTGAAGTTTAAAGTAGAGCATTGTAGTAATCTATTCTAAAAGTGACAAAAGCATGGATACATTTTTCTGCATAATTTTTGGACAGAACGTTTCTGATGAAAAAAGCTGTCTTGAAACAGTCTTGATATGTTCGTCAAAAGAGAGAGGGTCCAGAGTAATGCCGAGGTCCTTCACAGTTTTATTTAAGACAACTGTACAACCATCAAGATTAATTGTCAGATCCAACAGAAGATTGCTTTGTTTCTTGGGACCTAGAACTAGAACTAGCATCTCTGTTTTGTCCGAGTTTAAAATAAAAACATTTGCCGCCATCCACTTCCTTATGTCTGAAACACATGCTTCTAGCGATGGCAATTTTGGGGCTTCACCATGTTTCAATGAAATGTACAGCTGTGTGTCATCCGCATAGCAGTGAAAGTTAACATTATGTTTTCGAATGACATCCCCAAGAGGTAAAATATATAGTGAAAACAATAGTGGTCCTAAATTGGAACCTTGAGGAACACCGAAATTTACAGTTGATTTGTCAGAGGACAAACTATTCACAGAGACAAACTGATATCTTTCCGACAGATAAGATCTAAACCAGGCCAGAACTTGTAGACCAATTTGGGTTTCCAATCTCTCCAAAAGAATGTGGTGATCGATGGTATCAAAAGCAGCACTAAGGTCTAGGAGCACGAGGACAGATGCAGAGCCTACGGGACAGATGTGTGCCCACAGGAGCAGTCATGTAATATACACTGATTGTGTATATAGGGTGATAAAAACAATTGAGCATGAATATTGGAATGACTGTCATTCATATTCCATTCACACAGCTCAATGTTACATTGATAGGTTAATTAAGAAATAAACATTTTCCCTCTAACCATACAAGACACTCACATTTTCCATATACATACCCATCATGAGTTTTCTACAACCTAACTTTTGAATGAAAGTTTACAACATAGGTGCATAGGTCCAGAGAAATTTGAGTAATCAAGGTGACAGACATTGACACATTCAAAAAACTACCTTGCACAATCTTGCCTGCATCTAGCTGATCTAGGGTGTAATCATAATCATAGTCCAAGAATTGCAAACTAGAGTTTCTATGGGACAAATGCAGGTATGTTTATCCCCATTTTGTTTCATTCCATTTAAGAAATGTTTTTCAACAGAATCGGAGGAATGAATACACCCCTAATCACACATAAACACAGTTCACTTTCATAGCAGCCACAAATAAACACCATTATCCCTTTACCCGTTGGATATTTCCTTCTTGCATCTACACGCTCTCCTCTAATCTTTTCACTTCACTTGTGGACTTTAGTGCACAACACATCAGTCTGTGACCAGGTGAAAAAACATTTCAGAGCCAAACCTTCATATCATAACTACTAACCGCTACACAAAGCCTACATTGTTGTCACCATATTAGCTAACGTCAAGTCAACATAGATACTATAACTAACGCGTCAGTAAACCTGCTACAATCACGCAGTACAGTGTACAGTTAGCTAGCAGTAAGCAGAAATTGAAATAGAAAATAAACACAAAATATTGCTGTTTCTCTCTCTCTCTCTTGGTTCTTCATTTTAGAAAAATTGCATTTGTTCAAAACTGTTCTGCTATTGTCTTTCTCTTTTTTTAAGTCAACTACTCACCACATTTTATGAAATGTAGGTGCTAGCCTGCTGTAGCTTATGCTTTCAACACTAGATTATCCTCTATTGCTTTGATTGGGAGGACAATATGTCAGTTCCTGCTGCAAGAGCATACTTATTGTGTAAGTCTATGAAAGGGGGTGAGAACCACGAGCCTCCTAGGTTTTATATTGAAGTCAATGTACCCAGAAGAGGATGGAAGCTAGCTGTCCTTCAGCTACACCATGGTGCTACCCTACAGTGCTGTTGAGGCTACTGTAGACCTTAATAAATTATTTGGTGATGTGAATATAGTGGTTCCTCCTTTAAAAGTTGCAAGCTCACACTGCGGGATATAGAGGTAGCCAGCGTCACGGCGTCATTGCTCCAGACCACCGCAAGGGGAAGTTAGAGCACTCATTATGCATTTGGGTCCCAAGGTTTTTATATGACCAATCACATTGAGTGATTCCAGTGACGAATTTGACGCGAGCCACCCATCACTGGTGACTTTCTTCAGCAAAGATGGCTGACAAAACAATACGGTGGAAGCAAATGTAAGTTATTATAATGTCATAACGAGTCAATCAAAACATTTACAATTGAAAATAATATGTTAGTTAATGTAGAGACAATCTATTGTGCATATTTTTTGTCGTTAAGTTAATTTCCCGAAAATCGCTATTTAGCATGTTTTTTTTCTCAGTCATATCCAATACCAGGTGTATCAAACTCCATTCTTCGAATGATGCTGTGTCTACATGTATGTATTACAATTATACAATTATACACTTCAACGGGGTTTACCACTCCTGGGACATCAATGATTACACATTGTAACTATGCAATAGACTAGAAACATGATTTAAGTAAAGGCTGATTTGTAATTCATATATACAGAAAAAAACAGTACACTTCCTATGCATATCTAACTCCCTTCATCTTCATTAATCTGAGGAGGTTCTCCCAGCCATGTGGACGATTGAGAACAGGGCAGCAAAGTTTGTTTTTCACCAGAACGGTTTAGAGCATATTACTATTTGCCTATGAATAACCAGACCTTCATACAAACTTGCTATGCTGAATTCTTGACACACAATCGAAGGTACTGCCATATCCTGCCAGCACTCCAACAAGCGAGCCACTCAGGCGGGAAATGACACGTGGAAGAGGGCGAGGAATGAGATGGGAGTAACAATCCAGGCTATTTGCTTTGAGACCGGCATAATAATGTAATGAAACAAGCAGGGAGCAGGTTTCGAACCCTCAACATTCTAGCCCGAAGTCCAGTACGCTATCAACTGTGCCCAAATGTATTAATTGGGGTTGGGTCCGATTGTGGTTAAAAACACTTTATCATTTGGAATCTTTAACATGTGGAAAGGGGAAAAAGTATTATTATTAGTTTTTCACAGGAGTAGCAAGCTGTGAATTCTGCTGACAGCGTTTCTAGGATGGGCCATTAGTTGAACTATAGACTATTCAACCTTTACTAAAGAATTGTCTAATAGCCAAGCTAGGTGTGAACCCCCCTCCCCCAATTTGAGCTACAGTTGAAGTCGGAAGTTTACATACACCTTAGCCAAATACAAATACAAAATATTTCACAATTCCTGACATTTAATCCTAGTAAAAAGTCCCTGTCTCATGTCAGTTAGAATCACCACTTTATTGTAAGAATGTGAAATGTCAGAATAATAGTAGAGAGTAGGATTTATTTCAGCTTTAATTTCTTTCATCACATTCCCAGTGGGTCAGAAGTTTACATACACTCAATTAGTATTTGGTAGCATTGCCTTTAAATCATTTAACTTGTGTCAAACGTTTTGGGTAGCCTTCCACAAGCTTCCCACAATAAGTAAATTCCCCCTGACAGAGCTGGTTTAATTGAATCAGGTTTGTTGGCCTACTTGCTCGCACAAGCTTTTTCAGTTCTGCCAACACATTTTCTATGGGATTGAGGTCAGGGCTTTGTGATGGCCACTCCAATACCTGGACTTTGTTGTCCTTAAGCCATTTTGCCACAAATTTGGAAGTGTGCTTGGGGTCGTTGTCCATTTGGAAGACCTATTTGCGACCAAGCTTTAACTTCCTGACTGATCTTTTGAGATGTTGCTTCAATATATCCACATCATTTTGCTCCCTCATAATGTCATCTATTTATGAAGTGCACCAATCCCTCCTCCCCCTTCTTCCGCCAAACATAAAGATGGTCATTATGGCCAAACAGTTCTATTTTTGTTTCATCAGACTCGAGGACATTTCTCCAAAAAGTACGATCTTTGTCCCAATTTGTCACGCCCTGACCTTAGAGAGACTTTTATGTCTCTATTTTGTTTGGTCAGGGTGGGATTTCGGTGGGCATTCTATGTTCTGTTTTCTATGTTTTTGCCGGGTATGGTTCTCAATCAGTCTATCGTTGTCTCTGATTGGGGATCATACTTAGGCAGCCCTTTTTCCCACCTTAGATTGTGGGATCTTGTTTTCGCATAGTTGCTGTCTAGCCATGCAGAACTTTGCATTCGGTTTTGTATTTTGTTGTTTTGTCGGAGTTCAGTATTAAAAATCATGAACGCTTACAACGCTGCACCTTGGTCCAATCCATCTTTAAACGATCGTGACACATATATTCTTAAAAGTAGCCATGTTTTGCCTTGCACACTTTGCTTTGCACACTCTTGGCATTCTCTCAACCAGCTTTATGAGGTAGTCACCTGGAATGTATTTCAATTAACAGGTGTGCCTTTTTAAAAGTAAGATTTTGTAATTTCTTTCCTTAATGCGTTTGAGCCAATCAGTTGTGTTGTGATAAGGTAGGGGTGGTATACAGAATGTAGCCCTATTTGGTAAAAGACAAAGTCCATATTATGGCAATAACTGTTCAAAGAAGCAAAGAGAAATGACAGTCCATCAATAATTTAAGACACGAAGGTCAGTCAGTCAAGAAAATTTAAAGCACTTTGAAAGTTTCTTCATGTGCAGTTGCAAAAATCTTTAAGTGCTATGATGAAACTGGCTCTCATGAGGAGTGCCACAGGAAAGGAAGACCCAGAGTTACCTCTGCTGCAGAGCAAAAGTTCATTAGAGTTACTCGCACCTCAAATTGCAGCCCGAATAAATGCTTCACAGTGTTCAAGAAACAGACACACCTCGAATCAAATCAATTGTTATTGGTCACATAACCATATTTATCAGATGTTATTGCGGGTGTAACGAAATGTTTGTGTTCCTAGCTCCAACAGTGCAGTAGTATCTAACAGTTCACAACAATACACAATCTTAGTCCCAGTTTTGATGCACCTATACTGACCTCGCCTTCTGGATGATAACAGGGTGAACAGGCTGTGGCTTGGGTGGTTGATGTCCTTGATGATCTTTTTGGCCTTCTTGTGACATTGGGTGCTGTAGGTGTCCTGGAGGGCAGGTATCTGCCCCCGGTGATGCGTTGGGCAGACTGCACCACTCTATGGAGAGCCCATCGGTTGTGGGCCAGGCGGTGATACAGCCCGTCAAGATGCTCTCAATTGTGCATCTGTTAAAGTTAGTTAGGGTTTTAGGGGCGAAGCCATATTTTTTCAGCCTCCTGAGGTTGAAGAGGCGCTGTTGCGCCTTCTTCACCTTACTGTCTGTGTGGGTGGACCACTTCAGATCATCAGTGATGTGTACGCCGAGAAACTTGAGGTTTTCCACCTTCTCCACTGCAGTACTGTCGGTGTGGATAGGGGTGTGCTCCCTCTGCTTTCCTGAAGTCCACGATCAGCTAATTTTGTTTTGCTGACATTGAGTGAAAGGTTATTTTCCTGGCACCACTCTCCCAGGGCCCTCACCTCCTCCGTCTAGGCTTCCTCATCATGGTTGGTAATCAGGGCTACTACTGTTGTGTTGTCAGCAAACTTGATGATTGGCCACGCAGTCAGGGGTGAACAGGGAGTACAGGAGGGGGCTGAGCATGTACCCTTGTGGGGCACCTGTGTTGAGGATCAGCAAAGTGGAGGTGTTGTTTCCTGCCTTCACCAACTGGGGACGGCCCTTCACGAAGTGCAGGACCCAGCTGTGGCTTAATGATGAGCTTGGAAGGTGCTATGGTGTTGAATGCTGAGCTATACTCAATGAACAGCATTCTTACATATGTATTCTTCTTGCCCAGATTGGATAAGGCTGTGTGCAGTGCGATGGCGATTGCATCGTCTGTGGATCTATTTGGGCCTTAAGCAAATTGAAGTGGGTCTAGGGTGTCAGGTAAGGTAGAGGTGATATTAACCTGTCGTGGTTTTCCCTTTGTATTCTGTGATTGTCTGTACACCCTACCACATACGTCTTGTGTCTGAGCTGTTGAATTACGACTCCACTTTGTCTCTGTACTGACATTTTGCCTTTTTTGATTGCCTTACCGAGGGAATAACTACACTGTTTGTATTTGGCCATATTGACAGTCACCTTGCCATGGTTAAATGTGGGGGTTTGTGCTTTCAGTTTGCACGAATGCTGTACGGTTTCTGGTTTTGGTCCATTTTAATAGTCACAGTGGGTACAACATCTCCTTTACACTTCGTGATGAGCTCAGTCACCATATCTGTGAATTTGTTGATGTTATTCTGAGAGGCTACCCGGAACATATTCCTGTCCACGTGATCAAAACTATCTTGAAGCATGGATTCTGATTAGTAAGACCAGCGTTTAATAGACCTTAGCACGAATACTTCCTGTTTGAGTTTCTGCCTATAGGAAGGGAGGAGCAAAATGGAGTCGTGATCAGACTTGGCGGGGGAGGGCCTAGTAGGCGTTTCGAAAAGTTGAGTAGTAGTGGTCCGATGTTTTCCCAGTGCGAGTACTACAGTCAATATGTTGCTCGAACTTCGGTAGAAATTTCCTCTGATTTGCTTTGTTAAAATCCCCAGCAACAATAAATGCTGCCTCAGGATATCAAAATCAAATCAAATGTATTTATATAGCCCTTCGTACATCAGCTGATATCTTAAAGTGCTGTACAGAAACCCAGCCTAAAACCTCAAACAGCAAGCAATGCAGGTGTAGAAGCACGGTGGCTAGGAAAAACTCCCTAGAAAGGCCAAAACCTAGGAAGAAACCTAGAGAGGAACCAGGCTATGTGGGGTGGCCAGTCCTCTTCTTGCTGTCCTGGGTGGAGATTATAACAGAACATGGCCAAGATGTTCAAATGTTCATAAATGACCAGCATGGTCCAATAATAATAAGGGAGAACAGTTGAAACTGAACCAGCAGCACGGCCAGGTGGACTGGGGACAGCAAGGAGTCATCATGTCAGGTAGTCCTGAGGCATGGTCCTAGGGCTCAGGTCCTCCGAGAGAGAGAAAGAAAGAGAGAAAGAGAGAATTAGAGAGAGCACACTTAAATTCAGACAGGACACCGAATAGGACAGGAGAAGTACTCCAGATATAACAAACTGACCCTAGCCCCCGACACATAAACTACTGCAGCATAAATACTGGAGGCTGAGACAGGAGGGGTCAGGAGACACTGTGGCCCCATCCGAGGACACCCCCGGGCCAAACAGGAAGGATATGTGTTTTCCAGTTTGCAACAAATCCAGTGTAGTTCTTTGTGTGCCATCATGGAATCATCTTGACAGGGAATATACATGGCTGTGACTATAACCGAAGACAATTCTCTTGGGAGGTAATACGGTCGGCATTTCAATAATTGTTCAGAGGAGACTGCGTGAATCAGGCCATGGTCAAATTGCTCCATGACACCACTACAAAAGGACACCAACAAGAAGAAGATACTTGCTTGGGCTAAGAAACATGAGCAATGGACATTAGACCGTTGGAAATCTGTCCTTTTGTCTTATGAGTGGTTCCCACCGTGAGGCATGGAAGAGGAGGTGTGATGGTGTGGGGGTGCTTTGCTGGTGACACTGTCGTGATTTATTTTAGAACTCAAGGCACACTTAACCAGCATGGCTACCACAATATTCTGCAGCGAGACGCCATCCCATCTGGTTTGCACTTAGTGGGGACTATCATTTGTTTTAACTTGAAATGAAAACGACTTTCTGACAAACGTATAATATCTGGAGGTAGTTAGTCTCTTACATATATACATGGATGGACGCTTCTCCCTCTCTGTCACGGATGCCATGGTTATCCTTAGTTTGAAGATGTAATCCGGAGACAGGTGTTTTATACAACAACAAATGTGTTCTCTTTTCAATCCTCTCTGAATATTTGCAATCAAATGCCAGAATTTTCTCCATCTCCTTAGCTATCATATTGTAATTCCACTGGGAATTCCACTGATTTCAAAACTCGTTCCTCCGGAGAGTGGAGACCAACACTTTTACAGTTTAACTAAGTGATATCGTTAGAAAAAGCATTACCTACACATAATGACCAGCTCATGTTATAGACAGAAGCGTGCTACCTGGCAGACCAATCCGAACTCATCTCTCGGAATTTCCAGCCCACCCATTATCTCAGCCAATCATGGCTAGAGGGAAGGTTCCTTACTTTTCCGTGGCTAAACCAACTAGGCTCGTAATATTACAATTTTATTCCCCAAAACGTATTTTGATTAAAAAACAACAACTTTTAGGTTCAAATGCCTATCCTGTGAAGTAGTGACACGTGACATACGCCTAGTTTCCTGAAACACAATCTATATTTTTTTTGTACACAATGTTTGTTGTTGTTATGAACCCACTGTCTGCAAGTCATCTTGATGTTGTCATGTTTTGTAGTATACTGTTGAATACTCTACTCCACACTGTAGTATCCCTTGATTGTGTAGTGCTTACTATAAAATGTTGTACTATACTATAGATTACACTATACTATACTGTAGAATACACTCCACACTGTAGGACCTTTCTTTTTGCTGAAGAACGTGTTGTTTCATATGATTGGGTTTTGCTTTCATATTTTGTTTTCTTTTCATGTATTGTGTAATTAATGTGTATATAGATAGGCTATGTATAGCGTAATTGTTGTTTATTGATGTGTTCATGTACGGATTCCGCAAAAGAGACCGTGGTTCTCAGACTACCTGCTTAAATAAAGGTAAAAAAATAATTAAAACGTTTCATCATAAAAATATTTCTCAATCGCATAAAGCAATTTTTGGATCTGTGTTCAAATGCATCTAGAGCAGAACAGCAATAATCAACTTCTAATAATTGACTTGCCTTAGTATCTGACATGCATATCTTAGACCACCTTTTGCAAAACATTAAATACAAATGTCATCAGCGAATAAAAACATTTACTGTTAAAGGTTTTGTTCACAATATATTAACACATTGTTTAAGAAGATAAATGTGTCCACTTGTGTTCACTGTTTCCAGCAATCAGTAGGATGACCACATATAAAATATCCAACTGACAATGGGATGATTTTGCGTGACAATAGGGACTGTCTAATTGTTATGATTTTTAGTAATATTGCGAACATGCAGACATGCAGAGAATGAAGGGTTACTTCTACGTAACTTTGGGTTACTCCTAAGTAACTTTGGGTTACTCCTAAGTAACTTTGGGTTACTCTTAAGTATGTGTTGTGTGTTATTTGGTGTGAAGCTAGCCACAATAAGGATTAGATACAATAGTGGAATTTGTGGTTTGCCTTCAAAATAAAGTATGTAATTGACAGTGATGTGTCATACTTTTATTTTGAAGGCTATCCACTATTGTGACTAATCCTTTTTGTGGTTAGCTTCACATAGATGGGTCCGACCACCATTAATCAAATAAGATCTGTCTTATAAATTAGGGTTATTTTAGATGATGACACCAAGCTATATAGTTAGCTAGCTAACTATAGCTACTGAAACATGTGTCGTGTTATTTGACATGCCAAATACTCTTTTTTGACATACAAAGACCCAAATTCTCTGGGTTGAGAATGAAACGACTGAACAAATGAACAGCGAAACAGCACAGCAAGTAAGTGAAATAAATAGGTTTTGATTATGTTTTACTGGTAATGGGGAATGGGGACATGCGTAAATGCCAACAAAATAACCTTTTGGTCAGTGTGGTGTGTGTGTGTAACCTTTATTTAACAAGGCAAGTCAGTTAAGAACCAACTCTTAGTTACAATGACGGCCCGGACGACGCTGGGCCAATTGCGCGCCGCACTATGGGACTCCCAATCACGGCCGGATCTGATACAGCCTGGATTTGAACCAGGGACTGTAGTGACGCCTCTTGCACTGAGATGCAGTGCCTTAGACCGCTGCGTCCATGTGTGTGTGTTAACTATTTAACTGTTCTTGAATGCTTAAAAGGCCGCTAAAATTGTAAATATCGGTTATCGGTATCTGTATCGGGTTTTTGGGCAAGGAAAATATCAGATATCGGTATTGGCAAAAAATTTAATATCGGTGCATCACTATATTGAATACCTGGAATTGGATTGTGATGATACCTATGAATGAATCCTGCACACAATGTACTTATTTTGTATTTTATATCAGGAATAATAATTTTTTTGATGTGTTTGAAATTGTTTGGTGAAATATGCATAAAAGCAGAGTAATTTCCCATAAGTCTACACCTTTTTTAGTTGTAGTTCCAATTTTTATTACATGATTTAGTGACTGCAAAAAAATGTATTGATATCCTGGAATTTTTAAAACACTGATTTACTTTCTGTTTTGTCTACATGGACTCAAGAGATACAGATGTAGGATCTTAATTTGAACCAGTTTGCTACAGCAGGAAAATAATCCTGCAGCAAACCAGACATGTAAATTATTATGTGGATTATAATTAATGGACATTTCTTTGCAGGGGTTGATCCAGTTTTCGTTAGGGTAAATCAAGTCTGACATTTTAAAGTGGAAATTACAAACTTTTAAATCCTTTTTAAACCTTGAATACATTACAAGTTAATATTTTGTTCTATGCAGAAAATTCTCAGCAACAAAAGAGTGATCAAATTAAGATCCTATGTCTGTAAGTATGGTTGTGTTAATATTTTTGCTGGCAGTTGTGTTAATTTGATTCATGCATTTGCAATTCTTACTGTATAATATAGTTTTGATTAATGCATTTATGTTTCGAGAAGGCAACTACATTTTGAAAATGCATTTATCGTTTTGCACATGGCCACAGAGTTCTGTGTCTTGTGAACTCTTTTTGCTGCAAGATTGAGAAACTGGAATAGCACATACTGTACTATAGAATTGTCCAATAACAAATTTTACCATAGTGTACGTACTATAGTTTACCATAGTATACCGTGATGTGTACTATGGTAGGCCTACAAATAAATGTATTTGGGCTATAATAACTTATTTCTCTACTGTTCAATAACAATCATGTACAAAATGGATGTGTTGTACTGTAAATAGGAACCTATTGAACAAATCGGATGTGTCACAGTGGAAAGCTGTAAATCATTCCATGAATAAGATAATTTTATGTATGTAAATAAATCATTTTTAACACTCTCATACCCACATAAAAAAATACTATAGTTTACTATGGAATAGTACAATACTTACTTTAGAATTATGTAGTAAACTTTATTCAACTCTAGAATACTACACTACACACTGTATAGATGCTCATATTTAATGCAGGTTATTAAACAAAGTAGAAGCGTTGAACCTATCTATTCAGACTCCTACATGTACCTACCTACTTACAAGTTATGGAAAATGTGCTCTTTTAATATTTGTCCATTAGGTTTCCTCAAGGAGAAAGCCCCGACTTCTATGTCAAAGATAATAAAACAAAATGACTATAGTAATTCATGTCCACTAAAACACAACAGCATACTACAGTAACGTCTGCAAAAACATTGCAGTAAATAGGCATACTACAGTATACCACAATAAAGTGTGCAACAATACTACATTGAATACTTTAGTATAATTTATCAATATCAATAATTCGATGCTAATTTTTTTTTATTGACATAGAAAGTACATTAATATATGGTAAAATGGCTTTCCATAATAGTACTGCCACAGCAGCATAACATGATTAACACTTGATAACACTTGACTTGACATCATCATTAGTATTCGGTCTGGTTGGCTGATACAGGCAGCAGAGCGAGGCAGAAAGATATGGAGAGGAGCAGCTGTATCAACAACCCTCTGACTCAACTCCATCCCTTCTTCAGCCAGGAGTTGAACTCAAATCTCAACATCACACCCATGATAACACACCTTTACATGTTTATTACAATTTTAAAGGAAACAAAATGTAGAAACACCTCAGGCACTTCCTATTTTCATAAATTCTAAAATATTTGCCTGATTTCAGTTTATTTGACACAACAAGCAATAAACAAGCAAAATAGATAATCATTGTACCATCTACACCTCTGTGAAATATTTTTTCAATAATCCAAAATCTATTTTTGTTGGGTGAGGGTATACAACTGCTAAATGGACATTTAAAAATGACTCGTAGATTTTCACGTGACCTTTGAATGTCTTTGCATTGTTTTAATCCAGTTTGTAACCATACAGCGTTCAAACATTTTGTGGGACTTGAATGTGACTTTCTCAAAGCCAAAACAAGAGGATTTGTCATCCCGGGTGAGGACTTCATCGTTTCAGACTGTCCTCTCCGTGACTCATTCACACAGAGTTAGCATTAAACACTAAATGCAAAGAGGCTTGTCAGTCAGTGTTACACAACAAACACGCTGAGAAGCAGCCTTTTAAGTTGTTTCCAACTGTTCTTTTTAAAGAGACGGAAAACTCATTTGCCCTCCTCTCATATGTTCTAAATTTAGACCAATCACAGTGTCAGAGATTCAGA
The DNA here is from genome assembly GCF_045791955.1 of Oncorhynchus clarkii lewisi. Taxonomy (NCBI): domain Eukaryota; kingdom Metazoa; phylum Chordata; class Actinopteri; order Salmoniformes; family Salmonidae; genus Oncorhynchus; species Oncorhynchus clarkii. Next base: position 2,776,217 of record NC_092174.1, read on the forward strand.
TGAAGCAGAGACAAGATAGATCTAAACACACATTAACTGTCCCTCAATTATCTGGAGCACCATATTTATAAGTTGAAGACAGGGAAAGAGTCAGTCTAACTCTACATGTTGTGTACTCCAGGCACTTAACATATTACTGGGTTTCATTACAATTTTGCCCGAGGTATGAATCTCACTGGTTGATTCTCTACATATACAGTGTTTATGGTTTAGAGTAAAATGTTTGCTTTTGATTGCTTAGAATACATGTGGACAGCCAGGAACACAGTGCTGAAAATGCTAATAGCAAATACCAGCTATAAAAATACAGAAACATATTAATAGATTTTCGACATGGTGTGATCGACAAGCGGAGATTGCTAGATTGATTCTCTCTGAACCACTTTTCCACTGAAATATTATTTCTTTATACAAGCTGATATCAATATATTGTCAACTGAAGAGTGGGTTTTGAGTGCATAAATTGAATGATGAGTAAAGGCCATTACCGGTTTTGACTTATTATATAATTTGCAGGGCTGTATTGGTAACAAATATGGGGAGATTAATGGCATCAAGTAAATGCCAATACGAACAAAGTCACCCTAGCGCAATTGGTGTGTAAATGCTATTCTCCATATAGAAAGGGATCGTGATTGGACAGTATTTACACTCAAAAATTGGAAACAATTGGGGGAAAAAAGTGTTTTACTTTATTTTGACAGGGAGTCAAAGCTGATACCAAGATCTCTTTTTCAGATGAGCCCTGTATAATACAACAATACACATTGAAATACAATATACACGTTACCACTCCACTATGTCTCCCTGTCATGGCTTTTGCGCCATCAGTACAGATACCAACCCATCTTGAACACCAAAGTCCATTTGATGTCACAAAGCTGTCCAGTACTTTAAAAACATCCTCTCGTGTTGTCCTGGTTTCCAGTGGTTTGCAGAGGCTGTCTTCCTTAATTGACCCCCCATAAACGTAACAGATATATACCAGGAACTGTGCCAGGCCCGCCACATCTGTTGACTCATACATGTGTAATGCATATAATTCACTGGCTTGTATGCGAAGCAGTAATTGTTTCTAAACACCTCCTGCCATAACACTGATGCGTGGTGAAACAGTGTTGTTTGATGAAGTCATTGTCTGTATAGATTTTTTGGACTTTTCCCCCAGCATTGTCCCAGCCATATCGCGGCAGCAGGAAGAATTAAGTCCTACACAATAGTATGGTGCTTGCCTGTCCTAGCCACTCGGTAGCTCACCATATAAGACGCCTCTAGCCCCTTCTTATTAATGGTATCTGTTGCTTTTATACATGTCTTACTACTCGAAAGTCATCTTTATTCTCGCTCAAAAAACTCCTGTGGTATCAGGAATCAAGGTAAGACCCAGATGCAGACATGTTGAATTGGTTTAATGTTCCAACAGGGACAGGCAATCGACAGGTCAAGGCAGGCAGGGGTCAGAAAACCAGAGGTGAGGAAACGGTACTGGACGGCAAGCAGGGTCAGGGTCAGGTTAGGCAGATGTCAACAATCCAGAGGTTGGGCAGAGGTACAGGTCGTCAGGCTTAGGGGCAGGCAGAGTGGTCAGGCTGGTGGGCTCAGAGTCAGGACAGGCAAGGGTCAAAACCAGGAGGGCAAGAAAAAGAGACTGGGAAAAGCAGGAACTGAGAACAAAAAAGCTGCTTGACTTGACAAACAAGACAAACTGGCACCGAACAAATGGAGAACACAGGTATAAATACACAGGGGATAATGGGAAAGATGGGCGACACCTGGAAGGGGTTGGAGACAATAACAAGGACAGGTGAAACAGATCAAGGTGTGACACGTGGTTTATTTTTCAAATTGTCATGTTTAGTTTCTAAATGTCTGCTCAAGAGTGAAGGTTTTCCATGAGAGAGTAATGGTTAATGTGACTGGATGTTAATTATTTGACTAGGCTACCTGTATTTGACATTGTGTTGTTATTTCGCTGAACACTAGATGGTTTAATTTTATTTCTGGCAGTGAAACAAGGCTACTCAGGTGAGAGAAAAAACCTCACCCAAATGTATAGCCCCGTTGGAAAATATAAAAGTACTGTGTAAAAATGTGAAGACTTTATTATTATATTTTTTTTTAAATGTGACTGTTTTATTTGGCGTACCACCAACGGCATTCCCAGTTTGGGAATACCTGGTATAAAGGAAGACCATTTTAATTCTTAATTTATATCCCTAAGAGTCTATTGACACACCTGTGTGTTAGTAATCTCATTAACATAATAATAATAACAAAATCCCCATCAAAATCTGTCAATTTAAAAGTGATATGTTTTTTTGCTTGGCTGCGTCTCAATCCACCCATTCTGCCTATGTCGGCCTTACACATCTGCGGTGGAACGTGGCAGAGCTACAACACTGTTTGTCAGACCAGGAAAGTTTGTTTTTCTCACGGAAGGGGTCTGTAGCGTCCGAACGGACTCTCGCTCCCCACAACTGTCACGGAACTCACCTGAAGGTAAACCCGTAACGGAAGTATGGAGGTCGTTTTGTGTCCCAAAAACTAAAATATTTTCTGAGCTTTCTTACAGCTCCTAGATATAGGACAGACAATTGAAAACCTTTTTACTTATATTTTTTGGGGACTGTCTGTTTATCAAATGTATGAATGTGTTTCTATGGGCTATTGTAGTAAAGCCTAAATGCAATACTTTATCAAATAATTGTTTTATATTCTGGGGGGGATAGCTACAGCGATCCTAAAATTCTAAATCAAATAGCTGAATGATCTATAGTATGACCATCTTAAAACAATTCCATATGCTTCGAAGAACATCCTTCACTGACTTCTTATTACATTTTTTGGATTTTCGTCAACACAGATACCCATAAGTGGGGACACAATCAATGTGGGCACCATCCAATGTACAGAAATCATTAGATTTATGCTTTTTGGAAAATAACATATACTTAGTTTTACATGCATTAATTAATGACCAATTACAGTTCAACAATGGCTTTCTGCAAAGTGGAAAAGGCAGATTGTAGTTCTGAAAGATACTTGTCAACAGAAGGGGCAACATAATACAGAATGGTATCATCCGCATACAAGTGGAGGTTACAGTTTCTTACAGACAAACCAATATTGTTTACATAGACAGTAAAAAGTATGGGGGCCACCTTTAGTAATATCAAGGAAACCTGACTTACCACCATCAGAAGAAACACATTGTGTCCGGTCTGTCAGGTTGTTTTCTAAACAAATGCAGGCTGCCCAACCCAGGCCAATTTCAAAAAAAGATTCACAGATTTTCTCTAGGCCAGACAGTTTAGAGATCAAGCAATAATTATGCCAGAGGGGTCACCACTTTTGTGGAGAGGGATCACAAGGGCAGCCTTCCTGACCCTAGGGATAGCACATGAGATAATTGTCAGGTTAAACATGTGTCAAAAAGAAAGGATCAAGCCAATCAGCCCCAGTGGATTTCTTTGATTACATAAATCTTAAAGCGCCCATCAGCAGTATAAAAATAACAAAGCATCCTCCCCACCTGGTTTCAGTAAACAGCTGAGGGATGGGACTGGAGAAATGTAACACTCACATTAATAGAGAGAGCTATGGATGCAAGGACTGACCCTCCATGAAATCAACATTATACTTTTAACCATGTTTTGAGGCTTGACAGCGTTTCTTTATATTTACTTTGTTTTACAAACATTGGAGTAAATCAAACTTATATTATGGGTTCTGATGAGGTACGACAGTTGAAATAAGCTCATGAGGCATTCATAAGTTGTTTTGTTCAAGAATCATTGTTGTCCAAAAATAGATGCAGCAACTGCTGATTGACACGTTAAAGCAGAGTGTCAGGCACATCACAAGTAGAGAGTTCTTGAAATGAAAACAAAGATTCACTAGAATTTGACAGATCTTCCATCATACCAACTAGAGGATGAGCGAGGGAAGAGCAGTCGATTGACTGATCAGGGTCAAATAAAACACAATTTAATTCAAATAAAGGGTCTGCAGAGATAAAATTAAAAGCATCACTTATCTCCTTTTTTTCAGTAACGATGCTAGAACCTGACATAACTTGCTTAGGCAGGGAGGGAGATTAATTTCGACACTTCAGTGCATTAGGGTGAGACGGATCATCAGCAGAGTCTGAGATAGAACTTAGAAAGTAGCATGATTTAGAATTCTTAATTGAGGAGGTGCATCTATTTCTCAATTTCTCAAAAAGCTGCTGCCAATCAGTCAAATTTTTCTAAGCTTGGCTCAGGGCTAATTTCTCATCATAACAAGATCTGAAAGTTCTATAGTGAACCAGGGATTTGCTCTATTTAAAGGTGTTTGTCTGCCAGAGAGATACAAATAGATGAGAACAATTCTAGAGCTAATTCAGGGTCAAGCTTGCAGCTGATAGAGGACAAGTCTGAGTAATACATACTTTACAAGGATAAGTGTTAATCTGTTTGGTATCTAATAGGACAGTGATCACTGAGATCCACCCCCCAAAATTATAAGAAAATCATCAGCATAGACACCACTGGACAAGTACTTGTGCGAGCTATTTGTCAGAACTCGGTCAATAAGTGAGGATTTTGCTGGATTTCTTTTTACATTAGTGTGGGTTTTGCAATCAGTTGAGTTGAGTCAGGCTAAAGCTGCTCTCCTCTGTAATTAAATTATCCAGTCTTTTGAGACAACGAGTTGTGTACACTTCCCAAATGTTTAATTCTTCCTCTTTCACTATGGTGAACATAGCACAGGTCTCACATTTTATGGCTCTACTGTCTATTTCCAGATTCGACTCCAGATTCGGGTCAGAAACGACGGTCCCGGCTACGTGAGTCAGACCTAGCCTGGGCTAGCCTGCTAACATTATCTCCAGGAGACAGTAAAATCCAGCCAAAAATGGTGTGCTAAGAACTGCACTAACACCGTGGACACGGTACACATACAAATACAAAGTTAAAACACTTAAAACAAAATGTTTTAAAGGTATAAAATGTGTCTTAACAATATAAAACTTACAAGTGTTTTAAAAAGTAGAAAACACAGAAGCACTGTATCACCACTCCAAACTTTCTTCTTCCTACATAAAGTGGGCTACACTTCAATGGACAGTGTAAGAGAAAGCCTAGCAGTAGGTCTGGCCTGTGCATCAGATGGCATTACATTTAAAATGATAAAGGTGATTGGCGACATCAATGAAAACCATCATTTTCACAAGAGAAAAAATATGTCATAGAATATAGGTTGTATGAGTAGACTATGTAGTGAACATATACTGTAGATTCCCAAATAAACCCGTTGACGCTACGCCCCAGTCACTTCTTTATATTATGTGTATGACTGGATAGGTGTCTGCAATATGGCAACAAATCCACCTAGTCTACCAGAGGCTACCACAATGTTGCTTACATCTACCCAACCTTCTCAGATGCCTAGGGAGTAGGGGTTGATTTGGGATCAAGGGATTAATAATCAGATAAAGTCAGTGGCACATTTTTAGGAACATTGGTATGCACATCAATTGTACCCCAGTAAGCAAGGTCTAAACCTGTTTTATTTGGCGCATGTGACAAATACAATTTTAATACCCCATTTTACTTCCACTCTTATTTGAGCTACTTTTACTTCCTTTACTACACCAAGGGGGCCACTGTTTAAAGAGAGAATGGGAGAAGTGTTTTGGGGGGCCAAAATAGCAGGATTCTAGCCTGGATTGTTATAATTTACACTTCAGAGCTGTCTCTCTCCCCAAAAATAGTGCAGCCACCTGCTTTGGCTCCATCGCTTGTCTTTAGCTCGCTTCTTTAGCTCGGATTCGGTGAATTTCATTGGCCCGCCGGATCTCCATGGCAACCACATTCTTGCTACTACTGCTGCTATGCTGGTTTACCACTCTGTGGAGATTCACTGATCCGTCAATAGCTATACTGAATTAATGCACATTGGTGAGATGCGATGTACATTTATTTACCTATTGTACACAACAGGAAAGAGATTGTGACAGTTGTGTGTTTGTCGACAACATTACAACATTCGTAAACGAGATCTGAGAGAAAGAATGATGTGTGTGAACTGTCCGGCTTCCAGCTGGGTTCAGAGTCACAGAGTGAAAGCCTGACAGAGTTTGAGCCCGTGAAGGGCTCCAATCCAGGCTGTGGGTGGTTTGAGTATAAAATAATAATAATACATTTTCAGTGTGGCCCGCCGGACCTCGTTGAAGACCGAATGCGGCCCCCGAGGCAAAATTAGTTTGACATGAGCACCTTTTAATTTGATCTCTTTCTCTCTCCCTGTCGCTCTCTGCCTCCCTCCCTCACTCACCCTCTCTCCTTCTCTCCCTCCCATCTCTCTCTGTTGTATACACTGAGTGCACAAAACATTAGGAACACCTTCCTAATATTGAGTTGCACCCCCTTTTGCCCTTGGAACATCCTCAAATTCTTGGGGCATGGACTACAAGGTGTTGAAAGCATTCTACAGGGATGCTGGCCATGTTGACTCCAATGCTTCCCACAGTTGTGTCAAGTTGGCTGGATGTCCTTTGAGTGGTGGACCATTCTTGGAACAAATGGGAAACTGTTGAGCGTGACAAACCCAGCAGCGTTGCAGTTATTGACGCACCAAACCGGTGCGCTTGGCACCTTCTACCATACCCCGTTCAAAGGCACTTTTGTCTTGCCCATTCACCCTCTGAAAGACATTGTTACGGATATAGTTATCCTGCGTGTCTGTGTGTATCCTGTGTGTGTATTTTTTCTCTCCTTCTCCCCTCACAGGTGGCAATCAATCATCAATCAGAAGACACACCTCCTCCTGTTTCCATTACCCTATCACATCCCCTTCCCTTGGTTTAAAAACCCTGTCCCATGTTTCCTCTAGAGCTCAATCTCTCTGTCAATGCCATCTGTCTGTAGATCTCTCTGTGTTTCACTCTCTCCTACTATGTCTCTCAATCTCCCTCTCTTTATGTTTTGAGCTCTCTTTTGTTTGAGCACCTCCATATCACTTTGTCCCCACCTGTGAGTATTATTTTTGTTATGTTGTTTGATGGTGGGAAAAGGGGGTAGGTACTAAGACAAGTCGCCCATGGGCATACACCACCCGTAGTCAAACTTTGTTTAAAATCACTAGTTAGAACTGGGCGGACCACCCACTGTATTTTTGGTTAGTTAGTTAGCTGTATTGAAGTAGGCTAGTCTAGCTTAGGGGTATTTTTGGATGCTTATCATTTCTTTCCTTGGGTCCAGCTCAGCCCCTTTTCCTGCCCCCCTTTACCGTGTGTTTAGAAATAAACCCTGAGTGTTTGACGGTAACTTAGTTGTCTGTGGTTATTTCATTCTCACCGTTACTTTGTCACTGTTACACTTTGCATGAGTTATGTTACGGGTCTCGTTACCACCCCCCCCCCCCCCCTCCCCCCTAGACTGCCGGGCCAAAGGGATTCGTAACAGACATACATACACAATCCATTTCTCAATTTTTCTCAAGGCTTTAAAATCCTATTTTAACCTGTCTCATTCCCTTCATCTACACTATCCTTCTCCCCTGTCGACGTCATTTACTGTCACGAACTCCACTAACTCCTGTCATGAATTTGGCAACCGCCTGCGCCTTGACCTGTTTCGGCCTGTGTTTATTTAGTTCTATTTTGGTCATTACTGTTCGTGTCAACACCTGCTACCAACTAGCTAGCTAGGATGCAATGGAACCCACTTCACACCATAGCTAGCGAAAGTTTCCAGCACTGTAGAAGCTGTGTTTATTACACTCTTGTCCGGGTCAATATTGACAATCCGGAGTTCCAATGCAGCAATTGTTTTCTTGCGGAGGATTATAGAAATGGCTGTCATTAGCAAGCAAATTTCAATTCTATTCAAACTTATGGGGAAATCGCAAATTAGAACTTTCCCTTTCTCAACTCCTTTGGCTGGACACTGCTTGGGCCTGACTGATGTATCCCCGCCTTGTCATCTGTCCTAACCCGAATGGCGTGTGCTACCTGGAATTTGCTTGCCAAGGAAGTCATCTCCATCTGCTTCTCCTCCTCCATCTTGTAGTGGAGTAGACGGAGAACAGCAAGAGGATTGTTCCAATCAGACTGGAGTGTCTGCGATAGGTTTGGAGCAGATTGACATAAGGAATAGCTTTGCCGTAATGGTGCCTGATCGAACTGTGCCTTCATCTCAGGAATTGCTTGGGTCTGTACTGACTCCAACTACGCTGACACGAGCAGCGGCATTGTTGTTGAGGTTGGCTCCTTTCCCTCTCTCTGGATCTGGCCTGCTGTGGGAGTTGTGGACTTATCGCCGAGAGCAGCAGACATATGCTATCCTGCTTCTCGTGGGCCTGTAAAAGGTTGGGGTCATTGTCCATTTGGAAGACCCATTTGTGACCGAGCTTTAACTGACTGATGTCTTGATGTTGCTTCAATATATCCACAGGATTTTCTAGCTTCATGATGCCATCTATTTTGTGAAGTGCACCAGTCCCTCCTGCTGCAAAGCACCCCCACAACATGTCGATATAGGACTCATTTTTACTGTGGATAAGCTGTGGACAAGCTGTTTAAAGGCACAGTCAACTTGGAGTATGTAAACTTCTGACCCACTGGAATTGTGATACAGTGAATCATAAGTGAAATAATCTGTCTGTAAACAATTGTTGGACAAATGACTTGTGTCATGCACAAAGTAGATGTCCTAACCGACTTGCCAAAAATATATAGTTTGTTATTAACAAAACATTTGTGGAGTGGTTGAAAAACAAGTTTAAATATCATGTGCATGTCTACTTCTGATAAACTTCCCAATAAAGCAATAAAAACAATTAAGCATCTCAGAAAAGTGCTAAAAAATAGCCCATGTTAACTTCTTTGATACAGGGGGCGCTCTTTTAATTTCTGGATAAAAAAACGTTCCCGTTTTAAACCAGATATTTTGTCAGGAAAAGATGCTCGACTATGCATATAATTGACAGCTTTGGAAAGAAAACACTGACGTTTCCAAAATTGCAAAGATATTGTCTGTGAGTGCCACAGAACTGATGCTACAGGCGAAATCAAGATGAAATTTCAAACAGGAAGTGACCCAGATTTTGAAGGCGCTGTGTTTCAATGAGTCCTTATATGGCTGTGTATCACGAATGAGCTTAGACTTTCTGTCGTTTCCCCATCGTGTCGACAGCATTGTGACGTATTTGTAGGCATTGATTGACCATTTTACACTACATATACCAGGTGGTCGCTTGGTGTCCTCCGCAATTATTGCGTAATCTCCAGCTCAGCTGCATGTATTTTTCTGTTTGCTTCTGAGGAGAAACCAAACTGCCACAAATTATTTATCATTGAATAGACATGTGAAAACACCTTGAGGATTGATTCTAAACAACGTTTGCCATGTTTCTGTCGATATGGCGTTGTAATGACTGAATTTTCGTTTTTTTTTTCTTAGCCAAACGCGATGAACAAAACGGAGCGATTTCTCCTACACAAATAATATTTTTGGAAAAAATGAACATTTTCTGAGAGTCTCCTCATTGAAAACATCCGAAGTTTTTCAATGGTAAATTATTTTATTTGAATGCTTTTCTTGTTTTTGTGAAAATGTTGCCTGCTGAATGCTAGGCTTAATGCTATGCTAGCTATCAATACTCTTACACAAATGCTTGTGTAGCTATGGTTGAAAAGCATATTTTGAAAATCTGAGATGACAGTGTTAACAAAAGGCTAAGCTTGTGAGTAAATATATTTATTTCATTTCATTTGCGATTTTCATGAATAGTTAACGTTGCGTTATGGGAATGAGCTTGAGGCTATGATTACGCTCCCGGATACGGGTTTGCTCGACGCAAGAAGTTAACATATGTATCTTTAGAAACTAGGTTAATGAAATCAATAATTTGTTAGTAACAGATCACATTCATATTCTGACAATCTCAAACTCACTTACATAATACCTTTGATGATATAGTGGTAGCAATACATGGTTATACCATCTACAGAAAAGACAGAAATGCCGAAGGTGGAGGTGTTGCCATTTATATTCAGAACTACATTCCTGTAAAGCTTATAGAGGGTCTCATGTTAAATACTGTTGAAGTAATATGGCTACAGGTTCATCTGCCTCACCTAAATCCCATTATGGTGGGAAGCTGCTATAGACCACCAAGTGCTAACAGTCAGTATCAGGATAACGTGTGAAATGCTTGGTAATGTATGTGATATCAACAGAGGTATATTTTCTGGGTGATTACAATATTTTCTGGCTTTTATGAAGCTGCCCACTCAAGAAAAAGCTTCCAACTGAAACTAGTACCTGCAACCTGGTTCAGGTTATCAGTCATCTGACCATTGAAGTTACAAACAGCGAAGGAATGAAATCATCCACATATACAGTGGGGAGAACAAGTATTTGATACACTGCCGATTTTGCAGGTTTTCAATGCGTCCCTATTGAGCAGTGAATGGGCTATCAACCAGATTACTCTTTCTCCGTATTCCCAAAGGTGTCTACAGCATTGTGATGTAGTTTTACGCATTTATGTTGAAGAATACATGTAAGCGGCTACATTGCGCAAGTGGTCACCTGATGGCTCCCATAGTGACTCTCGCATAAAATACAGGTAGCCATTATTCCAATCGAAATTATATATGCTGTTTGTACATGGTTCACTGACTTTTGGGTTCAGAAGCCGACTTCTTATGATCATATATGGCAAATGGACAAAACATAGGCCTTATGGACAAAATCATTAAAATAATACAAATGTATGTCCAAATGTTTACTACATATGTATAATTGACTAAGATTTCCATACAAATGTATGTCCAAATGTTTACTACATATGTATAATTGACTAAGATTTCCCATATGAAATCCAACGGTGGAGCGCGCTTGACAGATACTGAGGGGCAAAGGGGCAAGAGGGTAAGTAATACTATGGGGATGAGGTAGTCGGGCAAGAGGGTAAGTAATACTATGGGGATGAGGTAATCGGGTGTGCTATTTACAGATTGGCTGTGTACAGGTACAGTAAGTTGCTCTGACAGCTGATGCCTAAAGTTAGAGAGGGAGATAAGACTCCAGCTTCAGAGATTTTTGCAATTCGTTCCAGTCATTGGCAGCAGATAAATGGAAGGAAAGCCGGCCAAAGTAAGTGTTGGCTTTGGGGATGACCAGTGCAATATACCTGCTGGAGCTGTAATCAATGCCAAAGGTGATTCTAACATGTATTGACTCAGAGGTGTGATATATTTCTGTATTTAATTTTCAATAAATGTGCAAATGCAAATGTATGAGCATGTTTATTTATTTAATCCATTTTGAATTCATGCTGTAACACAACAAAATGTGGAATAAGTCAAGGGATTTGAATACTTTCTGAAGGCACTGTATACGTGTACACTCTTCACAGTGGTGTTCTGTGGGTGTCCCTGAGTAGGCTGATACCTGCCGCCCCGACTACCTCAGGCCTAGTGGGCCTAGTGGTAGTGGTTAGAGCGTTGGACTAGTAACCGGAAGGTTGCAAGTTCAAACACCCGAGCTGACAAGGTACAAAGGTAACTGCCCCTGAACAGGCAGTTAAACCACTGTTCCTAGGCCGTCATTGAAAATAAGAATTTGTTCTTAACTGACTTGCCTAGTTAAATAAAGGTAAAATAAAAAAATAAAAGGCTGATACCCCATATAATGGTAAGGCTGTACTGCGCATACAGCATGTCCTCAATGCTTTAACTAGCCAGCTATCTTAACTGCTGGGAGAAAGCTAGCTAATGTTAGCTTACTCCCACCATCAGAGTTCACCTTAGCTAGCACAAATCAAATAAAATTTTATTGGTCTCATACACATGGTTGGCAGATGTTATTGCGAGTGTAGCGAAATGCTTAGTTAGCTAGCTAAGTGGAATGTGGCTAGGTTTCTAGAAAATAATAACTAACTATATAATTGGTAGCTATATTTTAAAGACTAGCTAGTTATAGACTATTGAACACTTTTTGTCCCCCCAAAATTCACGCTGCCTGTTTATTGATGTATTGGTCAATGAAAGTTGGCAAAAAAAATGCTCCTCCTAAATTCCCTGCAAAAGGCTGTGTTGGTTTCAAATACTTTGGCTGATTAGGCTTGTACACATTTACATCAGCGTTTCATTAGCTAGTTAAGTTACTGACTAAGTACATTGTTATTCATGTTTTTGTTTATTCAGCATTACTTTCATCGTTATCACTATACACATACAATTTATCATGTTTTCATTATATTCTCAGAATCCATATAAAACTTCTTTGGTACTCACACAGATCTTTAAGGATCACCCACAGAGGATTGGTCAGATGTTCACACAGAACTGGTCAGATGTCCACACAGAACATCAGAACATAATTAAAAGGTTACTCACACAGAGTCAACCTACCGTGCTCACACAGAACGCTCCTACAAAGATTACCTAGTGATCCCATAACAAAATACTCACACAGAGTAACCCAGGGCATACCTGGCTAGCACATTTAAAATAATTGGAATTCACCACCTCTGAGGGTCACTTAGACAGTCACAAAGACACTTTCAGAACGAGGTCCTTCTTTCCAAATAGGGCTTCACCAAGTACCGTTTTTCACACAGAACGCACAGTCACCCTGGCCCATCACCCCCACAGACCGCACCAATCCCCACTGTGATCAATTCAGTGTCCGGACGGCTCTAGGTCGCCCGCAACCGACCAATGATAGGTGGCTTTGAGTCGACTGACTCTCAGATCATCCTCCGCTGACTCGGCCCAGCTTACGCCTCCAAGGTGCCCCCCTCACAAAGGAATACACACTCAGCATACGTAACAGAGGCTTATTTAAAAACTTGACTCGCTCACCTCTTTCTTAAAAAATACTAAGTTCGAGATGTTTCATACACTGAGCTCGCTGCCTCTAAGATCAAAGGTGGGTCCATCTGTTTCGTTCCTGAAGTGTGGTTTCCCTGAGATCCCAAGTTTGAGGGATCCCTCGTGCATGATTTGCCCAGATCTTCAGGAGGAGTCACCGGGTGAAGATTCACGTCCCATCCCCGTCGCCAAATGTCGTGGCATTTTTCTGCTTTACCAAATGAGGAGAGAGTTACAAACTTCACACAGCATTCAGAGTTACACTTAAACTACATATTTTTAATAAGAGCTTTGCAATAGCCCTTTGACTTTCAATGATGCGCTATCTCTAATGAACCATTGAAAAGTACCACCAGAAAAGTACAAAGATATTTTATAGCCAAGATACACCCCTCTCAACTTACATAACGAACCACAGATCTTAGGAACGGTTCACAAAGTTTCAGATTTGTATGAAATATATCTATAAAACATAGCAGACAGTTACTGCTGTGTCAACAGTTCTCATTGTAAAGACCAGTGTCTGGCACCCTCCTACTCCAAACTGGAACCCGTCTCACCCTGGTACGGTATAGCATGATAACATTACCTCATGTTATCTGGAATGCTCTTTAGGCTTTATTACCCAAAGACATCGTAAAACTCTTCTGTCAGTGCTATCTCATAGAGGCCCAAACTCAGTGGAACACACACACAATACTGTATTTTGTCAAATGTAACAACTATTATAATGTAATACAAGCATTAAACATAATCTTGCAATTTTCCACGACACAGGCCAGGGCCCAAATTCACAAATAATCTCAGAGTAGGACTAATAATTTTAGGATCAGTTTTGCCTTCACACCGTGTACAGTTACATTGACAACGGGGAGGTTAACCTAGATCACTATCCGTACTCTGAGATGCTTTGAGAATATGGGCCCTAGAAGAACGCTGTTTTACAATATTTAACACAGAGGTTGTTTCACCACAGGACCCTAGAGCAGGATTTTGCTGCAGGATTTTGTTCCAACTATGCACCACATCAGGGGTGTGTTCAGTTCTCTTGAACGTTTGTTACGTTGGGGAACGATTTGTACTGAAAAACACATTTTCACAAAATGTTCTTGTACGTTCTTGAACAGCATCTTCACAAGGTCCTTTGCTGTTGTTCTGGGAATGATTTGTACTTTTCACACCAAAGTACGTTCATCTCTAGGAGACAGAACGCTTCTCCTTCCTGAGCAGTTTGACGGCTGTGTGGTCCCATGGTATTTATACTTGCATACTATTGTTTATACAGATGAACGTGGTACCTTCAGGCATTTGGAAATTGCTTCCAAGGATGAACCAGACTTGTGGAGGTCTACAATGTTTTTTCTGAGGTCTTGGCTGAATTCTTTTGATTTTCCCATGATGTCAAGCAAAGAGGCACTGAGTGTGAAGGTAGGCCTTGCATTACATCCACAGGTATATCTCCAATGGACTCAAATGATGTATATTAGCCTGTCAGAAGCTTCTAAAGCCATGATATCATTTTCTGGAATTTTACAAGCTGTTTAAAGGCACAGTCAACTTAGTGTAAAATTCTGACCCACTGGAATTGTGATACAGTGAGTTATAAGTGAAATTATCTGTCTGTAAACAATTGATGGGAAAATGACTTGTGTCATGCACAAAGTAGATGTCCTAACCGACTTGCCAAAACTATAGTTTGTTAACAAGAGAGTGGAGTGGTTGAAAAACAAGTTTTAATGACTCCAACCTAAGTGTATAGAAACTATTTTTTAATTGTTGTTTTTTTAGGATGCATGAATCATGATGTAAGTCATGAGTCCAAAGCGGGAATTACTGGTTCCCTGGGGCCCTTTGGTAAATATGCAAATTGATTTTCTTCACATGCCTGCCTGTAAAAGGAAAAAAAGAGATGTTGTAATGGATGACAATTACTTCAAATAATTTGAAGTTTTCCCCACTTCGAGTGATATATGTGTATTGCTGTTGTTGTTTTGTTTTGTTTGTATTGCTGTTGTTTTATTTTATTTTATTTGTTTTTCTCTTGCTTCAATAGCAAATCTCACCAGATTGGGTCTGCTGGATGGTTTGTATTTGTCCCTAAGAATTAGCCCTCTGACTTCCTAAACTGTAACGCTGCAGTGAGATTGGCAAGATGATAGGGGAATACAAGCCAATATGGGAGGGGGCTCATCTATGTGTTGTTATTCTAAGCTAAACTATTCTTCTGGTCTGTCCTCTCTCGAGGTTATGGCGAAGGTGACCAGAGATGGTCTCTAGATGCATGAAAGATAATTCGGCTGAGAACAGAGTTTGAACCTCAACACCCCCTCTAACTGGCTGAAAATGGCGCTCAGTATGGTCCTTCACCACTTCTACCCTGAGACCTGAGTCCGAGCCAGCAACCTGTACACAGCAGTCGAAGCTATTAACCGCCTTTTCTCTCCGGAGTGTGACATGAGTCCACTTGGAGTGAGCATGGAGAGATTCTGTCCCATCTTCTCTCATGCTGCATGTGTACTGGTGGTAAAATGGACAAGACACAATGGACTGTATAGGACAGTGGCGGCTCAGCTGAGAGACATTATCAAGGGCCATCCACTTTAAACATGTGCAATTAAAAACACGAACTGAAACACTATCTGAAGAAGAACATGTGATTTTCTTATAACTAATTTCTGTGTTCATGCAAGTGGATGACTGTACAAATCCTCACTTGTTTTGAAAACAAACTAAATATATCTCAGTTTCAAGGTCTCACCTTAGAGAGAAGAAGCCTCGTGAGATATTGGTCTGTCACATGTTATGAACCAGTATTGGTCTGTCACATGAACGAAACAAAACGGTAATGATGAATTAATTATGCTAAATCATGAAAATATAACTTGTCTGTGCATAGCCGTATATAAGACAACTGCTGCGACTGTCCAGGCAGAGCTCCTGATTGACACGTCTACTATGGTGCATTGAGTTGGTTGGAACCTCTCCAGCGCACTGACAATAAACAATGATTCATTTCAAGATTGACTTCTAGTGTCCCTGTGTAAGAATTTTCACATTAGTTTTGATAATAGTGTGGGAGACTTTTACAGGGAGGACAGAGCATGAGTTTGAGTGAACACAATCCAATCAACAAGTGGCCTTGGATAATATGTTGTCACACACTGCCATATTGAAGTAGGTTTACTTGGTGCATCAAGTATAACGTAAACTCACCCCATTCCGTACAAATGTGCGTAACCGCGACTTTCAAACGAGGCTGCAAAGAAAATGAATGGGACTGTAGCGACTGTGTTGACTTCAAAATCTGGGGTGTGAACTATGTTTCTATTCAAGTGTTTATCAACATGGTAATGGCTCTATATTATTGGAGAATGTTGAAAAAAACTGACCCTCCGTTACATCATGACGTGTCATGCCATAACGTACAGCACGCATATAGCAACTATTTCTGTCTTACAATCTCTCTCCACCAGGTGTAGCACTTCTCTCATCTTTTAAAAACAAGAAATGGACAGTGACGGGGGTAAGGGGGATACCTAGTAATTTTTTGGGTCCTCACTGTAAGCAATCATGACTCTCAAAGCCGCTGTTAACTTTAGCACCGCCCTAAAAACCCGATTCAAATTCGACACAAACCTTCAAATAGGTATGTCATGACACATTATATAAACTCTTTATAGTGTTTTATTTACATTTTAGAGGCGATAAGTTGGACAGATTGAGTGAAAAAAGCAGTTTTCCCACACAACATCTCTCCTTCTCACTACCACGCATTAGTTTCGCTTCCCCACCCGCCATTTAAAAAAAGATCAGACAAAGCTTATTGCTTTCTTGAATTATGCAGAAATGGGCAGCATGGGGGTCATGTAATCGATTCTGTTGGAAAGGGGAGAAATTGTGCTTTACAATGGTATTGACATTACAGTTGATCTGGAAGTATTACGTTTTTTGGGGCGCTAAAGTAAGGTCAATTGTGCGGACCAAGGCGATGTACAAAAGTGAGTGAGTTTATGTTACAATTATGAGTGTAGCTTACTTACTTCTCTGTTCTCTGGAGAGATCACAGGTAGTTGGTCAGAATGCTCTGGAGGTCCTCTGCCCATTCTGTCTCTGTAGCACATGGAAAGAGACGGATAGGGTTAGTGAGTGTGCTAGAAAAAGAGCCCTCACCTCTGACATCCCACTGGCCAAGGGCCTCTTGCCTAGTATCATGCAATGTAAAGGAGAACAATGAAATGATTACTTACTAACACAGAGTGCTCCATATTCCTGCTGGTAGCAAGCCTGCCAACCTGGATGCAGAGAAATGTCCTGCCTTGTAGTATAGTTGCATGTATCTCCTTCAGGCTCCAAAGAATCAGATGACAAACCTGCAGAGATCAACTAAATAAAATGGTACCTGCATTTAGGATTCATGTTTCAGTTTGCCTACTTCACATTCATGTCTGTAAATAGAGCTATAGGTAGCCGCTAAGATGCCTGTGATTGTTGAGACCTAATTTTACACTCAAAATTCTTCAAAGATGGATGATGTATCGACATCATAGCTAGATAATGGTTCATGATCATTTCAGTTTAGTTAATTAGCTAGCTAGCTAAGTGTAACACAGAGATTATGGCTGTAAAAACACAGCTAGCTAGCTAGCTAGCCAGCCAACTCAACTTTATCAGCTAGCTTAAGACACACTCACTAATGTTAGCTTCCCATGCTTTTCTGGCCAGCTGAACATTCCTCTCATCGATCCCGGTCGACTCCTTGCGTGCTGCCTTTTCTGTCTTCTTCTAGGTTCAAAACTATATGACTGTAGTCCAGTACCTTATTGTCAAAAGCAACCCACGCATAACACAGCCATCTGGTGCAGTCAATGGCACACTGTTCCAAAACTATTCACTTGTTTCTATGTCAAGCAAGGATAATGTTCCATTAGATATTTTTGTGTATTTTTATGGTGGGCACAGCCGCATACAATCGTAAAAGAAAAAGTGACATTAATACATAGCAATATGCACTACACATTATATTTTGAGGGGTTTTAATGTGGCTTTAAATGTTGAACACCTTTTTGTCATGCTGAATGCAGCCAAGGCAAATGCATTAAAGTACGCTCTGTGGCATTGATCAACCAATGGTGTGTTAGATACCCTCATTATCATATGTCTGTTTGAACTACTGACACACAGCTCGGACACCCATGCATTGCCCACAAGACATGCCACCAGAGGTCTCTTCACAGTCCCCAAGTCCAAAACAGACTATGGGAGGTGCACAGTACTACATAGAGTCATGACTACATGGAACTCTATTCCACATCAAGTAACTCATGCAAGCAGTAAAATTTGATTTAAAAATGGAACAGTGGGGACTGTGAAGCAACACAAACACAGTCACAGACACATGCATACAAACACACAATAACATGCACACTATACACACGTACACATGGATTTTGTGTTGTAGATATATGGTAGTAGAGTAGGAGCCTGAGGGCACACATTTACTATGTTGTGAAATGTGTTGGCTACCTCCACGTTGGCTACCTGCGGACGTCGAGAGAGGGGTCTGCTGGTTCCATCCCCCAGCACCACCGCTCCAATGCCCATGGAGCTGGGAGGTGCTGTGCACAGGGAGACCGGAGGAGGTTCCTTGTCATGCACCATCTCTGGCCGTAGAGGTCACACTTCCGGTCGATGCCGGATAGGTTCCTCTGGGGATCGAGGCAGCAGGCAGGTCACTCTGGTGTCACCCCACGTGAGCCGGCACCATTCTCACCCAGAGCCTTCTGTTGCACACGTGTTTTTGTATGTCACATTTCCTGAATTTTCCCCGCATTCCCAGCATAAGGTGCTTGTCGATTCAGGCACAGCTGGGAATTTTATAGACAGATCGTTCGCCCATAGTTTAGGGATCCCCATTGTTACCATGGCTGTGCCCTTCCCCTTCCAGACCAGGTTTCCACCGTGCGCATTCCCCCTGCATATGCTGATTTGGCTCTTGCCTTTTCCAAAAAGAAGGCGACTCAATTACCACCCCATTGATGGGGGGATTGTGCGATAAATCTCCTGGCAGATGCCGCACTTCCCAGGAGTCACGTGTATCCCCTCTCACAGGCGGAGACGGGGGCTATGGAAACATATATCTCTGAATCCCTGCGTCAGGGGAGCATTTGGTCCTCCACTTCACCCGCCTCCTCGAGTTTCTTTTTTGTGAAGAAGAAGGAGGGAGGTCTGCGCCCGTGTATTGACTATCGAGGACTAAACCAGATCACTGTGAGGTATAGTTAGCCGCTACCTCTCATAGCCACAGCGATTGAGTCAATGCACGGGGCGTGCTTCTCCACCAAACTAGATCTCAGGAGCGCTTACAACCTGGTGCGTATCCGGGAGGGAGACGAGTGGAAGATGGCTTTCAGTTCTACCTAAGGGCATTATGAGTACCTTGTCATACTGTACGGGTTGATGAATGCTCCAAGTCTTTGTAGACAAGATTTTCAGGGACCTGCACGGGCAGGGTGTAGTGGTGTATATTGAGGACATTCTGTTATACTCTGCTACACGCGCCGAGCATGTGTCCCTGGTGCGCAGGGTGCTTGGTAGTCTGTCCTAGGGTACGCATTTCCACCTCAGGGGTGGAGTTGGAGAGTCACCGCATTCAGCCGTGCGTAATTGGCCGACTCCCACCACGGTAAAGGAGGTGCAGTGGTTTCTAGGGTTTGCCAGTTACTACCGGAGGTTTATCTGGGGTTTTGGTCATGTAGCAGCTTCCATGCTGAAAGGGGGACCGGTACGTTTGCAGTGGTCGGCTCAGGCGGACAGGGCTTTTGGTCACCTGAGGGCTCTGTTTACCTCGGTCCCCGTGTTGGCCCATCCGGATCCCTCATTGGCATTCATAGTGGAGGTGGACGCGTCCGAGGCTGGGATAGGAGCAGTGCTCTCTCAGCGCTCGGGCACGCCACCAAAGCTCTGCTCCTGTGCCGTCTCGAGGAAGCTCAGCCCGGGGGAGCGAAACTATGACGTGGGGGACTGGGAGCTGTTCGCTGTCGTCAAGGCTTTGGATTCCACACCCATACTCCCGGCCTCCAGCCTGGTGGCGCCGGTAGTGTGGGGACATTGAGCAGGCGCTACGTGCAGAGCCCACTCCCCTCCAGTGACTCGCTGGGCATCTGTACGCTCCGTCTGCTGTCTGTAACCGGCTGATCTATTGGGCCCACACGTCACCCTCCTCTGGTCATCCAGGCATCGGTCGGACGGGGCACTGTCTGAGTGGGAAGTACTAAGGACGTGAGGGTTTATGTTTCCTCCTGCTCGGTGTGCGCCCAGTGTAAGGCTCCTTGGCACCTGCCCAGAGGTAAGCTACGCCCCTTACCCATTCCACAACGGCTTTGGTCGCACCTGTCGGTGGATTTCCTTACCGATCTTCCTCCCTCAAAGGGTAACCGCACGATCCTGGTCGTTGTGGACCATTTTTCTAAGTCCTGCCCTCTCCTCCCTCTGCCCGGTCTCCCAACGGCCGGGCAGGGTGCCTGAGGACATAGTGTCTGATTGGGATCCCCAGTTCACTTCGAGGGTCTGGAGGGCATTCATGGAGTGTCTGGGGGTCTCGGTCAGCCTTACCTCAGGTTTTCACCCCGAGAGTAATGGGCAGGTGGAGAGAGTTAACCAGGATGTGGGTAGGTTTCTGAGGTCTTATTGCCAGGACCGGCGGGGGGAGTGGGCGGCGTTCGTGCCCTGGGCAGAGATGGCCCAGAATTCGCTCCGCCACTCCTCCACTAACCTCTCCCCCTTCCATTGTGTACTGGGGTATCAGCCGGTTCTGGCTGCTTGGCATCAGAGTCAGACCGAGGCTCCGACGTGGATGAGACATGGGACGGCGCTCAAGTTCACCTTCAGAGCGCCGTGCTAAGCCAGATAGCCAGGGCAGGCCATCACCGGTGTTCGCACCGGGGGACCGGGTCTGGCTCTCGACCCAAAACCTGCCCCCATGCCTGCCCTGCCGGAAGCTGGGTCCACGGTTTGTGGGGCCATTTAAAGTCCTGAGGAGACTGAAGGAGGTGAGTTACAGGTTACAGCTTCCCCCCGATTACAGTATTAACCCCTCATTCCATGTGTCTCTCCTAATGCCGGGGGTGGCTGGCCCGCTCCAGGAGTCTGAGGTACAGGAGGGTCCTCCACCCCTTCTGGACATCAAGGGGGCCCGGGCGTACTCCGTTCGATCCATACTGGATTCGAGGCATCGGGCAAGGGCCTTCAGTACCTCGTGGACTGGGAGGGGTATGGTCCTTAGGAGAGATGCTGGGTTCTGGTGGAGAACGTGTTGGACCTTTCTATGCTTCCACCGTCTCCGTCCGGATCGCCCTGCACCTCGCCCACCTCGCCCTCCGGGTCGTCCCCGATGCCGGTGTCGGCGCGCTGCTAGAGCCGCGCGTGTTTTGTCTTGTTTTCATTTCCCTCATTAATTGTTGTGTATTTAACCCTCTGTTCCCCCCATATCTTTGTGTGGAATTGTTTGTTGTAAGTGCTTGTACTCATGTTTGCTATTCCTTTATGCCGTTGGTTTTGCAATTAAACTTCCCCGGCTATTACCTAGTTCTGCTCTCCTGCTTCTGACTTCCCTGCCTCCAGTTACTCCAGTTAGGCTTTTTCTTTGAAACTCTGCCTTTTCGCTGCTGACATTGAAAATTGTGTTTAGCGGATACTCTTTAACTTCTTATGGCTGCAGGGCAGTATTGAGTAGCTTGGATGAAAGGTGCCCAGAGTAAATGGCCTGCTCCTCAGTCTCAGTTGCTAATATATGCATATTATTATTATTATTGGATAGAAAACATTCTGCAGTTTCTAAAACTGTTTGAATGATGTCTGTGAGTATAACAGAACTCATATGGCAGGCAAAAACCTGAGAAGAAATCCAAAAAGGAAGTGAGAAATTTGAGGTTGGTCGATTTTCAACCCAGGCCCTATTGAATTCACAGTGGGATATGAATGCAGTTGCACATCCTCGTGCTTCCACTAGATGTCAACAGTCTTTCAAAACTTGAATGAGGCTTCTACTATGTTGTGGGACTGAATAAGAGCTGAATGAGTCAGGTTACTGGCAGAGAGCCATTTCCTGGTCACGCGCATCTACATGATATCGACCTGCGTTCCGTTGCTCCTCTAGACACAAAGGAATTCTCCGGTTGGAACTTTATTGAAGATTTATGATAAAAATATCCCAATGATTGATTCTATACTTAGTTTGAAATGTTTCATCGACCTGTAATATAACCTTTTGAAGTTTTTGTCCAAAGTAATGCTTGACCTGCACGAGCGTTTGGATTTGTATACCTAACGCACTAACAAAAGTTGAGCATTTATTGTGGAACTAGGGTTCCTGGAAGTGCATTCTGATGAAGATCATCAAAGGTAAGGGAATATTTATCATGTTATTTCTGGTTTCTGTTGACTCCAACATGGCGGCTAATTTGATTATTTTTCTGAGCTCCATCTCAGATTATTGCATGGTTTGCTTTTTCCGTAAAGTTTTTAAAAAATCTGACAAAGCGGTTGCATTAAGGAGAGATATATATATAATTCATGTGTATAACGTGTATTATCATCTACATTTATAATGAATATTCCTGTTGAATCAATGTGGCTGTGCAAAATCACTGGATGTTTTTGGAACTCGCCAATGTAAACTCAGATTTTTTTTTTGAAATATGAACTTTATCAAACAAAACATACATGTATTGTGTAACATGAAGTCCTATGAGTGTCATCTGATGAAGATCATCAAAGGTTAGTGATTAATTTTATCTCTATTTGTGCTTTTTGTGACTCCTATCTTTGGCTGGAAAAATGGCTGTGTTTATTCTGTGGCTTGGTAGTGACCTAACATAATCGTTTGTGGTGCTTTTGCTGTAAAGCATATTTGAAATTGGACACTGTGGTGGGATTAACAACAAGATTACCTTTAAACGGTATAAAATGAATGTATGTTTGAGGAATTTTAATTATGACATTTCTGTTGTTTTGAATTTGGCGCCCTGCACTTTCACTGGCTGTTGTCATATCGATCCCGTTAACGGAATTGCAGCCATAAGACGTTTTAATGAAGCTGCCATTTGAGGACTTGTGCGGCGTCTGTTTCTCAAACTAGACACTCTAATGTACTTGTCCACTTGCTCAGTTGTGCACCGGGGCCTCCCACTCCTCTTTCTATTCTGGTTAGAGCCAGTTTGCGCTGTTCTGTGAAAGGAGTGGTTCACAGTGTTGTACGAGATCCTCAGTTTCTTGGCAATTTCTTGCATGGAATAGCCTTCATTTCTCAGAACAAGAATAGACTGGCGAATTTCAGAAGAAATGATTTGTTTCTGGCCATTTTGAGCCTGTAATCGATACTCAACTAGTCTAAAGAAGGCCAGTTTTCTTGCTTCTTCAATCAAAACAACCGTTTTCAGCTGTGCTAACATAATTGCAAAAGGGTATTCTAATGATCATTAGCCTTATAAAATGATAAACTTGGATTAGCTAACACAACGTGCCATTGGAACACAGGAGTGATGGTTGCTGATAATGGGCCTCTGTACGCCTACGTAGATATTCCATTAAAAATCTGGTCGTTTCCAGCTACAATAGTCATTTACGACATTGACAATGTCTACACTGTATTTCTGATCAATTTTATGTTTTTTTAATGGACAAATAATGTGCTTGTCTTTCAAAAACAAGGACAAACTTTTGAACGGTGTATATAAAAAGTGTATAAAAAAGGGTAAATTCAGATATTCCAGGTAACTATTGGTTTACTATTTAGCAGTCTTATAGCTTGGGGGTAGAAGCTGTTCAGGGTTCGGTTGGTTCCAGACGGTGCATTGGTACCGATTGCTGTAGTCTATGACTTTGGTGTCCCCTAATTTTAGGGCTTTCCTCTGACACCGCCTGGAATCTAGGTCATGGATAGCAGGGAGCTGGGCCCCAGTGATGTACTGGGCCGTAAATATTACCCTCTGTAGCACCTTGTGCCATACCAAGCGGTGATGCAGCCATTCAAGATGCTCTCAATGGTGCAGCTGTAGAGCTTTTTGAGGATCTGAGGAGCCATGTCAAATCTTTTCAGCCTCCTGAAGAGGAAGAGGCGTTATCGTGCCCTCTTCACAACAGTGCTGATGTGTGTTGACCATGATAGTTCTTTAGTTATGTGGAAACCGAGGAAATTGAAACTCTCGACCTGTCCCACAAAAGCCCCGTTGATGTGGATGGGGGCGTACACAGCCCTCCGTTTCCTGTAGTCCATGATCAGCTCATTTGTCTTGCTGATGTTGAGGGAGAGGTTGTTGTCCTGGCATCCCACTGCCAGGTCTCTGACCTCCTCCATGTAGGCTGTCTCATTGTACTTGGTGATCATGCCTAGCAAATCAAATCAAATTTTATTTGTCACATACACATGGTTAGCAGATGTTAATGCGAGTGTAGCGAAATGCTTGTGCTTCTAGTTCCGACAATGCAGTAATAACCAACAAGTAATCTAACTAACAATTCCAAAACTACTGTCTTATACACAGTGTAAGGGGATAAAGAATATGTACATAAGGATATATGAATGAGTGACGGTACAGAGCAGCATAGGCAAGATACAGTAGATGATATTGAGTACAGTATATACATATGAGATGAGTATGTAAACAAAGTGGCATAGTTAAAGTGGCTAGTGATACATGTATTACATAAGGATGCAGTCGATGATATAGAGTACAGTATATACGTATGCATATGAGATGAATAATGTAGGGTAAGTAACATTATATAAGGTAGCGTTGTTTAAAGTGGCTAGTGATCTATTTACATCATTTCCTATCAATTCCCATTATTAAAGTGGCTGGAGTGAGTCAGTGTCATTGTCAGTGTGTTGGCAGCAGCCACTCAATGTTAGTGGTGGCTGTTTAACAGTCTGATGGCCTTGAGATAGAAGCTGCTTTTCAGTCTCTCGGTCCCAGCTTTGATGCACCTGTACTGACCTCGCCTTCTGGATGATAGCGGGGTGAACAGGCAGTGGCTCGGGTGGTTGATGTCCTTGATGATCTTTATGGCCTTCCTGTAACATCGGGTGGTGTAGGTGTCCTGGAGGGCAGGTAGTTTGCCCCCGGTGATGCGTTGTGCAGACCTCACTACCCTCTGGAGAGCCTTACGGTTGAGGGCGGAGCAGTTGCCGTACCAGGCGGTGATACAGCCCGCCAGGATGCTCTCGATTGTGCATCTGTAGAAGTTTGTGAGTGCTTTTGGTGACAAGCCAAATTTCTTCAGCCTCCTGAGGTTGAAGAGGCGCTGCTGCGCCTTCTTCACGATGCTGTCTGTGTGAGTGGACCAATTCAGTTTGTCTGTGATGTGTATGCCGAGGAACTTAAAACTTGCTACCCTCTCCACTACTGTTCCATCGATGTGGATAGGGGGTGTTCCCTCTGCTGTTTCCTGAAGTCCACAATCATCTCCTTAGTTTTGTTGACGTTGAGTGTGAGGTTATTTTCCTGACACCACACTCCGAGGGCCCTCACCTCCTCCCTGTAGGCCGTCTCGTCGTTGTTGGTAATCAAGCCTACCACTGTTGTGTCGTCCACAAACTTGATGATTGAGTTGAAGGCGTGCGTGGCCACGCAGTCGTGGGTGAACAGGGAGTACAGGAGAGGGCTCAGAACGCACCCTTGTGGGGCCCCAGTGTTGAGGATCAGCGGGGAGGAGATGTTGTTGCCTACCCTCACCACCTGGGGGCGGCCCGTCAGGAAGTCCAGTACCCAGTTGCACAGGGCGGGGTCGAGACCCAGGGTCTCGAGCTTGATGACGAGCTTGGAGGGTACTATGGTGTTGAATGCCGAGCTGTTGTCGATGAACAGCATTCTCACATAGGTATTCCTCTTGTCCAGATGGGTTAGGGCAGTGTGCAGTGTGGTTGAGATTGCATCGTCTGTGGACCTATTTGGGCGGTAAGCAAATTGGAGTGGGTCTAGGGTATCAGGTAGGGTGGAGGTGATATGGTCCTTGACTAGTCTCTCAAAGCACTTCATGATGACGGATGTGAGTGCTACGGGGCGGTAGTCGTTTAGCTCAGTTACCTTAGCTTACTTGGGAACAGGAACAATGGTGGCCCTCTTGAAGCATGTAGGAACAGCAGACTGGTATAGGGATTGATTGAATATGTCCGTAAACACACCGGCCAGCTGGTCTGCGCATGCTCTGAGGGAGCGGCTGGGGATGCCGTCTGGGCCTGCAGCCCTGCGAGGGTTAACACGTTTAAATGTTTTACTCACCTCGGCTGCAGTGAAGGAGAGACCGCATGTTTTCGTTGCAGGCCGTGTCAGTGGCACTGTATTGTCCTCAAAGCGGGCAAAAAAGTTAGTTAGCACTGTCGTGTTGTCTGTAAACATAAAGATGGTGTTGGAGTTGTGCATGGACACTCAGTTGTGGGTGAACAGGAAGCACTGGAGGGGACTAAACACACACCCCTGAGGGGCTCTCAGTGTTGAATGATGAGCTGTAGTCAATGAACAGCATTCTCACATAGGTGTTCATTTTGTCCAGGTGGGAAATGGCAGTGTGGAGTGCAATAGAGATTGGAGTGGGTCTAGGGTGTCTGGGATGATCGTGTTGATGTGAGCCATGACCAGCATTTCAAAGCATTTCATGGCTACAGATGTGAGTGCTACGGCGCGATAGTCATTTAGACAGGTTACCTTGGAGTTCTTGGGCATTCTGCTTAAAACATGTAGATACTAGACTGAGTCACGGAGAGGTTGAAAAATGTTAGCAAAGACACTTGCCAGCACATGCACTGAGTATGCATTCTTGTAATCCGTCTGCCCCTGCGGCCATGTTTAAATGTCTTACTCACATTGGCTACAGAGAGCATGATGACACAGTCGTCCGGAACAGCTGCTGTTCTCATGCATAGTAAAGTGTTGCTATCCTCAAGGCACGCATAGAAGGTATTTAGCTCGGTGTAATAGGATTGGACCATAGTCCTGTATTGTTGCTTTGCCTGTTTGATGGTTCGTCAGAGGGCGTAGCGGGCTTTCTCATAAGCGTCCGGATTACTGTCCCACTGTTTGAAAGCGGCAGCTCTAGCCTTTAGTTCAGTGAGGATGTTGCCTTTAATCCATCACTTCTGGTTGGGATATGTACAGTCACTGTGGGGACAATGCCTGTGATGCACTTATTAATGAAGCTGGTGAATAATGTGGTAGACTGAATAATGAAGTGGCTTAGTGTCCACTTCATCGGATGACTTCTGTATTGAGACCCTCACTGGTACCTACTATTTGAGTTTTTCCTTGTGAGCAGGAGGATAGAGTTATGGTCAGATTTGCCAAATGGTGAGGGAGAGCTTTGTATGCATATCTGTGTGTGGAGTAAAAGTAATCTAGAGTTTTTCCCCCTCTAGTTCCATAAGTGACATGCTGGTAGAAAGTCGAAAAAACAGGATTTCAGTTTTCCTCTATAAAATAAAAATGTGTACAAATTAATTAAAAATTAAAAGCTGAAATGTTCTGAGTCAATAAGTATTCAACCTGTTTGTTATGGCAAGCCTAAAATGGTTCAGGAGTTAAAAAGTGCTTTAACAAGACATAATAACTTGCATGGATTCACTTTGTGCAACAATATTTAACATGATTTTTGAATTACTTTATCTCTATACCCACACACACAATTATGTATACGATTCTGCAGTCAAGCAGTGAATTTCAAACACAGATTCAACTAGTTTCGATACAACAGTTTAATGGCTGTGATAGGAGAAAACTGAGGATGGATCAACAATATTGTAGTTACTCTACAATACTAACATAATTGACTGAGGGGAAGGAGGGAAGCCTGTACAGAATATAAATATTCAAAAAAAAAAGCATCCTGTTTGCAACAAGGCACTAAAGTAATACTGCAAAAAATGTGGTAAAGCAATTCACTTTTTGTCCTGAATACAAAGTGTTATGTTTGGGGCAAATCCAACACAACACATTACTGAGTACCATATTTTACCATATTCTCCATATTTTCAAGTATAGTGGTGACTGCATCATGTTATGGGTATGTTTGTATTCATTAAGGACCCAGAGTTTTTCAGGATAAGAAAAAATGGAATGGAACTAAGCGCAGGTAAAATCCTAGAGAAAATATAAATTGACCTTTCAGCAGGACAATAACCTAAACCATAGGAGACCAAATATACACACCAGTTGCCTACCAAGAAGACAGGGAATGTTCCTGAGTGGCCGTGTTACAGTTTTGACATAAATACACTTGAAAATCGATTGCAAAACCTGAAAATTGTCGAGCAATGAGAATTTTGAAAATAATAAAATGGGCAAATGTTGCACAATCCAGGTGTAGAAAGTTTTTATAGACGTACCCAGACACAGTTGTAATCGCTCCCAAAGTCACACCCTGATCAGTTTCACCTGTGCTTCTTATGGTTTATCCTTCTTCTTCTTCTCCACGAAGAAAAACCCTGCGCCGGCAGGAGATGCGTCAAAACAAGGGGTTTTCTTCGTGGAGAAGAAGGATAAGGCCTGTGCATTGACTACCGGGGACTTTACGATATCACTGTCAAAAATCGTTACCCCCTACCTCGGCGTCCAAGAATGACGGCCCAGCTTATGGTGCAGCATGTCGTCCGGATCCATGGACTCCCGGTAGACATGGTTTACGATCAGGGTTCTGGAAGGCATTCTGCACCCCCATTCTGCACCCGTTTTATCACCAAAGCCCCATATACTACCCACCATTGAAATCTGTACGCTCTCGTTGGCTGGCCCTCGCTTCATACTCGCCGCCAAACCCACTGGCACCAGGTCATCTACAATTCTCTGCTAGGTAAAGCCACTTCTTATCTCAACTCACTGGTCACCATAGCAGCACCCACCCATAGCACGCGCTCCAGCAGGTATATCTCACTAGTCACCCTCAAAGCCAATTCCCCCTTTGGCCGCCTTTCCTTCCAGTTCTCTGCTGCCAATGACTGAAATGAACTGCAAAAATGACTGAGGCTGAAGACTCATATCTCCCTCACTAGCTTTAAGCACCAGCTGTCTGAGCAGCTCACAGATCACTGCACCTGTACATAGCCCATCTGTAATATAGCCCATCCAACTACCTCATCCCCATACTGTATTTATTTATTTATTTATCTTGCTCCTTTGCACTCCAGTATCTTGACTTCGCACATTCACCTTCTGCACATCAATCACTCCAGTGTTTAATTGGTATATTGTAATTACTTTGCCACCATGGCCTATTTTATTGCCTTACCTCCCTTATCTTACCCCATTTGCACACTGTATATAGATTTTTTTCTACTGTATTATTGACTGTATGTTTGTTCATTCCATGTAACTCTGTGTTGTATGTGTCGAACTGCTTTCCTTTTTTCTTGGCCAGGTCGCAGCTGTAAATGAGAACTTGTTCTCAACATGCCTACCTGGTTAAATAAAGGTGAAATATATATATTTTTAAATTGTGTCATCGGCCAGCCTGTTATCCGGATTCCATCCCTAAACTATTGGTCAGTCAGAGCGAGCCAACCAAGACCTAGAGACCACCTTAACCTCTCTAGGATAGGGGACGCTCGCGTCCCACTTGGCCAAAAACCAGGGAAATGCAGCGCGGCAAATTCAAATAAATTCAAATGAAAATCAAACTTTCATTAAATCACACATGTAAGATACTCAATTAAAGCTACACTCGTTCTGAATCCAGCCAACGTGTCAGATTTTTAAAAGGCTTTTCGGCGAAAGCATAAGAAGCTATTATCTGATGATAGCACAATAGTAAACAAAGAGGGTAGCATATTTCAACCCTGCAGGCGCTACACAAAACGCAGAAATAAAATATAAAATATGCCTTACCTTTGACGAGCTTCTTTTGTTGGCACTCCAATATGTCCCATAAACATCACAATTGGTCCTTTTTGTTCGATTAATTCCGTCCATATATATCCAAAATGTCAATTTATTTGACGCGTTTGATCCAGAAAAAAACTGCTTCCAAAATGTGAAACGTCACTACAAAATATTTTAAAAGTTGCCTATAAACTTTGCCAAAATATTTCAAACTACTATTGTAATACAACTTTAGGTATTTTTAAACGTTAATAATTGATCAAATTGAATACGGATCGATCTGTTTTCAATAGAGGACGAGAGGAGACTAACGCTACTTTTCATGTCTTGGCCAAGTCTCAACAGTGTTACGCAGTTCCTAGATGGCATACTTCTTCATTGCACAAATTAATAACCTCAACCAAATTCCAAAGACTGGTGACATCCAGTGGAAGCGGTAGGAACTGAAAACAGGTTCCTAAGAAATATAATTTGCCAATGAGAACCCCAGTGAACAGACAGAGACCTAAAAAAAAAAGAAATCTGAACTGTTGGTCCTCTGGATTTTGCCTGCTACATAAGTACTGTTATACTCACAGACATGATTCAAAGCGTTTTAGAAACTTCAGGGTGTTTTCTATCCAAATCGACTAACAATATGCATATATTATATTCCTGGCATGAGTAGCAGGAAGTTGAAATTGGGCACGCTATTTATCCAAAAGTGAAAATGCTGCCCCTTTTAAGAAGTTAAGGTGCCTGGTCTCAACTAACTCCACTACCTGGAGCTGTAAACAGGTCTGGGTGGAGTATGCACTCTTCCCAGTTCTGCCACGGGACTCTCTCCATTTGAGTGCTCAATGGGACATCCGCCTCCACCCTTCCCGGAACAAGAACAGATCAGCGTACCCTCGACCCAGATGTTTGTCCGCCGCTGTCGAAGTACCTGGAGAAGAGCCAGGGCGGCAATTCTCAAGAACTCCAGGTATCGTCGACAAGCGGACCGCCGCCAGACCCCAGTGCCCTGCCACCGCATTGGGCAGAGGTTATGGCTGTTCACACGGGACCTGCCCCTTTAGGTAGAGTCCCGCAAACTGTCCCCCTCCCCATTTTATTGATCCTTTTCCCATCTCCAGAGTCCTGAGTTCCACTGCTGTTCATCTCTTGTTACCACGTCCCTCTGTATTTTCCCCACGTTCCATGTGTCTAGAATTAATCCATGTCTCACAGTTTTTTGCCTTCTGTCCCCTCCCCGTGTCATTGATGGCCATCCGGCATACACGGTGAGACATCTCCTGTGTGTTTCCAGTACCTGGTTGACTAGAAGGGCGTTTTTTCCTGTTTTGCCTTTTCTAAATCTCCCGGTTTTGACCCTTGCCTGTTCTGGACTCTGTACCTGCCTGCCCTGACCTCGAGCCTGCCTGCCACTCTGTACCTCCTGGACTCTGATATGGTTATGACCTTTTGCCTGTCCACAACCTTTCTTGCCTATCCCCTTTGGATTTATTAAACATCTTAAACTCCAACCATCTGCCTCCTGTGTCTACATTTGGGTCTCACCTAGTGTCATGATACCCAAGGTGCTTCTACAAAAACTATTGAGAACTAGTGTGAATACTTATGTAAATTAGACGTTTCTGTACTTCATTTTCAATAAATTGGCAAATTTCCAAAAACATGTTTTCACTTTGTTAGTATGGGATATTGTGTGTAGATGGGTGAGAGAAAATATTTTTTTTAATTCAGGCTGTAACAGAATGTGAAATAAGTTAAGGGGTATGAATACTTTGAAGGCGCTGTATATGAGGGTAATCATCATCTTTTTATTTTTTTAAATATTTTTTTATATATATTGACTTTCAATGTTATGTGTGGATTTTTTGTATATGCCTTGTGCTGACAAGAAATGTCCTAGTGCAAATCCAATCCTTGTTATCTAGGTAATGAAATGTCGAAGCGGGGAACGATGGGAGATTTAGCTTCAACACACACACACATCTACTACCACAATATGAATTCCAGATACTTTTCTCCCACAAGGTCTGAGTGGCACTTGGAGGTGCACTTGGAGGTGCCACTGTGATAATGAAGCTAATTTGCCTCAGCCTACCACAACGATTATATTGTCTAAGAATAGGCTATAAGAAATACATTGTATTCAGTTGAGCAAAGAAGAGATTACACAACTTTTCATTTCACCCATAAAACAATATAGCCTATTAAATTAGTTTACAATATACCCCCCAAATGATTTGACATGTTAAAAATTAGAAATATATATAGTGTGTATATATATATATAGGGCACTTTTGTCATGACATGTTGAAGGTGCTCTCTACTCATGGCACAACAGAATCATTCAGATTGACCAAAGCACAGCATATGACAACCCTGTATCATGGAGGGATGTCTACTTTCATATCTCAAAAAATACAAAGTACTGTAGTAGAGGTAGAAAGTGCTGCTTTGCTCATCTTCACAATGGCAATTCAGTTGAAAAGGATGTGTTGATATTGGTCAGCTGGTGGACTTCCAGTACAATAACAAATGAAAAGGACACCTGATGTTAGAATATCACTTCTGGTCAACTATACCATCAGGACTCTTGATTTGTTTGGTTGTGTTTAATTCATTCAGGTGTTTGTTTTTATTTAACTAGGTAAGTCAGTTAAAACTTCTCTGGGAGATGTGGGACGCTAGAGAAAATGCAGAGCGCCAAATTCAAATAAATTACTATAAAAATCTAACTTTCATGAAATCACACATGTAAGATACCAAATTAAAATATGACGATGGATGCAGATTGTGATTTTCCTCTGTGCAACTGGTGACCTGAAATGTGCATCTGGTAACCCAAAAATTAAAATACTGTTTTAAATGCATTTACCGGGACTACTATTGTCCATGCCCGCTATGGGAGTACCCTACTACGGCCCTCTATCAGTGGGGGGCCATCCCTGAGTGCTTTATGGACAATTTAAAATATGACAATGGATACGCATTTTCATGATTTCATTATGTCCATTTGTTTATGTTTCCTTACTTTTTCAAAGTCACTGTGCATTTGCAATATGTTTTAATGGGCAGGTACCATCACGAATTTGTCATGCTATAAAAATCCTGCAGGAATGTGAAATTGACTGGCCCGATGAACTCGGGATGGCTTTGCAGTGATTCTGGTTCATCTCAATCGCTCGTTAGGGTAGATTTCAGAATGTCACTTTTGGTGATGGTACCTCACTGTTTAACCTGTTAGAGCTCTAGGGGCGCTATTTCATTTTTGGATAAAAAACGTTCCCGTTTTAAGCGCGATATTTTGTCACGAAAAGATGCTCGACTATGCATATTCTTGACAGTTTTGGAAAGAAAACACTCTGAAGTTTCAGAATCTGCAAAGATTTTGTCTGTAAATGCCCCAGAACTCATTCTACAGGCGAAACCAAGATGATGCATCACCCAGGAATTAGCAGAATTTCTGAAGCTCTGTTTTCCATTCTCTCCTTATATGGCTGTGATTGCGCAACGAATGAGCCTACACTTTCTGTCGTTCGCCCAAGGTCTTAGCAGCATTGTGACGTATTTGTAGGCATATCATTGGAAGATTGACCATAAGAGACTACATTTTCCAAGTGTCCGCCTGGTGTCCTGCGTCGAATTCGGTGCGCAATTGCCAGCTGCTTCTACTTTACCATTTGATTCAGGGGAGAAAGCATGTGTCCAAGAACGATGTATCAATGAAGAGATATGTGAAAAACACCTTGATGATTGATTCTAAACAACGTTTGCCATGTTTTCAGTCGATATTATGGAGTTAATTTGGAAAAAAGTTCGCGTTTTGAGGACTGAATTTTCGGATTTTTTTTGGTAGCCAAATGTGATGTATAAAACGGAGCTATTTCTAATACACAAGGAATCTTTTTGGAAAAACTGAGCATCTGCTATCTAACTGAGAGTATCCTCATTGAAAACATCAGAAGTTCTTCAAAGGTAAATGATTTTATTTGAAGGCTTTTATGTTTTTGTTAATGTTGCGTGCTGGATGCTAACGCTAATGCTAACGCTAAATGCTAACGCGAAATGCTAACGCTAGCTAGCTACTTTTACACAAATGATTGTTTTCCTATGGTTGAGAAGCATATTTTGAAAATCTGAGATGACAGTGTTGTTTACAAAAGGCTAAGCTTGAGAGATGGCATATTTATTTCATTTCATTTGCGATTTTCATAAATAGTTAACGTTGTGTTATGCTAATGAGCTTGCTGATAGATTTACACAATCCTGGATACAGGGGTTTTTTCATAGCTAAACGTGACGCAGAAAACGGAGCGATTTGTCCTAAACAAATAATCTTTCAGGAAAAACTGAACATTTGCTATCTGAGAGTCTCCTCATTGAAAACATCTGAAGTTCTTCAAAGGTAAATGATTTTATTTGAATGCTTTTCTGTTTTTTTGTGTAAATGTTGCCAGCTGAATGCTAATGCTAAATGCTACGTTAGCCATCAATACTGTTACACAAATGCTTGTTTTGCAATGGTTGAGAAGCATATTTTGAAAATCTGAGATGACAGTGTTGTTAACAAAAGGCTAAGCTTGAGAGCTAGCATATTTATTTCATTTCATTTGCGATTTTCATGAATAGTTAACGTTGCGTTATGGTAATGAGCTTGAGTCTGTATTCACGATCCCGGATCCGGGATGGGGAGATCAGAAAGGTTAAACATATTGCAAATGGACAAGAGTCAAGTGGACAAGAGTCCATCAGTCAATTAGATATCATTCTGACACCAAACTGATACAAACTGACACCAAACCCACTTTTTCCAACTCGTTTAGTAGCCAACTATTACATACTTCAGAGCTGGCCCAAAATTCACAACGCCTTCGGTTCAAACCATAAAAAAACCATAAAACACGTAGTTACGTTCTAGCTGCGGGTCCATTTCTTATGTTATGTGTTGGCCTAGCTGAGGCAACCCCGAATCCCAAGTTTCGGCTCGATAGGTCATTTGGTGTCCGAGAAAAACCAGAATTGGTGCTGAAAATCCACTATTTTCCATGACTTGCTACGGGGTCCTTGAATGAGCTATCAGACAGAAACGTTGGGGTCTGTCTATATGGGCCGAGACGTTCGCAATGCACCTAGTCTTGCGACTCTGGGACATTTCTAAATGTCGTCATTTTCGTGATGCAAAAATGAATTGAAGGTATTGCAAATGTACGAGGCTGTTTCTCGGTCCGAGAACCTTCTAGAACCACCTAACTCACCACGCACTATAGACATGAGGTCTAGAACAGGATTCTAAAGTTTCGGAACTCTAGCTCTGACGGTTCTTTTTTAGCTCGAACAAAGCTAACTATTGCAGCCACTGTCTGTCTCTACACACCCCAATACGTCCCTCCTTCCAAGTTATGTTTTAGTGTGATTGAATTGAATTTTTTGGGGAAAAATGACTGATTTACAGTTCATGGGGGTTGCTTAATCACACACATGCAGTTTTGGAAAGATCAGACTTTTTTAACCCCTCGAAACAGCCCCTGAGACACCAATTATGGCACTTCCGGTTGGCACAGGAAGCTATAAATCAACACATATCCTCAGTGGGTTATGCTTTTAAAGAATCCTGAGTTTTAAGTCCTTACGTTAAGAATTGACTGATTTACACAGGGTTGAATGCACTATGTCTATCAAACTGCAGGCAGGGTATGGATATACACTTTTAGGGTGATTTTAACCACTTCCGGTTGGTCCAGGAAGCTTAGAATCAACACAGGTAGACCTCATAGTGGCCTGATGGACTGGTACCGAAGACAGGGGCATACGGCATTCATAACCCATATAGGCTTCAGGTTGAATTTAGGGGTGCAGGCAATGTATTCCTATGGGGAGAGATGTCACTGTAATCTGTGAGATCAAAAAACCCTGTTTTACTGTTAAGGGTTAATGCCACACGGTCAAGGTTAGGCTTGCACAGATCGGGAGGACCTTAGGAACATTCCTGTGGTGGAATTTTTCTTCTCACCCTAACGGTTCTCTCACTGTCACCCAAAAGCAAATGACATTGTGGGGCAGGCTTCATTTTGGGCCTACTATTCTAATGGTCGCTGCGCCTAGACCGAGCGAGCTACGGTCAAGCGGGATATCTCGTTGAACTCGGCACGGCCTAGGGATTATGGTAATGCCATTGCCTGCTCTCTGTGTCTTTAAGCACCGCACTTTGTCACTCCATCCTTGCTGTTTGTGTGTGTGAGAGCTTTTCTTTGACATCTGTTGGGAGAAATGACTGACTTACAGTTTATGGGGGTTGCCTAATCACACATATGAAGTTTTGAAAAGATCTGACCTTTTTAACCCTTGGAAACAGCCACTATGACACCATTTAAGGCACTTCTGGTTGGCTATAAATAAACTAATTTCCTGATTGGGGTATGCCTTTACATAATCCTGAGTTTTAAGTCTTTACGTTAAGAACTGAGTTATTTACGGAGGGTTTAGTATGTGTGTGTTATTTCAGAAAATCATTGAAAATCTCAGAAATCTCGCAGAGCTCCGCAGCACACTTTAAAAAGATTCGTATTAACACCCTGCAACTGGATCTGTAACCGTTGGAAAAAAAAACGCCTATTTGTGAACATCACCAATTTGTCATTGTTCCGTTTCTCTTAAATGACGATAGATTAATGGCTGGTTCTTTTTTTATTGACACCGGAGGCTCATTGACTTTGACCTGAAGTGGAAAAATAATTTCTCTATTTCCATTTTGGACCTTTAATCCCAGAAAAATGGCCATAACTCAAAAACCGTTGAGGCCTAGACGCCATCTTGTTCGGGGCCAACTGCCCATTATGCCAAACCTACGCTCACCAAGTTTCGGCTTCGAAATATTTTCCGTTTTCGAGATAAGGCCCCGTCGTGATTCGTGATGTTTAGTCAAATTGCCATATGATTCCTTATGCCCTCTTGTGGGAATTTCCGGGAAAGCGGAAAAATGGTCCAAAACTTGTTTTTTTTATAAAACGGAAACCGAATGTCCGACAAAGTTCATTCGATGACTTCCCGGTAGGTCCGGCCCTACCGCACGGCCCGACGCCGACCGCAAATTTTACAAACGTTTTCGGACGTCTAGTAAGGGACCGTACATTTGCAATATGGACTTTCTCACTAACCATACACGAAATGTCAAAATGTTCCCTTAAGGTATGTAATGTTCAATAGGTTCCTCCCCAGTGTTGTTCGATATCCCTCTCAGTGCTGGAAAGCCCTGCATGTCAGCTCTTGCTGCTCCAGACCAAAAACAGATCTGGCCAAAGCCAGGTTGTAACAACCACCACCCAACCTCCAAGCTAATTATATTCAGGTGTGTGTAATTGGGCTCTTATCCTTCCGGGCCGTCCTCTCTCATGGCCAACAAATGTAGCCAACGATCAGGCATATACCGGCCTTCACACACCCACCCTGTCAGTAGAAACCATACACACACACTACATTGACAGTCCCTCACACATTCACTACATACACTAAACACACACGCATACCGACAACATCACACACTCTTACACTCAAAATTTGCTACTGCTACTCTGTTCATTATTTTACTCAGTATTTTATATCCTGAAGCCTAATCTACCTCAGACCTCTACACATTGATTTGGTACTGGTACTCCCTGTATTTTATTTTACTTTTCAACTCTGCGTTGTTGGGAAGGTCTCGTAAGTAAGCATTTCACGGTAAAGTCTACACCAGTTGTTTTCAGCGCATGTGACATAACATTTGGTTTGATTTGTCACCACTCGCCAGTGACTTGATAAGCCGATTGTGGCCTGGCTGCTTAATATGACTGGTAGGTACTACTTGCTACCTTCATTGACAAACACAGCGTTGGAACTTAGCTAGCAAGTGATTTGAGCTCTGATCAACAGCATGTAGCTTGTGCTTTAATTTAGATAGTTTGAAAGCTTGCAGATGATGACATTGTAGACATGTTGTTCTCAGAAATCAGTCCTGAGCACACAGCCAGACTTTCGACTTGATACTGTATGAAGCACTGACTCGTTTTTCATGCACTTTTTTACTTGAGAGAAACTGCACCAAACACCTTCACTAGATGTAAAAATTGTGCGACTAAGACCTCTTTGATTTATCTTAGACTAATTCTGACTACTTTGTGGAAGTGACTTTTGATGAAGGGGCTATGTTGTTGCTACAGTGACTCAGGAGTGACATACAGTACCTGCCAGAGTATGATATGGGAACACACCCACATCAAACCACACCCTCAAGTGTGTTCATATTATCACCTGAAGCATGCGCAGAACCATGTAAACACGTGCACGAGGTAGGTAAGTATGCATGCATCTTGTGCGCATGCTTCAGGTGATAGAAATGTAACGTTACATTCCTGTAGATACAGTGCGGTTGTCAAGTATTCAGACCCCTTGATTTTTTTACACTTTTTGTAACTTTACAGCCTTATTCAAAAAACGTATTAAATAAAGAAATCCTCAATCTACACACAATACCCCATAATAACACATCGAAAAGAAGTTTAGAAATGTTTGCAAATGTATTAATACTAAAAAACATACCTTATTTATAAGTATTCAGACCTTTTGCTATGAGACTCGAAATTGAGCTCAGGTGGATCCTGTTTCCATTGATCCTTGAAATCTTTCTGCAACTTGATTGGAGTCCACCTGTGGTAAATTGAATTGATTGGACATGATTTGGAAAGGCACACACCTGTCTATATAAGGTCCCACAGTTGACAGTGCATGTCTGAGTAAAAACCAAACCATTAGGGTGAAGGAATTGTCTGTAAAGCGTTAAGACAGGATTTTGTCGAGGCACAGATCTGGGGATGGGTAACAAATAATGTCTGCAGCATTGAAGGTCCCCAAGAACACTGTGACCTCCATTCTTAAATGGAATATGTTTGGAACCACCAAGACTCTTCCTAGAGCTGGGTGATCTGCTGCCACATGCTCACCTGTGGAGCTCAATGGAAGTGGTTATTCTTGGAAAAAGTGCTATTTTGAAAGAACTCACCTCTTCAACTTAAGGTAAGTATTTTTGGAAACCTCAATCTGCTCTTTGATACCATATATAGAAATGTCTTACCTTTGTATGTGACTCTGTAGGAGGAATAGAAAGTATTTTATTTGCTCCAGCTGAAAAAAATAGCATATCCTCTTAACTGCGTATTACACATTCTAGAAGGGTACAAGGCAAAGACCTAGATACAGACACTGGAGGCAGATGGTTTGAGTCTGATAATCATTATAATCCATAAGGGTAGGCAAGAGACTGGTCATGGGACAGGCAAAAGGTCAAACCAGTTCACAGTCCATGAGGTACAGTGTGGCAGGCAGGCTCGAGTTCAAGGGAGGCAGAATGGTCAGGCAGGCAGAATTGTTTTTATTTTTTTATTTCACCTTTATTTATCCAGGTAGGCAAGTTGAGAACAAGTTCTCATTTACAATTGCGACCTGGCCAAGATAAAGCAAAGCAGTTCGACACATACAACAACACAGAGTTACACATGGAGTAAAACAAACATACAGTCAATAATACAGTATAAACAAGTCTATATACGATGTGAGCAAATGAGGTGAAATAAGGGAGGTAAAGGCAAAAAAAGGCCATGGTGGCAATGTAAATACAATATAGCAAGTAAAACACTGGAATGGTAGATTTGCAGTGGAAGAATGTGCAAAGTAGAAATAAAAATAATGGCGTGCAAAGGAGCTAAATAAATAAATAATAAAATAAATACAGTAGGGAAAGAGGTAGTTGTTTGGGCTAAATTATAGATGGGCTATGTACAGGTGCAGTAATCTATGAGCTGCTCTGACAGTTGGTGCTTAAAGCTAGAGAGGGAGATAAGTGTTTCCAGTTTCAGAGATTTTTGTAGTTCATTCCCATCGTTGGCAGCAGAGAACTGGAAGGAGAGGAGGCCAAAGAAATAATTGGTTTTGGGGGTGACCAGAGAGATATACCTGCTGAAGCGCGTGCTACAGGTGGGTGATGCTATGGTGACCAGCGAGCTGAGATAAGGAGGGACTTTACCTAGCAGGGTCTTGTAGATGACATGGAGCCAGTGTGTTTGGCGACGAGTATGAAGCGAGGGCCAGCCAACGAGAGCGTACAGGTCGCAATGGTGGGTAGTATATGGGGCTTTGGTGATAAAACAGATGGCACGGTGATAGACTGCATCCAATTTATTGAGTAGGGTATTGGAGGATATTTTGTAAATCGAGGATTGGTAGGATGGTCAGTTTTACAAGGGTATGTTTGGCAGCATGAGTAAAGGATGCTTTGTTGCGATATAGGAAGCCAATTCCAGATTTAATTTTGGATTGGAGATGCTTAATGTGAGTCTGGGAGGAGAGTTTACAGTCTAACCAGACACCTAGGTATTTGTAGTTGTCCACATATTCTAAGTCAGAACCTTCCAGAGTAGTGATGCTGGATGCTTAATGATGGGAATCCAAGTACCAGGTGAACAAGTGTTTTTATGACTTGTGTAGGATTGCCTTCATGTTCTTGCATCTACTATGCACTGTGATTTAACTCAGGCAATATGGCTTCAGCAATAGGGTCTCAACAAAACTCTGGCAATAATGTGCTCAGCTGTGTCACTCCTTTCTCTCTCTCTCTCTCTCTCTCTCTCTAGTGAGTGAGTGAGTGAGTGAGTGAGTGTGTCTGCATGCATGCATGAATGTGTGTGAGTGTGTGGTAGACGAAAGAGAAAGAGAGAGAGAAAATGTGTGGGCTAATGAACATGTTGGGTTCCGTGTGTCACCATCTGTGTGTATGAATTTTACCCTCTTGCCAATTTGTTTTGCTAAATGCTCAACAGACACATATTTCCCTAAAATCAATGAGGTTAAATGTAAGGAGTTACAGTAATATTTTACTTTTCATATGTCTTAACAGCTGACATAACTTGTCAAAACTTTTCATAATATGGTCATAACACTGTCATGACACATATGTAGACCTGTTGTGACATATATTGCATTATTTTATGGCTGGTTATGACACCTACATAAGTGTCAAAACCCACTAAACCTGCCACACAAGCTAACCCATTCCATTACATCATAGCCTACTTGTAAACAGTATGCTTGTTATATAACATTTTCTGAAATTGACCATACAATTATAATTGTATTGTGCACACAGTGATGTCAGGCATGTACCTATGCTAATGCTCTGTTGCTGATGACTGGGATGAATGCAGGAGCAAAACAAGACACCCTCTTTGGCCTTGTCTAGCTAGACTTGACAGTTAATGCAATTTTTGTATTCTGATCATGGAATTACAAACACATCATGCATCTATACCTACATTTAAATTTGTCCACCATGTACACATTGTATACGGGTTCCCTTTTCCCGCGCTATATTCAAATGCCAGAATGTAAATGGTAGAATAGGCAAAATATAATAATAACACAACAACAACTAACTAGCCAGCTAACCTCTGTAGCTAGCCAGCAAGCTACCAAGCAAGGCCCGCCCTACGTCACCTCCTTGCCCGTCAAAATAAAATATAGAAATATTGAAAGATGCATCAATCTTAGTTAAAGCATCCGAGCGAGCGAAACAGCACCCCTCTGTCTCGGTATGTATCTGATGCTGTCTGGACCAAAAGAGTAATGTATGTCATACTATTTCTGCCCAGACAGCATCAGATACATGGGTTCGCTGGCTCGGATGCTCGGATGCTCGGCTCGGATGCTTTCTCCGGTGACAGTTTCAGCAGATAGGAAGAGGTGATGGCTCCAGAATATGCCCAATGCGTTTCTATGGGCATAATATGCTGATTTAAGCTTTGTCGCCTTCCCACCTTCGGGACAATGTATTTTTTTTAATGTAATTTTATTTAACTAGGCAAGTCAGTTAAGAACTAATCCTTATTTACAGTGACGGCCTACACCGCCCAAACCCTAATGACGCTGGGCCAATTGTGTGCCACCCTATGGGACTCCCAATCCCAGGCTGGAATCGAACCATGATGTCTGTAGTGATGCCTCTAGCACTGAGATGCAGTGTCATAGACAGCTGCGCCACTCGGGAGCCTCCATTGTTAGAGTGGAGACATGAGCATATCGTCATTATATACAGATCTCTTTATTTTTACAATTTTCTTAATTGTAGAATAATAGTGAGGAAATTAAAACTAGTAAATAAAACATATGGAATCATGTAGTGACCAAAAAAGTGTTAAACAAATATATTTTAGATTCTTTGAAGTAGCCACCCTGTCACGATCGACGTAAGGAGCGGACCAAAATGCAGCGTGGTATGTGTTCATGATGATTTTTTAATTAAAGAAAGCACTGAACACTGAATACAAACTATACAAAACAATAAACGAATAACGACCGTGAAGCAATAATGAGAACTGTGCTGACACAAGCAACTAACATAGACAATCACCCACAACCCACAATGACAAAACAGGCTACCTAAAATATGGCTCCCAATCAGAGACAATGACTAACACCTGCCTCTGATTGAGAACCATATCAGGCCAAACATGGAAACAGACAAACTAGACATCCAACATAGAATGCCCACTCAGATCACACCGTGACCAAACAAAACATAGAAACATACAAAGCAAACTATGGTCAGGGTGTGACACACCCTTTGTATTGATGACTTCTTGCACACTCTTGGCATTCTCTCAACCAGCTTCACCTGGAATGCTTTTCCAACAGTCTTGAAGGATTTCCCACATATGCTGAGCACTTGTTGGCTGCTTTCCCTTCACTCTGTGGGCCAACTCCTCCAAAACCATCTAAATTGGGTTGAGGTTGGGGGATTTTGGAGGCCAGGTCATCTGATGCAGCACTCCATAACTCTCCTTCTTGGTCAAATAGCCATTACACTGGAGGTGTATTGGGTCATTGTCCTGTTGAAAAGCAAATAATAGTTCCACTAAGCGCAAACCAGATGGGATGGCGTTTCACTGCAGAATGCTGTGGTAGCCATGCTGGTTAAGTGTGCCTTGAAATTCTAAATAAATCACTGACAGTGTCACCAGAAAAGCACCCCCATACCATCACACCTCCTCCTCCATGCTTCACGGTAGGAACCACACATGCGGAGACACGACAGTTGGAACCAAAAATCGCAAATTTGGACTCAGACAAAAGGACAGATTTCTACCGGTCTAATGTTCATTGCTCATGTTTCTTGGCCCAAGCAAGTATCTTCTTATTGGTGCCTTTCACAAAGTCTCCTCTGAACAGTTGATGTTGAGATGTGTCTGTTATTTGAGATGTGTCTGTTGCTGTGAGCATTTATTTGGGCTATTTGCAATGCCGATTGGGTCTTAAGTATGTGGTCAAAACTCAATCTTTTTAATGCAACGTGTGTAAAGTAAGCAGGTGCAGGCGCTAAATTAACGCATTCACGCGTTAAGTTAACGTCTTCACGTGCTAACGCCTATATGCGTCAAATAAGCGTGTGCAAATGTACTTGCAGGCGGTCCAACATGTGCTAAATAAACAGCTGCAAGCGGTCCTGCACACGTCAAATTACGGCCTACAGCTGCTAAATAAACACCTACACACACTAACTTAACGCATTCTGTAATATGCTAATTTCACTATTAAAAGCCCTGCCGAAAAAAACATGCAAACTGTAACAGCCACAGAAACACATTGGACTAAATTAATACTAACAAGATAAATTACATTCTAGCAAGATTGTTGCTTGAATGCAGGGTCAGGAGTACATAGAT
Organism: Oncorhynchus clarkii lewisi; assembly: GCF_045791955.1. Classification (NCBI taxonomy): domain Eukaryota; kingdom Metazoa; phylum Chordata; class Actinopteri; order Salmoniformes; family Salmonidae; genus Oncorhynchus; species Oncorhynchus clarkii. The sequence goes on from NC_092174.1 coordinate 2,819,686, forward strand.
TAGACAACGGAGATACTCCAAAAACATCCTGCTCAAAATCCTGGTAGTTGTCGATTTTTGGAATATGTTGTCTCTATTTTGCTTTATTATTGACTAAAGGAAGACAAGCTACCTAAATGTGGTTTATCAGCTAGTAGTGAAGCAGGACACGTTTTTGAGTTGTGTTTTTAGCCCAAAACCTTGTATTTAGGCAAAACAACAGCTGAAGGTAGGCAACTTCTTCAGCCTGACTGGCTGTCATTTCAATGCTAGCATTAGCCGCGCTAGCATGAAGACACTGAAAAGCTCACAAAGCAAATTTGGCCACTGACAACCATGTAAAACCTTTGCTAACATCTAAATCAAATCAAATCAAATGTATTTATATAGCCCTTCGTACATCAGCTGATATCTCAAAGTGCTGTACAGAAACCCAGCCTAAAACCTCAAACAGCAAGCAATGCAGGTGTAGAAGCAAAGTGGCTAGGAAAAACTCCCTAGAAAGGCCAAAACCTAGGAAGAAACCTAGAGAGGAACCAGGCTATGTGGGGTGGCCAGTCCTCTTCTGGCTGTGCCGGGTGGAGATTATAACAGAACATGGCCAAGATGTTCAAATGTTCATAAATGACCAGCATGGTCGAATAATAATAAGGCAGAACAGTTGAAACTGGAGCAGCAGCACGGCCAGGTGGACTGGGGACAGCAAGGAGTCATCATGTCAGGTAGTCCTGAGGCATGGTCCGAGAGAGAGAGAGAGAGAAAGAGAGAATCAGAGAGAGCACACTTAAATTCACACAGGACACCGAATAGGACAGGAGAAGTACTCCAGATGACCCTAGCCCCCTGACACATAAACTACTGCAGCATAAATACTGGAGGCTGAGACAGGAGGGGTCAGGAGACACTGTGGCCCCATCCGAGGACACCCCCGGACAGGGCCAAACAGGAAGGATATAACCTCACCCACTTTGCCAAAGCACAGCCCCCACACCACTAGAGGGATATCTTCAACCACCAACTTACCATCCTGAGGCAAGGCCGAGTAGAGCCCACAAAGATCTCCGCCACGGCACAACCCAAGGGGGGGACGCCAACCCAGACAGGAAGGTCACATCAGTGACTCAACCCACTCAAGTGACTCACCCCTCCTAGGGACGACAAGTAAGCCAGTGACTCAGCCCCTGTAATAGGGTTAGAGGCACAGAATCCCAGTGGAAAGAGGGGAACCGGCCAGGCAGAGACAGCACGGGCGGTTCGTTGCTCCAGAGCCTTTCCGTTCACCTTCCCACTCCTGGGCCAGACTACACTCAATCATATGACACACTGAAGAGATGAGTCTTCAGTAAAGACTTAAAGGTTGAGACCGAGTTTGCGTCTCTTACATGGGTAGGCAGACCATTCCATAAAAATGGAGCTCTATAAGAGAAAGCCCTGCCTCCAGCTGTTTGCTTAGAAATTCTAGGGACAATTAGGAGGCCTGCGTCTTGTGACCGTAGCGTACGTGTAGGTATGTACTGCAGGACCAAATCAGAGAGATAGGTAGGAGCAAGCCCATGTAATGCTTTGTAGGTTAGCAGTAAAACCTTGAAATCAGCCCTTGCCTTGACAGGAAGCCAGTGTAGGGAGGCTAGCACTGGAGTAATATGATCAACATTTTTGGTTCTAGTCAGGATTCTAGCAGCCGTATTTAGCACTAACTGAAGTTTATTTAGTACTTTATCCGGGTAGCCGGAAAGTAGAGCATTGCAGTAGTCTAACCTAGAAGTGACAAAAGCATGGATACAATTTTCTGCATCGTTTTTGGACAGAACGTTTCTGATTTTTGCAATACGTAGATGGAAAAAAGCTGTCCTTGAAATGGTCTTGATATATTTTTCAAAAGAGAGAGGGTCCAGAGTAATGCTGAGGTCCTTCACAGTTTTATTTGAGACGACTGTACAACCATTAAGATTAATTGTCAGATTCAACAGAAGATCTCTTTGTTTCTTGGGACCTAGAACAAGCATCTCTGTTTTGTCCGAGTTTAAAAGTAGAATGTTTGCAGCCATCCACTTCCTTATGTCTGAAACACATGCTTCTAGCGAGGGCAATTTTGGGGCTTCACCATGTTTCATTGAAATGTACAGCTGTGTGTCATCCGCTTAGCAGTGAAAGTTAACATTATGTTTTCGAATGACATCCCCAAGAGGTAAAATATATAGTGAAAACAATAGTGGTCCTAAAACGGAACCTTGAGGAACACCGAAATGTACAGATGATTTGTCAGAGGACAAACCATTCACAGATACAAACTGATATCTTTCCGACAGATAAGATCTAAACCAGGCCAAAACTTGTCCGTGTAGACCAATTTGGGTTTCCAATCTCTCCAAAAGAATGTGGTGATCGATGGTATCAAAAGCAGCACTAAGGTCTAGGAGCACGAGGACAGATGCAGAGCCTCAGTCTGATGCCATTAAAAGGTAATTTACCACCTTCACAAGTGCAGTCTCAGTGCTATGATGGGGTCTAAAACCAGACTGAAGCATTTCATATACATTGTTTGTCTTCAGGAAGGCAGTGAGTTGCTGCGCAACAGCCTTTTCTAAAATTTTGAGAGGAATGTTAGACTCGATATAGGCCGATAGTTTTTTATATTTTCTGGGTCAAGGTTTGGCTTTTTCAAGAGAGGCTTTATTACTGCCACTTTTAGTGAGTTTTGTACACATCCGGTGGATAGAGAGACGTTTATTATGTTCAATATAGGATGGCCAAGCACAGGAAGCAGCTCTTTCAGTAGTTTAGTTGGAATAGGGTAAAGAGTCAGTAATTTGCTTTCTAATAATCATGATCTTTTCCTCAAAGTTCATGAATTTATCACTGCTGAAGTGAAAGCCATCCTCTCTTGGGGAATGCTGCTTTTTAGTTAGCTTTGCGACAGTATCAAAAAGGAATTTCGGATTGTTCTTATTTTCCTCAATTAAGTTGGAAAAATAGGATGATCGAGCAGCAGTAAGGGCTCTTCGGTACTGCACGATACTGTCTTTCCAAGCTAGCTGGAAGACTTCCAGTTTGGTGTGGCGCCATTTCCGTTCCAATTTTCTGGAAGTTTGCTTCAGAGCTCGGGTATTTTCTGTGTACCAGGGAGCTAGTTTCTTATGAAAAATGTTTTTCGTTTTTAGGGGTGCAACTGCATCTAGGGTATTGCGCAAGGTTAAATTGAGTTCCTCAGTTAGGTGGTTAACTGATTGTTGTCCTCTGGCGTCCTTGGGTAGACAAAGGGAATCTGGAAGGACATCAAGGAATCTTTGTGTTGTCTGTGAATTTATAGCATAACTTTTGATGTTCCTTGGTTGGGGTCTGAGCAGATTATTTGTTGCAATTGCAACGTAATAAAATGGTGGTCTACAACATATCAGCTTTCGAACAGGGTAGACTTTAATGTGCACGATCATTTCATTTTTGGAATATTTACATTCCATCAAAGCCTATTCGGGTAAAATAACTTCAGGCATTACCCAGTACTATATAGTACTGCTTCAAAGGAATAGGGTTCCGATTCCTTCTGCTTTATTTTCACACAATTGTGTCTTGCAGAAGGGAACTATGATGAGGAGCTTGGAGTGGGCAAGGGGGAGGCTGATGAAACAGCAGAGAAGACCTGATTCATTAAGTATCACAGTTAATTCTGGTAATTCTCACCTGGTTGGCATGCACAACACGACAAGGTATTCAACATTAAGCCCAATAAAATATAAAATTTTATTAAAACATGTATCCCAATTTACTAGTCAAGCAACGTTTAAATGTTATGAACTACAAACAATCTATGGTTCTTTGAGTCAATGAATCAATTGAAAGTGACTACAATTAGAAATTATTTCAAAACCACTGTGCCAGTAAAGGAGACAAAAAAAGGAATCTGCTCTTATGGTTCTGTTTACATTTTTTCAGACACTTCAATCCGACACTTGTTAATGTTTGACGTCAGGCAAAACGTCTTCAGCCACCGTAGGATGGAGAGCCGCTGGTTGGCATTTTTGACTGCAGTGTCTGTGGGTGTACCAGGAAAGGATGTTAGAAGTTAGGTTCCCATGATATTGAAGCTTCTTACCATCTCCACTGTAAATTATACATTTTACGTACGTCAGAGTGCGTTATATTTTATAGATCTGCTTTCAACACCATCCTGACCCACAAACTGGTTAGCAGGCTCAGGCCTCTGGGTGCAAACCCTGTAATACCAAATACATTTTTTATATTATCACAAGAATGTGTATCCCCAGAATGGACCCAACAACTAAACAAACTGACGACACTACCATGGTACACCTGATCACCAGTGATCATGAGTACATGAAGGAGCCGTGGGATCTGACATACAGTGCCTTGCGAAAGTATTCGGCCCCCTTGAACTTTGCGACCTTTTGCCACATTTCAGGCTTCAAACATAAAGATATAAAACTGTATTTTTTTGTGAAGAATCAACAACAAGTGGGACACAATCATGAAGTGGAACGACATTTATTGGATATTTCAAACTTTTTTAACAAATCAAAAACTGAAAAATTGGGCGTGCAAAATTATTCAGCCCCCTTAAGTTAATACTTTGTAGCGCCACCTTTTGCTGCGATTACAGCTGTAAGTCGCTTGGGGTATGTCTCTATCAGTTTTGCACATCGAGAGACTGAAATTTTTTCCCATTCCTCCTTGCAAAACAGCTCGAGCTCAGTGAGGTTGAATGGAGAGCATTTGTGAACAGCAGTTTTCAGTTCTTTCCACAGATTCTCGATTGGATTCAGGTCTGGACTTTGACTTGGCCATTCTAACACCTGGATATGTTTATTTTTGAACCATTCCATTGTAAATTTTGCTTTATGTTTTGGATCATTGTCTTGTTGGAAGACAAATCTCCGTCCCAGTCTCAGGTCTTTTGCAGACTCCATCAGGTTTTCTTCCAGAATGGTCCTGTATTCGGCTCCATCCATCTTCCTATCAATTTTAACCTGTTGGATCTCTAGGGGCGCTATTTCATTTTTGGATAAAAAACATTCCCGTTTTAAGCGCGATATTTTGTCACGAAAAGATGCTCGACTATGCATATTCTTGACAGTTTTTGAAAGAAAACACTCTGAAGTTTCAGAATCTGCAAAGATATTGTCTGTAAGTGCCCCAGAACTCATTCTACAGGCGAAACCAAGATGATGCGTCAACCAGGAAAAAAGCAGAATCTCTGAAGCTCTGTTTTCCATTGTCTCCTTATATGGCTGTGATTGCGCAAGGAATGAGCCTACACTTTCTGTCGTTCCCCCAAAGTGTTAGCAGCATTGTGACGTATTTGTAGGCATATCATTGGAAGATTGACCATAAGAGACTACATTTTCCAAGTGTCCGCCTGGTGTCCTGCGTGGAATTCGGTGCGCAAACGCCAGCTGCTTGTACTTTTCCATTTGATTGAGGGGAGAAACCATGCTTCCACGAACGATATATCATTGAAGAGATATGTGAAAAACACCTTGAGGATTGATTCTAAACAACGTTTGCCATGTTTTCAGTCGATATTATGGAGTTAATTTGGAAAAAAGTTCGCGTTTTGAGGACTGAATTTTCGTTTTTTTTTTGGTAGCCAAATGTGATGTGCAAAACGGAGCTATTTCTAATACACAAAGAATCTTTTTGGGAAAAACTGAGCATCTGCTATCTAACTGAGAGTCTCCTCATTGAAAACATCCGAAGTTCTTCAAAGGTAAATTATTTTATTTGAAGGCTTTTATGTTTCTGTGGAATCTTGCGTGCTGGATGCTAACGCTAATGCTAACGCTAAATGCTACGCTAGCTAGCCACTTTTACACAAATGATTGTTTTCCTATGGTTGAGAAGCATATTTTGAAAATCTGAGATGACAGTGTTGTTTACAAAAGGCTAAGCTTGAGAGATGGCATATTTATTTCATTTCATTTGCGATTTTCATGAATAGTTAACGTTGCGTTATGGTAATGAGCTTAGGTCTGTTAATAGAATCCCGGATCCGGGTTTGGTATACGCAACAGGTTAAAAACATCCTGAGGATTGATTATAAAAAACGTTTAACATGTTTCTGTGGACATTACGAATACTATTTGGAATTTTCGTCTGCGTTGTCGTGACCACTCGAGCCTGTGTATTTCTGAACATAATGCACCAAACAAACAGAGGTATTTTGGATATAAAAATAATCTTTGTGGAACAAAAGGAACATTTATTGTGTAACTGGGAGTCTTGTGAGTGAAAACATCCAAAGATCATCAAAGGTAAGCGATTAATTTGATTGCTTTTCTGATTTTCATGACCAAGCTACTGTGATGCTAGGTGTTCCAATGTTTTGTCTAGTGATCGATAAACTTACACAAACGCTTGGATTGCTTTCGCTGTAAAGCATATTTTCAAAATCTGACACGACAGGTGGATTAACAAAGAGCTAAGATGTGTTTTGCTATATTGCACATGTGATTTCATGAATATAAATATTTTTAGGAATATTATTTGAATGTGGCGCTCTGCAATTCAGCGGTTGTTGATGACAATCATCCCGCTAACGGGATGGCTAGCGTCAAAAAGTTAAGCAGACCACCATAGTGCCTGTGCCCAAGAACACTAAGGTAACCTGCTTAATTAAATGACTACCGACCCGTAGCACTCACGTCTATAGCCATGAAGTGCTTTGAAAGGCTGATCATGGCTCACATCAATACCATCATCCCAGAAACCCTAGACCCACTCCAATTTGCATACCGCCCCAACAGATCCACAGATGATACAATCTCTATTGCACTCAACACTGCCCTTTCCCACCTGGACAAAAGGAACACCAATGTGAGAATGCTATTCATTGACTACAGCTTAGCGTTCAACACCATAGTGCCCTCAAAGCTCAACACCTCCCTTTGCAACTGGATCCTGGACATTCTGATGGGCCGCTCCCAGGCGGTAAGAGTAGGCAACAACAAGTCTCCCACGCTGATCCTTAACACTGGAGCGCCTCAGGGGTGTGTACTTAGTCCCCTCCTGTATTCCCTGTTCAACGACGACTGCATGGTCAAACACGACTCCAACACTATCATTAAGTTTGCGGACAACACAACAGTGGTCAGCGACAACGATGAGACTGCCTATAGCAAGGAGGTCAGAGAACTGGCAGTGTGGTTCCAGGACAACAACCTCTCCCTCAATGTGAACAAGACTAAGGAGCTGATCATGGACTACAGGAAAAGGTGGGCCGAACAGGCCCCCATTAACATCGACGGGGCTGTAGTAGAGCGAGTCGAGAGTTTCAACTATCATGGTCCAAACATATCAAGATAGTTGTGAAGAGGGCACAACAAAACCTTTTCCCCCTCAGGAGCCTGAACAAATTTGCTATGGGTCCCCAGATCCTCAAAAGATTCTACAACTGCACCATACAGCTGCACCAACTCTCGACATCACCGCTTGGTATGGCAACTGCTCAGCATCTGACCGTAAGGCGCTACAGAGGGTAGTGTGAACGGCCCAATACATCACTGGGACCAAGCTTCCTACCATCCAGGACCTATATAATAGGCGATGTCAGAGGAAAGCCCATAAAATTGTCAAAGACACCAGCCACCCTAGTCATAGATTGTTCTCTCTGCTACCGCACGGCAAGCGGTGCATGACAAGCGGTACCGGAGCGCAAAGTATAGGTCCAAGAGGCTTATAAACAGCTTCTACCTCCAAGCCATAAGACTCCTGAACAGCTAATCAAATAGCTACCCAGACTATTTGCATTACTCCCCCCCCCCACACACTGCTGCTACTCTCTGTTATTATCTATGCATGGCCACTTTAATAACTCTACATACATGTTCATCATTTCCTCAATACCGGTTCCCCCCGAACATTGACACATTGTCTCTGTACTGGTACCTCCTGTATTTTGCCCCACTATTGTTATTTAGTGCTAATCTTTACTTATTGGTTATTCTTGTCTCTTACTTTTGGGGGGATTTTCTTAAAACTGCATTGTTGGTTAAGGGCTTGTAAGCATTTCACAGTAAGGTCTACACCTGTTGTATCTGGCGCATGTATTTGAAATGAGAGCATGAAGAGCATGTGGTACATGCACAGTTAGTTCACACATAGCCACAATGTCAGCACAGGTGAGCGAGTACAGCTTCAGAGGCTGCAGCCACCGCTCTCAAACAGTACACCAGACCTCTTACCACACTATCTCAGTGCTTAGAGCAGTAACCCACAAGTCTCTGTTTCCCCCCATGATCTTGTGTTAGTACAGATGACATTCACCCATTCTTCTCACACACAAACAGGTTAAAGTGTTCAGAATGATCAGGAAGTCCCAAACAGGGTGAGGTAGTCATTTCTATTTTGTCAGGGAATCCAGTCCTTCAGGGGTCCTTTTAATCATTCATAGCCATCTTGTGATGCTAAATTAGATCGGAGAGAGGCTGGACAACCTCGGCATAGTCAAGCAGCCACGCCCTACACTACCCTGACATAGCAGTCAGGGACATCATGTGGTTTTTGGTGTCAGAGAGAATAGCTTTCACTCTCTCTGGACTCAGCTGCTTGCCATTGGGGGTGATATCATGTCCCAAATACTTTACAGTTTGGGAGACAAGTTGCAGCATTTACTTTGTGGCCATTGTCTGCTAGAAAAATTAACAGAGCTTGTGTCGGTTTCACACACCTCCAAGGTCTTAGAGCACAATAATAAGTCATCAAAATACTGTATTAGAGTGCTCCCTTCAGGGGGAATGAAACCCTCCAGATTTTCTGATAATGCAGCTGAAAACATTGCGGGTGACTCTGTGTACCCCAAAAACGCCAACGTCCATGTGAATCTCTTTCTGAGAAACGTGAAAGCAAACCAGAACTGTGACTCTGGTGCAACTGTAATACTAAAAAACGCATTAGCCAGAACCACAACAAAAAAAACAATTAGCTGTGGCGGGAACTGGAACTGCTGACTACAGTGTAGTTGGGTTGGGAACGACTGGGGCACAACAAAGACTGCACTTTTGACTGGCCTCAAATCCTGAACGAAACACCAATCCCCTGAGGCTTTTCTTATTGGCAAGATAGGTGTATTGCAAGGTGACTCTGGACACAGGACTAACGCTCCCTTCGCTACCAATGAAGCATGACAGGGGTAATACCCTTGATTGCTTCTTTACTGAGTGGATACTGTGCTTTGTAGGGTCGATGAGTGCTTTTAGGTGTAACCACAAGAGGTTCCACCCCCTTCATTCACCCAAAGTGATATTGGTCCTTTGGCCATAGGTAGTTGTTAAAGGAATTTTTATCAATGATGGCTAATTATGTATAATCAGGACTGACTAATCAGTATACTATTATGTTACTGTATATGTACTAATCAGAATACTATTATGTTACTGTATATGTACTAATCAGAATACTATTATGTTAATGTATATGTATGAATTTTCTTTTTAATCCTAGTACTGAATATAATGTGTGTAAATATAATCAATAATTAGAACAATGACTGTCTGTACCATGGTAGAAATGAATGAACTTGTAGCCAGTCTGGCTAGAAGGCTTATCTACACAAGCATGACCTTGGCTCGGTCATATATTATCTTAATAGGGAGAGACATGTGAGAACCATACAGCCATTGTACTAGAGCAGAGATGACATGGGCTGGTACTGAAACTAATGACGTCATTTTAAGTTTATAACCTGTGGTAAAATGTGTAAGGAGCAGTACTCTCGTGAATAAAAGCTGCTGGTTGACTTTAAGACTGGGCTCTATCAATTTTATACAAATAAGGGTCATACAAATCCTTATGAATTGACAGAGTGTTTGATTTTAATTGGGTATTAAAACAGAGGAATTTAATTCCTGCAACAGTAGTCAGGGACCCCTCTCAAGAGGGGTGAGTCTTCACTCAACAACATGATATTTGTTGCGAATGGAGGTTGGTCTAACCCATGCACACCCCTCTCAACTGGCGTATCCCAGTTGAGCGGGTAACAATATGTCAGTGTACTGGGTGAGTAAGTTGAGCCTTCTTCCCCCATTATCCAATCGGTTGTACCTATCACACCTTTCATCAAAACCCCAGTATCCTCCCGCTCAGCCAAGTCTGATTTAGTAAGGGACACATGAGGAACACTGTTCTCAAAGAGGTAGAGTTATTTCTGTGGAGGGGTTAGATTAACCCCTAAGGTACAGAAATCACTGCCACGGTACATCACACTGCACTGACTCATCCTTAACTTTTTTGGGACAGGGGGCAGTATTTTCACGTCCGGATGAAAAGCGTGTCCAAAGTAAATGGCCTGCAACTCAGACCCAGAAGCTAAGATATGCATATTATTATTAGATTTGGATAGAAAACACTCTGAAGTTTCTAAAACTGTTTGAATCATGTCTGTGAGTATAACATTACTTATTTGTTAGGCAAAACCCAGAGGACAAACCGTTCAGATTTTGTTTTTTGAAGTCACTCTTTTCAATGGGTTTCATTGGGAATCCAGATTTCTAATTGACTTTCCTGCAGTTCCTGTCGCTTCCACTGGATGTCAGTCTTTAGAAATTGGTTGAGGTTTTTCCTTTGAGAAATAAAGAAGTAACACTGTTCAGAATGAGGCTTGAGGGAAGTGTACACTTTGTTAGAGGCGCTTGACCTGAAAGCACGCTCCACTTTGTTTTCCTCTGGTATTGAACACAGTATATCCAGTCTTCAATTATATTGATTATTTACATAAAAAAATACCCAAAGTTTTATTACAAAAGTAGTTTGAAATGTTTGGACAATGCTTACATGTAACTTTTGAGATATTTTGTAGTCACGTTTCCCAAGTTGGAACCGGTGTTTTTCTGGATCAAACGCGCCAATTAAATGGACATTTTGAATATATAATCGACGGAATTAATCGAACAAAGGGACCATTTGTGATGTTTATGGGACATATTGGAGTGCCAACAGATTTCTGCGTTTTGTGTCGCACCTGCAGGGTTGAAATATGCTTTTCTTTGTTTACTGAGGTGCTATCCTCAGATAATAGCATCATTTGCTTTCGCCGTAAAGCATTTTTGAAATCTGACACATTGGCTGGATTCACAACAAGTGTAGCTTTAATTTGGCGTAGCTTAAATTTGGTATATTGAATGTGTGATTTCATCAAAGTTTAATTTTTATAGTAATTTACTTGAATTTGGCGCTCTGCATTTTCACTGGATGTTGGCCAGGTGGGACGCTACCGTCCCACATATCGCAGAGAGGTTAACACTCCCTGAGAGCCACAGCCTTTCCTATCCCAAATCTCTTGTCAATGGTGAGAAATGGGAAGTGTAATGTAACTCTGTTTCAGACATGAAACTATCCCCATGGCCACAATGGGTTTTAGCCATTGAGAAGACACGCGCAATATTGGGCACCTCATTATCAACATCTCATAAATAGCACCAGTCACACAGTTCTTCCATCAGCATCAACTGCTCCCCCTCATGTATAACTGTCAGCCCAGTGGGCCCACACGTTATGTTAATACCCAACTTACATAGGAGGTCTCTGCCCTTTAGATTGACAGGGCAGCGATAAGAGAAGAGGAAATCATGCTGACTTTTCTCCTCACAAAAGGAGACTGGCAAGGGCATAGATACATGTTCCCTGAAGGGGAGACCTGATGCCCCAACTGTTTTAACTGTTTCACTAGACATGGGAGGTTTACTCATAGCCTTACTGTTAAAGACAGACATTGCAGCCCCAGTATCAACAAGGAAAATTAACTCACCATTGACGCAAGCCTCCACTATTGGCTCTTTCTTTGGGGTGGTATGGCTCTTTAAAAATAGTTGCTCCGGCTGTTCTTTCAATTGTATGTAATCTGTCCCTGTGTCCTCCTCACTTCAATATTCTTCCTCGTGTTCATTGCCTGCTCCTGGATTGTACAGCGTCATCTGTGCAGGAGGGCCCGTCTGCCATTGGTCAGGCTGACCTCTTCCTTGTGGGCCCCCTTGGGGCCTCCACTGTTGTTGAGATTGAACAGGAGGGGGTGGCCCTGGTTGCCATTGCTAAGCAGGGGGATACTACAGTTATGTGGTGCCTTGGTTGCCTTGTCCTCTAGTGGCCCCCCTTGGGGTTTCCATGCCTCTTGATCTGCCCCTGCCTCTGCCTCTTCCACCAGCCGGAGCACCAGATTGGGGTGACTGGTCACACTGAGCGGAGAAATGACCTGGCTGGCCGCAGGTGAAGCAGTTCCCTTTCTTGGGCTTACCTCCTCGACCTCTTCTTCTAGCTTCTTCTAGTCCCTGCATCAGCTGACACCTGGCCCTGGTAAAAAGTCAATTGAGCAGCCTGGAGTTTGAGTCTTTAACTTTTCTCCTCTTTTTTTATTCTCTTCCTTCTGCTCGCCCTGCTGCCGCTCTGTGTGTTTACCGTGTTGAATTGCTGTGACCAATGGCTCCGTTTCCTAAATGATGCATGTGGTTCTAACTGATTTCAGGAGATCTGATCTGAGCCCTCTCACCAGAGAGTCATCCAAAAGGTCTTGATATGCCTGTTCTCTGGGATGGATGCCACAGTGCAGTCTGAAACAGGTTCCCAGTCTCTTCCTGTAGGAATCGAGTGACTCTTTTCTCTCCATCGTGCATTCACGAATCTGTGTCCACTCAGTCTTTGCAGGGTAGAGCGCATCAAGTCTTCCCATCAGCTGTTGTAATTGGGCAGGGAAGGTTCCCTGCTCAACCCAATTATTATTGGAATCGAAGTTACCTTCAACATCCCCCTCTTTCTGCAGATGTGTTCCACTTCTGATGCTGAAGGTTTATACTGGCCCACCATGAGAGTGAGATCAGCCACAAACTTCCCAGTATCCTTACTGGGATCAGGCAGGTCTTCAACAATGTAATTTTATTTCATTATGTCTCCATGTTTTCTGGATTCACACAATTGGCTGCCATTCATCGCTCTCGCCGCTGGCTGTGGCTGAGGGTTTGGATATGCCATCAGGGGGAATTGTTTATACATGGCTGATTTGCCAGATTTTGTCTGGTCTTGTGTCTTTTGCTCAGCCTTCCACTTCTCCTGTCTTCTGGTTCTGCTGGCTGGATGAGAGCTCATTGCGGCACCGTCATCAGTCTTTCCCCAAGAGCAGAAGCTTTAAAGGTTCCTCAATGATGGCGCCGACAGAGATGGTCACCTCGTTTCGAGTTCTTAAGAAACTATGCAGATTTTTTTTTAATGTATTATTTCTTATATTTTTACCCCAGGAAATCTTAAGTCGTATTACATTCAGCCAGGAAGATCTGTTGGATATAACAGCAACGTCAACTTACCAACATTACGACCAGGAATACAACTTTCCATAAGTGGATCCTCTGTTCAGACCACCACCCAGGACAATGGATCTAATTCCAGTAGGTGATCAACAATGCCACAGAAGGGGCAGACAAAGCGGACACCTGGACAGGCTTCGTAGACATGCACATCGCACACCGCTCCCGAGCATACTACTAGCCAATGTCCAGTCTCTTGACAACAAGGTAGACAACATTTGAGCAATGGCTCCCTTCCAGGGAGACATCAGAGATTGTAAAACTCTCTGTTTCACGGAAACATGGCTCTCTCGGGATATGTTGTCGGAATCGGTTCAGCCACCGGGCTTCTCCATGTGTCACACCGACAGAGATAAACACCTCTATGGGAAACAAAGGGGTGTATGCTTAACGACTCATGGTCTAATCATAACAGGGTAGCCTAGTGGTTAGAGCATTGGGCTAGTAACCGAAAGGTTGCAGGTTCGAATCCCCCAGCTGACAAGGTACAAATCTGTCATTCTACCCCCTAGGACACAGGTTCTGCTAACGGAACCCCCCCAAACATTCCCCTGAAAGGCAGCGCAGGAAAATATTTAACTTTCACTCATTAACAAGTCCAATACAGCAAATTAAAGATAAACATCTTGTTAACCCATCATGTCCGATTTTTACAGCGAAAACACAACATATATTTGTTAGATCACCACAAATTCCAAAAAAACACACAGCCATTATTCCCAGCCAAAGATAGTCACAAAAGCAGAATTAGAGATCAAATTAATCACTAACCTTTGATACTCTTCATCAGATGACACTCATATGAAATCATATTACACAATACATTTATGTTTTGTTCTATAATATGCATATTTATATCCACAAATCCATTTACAGTGGCGCCATGTTCAGAAATGCCTCCAAAATATCTAGAGTAATTACAGAAAGCTACGTCAGATAACAGAAATACTCATCATAAACTTTGACGAAAGATACATGTTTTACATATAATTAAAGATACACTGGTTCTTAAAACTTGTTAAGGCTCGGGACAATACTGCCCCCTTTGGAAGAATTGCGTGCCCATAGTAAACTGAAAAAAAATCTGTCTAAAATTGCTAATATATGCATATAATAATTATTATTGAATAGAAAACACTATAAAGCTTCTAAAACCGTTTGAATTATGTCTGTAAGTATAGCAGAACTCACAGGGCAGGCAATCTCCCAAACTATTTTTGGGAGCCTGAAATTTGGGGCAACTTTGACGTCATCGCCCCCACCCTTCCCAACCAGCTATGGATCTGGAGACACTTTCTATGTCTTCCACTAGATGTCCTCATTCAGTACAGCATTTAATTGTGCAAATCCCGAGTTTTGGCCATTTGGCAGCCAAAAGACTGAGTGTCCCGAGAAAATACACGGTGGCCAGAGCGCGCTTTTTGGAGAGACGGTCCTTTGTTCCCGAATGCCAGAGAAGAAGCACGAATCTCCGATAGATTAGATAGTTGTTTTGTACGTTTAGAACATCCTAAAGCTTGATTCTGCACTTAGTTTGACCAGTTTTGTCAACATATAATATGTAATTTTGAAGTTTCAGCTGGAACTTGAAGCATATGCTAATACAAAGACACACGACTTGAAACCAAACGATGCTTTGGGTAAGTATGACTCCTTCCACTACATTCTGATCGAAGACCATCAAAGGTAAGGGAATATTTATGTTGTAATTTTGTGTTTCTGTTGACTCCAACATAGCGGAGAAATATTGCTTACGTCTGAGCGCCATCTCAGATTATTGAATAGTGAACAATTTCTGTAACGTTAAAAAGAAATGTGACAAAGCGATTGCATTAAGAAGCAGTGTATCTTTCTAACTATATGTAGAACATGTATATTTAGTCAAAGTTTATGATGTCTATTTATGTTATTGTGCGGCACTATCTATAATTTCTCCTGACATTTTTGAGTATTTTCTGAACATTAAGTCAATGTAAATGGAGATTTATGGATATAAATGGCATATTATTGAAAAAAACATAAATGTACTGTGTAACATGTCCTATTACTGTCATCTGATGAAGATTTTCAAAAGGTTAGTGAATTATTTATTTTTTAAAGGTGAGAGGAACACCTCGCTTTAACAGGTTTAACACCTTTTAGGGATAGGGGGCAGCATTTTCACTAAGGATGAATTGCGTGCCCATAGTGAACTGCCTCCTACTCTGTCCCAGATGCTAATATATGCATATTATTATTACTATTGGATAGAAAGCCCTCTGTAGTTTCTAAAACTGTTTGAATTATGTCTGTGAGTATGACAGAACTCATAGGGCTGGCAAACTTCCAAACGGGAAGTGGAAATTCTGGGGTTGGTTGATTTTCAACTCATTGCATATTCACATCCAAATAAGATATGGATCTGTTCGCACTTCCTAAGCCTTCCACTAGAAGTCAACAGTCAGTAGAACGTGGAATGAAGCTTCTAGTGTGATTTATTGCGGAACTAGGATTCCTTGCACTGCATTCTGATGAAAGATCATCAAAAGTAAGGGAATATTTATGATGTTATTTCGTATTTAGCGAAAGTATACCATAGCGCCGTCTCAGATTATTGCATGGTATACTTTTTTCGTAACGTTTTTTAAAATTCTGACACAGCGGTTGCATTAATAATTAACCCACTGTTCCTAGGATGTCATTGAAAATAAGAATTTGTTCTTAACCTCTTACGGTTATTGAGACGCTCCTAGCCAATAGCCTGGGGAAATGCAGAGCGGCAAATTCAAATAGTACGAGATGAAAACTCAAACTTTCATTAAATCACACATGCAGGGTACTCAATTAAAGCTACACTCGTTGTGAATCCAGCCAACATGTCAGATTTTAAAAATGCTTTTCTGCGAAAGCATGAGAAGCTATTATCTGATAGCATGCACCCCCCGAAACACACGAACGAGACCTAAACAAAAGAATTAGCGTAGCCGGCGCTACACAAAATGCGGAAATAAAATATAAAACATGCATTACCATTGACAAGCTTCTTTGTTGGCACTCCAATATGTCCCATAAACATCACAATTGGTTCTTTTTTTCGATTAAATCCGTCCATGTATACCCAAAATGTCAATTTATAAAGCCCGTCTGATCCAGAAAAAAACTGCTTTCCAAAACGCAACGTCATTATAAAAATTAAAAAAGTTATAAACTTTGCCAAAATACTTCAAACTACTTTTGTATTCCAACTTTAGATATTTGTAAACGTTAATAATCGATCAAATTGATGACGGGGCGATCTGTATTCAATAGCAGCAAGTCAACAAGTCATGGACAATTTTCTCTCTTTCATAACCATCCACAGTGTAACCTCTGACAGGAAGTGCCTATTCTTCATTTCACCAAGGATTAACTTCAACCCAATTCCCAAGACTGGCGACATCGTGTGGAAGTTGTAGGAACTGTAAGCTGGGCGCTATCTAATTTCCCTTGACATAGACAATACAGGGGACTGGCGGAGAGATTTTTTTTTCTTAACAGTTTTTCCTTGGGGTTTTGCCTGCTACACACGTTCTGTTATAGTCACATACATGATTTAACCAGTTTTATAAACTTCTGAGTGTTTTCTAGCCACACATACTAATCATATGCATATGCTATATTCCTGGCATGAGTAGCAGGACGTTGAAATGTTGCACGCTTTTTATCAAAAAGTTTAAAAAAGGCACCCTAACCTCTAAGAGGTTCTGACTTGCCTAGTTAAATAAAGGTAAAATAACACACAGGAACTCAAGTCCTTCTGTTCACCCAATCTAGAATTCCTTACAATCAAGAGCAGGCATTTTACCTACCAAGAAAATTCTTGTCAGTTATAGTCACAGCTGTGTACATTCCCCCTCAAGCAGACACCAAGACGGCCATACGCAAACTGGAAACTACATCCTGAGGCTGCATTTATTGTAGCTGGGGATTTTATCAAAGAAAATTTGAGAACAGGGCTACCTAAATTTAAATTCTACCAGCATATTGATTGCACTACGCGCATGCACTACGCGCATGCGCAATACCCTTAACCACTGTTACTCTAACTTCCGTGATGCATACAAAGCCCTCCCCCGCCCTCCCTTTTGATAATCTGACCACGACGCCATCTTGCTCCCTCCGTCTTATAGGCAGAAACTCAAACAGGATATATCAGTGACAAGAACAATTCAATGCTGGTCCGACCAATCAGAAGCCCCACTAACAAGGACTGCGCCCCCCCCCCCCCCCTTCTCCGTGGCTGGCATGAGTAAAACATTTAAGCGTGTAAACCCTTGCAAGGCTGCTGACCCAGACGACATTGATAGCCGCGTCCTCAAAGCATGCGCAGACCAACTGGCTGGTATGTTTTAGGACATAATCAATTGCCCCCTATCCTCGTCTGTTGCCCCCACATTCTTCAAGATGGCTACCATTGTTCCTGTATTCAAGAAGGCAAAAATAACTGATCTAAATGACTACCACCCCGTAGCACTCACTTCTGTCATCATGAAGTTCTTTGAGAGACTAGTGAAGGATCATATGACCTCCACTTTACCGGCCACCCTAGACCCACTTCAGTTTGCATACAGCTCCAACAGGTCCACAGACAACGCAATTGCCATCACACTGCAAACTCCCCTATCCCATTTGGACAAAAGGAATACCTTTGTAAGAATGCTCTTCATTGACTACAGCTCAGCATTCAACACTATAGTGCCCTCCAAACTCATCATCAAGCTGGAGGCCCTGTGTCTCAACCCCACCCTGTGCAATTGGGTCCTGGACTTTCTGACGGGCCGTCCCCAGGTGGTGAAGGTAGGAAACAACATCTCCACTTCGCTGACCCTCAACACTGGGGCCCCACAAAGGTGCATGCTCAGCCCACTCCTGTACTCCCTGTTTACCCACAAACTCAATCATCAAATTTACAGATGACACAACAGTAGTGGGCTTGATTACCAACAACGACGAGACAGCTTACAGGGAGGAGGTGAGGGCACTCAGATTGTGATGTCAGGAAAACTACCTCTCACTCAACGTCAACAAAACAAAGGAGATGATTGTGGACTTCAGGAAACAGCAGAGGGAGCATCCCCCTATCCACATCGAAGGGACAGCAGTGGAGAAGTGGATCCTCGGTGTACACATCACAGACAAACTGAAATGGTCCAACTACAGACCGTGTGGTGAAGAAGGCGCAACAGCACCTCTTCAACCTCAGGAGGCTGAAGAAATGGGCTTGTCACCCACAGCCTGGTACGGCAACTGCACCGCCCCCAACCGCTAGGCACTCCAGAGAGTGGTGCGGTCTGCAAAACGCATCACCGGGGGCAAACTACCTGCCCACCATGACACCTACAGCACCCAAGATCACAGGAAGGCCAAAAAGATCATCAAGGACATCAACCACCCGAGCCACTGCCTGTTCACACTGCTACCATCCAGAAGGCGAGGTCAGTACAGGTGCATCAAAGCTGGGGCCGAGAAATTCAAAAACAACTTCTATTTCAAGGCCATCAGACTGCTAAACAGCAATCACTAACTCAGAGAGGCTGCCTACATTGAGATCCAATCACTGGCCACTTTAATAAATGGATCACTAATCACTTTATACAATGCACTCTAAATAATGCCACTTGAATCATGTTTCAATACCTTACATTACTCATATCACATAGTGTATTTTATACCATCTATTGCACCTTGCCTATGCCACTCGGCCATCGCTCATCCATATACTTCCATCTACATATTCTCATTCACCCCTTTAGATTTGTGTATTAGGTAGTTCTGGGAATTGTTAGATTACTTGTTAGATATTAGTGCACTGTCGGACCTGGAAGCACAAGCATTTCACTACACTCGCATTAACATCTGCTAACCATGTGTATGTGACAAATAAAATTTGATTTGAGTTGGAGCTGCTGCTGGTGTCATCTACCACAGAGGTCCTTTGGTCCCAGTCTGGGTAAAGGGATTTGTTGCCTCCTTTCCATTTCCCCCAGAACGAGCACCTTCAACTGTGTTCTTCCTGCCTGCTGACGCGGTAAGGGATGCCCCTCACATCATGCTAGTGATACCAGCAGCCAGATGGTTCATGAAATCTACTCCTGGAGAGCCTTGGACAGGCGTAGGCGGGGTTGTAGGAGCAGGGCATGGCATGAATGGGTCTGGCAGCAGAGCGTTCGGCAGGTCTACCAGGGGCAGAGGGGGAGGAGGTGTTGGAGGCAGTCCTTCAGGCAGCGGCAATGCTGGTTAGAGTTGAGGGGGAGAAGAATAGGGAGGGGGAAAATCCCTCTCGTCATCTTTTCTATTCTTCCTAAGACTCGTCTTTGTTATCTTTTCCCTCTTACTCAGTCTGAACTATCATATTCTGGCGGGGTTTTTCCCGGAATGGGTCTTGCCTTTGGGAATGTCTGTCTGCCTCTCTCTCCCACTTTCCGAACTTAGTTTACTCTATTCTGTCCTTTTTCGTCCGCTTCTTTCCCTCATATTTTGTTAATCTCTCCCTTACGTCATCTAACAGTGTCACACTTAGTGTCCCTGTCAATGGAAAAGCACCTTCCCTGTGCCATAATTGAACCTGGTCCAGAACGTTCCTTCCCCGCTTATCTGCCATAATCTTCAGGGGTCCCGTCAAGGGGTCTGGCAGGCCACCACCTTTGCGTCCTTGTACTTCCATTGTGGTTTCTGGTCACTCGTTCACTCACAGAAAAAACACACATAAACAAATGGAGAAATACCGGTTAGTTATTATTTCTTTCTTATCTTAACCTTTCCATATGCAGAGTAAAATTCATATCTCCAAAAATATTGTCTAATTAATGGCCCCAAGACGGGGTGTTGCCTCCAAACAGGAATAGCCCCTACTGCAATTACTGTGGGGTAGATCCTTCTATGTATATCCAAATATGCAAAACTACCTACTGAATACCCGCGCCTCGTATCAAGTTGTGTAACGCGGCCCCGCCTTACTTCATATTTTCTAACTTCAACTTCAGGGGAGATGACAGGTATAACAAAATGTTCACAATAACATCTAACAACGGTCACCCAGGGTATGCTCTCTAAGAACACAATAAAGCAAATGCACGGTATAACATTTTACTCACCAGAAAGTCTTGCGAGAAGTTTATTTACGCCCTGGGCTTTTCATCTCACCCAACCTCACCAGTCCTGCGGTGATTAAACCAGACACAGCCCTGGACTTTTGTTTTAGCCCTCATCTGTCCAGTTAATAAATGTGTCTAAGGATTAACTCACTTACAAACGCCCAATCAACCTAGCTCAGTCCTGCTAGTCACCCCAGTCATGGCCTCTCTTTCTCAGAGTGCCACCCTCAACAGGGGCTTCAACCTATTGAAAATGTTCAAGCTCACCTCTCTCAATGTTCCTATGTTCGGGATGTGGTATCCACCCACCCCACTCCCCTTCAGATCCTTAGGCAGGTGTCAGTCAGAGACTCCAGTCACCCAAGTTATAGACTGTTTTCTCTGCTACCGCATGGCAAGTGGTAATGGAGCGCCAAGTCTAGGACCAAGAGGCTCCTCAACAGCTTCTACCCCAAGCCATAAGACTGCTGAACAATTAATAAAATCACCACCGGACAATTTACATTGACACACCAACCCCCTTTTCGTACACTGCTGCTACTCACTGATTATTACCTATGCATAGTCACTTCACCCCGACCTCCATGTACAAATTACCTCAACTAACCTGTACCCCCACACTAACTCACTACCGGTGACCACTGTATATAACCTCATTATTGTTATTCTTATTGTGTTACTTTTTTATTATTACTTTTTATTTTAGTCTATTTGGTAAATATTTTATTAACTCTTCATGAACTGCACTGTTGGTTAAGGGCTTGTAAGTAAGCATTTCACGGTAAAGTCCACTCTTGTTGTATTCGGCGCATGTGACAAAAAGTTTCATTTGATATGAATTAGAGAATACGTTTTCCCCCACACGGGAAGGTTCCTGTCTTTTTCCGTGTCTAAACCTACTGGGCTGGTAATTTAACAATTTTGTTCATATTTACATATGGAATAAGTTTACTATTAAGGCACATGAAAGTTTGTATGTTCCAGAAGGCATTTCTGCCAAAAACCACAGACCCAGGGCCCTGAGCTTAGTGATGAAGGCTGAGCTGTAATCAATGAACAGCATTCTTACATAGGTATTCCTCTTGTCCACGTGGGATAGGGCAGTGTGCAGTGCGATGGCGATTGCATCCTCTGTAGATCTGTTGGGGCGGTATGCAAATTGTAGTGGATCTAGGGCAGGGCTCTCCAACCCTCTTCCTGGAGAGCTACCATCCTGTACGTTTGTACTCCAAACCTTATCTAGCACACCTGATTCTAATAATTAGCTGGATGATAACCTGAACCAGGTTAGTTACAACTGGGGTTGTAGCGAAAACCTACAGGATGGTAGCTCTCCAGGAACAGGGTTGGAGACCCTTTGGCTAGGGTGTCAGGTAAGGTGGAGGTGATATGATCCTTAACTAGCTTTTCAAAGCACTTCATG
The DNA here is from genome assembly GCF_045791955.1 of Oncorhynchus clarkii lewisi. NCBI lineage: Eukaryota > Metazoa > Chordata > Actinopteri > Salmoniformes > Salmonidae > Oncorhynchus > Oncorhynchus clarkii. The sequence continues at coordinate 2,841,501 of NC_092174.1, forward strand.
ATGACAGAAGTGAGTGGTCATGCTCTGAGGACGCAGGTTGCCGTCTGAGCCAGCAGCCTTGATAGGGTTAATACGCTTAAATTAATTTTTTTGGTCTTGTGAGCGGAAACTTGAGTTCTGATAATTTTGTGCAATTTCTGGCGCTTTTACAGTGACACTGAGGCCGTACTGATTACAGTTTTAGACAGTAGCCAATAGGGTATTGTGGCTATTTGAGCATAATGTAGGCCTACCTACAGTGAGGGAAGAAAAGTATTTGATCCACTGCTGATTTTGTACGTTTGCCCACTGACAAAGGAATTATCAGTCTATAAGAGTGCTCCTAATCTCAGTTTGTTACCTGTATAAAAGACACCTGTCCACAGAAGCAATCAATCAATTAGATTCCAAACTCTCCACCATGGCCAAGACCAAAACCAAAGAGCTCTCCAAGGATGACAGGGACAAGATTGTAGAACTACACACGGCTGGAATGGGCTACAAGACCATCGCCAAGCAGCTTGGTGAGAAGGAGACAACAGTTGGTGCGATTGTTCGCAAATGGAAGAAACACAAAAGAACTATCAATCTCCCTCGGCCTGGGGCTCCATGCAAGATCTCACCTAGTGGAGTTGCAATTATCATGAGAATTGTGAGGAATCAGCCCAGAATTACACGGGAGGATCTTGTCAATGATCTCAAAGCAGCTGGGACCATAGTCACCAAGAAAACAATTGGTAACACATTACGCCGTAAAGGACTGAAATCCTGCAGCGCCCACAAGGTCCCCCTGCTCAAGACAGCACATATACATGCCCGTCTGAAATTTACCAATGAACATCTGAATGATTCAGAGGACAACTGGGTGAACGTGTTGCGGTCAGATGAGTCCAAAATGGAGCTCTTTGGCATCAACTCAACTCGCCGTGTTTGGAGGAGGAGGAATGCTGCCTATGACCCCAAGAAAACCATCCCCACCATCAAACATGGAGGTGTAAACATTATGCTTTGGGGGTGTTTTTCTGATAAGGGGACATGACAACTTCACCGCATCAAAGGGACAATGGACAGGGCCATGTACCGTCAAATCTTGGGTGAGAACCTCCTTCCCTCAGCCAGGGCATTGAAAATGGGTCGTGGATGGTTATTCCAACATGACAATGACCCAAAACACACGGCCAAGGCAACAAAGGAGTGGCCCAAGAAGAAGCACATTAAGGTCCTGGAGTGGCCTAGCCAGTCTCCAGACCTTAATCCCATAGAAAATCTGTGGAGGGAGCTGAAGGTTTGAGTTGCCAAACATCAGCCTCGGAACCTTAATGACTTGGAGAAGATCTGCAAAGAGGAGTGGAACAAAATCCCTCCTGAGATGTGTGCAAACGTGGAGGCCAACTACAAGAAACATCTGACCTCTGTGATTGCCAACAAGGGTTTTGCCACCAAGTACTAAGTCATGTTTTGCAGAGGGGTCAAACACGTATTTCCCTCATTACAATGCAAATCAATTTAAAACATTTCTGACATGCGTTTTATTCTGGATTTTTTTGTTGTTATTCTGTCTCTCACTGTTCAAATACTTTTTTCCCTCACTGTACAAAACCAATGGAGCAAATCCCATAACATTTTCGCATGGAAATAGATTTAGATTTGTATGATATAGCCTACAGTAGCCTTTATGTGGTATGCAATGCAGGCAATTGAACACCAATTTTGATCTATAAGCTGCAAACTAATGGGGAAAACTCAGTGAAGTTCAATCTCTTGCATTTCTGCACTGACTAGCATTTATTCTGAGCGGCAGTCCTGGAGGAGGTGCACAGCCGCGCACAGCTTGCAGGGAACATTGCCTGCCATGTACGTCTCTTGTCTGAGCCATTGAATTGCGACTGCACTTTATCGTTTTGCCAATTTGATAACCTTATTGCGGTCATAGCTGGTCTGATTGTACACATCCACCTTCCAAGTCACCTTGCCGTGGTTTCAGTGTTGCACGAATGCTGCCAGTTTTTGGTTTGAATAAATTATAATCCTCACAGTGGGAACAACATCCTTAATGCACTTCCTGATGAAGTCAGTCACGAGTCATTGTTTACGTTGATGCTATTTAAAGAGGCAACCCGAGACAATATCTAAATGCAAATATTGGGGTAGGGTGTTGCACCCACCCCAAAACATAATGTAGGCTACACTGTCCGGTGAATGTTCTACAAAATGATTGTGTTGTCCTGCATTTTAGTATTTTAAATGTGGTCACCCTAGCAGTTACCCCAATTCTGGCTTCAACTTCTACTCATCTACCCTGGGCTCTTTCTGTAATTCTGACCCAATTTTCAGGGTATTCAAGAGGAAACACCAGCATTACAGAGACAAGAGAGAGGGGTCCTGGCAAGATTAAGGCAATGGGAAAACCAGATTACCTCTGATCGCGGATTTGCTACCAACGGGACTCTCATAACTTCAATATTCTCTGCATTTCTGAAACATGCATATCCGACAAGATACTCCCCATGGCTATCCAACTCAATGGATTCTCCATTAACTGAGTGGACAGGACAATGGAGTCAGGGATATTGAGAGGGGGAGGGGTTCGCCTCTTTATTAACAGTCAGGGAGTTTTCAGTTGTTATTGTAACTGTTGTATACATTCCACCTCAGGACAAGAAAAATAACGAACTCAATGAAATGTACAAGACTATAAACAAGCAGGAACACGTACATCCGCAGCTTGCTTTTCTTGTGGTTGGCGTCATTAAGAAACATCCATTAAAACGTCTGTTATTCTACCCAAAAGCAAGCTTACAAGTCCCTCCCTCGTCTGCATTCGGAAAATGAGACAATGACTCTGTATTCCTGTTTACAAGCAGAAGCTCACACAGGAAGTACCCAGTGAATCGCACCGTTGAGAAATGGTCAGCACAATCAGAGATTATTCTACAGGATTGCTTTGCCAGTGCTGATTGGAATATGTTCCGAGACTCCATCGATAACATCGACGAGCTGACCACATCTGTCACCAACTTCATTAGGAGATGCATCGGTGATGATGTTTCCACAGTGAAGGTTCGCTGCTTCCCAAATCAAAAGCCCCTGGATTAACACTGAGGTTAGCTCTAAACTAAATGAGTGGGCTACCCCACACAGGGCTACCACAGACAACCCTGAGGCTATGGCTAAGGGCAGGAACAAGAATTCACGCTATGATTTCCGCAGAGTCATCAAACGAGCAAAAGGACAATATACATTGCCTTCGGAAAGTATTCAGACCCCTCGACTTTTTCCACATTCTATTACATTACAGCATTATTCTAAAGTTGATTTTTTAAAATTCTCAAATCAATCTACACACAAAATCCATAATGACAAATCAAAAACAGGTTTAGACATGATTGCTAATTTATTAAAAACTGAAATATTGGTATGATGCTACAGGCTTGGCACAGCTGTATTTGGGGAGTTTCTTCCATTCTTCTCTGCAGATCCTCTCAAGCTCTGTCAGGTTGGATGGGGAGCGTTGCTGCACAGCTATTTTCAGGTCTCTCCAGAGATGTTTCATCGGGTTCAAGTCCGGGCACTGGCTGCCTTTCTAATATACAGTGTAAATGGGGTCATATTGCACTTCCTAAGGCTTCCACTAGATGTCAACAGTCTTTAGAACCTTGTTTCAGGCTTCTACTATGAAGGTGGAGAGAAAAAGAGCTGATTGACTAAGAGGTCTGGCAGAAGGCCACGCATTTCTAAAGACAAAGGAATTCTCCGGTTGAAACATTGAAGATTTATGTTAAAAACATCCTAAAGATTGATTCTATACATCGTTTGACATGTTTCTACGAACTGTAATATAACTTTTTGGACTTTTCGTCTGAACTTTCGCCTGGACTTGCCCTTGCGTCATAAGTTTGGATTTGTGAATTAAACGTGTTAACAAAAAGTAGGTATTTGGACATAAATGATGGACTTTATCGAACAAAACAAACATTTTATTGTGGAACTGGGATTCCTGGGAGTGCATTCTCATGAAGATCAAAGGTAAGTGAATATTTATAATGCTATTTCTGACTCCAGAACATGGTGGGTATCTATATGGATTGTTTTTGTGTCTGAGCGCCGTACTCCGATTATTGCATGGTATGCTTTTTTTGTAAAGATTTTTTGAAATCTGACACAGCGGTTGCATTAACTTCCATCCTTTTAGCAGGATAATTGTCATCAACAACCGTTGAATAGCATAGCGCCACATTCACATAATATTACTAAAAATATTTATATTCATGAAATCACAAGTGCAATAATCCACATTTCGTCTCATATTTTGAAAATATGTTTTACAGCGAAAGCAATCCAAGCGTTTGTGTAAGTTTATTGATCGCTCGATAAAACATTAAGTACACTTAGCATCAAGTAGCTCGGTCACGAAAATCAGAAAAGCAATCAAATTAATTGTTTACCTTTGATGATCTTCGGATGTTTTCACTCACGAGACTCCCAGTTAGACAACAAATGTTCCTTTTGTTCCATAAAGATGATTTTATATCCAAAATACCTCTATTTGTTTGGCCTGTTATGTTCAGAAATCCACAAGAAAGAGGTCATGACAACGCAGACTAAAATTCCAAATAATATCCGTAATGTCCACAGAAAGTTTTTTATAATCAATCCTCAGGTTGTTTTTAAAATATATAATCAATAATATATCAACCGCAAATGTCTTTATCAGTAGGAGAGGGAACGGCAATGGCGGTCCGAACTCTGTTACGCGAGCAAAACTCGTGACCACCTGACGCGATGTTATCTTTCTGGCTCATTTTTCAAAATAAAAGCCTGAAACTATGTCTAAAGACTGTTGACACCTTGAGGAAGCCATAGGAAAAGGAATATGGCTGATATCCCTTTAAATGGAGCAAAGGGAGGCTATGGAACATGGAGTTTTCAAAATAGAAGCCACTTCCTGGTTTGATTTTTCTCAGGGTTTTGCCTGCAATATCAGTTCTGTTATACTCACAGACAATATTTTGACAGTTTTGGAAACTTTAGAGCGTTTTCTATCCTAATCCAATTATATGCATATATGCATTATATGCATATTCTAGCATCTGGTCCTGAGAAATAGGCTGTTTACTTTGGGAATGTTATTTTTCCAAACATAAAAATAGTGCCCCCTAGCTTCACGAGGTTAAGGAGAAGTATATCTTTAATTCTCTACATAACACTTGTATCTTTTAGCAAAGTTTATGATGAGTATTTCTGTAAATAGATGTGGCTCTCTGCAAATTCTCCGGATGTTTTCGAGGTACAACATTACTGACATAATGCTCCAATATAAACTGAGATTTTGGGATATAAATATAAACTTTATCGAACAAAACATACATGTATTGTGTAACATGAAGTCCTATTATTGCCAATTTAGGAAGATCAAAGGTTAGTGATTCATTTTGTCTTATTTCTGCTTTTTGTGACTTCCTCTCTTTGGCTGGAAAATGGCTGTATGTTTTTCTGTGACTAGGCTCTGACCTAACATAATCATATGGTGTGCTTTCGCTGTAAAGCCTTTTTGAAATCGGACACGATGGGTAGATTAACAAGAAGTTAAGATTTAATTTGGTGTATTGCACTTGTGAATAAATGAAAGTTAAATATTTAAAAAATATATTTTTGAATTTCGTGCTCTGCCTTTTCAGCGGATGTTGTCGATCCAAGCCTTAAAAATGAAGGCCAAAAAGTTCAATCTTGGTTTCATCAAACCAGAGAATCTTGTTTAACATGGTCTAAGAGTGTTTAGGTGCCTTTTGGCAAACTCCAAGCAGACTGTCATGTGTCTTTTATAGAGGAGTGGCTTCCGTCTTGCCACTCTACCATAAAGGCCTGATTGGTGGAGGGCTGCAGAGATGGTTGTTCCTTTGGAAGGTTCTCTAATCTCCACAGAGTAACTCTAGATCTCTGTCATAGTGACCATCGGGTTCTTGGTCAACTCCCAGACCATGGCCGTTCGCCTCCGATTGCACAGTTTGGACTTGCGGCCAGTTCTAGGAAGAGTCATGGTGGTTCCAAACTTCTTCCATTTAAGAATGATGGAGGTCACTTTGTTTTTTGGGACCATCAATACTGCAGTGATCTTTTGGTACCCTTCGCCCTGATCTGTACCTCGACAAATCCTGCCTCGTAGCTCTACAAATAATTCCTTCTACCACATGGCTTGGTTTTTGCTCTAATATACACTATCAACTGTGGGACCTTATATAGACAGGTGTGTGCATTCCAAATCATGATTGTAGTCCACCTGCCTAGAAGGCCAGCATTCCGGAGTCGCCTCTTCACTGTTGACGTTGAGACTGGCGATTTTGAAACTAATGTATTTGTCCTCTTGCTCAATTGTGAACCAGGACCTCCCACTCCGACTCTATTCTGGTTTGCGCTGTTCTGTGAAGAGAGTAGTACACGGCGTTGTACGAGATCTTCAGTTTCTTGGCAATTTCTCACATGGAATAGCCTTAATTTCTCAAAACAAGAATAGACTGACGAGTTTCAGAAGAAAGGTCTTTGTTTCTGGATATTTTGAGCCTGTAATCGAACCCACAAATGCTGATGCTCCAGATGCTCAACTAATCTAAAGAAGCCCAGTTTAATTGCTTCTTTAACCAGAACAACAGTTTTCAGCTGTGCTAACATCATTGCAAAAGGGTTTTCTACTGACCAATTCGACTTTTAAAATGACCGCTTGGATTAGCTAACACAACATGCCATTGGAACACAGGAGTGATGGTTGCTGATAATGGGCCTCTGTACGCCTATGTAGATATTCCATTTAAAACAATTCCAGCTGCAATAGTAATTTACAACATTAACAATGTCTACACTGTATTTCTGATCAATTTGATGTTATTTTTATGGACAAAAATGTGCTTTCAAAAGCAAGGACATTTCTAAGTGACCCCAAACTTTTGAACGGTAGTATATATATATATATCCATTGATTCTTGAAGAATATAAGTTATAAATGCATCATGAGCTTAGTTCAACCGTCACACTCCATGAGAACCCCGCTCTGTCTATTAATCTGAGAGTGATTACATTTCTCCAGGCCCATCCCTCAGTTTTTTTACCAAAACAGAGGCAGGATGACCATTTTGTTATTGTTTCGTCTGTGTATTTGCCCTTTAAACATCTGCATAATATCAAGATATCAAAGTGTCACCAACAAAAAGGTAAACAATAGGCCTATAGCTAATGCAGCCTATGGCATTCATTTTCACACGTAAATACCACTTTTCAGTTGTGCTCAAAGCATACCATTCCATGAGTGCAGGATTTATTTTTCAACTTGAATCAATGAGCCCAATCAGTCCTCCACGACAACAAATCGTAAACAACAGAGTAGGGTTGGCTAATAAGTCCTTAGTTTTGGGTCGTGCTCAGGTATAACTTCTATATTTCTAAGTCTAATTCTGGAAGATCAAGGGGTATAACATTTTTTGAAATGAGTGGAATTCTTATAGACTTTGGTTTTTAATGTAAAGATAATTTAATCATAATATTATATGTAGTAGAAAGCGATGGGTTAGAAGAAGCCTACATAACCAACACAAAGTAAAATTGAACACCCCTATTTGGCCAGCTATGAAAACTTTAACATTGATTTATCCTGCAATAGCTGTTCAACATACATTTTTGTCATGCCTCTTAAGGGGAAAGTAATCTAAAAGTAACGGAATGAAATCAGATTACATTACTGAGTTTGGGTAATCCAAAAGTTACATTGCTGATTACAATTTTGGACAGGTAACTAGTAACTATAACAGATTACATTTAGAAAGTAACCTACCCAACCCTGTAAGCTAATTAGATGACAATTCATACAATAACTGTTACTCTGTCATAAATCCATCAGCAATTTCTACTATGATTCAAATGTTGACATAATACAATGTATTTTACTCCATTACATTTTAAACTCTCATCAAGATGGATTGGGTGCACATGCTTCTTCCTGTCTCGTCTGTTCAGCTATCACTGAGCTAAAGGCTATGGTGAGTCCCAAATGGCACCCTATTCACTATATACTGCACTATTTTTAACCGGGGCCCATAGGGCCCAAAAAGTAATGGATTACTGGACTAATGGACTACTGGTATGTAGGGTATAGGGTGCCATTTGGGACTCAGACCATATGAGATCCCAGGTAATCCAATGGGAAGCATTTAGGTAGCATATTAGTTGATCCATGTTGCCTTGAAGGGCATAAAGGTAAATCATTGAGTTCTGGATAGTAGTTTAAGAAAATCTTGTAGACTTAAGAGAGCACACATTTCTTGACAATGCTTATACAATTTGAATTCCACTCTTTTCAAATCTAGTGTAATTTTAGATTTTTAAAGCACCTTCAATGTCATGCAATCATTGATGCAGTGGTAAAATAATATCTTTACACTCCACAACACCACTGCCTGCAAGATACTCAATTTACATCAGATCTTCCACTTCAAACCCTCATGAATGGACCGTACAGTACAAATGCCCTACACTGACATTAAAAGCAGCACCACCTTAGAAATTCTCAAAGGAAAATCAACTCGATCGCGTTTCGTTTTTGCTTCAAAGGGACGAGATGGGTAAATAAAGAAATCCCTTCAAATCAGTGCAAGTCTGGCCAGCCAGCTGCGACAAACAGAAACGCTACGTTTCCCAAATATTGATCGTGTTTCTGTTTGCCTTGCGTGTATAGATTTTCTGTTAAAAATGAAAGGGGCAAGTGCTTCATTTCTGCAGAGGGAGCTTGGCTGCTTCAACTGGGGTGGTAGGCAGGCAGTGGAGAGAGAAAGAGACAGGGGAGCAGAATGTGGCCCAAGCAGAGTTGCTATGGAAACCGTTTGCACGTTAGAAGAAGAAACATGTATGGAATAGATGGGACGAAGAGAGAGGGAGGGATGAACTAAGCGTGGGCTTATTTCTGTGAGAGGGAAAGAGAGCTGGGGCTGATTCTCTATCATTTCACACCTTGTAATTTGACCTTTTGAGGACCTTTTGGAGAGAAATTCAGCCTCAATGTGACTAGACAGTATTAAAAAAATACTGGACCACTGTGACCACAGTTTGACCAATATTTGACCAGAAATCAACAAATAAATGGACGTGGCCTGTACTCACATATGCATACATTTTATTTCCCATTATTCCACGTCTATTAATTTGCACCAACTACCCACAAAAATACATCACCAAAAGGTCTTGTTGGAATGATATTATTTTGTAAGAAAAAATATATACTCAGCAAAAAAAGAAATGTCCCTTTGTCAGGACCCTGTCTTTCAAAGATAATTCGTAAAAATCCAAATAACTTCACAGATCTTCATTGTAAAGGGTTTAAATACTGTTTCCCATGCTTGTTCAATGAACAATAAACAATTTATGAACATACACCTGTGGAACGGTCGTTAAGACACTAACAGCTTACAGACGGTAGGCAATTAAGGTCACAGTTATGAAAACTTAGGACACTAAAAAGGTCTTTCTACTGACTCTGAAAAACACCAAAAGAAAGATGCCTAGGGTCCCTGCTCATCTGCGTGAACGTGCCTTAGGCATGCTGCAAGTAGGCATGAGGACTGCAGTTATTGCCATGTCCGTACTATGAGACGCCTAAGACAGCTCTACAGGGAGACAGGATGGACAGCTGATCGTGGCAGATCATGTGTAACAACACCTGCACAGGATCGGTACATCCGAACATCACACCTGCGAGACAGCCCGAGTTTACACCAGGAACACACAATCCCTCCATCAGTGGTCAGACTGTCCGCAATAGGCTGAGAGAGGCTGGACTGAGGGCTTGTAGGCCTGTTGTAAGGCAGGTCCTCACCAGACATCACCGGCAACAGCGTCGCCTATGGGTCCAACCCACCGTTACTGGACCAGACAGGACTGGCAAAAAGTGCTCTTCACTGACGAGTCGCGGTTTTGTCTCACCAGGGGTGATGGTCGGATTCGCAATTATCGTCGAAGGAATGAGCGTTATACCGAGGCCTATACTCTGGAGTGGGATCGATTTGGAGATGGAGGGTCCATCATGGTATGGGGCGGTGTGTCACAGCATCATTGGACTGATATTGTTGTCATTGCAGGCAATCTCAACGCTGTGCGTTACAGGGAAGACATCATCCTCCCTCATGTGGTACCCTTCTCGCAGGCTCATCCTGACATGACCCTCCAACATGACAATGCCACCAGCTCATTCTGTGCGTGATTTCCTGCAAGACAGGAATGTCAGTTTTCTGACATGGCCAGCGAAGAGCCCGGATCTCAATCTCATTGAGCACGTCTGGGACGTGTTGGATTGGAGGGTGAGGGCTAGGGCCATTCCCCCCAGAAATGTCCGGGAACTTGCAGGTGCCTTGGTGGAAGAGTGGGGTAACATCTCACAGCAAGAACTGGCAAATCTGGTGCAGTCCATGAGGAAGAGATGCACTGCAGTACTTAATGCAGCTGGTGGCCACACCAGAATCTGACTGTTACTTTGATTTTGACCCCCCTTTGTTCATTTTGACCCCCCTTTGACACATTATTCAATTCTGTTAGTCACATGTCTGAGGAACAGTTTATGTCTCAGTTGTTGAATCTTGTTATGTTCATATAAATATTTACAAATGTTAAGTTTGATGAAAATTAACACAGTTAACAGTGAGAGGACATTTCTTTAACACGTAACACATTAGATCTGGTAAAAGATAAGAAACATTTATTTTAATTAATATTTATCATCTTTGAAATGAAAGAGGCCACAATGTATTATTCCAGTTTAGGCACGATTTAGATTTTGACTACTAGATGGCAGCAGTGTATGTGCAAAGTTGTAAACTGATCCAATGAACTATTGCATTTCTGTTCAATATGTATCAAGTCTGTTCAAATGTGCCTAATTTGTTTATTACTAACTTTTCATGTTCAAAATTGTGCACTCTCCTCAAACAATAGCATGGTATTCTTTCACTGTAATAGCTACTGTAACTTGGACAGTGCAGTTCGATTAACAAGAATTTAAGCTTTCTGCCCATAACAGATTTGTCTATTTTCTTGTTACCAACAACATCATGCTAATCACATTAGTGCACATTAGCTCAACCGTCCCATGGGGGGGGGGGGGGGTCACCGATCCCATAGAGGTTCAAAGTAGCTACTTGTCAGAACAAGTCTTCTGGATATGTGTAGTATATAAAACATCAGTGTCTATTTTTCCCAACAGTTTAACATCCAGTATAAACAGTATTTCACTCTCAGATAAAAACTTATTTTTCGAGTATTAACATGTGAAATGGTGCTGCTAAGGTTGCCTATGTATGAGATTGAGATTGTGATGTGATTGATCGGATATGAAAAGCCAACTTACATTTACTCCATCTACAACCACTGATTATTATTATTTGACCCTGCTGGTCATCTATGAACGTTTGAACATCTTGGCCATGTACTGTTATAATCTCCACCCGGCCCAGCCAGAAGAGGACTGACCACCCCTTAGTGCCAGGTTCCTCTCTGGGTTTCTTCCTAGGTTCCAGCCATTCTAGGGAGTTTTTCCTAGCCACCATGCTTCTACATCTGCATTGCTTGCTGTTTAGGGTTTTAGGCTGGGTTTCTGTAGGGCACTTTGTGTCATCGGCTGATGTAAAAAGGGCTTTATAAATACATTTCATCGATGTCATACCCATTCAAAACCAAGGGTGGGTCAAAATTATTCCCAAGATATGGTATGGGAAAATGAAGTGCATTGTAACACCAGAACTAGTGGCAACTGAGCTACCACCAACTTGAAAGAGACAAAACATTGCATGGTGTTGTCATGACTCTCTCTCCTTGGTAAGGATCAAAGGTGCCCAATTAGCTCGGCACATGGCTGACAGATAGCCAGATCCTCCTCTCTCCCACCAGAGGGGGGAGTTGCGGCGGTTTTATGACATAACAGCCGGCCGTAAACTTTCTGCAGCATGTGAAGGCTGAAAATCCTTTGTTACACAGAGAGACTTTGCCACCAAAACTTCAACATCAAATAATGGACAATGAAACAATATTTCTCACAAATGTTGAGAACGTTGAGATGGAAAATGGAAAACGAATGTCTATTTTGTGATCATTAAAAAATATATATATTTGTATTTATTTCACCTTTATTTAACCAGGTAGGCAAGTTGAGAACAAGTTCTCATTTACAATTGCGACCTGGCAAAGCAGTTCGACAAAATGATCAGAAAGACGTTGTAAGGGAAACATTGTAACTATAAGAGCTTCACAATGTATCAGATTTACATCTAAACGTTGTAAAAATGTAATTATTAAATATGAAACCATTTTTGAAAAGATAGAAATGTGATTTCAGCCTTCTAAATGAGATAATGGCTTTTCATAAACACCTGGGCCCAGTCAGTAACCACGCCCACATGAGCACAGACATTGTGTCAACATGGAACCGAGGCCTAAGTGCTTAAAAGGACTTGCTGAGAATTTAAATACAGACCAGAGAACGTGAGGACGTGGTCCACATGTAAAAATGGTTAAAACTACCAGAAAACCAGAAAATGGTAAGACCCTCTGAAACTCTCGACGAGTGAAGGTAGTCCTCGAGGGCCTGATTGGTGTCACACTGTTTCTCCATCCCTAGCAATCAGGCCCAGGACTGGAATTGCTCACCCCTGGACTAGACCAAACATTCAGTCTTCAGCTGGGTACGTAAAGTGGTCTAGGACAATTTGACCAAATTGTGTGGGACACCTGAAGTATCCATTCTAAGAACACTCCAATACAAAGAGGCCGACAACTAAGATATTGTTACCTCTGGTGGACAACAAGAGACTTACATCGAACTACTCCCCATAGACGGATTGAGTGGTTTCAACAGAGAGACGAAATAGACATTTACACAAATATATATATTGCATTGCCAATCCGAATGAGCGGTTGGGTGCCAAATATTCATAGTCCATGAGCGTAGCTTCCAAATGTATGATAAGTTGACTCTTTTTGTCTTCCTCTCTCTTTACCACCCCTCCCTTTCCATTGTGTAACCAAACTGTCATGCTTTTGTTAGTCCACTAGGGACCTGTTTTCAATGCATTATGTTAGTGATCATTAATCTATGCGGTGCGTGTTTTATGTATTTCTGTGTGATTATTTAGTTAAATATTTATTTACTAAGACAATTTGTGTTATGGCTGATTCATCACTTCATCAGGTTAGGGTTTGTGCAGATATCCAGAATTATGCGACATTCAGAATGAGACTGAGGTAATAATTAATAATTGACTGTTATTGATGTAAGAGATATTTAGATAAACTCTAAAGATTAAGTCAAGACATAGTAACTTGGTAAACAACTTTTTCCGTGGTGCCCCTAATTCCTAATGAATAAATTGTTACATGATTAATTTGAGTAATAATTAAACATAGTAGGTAATTATTCGATAAATAGTAGTCATCACATTAATGACAGCCACGTCATGACAGTGTGTTTTAACACCACTTAAGTGTTGTGAAACTACTTGCCATGGACTGGGAGTGTCATGGTCGTCGTAACGAGGAGACCAAGGCGCAGCGTGATTGGAATACATTCTTCTTTCATTAAAACGAAGAACACTTAAACAAACTAACGTGACGCTATAAACAACTAGTGCTGACATGCAAATACACATAGACAATAACCCACCAACCAAAATGGAAAATGGCAACCCAAATTTGATCCCCAATCAGAGACAACAATAAACAGCTGTCTCTGATTGGGAACCAATTCAGGCCACCACAGACCTACATTTACCTAGACAATACCAAAACCCCATAGATATACAAAAAAAACTAGACAAGACAAAACACATATACCACCCTCGTCACACCCTGACCTAACCAAAATAATAAAGAAAACAAAGATAACTAAGGTCAGGGCATGACAGGGAGCACTAACGGAAAAGATTGAAAACACTATTTTGGTATTTAGAGTCCTGTTTAGTTCAGAACTAGATACCTTCTCTTTTGATGTTGTCTTGTTAAAGTTTGTTTTAACATTATGATGTTTTGAATCCTGTCTACTGCAGAATTAGATAACTTTTTCTAAAGTGTCTTGATGTTAACATTGTTTTCTGAATTTTATCATTTGCCATTTTATATAATTTTGGCTGGCGTTTAAAGAACTAAGTAGTTTTTTGTGGTAACTTTATTTACTTTACTACATTCCTAAAGAAAAGAATGTACTTTACTCCATACATTTTTCCTGGCACCCAAAAGTACTCTTTACATTTTGAATGCTCAGCAGGACAGGAAGAAAGTCCAATTCACACACATCAAGAGAACATCCCTGGTCATCCCTACTGCCTCTTATCAGGCAGACTCACTAAACACACATCCTTAGTTTGTAAATTATGTCTGAGTGTTGGAGTGTGCCCCTGGCTATCCGTAAATTAAAATAAAAATGTTGCCGTCTGGTTTGCTTAATATAAGGAATTTGAAATGATTCACACTTTTACTTTTGATACTTAAGTATATTTAAAACCAATTACTTTTAGACTTTCACTCAAGTAGTATTTTATTGGGTGACTTTCACTTTAGTCATTTTCTATTAAGGTATGTTTACTTTTACTCAAGTCTGACAATTGGGTACTTTCTCCGCCACTTGTCGTCATGCACAGTGTTCAACGGCACTAACTGGATGTTGAACTGCACGAATTAAAGATTCTGCACAATCGTCTTCCATTGAATGTCAATTTGCCTGAAGCTTTTGATATCCGTTCATCATGATCCATTACACCTGATGGCACAAAAAGCTTAACACTAGTATAGAAATATACTTTTCTTTCTTCAAACATGCATACAACATTGTGTAAAATTAGAATTACCCACAATCCTCTATAAACAGAGTCACGTGGCAACATAAGAAATGTAAGGTGATTTAAAGCCAAAGACATCCAATGAGTTCAATCACTCAAAATTCTCTCTCGTTGGACCACACTGACCAACCAACCAAACCGACCAACCGACCACCTGACCATCCGACCACCTGACCATCCGACCAAACTGATCGTTTTTAGCAACATATTGAGTTGGATTTATTTTTAGATTATTTTGGTATCATGAAATTTACAGGTCATTTGAAATGACTTGCACCCAAAACATATTTTAAAATATTTCTGTATGTTGACACTTTTTATTGAGATTGTAATTTCATAACTGAGGCTATACAGAAAGGTGGGAGAAACAGATTGAAGAGTTGGCGCGGGAATTTAACCCCGGTCTTCAGTGGGGAGAGAGTGTCTAAGCCGGGTGCATTAACGCTTGCATTCATTTTTATTTAGAATGTTTCGTTTCTTTGTCAATTGAAATTAACCGCAGAATAATTTATTATAGTGTAGCTGTGTGGGTAAAATACCAACGAAATGTACCATGTTACAGCTCCTGCTCTTCCTAATCTGTCTAAATAAAAACATTGTGGAAAAAAATATATACCCTTATTATCAATCAATATTTAGGCTATAAATCATTTGCATTTCTAAACCACTGATTATATAATAACACATTTGTGTTTTGATGTTGCCTTTTACATGCACTGAAACCCCAAAAAGTGTTTTCACAACACTCTTTAAAAAACTACTATCAGGTTTCAGAGTACTTCATTTCTGTTTCAAAACACATTCTTTGTATTTAAGCACTTGTATTGGGTTTACATTCAAACCCCCTCCAAACACCAGAGCTCCGCTTAGGTGTACTACTTTTCATGGTTTCATTACAGAATCATGGTGTTTTGAGACTTAGTATTTTTACAGTGTAATACACTGGGGGTATGTTTGAATGTTTATATACAGTAAAACAACTTGGCCATGAAGTTTCAGTAGATTAGGAACTGATTCCATTGTAAAGTCATACAACACAATTATATCGTATAAATTAACAGGCTCAAAACAAATTCTGATTATGAAAAACAAATAAATATAATCACATCACAAATCTTTCGGAAAAGTGCATATGCCTGTTTTCTGTAAAGAATCATTTGAGTACAGATTGTAATACAAAATGTGTGTTTTGTCTGAGTGATTGTTCAGTGATAAATGGGAAAATCAGCAGTGTGGTAATAGGGCCTGAAAAACCATCTATTTAATAGTGATGGGGACAGATTCCCATCTAATACATCAGAATATCGTAGTTAAAATACTAAATGGTGAGCCTACCATTAAATCCAATAGCAAAAATACAACATACACATTTCAAAACTACTCTTTTTCAAGTGCTGAATAGAAAGAATATATGGTAAACACTTTTCCATACAGTATTTGACTAACTTGCACAATTGTTTATAATTTGTATCCAATGGCAGGTGGTGTGCATGTTGAGCAATGTCATTCTTACATTTGAATAATCCTTATACAGTACATACGTAGGACAAATCCTCAGAAATAGGGGTATTGTAAAACAGTTGGCTACTTAAAAAATGTAGCAGTGTTTTATGCCATTTCTGCTCCGTGCAACATTATACAAGAGCACCTGTTTTTGATGTGACATGTCAACAGTATTGCCTGCCTCTCTGCTTATGGTATATCAATGAAATTCAGATGAGTGGAAAATATTGTTATTTATAACCCAGGTATTTCAGCAGTGCATTGTACACTACACTATGATTCCAAATAGTAGCACAAAGTGACTCTTCACACTTTGTCCTACGATGTAGTATTTAACCCCACATTAATATATGATTAGATATTTACCTTCAAACATAAATTGATGCCAAATCAATACATTTGAGGTACAAATATAAACATTTACAGTATTCAGCAGTTAACAAACTACACTGAAAAAAATATATATTAAAAACATGCAACAATTTAAAAAAATTCAATGAGTTACACTTCATATAAGGAAATCAGATCATTGAAATACATTCATTAGGGCCTAACCTATGGATTTCACATGACTGGGAATACAGATATGCATTTGTTGGTCACAGAGACCTTAAAAAAAGTAGTGGTGTGGATCAGAAAACCAGTCAGTATCTGGTGTGACCACAGTTTGCCTCATGCAGCACGACACATCTGCTTCGCATAGAGTTGATCAGGCTGATGATTGTGGCCTGTGGAATGTTGTCCCACTCCTCTTCAATGGCTGTGCGAAGTTCCTGGATATTGGTGGGAACTGGAACAAGATGTCATACACGCTAATCCAGAGCATCCCAACATGCTCTATGGGTTACATGTCTGATGAGTATGAAGGCCATTGAAGAACTGAGACATTTTCAGCATCCAGGAAGTCTGTACAGATCCTTGCGACGTGGGGCAATGCATTATCATGCTTGAAACATCAGTTGATGACGGCGGATAAATAGCATGACAATGAGCCTCAGGATCTCGTCACGGTATCTTTGTGCATTTAAATTGCCATCGATAAAATGCAATTGTGTTTGTTTTCTGTAGCTTAAGCCTGCCCATACCATAATCCCACCGCCACAATGGGGTACTCTGTTCACAACTCTGACATTAGCAAATAGCTCGCCCACACGACTTCATACTTGCTCTCTGCCATCTGCCCGGTACAGTTGAAAATGTGATTCATCCGTGAAGAGCACACCTCTCCAATGTACCAGTGGCCATCGAAGGTGGGGCCACTGAAGTTGGTTACAACAGCAAACTGCAGTCAGGTCAAGACCCTGTTGAGGACAAAGACTACGCAGAGGAGCTTCTCTATGACTGTTTGACAGCTTGTGCAGAAATTCTTCGGTTGGGCAAACCCAGTTTCATTAGCTGTCCTGGTGCCAGTTTCAGACGATCCCGCAGGTGAAGAAACCGACTGTGGAGGTCCTAGGTGGGCGTGTTTACACGTGGTCTGCGGTTGTGAGGCCGGTTAGATGTACTGCCAAATTCTCTAAAATTATGTTGGAGACTGCTTATTATAAATTAACATTAAATTATCTGGCAACAGCTCTGGTGGACAATCCTGCAGTCCACATGACAATTGCATGCTCCCTCAAAATGTGAGACATCTGCTGCGTTGCGTTGTGTTGTGCACATTTTAGTGTGGCCTGTTATTGTCCCCAGCACAAGGTACACCTGGGGACTAATTATGCTGTTTAATCAACTTTTTGATATGCCACATATGTCAGGTGGATGGATTATCTTGGCAGTTTGATTAAGTGATAGTTACAATTTTGTCTTTTGTTAACAGTATAAGTATGTGTATCAAGGAAATGCAGATAATGAGTGGAATATATTGTTTTTTCAACGGATGGGTCTAATCCAGAATGATGATTGGTTAAAACCGAATTCCAGCTGGTGTCTATTCCACAAGCTACCACCAGCTAAATCTATGACGTTAAAATGTCTATTTACTCTGTTCGATCTGACTGCGCAATCCACTGTCTCGTCAGCCCAGCCAAGCAATTTATAAACTTGATCTCCACTATAAAAAGCATCCAGAAATTATCTCACATTTCTTTTAGACTAAAATTTTGTTTTTCAACAGCAGAGTTTTGCATAAACCTTGGTGTCTCTCTCCAACATTTGCAACATTGTTTCAAAATTGAAATTCGATCTCCATCTCATCTCCTTAATTCAGGGATTTCCTCATCGTTTGATTCTTTTTCAGAGTCAGAGAGAGTCAGCATGGCACACTTGTCCTCCAGAAAGTGGAGAGCAGGAGCAACACTTTTGCAGTTCTTCATAATATCTTTAATAAATGCTGTGGTAGAAATTATCTACAAATACTGAGCAGCTCATGTTAAAGACAGAAGCATGCTACATGACAGACCAATCCGAACGCATCTCTCGGCATGTCCAACCCATCCATTTTCTCAGCCAATCATGGGTAGAGGGAAGGTTCCTGGCTTTTTATGTGGCTAAACCAACTAGGCTGGTAATTAATTTTTCTTTATTTGTATTTACAGAGGGCATACACGTTTGTTAAGGTACATGAAAGTTCAAATGTTCCAGAAGGCATTTCTGCCCAAAATGCATTTTGATTCAAAAAAATACATGTATATGTTCAAATGCCTCTCCTGTGAAGTAGTGACATGCAATATACACATAGTTTCCTAGAACGAGTCATAAATATACACCTTTACAGTCTTCAGCAGTTATCAAACTATGTCCGTTAACTAGGCACTACATAATTTGGGTTGAATAGTTAGTAGTTTTGAGCAGTTTGATTAAGTGATAGAAAAGTATATTAAAGTAAAGTGAATATTGCATTTTGAAAAGCAGTTGTGTGCTTATGTGCCAAATACTTTTGTGAAATTGCACCAAAGTGATTGAAAAAGAAGGCTCTGTGAATTCCGGACAACTGTGCTTGTTGATTTCCCACTGGGGCAGGTGTAATGCTCTGGTGGTCTAAGCCTACCACTAACCAGTTTGATTACAATGTTTGATTTCAACCCGGATCCAATTGCAAAACAGTTTCAATAAGCTCCCCAAATATAATTGTATGTTTTAGTTATCAATGCTGTAAAGAGCTCAGAGAAATTAAATGTCACGATATGCCTATCTCATATTGATATCAAGATTGAAATAGCGATATTGGTGCCCAACACTAATATCTAGGATTTAAAATGTAATCCTTATTTCTAGAAAACTGAGAGAGAGGGAGATCCTTTTTTATCTTAAAAATCAAATCTATGTTCATGTTACTCAAAACCAGGCTACAAGTCCAATTACAAAGGGTCTAGAGAGGGACCATCTTGTCTTATTGTGACGGCAAATTAACTGTTTATGCAGATTTAACCCTTGCAATGGCTTCTGGGGGTGATCTACTGTACCTCGTGATTCTAAATGTGCACTTCACATTTCCATATCATAAAATTAATGTCATATACAGTGTCAACATTTTTGATCACTTGGTTTGATGTACTCAGTCAATTGAAAATGTGAGTTTTAAAACATGTGCCAATTGATTTGTGTGCGTTTTGAAAAATGCACCGTTTTGATGTATGTGATTAGAGTTGTGAAAATATTCCACATACTTGTAAAAATTGCACCAAAGTGATGAAAAAAAGTAACTTCCAAGGCTCTGTGAAGTCCAGACAACTGCTTGTTAATTCCTCATTGTATCATAACACAAGGCGAAACCCAGATGCAGACACAGGAGGGAGATGGTTGGAGTCTTAGACGTTTAATAATCCAAAAAGGAGTAGTCAAGAGAATGGTCGTAGACAGGCAAAAGGTCAAAACCAGTTCAGAGTCCAGGAGGTACAGAGTGGCAGGCAGGCTCAAGGTCAAGGCAGGCAGAATAGTCAGGCATGCAGGTACAGAGTCCAGAAACAGGCAAGGTTCAAAACCGGGAGGACAAGAAAAAAGGAGAATAGGCAGGACAACAGGAAATACACCACAGACAAACTGGCACAGAGAGACAGGAAACACAGGTATAAATACACTGGGAAAACAAGCGACACCTGGAGGGGGTGGAGACAATAACGAGGACAGGTGAAACTGATCAGGGGGTGACACACCTCGCCAGGCCTAACAATGCCTCAAACCAGTTTGATTAAAATGGTTGGAGTTCAACCCAGACACCTTTCCAAAAACAGTCTCAATAGGCTTCCCAACCAAGCTCATACCTTAAACACTAAAACGGTTTCAACATGCCTCTTGCCACAAACTTGATCAAAAGTCACAACCGGCTCCCCAAATAGCCTAATACACTACCACTAATCAAAGGTATAATCGAACAACAACTCAACTCGATCAAAAGCACCAAGTATTTTGTCTTACATAAGGGTTTCCGAGTCACGCAGTGGTCAAAGGCACTGCATCTCAGTGCAAAAGGCGTCATTACAGACCCTGGTTTAAATCTGGGCTGTAGCACAACTGGCCGTGATTGGGATTCCCATAGGGCAGCACACAATTGGCCCAGCATTATCCGGGTTTTGTCAAGATAGGCAGTCATTGTAAATAAGAATTTGTTCTTAACTGACTTGCCTAGTTATATAAATTTTACATTAAAAAAACATATAGCCCTATACACTACTCCCAGGATCACAACAAGACCCTCACACACGTCTACAGGGCAAGAAAAAATAACCACAGACTCTGCCATCTGAAATGTTCCACTCGTGCCCCAACATAAGCGTTTTTAGAGTAGAACTTTCCAGACCCACATCACCAGCCCCTCCCCAACAATACCAATACACACAAACACAAAAACCTTCCTCCTGATTAGCCCATCACAACTTCAAGCATTCTCACAACTCATTCTGATTACAGATATTGGACAATGGGGTATGGGTGTCATGCCCAGACATGGAACCCTCATCCTAACTAACCCATCACATCAACCCCCACCGTGTCACCATAGGTCCCAATACAATAGCACTGTTTAGCCTCTGTCACCCCACCAACACCTTTCACAACATGTCTGCACACAGACACTAGGACCCCGTCTCACATCCACAATACTGTAATCAGAACAGTGCTGGGCTCAATTTCCTTTGAAAAATGTCAGGTGCTGGGCTAATCCCCATTTGGCATCATCAACCATCTGCCACACGGTGTAGAGAATGATGTCACACACTGTGAACACTCTTGCTTTAGACAGGTCCGATAAGATGTAATCTATTGTTGGTGGGGGGAATTGACTTGTCTTTAGTGCTTTGTTCAGTGGTCTAGGGTCTACATATTCTCAGTTTACCATTCGGTTCTTCACGCTGATCCAGACGGTGCTGTTCTCCACAGGTGTAATACTCATTCTGAAGCTGAAAGCTGCTCCGCTCTTCTTTCAACAGCTTCATCACTGCAACTGGAACTCGTCTTTTAGGTAGCTTCTGGTTCATTTTGATCTTGTAGTTTCCTTCCAGACAGCAATCACCCGTGAAGACATCTGAATATTATCTCTTTATGTTCTCTATAGTCCATTGACCCCCTGTGTCCGTACCCTCTGTCACAATGCCATCCACAGTCAGAATGTTCTCAAACTGCACTTTCACTAGGTTCATGGCCTGAACTGCTTTACTGCCTATTATTGGCGCTTGTCAACCACCATAAACTCTAGACGGTACAGTTTCTTGTTTTGTGGATTTCTCAGTTTAATCTTGCATTTGCCCAGTGGCTGTAGTGTGCTCTTGTTGTTCATCACTAGGACTTGGTTTGTTTTCTCAACTTGTGTGACCGGGTTCAGTAGATTTATTGGGATAATATTACAGCTTGATCCACAATGTCACTAGTTCTTTGCCAATGAGCATTGCTGCAAACAACTGACTAGTCTGTACTGTGTTTTGTTGTGTTTACAGTCTCTGTAGTAACACTCAGAATCTCCACATATTTATCCTCTGTCTTAATCACGTTTTTCGCTGATTTTCCTTACCCTTGCTTTTACGTGCACTTTGCAGCAAAATGATTGTCCATCCCACACTTTTTACACTGCTTTCCAAAAGCTGGGCATTTCCTCTTATTTCTCTCATGCTTTTCCCCACAGAATTTGCATGAGATTGCATATTTGTCCTTTTCTTTCTTTGCTCTGTTTCATTCCAAGCACTTCCTCAAATGTATTACCTTGAATTGTTTTACTGTTCTCATGTGTTCGCACTGTGTTAACAACCCTCCAGGCAAGCTTCAATGCCATACAACTCTCCTTCCGTGGCCTCCAATTGCTCTTAAATACAAGTAAAACTAAATGCATGCTATTCAACCGATCGCTGCCTGCACCTGCCCGCCTGTCCAACATCACTACTCTGGACGGCTCTGACTTAGAATACGTGGACAACTACAAATACCTAGGAGTCTGGTTAGACTGTAATCTCTCCTTCCAGACCCACATCAAACATCTCCAATCCAAAGTTAAATCTAGAATTGCCTTCCTATTTCGCAACAAAGCATCCTTCACTCATGCTGCCAAACATACCCTTGTAAAACTGACCATCCTACCAATCCTAGACTTCAGCGATGTCATTTACAAAATAGCCTCCAATACCCTACTCAACAAATTGGATGCAGTCTATCACAGTGCCATCCGTTTTGTCACCAAAGCCCCATATACTACCCACCATTGCGACCTGTACGCTCTCGTTGGCTGGCCCTCGCTTCATACTCGTCGCCAAACCCACTGGCTCCATGTCATCTACAAGACCCTGCTAGGTAAAGTCCCCCCATATCTCAGCTCGCTGGTCACCATAGCATCACCCACCTGTAGCACGCGCTCCAGCAGGTATATCTCTCTGGTCACTCCCAAAACCAATTATTTCTTTGGCCGCCTCTCCTTCCAGTTCTCTGCTGCCAATGACTGGAACGAACTACAAAAATCTCTGAAACTGGAAACACTTATCTCCCTTACTAGCTTTAAGCACCAGCTGTCAGAGCAGCTCACATATTACTGCACCTGTACATAGCCCACCTATAATTTATCCCAAACAACTATCTCTTTCCCTACTGTATTTATTTATTTATTTTAATTAATTTATTTATTTTGCTCCTTTGCACCCCATTATTTTTTATTTCTACTTTGCACATTCTTCCACTGCAAATCTACCATTCCAGTGTTTTACTTGCTATATTGTATTTACTTTGCCACCATGGCCTTTTTTTTCCTTTACCTCCCTTATCTCACCTCATTTGCTCACATCGTATATAGACTTGTTTCTACTGTATTATTGACTGTATGTTTGTTTTACTCCATGTGTAACTCTGTGTTGTTGTATGTGTCGAACTGCTTTGCTTTATCTTGGCCAGGTCGCAATTGTAAAGGAGAACTTGTTCTCAACTTGCCTACCTGGTTAAATACAGGTGAAATAAAAATAAAATACAAAAATGTGACAACTCAGCAGCTATACATATCTGCATACATTTTTCTAATGTCAGGGTTTCCTCTCTTAGCAGTCTTTCTCTAAGATGGGAGTTCCATGTGCCACAAACCATTCTATCACAGATCAAGGAGTAATTAATATCACTGAAATTGCATGCCCTGGTTAGCACTATATATATCACATGTTTATCAATAACGATATCAGATCCTTGATTTCTTACAAAGAAAATATACCTTAAGTATCATTCAATTTTGGGTTGCAATGTGCCTCAAATACAGTTAAAGTCGGAAGTTTACATACAAAATACTTAACCAAATACATTTATACTCAGTTTTTCACACCTCCTGACATTTAATCCTAGTAAATATTTCCTGTCTTAGGTCAGTTATAGTTTATTTTAAGAATGTGAAATGTCAGAATAATAGTAGAGAGAATGATTTATTTCAGCTTTTATTTCTTTCATCACATTCCCAGTGGGTCAGAAGTTTACATACACTCAATTATTATTTGGTAGCATTGCCTTTAAATTGTTCAACTTGGGTCAAACGTTTCGGGCAGCCTTCCACAAGCTTCCCACAATAGGTTGGGTCAATTGTGGCCCATTCTTCCTGACAGAGCTGGTGTAACTGAGTCAGGTTTCTAGGCCTCCTTGCTCGCAAACAGTTTTTCAGTTCTGCCCACACATTTTCTATAGGATTGAGGTCAAGGCTTTGTGATGGCCACTCCAATACCTTGACTTCATTGTCCTTAAGCCATTTTGACACACCTTTGGAAGTATGCTTGGGGTCATTGTCCATTTGGAAGACCCATTTGCGACCAAGCTTTAACTTCCTGACTCATGTCTTGAGATGTTGCTTCAATATATCCACATAATCTTCCACCCTCATGATGCCATCTATTTTGTGAAGTGCACCAGTCCCTCCTGCAGCAAAGCACCCCCACAACATGATGCTGCCATCCCTGTGCTTCACTGTTGGGATGGGGTTCTTCGGCTTGCAAGCATCACCCTTTTTCCTCCAAATGTAACGATGGTCATTATGGCCAAACAGTTCTATTTTTGTTTCATCAGACCAGAGGACATTTTCCAAAAAGTACCATCTTTGTCCCCATGTGCAGTTGCAAACCGTAGTCTATCTTTTTTTATGGCGGTTTGGGAGCAGTGGCTTCTTCTTTGCTGTGCGGCCTTTCAGATTATGTCGATATGGGACTCGTTTTACTGAGGATATAGATACTTTTGTACCTGTTTCCTCCAGCATCTTCACAAGGTCCTTTGCTGTTGTTCTGGGATTGATTTGCACTTTTCGCACCAAAGTACGTTCATCTTTAGGAGACAGGACGCATCTCCTTCCTGAGCGGTATGACGACTGCATGGTTCCATGGTGTTTATACTTCCATACTATTGTTTGTGCAGATGAACGTGGTACCTTCAGGCATTTGGAAATTGCTCCCATGGATGAACCAGACTTGTGGAGGACCACAATTATTTTCTGAGGTCTTGGCTGATTTCTTTTGATTTCCCCATGATGTCAAGCAAAGAGGCACTGAGTTTGAAGGTAGGCCTTGAAATACATCCACAGGTACACCTCCAATTGACTCAAATGATGTAAATCAGCCTATCAGAAGCTTCTAAAGGCATGACATAATTTTCTGGAATTTTCCAAGCTGTTTAAAGGCACAGTCAATTTAGTGTATGTAAACTTCTGACCCACTGGAATTGTGATAAGTGAAATAATCTGTCTGTAAACAATTGCTGGAAAAATTGCTCGTGTCATGCACAAAGTAGATGTCCTAACCGACTTGCCAAAACTATAGTTTGGTAACAAGAATTTTGTGGAGTGGTTGGAAAACGAGCTTTAATGACTCCAACCTAAGTGTATAGAAACTTCTGACTTCAACTGTACCTCTAAATTCACTGTCCCCCTCGCGGAAATTGAACACATCAATGTCTCACACAGCTCCCTGCCACTCTCTTCAATTAGATAGTAGAAAAATGTCACTTTCTACGTGTAAGATCCAGGTAGATTGTAAACTCCTCTTTCCATGACTTCGCTAGGTTGTTTGTGTCCAAGCATAATGTCGATGGTGGATTTAATCCAAGTGCGCTCTCCATCTTGCAACACAGTTTTTCTCTCTGCTGTCAGCTACTTTGGCAGCCTTCTTTCTAGCTAGTTACATAGCTCACTGTTGGCTAGCCACTTCCATGTTTGCTACTTGTCTCTCAATGGCAAAGATCATTTTTCGGCCGACTCTGCTATCACCATGTTTCATATCTATTATGTCTATAGATTATACCCCTATACAAAATGGATGGTTAAAGCATTTCACTTGCTTAACTGTTATGTATTAATGGTGAACATCTCAGCATCAACACAGTGACCAGCGGGTCACTGCAGTAGCATGGTAGCAATGAGTGTTGCTCATATCAGTGTCCCCACTACCACACATAACAATACTATTGTTACAGTATAGGCTAACCTGTGTCATCCAGACGAAGTGCAGGCCCAGCGCTGGGCTGTTTTGTGCGTCTCACAGCGGGGGATTGACAATATCAGGACCATGGCCAGCGGCCGAGCTTGCGGCCAAATTGATAACACGACAGTCTCATCACAATGCAATAACAGAAATTTATTTACTTTAGGAACCTTTAGGAACCCTAAAAATATTGGCTATTAAAAACTTAGGCCTATAGGATAATGCTAAAACAATGTAGTCTATCAGATTAATAGACAAGGAAAGTTTGAAGGGGGATAGAGAGACAGCTATGCGATAGTAAGCATATGAGGAAGACGAAATGTACAAGAATTAGACGTTTCAGTGTATGCTGATTAGTGACACCACATTTGAATTAGTGTGTAAGATAGGCCGATCTAGATCTGTCTCCGGCTGATATTATGTGTCTCTATCTTGCATAGCATATGTTCAGATGGTATGGCAGCATAGCCCTACAAACATATAAAAATGACCCTCATTTCAAGTCAACACATCTCTCTGTCATCATTGTTCCCGTCTTGCACAATTCACACATCTCCGCTGGCATCACAACAGCTCCACTGGCCTCTCTCTCTTCCCCTCTCCTCTCTCTATTCCTGATAGCTCTTCTACCGAACGAGTAGCCTATAGCTCAATGCAAGTCACAGGAATAAAACTAATAGTTAAGGAGACAAGAAAAGTATAAAGTAGGCTGCAATGTTGAAAATGAACTGGCCAGAAGTGGCTCTGGTGTAATATGTGATTGGCTGGTGGTGATGAATGAATAGCCTAAATGGCTGAACTGATGCATTTCAAATGTACAGGACAGACTCCTGCTGTAGATACTGGTGTGGGTGATGTGTTATTTTTTGCCATTTTGTGTCCTAGCAAGTGTGACTGTGCAGGATGTCAGCATATCCATTTGTGCGCCAGTTTTCAATTATGCTATCATTCAAAATGCCAATGTTAAAATGTAACTGTACCCCAAAAATGGATGGGCATTATGATGATAAATAAAGATATTTACAAATAATATTTACAAGTGTTCTAACGAAATATCCATATTTAAACTATTGAAATATCTAATAAATGCAATTCTAACACACTGTTTTCATTACATTACAGAATGATTTGATTGAAGAAGTCAGTGACATAAGGACATACAAATAGACATAATTTAAAAGTAAATGTAGGCCTAAATGCATTTTACTTCGCAATTTGCAGCTTAGGCTACAATATTAAATCAACATGAGAATAACTGTTTATTAGCCTATTCAAAATTGTAAAACGTAATCAGGGCGTGTGTAACGAACTGTGCCCACAACCTGTCTCCTGGCCTGTACACAAACGATAAGAATTACAGCTGGATAGACAGTTGTCCTGTCAATTCAGCACCACAGAGTTAACCTGGTAACTGGGACATTAAAAACACAAGCCAGAGGCAATTCTAACAGAAATAAGTTTTAATTTATAGTCACGTGTTTTACACGTACCTGTCACGCGCATGTGTTCGTTACTCAAGGCCTTAGTTATGCGTTCACTAGTCACAGCTGTTCTGCAGGCGTTCATTACTGCAGGCATTAGTTATGCGTTCTTTAGTCACAACCATTCGGCAGGTGTTCTATATCTAAATATATCTACACGTGGACGTGTTCATTTCTTAATGTAATGTCTTGATGTGTTAACGTGGTCAGAAAGCAGAAATGTGTCTCCATTGACAGTTGATGTTAATTCATGACGGTTTAATAGGCGCTTGGTTACTTACATGTTAGGTGACTTATTGAGAGGAATCCGTAGCTACATTAGGCTCCATTTTGTCCCCTTTTTTATCACTTGTGTGTGTGTGCACTGTGTAAATACATGTGTGTGGCTGTCTGTGCTTCTCCCTCCCCTCTCACTCTCTCTCTCACTTGCTCACTCTCTTTCTTTGTGTGTGTATGTACTGTATGTGTGTCAGGTCCATGCTGTTCTCTCTCTCTCTCTCTGTCTCTCTGTCTCTCTCTCTCTCTCTCAATTCAATTCAAGGGGCTTTATTGGTATGGGAAACATGTTGACATCTCTCTCTCTCTCTCTCTCTCTCTCTCTCTCTCTCTCTCTCTCTCTCTCTCTCTCTCTCTCTCTGTGTACATGTGTCAGTCTGTGCTGTTCTCTCACCACATGCTTGCCCTTCCTTCTGCCTCATCTATCAGCTGCTCTTCCAGTCAGTTTGTGGACCTCTGCAGTGTCAGAGAGACTGTTGCTAGGCGAGAATCTGCACCGTGGATGATGCATGAAGATTTTGAACCAATGAGGTGGAGATGCGAGACAGTGGGCTGATGCTAAGTTTTTCATGTAATTTCGATTGATTTTTCAATGGGTTTGACACCAAAGCAAGTATCCATCTAATAATTATATCCGGGGCCTGTGATTGTATACGAATTGTACTGTAGGTTGTACTAAGGTGATTTGTAGGAGGGAAAACATTGACAAGGATGTAGAAAATATGTATTTTAGGCGTATTTTCCAGACGTTGTCATCACGTGCATTTCAGGTGCTGAATGAAAGGTTAAAATACGTATTTTCCGGACATCGAAAATATATATTTTATAAACATAAAAAATAAGTATTTTTTGGGTCATTGATTTTTGGATGAAATTTCAACTGCTATACATGATCAATTAAGTAATCATTATATTGTAAGGGAACATTTTATTGTCTGAAGAGATAGCCTTGAATTGTACACAGTAAGCATCTTGTCTCACTCTATCTTGGTTCGTGCAGGTGACTGTGACCTCCTCCTTGCACCAATTGTTAGAACGCCTAGAATATGTTCTGGAAATTAAGATAGGAGACATTTCTCAGTTTCTTGGGAAACTGACCCCGTGAGATAACAGCCAGTCACCTGCAGGAACCAACCCTATGAACCATGCCTATGTAGCTTTTGTGTAGCAGTATATAAGAGGACTGAAGGGACCGCCCATGTAGAGCTTGTGGTAGACTTGTACTTTGTATGTGTGTTTGTTGTAACCTCTCCGGTTAACTGATAATAAAGAGTAATTCATTTATTATTGACTTCAGGTATCCCTGGTGTTGAATTTCCACCACAATAATTGTTCTCACCTCTTAATAGGAAAGAGGTGCCAACTGAAGATTGTAACAACTGTTGTATTATTGCTCTCATACCTATCACATGTACTTATGTTAGCTTTTACAAAACCTTAAAACTAACAGCGATGATGTTGAACATTTTCCAAACTACAGAATAAAGCAATAGACCACTTGAACTACAATAACACTGGCGGTTACAGATTTTTTTCTTTCTTGCTATGACTGTGATATGTTGTTGTTTATCTACCTTAGTTGATGCAGCGTCTGCTAAAGGACCAAAATGTTTTTGTAAAAAACGAACGCTTGCAAAGCATGATGGGTATTATTGAAATGAGCTCCTCTCCCAAACAAGTACAGTCGGTACTGACCCAGATCCAAATCTGAACGAATCATAGACATCTAGGCTATGTTTCACAAGTTTGAACATCACAGTACAGTACGGCACAGTTTAGTACTGTAGAGCCCAGTAGAACACAGAGACATTACAATATGGTATGGTACGGTACAGGACAATACTTTTATTCCGTTTAGTAGAGTGTACAGTTTAGCTCAGGAGAGTACATTAGAGTAAAGTAGGGTACAGTACACAACTTTTTTTTTGCTGCTCGATGTATTGTACTGTACTGAACTTAACTGCACTAGACTCTACTTTTTTTACTGTACTGTTTTTGTAGAAGCACCTTTCCCTTAATGTACATTAATTCATACATAACTAAATAGCAATACATCTATTTATAACATAGTAGTTACATTTAAATATTAGGTAATTACACTGTAATAAGGGCAAGACCTTAAAATGGTTTTCTAGCAATGATCAACAACCAGTTTGACAGAGCTTGAATAATGTTTTAAAGAATAATGGGTAAATGTTGCACAATCCAGGTATGGAAAGCTCTTAGAGATAAACTCCAGAAAGGTGCTTCTACAAATGATTGACTCGGGGGTGTGAATACTTATGTCAATGTATTTCATTTTCAATATATTTGCAAACATTTCTCAAAACATGTTTTGACTTTGTCATTATGGGGTATTGTGTGAGAAAAAGAATAACACTTTGCCTTTATTGTACATAAATTATATGTAGCAAAATAAACTCAGCAACAAAAGAAGCGTCCCTTTTTCAGGACCCTGATTGTTCAATGAACCGTAAACAATGAATTAACATGCACCTGTGGAACGGTCATTACGACACTAACAGCTTACAGACGACAGGCAATTAAGGTCACAGTTATTAAAACATAGGACAGTAAAGAGGCCTTTCTACTGACTCTGAAAAAAACAAAAGAAAGATGCCCAGGGTCCCTGCTCATCTGCGTGAACGTGCCTTAGGCATGCTGCAAGGAGGCATGAGGATTGCAGATGTGGCCAGGGCAATAAATTGCAATGTCCGTACTGTGAGACGCCTAAGACAGAGCTACAGGGAGACAGGACGGACAGCTGATCGTCCTCGCAGTGGCAGACCACGTGTAACAACACCTGCACAGGATCAGTACATGCGGGACAGGTACAGGATGGCAACAACAACTGCCTGAGTTACACCAGGAACACACAATCCATCATTCAGTGCTCAGACAATAGGCTGAGAGAGACTGGACTGAGGGCTTGTAGGCCTGTTGTAAGGCAGATCCTTACCAGTAATAAACGGCAACAACGTCGCCTATGGGCACAAACTCACCGTCCCTGGACCACACAGGACTGGCAAAAAGTGCTCTTCACTGATGAGTCATGGTTTTGTCCCACCAGGGGTGATGGTCGGATTCGCGTTCATCGTCGAAGGAATGAGCATACACTGAGGCCTGTACTCTGGAGCAGGATCGATTTGGAGGTGGAGGGTCCGTCATGGTCTTGGGCGGTGTGTCACAGAATCATCGGATTGAGATTGTTGTCATTGCAGGCAATCTCAACACTGTGCATTACAGGGAAGACATCCTCCTCCCTCATGTGGTACCCTTCCAGCTGGCTTATCCTGACTTGACCCTCCAGCATGACAATGCGACAAGCCACACTGGTCGTTCTGTGCGTGATTTCCTACAAGACAGGAATGTCAGTGTTCTGCCATGGCCAGTGAAGAGCCCGGAACTCATTCGCATTGAGCAAGTCTGGGACCTGTTGGATCGGAGGGTGAGGGCTAGGTCCATTCCCACCAGAAATGTCTGGGAACTTGCAGGATCCTTGGTGGATGAGAGGGGTAACATCTCACAGCAAGAACTGGCAAATCTGGTGCGGTCCATGAGGAGGGGATCAAATCAAATCAAATGTATTTATATAGCCCTTCATACATCAGCTGACATCTCAAAGTGCTGTACAGAAACCCAGCCTAAAACCCCAAACAGCAAGCAATGCAGGTGTAGAAGCACAGTGGCTAGGAAAAACTCCCTAGAAAGGCCAAAACCTAGGAAGAAACCTAGAGAGGAACCAGGCTATGTGGGCTGGCCAGTCCTCTTCTGGCTGTGCTGGGTGGAGATTATAACAGAACATGGCCAAGATGTTCATAAATTACCAGCATGGTCAAATAATAACAATCACAGGCAGAACAGTTGAAACTGGAGCAGCAGCACGGCCAGGTGGACTGGGGACAGCAAGGAGTCATCATGTCAGGTAGTCCTGAGGCATGGTCCTAGGGCTCAGGTCCTCCGAGAGAGAGAAAGAAAGAGAGAAAGGGAGAATTAGAGAGGGCATACTTAAATTCACACAGGACACCGGTTAGGACAGGAGAAGTACTCCAGATATAACAAACTGACCCTAGCCCCCCTGACACATTTACTACTGCAGCATAAATACTGGAGGCTGGGAGGGGAGGGGTCAGGAGACACTGTGGCCAAACAGGAAGGATATAACCCCACCCACTTTGCCAAAGGACAGCCCCCACACCACTAGAGGGATATCTTCAACCACCAACTTACCATCCTGAGACAAGGCCGAGTATAGCCCACAAAGATCTCCGCCATGGCACAACCCAAGGGGGGGGGGCGCCAACCCAGACAGGAAGATCACATCAGTGACTCAACCCACTCAAGTGACGCACCCTTCCCAGGGACGGTATGAAAGAGCCCTAGTAAGCCAGTGACTCAGCCCCTGTAATAGGGTTAGAGGCAGAGAATCCCAGTGGAACGAGGGGAACCGGCCAGGCAGAGACAGCAAGGGTGGTTCATTGCTCCAGATCCTTTCCGTTCACCTTCCCACTCCTGGGCCATACTACACTCAATCATAATCCACTGAAGAGATGAGTCTACAGTAAAGACTTAAAGGTTGAGACCGAGTTTGCGTCTCTCACATGGGTAGGCAGACCATTCCATAAAAATTGAGCTCTATAGGAGAAAGCCCTGCCTCCAGCTGTTTGCTTAGAAATGCTAGGGACAGTCTTGATATGTTCTTCAAAAGAGAGATCAGGGTCCAGAGTAACGCCGAGGTCCGTCACAGTTTTATTTGAGACGACTGTACAACCATTAAGATTAATTGTCAGATTCAACAGAAGATCTCTTTGTTTCTTGGGACCTAGAACAAGCATCTCCATTTTGTCCGAGTTTAAAAGTAGAAAGTTTGCAGCCATCCACTTCCTTATGTCTGAAACACATGCTTCTAGCGAGGGCAATTTTGGGGCTTCACTATGTTTCGTTGAAATGTACAGCTGTGTGTCATCCGCATAGCAGTGAAAGTTAACATTATGTTTTCGAATAACATCCCCAAGAGGTAAAATATATAGTGAAAACAATAGTGGTCCTAAAACGGAACCTTGAGGAACACCGAAATTTACAGTTGATTTGTCAGAGGACAAACCATTCACAGAGACAAACTGATATCTTTCCGACAGATAAGATCTAAACCAGACCAGAAATTATCAGTGTAGACCAATTTTGGTTTCCAATCTCTCCAAAAGAATGTGGTGATCGATGGTATCAAAAGCAGCACTAAGGTCTAGGAGCACAAGGACAGATGCAGAGCCTCGGTCTGATGCCATTAAAAGGTAATTTACCACCTTCACAAGTGCAGTTTCAGTGCTATGATGTGGTTTAAAACCAGACTGAAGCATTTCGTATTGTTTGTCTTCAGGAAGGCAGTGAGTTGCTGCGCAACAGCCTTTTCTAAAATTTTTGAGAGGAATGGAAGGTTCGATATAGGCTGATAGTTTTTTATATTTTCTGGGTCATGGTTTGGCTTTTTCAAGAGAGGCTTTATTACTGCCACTTTTAGTGAGTTTGGTACACATCCGGTGGATAGAGAGCCGTTTATTATGTTCAACATAGGAGGGCCAAGCACAGGAAGCAGCTCTTTCAGTAGTTTAGTTACTGGAATAGGGTCCAGTATGCAGCCTGAAGGTTTAGAGGCCATGATTATTTTCATCATTGTGTCAAGAGATTTAGTACTAAAACACTTGAGCGTCTCTCTTGATCCTAGGTCCTGGCAGAGTTGTGCAGACTCATGACAACTGAGCTTTGAAGGAATACATAGATTTAAAGAGTCAGTAATTTGCTTTCTAATAATCATATTTTCCTCAAAGAAGTTCATGAATTTATCACTGCTGAAGTGAAAGCCGTCCTCTCTTGGGGAATGCTGCTTTTTAGTTAGCTTTGCGACAGTATCAAAAAGGAATTTCGGATTGTTCTTATTTTCCTCAATTAAGTTGGAAAAATAGGATGATCGAGCAGCAGTAAGGGCTCTTCGGTACTGCACGGTACTTTCTTTTCAAGCTAGTCGGAAGACTTCCAGTTTGGTGTGGCCCCATTTCCGTTCCAATTTTCTGGAAGCTTGCTTCAGAGCTCGGGAATCTGGAAGGACATCAAGGAATCTTTGTGTTGTCTGTGAATTTATAGCATGACTTTTGATGTTCCTTGGTTGGGGTCTGAGCAAATTATTTGTTGCAATTACAAACGTAATAAAATGGTGGTCCGATAGTCCAGGATTATGAGGAAAAACATTAAGATCCATAACATTTATTCCATGGGACAAAACTAGGTCCAGAGTATGACTGTGACAGTGAGTGGGTCCAGAGACATGTTGGACAAAACCCACTGAGTCGATGATGGCTCCGAAAGCCTTTTGGAGTGGGTCTGTGGACTTTTCCATGTGAATATTAAAGTCACCAAAGATTAGAATATTATCTGCTATGACTACAAGGTCCGATAGGAATTCAGGGAACTCAATGAGGAACGCTGTATATGGCCCGTTAGGCCTGTAAGCAGTAGCTATAAAAAGTGATTGAGTAGGCTGCAAAGATTTCATGACTAGAAGCTCAAAAGAGGAAAAAAAAAATTTAATTGAAATTTGCTATCGTAAATGTTAGCAACACCTCCGCCTTTGCGGGATGCACGGGGGATATGGTCACTAGTGTAGCCAGGAGGTGAGGCCTCATTAACACAGTAAATTCATCAGGCTTAAGCCATGTTTCAGTCAGGCCAATCATATCAAGATTATGATCAGTGATTAGTTAATTGACTATAATTCCCTTTGAGGTAAGGGATCTAACATTAAGTAGCCCTATTTTGAGATGTGAGGTATCATGATCTCTTTCAACAATTACAGGAATGGAGGAGGTCTTTATCCTAGTGAGATTGCTAAGGCGAACACCGCTGTCAGGATTTGGCCAGGGTTGTTCTGGTATTGGTCACTAGATGCCCCCATTGTGCTTTTTGACCATTTTGTTTTCCCTTGTTCCCAGTTATTATTTGCACCTGTGCCTTATTTCCCTTGATTGTATTTAAACCCTTAGTTTTCCTAATTTCTTTGCTCTGTGTTTGAATGTTAGCACCCAGCCCCAGCGATGCTGTGAACGTTTGTTGCTCCAGTTGGACTCTCTTGTGGTACTCTGTTTTTGTTCTCTGTGATTTATTTTTGATTATCTTTGAGGCTTTTTTCTGCTGTACCTACCACCTTGTGGATTTACCTTTTGACTTGGAGGATTACCTTTGTTCTCTTGGAATTACTTTTGACTGTGGATTTATATTTTGAAGGACTTTCCTTTTTACTTTATTAAAACACTGTCTCAAGTACTGCTGTGTCTGCCTCATCTTCTGGCTTCTGCCGACTATTAGCGGCTCAGTTTGCTAAGTGACTGTTTCTCACACCGGAGATCCGAGTTCGTAACCGGGTCCTGACACACCGTCATGTTTAGTTTTGCCCAACCTAGGTCGAGGCACAGACACGGTCTCAATGGGGATAGCTGAGCTGACTACACTGACTGTGCTAGTGGCAGACTCCACTATGCTGGCAGGCTGGCTAATAGCCTGCTGCCTGGCCTGCACCCTATTTCATTGTGGAGCTAGAGGAGTTAGAGCCCTGTCTATGTTGGTAGATAAGATGAGAGCACCCCTCCAGCTAGGATGGAGTCCGTCACTCCTCAGCAGGTCAGGCTTGGTCCTGTTTGTGGGTGAGTCCCGGAAAGAGGGCCAATTATCTACAAATTCTATCTTTTGGGAGGGGCAGAAAACAGTTTTCAACCAGCGATTGAGTTGTGAGACTCTGCTGTAGAGCTCATCACTCCCCCTAACTGGGAGGGGGCCAGAGACAATTACTCGATGCCGACACATCTTGCTAGCTGATTTACACGCTGAAGCTATGTTGCGCTTGGTGATCTCTGACTGTTTCATCCTAACATCGTTGGTGCCGACGTGGATAACTATCTCTATACTCTATACACTCGCCAGTTTTAGCTTTAGCCAGCACCATCTTCAGATTAGCCTTAACGTCGGTATCCCTGCCCCCTGGTAAACAGTGTATGATCGCTGGATGATTCGTTTTAAGTCTAATACTGCGGGTAATGGAGTCGCCAATTTTCAATTTGTCAGAGCTAATGGTGGGAAGCTTCGGCGTCTCAGACCCCGTAACGGGAGGAGTAGAGACAAGAGAAGGCTCGGCCTCTGACTCCGACTCACTGCTTAATGGGGAAAACCGGTTGAAAGTTTTTGTCGGCTGAATGAGCGACACAGGTTGAGCATTCCTACAGCATTTCCTTCCAGAAACTGTGAGAAAGTTGTCCGGCTGTGGGGACCGTGCGAGGGGATTTATACTAACTCTGTACTTACTGGTGGCACAGACGCTGTTTCATCCTTTCCTACACTGAAATTACCCTTGCCTAACGATTGCGTCTGAAGCTGGGCTTGTAGCACAGCTATCCTCGCCGTAAGGCGATCGTTCTCCTGTATATTATGAGTACAGCGACTGCAATTAGAAGGCATTATGTTAATGTTACGACTTAGCTTCGGCTGTTGGAGTTCCTGACGAACCATGTCCAGATAAAGCGTCTGGAGTGAAAAAGTTGAATGAAAATAAAAAGTTGAGGGAAAAACCAAAAATAGAAACGGTAATTAAAAAGTAAAAACCGTAAAGTTGTCAGGTAGCAAGGTAAGGTTGGCAACAAAACGCACAGCAACACGTAAATAAGTCTGCAAGTTGTGACCGGAAATGGTGTCCTGATCAGAGATGAACTGCAGTACTTAATGCAGCTGGTTGCCACACCAGATACTGACTGTTACTTTTGATTACTTTTGATTTTTTAAATACTTATTTCCCTCATTAAAATGCAAATCAATTTATAACATTTTTGACATGTGTTTTTCAGTATTTTTTTGTTGTTATTCTGTCTCTCACTGTTCAAATTAACCTACCATTAAAATTATAGACTAATAATTTCTTTGTCAGTGGGCAAACGTACAAAATCAGCAGGGGATCAAATACTTTTTTCCCTCACTGTATCTGCGGAACTTGTTCAGTTTATGTCTCAGTTGTTGAATCTTGCTTTGTTTATACAAATATTTACACATGTTATGTTTGCTGAAAATAACCACAGTTGACAGTGAGAGGACTGTTTTTTTGCTGAGTCTAGTAATACATTTATTTATAATATCGTAGTTACATGTACATATTATATAATTACACTGTAATAAGGGTTTAGCGGTATATGTTATTACACAAGTGGAACAAGGATTTGTAATTACAAATCAGCTTGTCGGAGGTAATTCCACGTGTAATTACTCATGATTTATGTATAGGTCATTACAAGATGTCTTGTTCCAAATGTAACTAACGTGTTCTCTAATTACACTTTGGCAGTCTCCTGTGAGGCATCATGTTAACAATGCATCTTATTATGTAACCTTGTTACATGTAACTACATAAGCCACTTACACCAAAATAAACTAGGCTAGGACTCTGTCAGCTGTGGTAACAATGCACACCCTATCATTAACTACAGCTTAAGTTATCTTATTTCCATATTATTTGGCTTAATGGATATACTGAATAAAATGTAAGAACAATGTATTTACAATGGATATGCATGTTACTATAATGTACCTACCCAGGAGGAAGCAACTTAATGTAAAGTGAAACACATAAGGGTATAACCTTAGTATTTACAATGTACCTGCCTTTGAAAGGGGATTTAAGGGTTTATTTCTCTGGCTTCAATGGTGTAATGTAAGTGAAATGTTGTTCAAGATAATATAATGTTAATGTAGGTACTTCTGAGCAAACAGCTTTAAGTAAAGTGAAACACAATAGGGTAAACCGTTTTATTACAATCATTGGGAAAAGACACTTCAATGTAGAATAATGTTGTTACAGCACCTATAAGTGTAATTACAATGTACTTTCAATGCAAGTACATATTGTACAGTTATTACAATGCTGTTATAAAGAAAAGTATCGTAACTACAATGTTTCTACACAGGAATAAGCAACCATGTAAAGTGAAACACATTGTGAATGTAGTTACTATGTTACAATTTAGGCAGACACCCAATATAACACTGCATCTCAATCTAGGAAAAACATTGTTACAGCACCTTTAAGTGTAATTACTATGTACTTTCAATATTATTGAATACTTTGTAATAACTGACATTTTGATATACCAAACAATGTCATTAATAAAGAAAAGTATTGTAATAACAATGTTTCTACACAGGAACAAGCAACTTAATGTTAAGCGTAACACATCATGAATTACTCATGTAATTACTATGTAGTAGCTAATACTTTTTACAATTTATGTAGACACCCAGTAGAGTACCTGTAGTTGTGCTCAATGGGAATCCATCTCAATTTAGGAAAAACGTTGCTGCAGCAACTTTCAGTGTCTTTGCTATGTACTTTTAATATTAAACATTTGGCAGGGTATATCACAATTTCAGTTATTATAATGTCATTTCAAAGAAAAGTATTGTAATTACAATGTTTATACACAGGAACGAGCAACTTAATGTAAATTCAGAGGTTATCTTTACATAGTGTACATTCTGCTCTCTCCACTGCACGTCTGGAGCAAACGTCAACCACTCACTATATTTAGTTTTTTATAAAAACATGTACAGCCAGAACATGCTGTATCCTTAACATTTAAACATCATTGTGTGCAATAAATCACGTTTATAGGGGAGATGAAGCAGTTCCATGCGCCTCGTTTCCGAAAACAGACATTCTTAAAAATAAAATAAAAAAAAGGTATCTTACTTTCTCTCACATTTTCTCTACCTAGAGTGTGTGTGTGTGTGCGCGTGCGCGTGTGTGAGTGATGTGGTGTGTTTGAGTGTGCATAATCAGTGTCTATTTTAACTTATATAAGTGATAGGGAGCAGTTCACGACGCCTCTTCTCTTTTATAGCGTTGCTCTTCTCTGCGGTTGTATTTTTGGTGATCCTTTTGGCGTATTGGTTGAGCGTCTCTTTAGAGCTGTCAAACGAAGGACCTCTGACGCCACGAGCATGATCTCTGCCAGAGGGGCACTCATTACCACAGTCTTGCCATCCACGCCGTCGCTGTGGAAGGCTTCCATTCTTTCTGTAGGTCGCCAGGACTTTCTTGTACCTTTTTGCTGTCTTCCAAGGTTTTGGCTGTTAACATAAAGCAATTTATTAATGTGCTTGCTGAAAACTGAACACAATAGTATTTATTCTAAACATACATATTTATATATTCTGCCATAAACTAAATTAAAGCTAGAAAACCAAATCAACTTCATCATACACCAATGATTGAGGATGTTGAATTAGAAAACACGATAACTCTTATCCTTATGTTGATGTTATATAGTAATAACTAGATAGTAATGCTGTTAGTAACAACAATATAGGTAAATAGTAAGTGCAATGTAATTAGAGTTTGGTGATGCTATTACAGGACGCCTCCCCCTGAGTCACTCCTCCCCCATACCTTGTTCCACCTGTGAAATAACCTATGGCTCTAAACAATATTACCATGTAATTACATAGTTGCAATTCCAATAAAACAAAATATTGTTAATAACATAATTACTATCTAGTAATTAATACTAAGTAGTTACTATCAGGTAATTTGCTAATTTTGTACTTTAAACCATGTCAAATATGCCATGCCTATGGCTTTAGCCAGGGGGCTTTTGGGCCCAAAATTATAGTGTGGAGTAACCTTAATTAAGGTGTTGGAAAACCGAGTGGTAGTAGTAATGTAAATTGCCAGCTGGCTCCACTTGTGCTCAGGCACAGAACAAGCTGTTTAAATGATGTGATAACTCAACCTTGGGGCTGTGTGAACACTGTATTTATATAATGATTTTGTGGTTAACTCTTGTCTTCTCTATCCGATGCTTTAAATGTTTATTTATTTATTTAACCTTCATCTAACTAGGCAAATCAGTTAAGAATATCGCTAAAATATCCACAAAAGTAACAACGTAGGTCATTTGCAAAACCCCTAAGCAGTTGAAATTTACCATAAGTACATATTAATTTTTGTGTTTTAATGCACAATGCACTATTGTATGACAGGCCGGAAGACCCAAGCAACTAAACAAGGCTAACTCATGCTAGCTCAAGTTTACCATCTAACGCTTCTTTGCCGGCTAGCCTGTGCAGGAGTGAGCTAGCTGAACTACAAACTGATTTGATTGAATTAACAGGAATATGTGTTGACATAAACAGTAGGTACTGTATGTGTTGACATGTATGCAGACTATAGTATGCTTTTGTCAAAAAAAGCTGACAGCAATTCAAAGACGTATGCAATTTTGCTGGGAGAGAGAGGGAGCTGGCCACTTTTGTTCCCCTTACAATTATTGTAACTTTCCGACGTAACCTTGGGATTTTCCGTGGGTGTGGAGAAATGTTGTAGTATTGAGAGAACTTTTACATTTAAAAAAAATTTGTGAATATGCATGCCATATTATATATTTGTAATTTATTTAACCAGGTAAAACCCATTGAGGTTAGAAACCTCTTTTGCGAGGGCGACCTGGCAAGAAGGCAAAACAAGAAGATAGCGTGTCCATAAAATGTAACAGAAAAATAGAGAAAACACACAAGACAAAGTGTTAAAGTTAAAGATACAACTGCAGTTATCACAAACATTGTTGACGATCAGGGTCTTAAAAACAGGAAAAGACACTAACTCCCCTAACTTCAAAATCTTCTGAAGCATGTTCCAAGGTGAAGGGGCATTATGTGAAATTTTATTTTCCCCATCTCAGTTCTAACCTTAGGAGCAGACAAGGACAGCAGCGACTGTGAACGAAGACTGTATTGAGTGACTGATCTGGTCAGTAAGGAACAGAGATACAAAGATACATCCTATCAATGCTTTGTAAACAGAAATGCCCCAGTGCTTTAGCCTCCTGGTGGAGGGCTAGGTCCATTGCACTATAGCACACAAATCACAGTGATGGGTGAGAGATCTAGCGTTGGTGATACATCTTAAAGCACCATGATACACTGTGTCCAGAGTTTTTAAGGTACTTGCTGAGGCCTGCATATAGACAATATCACCATAATCCAGCACAAGTGCTTTGAACAAGATCCTTTCTGACTAACATTGAAAAGCAAGATTTGTTCCTGTAATAGCAATCCAATTTCAACTTCAGTTTCTCGGTCAAGGTATCAATGTGCTGTTGAAAATTCAACTTTTCATCTAACCAAGTCCCAAGATACTTATAGGAGGTGACTACAGTGCCTTGCGAAAGTATTCGGCCCCCTTGAACTTTGCGACCTTTTGCCACATTTCAGGCTTCAAACATAAAGATATAAAACTGTATTTGTTTGTGAAGAATCAACAACAAGTGGGACACAATCATGAAGTGGAACGATATTTATTGGATATTTCAAACTTTTTTAACAAATCAAAAACTGAAAAATTGGGCGTGCAAAATTATTCAGCCCCTTTACTTTCAGTGCAGCAAACTCTCTCCAGAAGTTCAGTGAGGATCTCTGAATGATCCAATGTTGACCTAAATGACTAATGATGATAAATACAATCCACCTGTGTGTAATCAAGTCTCCGTATAAATGCACCTGCACTGTGATAGTCTCAGAGGTCCGTTAAAAGTGCAGAGAGCATCATGAAGAACAAGGAACACACCAGGCAGGTCCGAGATACTGTTGTGAAGAAGTTTAAAGCCGGATTTGGATACAAAAAGATTTCCCAAGCTTTAAACATCCCAAGGAGCACTGTGCAAGCGATAATATTGAAATGGAAGGAGTATCAGACCACTGCAAATCTACCAAGACCTGGCCGTACCTCTAAACTTTCAGCTCATACAAGGAGAAGACTGATCAGAGATGCAGCCAAGAGACCCATGATCACTCTGGATGAACTGCAGAGATCTACAGCTGAGGTGGGAGACTCTGTCCATAGGACAACAATCAGTCGTATATTGCACAAATCTGGCCTTTATGGAAGAGTGGCAAGAAGAAAGCCATTTCTTAAAGATATCCATAAAAAGTGTCGTTTAAAGTTTGCCACAAGCCACCTGGGAGACACACCAAACATGTGGAAGAAGGTGCTCTGGTCAGATGAAACCAAAATTGAACTTTTTGCCAACAATGCAAAACGTTATGTTTGGCGTAAAAGCAACACAGCTGAACACACCATCCCCACTGTCAAACATGGTGGTGGCAGCATCATGGTTTGGGCCTGCTTTTCTTCAGCAGGGACAGGGAAGATGGTTAAAATTGATGGGAAGATGGATGGAGCCAAATACAGGACCATTCTGGAAGAAAACCTGATGGAGTCTGCAAAAGCCCTGATACTGGGACGGAGATT
Source organism: Oncorhynchus clarkii lewisi (assembly GCF_045791955.1). NCBI lineage: Eukaryota > Metazoa > Chordata > Actinopteri > Salmoniformes > Salmonidae > Oncorhynchus > Oncorhynchus clarkii. Next base: position 2,883,775 of record NC_092174.1, read on the forward strand.
TGTCTTCCAACAAGACAATGATCCAAAACATAAAGCAAAATCTACAATGGAATGGTTCAAAAATAAACATATCCAGGTGTTAGAATGGCCAAGTCAAAGTCCAGACCTGAATCCAATCGAGAATCTGTGGAAAGAACTGAAAACTGCTGTTCACAAATGCTCTCCATCCAACCTCACTGAGCTTGAGCTGTTTTGCAAGGAGGAATGGGAAAAAAATTCAGTCTCTCGATGTGCAAAACTGATAGAGACATACCCCAAGCGACTTACAGCTGTAATCGCAGCAAAAGGTGGCGCTACAAAGTATTAACTTAAGGGGGCTGAATAATTTTGCACGCCCAATTTTTCAGTTTTTGATTTGTTAAAAAAGTTTGAAATATCCAATAAATGTCGTTCCACTTCATGATTGTGTCCCACTTGTTGTTGATTCTTCACAAAAAAATACAGTTTTATATCTTTATGTTTGAAGCCTGAAATGTGGAAAAAGGTCGCAAAGTTCAAGGGGGCCGAATACTTTCGCAAGGCACTGTATCAATTTGCCTGCCTGTTATAGTTCAAATCTGCAAGTGACTATATCTGTTAACTTTCAGGGAAGAGAAAACCATAAATTATGTTTTCCTTTTGTTAAGCACAAGTTTCAATTGGAAAAGCTGCCTTTGAATAACATCTGTACAACTGTAAACCCTGAAAAGCATTCTCAATATTAGATGCGCTAGAATAAATAATTGGGTCATCAGCATACAGATGGAGATTTGCAGAGTCAACAGTCTTCCCTATATCCTTTATATACAGTGCAAAAAGGATCAGACCTAAAATTTAGCCCTGGGGAACTCCTTTTGTATGCCTTCGAAACTCAGATTTCCTACCCACCTGAGCTACACACTGTGTTCTGTCAGAAAGGTAGTTTTGGAACCAATCCAATGCATCAACACTTAAACCAACCTTTTTTAGTTTATAAAACAGTAGGGCATGGTCAGCAGGCCTTCGATAAGACAATAAAAAGTGAAACACTGTGATTTTTCTTGTCCTGAGCATCTAGAATATCACCTACAACCTTACTTACAGCAGTAATAGTACTATGCTTGGCTCTAAAACCCGACTGGAATTGAGATAAAACTTAGTTATTATAAATAAAGTCTTTGAACTGTGAGTTCACCAGGTTTTCCAAAACTTTTGCCAGTGCAGACAGCTTAGTTTAGAAAAAGTGTCTGATGCTTGTTGATTTCAATGAATACACTATTTAAATGTGTGCTGTGCCATGACACACCTCTGCGTTTAGCTGTGTCTTTTTTTTTTGTCAATTTTTTTTTCTTCTTTTTTTCCATTTTCACTGTCAGTGGATGACGAGCTGTCGGAGCTTGAAAAATCAGAGCCGACTCACACATCTTGTCAACATTGTCCCCTGAAACATAATGGGAGAGTTAGTCAAATGTTACAAAACAAACCTTTTCCAGTTACACGTGAAGATAAAGATTGCTGAACCTGACTGTGCGGTGCATGCAGCACACCGACAACCCACCACAACCAAGTCATTTTTTGATTTGTGTTAAGGTAATTAATCAATAGGGCTATCCCTCCATGTCGCACTCACTGGCACACACACGCGCTACGGTTTGGTGTTGATAAGATTTAATTGATTTAAACAATGAGCACGTGCCAATTTAGAAGCATATCTCCCATACCCCATACATTAATAGTTAGGGTATTTAGAGTAATTGGAATATTTAGAGTAGTGAAAGAAAGAAAGAAAAAAGAAAGAAAACAAATGGTATCAAAATGGGAGTTACGCAGCCCTTAAAGTACTCGGGAGCTGTTTTAATTTGAAATGACAAGCAATAGAACTCAGCAGACTTAACAATGGCCAGCCTGGAATGTTGAGCAAATTGAATAGGAGTCTATTGGAGCTTTCGGGTTATTATAAGGTCTGTAACATAAAAAGTAAAAGTAGTATCAAGAAGAAAAGTCATAGCTGGAAATAGCATGTAACCCTGGACTGAATACTGTTTCAGTAGTGATACTAGTTTAAGCTGTTTTTAAAGTAGATAGGGTACACAGAAAGTGGGCGGAAGAGGAGTAATAATATTAAGTATGCAGAATAACAAGAGTGTTCTTGCTTTCATGTTCTTTGAGTTCTGAGACTGGCAAACCAATGTGGGTTGTAGGGCCCAAGTAGTTCATTTCATTTTTTAAAATTTAACCATTATTTAACTAGGCCTGTTGCACTGAGATGTAGTGCCTTAGACCGCTGTGCCACCTGGGAGTTAATGAAGCTGGGATGCATGTTTGACAGAAACATTTGTTTGAATGGGAGTAGCTCTTCCTTTCCTGTTTCAATGAGTTGGCCAAAGTAAGCTGAACGAAGCCTATGATAGCATGCTTGTGGGTGTTCATTCCGAGCTTGTTTGACTGTGTTAGCCAGCGAGCTGTCGTGTTTGCGAGTCGCAGAACCACTGAATTCTATTTTCAAAGCAGTGGCAAGTTTCATGTAGTCGTTTTGCACTGTTTTGCACCGGAGGACCTGAGCCCTTGGCAAAGTGGGTGGGGTTAAATCCTTCCTGTTTGGCCCTGTCCGAGGGTGTCATCAGATGGGGCCACAGTGTCTCCTGACCCCTCCTATCTCAGCCTCCAGTATTTATGCTGCAGTAGTTTATGTGTCGGGGGGCTAGGGTCAGTTTTTTTATATCTGGAGTACTTCTCCTGTCTTATCTGGTGTCCTGTGTGAATTTAAGTATGCTCTCTCTAATTCTCTCTTTCTCTCTTTATTTCTCTCTCTCAGAGGACCTGAGCCCTAGGATCATGCCTCAGGACTACCTGGCATGATGACTCCATGCTGTCCCCAGTCCACCTGGCCGTGCTGCTTCTCCGGTTTCAACTGTTCTGCCTGCGGCTATGGAATCCTGACCTGTTCACCGGACATGCTACCTGTCCCAGACGTGCTGTTTTCAACTCTCTAGAGACAGCAGGAGTGGTAGAGATACTCATAATGATCGGCTACGAAAAGCCAACTGACATTTACTCCTGAGGTGCTGACTTGCTGCACCCTCGACAACTACTGTGATTATTATTATTTGACCATGCTGGTCATTTATGAACATTTGAACATCTTGGCCATGTTCTGTTATAATCTCCACCCGGCACAGCCAGAAGAGGACTGGTCACCCCTCATAGCCTGGTTCCTCTCTAGGTTTCTTCCTAGGTTTTGGCCTTTCTAGGGAGTTTTTCCTAGCCACCGTGCTTCTACACCTGCATTGCTTGCTGTTTGGGGTTTTAGGCTGGGTTTCTGTACTTTGAGGCATCAGCTGATGTACGAAGGACTATATAAATACATTTGAATTGCTTTTGATTTGATTTGCACGTGTTGCTGTCATAGACCGATAAACAGGTAAAGCTTGTCAGTACCCGTAGCATTTAGGTAGCCATCCAAGGCGTCCTCTATGTCTGATAAGAACGTCTCAGTGTCGTTTGGCTTCCCTGGAGCGTGGTCAAAGTTGCAGAAGTTATTGAAAATTTTGTAAAGAAGTTTTGTCCCAAGTGCAAAAAGAGGGAAGACTTCATCTTGTGGGGAATTTTGGGCTGAAAGGCCAAGCGAAGCCAAGCTTTGGCATTGTTGGCGAGGAGGCGCCATGTTACTCTGTGCTGAATGGCCAAGAGGAAAAGACTGAGGGACACCTGAGAGAGGTAAAGTCTGAAACCTTCTGTCGTCTTCACTCCTTTGTGGACCGAGCTCTGATTGTGAGCTTGGTTGCTTGGTTGGGTAGTCATGATGTATCGGGTGACTGTTCTGAAGTTCCTCCAGATGGTACCTAAGGGTGGTATTCTGCTGCATAGCAAAGATCACTTGGGCTCTTAGAGTACTTATTTTACACAAGTGTGTCGCACTTGCTCCGTTCAGCCTCATACTTATCTGTCATGGTTTGCAGGTAGAAGTCTTGAGTGCGGAGTGAGAGATTCAGTGATGAGATTTCCTCCGCTTGCTTAGAGATACATTTTTCATTCTTCCTCACCTGTGTTCTCTCATCATTAATTTGGTCAGCGACTTCAATGAGTTCCGCTCATCCAACTTGGTCAATGTGTTCATTAACTAATTGTCTTTGGTCTGCAGCATTCAGACTAGAACATTATTTCTTTGAGTGTTGTTCATCAACACTGCATGCATGTTACCAAGTTGAGCACACCTATTTATAGCTAACTTTTCAGATTTATCTGCTTTGGTGTGGACTTCGTTGTATTTATTTATGGCTAAATCGATTTTGTTCAAGAGTTTGTGCTCGTTCGTCATCATAAGTTTATGCCATTGCTTTTACTTGTTCCGTTCTCAAATGCAATTCCTCGGCTAGTAGTATCTTTTCTGTTTCGGCTTTTGTCATTAGTTTCCTGGTTCTCTCCATTTGTCCCTTCATCTCAACTGTTTGTTGCTCGTGCTTCTGCTGTGCACTGCGGTACTGGACGGAAGTCAATCTCTGCTGCCGGCCATACATCAGGGCTAAACTGGAGAGAACCTTTACAAGGCCTGTGCCTGATGATTTATATTGGAGGGTGTTTTTGGGGGCCACCCTCTCTGACAGCTTGCTCATTATTATTCCTTGTTTTTAGTTTGGGTTTTGACGTTAATAAATCATCAATACTGGATCAGTAATGTGGTAGTTGGACTTCAATGAACTTGCAAAACAAACCTTAAATGATTTAGCAATGTTAATGATTAATCATACCTGTATAGGCTATCTGGGAATGAAACTTTAATTAACCTGAAAGCATTGCTGTATCTACAGTACGAGTCAAAAGGTTTGGACACAGCTACTCATTCAAGGGTTTTTCTTTATTTGACTATTTTCTACATTGTAGAAAAGTAGTGAAGACTTCAAAACTATAAATAACACACACGGAATCATGTAGTAACCAAAAAAGTGTTAAACAATCAAAATGATAAATTATTTTGGAAGCTACATTACATTACGATTCACGTATAGCTAGTTGATGGTTATGAATTGAAATGTTTGCTTTGTGTTGTTTCGTCTCTATTGCCATTGTCCTGGCTGGAAGGGGCAGTGAATGGGTAAGTCCAAAGTAAGTCAAAATGACTAACTGGCAAGCTAGCTAGCCACAAATAGTTGGTATGTAGCTACATTAGTTTTAGGTCATTTTTGCCTGATTAACTAGCTGGCTAGCTAAATTATTACAATTTACATACAGTATGAGTCAAACGTTTGGACACACTTACTCATTCTGGGTTTTTACAAAAAAACTGTTTTCTACATTGTAGAATAATAGTGAAGACATCAAAACTATGAAATAACACATATGGAATCATGTAGTAACCATAAACGTGTTAAACAAACCAAAATATATTTTATATTTGATATTCTTCAAAGTAGCCACCCTTTGCCTCCAATGGCCTACCACCCACTGGGCACAAACTGATTAAATCAACGTTGTTTCAACGTGGAATCTAGTGCATGTTCATGATATCATGCATAGATCATCACAATTGCTGTAATAATCTGTGCAGAATCTCAAACGGCATTGATGACTTGCACCATGTACAGTACATTACATGTAATCTCAACTGCAATCCAGGTCATTTGGTTCTACTATTAGATGAAGTACAGTAAAAACACCTTCATCTGTTGTATATCTTTGTATTTGTATTTATTAGGGATCCCTGCCAAGGCAGCAGCTACTCTTCATGGGGTCCAAACACAATAAGGCTACCTTGATATTTGACATAAAACAAAAGATAAAACAGTACATCATATAGCATTATTAAACTATTAAATATCTACAAAACAAGATGCATAATTCCACCATACAACATTATTTCAATGTACTTGTGTTTAGAATGCTAGCATTTGTGTGCGTATGCATGTGTCTGTACCTGTGTGTGTCTCTTCACAGTCCCCGCTGTTCCCTAAGGTGTATTTTTTTATCAGTTTAAAAAAAATCTGATTCTACTGCTTGCATCAGTTACCTGATGTGGAATAGAGTTCCACGTAGTCATGACTCTATGTAGTAATGTGCGCCTCGCATAGTCTGTTCGGGATTTGGGAATTGTGAAGAGACCTCTAGTGGCATGTCTTGTGGAGTATGCATGGGTGTCTGAGCTAAAAAATAAAGAGATAAAAATACAGCTAATGAAACAGCGGGGACAGTGAAGCAACACAACCATAGGCACAAACACATGCATACACACACACACATGATAACATGCGCACTATACACACACGTACACATGGATTATGTACTGTAGATATGTGGTAGTGGTGGAGTAAGAGCCTGAGAGTACACAGTGTGTTGTGAAATCTGTGAATGTAATGTAATGTTTTTAAAATTGTATAAACTGCCTTAATTTTGCTGGACCCCAGGACGAGTAGCTGCTGCCTTGGTACCAGCTAATGGGGATCCATAATAAATACAAATACAAATCTTAGCTAATGTTGTATCAACATGGTTGACCAACTTGGTCAATTTCCACATTATTTATTATAAGGTTTAGTTGAGGATTAGGATTTAGTGAATGATTTGTGCCAAATACAATGCTTTTAGTTTTTGACATTTTTAGGAATAACTTATTCTTTGCCACACATTCTGAAACTAACTGCAGCTCTTTGTTAAGTTTCACTTGCTGTAGTAACTAACGTGTATAGTGTTGAGTCATCCCCATACATAGACACACTGGCTTTACTTAAACCCATTGGCATGTTGTTTGTAAAGATAGAAAGAATAAATAAGTAAGGTGCCTAGACAGCTTCCCTGGGGAATTCCTGATTCTACCTTGATTATGTTGGATAGGCTTCGATTAAAGAACACCCTCTGTGTTCTGTTAGACAGGTAACTCCACAATGTAGCAGGGGGTATAAAGCCATAACACATACATTTTCCCAGCAGCTGACTATGATCGATAATGGGAAAAGCCACACTGAAGTCTATATTTTGATCATCAATTTCTCTCAATCAATCAGACATTTGTGTAAGTGCTGTGCTTGTTACATGTCCTTCCCTATATGCGTGCTGAAAGTCTGTTGACAGTTTCTTTTCTGTAAAATAGCATTGTATCTGGTCAAACACAACTTTTTCCAAAAGTTTACTCAGGGTTGTTGTCAGGCTGATTGGTTGGCTGTTTGAGCAAGTAAAGGGCGCTTTACGATTCTTATGTAAGGTAATTTAATTACCTTTGCTTCCCTCCAGGCCTGAGGGCACACACTTTCTTGTAGGCTTAAATTGAAGATATGGCAAATAGGACTGGCAATATTGTCCGCTATTATCCTGAGTAATTTCCCATCCTAGTTGTCAGACCCGGTGGCTTGACTTTGTTGATACACAACAAATATTTCACAAATATTTCACACTCACTTTATGGAATTCAATATGGTCAGATATACTTGGATGTGTAGTGTCAGCATTTTTTGCTGGCATGTCATGCCTACATTTTAATCTTGCCAGTTGGTAATATCAGTGGGTTTTGTGATGAATGAGCGATCTGATTCAATGAATGATGGAGCTTGTTGAGGCTTTTTCCCCCAAATTTCATTTAAGGTACTCCAAAGCCTTTTTTATGTAATTTCTTTGTTTCATAGTATAGTTTCTTCTTATTTTTATTCAGTTTAGTCACAAGATTTCTCAATTTGCAATACGTTTGCCAATCGTTTGTGCTGCCAGACTTATTTGCCATACCTTTTGCCTCATCCCTCTCAACCATACAATTTCAGTTAACCATCAATCCAAGGGGATTTAACCATTTTTACAGTAATTTTCTTAATAGGTGCTTGCTTATTAGAACTGGATTAAGCAATTTCATTACACACTGCAGACCAGCAAATATTATTTACATCAACATGACCTCTTAAACACTAAATTCGGCCCGGCCTTTGGAACTTTGGTTTTCCTAGATATGGCTACTATATTGTGATCACTACAACCGATGGATTAGGATTCTGCTTGAAAGCAAATTCATGCAGCATTAGTAAACAATATATCTGACATTGTATTCCCATTGGAAATGGGTTGTGCTTTCAGATGGTTGAAAGAATGGTAATAATACATTGGAAATTCTACAAAGCTATGGCTGTCTTTTTGAGTGAGTGACTATAGGTTGTAATCTCACTGATCAATGTATCAACCAAATATTACCCAATTATCTATGATCCCTGCAGGAGGCCTTTTGCCTTTTGTAGATAGGAATTTGTTCTTAATTAATTAACTTGCTAGTTTAATTAAGGTTTATTAAAAAATAAAAATGTAAAATGACGTGGTGTGCTCAGTCTTTTTATTCAGCCCAAGAACACATACAGTGCATTCGGAAAGTAGCACTGGCTGGGCCACTCAAGGACATTCCGAGACTTGAGCAACTCCCGAAGCAAGTCCTGCGTTCATTTTTCCCTTAATACTGACCAGTCTCCCAGTCCCTGCTGCTGAAAAACATCCCCACGGCATGATGCTGCCAACCCCCTGCTTCACCGTAGGGATGGTGCCAGGTTTCCTCCAGACGTGACGCTTGGTATTCAGGCCAAATAGTTCATTCTTGGTTTCATCACACCAGAAAATATTGTTTCTCATGGTCTGAGAGTCTTTAGGTGCCTTTTGGCAAACTCCAAGCAGGCTGTGGTGTGGCTTTTACAGAGGAGCGGCTTCCATCTGGCCACTCTACCATAAAAGCCTGACTGGTGGAGTGCTGCATAGATGGTTGTCCTTCTGGATGGTTCTCCCATCTCCACAAGGAACTCTATAGCTCTGTCAGAGTGACCATCGGGTTCTTCGTCACCTCCTTGAGCATGGTCCTTCTCCCCCTATTGCTCAGATAGAGCTGGCCACCCAGCCTAGGAAGAGTCTTGGTGGTTCCAAATTTTATCAATATAAGAATAATGGAGGCCACTGTGTTCTTGGGGACCTTCAATGCTGCAGAAATGTTTTGGTACCCTTCCCCAGATCTGTGCCTCAACACAATCCTGTCTCTGAGCTCTTCTGGACAATTCCTCTGACCTCATGGCTTGTTTTTGCTCTGATATGCACTGTCAACTGTGGGACCTTAAATAGACAGACGTGTGCCTTTCCAAATCATATCCAATCAATTGAATTTACCACAGATGGACTCCAATGAAGTTATAGAAACATCTCAAGGATCAATGGAAACAGGATGCACCTGAGCTCAATTTCAAGTCTCATAGCAAAGGATCTGAATACTTATGTAAATAAGGTATTTCTGTTTTTTTATTTTTAATACGTTTGCAAAAAACTCTAAACCTGTTTTTGCTTTGTCATTATGGGGTATTGTGTGTAGATTGCTGATGATTTGCATTTTTTTTCATCCATTTTAGAATAAGGCTGTAACGTAACAAAATGTAGAAAGAGTAAAGAGGTCTAAATACTGTCCAAAGGCAATGTATATACAAAAGTATGTAGAAACCCCTTCAAATTAGTGGTTACGGCTATTTAAACCACACCCGTTGCTGAAAGGTGTATACAATTTTGCACACCGCCATGCAATCTCCGTAGACAAACATTGGCAGTAGAATGGCCTTACTGAAGAGCTCAGTGACTTTCAATGTGGCACTGTCATAAGATGCCACCTAACCAAAAAATTATTTTGTCTAATGTCCATCCTGCTAGAGCTGCTCCGGTCAACTGTAAGTGCTGTTATTGTAAAGTTTAAACGTCTGGAGCAACAATGGCTCAAATCAAAAAGCGGGACTGCCAAGTGCTGAAATTGCTAAAGAATTGCCTGTCGTCGGGTGCAACACTCACTACCGTGTTCCAAACGGCCTCTGGAAGCAACGTCTGAAGGATATGTTCGACAAGCAGATGTCCACATACTTTTGGTCATGTATTTATGTTCAGGCCTTGTTCTGACATTTCTTGATTTACATTTTTGGGGATTGTGTGTATTGTTTTATATTGTTAGATATTACTGAACAGTTGGAGGTAGAAACATAAGCAGTTCACTGCACCTGCGATAACATCAGCAGAATATGTGTAATATTTATCTTGCACATCCTTATGTTATTGAGAGATAAACATGGCAATACTTTCACAGAATGAACATAATGGAAGATAGTTCCCACGTGACGAGTGCTTGCTTTGTTATCCAACTGACCTTGTGTCCTTTCTGTCATCCTGTGAACCTTGTTCATTGCTACACCCATATAATGAACAAGAATATAAACGCAACACAAGTGTAAAGTGTTGGTCCCATGTTTCATGAGCAGAAATATAATATCCTTGAAATATTCCAAACACCCAAAAAGGGTATTTCTCTCAAATTACTGTATGTGCTCCCTTGCCAAGATAATCCATCCACCCTGACAGGTATGGCATATCAAGAAGCTGATTAAACAGAATGATGACTGCACAGGTGCACTTTGTGGGGGGACAATAAAAGGACACTCTAAAATGTGCAGTTTTGTAACGCAACACAATGCCACAGATGTCTTAAGTTTTGAGGGAGCTTGCAATAGGCATCCTGACTGCAGGATTGTCCACCAAAACTGTAGCCAGAGAATATAATGTTTTTTTCTCTACCATAAACCGCCTCCAATGTTGTTTTACAGAATTTGGCAATACGTCCAACCGGCCTCACAACCACAGGCCACGTGTAACCACGCCAGCCCAGGACCCCCACATCTGGCTTCTTTATTTGCGAGATCGTCTGACAACAGCCACAAGGATAGCTGATTTAACAGGAGTATTTCTGTCTGTTATAAAGTTCTGATTGGCTGGGTCTGGCTCCCCAGTGGGTGAGCCTATGCCCTTCCCAGGCCCACCTATGGCTGCGCCCCTGCTCAGTCATATGAAATCCTTAGGTTAAGGCCTAATGGATTTATTTGAATTTACTGATTTCCTTATATGAACTGTAACTCAGAATGCCAAGAGTGTGCAAAGCTGTGATCAAGGCAAAGGGTGGCTACTTTGAAGAATCTCAAATATAAAAAATGATTTGACTAGTACATTTTTTGAAGGGTTTACAAGATTGTGTAATTCATTGTTTTGATGTCTTCACTATTATTGTACAATGTAGGAAATGTCAAAATAAAGAAAAACCATTGAATGAGTCATCCTATGGAGTCCAAACTTTTGACTAGTACTGCATGTGTAGGGTTGGTTTCTGGTGCAATGTCTTATTTTTTCATTTTTGTATCACAACTGTAACGTGATTGAACAAACAGTACCACACAGTAGGTGGCGGAAAATGCACCAAAAAAAATGGTGAAATCCATGATACCAAAGAAGAAGAAAGGCATTTATTGAACCTTGATTTTAGCAGATGTATGGCGCCTGCTAGATAGACACAGATCTATGATCGTTTTCAATCGTTCTTTTACCATTCTTTTTACCATTTCATTTCATCCTTTTTACCTTGATAAGTTTTTACCATCAATATCAATTGGAACCTGTCTATGTATACCTGTAAACCATCATTTCTTTTACAACTCATCAACAAAGAATCGTGACAAACCTGGACATTATTTCTGTGAGTAGCATACACTAAATAGGATTTTGTTGACACCAATACATTATACTGGTATATCATGCCTTTTCTTGAACATACAGTATAAAGAAATATGTAAACCTGTAAAGTGTCTGAAAGAAGTGGTCCTTTTAGAATGTTGGGACATGTTTGATGCCACTACAGCCACCATCACTCTCCATATTCCCCTTATAGTGATGATGTAGACTTTAGGTCCCTTTTCCAGTATTCATCATGTTGCTGAATAAGAACATATGCAAGAAAAGTAACCCAGCAAGTTAACGATATGGGAATGGTAAATGAAAATATTCCACACAAGATGTTACTATGTACACAATATGTATCATTAACATATCTTATTAAGGATAAGGATCTGCATCTGTCCTCGTGCTCCTAGACCTTAGTTCTGCTTTTGATACCATCGATCACCACATTCTTTTGGAGAGATTGGAAACCCAAATTGGTCTACACGGACAAGTTCTGGCCTGGTTTAGATCTTATCTGTCGGAAAGATATCAGTTTGTCTCTGTGAATGGTTTGTCCTCTGACAAATCAACTGTAAATTTCAGTGTTCCTCAAGGTTCCGTTTTAGGACCACTATTGTTTTCACTATATATTTTACCTCTTGGGGATGTTATTCGAAAACATAATGTTAACTTTCACTGCTATGCGGATGACACACAGCTGTACATTTCAATGAAACATGGTGAAGCCCCAAAATTGCCCTTGCTAGAAGCATGTGTTTCAGACATAAGGAAGTGGATGGCTGCAAACTTTCTACTTTTAAACTCGGACAAAACAGAGATGCTTGTTCTAGGTCCCAAGAAACAAAGAGATCTTCTGTTGAATCTGACAATTAATCTTAATGGTTGTACAGTCGTCTCAAATAAAACTGTGAAGGACCTCGGCGTTACTCTGGACCCTGATCTCTCTTTTGAAGAACATATCAAGACCATTTCAAGGGAAGCTTTTTTCCATCTACGTAACATTACAAAAATCAGAAACTTTCTGTCCAAAAATGATGCAGAAAAATTAATCCATGCTTTTGTCACTTCTAGGTTAGACTACTGCAATGCTCTACTTTCCGGCTACCCGGATAAAGCACTAAATAAACTTCAGTTAGTGCTAAATACGGCTGCTAGAATCCTGACTAGAACCAAAAAATTTGATCATATTACTCCAGTGCTAGCCTCTCTACACTGGCTTCCTGTCAAAGCAAGGGCTGATTTCAAGGTTTTACTGCTAACCTACAAAGCATTACATGGGCTTGCTCCTACCTATCTCTCTGATTTGGTCCTGCCGTACATACCTACACGTACGCTACGGTCACAAGACGCAGGCCTCCTAATTGTCCCTAGAATTTCTAAGCAAACAGCTGGAGGCAGGGCTTTCTCCTATAGAGCTCCATTTTTATGGAACGGTCTGCCTACCCATGTCAGAGACGCAAACTCGGTCTCAATCTTTAAGTCTTTACTGAAGACTCATCTCTTCAGTGGGTCATATGATTGAGTGTAGTCTGGCCCAGGATTGGGAAGGTGAACGGAAAGGCTCTGGAGCAACGAACCGCCCTTGCTGTCTCTGCCTGGCCGGTTCCCCTCTTTCCACTGGGATTCTCTGCCTCTAACCCTATTACAGGGGCTGAGTCACTGGCTTACTGGGGCTCTCTCATGCCGTCCCTGGAGGGGGTGCGTCACCTGAGTGGGTTGATTCACTGATGTGGTCATCCTGTCTGGGTTGGCGCTTTGGTGCTTTGGCAAAGTGGGTGGGGTTATATCCTTCCTGTTTGGCCCTGTCCAGGGGTGTCCTCGGAAGGGCCACAGTGTATCCTGACCCCTCCTGTCTCAGCCTCCAGTATTTATGCTGCAGTAGTTTATGTGTCGGGGGGCTAGGGTCAGTTTGTTATATTTGGAGTACTTCTCCTGTCCTATTCGGTGTCCTGTGTGAATCTAAGTGTGCGTTCTCTAATTCTCTCCTTCTCTCTTTCTTTCTCTCTCTCGGAGGACCTGAGCTGTAGGACCATGCCCCAGGACTACCTGACATGATGACTCCTTGCTGTCCCCAGTCCACCTGGCCGTGCTGCTGCTCCAGTTTCAACTGACCTGAGCCCTAGGACCATGCCCCAGGACTACCTGACATGATGACTCCTTGCTGTCCCCAGTCCACCTGACCGTGCTGCTGCTCCAGTTTCAACTGTTCTGCCTTATTATTATTCGACCATGCTGGTCATTTATGAACATTTGAACATCTTGGCCATGTTCTGTTATAATCTCCACCCGGCACAGCCAGAAGAGGACTGGCCACCCCACATAGCCTGGTTCCTCTCTAGGTTTCTTCCTAGGTTTTGGCCTTTCTAGGGAGTTTTTCCTAGCCACCGTGCTTCTACACCTGCATTGCTTGCTGTTTGGGGTTTTAGGCTGGGTTTCTGTACAGCACTTTGAGATATCAGCTGATGTACGAAGGGCTATATAAATACATTTGATTTGATTTGATTACTTACAATTGCAAGATTCACAATTTAAAGAAACACACACACACACTCCTACACTACCCACCCCCTTAGCGCCCTTTGTCCTCCTGCTATGGTATCAGTCATGGATGTGTCAACTGTTTCCCTTTTTTCTAGTACGGTGGATGTGCATTCACTCTCACAGTGAGAGAATGAGTTAGTGACTATGAGTAAAGCTGCTACCAAAGCCAATTATATCACCCACCACTGCGACCTGTATGCTCTAGTCGGCTGGCCCTCGCTACATATTCGTCGCCAGACCCACTGGCTCCAGGTCCTCTATCAGTCTATACTAGGTAAAGCTCCTCCTTATCTCAGCTCACTGGTCACGATAACAACACCCACCCGTAGAGCACGCTCTCCGGCAGGTATATCTCACTGGTCATCCCCAAAGCCAGCACCTTCTTTGGCCACCTTTCCTTCCAGTTCTCTGCTGCCAGCGACTGGAACGATTGCAAAAATCGGCTGAAGCTGGAGACATTTCCCTCACTAACTTTAAACATCAGCTATCTGAGAAGCTAACCGATCGCTACATAGTCCATCTGTAAATAGCCCACCCAATCCACCTACCTCATTCCCATATTGTTTTATTTACTTTTCTGCTCTTTTGCACACCAGTATCACTACTTGCACATCATCATCTGCTCATCTATCACTCCAGTGTTAATCTGTTAAACTGTAATTACTTCGCTACTATGGCCTATTTATTGCCTTACCTCCTCACGCCATTTGCACACACTGTATATAGACTTTCTTTTTTTCTATTGTGTTATTGACTGCATGCTTGTTTATTCCATGTGTAACTCTGTTGTTGTTTGTGTCGCACTGCTTTGCTTTATCTTGGCCAGGTCGCAGTTGCAAATGAGAACTTGTTCTCAACTAGCTTACCTGGTTAAATAAAAAATTAAATAAATTAAAAAATTAAAAAAGCGTCTACACATAGCAGTAAATATGTTTGAAGTAGCCTAACCCAGTGGTTCTCAAACCTCTCCTCTGAGATCCACAGACATTTCACAATTTTTATGTAGCCTTGAACTAGTTCACCTGATTCATTTAGTCAAGGGCTTGATGACAAGTTGAATCAGGCGTGCTATCTTTGGAATAGATAAAATACATGGAACGGCTGGGGGTTTCAGAGGAGAGGTTTGAGAACCACTTGCCTAACCTATCGGAAATATTGTGAGTCTCTTCAGAACTTAGTGTGTGACATTATTACAACAAATGAAAAGGCTCAGCTGTTGTCCAAATAGACTTTCAAAGGGTGTTTGGATTGTAATAATTTTGTGATTACGCTACGTTTCGGTTTAATTCTTAAGCATAAATGATCCGGTCTGCTAAGTAAATGCCAACACAAGTCCCTTCTGACATTATAATCAGTGAATATCTATGATACTGTAGTTTTGACGAGTCCCTATTACTCTATGGGTCGGTTTCCCAGCACAGATTAGGCCTACATTGAGAAGGATGAAAATTGAGAATGAGGTTTAGGCTTAATCTGCGTCTGGGAAACCAGCCCGATAATGTGAGCATATCTATGTGATTTACCTAGTGTTTCATAGGACATTGTATGGTAATAGGCACTTTCTGGTACTTGAAAGAATTCAACATCGGTAGCTACCTGTTGCCAAAATAGTGCCTAGTGGTGTTCTCAATGAATCAGATTGAAACAAGCAAGTAAATCATAGATTATTACTGTGTAAATACTATTTTATCATTGAATTTTTCCAGAAATATTCCTCTGAAAATACCTAGTAATGTATGTTATGTAACAAAGTTCTTCTACAATATTAGAAAGTCTTATTTTTTGTATACAGTTCTCTAAATGGGTGATTATAGTGACAATACAGTTAAGAGCACCATATATATCAAATACACATTGTGTCTTTAATACAGTAAATATAGTCTTTCCACTCTCTGTTTAGAGAGAATTTCTCCTCCTTGCAGTACTGCCTCACAGTGACAGCCTATCACGCCAGTTTACATCACCACATCGCTATGGCAACACCATCTCGCAACAGGACGAGAGGGGGTGAGCATGCGCTTAGATCAGTTGTCAGGGAATGAACTCACTCACCCCATCAAGTATCCACAGGTCCATAATAGGCCCTAAATGTGGATATGCATCCACTGATCTCAGATTAGCTTGTTCTGGTGGACAGGATTGGAGGTGCACCTCTGACACTGGTTCAAAGTCAGTGCTCGTGGTCGTGGGTGAGAAATTCCCTCGGTCTTCATGTACGGCTGCACAGCTGGGCCTTACTTTTATGTCAAAGATGGGCTGTCATTATGTGGCTAAGCTTCAGTCATCCCTGTCCAAATCAAAATCAAATGTATTATGATCAATGGTCTCGGAGATGCTTTATGAACACCAGGCCCAGAACTTCACTTTCCTTAGTGTGTGTGTTTAGAGACGGAGGTGTATTTCATGTATAGATAGGACACATATGGACGACAAAGGGATGGTCTCTATTGTTACGTCGCAGGTGTGAACACTGTGTGTTGTGTGAAAAGCACTTTATGCGAAAAATCAAAGCTCACTCGCTCACGCACTCGTCTTTGCTGTGTATGTCCTTCGACTCCTTAGCAGCCAGTGAACACACAGGCAATACTTTCTCGGCTGTCATTTTGATTACAGCCATTTCCAGCTAAGGAGTTCGCCCCAGCTCTATCAATTTGGGAGTTGTCAATTTGGGAATTGACCCACTAAACACCCAAAAAGTGTATGTGGGGGGGGGGGGGGGGGGGGGGGGGGGGGCACTGAGGGTAAGTTTCATAGGAGGCAGCTGTTGGTGTAATGGCAAGGCCTTGAGCGAAGTTCAGTGGAGTGCCCAGCAGTTATTGTTTCAGAGACATGTTCAGTAAATCCCCCACAATAGCACACACACTCAGATGCCATATCCTGTTGGCGTCTTTGCAGTCGTCAATTTCATCTTTTGTATTTTTCATGACCTTACTGTTGTTTTAACATATTATAGATAGATATACATATTACAACACATACCCAATTCTTGCCAGGTTGTTAAGCTTAGATACAGTATATGGCGGTGGCAATATGAGAGATTAGGTTCCCCACCAGTCTTCCTTCACACTCATAATTTAACCATGCTCTAAAACTAATTAGCTTCCTTCAGTGTCATAAAACACTGCTTGGTCTTTGTTTGTATGCTACTGTTATATATCAAGCTAATAATTGTGCTAGAATGACTGTACGAGCGACAATGTCAAAGATTTTTTTTGTGTTATATGCAGAGCACTCCGATGTTGATTATTAAGCTATGTGTGACCCTATGAATTTATTGAATGTAAGTAAGGAAGCTGATACTAAAACTATTACTTGCTGCTGCAGGAAGTAAAATGGCTTCTATTTGCCATTTTGTTGTTTGCTCCACCAATGTTGGTAGGAGCTGTGTGCTTAGTGTTTATATATTATTGTTATTTATCAGAGGACCTCACCGCTCCAAAAAGGGGGTGTAGTTTGGCTACTTCGCTTAAGTGCTACACCAAGTCTGAATCAGTCCCTTTATTTTATTTTTGTTAACTTAATGAAGTTGAACAAACATATCGAGAGTTGCAGGCCTGTTGACAGCAAGTCAGTTGTTGGGGGCTTGGCAACTTTATATTCCATTTTGTTGGACTCGAGCAATACATTCCCACGTGCGAGATGAAAGTGTGTGCTTTTACAAACATAGTTCACTGTTTTATATTTTGTTTCATGTGTAATGTGGGTGCTTTGGTGTGTATGGATCCCCAGGAAGAGTAGCTGCTACCAAGGCAGTAGCTAATGGGGATCCCAAATAAATACAAACACATGCTTTCTCGTATCACTAGAATGGGAACGAGAGAGCACCCGCATGCTCGAACACAGAAAAGTATCACTCAAGTCCAATAAAAAGGAATAACATGGCAAATAAAGTAAGGAATTACACAATGTCATGTGTACAACATCTAAAGACCTGCATCACTATACTGAGAGCTTTGCTGTTTCTAAAAGGACATATGTGGGTGTTTTTGGAACCGTTAGTCATGTTTATCAGTGGCGCCATACTGCAGAACGAACAATGAGGCCTGGCCAAGTCTATTGCGCTTTCCGGTCTAAATCAGTCCGTGATAGGAAAAGAACCAGGGGCCATATGTATCAAGTGTCTTATAGTTGGAGAGCTGATCTACAGGATCGGGTCCCACCTGTCCATTTGTTCTAAAAGACAAAACGGATCCTAAATCACTACTGAGACGCTTGATTCCCAGGGTTGGGTAGATTACTTTCTAAATGTAATCTGTTACAGTTACCTGTTGGAAATTGTGATCAGTGAGGTTTTTTTTGTATTTTTTATTTTATCTTTATTTAACTAGGCAAGTCAGTTAAGAACAAATTCTTATTTTCAGTGACGGCCTAGGAACAGGGGGTTAACTGCCTTGTTCAGGGGCAGCTCAGGGATTCGGTCTTGCAACTGTTCGGTTACTAGTCCAACACTCTAATCACTAGGCTACCTTCTGCCCCAAGTAACCTTTGGATTACTCATACTCAGTTACTATTAGATTGCTATCCCCTAAAGAGGAATTAGAAGACAAACATGATTATTACCAACTGAACGACATCTATTGCAGGATAAATCAATATGAGTTTACATAGCTGGCCATAAAAGAATGTTGCATTTTACTTATGTAGGCTTCTTCTAGCCCATTGCTTTCTACTACAGATAATATGATTTGGTTTTTAATGTATAGGTTATTTCTAAGTCTGTTAGATTTCCAGTCATTCCAATTAATTGAATACCCCTCGATCCTTTTTCAAAAGTATTTGTTATCAGATTGCAATATTTTTGCTGGTAACGTAACGGATTAGTTTGTTTTTTTGTAATCTGTTACCTGCAATCCGTTACTCCCCAACCCTGTTGATACCTATGGCTCAGAAGTATAACTGGATTCAAGGGCCAGATTTCAGTAGCCCTAGTATTCTAGAGTTCTAGCGAAGTAGAAAGCTTCAAGTTCCTCTGTGTACACCTCATTGACGATCTGAAATGGTCCACCCACACAGACAGTTTGGTGAAGAAGGCGCAACACTGTCTCATCAACCTCAGGAGGCTGAAGAAATGTAGCTTGGCACCTAAAACCCTCAAACTTTTACATATGCACAATTGAGAACATCCTGTCGGGCTGTATCGGGCTGTCTGGCAACTGCACCGTCTGCAACCACAGGACTCTCCAGAGGATGGTACGGTATGCCCTACACATCCCTGGGGGCAAACTACCAGCCCTCCAGGACACCTACAGCACCCGATGTCTCAGGAAGTCCAAAAAGATCATCAAGGACAACAACCACCCGAGCTACTGCCTGGGTACCCTGCTCTCATCCAGAAGGTGAGGTCAGTGTAGGTGCATCAAAGCTGGGTCCGAGAGACTGAAAAACAGCATCTATCTCAAGGCCACCAGACTGTTAAATAGCCATCACTAGGCGGCTTCCACCCGGTTACGTAATCCTGCACCTTAGAGGCTGCTGCCCTATATACATAGACTTGAAATCCCTGGCCACTTTAATAATGGAACACTAGTCACTTTAATAACATTTACATATTTTTGCTTTACTCATCTCATATACTATATTCTATTCTATGCCACTACGACATTGCTCGTCCTATATTTATATATTTCTTAATTCCATTCTTTTACTTTTAGATGTGTATTTTTAGATATTACTACACTGTTGGAGCTAGAAACACAAGTATTTTGCTACACCTGCAATAACATCTGCTAAACATGTGTATGTGAACAATACAATTTGATTTGACATCAATAACATATACTGATCTCCAGCAGAGCTCTTGCCTGGTGTGTACGTCTTCCTCTCTAATTCTTTCCCCTACGCCCTAGCTTTGAAATTGAGAAAAAGAACCACAGTGAGGACCTGCTCAGTCAGTCAGCTAAATGACATGGCTGCTTTGAAACTGCTCTCAACCGTCGCTCATGTTGCCTTCAAAGCACAGACACATCAGGGAGAAAAAAAGGAACCAACTCCTCTGTGAACAAGAAAAAGAAGAGACTGAAGAAGGGGTCCTCAGGAAGTGAAGGAATAAAATAGCCTGTTTCTCCAGCTGGTTTTGAGATTTGTGTATTTGACATTCCGTTGAGGTCTTTGATTGCATTTGCAGACACTACAAGGGCTTCTGCCATGGGGGTTTGAGGCTTGTAGTCACATAAGCTGTGTCCCAACGGTCAAAACCTGCTGTCTCGTATCATTTCAGCATTTGTATATCTGGCTGGTTATAGTCAGTTTGAGCTGCAGTCATTTTTAACAACTGAATAATTGAACAGGAATGATTTGTATTGTACAGTTTGTACCCAATGAGTCAGACAGTACTTATAGTTTGGGAAAGAGGGTTCAAACTGGGGTACCCGGGAACAGTGTTGAATGGGCAGGTATGGTTTGCGAGTTCCACAGGAGTGATTACAAGAGTGATTCAGGCAGGAGTGGAGGGGTGTAACAGAGCTGACGTGTGTGCATGCGCACGTGCATGTGTTTAGGATCTAGATAAGGATAAGCTTCAGCTACAGCATATAGACAGTGAGAGGAAAAACTGCCCAATATCAATGAACATTGTCAATTTTGCATCAGACATCACATAGGCGGTGTCCCAAATGGCAGCCTATTCCCTATTTGGTGCAGTACTTTTGAACAGGACCCATAGCCTAAACGGATGTGAACTGCTCCGTGATTAAGAGCATGATTTACTGTGGTTCTTTCCTGTTAGACAGAGAGAGAGAGAAAGGTAGACAGAGTTGTCAGTAATCTACCTCCTGGCTTTTTCTCCATCCTCTCTTTTATGCGACAAGGAAATAGCAATTATTGCTGGAATGCCTCATGCTAACAAATGGTTGCTAGGGGCTTAGAATCTCTGGGACTGTTTATAGGAGCCAAGGGGAGTCAAACCAAACCAAACCTTCGTAAACTAGTCAACCCGCTCATCCCAGCGCCTATGACACATACGACGGGGGCGAGACGTGTACCGTAACACTAGTAGAGACATAGGGTTTATTGACACAGACTAGTGTGTTATACAGAACATTCAGAAAGTATTCACACCCCTTGACTTGTTCCAAATGTTGTGACGTCACAGTCTTATTCTAAAATGTATTGAATAGCTTTTTTTCGTCATCAATCTACACAGAATACCCCATAATGACAAAGCCAAAACACTTTTTATTTTATAATAAAATACAATTTTAAAAAGTTTGGACACATACACATTCAAAAGTTTTTCATTAAAAAAACTATTTTCTACATTGTAGAATAATAGTGAAGACATCAAAACTATGACATAATGCATGTGGAATCATGTAGTAAACAAAAAAGTGTTAAACAAATCAAAATATATTTGAGATTCTTCAAAGTAGAAGAATGCACACTCTGCACACTCTTGGCATTCTCTCAAAGTCAACTGGAATGCATTTAAATTAACAGGTGTGCCTTGTTAAAAGTTAATTTGTGGAATTTATTTCCTTCTTAATGCGTTTGAACCAATCAGTATATTGTGACAAGGTAGGGGTGTTACACAGAAGATAGTCTTTTACCAAATAGCGCTAAGAACAGACCAAATAAGACAAATGACAGTCCATCATTACTTTAAGACATGAAGGTCAGTCAATCTGGAAAAGTTCAAGAACTTTTAAAGTTTCTTCAAGTGCATTCGCAAAAACCATCAAGCGCTACGATGAAACTGGCTCTCATGAGGACCGCCACAGTAAAGGAAGCCCCAGAGTTCTCTGCTGCAGAGGATAAGTTCATTAGAGTTACCAGCCTTAGAAATTGCAGCCCAAACAAATGCTTCAGAGTTCAAGTAACAGACACATCAACATCAATTGTTCAGAGGAGACTGTGTGAATCAGTCCTTCATGGTCAAATTGCTGCAAAGAAACCACTACTAAAGGACACCAATAAGAAGAAGAGATGTGTTTGGGCCAAGAAACACAAGCAATGGACATTAGACAGGTGGAAATCTGTATTTTGGTCTAATTAGTCCCAATTTGAGATTTTTGGTACCAACCGCCGTGGCTCTATGAGACGCAGAGTAGGGGAACGGATGATCTCCGCATGAGTGGTTCCCACCATGAAGCATGCCGGAGGTGGTGTGATGGTGTGGGGGTGTTTTGTTGGTCTGGTCTGTCTGTGATTTATTTAGAATTCAAGACACACTTAACCAGCACGGCCACCACAGCATTCTGCAGCGATATGCCATCCCATCTGCTTTGCGCTTAGTAGGACTATTATTTGTTTTTCAACAGGACAATAGCCCAACACACTTCCAGGCTGTGAAAGGGCTATTTGACCAAGAATGAGATTGATGGAGTGCTGCATTAGATGACCTGGCCTCCACAATCACCCAACCTCAACCCAATTGCGATGGTTTGGGATGAGTTGGACCGCAGAGTGAAGGAAAAGCAGCCAACAAGTGCACAGCATACAGGTGAAGTCGGAAGTTTACATAAACTTAAATATATTTGGCTGAAGTGTTTCACAATTCCTGACATTTAATCCTAGAAACAGATGTATTTATTTCAGGTTTTATTTCTTTCATCACATTCCCAGAGGGTCAGAAGTTTACATACACTCAATTAGTATTTGGTAGCATTACCTTTAAATTGTTTAACTTGGGCCAAAGGTTTTGGGTAGCCTTCCACAAGCTTCCCACAAGAAATTGGGTGAATTTTGGCCTATTCCTCCTGACAGAGCTGGTGCAACTCAGTCAGGTTTGTAGGACTCCTTGCTCGCACACGCATTTTCAGTTCTGCACACAATTTTTTTCTATGGGATTGAGGTCAGGGCTTTGTGATGGCCACTCCAGTACCTTGACTTTAATGTCCTTAAGCCATTTTGCCACAACGTTGGAAGTATGCCTGGGGTCATTGTCCATTTGGAAGACCCATTTGCGACCAAGCTTTAACTTCCTGACTGAGGTCTTGAGATGTTGCTTCAATATATACACATAATTGTGCTTCCTCATGGTGCCATCTATCTTGTGAAGTGCACCAGTCCCTCCTGCAGCAAAGCACCCCCACAACATGCTGCCACCCCCGTGCTTCACGGTTGGGATAGTGTTCTTCAGCTTGCAAGCCTCCCCCTTTTTCCTCCAAACATAACGAGGGTCATTATGGCCAAACAGTTCTATTTTTGTTTCATCAGACCAGAGGACATTTCTCCAAAAAGTACAATCTTGATCTCTATATGCAGTTGCAAACCGTAATCTGGCATTTTTTTATGGCGGTTTTGGAGCAGTGGCTTCTTCCTTGCTGAACGGCCTTCCAGGTTATGTCGATACAGGACTCGTTTTACTGTGGATATAGATACTTTTGTACCTGTTTCCTCCAGCATCTTCACAAGGTCCTTTGCTGTTATTCTGGGATTGATTTGCACTTTTCACACTAAAGTACGTTCATCTCTAGGAGACAGAACACGTCTCCTTCCTGAGCGGTATGACGGCTGTATGGGCCCATGGTGTTTATACATGAGTACTATTGTTTGTACAGATGAACGTGGTACCTTCAGGCGTTTGGAAATTGCTCCCAAGGATGAACCAGTCTTGTGGAGGTCTACAATTTGTTTTCTGAGGTCTTGGATGATTTCTTTTGATTTTGTCAAGCAAAGAGGCACTGAGTTTGAAGGTAGGCCTTGAAATACATCCACAGGTACAACTCCAATTGACTCAAATGATGTGAATTAGCCTATCAGAAGCTTCTAAAGCCATGACAACATTTTCTGGAATTTTCCAAGCTGTTTAAAACGCACAGTCAACTTAGTTCATGGAAACTTCTGACCCACTGGAATTGTGATACAATTAATTATAAGTTAAATAATCTGTCTGTAAACAATTGTTGGAAAAATGACTTGTGTCATGCACAAAGTAGATGTCCTAACCGACTTGCCAAAACTATAGTTTGATAACAAGAAACTTATGTAGTGGTTGAAAAAGCGAGTTTTCATGACTCCAACCTAAGTGTACGTAAACTTCCGTCTTCAACTGTATGTGGGAACTCCTCCAAGACTGTTGGAAAAGCATTCCAGGTGAAGCTGGTTGAGAGTATGTCAAGAGTGTGCAAAGCTGTCAATGCAATGGTTGGATACTTTGAAGAATCAAAATATACAATATATTTTGATTTGTGTAACCCTTTTTTGGTTACTACATGATTCCATTTGAGTTATTCCATATTTCTGATGCCTTATTATTCTACAATGTGGAAAACAGTAAAAATAAAGAAAACCCCAAACTTTTGACTGGTACTGTAAGTATTCTTTGTTGAAGCACCTTTGGCAGCGATTACAGCCTTGAGTCTTCTTGGGTATGACACTACGAGCTTGGCACAACTGGGGGTGTTTCTCACATTATTTTCTGCAGATCCTCTCAAGCTGTCAGGTTGGATGGGGAGCACCGCCCACAGCTATTTCCAGGTCTCTCCAGAGATGTTCGATCGGGTTCAAGCCTGGGCTCTGGCTTGGCCACTTAAGGACATTGAGACTTGTACCAAAGCCACTCCTGCCTTGTCTTGGCTGTGTGCTTAGGGCCGTTGTCCTGTTGGAAGGTGAACCTTCATCCCAGTCTAAGGTCCTGAGCAGGTTTTCATTAAGGATCTTTCTGTACTTTGCTCCGTTACTCTTTCCCTCGATCCTGACTAGTCACCCAATCACTACTGCTGGAAAAACATCCCCACAGCATGATGCTGCCACCACCATGCTTCACCATAGGGAAGGTTTCCTCCAGACGGGATGCTTGGCATTCAGGCAAAATAGTTCAATCTTGGTTTCATCAGACCAGAGATTCTTGTTTCTCATGGTCTGAGTCCTTTAGGTGCCTTTATGCAAACTCAAAGCAGCCTGTCATGTGGCTTTTACTGAGTGGCTTCTGTCTGGCCACTCTACCATAAAGACCTGATTGGTGGAGTGCTGCAGAGATGGTTGTCCTTCTGGACAGAGAAATTCTGGAGCTCTGTCAGAGTGACCATCGAGTTCTTGGTCTCCTCCCTGACCAATGCCCTTCTCCCCCCATTGCTCAGTTTGGCTGGGCGGCCAGATCTAGGAAGAGTCTTGGTGGTTCCAAACTTCTTCCATTTAAGAATTATGGAGGCCACTGTGATCTTGGGGCCCTTCAACGCTGCAGACATATTTTCGTACCTTTCCCCAGATCTGTGCCTCAACACAATCCTGTCTCAGCGCTCTATGGACAACTGCTTTGACCTCATGGCTTGGTTTTTGCTCTGACATGCACTGTCAACTGTGGGACCTTATATAGACAGGATTGTGGCTTTCCAAATAATGTCCAATCAATTGAATTTACCACAGGTGGACTCCAATCAAATTGTAGAAACATCTCAAGGATGATCAATGGAAACAGGATGCACCTGAGCTCAATTTCCAGTCTCATTGCAAAGGGACTGAACACTTACACGTACTGTAAATAAGGTATATTTTTTAGAGTAAGGCTGTAACGTAACAAAATGTGGATAAAGTCAAAGGGGTTGAATACTTTCTGAATGCACTGTACCTAAGGCGAGGCATTTTGGTTGTTTTCTTTCTACACCGCATTTCGATCATCTGACCTCAAGGCCGATATAGCACCTTCTACACCATGTGTGAATTAATTGTCACGTGTGAATAACATTATCCTCTAACATAATTATCAAATTAGTAAAAAAGAAATTCCCAACCATGTCGATTGACTTCAAATGAAATGTTCTGCCGACAATTCTTAACTGCAGCCTACGCTTTAGCCTAATGCACAAAATTATTAGCCTATTGTAAGGACATTATCAACATAAATATTACCTTATTCATTGTCTGTTATCAATCTTATATGGGAATAATAGGCATTCTACTGTATCTAAGAAAATGTAGCCTAAAGTATCATGACACAAGGCGAGACCCAGATGCAGATGGTTGGAGTCTTACCCTATTGGATTAATAAATATTGTAAGGCAAGAGAATGGTCGTGGACAGGCAAAAGGGTCAAAACCAGTTCAGAGTCCAAAAGGTATCAAAGGGCAGGCAGAATCAAGGTCAGGGCAGGCAGGATGATCAGGCAGTTAGGAAAGTAGTCCAGAGTCCGGCAGGGGACAAAACCGGGAGGACTATCAAAAAGAGAATAGCAAAGGGAGTACGGGAAAAACACACTGGTTGACTTGACTAACATACAAGATTAACTGGCACAGAGAGACAGGAAACACAGGGATAAATACACTAGGGAAAATAAGCGACACCTGGAGGGGGTAGAGACAATCACAGGAACAGGTGAAACAGATCAGGGCATGACAAAAGTTGCATGACAAAATTCGCACATTCATTAATACACGTGGATAAACGGAGACACATCTCCACAATAACAGACGTATCCACCGACACACAAGACCTATAAAATCTTCATATTTTGTCGGTCAGCTGGGTGTAGACGTTAAAGTTGTTCTGGGTGATACAGTGTATTTGCAGGCAGTGAACTATTACACGTGTTAGAATATAATTCAGAATACCTGCACTCTAAATACTATGGTCTTAATGGAGTTGAAAAAGTTGTTGGGTTGTTATTTCTAGAGCAAATTAAAATATGCTAGCCATTTATGTTCTGTAAAGAGTACATTTCCCCTTCTTTCATTTTCTGATATAAAAATGCCTATCATACCAATATGTTAAGAACAGATTAATACATTGTGAAATATTTGTGTTGATTGATGGTGTCTTGTTATGTAAAGATGAAACTATATCCTCCACAACCTTCTATGGTAGAAGCATCAATCAATGTAATACTTTTTTCAGATGGCTGTCTATCCCGTCTTGGTCTGACCAATCTGATTCCACGCTTCAAGACTGCTTTGATCACATGGATTGGGATATGTTCTGCACTGCGTCCATCAACAACATTGACGAATACGCTGATTCGGTGAGGAAGTTCATTAGAAAGTGCATCGGCAATGTTGTACCCACAGCAACTATTAAAACATTCCCAAACCAGAAACCGTGGATTGATGGCAGCATTAGCGCGAAACTGAAAACGTGAACCACTGCTTTTAACCAGGGCAAGGTGACCGGAAACATGACCGAATACAAACATGTAGCTATTCCATCCGCAAGGCAATCAAACAAGCTAAGCGTCAGAATAGAGACAAAGTAGAGTTGCAATTCCACGGCTCAGACACAAGAAGAGGTATGTGGCAGGGTCTACAGTGAATCACGGATTACAAAAAGAAAACAAGGCCCGTCACGGACCAGGATGTCTTGCTCCCAGACAGACTAAATAACTTCTTTGCTCGCTTTGAGGTCATTGCAGTGCCACGGCCGCTACCAAAACCTGCAGACTCTCCTTCACTTGCAGCCGACGTGAGTAAAACATTTAAACGTGTTAACCCTCGCAAGGCTGCAGGCCCAGACGGCATCTCCAGCCGCGTCCTCAGAGCATGCGCAGACCAGCTGGCTGGTGTGTTTACGGACATATTCAATCAATCCTTATCCCAGTCTGCTGTTCCCACATGCTTCAAGAGGGCCACCACTGTTCCTGTTCCCAAGAAAGCTAAGGTAACTGAGCTAAACGACTACCGCCTCCGTAGCACTCACTTCCATCATCATGAAGTGCTTGGAGAGACTAGTCAAAGACCATATCACCTCCACCCTACCTGACACCCTAAACCCACTCCAATTTGCTTACCGCCCCAATAGGTCCACAGATGACGCAATCGCAACCACAGTGCACACTGCCCTAACCCATCTGGACAAGAGGAATACATATGTGAGAATGCTGTTCATCGACTACAGCTCAGCATTTAACACCATAGTACCCTCCAAACTCGTCATCAAGCCCGAGACCCTGGGTCTCGACCCCGCCCTGTGCAACTGGGTACTGGACTTCCTAACGGGCCGCCTCCAGGTGGCGAGGGTAGGTAACAACATCTCCACCCAGCTGATTCTCAACACTGGGGCCCCACAAGTGTGCGTTCTGAGCCTTCTCCTGTACTCCCTGTTCACCCACGACTGCGTGGACATGCACGCCTCCAACTCAATCTTCAAGTTTGCGGACGACACTACAGTGGTAGGCTTGATTACCAACAACGACGAGACGGCCTACAGGGAGGAGATGAGGGCCCTCGGAGTGTGGTGTCAGGAAAATAACCTTACACTCAACATCAACAAAACAAAAAGGAGATGATCATGGACTTCAGGAAACAGCAGAGGGAGCACCCCCCTATCCACATCGACGGGACAGTAGTGGAGAGGGTAGTAAGTTATAAGTTCCTCGGCGTACACATCACGGACAAACTGAATTGGTCCACCCACACAGACAGGGTTGTGAAGAAAGCGCAGCAGCGCCTCTTCAACCTCAGGAGGCTGAAGAAATTTGGCTTGTCACCAAAAGCACTCTTCTACAGATGCACAATCGAGAGCATCCTGCCGGGCTGTGTCAATGCCTGGTAAAGCAACTGCTCCTTCCACAACCGTAAGGCTCTCCAGAGGGTAGTGAGGTCTGCACAACGCATCACCGGGGGCAAACTACCTGCCCTACAGGACACCTACACCACCCGATGTCACAGGAAGGCCATTAAGATCATCAAGGACAACAACCACCTGAGCCACTGCCTGTTCACCCCGCTATCATCCAGAAGGCGAAGTCAGTACAGGTGCATTAAAGCTGGGACTGAGAGACTGACAAACAGCTTCCATCTCAAGACCACCAGACTGTTAAACAGCCACCACTAACATTGAGTGACTGCTGCCAACATACTGACTCAACTCCAGCTCACTTTAATAATGGAAATTGATGTAGAAAATCTATCACTAGCCACTTTAAACAATGCCACTTAATATAATGTTTACATACTGTCATGACTTTTGCCAAAGTCGTTGCCTCTCCTTGTTCGGGCAATGCTCGGCGGTCGACGTCACCGGCCTTCTAGCCATCATTGATCCATTTAAAATTTTCCATTGGTTTTGTCTTGTCTTCCCACGCACCTGTTTTCAATCCCAATCATTACCTGTTGTGTATTTAACCCTCTGTTTCCCCTCATGTCTTTGTCAGAGATTGTTTTATGTCAAGTATTGTTTTATAGTTGCGCGACGGGTCCTCGTACCCATGTTAGTTTATGTATGTACGTATTTAGTGTTTGGAGCATGTTAAGTGGACTTATATTAAAAGACTCCACTTACACTCTGTTTGACTCTCCTGCGCCTGACTTCCCTGCCACCTATACACACAACTCTGACAGAATCTCTGACCAAAAATATGAAGTCAGCAGGAGAAGACACTTCGCTCATGGAGATGGAGGAACGCGTCCGGGAACAAGCGGAGGAGATTGACTATCTGAGCGCCGCCATGGATCGCATTGTCCAGAATATGGACCGCTGGGAGAGACAGGGAGTTTCTCCAGCGCCTCCACCACCACAACCGGGATCTCCCTTGAATGCTTTTTCCCCCTCATGAACCTAATAAGATCCATTTATCCCTACCCACGGGATACAACGGAGATACTGCCGGCTGCCAGGGTTTTCTTCTTAAACTGAACTTGTATCTGGCCACGGTCTCCCCAGTATCATCAGACCGTGAGAAAAGTTGCGCCCTCGTCTCATGCCTCACCGGGAAAGCCCTGGAGTGGGCCAGCGCTGTGTGTAGAGAGGAGGATGCGGCGTTGGACCATTTTGAGGAGTTCACCCTCCATTTCAGGACAGTATTCGACCATCCACCCGAAGGCAGAGCGGTGGGTGAGCGGCTCTATCATCTGAGGCAGGAGACGAGGAGTGCCCAGGAGTTTGCTCTGGAGTTTAGGACCCTGGCTGCCGGCGCTGGATGGAGCGACAGGGCCCTGATTGACCATTACCGTTGTATTCTATGCGAGGACATCCGTCGGGAGCTGGCCTGTAGAGACACCACCCTCACCTTTGACCAGCTGGTGGACATGTCCGTCAGGCTGGACAACATGCTGGCTACTCGTGGACGTCTAGATCGGGGTCTGGTTGTTCCATCCTCCTGCACCCTCTCTCCCGAACCTATGGAATTGGGAGGGATGGTGCGCAGGGAGACCGGAGGGGGTTCCCGCTCGAGCACCAGCTATGGTTGCAGAGAGCACACTGCTAGTTGGTGCCGGGTTGGTTCCTCTGGGAATAGAGAAGGCAGGCAGGGCACTCTGGCATCACCCCAGGTGAGTAGGCACCATTCTCATCCAGAGCCCTCTGTTGCACTAATGTTTGTCTCTGTCACTTTTCCGGATTGAATTATTGATTGGAGCAATCTTGTGTCAGTTAAAGAGCATTTCCTAGGATTTTTGGCCTGCAGCAAACCCAGTGGAAAATGCTGTAAATATTAGTCAAAGAGAAACCCTACAAAAAAAACACATTTGTCTTCACACCCCAGAGTTAAT
Source organism: Oncorhynchus clarkii lewisi (assembly GCF_045791955.1). Classification (NCBI taxonomy): domain Eukaryota; kingdom Metazoa; phylum Chordata; class Actinopteri; order Salmoniformes; family Salmonidae; genus Oncorhynchus; species Oncorhynchus clarkii. Next base: position 2,914,110 of record NC_092174.1, read on the forward strand.
AATTGATGGAAGCACTTTTGCAACCATTACAACTGTGTATCATTTTGAATAAGATTCTACCAACTTTGTACAACTCCTAGTGCAACATACTCAGTGGACAGTGTATTAAGTACACCCATCTAGTACCGGGTTGGACCCCTTTGTATCCAGAACAGTCCGAATTCTTCGGACATGGATTCTACAAGGTGTGGCATTCAAACATTGTTAAATTGGTATCAAGGGACCTAACGTGTGTAAGGAAAACATTCCCCACACAATTACAACACTGCCACGAGCCTGTACAGTTGACACCAGGCAGGATGGGACCATTGATAAATGCTATTTACACCAAATCCTGACTTTGCCATCAGCATGACGCAACATGAACCGGAATTTGTCGGACCAGGCAATGTTTTTCATCTCCTCAATTGTCCAGTGCTGGTGATCGCATGCCCAATGGAGCCAATTCTTCTTGTTTTTAGCTGACAGGAGTGGAACCCGATGTGGGCGTCAGTTGCAATAGCACATCCATGACAAGGGAGGACGAGTTGTGCGTTCCGAGCTGCCATACTGCACACCACAGTTGTACTGCGCCGTTATTTAGCTCCTTGTGGCCAGCCGGTTAGCTTGCACGATTCTTGCCATGCTTAAATTCAATAAACTCACTTGGGGATTATTGACAGACAGCAATATTAAAACCTAAGTAAAATTGAAATCAGGACTAAAACTGAACCACTCAGGAACACAACACCTCTTGGAAAGACATTATGGTGTGTTTTTGGCATGGAACATTTTGTAATTGTCCCGCTGAAAAGTATAAACTGTATCCCAGTATAAAGGTGCTAGTTAGTACCAAAAAAGTGTGTCTTCATTTTGTCCCTGTAAGGGAACAGTTTTTTGGGCTAATGAAAAACGTTTTATGTTGCTTCTTCAAATAACCATCTGTGGAGGGATCTTCATTACACTCTAAAACATTGCAGTGAACATATTTGACTTGTTTCAGAAAACTAGGCATATGTCGTGTGTCACTACTTCACAGGAGCGCCATTTGAACGTAAACTTTTCTTTTTACAGAAATGCCTTCTGGAACATGTGAACTTTCATGTGCCTTAATAACAAACATGTATGCCATCTGTGAATACGAATAATTGTTAAATTACGAGCTTAGTTGGTTTAGCAATAGAACAAGTCAGCAACCTTCTCGCTAACCATGATTGGCTATGATAATGAGTGGGCTGGACATTCCGAAAGATGAGTTCGGATTGGTCTGCCATGTAGCAAGCTTCTGTCTATAGTATGAGCTGGTCAGTATGTGTAGATAATCATTTCTACAGCAGCTTTTTGAAAGATTTCACATAGAACTGCATAAGTGTTGCTCTCCAGTTTCTGGAAGTTCTGGCGTTTGATTGCAAATATGCAGACTTAGTCGAAAAGGGCACAAGGCTCCGGATTACATATTCAAACTAAGGGCCACCATGGCATCCATGACAGAGATGGAGAAGCGTCCATCCATGTATACGGGTAAGAGAGTCCAGCTAGCTACCTTTTTCCGATAGTACATGTTCTTAATTTTGTCAGAAAGTCGTTTTCATTTAAAGTTAATGTGTACTGTTTGCTAGCTAACTAATGTAAGCTGGCTGACTAGCTAGCTAACATTATGTGTATGATCTCTGTAGTAATATTATATATACAGTGCCTTGCGAAAGTATTCGGCCCCCTTGAACTTTGCGACCTTTTGCCACATTTCAGGCTTCAAACATAAAGATATAAAACTGTATTTTTTTGTGAAGAATCAACAACAAGTGGGACACAATCATGAAGTGGAACGACATTTATTGGATATTTCAAACTTTTTTAACAAATCAAAAACTGAAAAATTGGGCGTGCAAAATTATTCAGCCCCTTTACTTTCAGTGCAGCAAACTCTCTCCAGAAGTTCAGTGAGGATCTCTGAATGATCCAATGTTGACCTAAATGACTAATGATGATAAATACAATCCACCTGTGTGTAATCAAGTCTCCGTATAAATGCACCTGCACTGTGATAGTCTCAGAGGTCCGTTAAAAGCGCAGAGAGCATCATGAAGAACAAGGAACACACCAGGCAGGTCCGAGATACTGTTGTGAAGAAGTTTAAAGCCGGATTTGGATACAAAAATATTTCCCAAGCTTTAAACATCCCAAGGAGCACTGTGCAAGCGATAATATTGAAATGGAAGGAGTATCAGACCACTGCAAATCTACCAAGACCTGGCCGTCCCTCTAAACTTTCAGCTCATACAAGGAGAAGACTGATCAGAGATGCAGCCAAGAGGCCCATGATCACTCTGGATGAACTGCAGAGATCTACAGCTGAGGTGGGAGACTCTGTCCATAGGACAACAATCAGTCGTATATTGCACAAATCTGGCCTTTATGGAAGAGTGGCAAGAAGAAAGCCATTTCTTAAAGATATCCATAAAAAGTGTCGGTTAAAGTTTGCCACAAGCCACCTGGGAGACACACCAAACATGTGGAAGAAGGTGCTCTGGTCAGATGAAACCAAAATTTAACTTTTTGGCAACAATGCAAAATGTTATGTTTGGCGTAAAAGCAACACAGCTCATCACCCTGAACCCACCATGCCCACTGTCAAACATGGTGGTGGCAGCATCATGGTTTGGGCCTGCTTTTCTTCAGCAGGGACAGGGAAGATGGTTAAAATTGATGGGAAGATGGATGGAGCCAAATACAGGACCATTCTGGAAGAACACCTGATGGAGTCTGCAAAAGACCTGAGACTGGGACGGAGATATGTCTTCCAACAAGACAATGATCCAAAACATAAAGCAAAATCTACAATGGAATGGTTCAAAAATAAACATATCCAGGTGTTAGAATGGCCAAGTCAAAGTCCAGACCTGAATCCAATCGAGAATCTGTGGAAAGAACTGAAAACTGCTGTTCACAAATGCTCTCCATCCAACCTCACTGAGCTCGAGCTGTTTTGCAAGGAGGAATGGGAAAAAAATTCAGTCTCTCGATGTACAAAACTGATAGAGACATACCCCAAGCGACTTACAGCTGTAATCGCAGCAAAAGGTGGCGCTACAAAGTATTAACTTAAGGGGGCTGAATAATTTTGCACGCCCAATTTTTCAGTTTTTGATTTGTTAAAAAAGTTTGAAATATCCAATAAATGTCGTTCCACTTCATGATTGTGTCCCACTTGTTGTTGATTCTTCACAAAAAAATACAGTTTTATATCTTTATGTTTGAAGCCTGAAATGTGGCAAAAGGTCGCAAAGTTCAAGGGGGCCGAATACTTTCGCAAGGCACTGTATTAGTAATATTATAATATATCTCAGAGGCATTTGCATTGCTAGTTATAGACTAATGTTAGCTAGCTAACATTTAACCTGATTGGTTAGCTACCTGCAGATTCATGCAGGGTAGTAACATTATGAGTTGGGATTATGGTTCAATGTTTAGCTAGCCAGCTACATGTCTGTTGCGTCAAAAAACAGAACACTCAAAACATGAGCACAATGGCAGCTCTTCCTTTAACCTCTTGAACCTCTGGGGGCAGTATTTCATTTTTGGATGAAAAACGTTCCCATTTTAAACAAGATATTTTGTCACGAAAAGATGCTCGATTATGCATATAATTGACAGCTTTGGAAAGAAAACACTCTGACGTTTCCAAAACTGCAAAGATATTGTCTGTGAGTGCCACAGAACTAATGCTACAGGCGAAACCAAGATGAAATTTCATACAGGAAGTGAGCCAGATTTTGAATGCGCTGTGTTCCAATGTCTCCTTATATGCGCAAGGAATTCTGTCGTTTCCCCAAGGTGTCTGCAGCATTGTGACGTATTTGTAGGCATATCATTGGAAAATTGACCATAAGAGACTACATTTACCAGGTGTCCGCTCGGTGTCCTCCGTCGAAACTATTGCGTAATCTCCAGGTGCGTGCATTTTTCCATTTTGTTCAGAGGAGAAACCAAACTGCCACGAGTGATTTATCATCGAATAGATATGTGAAAACACCTTGAGGATTGATTCTAAACAACGTTTGCCATGTTTCTGTCGATATTATGGAGTTAAATTGGAAAAAAGTTTGCCGTTGTAATGACTGAATTTTCGTTTTTTTTTCTTAGCCAAACGTGATGAACAAAACGGAGCGATTTCTCCTACACAAATAATTTTGGGGGAAAAACTGAACATTTGCTATCTAACTGAGAGTCTCCTCATTGAAAACATCCGAAGTTCTTCAAAGGTAAATTATTTTATTTGAATGCTTTTCTTGTTTTTGTGAAAATGTTGCCTGTTGAATGCTAGGCTTAATGCTAAGCTAGCTATCAATACTCTTACACAAATGCTTGTGTAGCTATGGTTGAAAAGCATTTTTTGAAAATCTGAGATGACAGTGTTGTTAACAAAAGGCTAAGCTTATGAGCCAATATATTTATTTCATTTCATTTGCGATTTACGTGAATAGTTAACGTTGCGTTATGGTAATGAGCTTGAGGCTATAATTACGCTCCCGGATACGGGTTTGCTCGTCGCAACAGGTTAAAGAACTCCAGGCCTCAAGAGGGCAGATAACCCAAAAACATGAGTGGAACAAAAAATTGAGCCAGGATTTCTGGAAGGACTACTTTTACATGCGCACCTGGCAGATAAGCATGGGTATAAAATGTTTGGGCTTAGCTTTGCTTGGGTCCTCAACATACAAACAGCTCATTGTTAACCCTAAAGACGCAACTGGTATGTAATGTTTGGAATTATTTATTATGTTGCATCCAGTGCTTAGCACAATTTACATGTTTAACTCTGGTAGGAGTGGTGACTTCTTTCTTGTGGATATTTTCTGACTGCAGAAGTAATTGCTTGAAGTGCTAGATTAAATTGTTTAAACGTTTACTTTATTCAAAGCCATACTTGTTGCTGTGTCATGCATTGTTTATTGTGGAAAATAATGCATGTTTATTCTCTGTTTAAGGTTATCAACCTATTCCTATTCCCTATTTCTCTGTCATTCAACTACTCTATTCAACAAATCAACTGTTTCAACATATTCAACAAATGGCATCAAAACCATAATAAAACACTAAAAAGAAATTGAGTTGTTTCTTTGCATCCTTCATGTGTTGAGCAAGCCGTTTTCAAGTTTGGGCAGAGCTGAAATAATTATAACACCTAGACAACTTGACAATGTCTAAACAAAATACTCCACTATGCAAGTAACTATTTCAATAGAATGTTTATGATGTCACGGTGACAACTGTCGATAGACGTAGCTGGTAAATTCGCTATAGCTATCTACACCGATTTCAGAGTACTCTGGTCTGAGTGTTCCAGAGCGCAGAATAACTTACACATTTATCAACACTCAAGACCCGTTGTCAGTAAAAGTTGGCAAAAAAAATGTTATTAATTTGTTGACAGCAGCACAGTTGCTCTGGATAACCAGCTCTGCTAGAGTGAGTAAAATGGTCAGTGAGTTCTCTCATTTGTTTCTGGAAGTAGCTAGCAAGCTAGACAACGTAAGCCAGTCAGGTTGGTGCTTGACTTTTGTTGTTAGGTCAGAACACTTGGATCAACCCTATTTTTTTCCCAGAGTGCGTGTGCTCTCCGAGAGTGAAACGCTCTGATTTTACGAACGTACACGTTTACGTATGCCGAGAGAACACTCTGGCAAATTTAAAAACACACCTGTAGTGTAAACCAGACTTTAGTCTTAATCTTTGGTTGTTTAGTACATAGCCTCACATGTGAATCCTTAAAGATATGGGTGGGGCTAAAGCTTAAAAGGGTGTGAACGATGCTGAATGGGTGTAGATAAGGAAGAGCTCTCCAGTAGGTCCCAAATTATTCAAGGGCTATTTTCTCAAGTGAGCTTACGAGTTTATTAACATTCACAGCAGAACTTCCTGTTTTGACAAAGTTTGTTAATTGTTGTTTTGAAAGTCTACTGGAAAGTTCTTTGTAGCTAGCTAATGTTTTAGTTTGGATCCCGCGACATAGTTGGCATCATTTGCTGGGACTGCGTCTCTGTCCAGTGAGGAGGAGCTATTTGGGCTTGCAGCTAGCAGGGTTTTCTTGAGGGCTTCAACGCCATTGTGGCTGGGACCGCGGATTGTCCCAGTTTTGTGGCTGTCTAGATCCCTGCTGTTTGTTGTTTTCAATCTTTTCTGTGACCTGCCCTGTCTGGAACTGTGAGGAGCAACAGCGTAACCTATATTGCTAGCTAACATGACAAAGATCAAAGCCGGCAGAAGTAGCGTTGAGGAAAGTGGTGTCTCTCTCACTCATGAAGAATATTTTAAACAAACAAAAATACTTCTAAACTCAGCAAAAAATAAATGTAATCTCACTGTCAACTGCGTTTATTTTCAGCAAATTTAACATGGGTAAATATTTGTATGAACATAAGATTTAACAACAGACAAACTGAACAAGTTCCACAGACATGGAATAATGTGTCCCTGAACAAAGGAGGGGTCAAAATCAAAAGTAACAATCAGTATCTGGTGTGGACACCAGCTGCATTAAGTACTGCAGTGCATCTCCTCCTCATGGACCGTACCAGATTGGCCAGGTCTTGCTGTGAGATGTTACACCACTCAACCACCAAGGCACCTGCAAGTTCCTGGACATTTCTGGGGGGAATGGCCCTAGCCCTCACCCTCCGATCAAACATGGCCCAGACGTGCTCAATGGGATTAAGATCCGGGCTCTTCGCTGGCCATGGCAGAACACTGACATTCCTGTCGTGCAGGAAATCACACACAGAACGAGCAGTATGGCTGGTGGCATTGTCATGCTGGAGGGTCATGTCAGTATGAACCTGCAGGAAGGGTACCACATGAGGGAGGAGGATGTCTCCCCTGTAACGCACAGCGTTGAGATTGATGCTGTCATTGCAGGCATAGGACGAAGCTTGTTGTGACACACCACCCGAGACCATGACGAACCGTCCACCTCCAAATCGATCATGCTCCTGAGTACAGGCCTCAGTGTAAAGCTCTTTCCTTTAACAATAAACGCGTCACCCCTGGTGAGACAAAACCACGACTCGTCAGTGAAGAGCACTTTTTGCCAGTCCTGTCTGGCCCAGCGACTGTGAACCGATAGGCAACGTTGTTGCCGGTGATGTCTGGTGAGGACCTGCCTTACAACAGGCCTACAAGCCCTCAGTCCAGCATCTCTCAGCCTATTGCGGACAGTCTGAGCACTGAAGGAGGGATTGTACATTCCTGGTGTAACTCGGGCAGTTGTTGTTGCCATCCTATACCTGTCCCGTAGGTGTGATGTTCGGATGTTACCGATCCTATGCAGGTGTTACACGTGGTCTGTCACTGCAAGGACGATCAGCTGTCCATCCTGTAGCACTGTCTTAGGTGTCTCACAGTACAGACATTGCAATTTATTGCCCTGGAGTCTGCAGTCCTCATGCCTACTTGCAGCATGCCTAAGGCATGTTCACGCAGATAAGCAAGGACCCCGGGCATCTTTCTTTTGGTGTTTTTCAGAGTCAGTAGAAAGGCCTCTTTAGTGTCGTAAGTTTTCATAACTGTGACCTTAATTGCCTACCGTCTGTAAGCTGTTAGTGTTTTAATGACCGTTCCACAGGTGCATGTTCATTAATTGTTTATGGTTCATTGAACAAGCATGGGAAACAGTGTTTAAACCTTTTACAATGAAGATCTGTGAAGTTATTTAGATTTTTTTCAAATGATCTTTGAAAGACAGGGTCCTGAAAAAGGGAAGTTTCTTTTTTTGCTGAGTTTACAAGCAGTTGTTACAACAAGAAAATAGCTTCAAGTGTTTTGTCCAAATACTGGTGGATTCAACTAATAAAAGAATGGACGATCTGACCAGAGAGGTCAGAGTCTGCTCGATGAGTTGAAACAGGAGAACGACAAGATAACAGCAATCCCTAAGTCATTGAGAGAGGACATCAGTTCTGTATGTGATATGATAACAATGACGGATAAATCAGATCTCGAGGCGGAATCAAGGCAGAAAAACATGGTTGTGGACGGAATTGCAGAATCTCCACGAGACCTGGACGGAGTCTGAGGACAAAGCGAGGGAAATGATCTCTGAGAAATTAAAGATGGACCACAGTAACATTGACGTGGAGCGTGCCCACGGGACTGGAAAACCTACCACCGGCCCAGATGACAGTCCCAGGCCGATAGTGTTCAAGTTCCTGAGGTTAAAGGACAAGGTAGCTGTTCTGGAAAGAGCCAAGAACTTGAGAGGAATGTATATCTTCCTCAACGAGGACTATCCTGAATCTGTGCCCCAGAAGAGGAAAGAACTGATCCCAGCCATGAAAGCTGCCAGAGCGAGTGGGGACATTGCAAACATCCGCTATGACAGGCTCATTGTCCACCCTCCCTCAAAAAACCTGGAGGGGATGAGAGAGCCATGGATTCGTAGCTTCCACCCTGCCTCACACACCAATTGATTAATGGACTGCTGAATGTATATTTTTTTATCGTGCTTTGTTTGCTCTTTTCAGTATTATGTCTATCTCTAATAAGATACCAGGAAAGGCCATCAAGTGTGAACAGTCAGTATCCAAATAATATTTGTGACATGCTTGATAGTGTGTGTGATTTGAACAAAGGTCTACTTTCTTAGGGACCTGAATATTGACTGGTTTTCATCAAGCTGTCCACTCAAGAGGAAGCTTCTTACTGTAACCAGTGCCTGTAATCTGGTCCAGGTTATTAATCAACCTACCAGGGTGTTTACAAACACTACAGGAACAAGATCATCCACATGTATTGATCACATTTTTACTAATACAGTAGAACTTTGTTCTAAAGCTGTATCCATACCCATTGGATGCAGTGATCACAATATAGTGGCTATCTCCAGGAAAGCCAAAAGTTCCAACAGCTGGGCTTAAAATAGTGTATAAGAGATCATACAAAACATTTTGCTGTGATTTATGTTGATGAGGTAAAAAAAAATGTTGATCTGCACTTGATGAATTTATGAAATTGCTTCTTCCAATTATTGATAAACATGCACCTGTTAAAATTGACAGTTAGAACTGTTAAGGCTCCATGGATTGATGAGGAATTTAAACTGTATGGTTGAAAGAGATGGGGCAAAAGGAGTGACTAATAAGTCTGGCTGCACATCTGACTGGCTGCAAATTGAGAAGTTGTGACTAAACTCAACAAAAAGGACAAAGTATTATGAAGCCAAAATCAATTATATAAAGAGTATTATGAGCAGAAAGACAAATGAATCGTTCATCGAATCAGATGGCTTATTTATCACAAAACCATTTAACGTTGCCAAATATTTTAATGAATGAATTTATTGGCAAAGTGGGCAAACTTAGGCAGGAAATGCCAACAACGAACAGTGAGCCATCATATTCATGCATAAAAATAAAAAAAATGAAAGAAAAGCATTGCCAGTTTGAACTCTAAAGTTAGTGTGGGAGAGGTGGAAAGATTGTAATCGATCAATAATGACAAACCTCCTGGCATTGACAACTTAGATGGAAAGCTACTTAGGAGTGGCTATAGAAACACCTACCATCATATCTGTCATATCTTAAATCTGAGCCTCAAGGAAAGTTTTTGTCCTCAGGCCTTGAGGTAGGCCAAAGTAATTCCGCTACCCAAGAGTGGTAAAAGCAGCCATTACTGGTTATAAGCTTGCTGCTAGCTCTTAGCAAACTGTTGGAAAAAATTGTGTTTAACCTAATACAATGCTATTTCCCTGTAAACAAATTAACAACAGACTTTCAGCATGCTTATAGAGAAGGGCACTCAAAATGTACTGCACTGACACAAATTATTGATGATTGGTTAAAAGAAATTGATAATAGGAAGATTGTCGGAGCTGTACTGTTAGATTTCAGTGCAGCCTTTGATATCATTGACCATAACCTGCTGTTGAACAAATATGTGTTATGGCTTTTGAACCTCTGCTATATCGTGGATTCAGAGCTATCGAATAGAACTTAAAGGGTTTTCTTTAACCTCTCTGTGCACCGAACCCGTTAGCGGGATTGAATTCGAGAACATACGGTGATCGCTACATACAGTGCCTTGCGAAAGTATTCGGCCCCCTTGAACTTTGCGACCTTTTGCCACATTTCAGGCTTCAAACATAAAGATATAAAACTGTATTTTTTTGTGAAGAATCAACAACAAGTGGGACACAATCATGAAATGGAATGACATTTATTGGATATTTAAAACTTTTTTAACAAATCAAAAACTGAAAAATTGGGCGTGCAAAATTATTCAGCCCCTTTACTTTCAGTGCAGCAAACTCTCTCCAGAAGTTCAGTGAGGATCTCTGAATGATCCAATGTTGACCTAAATGACTAATGATGATAAATACAATCCACCTGTGTGTAATCAAGTCTCCGTATAAATGCACCTGCACTGTGATAGTCTCAGAGGTCCGTCAAAAGCGCAGAGAGCATCATGAAGAACAAGGAACACACCAGGCAGGTCCGAGATACTGTTGTGAAGAAGTTTAAAGTCGGATTTGGATACAAAAATATTTCCCAAGCTTTAAACATCCCAAGGAGCACTGTGCAAGCGATAATATTGAAATGGAAGGAGTATCAGACCACTGCAAATCTACCAAGACCTGGCCGTCCCTCTAAACTTTCAGCTCATACAAGGAGAAGACTGATCAGAGATGCAGCCAAGAGGCCCATGATCACTCTGGATGAACTGCAGAGATCTACAGCTGAGGTGGGAGACTCTGTCCATAGGACAACAATCAGTCGTATATTGCACAAATCTGGCCTTTATGGAAGAGTGGCAAGAAGAAAGCCATTTCTTAAAGATATCCATAAAAAGTGTTTAAAGTTTTTATCTTTTTATTATACCTGTTGATACAGGGCTCATATGTGAAACTATTCTAACGGAACATTTTCTTTCACAGGGACACTGACTCCGAATGGGAGCCCCCAGTGCCAAGGTGTTCATCCAGCTCCTGCCACAAGTGATGTTCATCTGCCCAAATTGATTTCTGCAGGCATGGATGTGCCTCAGGGCCAAAAGGGCACAGCATGGAGGCGTCGCTGTGTTCTTTGCAAAATTAAGTCCCCCATCACCTGCACCACATGCTTGGTGACCCTCTGCTTTACAGCAGAAAGAGACTGCTATGGCATCCGGCATCAGCAGCACAATATTGTGTAGAGGACTGAGAGTCTTCCAAATATTGAAAGTGTTATTTTGTAAATGCATATTTTTTTCCATGTTTTTCTCCATTTTTTGGGGGGTGTGTGTTAGAATACCATTTTGGTATTTTGTATATAGTTATTCCATTCAAAATGTATAACGTCACCAATTTGGGTACATTTGGGCTACTTGTGTGGGACACCTGGGTGTCTTCATGATAAATGTCATGTAGCACACTCATTTTGGAAGTTAACATTCTGAAACTTTGCACAAGTACTTTTGCCCTCTTATGTTTTTCACTGAAATTGTCCCCATCATCCTATCTGAATGTTCGTTTTGTCTTGTTCATTTTAAAGATGAATGAAAAAACGTGTTTTCTAAACCAGATCTATTGTGTTACATATTCTCCTACATTCAATTCACATTTACACAAACTTCAGAGTTTTCTTTCAAATGAAACCAATAATATGCACATCCTTGGTCCTGGGCCTGAGCTACAGGCAGTTAGATTTGGGTATGTCTTCAGGAGGAAATTGAAAAAGGTAGGGGGGTAGCTGTAAGAGGTTAATGGAAGCTTCTCTAATGTTTTTACTTTTTAAATTTAACTAGGCAAGTCAGTTAACTTCCCTAGGGTAGGGGGCAGCATTTGGAATTTTGGAAAAGCATTCCCAAATTAAAGTGCCTTCTACTCAGGCCCAAAAGATAGGATATGCATATAATTAGGAGATTTAGATGGAAACTTTAGAGTGTTTTCTAAAACTGTTAAAAGTGAAAAATCCATTCAGGAAGTAGGAATTATTGTGTTGTAGTTTTCTATTCAATGCCATTACAGTATCCATTGACTTGGGACTCAAATTGCAGTTCCTATGCCTTCCACTAGATGTCAGTCTTAGAAATTGTTTCAGGCTTGTATTCTGAAAAATGAGGGAGTAAGAGCAGTCTGAATGAGTGGACCCTGCTGTGTCAGAGCTTTTTGATGCGCGCGACCAGAGAGAGTGCCTTTCTTGTTGACCTTTGTTATTGTCTGGTTGAAATATTATCGATCATTTAGGCTAAAAACAACCTGAGGATTGAATATAAACATCGTTTTACATGTTTCTATGAACTTTACGGATGCAATTTGGATTTTTGTCTGCCTGTTGTGACGTTTGAGCCTGTGACGTGTGCGTTTGAGCCTGTGGATTACTGAAGAAAACGCGAACAACACGGAGGTTTTCGTATGTAAAGAGAGACTTTATCGAACAAAAGGAACATTATTGAATAAATTCTGAGTGCAAACATATGAAGATCATCAAAGGGATTCATTTTATCTCTATTTCTGACTTGTGTAACTCTTCTACTTGGCTGGTTACTGTTTGTAATGATTTGTCTGCTGGGCTATGTTCTCAAATAATTGTATGGGAAGCTTTTGCCGTAAAGCATTTTTTAAATCTGACACCGTGGTTGGATTCACAAGAAGTTCATCTTTAAACCTATGTTTAATAGTTGTATCTTTTCTGAATTTTTATGAGTATTTCTGTATTTGAATTTGGCGCTCGGCAATCTCACTGGATGTTGGCCAGGTGGGACGCTAGCGTCCCAACTAACCTCGAGAGGTTAAGAACAAATTCTTATTTACAATGACGGTCTACCGGGGAACAGTGGGTGCCTTGTTCAGGGGCAGAACAACCTTGTCTGCTAAGGAATTCGATCCAGCACCCGTTCGGTTACTGACCCAACGCTCTAACCATTAGGCTTCCTGCCGCCCCGACGGACAAAACAGTGTGGTGAACCGCAGGGCAGCTCTCTAGGCCCTCTACTCTTTCTATTTTTACCAATGACCTACAACTGGCATTAAGCAAAGCATATGTGACAATGTATGTATGCTGATGATTCAACCATGTACGCATCAGCAACCACAGCTAATGAAGTCACTTAAACCCTTAACAAAGAGTTGCAGTCTGGTTTGGAATGGGTGGACAGTAATAAACTGGTCCTGAACATCTCTAAAACTAAGAGCATTGTATTTGGTACATATCATTCCCTAAGTTTTAGACCTCAGTTGAATCTGGTAATGAATCGTGGGGCTGTTGAACAAGTTGAGGAGACTAAATTACTTGGTGTTACCTTAGATTGTAAACTGTCATGGTCAAAACGTATAGATTCAATGGTTGTGAAGATGGGGAGAGGTCTGTTCATAATAAACTCCAAAAAGCAAGCTCTGCAGGCTCTAGTTTTGTCTAATCTTGATTATTGTCCAGTCGTGTGGTCCAGTGCTGCAAGAAAATACCTAGTTAAGCTGCAGCTGGCCCAGAACAGAGTGGCACATCTTGCTCTTCATTGTAATCAGAAGGCTGATATAAATACTATGCATGCCATTCTCTCTTCGCTAAGAGTTGAGGAGAGACTGACTGCATCACATCTTTTTATAAGAAACATCGTGTTGAAAATTCAAAATTGTTTGCATTGTCAAGTTACACACAGCCCTGACAACACACACACTTACTCTACCAGACATGCCACCAGAAGTCTTTTCACAGTCCCCAAATCCAGAATAAATTCAAGAAAGCATACAGTATTATATAGAGTCATTATTGCATGGAACTCCATTCCATCTCATATTACTCAAATAAACAGCAAACCTGGTTTAACTTCTTGGAACTCTGGGGGCGCTATTTCATTATTGGATAAAAAAAACGTTCCCGTTTTAAGCACGATATTTTGTCACGAAAATATGCTCGACTATGCATATAATTGACAGCTTTGGAAAGAAAACACTGACGTTTCCAAATCTGCAAAGATATTACCTGTGAGTGCCCCAGAACTGATGCTACAGGCAAAACCAAGATGAAATTTCAAACAGGAAATGACCCAGATTTTGAATGTGCTTTGTTCCAATGTCTCCTTATATGGCTGTGAATGCGCAAGGAATGAGCTTACACTTTCTGTCGTTTCCTCAAGGTATCTGCAGCATTGTGATGTATTTGTAGGCATATCATTGGAAGATTGACCATAAGAGACTACATTTACCAGGTGCTCCGTCTGGTGTCCTCCGTTGCAATTATTGCGTAATCTCCAGCTGCGTGTATTTTACCATTTGCTTCAGAGGAGAAACTAAACTGCCACGAATGACTTATAGAATAGATATGTGAAAAACACCTTGAGGATTGATTCTAAACAACGTTTGCCATGTTTCTGTCGATATAATGGACTTAATTTGGAAAAAAGTTTGGCGTTGTAATGACCAAATTTGTTTTTTTTTCTTAGCCAAACGTGATGAACAAAACGGAGCGATTTCTCCTACACAAATAATATTTTTGGAAAAACTGAACATTTGCTATCTAACTGAGAGTCTCCTCATTGAAAACGTCCGAAGTTCTTCAAAGGTAAATTATTTTATTTGAATGCTTTTCTTGTTTTTGTGAAAATGTTGCCTGCTGAATGCTAGGCTTAATGCTATGCTAGCTATCAATACTCTTACACAAATGCTTGTGTAGCTATGGTTGAAAAGCATATTTTGAAAATCTGAGATGACAGTGTTGTTAACAAAAGGCTAAGCTTGTGAGCCAATATATTTATTTAATTTGCGATTTTCATGAATAGTTAACGTTGTGTTATGGTAATGAGCTTGAGGCTATAATTACGCTCCCGGATACGGGATTGCTCGACGCAACAGGTTAAAAAAAACCCAGGTAAAGCAACGCCTCTCCCCTATCTGACCTAGATAGTTTGTGTGTATGCATTGATATGTAGAATACGTGTGTGCCTTTAAAAAAAATGTTTGTGGTTCTGTCCTTGAGCTGTTCTTGTCTATTAATGTTATGTATTATGTCATGTTTCGTGTTTTGTGTGGACCCCAGGAAGAGTAGCTGCTGCTTTTGCAACAGCTAATGGGGATCCTAATAAAATACCAAATATCTAAATTACTTTCCCATTGTTCCTCAACTGTAGTGTATGATAAACCATTTTCTAGTCCCTACTTTTAGCCAAATAAAACGTAACACAATTTGTAAATTTGCTACATAAGATCGAATCGAGCCACATATGGTAAATGTACAAATGGTTACTATACTTTTTAGAGCTGGATTAAGGTATTATTGCTGAAAAGGACAGTATGCTGCTGGGTTCTGATTACTTGGGAGAGAACCTCACTTTTGTTTCGAACTCACAACCTCTCGGTTGCCAATGACCTGAATTTCCTGCTATGCCACCTGGTCTGTGGGTATGAATGAGATTAGAACCAATAGACTCTGTCATTTGTCCCTATGGAGGAAGCTTTTTGGGTGCTATGTAGAACCCTTAGATTTTTAGTACCTTCTCACAAGGAACCCTAGGTGGTGGGCGCTTTGTTTTCGCCCTGTGGGGGAACCCAATTGGGTTCTATGTGTAACTGGTGTGAAATAGCTATCTAGTTAGCAGTACATGCTAATAGTGTTTCAATCGATGTCATCACTCGCTCTGAAACCATGAATTTGTTTCCTTTGCTCTGCAAGGGCTATGGCTTTTGTGGAGTGATAGGTTACAATGCTTCATGGGAAGGCAATAGTTGATGTGTTCATTAGCAAATATGGGGGCATGGTCTAAATTGTTGTATTTATGCCAAACATTAGTGGAAGTGTTGTACGAGTTTAAGTGTTTTAATCATTATGTTGATAAAGGTTGAGCACCTCATTTGTCCACTCCCAGTTCTACAATCTTTGTAAACGCTTGTATTGATCAAGAGCTGCACTGTTAAGAGGTTACTGTGCAATATCCAGTAACTTCATGACAGTTGGTAACCAGGAAGTTCATGATTAATTTTAAATAACTTACTATCAGCTTGCCGCAAGTAATTCTTGTAAAATTCACTAACTTTCTGTAGCTGATCTTTAACGCTCACTGACCTGATGGTGTGGCAGGAAGGTCAGTTTGCTGCCAACCAAGAGATTGAGGCCAGGTGAGGCTCACCCAAGTGTGCTCACCACAAAGAATGCTTACTTGTTGTCAACAAATATTTTGTAATCAGGAAAGTTCAGTGAAAGTACAGTTCGTTACAGGCTATTAAGTTACTCTGAATTTTAACTGCCATTAAGTTAATGTGGAAGGCACAGTAACCTCTTGACAGTGCAGCTCTTTGTCACATGCTCTTACAAATATGGTAGAACAGACAGTGTTAAGAGGTGCTCAACATTTGACAACATAACCATCAACCACTTAAACTAGTACAACACTTCCAATGACAGCTGGCACAAAATGCAGTAACTTGTTGCTTACCCAACTTTCACTGCAACCAATAGCCGTAAAATTACAGGAACTTTCTAACAGTGTAGAATTTCATGGCATAAAGGATACCATGGTGGAGAGGTAAAGGACAGGATGTTCTTTCCCAACCATCACAGCAGTGAAGAACATTTCCTGACATAAAAACCATTTGATGAAAGATGTTAGTTTCTGTCGGCGCGATGCGTGAAGAAACCAGCTGGCTGTACAGACTCCGATTAGCGTGTCTCGAGTGAGCCATGTTTCCATGAAGCAAAGAACGTTACAGTCTCTTATGTCTCTCTGGAATGCTACCCTTGCTCGGATTTCATCAACCTTGTTGTCAAGAGACTGGACATTGGTGAGTAGTATGCCCGTGAGCGGTACGCGATGTGCCCGTCTCCAGAGCCTGACCAGAACACCACTTCGTCTGCCCCTTTTACGGCGACATTGTTTTGGTTCGCCCAGCTGGGATCCGATCCATTGTCCTGGGTGGTGGGCAAAACACAGGATCCGCTTCGGGAAAGTCGTATTCCTGGTCGTAATGATGGTGAGTTGACGTTGCTCTTATATCCAGTAGTGCCTCCCGACTGTATGTAATAAAACCTAAGATTACCTGGGGTACCAATGTAAGAAATAACACATAAAAAACAAAATACTGCATAATTTCCTAGGAACGAAGTATTCAAGTATTGTATAGTAGCATCATGTGATTGGTATGCTTGTCTTCTAAAAAACTAATCCTAGGATAGTTTTATTTTTCAGCGGGACAATGACACCTTTTCTTTAGCCATAGACACATCAGAAGGTTTGAATATTGCTGTCCATCAATGATTCACAACCAAATGTACTGAGTTTAAGCAGTTATATTACATTTTGTGTGACTCGAGTTGTTCAGCTTTGCGCATGCGCTCATGGAAAACTATTGTGGACTACACTGGGAAGTATCACTATTGTTGCACAAATGGAATATAACATTAGGATAAAGTTTGGAATAACAATTTCATGTGTACAACACCTAAAGACCTGCATCACTATACTGAGACCGTTGCTGTATCTAAAATGCCGTATTAAAAAAATGAATAAATGTCTGTGCCCCTACAACTGCTGAATGAGTATGAAGTATATCGCTGAATGGGCAAGTGCCACAAAAAGTGCCTGGGGACTTGTAGAACATGCCATTTAAATTGAAAATAAAGATTTGGTTCAAATAAAGTGAACTTCACCTTTAAGACCATACTGTAAGCTCATGCCACAGCTTGAAATGTCTTCACTCTTGCATTCAAATTGTTACAGTGGTTGCTCAATTAAAAGTTTTGCAATTATGCTGCGGGACATAGAGGCAATTTGTGGTTTAGTACAGTACCCTGCGTCACTACTTCGTTGCTCCAGACCAGCGCAAGGGGGAGTTAGAGCATTGATTATGCTTTTGGGTCCCAAGGCGCTACTGTGTCTCTAACTGACAATGATTGGACGACATAAACCAAATAGAAACGGATAATTGTGACTTCAAAATTGAATTTCAATAAACTGAAGGATGGGGATGAAGAAGGTGATTGAATTTAGAACAATCGTGTAAGAATTGTTATTCCTCTGTCCTGCAGCGCACACCCTGAAAAAAAAAGTTACTACCCGTCATTACTAACTTACTAATACTGTTGTTACACTAAGGTTTTTACTCGGAGAAATGTAGACTACAATTAAGTTGTGGAAATGTTAGGATTATTTTGCTCTTACGTACCTACTCCCGACCAGTCACGTTGTACAGCACCCGAGTAGCGCAGCGGTTTAAGACACTGCATTGCAGTGCAAACTGCATTGCTACAGATGCTGGTTCAATACAAGTGCTGGCTGCGACCAGGAGACCCATGAGGCGACGGCAGGCTTTTGGTTTCTCTCCCTCTAAAAACAGAAATAAATTATTCTAAATAACAAACTGGCTTTATTTACATTTTTTTATCCGTTATTTTACCAGGTAAGTTGACTGAGAACACGTTCTTATTTACAGCAACAACCAGGGGAATAGTTTCAGGGGAGAGAAGAGGGATGAATGAGCCAAATGTTAAACTGGGGATGATTAGGTGACCGTGATGGTTTGAGGGCCAGATTGGGAATTTAGCCAGGACACCAGGGTTAACACCCCTACTCTTACGACAAGTGCCATGGGCTCTTTAATGACCTCAGAGAGTCAGGACACCCGTTTAACGTCCCATCCGAAAGACGGCACTCTACACAGGGCAGTGTCCCTTGGGCATTTCTGATTTTTTTTTTTAGACCAGAGGAAAGAGTGCCTACTACTTGCCCTCCAACACCACTTCAGAAGCAAGCCAGCAGTGGTATGCAGGGTGGTATGCTGCTGGCATATTACTAACAATGTCTCAAGAATGGCCTTTTTCCTCGCTCACTTTAGGTTTATTTGAAAAGGAAAGCATCTCCAAAATATCTTATATCTAATTATTATAATAATAATAATAATATATAATTAGCTAAATTATAGCATCAATAATATTAATTATATTATCATTATTATAGCAGAAATTATTCAATATTAAAGCACTACCTCTCACTAATGGCGTCAGTCAAAAGTTACACTTAAATCCGAACTGGATTTAACGAAAAATTACATAAAGTGCACATTTGTAAATCCCAAACTCTAAAAGCAATTGGAAAGATAGATAAATTATTTGTGACATTGTGGTCACAATAAAGAATGTAAAACAAGATGCTGTGTTTTTATTTACCATAGTGATGGACAGCTGGAGGCATTATGTATATTTTTCATCAACGTCATTATGCTTTCGTTAATGAAACGAGAAAAAAATACATAAAAAATGTACATGTTTATTTAAACAACATTTTAGTTGCACTTCCACCTAGCTCCACGACCACGGGTAAAACCTTGCTGAGATTATCAATGTATTTGTGACATTGTTGTATCGTCAATTGGATGTTGTAGGTCTTTTATTTGGTTCATCATTGGGAGAAATTTCTAAACGCCTGAAGGTACCAAGTTCATCTGTACAAACAATAGTATGCAAGTATAAACACCATGAGACCACGCAGCCGTTATACCGCTTAGGAAGGAGACGTGTTCTGTCTCCTAAAGATGAACGTATTTTGGTGCGAAAAATGCAAATCAATCCCAGAACAACAGCAAAGAACCTTGTGAAGATGCTGGAGGAAACAGGTACAAAAGTATCTATATCCACAGTAAAACGAGTCCTATATCAACATAATCTGAAAGGCCTCTCAGCAAGGTAGAAGCCACTGCTCCAAAACCGCATAAAGAAGCCATGTGCAACTGCACATGGGGATCAAGATCTTATTTTTTTGAGAAATGTCCTATGGTCAGATTAAACAAAAATAGAACTGTTTGGCCATAATGACCATCGATATGTTTGGAGGAAAACGGGGGAGGCTTGCAAGCCCGAGAACACCATCCCAACCGTGAAGCAGGGGGTGGAAGCATCATGTTGTGGGGGTGATTTGCTGCAGGAGGAACTGGCGCACTTCACAAAATAGATGGCATCATGAGGGAGAAAAATGACATAGCATTTTCCTTGATGGCCAAAAAGCTCAATTTTAGTCTCATCTGACCACAGCACCTTCTCCCATATGTATGGGGAATACACAAACACAGAGATCATGTGACAGTTAGTTAAATAAAGTCCACCTGTGTGCAATCTAATTATGTGAATTCTGAAGGTAATTGGTTGCACCAGATCTTATTGGTATGGGGGCATACCACTGCTTGCTTGCTTCTGAAGCTAAGCAGGGTTGGTCCTGGTCTGTTCCTGGATGGGAGACCAGCTGCTGCAGGAAGTGGTGTTGGAGGGCCAGTAGGAGGCACTCTTTCCTCTGGTCTAAAAAAATATCCCAATTCCCCAGGGCAGTGATTGGGGACACTGTAGGGTGCCGTCTTTCGGATGGGACTAAAACGGGTGTCCTGACTCTCTGAGGTCATTAAAGATCCCATGGCACTTATCGTAAGAGTAGGGGTGTTAACCCCGGTGTCCTGGCTAAATTCCCAATTCCCAAGCCCTCAAACCATCACGGTCACCTAATAATCCCCAGTTTACAATTGGCTCATTAATCCCCCTCCTCTCCCCTGTAACTATTCCCCAGGTCGTTGCTGCAAATGAGAACGTGTTCAGTCAACTTACCTGGTAAAATAAAGGATGAAAAAATAAACATTTAGGGGCTTCATAGTGAAGGGGATGACTATGCACGCACCACTTTTCAGTTTTTTATTATTTTGAAACAAGTTATTTTTTCATTTCACTTCACCAATAGACTATTTTGTGTATGTCCATTGCATGAAATCCAAATAGAAATCCATTTAAATTACAGGTTGTAATGCAACAAAATAGGAAAAACACCAATGGGGATGAATACTTTTGCAAGGCACTGTATCTGAGGACAGAGATACGGGCGTCTTCTATCTTCAAAATGCTTTATTATCCAAATTTTGTAAGTGCGTGTGGTGACCTCATGCAACCGCAAAATGTCGGATAAAGCATATACTGTATTTCATCAGGATCTTTATGTTTTCATTAATAAAATAATGATAAAAATACTGTTTCAAAATGCAGATGTTTATTTAATTATGGATCCATAACGATTTACTATGGGAATATATATCACCGAATGACAGAAATACTGGAACAAAGTAGGCTAACGAAGGTAAACAAATTGTTGCTTTTTGGAAAATACTTTTCAAACACACAGTCACGTTGTACAGCGCCATTATGGCTATTAATAGGGCAACAGACTTGCCTAGGAGGAGAATTATATCGTAAAATGTATTTCTTAGTTAGGTTGGCTGTATCAAAACCGGCCGTGATTGGTTCCAATTTCAGTTTAATCCACCAGAAAAGACAAAACAGAAAATTCAACAAATATTATGGATAAACTCAAATATACTAATTGATTAAAAAAAAATATCAATTGGAACCTTTAACATGTAGAACGGGGGAAAAGTATTATTATTAACCTTGTTTTTCACAAGCTGTGAGTGTTTGGCTGGCCGGGATGTCCTTGTCCAAAGAAATAGGCCATGTGGGCTAATGGTTTCTCTCCATCTAAAAACAGAAATAAATATTTTGGACTTTATAAATATTATTTTGGCCTTTATTCAGATTACAATTGCTCACTTTCGGTTTTTTGAAAATTAAATAATGTCCAAAATATCGTTATATCGCCTGAAACTTTGCAATTGATCAGCATTAAAAACTTTGGATGGGGCCTCCCGATTTGCGTTGCTACAGATGCTGGTTCGATACCCGTGCTGGCCTCCACCGGGAGACCCATGAGGCAACTTTTGGTTTCTCCCTCTAAAAACAGAAATAAATTATTCCAAATATCAAACTGGATTTATTTACAAATTAGTGAGAATGTCTCACCCCATGTTCAAGAACGGCCTGTTCTCAAGGTTAAATGAAAACGAAATCTCCAAAATATCGTTATTTTTTAAACAAAAAGATAATACATTTAGAGGAGGCCGTAGGAGTGCAACAACCCAGCAGCAGGACCGCTACCGCCGCCTTTGCGCAAGGAGGAGCAGAAGGAGCACTGCCAGAGCCCTGCAAAATGACCTCCAGCAGGCCACAAATGTGCATGTGTCTGCTCAAACGGTCAGAAACAGACTCCATGAGGGTGGTATGAGGGCCCGACGTCCACAGGTGGGGGTTGTGCTTACAGCCCAACACCGTGCAGGACGTTTGGCATTTGCCAGAGGACACCAAGATTGGCAAATTCGCCACTGGCGCCCTGTGCTCTTCACAGATGAAAGCAGGTTCACACTGAGCACATGTGACAGACGTGACAGAGTCTGGAGACGCCCCCAGCATGACCGGTTTGGCAGTGGGTCAGTCATGGTGTGGGGTGGCATTTCTTTGGGGGGCCGCACAGCCCTCCATGTGCTCGCCAGAAGTAGCCTGACTGCCATTAGGTACCGAGATGAGATCTTCAGACCCCTTGTGAGACCATATGCTGGTGCGGTTGGCACTGGGTTCCTCCTAATGCAAGACAATGCTAGACCTCGTGGTTGGAGTGTGTCAGCAGTTCCTGCAAGAGGAAGGCCCGCCCGTTCCCCAGACCTGAATCCAATTGAGCACATCTGGGACATGATGTCTCGCTCCATCCACCAACAACACGTTACACCAGACTGTCCAGGAGTTGGCGGATGCTTTAGTCCAGGTCTGGGAGGAGATCCCTCAGGAGACCATCCGCCACCTCATCAGGAGCATGCCCAGGCGTTGTAGGGAGGTCATACAGGCACGTGGAGGCCACACACACTACTGAGCCTCATTTTGACTTGTTTTAAGGACATGACATCAAAGTTGGATCAGCCTGTAGTGAGGTTTTCCACTTTAATTTTGAGTGTGACTCCAAATCCAGACCTCCATGGGTTGAAACATTTGATATCCATTGATAATTTGTGCGATTTTGTTGTCAGCACATTCAACTATGTAAAGAAAAAAGTATTTAATAAGAACATTTCATTCATTCAGATCTAGGATGTGTTATTTTAGTGTTCCCTTTATTTTTTTGAGCAGTGTTCAATGTTCTTACAAAAAAGGTTTTATATTCTCTAGTACAGCCACTATTGAAGACTATCAAATGCTTATCAAAGATGCCCTCTGGTTGTCAACCTAGCATTAATGGTAACAATGACAGACAATTAAATAACGTGCCATAGAATTCTGTGGCAGCCCGCAAGGTGTGCTGCAGCAGGACAACTTTTAAAGGAGGAACCACTAACTTATCGGTGGCATTTATGGCTAAGACGGGCAGTCATGTTTGCAAAACAGTGGGTCCCTGGTTAGAGCCTTTGCAAGGACAGTAGTGCTGAGTAATTTACCAAAATGTTGATTATTATTAAACAACTAATTGACCGATGTCGGTTCAATTACCTAAATTCCATTTAGTTTGGTTTTTTTGTGAGCTCAACGTGCCGTTTCTCAATATAAAAATCATATCATTCATGAGAGACATTAAGCCAAGAACTATGTGGGACGCTGGGCCAAAGGGAGTTGTAGTTTTCATTATTCAAATATTCAACCTAGTTCAGTGCAGAAACATGGTAATTAACTACAATGACTATAATCCATTGCGCCTGTTCCCATCTCAGACAGTGAAGGATAGCGTACACACAGACAGAGCAGTGTTGCCAATTTAGCAACTTTGTCGCTATATTTAGCAAGTATTCAGACCCCTCTAGTGACACATTTTCAAAAAAGCCACTAGTGACAAAATCTAGCAACTTTTTCTGGTGTTAGTGGAGACTTTTGGAGACTGACGTGAAAGCAGGTATCGTTCTTACTATTCTCAACGAACAGCGGGTGCTGCCGTGGGCCCCACCACCATCCCAAAGCACTCACAGGCGGCCCAGTCCTCTTACAGCTGCAGTCAGAGCAGGAGATGTTCACCCCTTCGCGTCCAGACTGCAAATTAATCGCGCAAGCGGGAAGCTGCCGCTGGCTGATCCCGCCCTGGCTTACATTAAAAAAAACAATTCACCTGAATTAGGGCCAGACAAGTTACCGTAATTTTCTCATATTGCCATTGACAGTTTTGTTCTATTGTCTCTTTTTGGTCCATTTAGATTGTTAATGTAGATCGTATACAAACAAAATGTTTTTAAAAAGTGGTTAAAAATGTTCATGTTTTACTGTGACTTGTTGTAGGTTCCTAAGTGGACCATAAGGTTAAAAACCAAACCAAATTAAGAAAAATAAAAAACAAAAAAATACAGCGTCCATCACAATTTCATGGCCAATTACGCAAATTAGGTGATGGCGTCATTTAGCGACTTCTAGAACCGCCAATAGCTACTTTCCTTACTGAGGAGTTGTCAACACTGGTCATGAGAGAGGAAAGTAACAACGGCGAGAGGGATAGAGACAGTTCGTGAGGTAGCTTTACCCAATTGATAGTTTTAGTAGTTTGTAATAGGTAGTTTTGTAAGTATGCCTTATGTACTTTGAAGAACTAGTAAAATTATCTCTGCAGCATACTTAGGAAGCTACTAGCTCAAAGACTGTACAGTACGGAGAGCACAGAGATGGTTTTCTGGCTGGCTGCTAATGCCAGAGCAGAGATGAGATGAGATGGTGACTTTATGGAATTAAAGATAGTCTTCAACTGAAATATTTTATTACTTCATAGTAATTTCCTATTTTTCTGTTGATGTCTACCAATGTGGACATATACAAGGGAAAGTTAGTTTTTTCTAATTAAATCCTCACTATTTTTTGCTTTGGAATTTCCTTGAAAAAACTCAATTTGTTTAAAAAAATGCATTATCTAAACTGAAAACGAAAACCATGCTTATTTTTTAATAACCGAAACTACCTCAAAAAGCACTAATCGTTCAGCACTGAAGGATAGTGTACCCAGATAGGGAAGGAAGCAAAGCTGCTAAGCAAACTGTGACGTTCGTCATATCTACAGCCAAGGAATTATACACATAACAAATACAGTAGGTCTGCGGTCAAAAAGTTGTTTCATGGCATACTTAGCTTGAGCAGAACTAAAAGCTTGAATGTTCGTGTCAAGCTCTCTTTCCAAGCCCAACGCCAAACACTGATCAGATGGAGACAGTTCAAAAGTTGAAGGCAGGCCCGCTAGTATTTTGAGTTGTGTGACAAAGCTGGGAAAAAAATATGGTCTTGCTAGAGGCCTGAAGTTTCAATCAATTTCTTAAATTTTATTACTGCTGCACCATTTATACAAGTACATATCATTTGAATGCTTACATTTTTATTTTACTTTGTTTGAATTAGAGGTGGTGTGAAGATAGCGGTAAGACATGGAATGAAATATCAACTGTAATTGCCATGAATGCAGACTTCAAAAAAGCTATTTTCCACTTCACCGAAAGACAGGACTACACAGGTTTACCCAACCACGGACATGCAATTACTTTGTCAAGAGAGGAAGAGACAATCCCCCAAGTGACACACAACATTCTCGCAATGTTTCTACATCTAAATAAAATGTTGTGTGTCAACTGGGAGAAACTGACCGAAAGGTACTGTACTCAATGAATGAATGAATGAATGAAGTGAATAAATCTACATATAAAGCACCAGTCAAAAGTTTGGGAACACCTACTCATTCAAGGGTTTTTCTTCATTTATATCATATTCTACATTGAACTATAGTGACGACATCACAACTATGAAATAACACATATGGAATCATGTAGTAAGCAAAAAAGTGTTAAACCAATCAAAATATATTTTATATTTGAGATTCTCAAAGTAGTCACCCTTTGCATTGACAGCTTTGCACACTCTTGGCATTCTCTCAACCAGCTTCATGAGGTAGTCACCTGGAATGCATTTCAATTAACAGGTGTATCTTGTTAAATGTTTATTTGTGGCAATTCTTTCCTTCTTAATCTGGAAAATGTAAGAACTTTGAAAGTTAAGCGCAATTGCAAAAACCATCAAGAGCTATGATGGAACTGGCTCTCATGAGGACCGCCACAGGAAAGGAAGACCCAGTTACCTCTGCTGCAGAGGATAAGTTCATTAGAGTGACCAGTCTCAGAAATTGCAGCCCAAATGCTTCAGAGTTCAAGTAACAGACATCTCAACATCAACTGTTCAGATGAGACTGCGTGAATCATGCCTTCATGGTTGAATTGATGCAAAGAAACCACTACTAAAAGGACACCAATAAGGAGAAACTTGCTTGGGCCAAGAAACACGAGCAATGGACATTAGACCGGTGGAAATCTGTCCTTTGGTCTGATGAGCCCAAATGTGAGATTTGTGGTTCCAACCGCCGTGTCTTTGTGAGAGGTGAACTGATGAGCTCTGCATGTGTGGTTCCCACCGAGGAGCATGGAGGAGGTGGTGTTGGGGTGCTTTGCTGGTGACACAGTCAGTGATTTATTTAGAATTCAAGGCACACTTAACCAGCATGGCGTTTGCGCTTAGTGGGACTATCATTTGCTTTTCAACAGGACAATGACAACACACCTCCAGGCTGTGTAACAGCTATTTGACCATGAAGGAGAGTGATGGAGCGCTGCATCAGATGACTTGGCCTCCACAAATCACCCGAACTCAACCAAATTGAGATGGTTTGGGATGAGTTGGACTACAGAGTGAAGGAAAAGCAGCCAACAATGAGGGAACTCCTTCAAGACTGTTGGAAAAGCATTCCAGGTGAAGCTGGTTGAGAGAATGCCAAGAGTGTGCAAAGTTGTCATGAAGGCAGGGTGGCTATTTGAAGAATATAAAATATATGTAAAAAAACAAAATGTACAATTTTTTTGTTTACTACACGATTCCATGTGTGCTATTTCATAGTTTTGATGTCTTCCTTATTATTCTACAATGTAGAAAATAGAAAAAATAAAGAAAACCCCTTGAATGAGTAGGTGTGTTCAAACCTTTGACTGGTACTGTACACCTACATATATTTTCATATATGTAACATATATGAGCAGAAAGAGTAAAAATGCATGGTGGTGGAGATGACAAGATTAGAGGCTCCCTTCCTTGTGCAGGTTTCTTCCATCTTACTACTCGAACATGTCACATGGTAGCCATGGTTACAGGGACCATGGCAGCTTGAGTAGGCTGTAGATGCCTCATGCAGTATCATTAATTTAGAACCCCCATCCCCAGACAACACTACTACTGTTGTCAGCTGGGCACAATCCCTTTTTAGGGTGTAAATGTATTGCACCTTTGTGATATAGGCTGAGAGCCATTGAGTTACATTGATTGAAACACAGTAGATGTCTTATTTCAATTGAAAATAAAACACAGTGGGGGGGGGGGGGAGAGAGTCTATGCTGCAGTCAGAGTGGCCCAAAGGAACTGAGAATTGCCAATGTCTGCGAATTCAGAGCTGGAACGCCGAGAACAATCTACAAAGCTTTTCAGGATTTCTAGAAACATTTAAGAAATGCTTCAAACTGGCCTGATCATCTACAACTAATGTTTTTCTTAGAAAAACTAAGGTATAAGAATGTTGTAAAAAAAAAAAAAAACACAAAAAAAAAAAAAACTTTAGGGCATTTTCATATCCCTAAGAATGCATCGACATATTGTACCTCTAGAAAAGTCTCAGAATTTCCAAAGTACCTCCTCTCAACTCTGACAGCGTCTGAACGAGGTGGCATGAACCTGTGGGGAAACAGGCGGCAAGAAACTGAGTGACCATATACAGCACGAACAACCCAAAAATACCAAATAAGTTGCCGACTATGGGAACAGCAAAGGGAACTCACTTGGCGCTAAAAACAGACGTGCCAGGTACGGTAGCAGAGAACACGGCACTCTGGAGAGGAGCGAGTTTGGAGAATGGGGGAGGGGGTGAGTCGAGGATGGGACAGACAGAGTGCATGTCCAGCTGGTAAATAGATTCAACCCCCCTTTCCCCCTCGTTTTCAGACATCGGCAGCACACTGTCTAGGGGAAATGTACGTGTATGGTCCCAGACTACAGAGGTCTCTGAGAAGACAGAGAGATGAAGGCGGAGAATGCTGAATCCCAGAAATGGATGGAGGAAGGATGCTGTGGAATGGAGGGGCATATGGCTGACAGACTTTTATTCAAGTTCAAATACTACAGCAGAAAAAAAATAGAATAACCATAACAATAATAATCATCGGCAGCAGCAGCATCATCCTTCTCAAGGTTGTTGTCACAATCCTCCTCCAACAAATCATTATTATTATTATTTTAATATTAATATGGGTGGGCTATTTTATTACATTTTTTCTCTATTTTACTTCATTTTTGTTGTTTAATGTAATGTATTTTCTTAAAAGAGGTGTCCATTAATCTTGAACTTCCACGGTTTGATCCTTGCTTGGAACTGGGGCCTCTGTGGCATTGGCCTCCTTGACCAGTGCAGCGGACTCAGTGGCAGCCAGTGGTGCTGCTGTTGAACGAGCAGCCGGGGCCTCCTTGGCCGGGACCGCCGCTGCTGCTTCTGTGGGCTTGGCCTGGGGGGCAGAGGCAACAGGGGCCGCCTCGGCTTTAGCCGCTGGTACTGCGGGGGCCTCAGTCTTTTTAGCGTCGGCCTCGTCTTTGCTTTCAGCCTGGGCTGCGGGTGGTGCAGGCGCCTGGGCCTTGACCTCTGGAGCTTGGGCGGCTTCCTTAGTGGAGGGGGCTGGCTCTTTCGCAGGGGCGGCTGGTTTCTCCTTGGCTATGGGGGCAGGGTCGGTGACTTCCGCAGCCTTAGACACCTCCGCTTTGGGCTCTGCTGCAGGTTTTTCCGGCTCCTTGGCGGGAGGGGAGGCGCCCTTTTCTTCCTCCTTGGTCGTCGTGGTATCGGCTGCGGGCACATCCTTTGTGTCGTTAGCTATCTCGGTCTCGGCGGGAGCAGGGGCCTCGTCCTTTTTGTCGTTCTGAGGTTCGCTCTCCTCGGCTGTTGCGCCCTCTGGTTTGGCATCCTTGTCCTTGGCCTTCTCATCGTTTACATTGTATCCCTTCTTCTTTTTGCTGAGCTTGCCTCCCATTTTAGTCTCTGAAAGATCAAAAAGAAAGGAATTAATTTAGACTTTGGAAAAGCTTGTGGTGATATACTGATGCACTGCACTCTGGTACTCAACATTGATGTACCAAGTAGGATGTATGTATGCATTTAAGCAATTACAATACAAGTCAGGAAAATGTACTGCTTTCAACTGTTAATTTATGAACCAACAGAGGGATGGATTTCTACAAATCTGCTGCAGCAATGCTTAAGATTTTTCACAATGCTACTGCCTGAAAACACAAAGTTTTTCAGTGTTGATGTTGATCTAGGATCAGGTCCCCCCAGTCCCTGTAATGTTATTTATTGAGATCCGAAAGGCAAAACTGATCTTAAAATCAGCATTCTTACTCTGAAACCCTTGATATACGGTCCCTGATCCGCATCTGGCTACTTCTACCTCTCAGTATGCAGACAGATTTTTTCAGCAAGTTTCGCCTTACACAGCTAGACTTCACTCGCTTCATATGTGCTAGTTACTCAAAACATCACAGTCCCTTTATTGAGTATGCAAAAAGCACTCCCGTCACTCAGACGCCAAGAGCGAGTGGAAATTAAAATATCTCTTACTCCTAACCACATGCACTCCTATCAAATAGCCCCTTAAAGTCCCTCTGAAGATTATTGCAGCAAGCTAATGGAATTCTCAGCAACAGATGATGCAAAGCTATACATTCCTCATGCACACATTCAACCCTTCGTTCATATTGGTGAAACACTGATTCAGAGGACTGGGGAGCGAGGGAGAAATTTCTACTACAAATATTAATAAACATCTGTTAAGGTGTCAAGTTGATGACCAACCTTCTGTAGTACCAATGGACTTGAAACTCCCGTCATAAAACTGCAATTATACTGTAATACGCATGATATAATAGTTATCATGAGCAGCCCAGGAGGCTTAAGTCTATATTTATTTTCTATTGTACAATATTGCATGTGGCTTCCATGGCAACTTCATCAGCTAGTAACCTTGCTAGACTTAGTGATTAGTGGCATTGTCGTGACTGTTTGAAGTCAGTTGTCAAATCTTGACTAGGATGTGTTACATCATGCTAACAGTGTCAAAAACATGTTTTTATGGTGGATGGTCCAAATATAGGGTTATTAATACCTTTCCATTGAACAATGAGTTGGATTTGGGATCAGTGACAGGGATAAGAGGGCACTTCAGGTATCTCCTCCTCTAACAATTGAGTTATATAAGAAGTCAGACAGTGTCTGACCAGTGTCTGACTTGGCTTCTGCTGAACACATACCTGCAGGCTCTTGGCTCTCTCCATCTATTATAACGCAATTGAACCTGAGTGACCATCTGCCTCCGCTATGGGGAAGAGGATTTTTAATACCTAAAAATGTATCCAAATAGTGTACCTCCATATGCACATCCAATAGACCTAACAGGTGCCGAGTGCTTTATAATATATATATATATATATATATATATATATATAAAAAATAATAATAATAATAAAAATATATATATATATATATATATATATATATTATATAGATATTACATATTATATAGCAGAGTATTACATATATTCTCCACATTATCACATTACATGTAGCGAGATACTAAAGGCACTTTATGATGAACTTAAAATGTTTAAAAAGCCAGAAGATGAATGAGAATCAAATCGATAGATGAACCAATATATGTATCGTCCCAGTAAGGCAATTCATTGTGCAGCCTAGAGGTTTCAAACAATTTACAAACTCTTGACTTACTAACGTATTTCATAGTGTACTGGTGGAAAATTTGAATGTGCACTGTGCTTTACATCAAAACTGAAGACGTTGAGAGGTGTAGACAGATGTTTAAGATATGTGGCCCATTCGCGAAAGGCCCATGAATTGTGATGTAACCTCATGTCCATATAATCCATAGTGCTATCCCTAATATTTCACTGTCATGTGAATTGCTCTGAATGTCTACAGACTCCATACCGTTCCTATCACGGGTTTTTACAGATGACAATAGGGACTCTTTTCTACCCTGTACCATTTGACTGGCAGCCTGTGTGGCCACAATCCCTGACAAACATCCTCACACACTGAATTCTCTTCACAAAGACGCAGTGTCTCGCTCTGCAGTACATGTGGTTTAGTGTATGCAGGGGCTGGAACCAGACCAAAGGAACCGCTCCAATTCAGACACAAACGAGTCCATTTAACCTGCAAACAGCAGCCACTACATACGGATCCAAGAGAGATCGGACTTGTTCAGGTATGTAGTCACTGTTCACGACCGTTCCTCTATGACAGAATTTTGTCATGGAGCCATAGAAAATGCAAGCTTCGTCTTTAACTACAGGGCTCAGCCAATTCTATTTCCATTGCAATCAAACCAATATTTCATGGTTATTTTTTCTTGAACGCATAGTACTTAGTACTACATACATTGCCCACACACATACATTACAGCCTTATTCTAAAATGTATTCAATAATTTCCTCCCTCATCAGTCTACACACAATACCCCATAATGACAAAGCAAAGCAACGCAACTTCTTCCATTTAAGAATGATGGCGGCCACTATGTGCTTGGATCCTTTTTCCATTGATCATCCTTGAGATGTTTCTACAACTTGATTGGACATGATTTGGAAAGGCAGACACCTGTCTCTGAGTTCCCACAGTTGACAGTGCATGTCAGAGCACAGATCTGGGGAAGGGTACCAAAAAAATTATGCAGCATTGAAGGTCCCCGCCTGAGCTCAATATCGAGGCTCATAGCAGAGGGTCTGAATACTTATGTAAAAAGTATCTTTTTTTATGTTAATACATTTGCAAACATATCTAAAAACCTGTTTTCGTTTTGTCATTATGGGGTATTGTGTGTAGATTGCTGAGGATGTTTTATTTTAGAAAAAAAGCTGTAACATAACCAAATGTGGAACAAGTCAAGGGGTCTGAATACTTCCGAAGGCCCTGTATGTATACAGTACCAGTCAAAAGTCTGGACACACCTACTCATTCCAGGGTTTTTCTTTATTTGTAGAATAATAGTGAAGACATCAATACTATGAAATAACACTTTTTGGTTACTACATGATTCCACGTGTCAAACAAATCAAAATATATTTCATATTTGAGGTAGCCACCCTTTGCCTTGACAGTTTTGCACACTCTTGGCATCCTCTCAACCAGCTTCATGAGGTAGTCACCTGCAGGTGTGCCTTGTTAATATTTGATTTATGGAATTTCTTTCCTTCTTAATGAGTTTCTTAATGAGTTTGTGTTGTGACAAGGTGTGTGTGTGTGTGTGTGTGTGTGGGGGGGGGGGGGGGGGAATAGGAAGATAGCCCTATTTGGTCCAATATGGCAACTAAGTAAACCAAAATGACAGTCCATCATTACTTTAAGACATGAAGGTCAGTCAATACGGAACATTTCAAGAACTTTGAAAGTTTCTTCAAACGCAGTCGTAAAAACCATATAGCGCTATGATGAAACTGATTCTCATGAGGACTGGCACAGGAAAGGAAGACCCAGAGTTACCTCTGCTGCAGAAGATACATTCATTAGAGTTACCAGCCTCAGCAATTGCAGCCCAAATAAAACGCTTCCCAGAGTTCAAGTAACAAACACATCTCAACATCAACTGTTCAGATTAGACAGCATGAATCAGGCCTTCATGGTCGAATTGCTACAAAGAAACCACTACTAAAGGACACCAATAAGAAGAGACTTGCTTGGTCTGATGAGTCCAAATTTGCGATTTTTGGTTCCAACCGCCCTGTTTTGTGAGACACAAAGTAGTTGAACGGTCAATCTCCGCATGTGTGGTTCCCACCATGAAGCATGGAGGAGGTGTGATCGTGTGGGGGTGCTTTGCTGGTGACACTGTCAGTGATTTATTTAGAATTCAAGGCACACTTAAGCAGCATGGCTACGACAGCATTCTGCAGCGATACGCCATCCCATCTGGATTGTGCTTAGTGGTACTATCATTTGTTTTTCAACAGGAAAATGACCCAACACACCTCCAGGCTGTGTAAGGGCTATTTGACCAAGGAGAGTGATGGATTGCTGCATCAGATGACCTGGCCTCCACAATAACCCCACCTCAACACAACTGAGATGGTTTGGGATGAGTGAGTGGTGAAGGAAAAGCAGCCAACAAGTGCTCAGCATATGCGGGAACGCTTTCAAGACTAATGGAAAAGCATTCCAGGTGAAGCTGGTTGAGAGAATGCCAAGTGTGTGCAAAGCTGTCAAGGAAAAGAATGTAAAATCTCAAATATATTTGGATTTGTTTAACACTTTTTTGGTTACTACATGATTCCATGTGTGTTATTTCATAGTTTTGATGTATTCACTATTATTCTACAATGTAGAAAATAGAAAAATAAAGTAAAACCCATGAATGGGTAGGTGTGACCATATTGTGTGTGTGTGTGTGTGTGTGTGTGTGTGTGTGTATGTATGTATGTATGTATGTATGTATGTATGTATGTATGTATGTATGTATGTATGTATGTATGTATGTATGTATGTATGTATGTATGTATGTATGTATGTATGTATGTATGTATGTATGTATGTATGTATGTATGTATGTATGTATATATATACACAGTGCCTTGCGAAAGTATTTGGCCCCTTTGAACTTTGCGACCTTTTGCCACATTTCAGGCTTCAAACATAAAGATATAAAACTGTATTTTTTTGTGAAGAATCAACAACAAGTGGGACACAATAATGAAGTGGAACGACATTTATTGGATATTTCAAACTTTTTTAACAAATCAAAAACAGAAAAATTGGGCGTGCAAAATTATTCAGCCCCCTTAAGTTAATACTTTTTAGCACCACCTTTTGCTGCGATTACAGCTGTAAGTCGCTTGGGGTATGTCTCTATCAGTTTTGCACATCGAGAGACTGACATTTTTTCCCATTCCTCCTTGCAAAACAGCTCAAGCTCAGTGAGGTTGGATGGAGAGCATTTGTGAACAGCAGTTTTCAGTTCTTTCCACAGATTCTCGATTGGATTCAGGTCTGGACTTTGACTTGGCCATTCTAACACCTGGATATGTTTATTTTTGAACCATTCCATTGTAGATTTTGCTTTATGTTTTGGATCATTGTCTTGTTGGAAGACAAATCTCCGTCCCAGTCTCAGGTCTTTTGCAGACTCCATCAGGTTTTCTTCCAGAATGGTCCTGTATTTGGCTCCATCCATCTTCCCATCAATTTTAATCATCTTCCCTGTCCCTGCTGAATGAAGAAAAGCAGGCCCAAACCATGATGCTGCCACCACCATGTTTGACAGTGGGGATGGTGTGTTCAGATGTGTTGCTTTTACGCCAAACATAACGTTTTGCATTGTTGCCAAAAGTTCAATTTTGGTTTCATCTGACCAGAGCACCTTCTTCCACATGTTTGGTGTGTCTCCCAGGTGGCTTGTGGCAAACTTTAAACAACACTTTTTATGGATATCTTTAAGAAATGGCTTCTTGCCACTCTTCCATAAAGGCCAGATTTGTGCAATATACGACTGATTGTTGTCCTATGGACAGAGTCTCCCACCTCAGCTGTAGATCTCTGCAGTTCATCCAGAGTGATCATGGGCCTCTTGGCTGCATCTCTGATCAGTCTTCTCCTTGTATGAGCTGAAAGTTTAGAGGGACGGCCAGGTCTTGGTAGATTTGCAGTGGTCTGATACTCCTTCCATTTCAATATTATCGCTTGCACAGTGCTCCTTGGGATGATTAAAGCTTGGGAAATCTTTTTGTATCCAAATCCGGCTTTAAACTTCTTCACAACAGTATCTCGGACCTGCCTGGTGTGTTCCTTGTTCTTCATGATGCTCTCTGCACTTTTAACGGACCTCTGAGACTATCACAGTGCAGGTGCATTTATACGGAGACTTGATTACACACAGGTGGATTGTATTTATCATCATTAGTCATTTAGGTCAACATTGGATCATTCAGAGATCCTCACTGAACTTCTGGAGAGAGTTTGCTGCACTGAAAGTAAAGGGGCTGAATAATTTTGCACGCCCAATTTTTCAGTTTTTGATTTGTTAAAAAAGTTTGAAATATCCAATAAATGTTGTTCCACTTCATGATTGTGTCCCACTTGTTGTTGATTCTTCACAAAAAAATACAGTTTTATATCTTTATGTTTGAAGCCTGAAATGTGGCAAAAGGTCGCAAAGTTCAAGGGGGCCGAATACTTTCGCAAGGCACTGTATATATATATATATATATATATATATATATTTATTTTTTTTACTTAAAATGAGTAATTGATTGTGGGAAATTCTTACACACCACAAACACACACCAACTCTACATGAATGACCACTTAGTGAAAGGGCAAGTCTTTTGTCTCTGGAATCACTGCAAGAGCAAATAGCAGTTAACGTCAATCACTGTTTCAACTTCCAAGTCGTGAGTACTTGAGTCACCACACATAATCTCAAAATGACCACTAAGGTCACACAGTATCTGTTATCTATCAATTGATGTCATCCTCATTTCCCTCATCTGGAGGACCAATGTATGACCAGCATGATGGTTGAAAGGGTAGAGAGCAAATCTTTCCTTGTGTAAAGTCTTATACTCAAGGCACCATTTTAACAGCACAAATTTGCAGCACTAACGTCATATGACTCCATACTACCCTCCTTCAGTGAAGTAGTGGAATTGTATTTTAAAACATCTTATTTTGCGATGTCCATGGGTGTCAATGATTTATTAATGTTTAGGGTGTAGCTAGTTGTGCACTTAACTGTTGTATTCCAATTACGTATTGAAAATAAATGCAGCGCTGAGTACTTTGAAATGAGTTGATGTGTTTCGACATAGCGTCCTGTTTAATACGGTCACAGGGATCTTGAAAACATTACGTACTTTATAGCAAGGACTAAAATGTTGACAATAAAACGAAGGGAACTTCTTACAGGTATTATTAATTCCTTATTAATGTCTTGTTACGGGAGTTATTTGTGCCTTATAACACATTATAAACGGTTGTTGGCATGGAACCATGCCTTCTACTGTGCCTTTTGCTGTCTTTATCTGTGGAAATACTGTTATTAATAATCCATTAACAAGGCATTTATAAGGGCTTATTAATGCTTATTTGCCCTTATAAACCCTTGTTAGCATGGTACTTATAGTGCCTCTGTGTCTGTGCCTATTGTATTTCCCACAGCACTGTAACATGGCTGGCTCATGGTCATGACAGTAGCGTAGCCAGACAGAAAGGGAGGGCATCTCAGGATGGCAGCCTTGACCTTCAGTGTGTCATCCTAGACCACCGGTGAAAGGAGCCGCCGCCCCAGCCTGCCACTGCTACCGGATTACTGAGACCTCTGGGCCTCCTGGAGAGAAGTCCATCTGCCCCATACCAGAGAGAAGGAAAGAAAGAAGGAAGGAAAGGGGGGAAGAGGAGAGAGGGACAGAGAAGCAAAAAAGGGAGGTGGTGGAGAGCGAGGGATAGAGAAGACACTAAGGAGCCAGCACGGAAGAGAGTGAGAGGAGGAAGAGGGGAGGAAGAGACCAAGCAGTTAAAAAAGGGACAGGTAAATGAGATGAGGACAGAAACAGTGTGAAAGATGGACATTGTAAAATGAGACAAGAGAGAGAGAGGTAGATATGATTGCAAGGGACAACAGGA
Organism: Oncorhynchus clarkii lewisi; assembly: GCF_045791955.1. NCBI lineage: Eukaryota > Metazoa > Chordata > Actinopteri > Salmoniformes > Salmonidae > Oncorhynchus > Oncorhynchus clarkii. The sequence goes on from NC_092174.1 coordinate 2,950,617, forward strand.
CAGGAGAGAAAAGATTGTCCTAATCAACGAACCACACTATCTAACCTTAATGCTGAATCACCATCGCTTGAGTCTTCTGCATATCAAATGTTAATTTAGACTGACAACGTCAGAGCAGATTTTTTTATCACAATCATCTAGGAGAAGAGAGCCATTGGCGGTGGATACTGGATCATCAATCATGCCGTTGCTAACTTGGCTCTAAAAGCAACTCAGTGTTTGCATCCCAAATGGCACCTTGTTCCTTACAAAGTGCAATTTTTTTTGCCAGAGCCCTGGTCAACACTAGTGTACTATAGAGGGAATAGAGTGTCATTTGGGATGCATCCAGTAAACCAAGAGGGAAGGGGTTAGGGATGTGGCTAGTCCAAGCAACTGCTGAATGCAGGAAAGAATCGTCACCTGCAATTTCCCTGGTTGTCTTCCCACAAGAGGAAACACAATAGTATACTAAAGTGTAAATACTATAGTATTCACTGTAGTTTTTGTGGACTTTACTGTAGTATTCAGTGTAGTGTTTTTGTGGACCAAATTCCCAAAAATTTAAAAATAAAAACCTCTTCCTTCTCAGTGAATACTTTAGTGTATACTGACTTATACTGTAGTATTTACAGTTGACTATGGTATCGACACTGTAGTAAAAGAAAACTCTAGTGTTTTTGTTTATTATCTGACAAACATGGAATCTTACTCCTTCAGGAAACCTACTGGAGTAATACTAATAGAGCCCATTTTTCATTACCTGTAGGTAAGTAGGACTGGGGTCTGAATGGATAGTTCAGCGCTTCTGCTCTTTTCTATATACTGTCTGCAACGCATTCAACTCTACACTTGGCATGTAGGTTTCCCACTTATGGGTGGCACAAATTGCGATAAAGGGAAGGGGAATGGGAAGTATATATGCAAATGTAATTCTGTAGAATTTGATATAGTTAAAGTGTAGTGTTTTTGCGGACAATAGTGTTTGTGGGACATTACTGTAATATTTACTACAGTTTTTCTTCAAATAATATGGTAGTGTTTACTGTAGTATTCTACAGTATATCACTAGATTCTATATTAGGTACACTACAGTGTGTAGTATAGTATTCTTCAGTTTACTTTAGAATTCTATAGTAAGTACTGTAGTATTCTATAGTAAAATTTATTTTTTATGTGGGTTGACCCAGCTAGCTGTGTGTGTAAGGGTTGGGCGGTATTCAGATTTTCATATTGTTTCTGGTCCATACCGGGTATACAGTTTTACCGAAAGTGCATTACAAGGAAAGTTATTTTTTTAAATTATAGGCAACAGGGATTTTGATCCAGGAGAGGATTGAATGTCTCAAGTCTGGGTACCAGTTTTTTTTAGCTAACATTCCACTCTTTGCCACTCCATGTTAGTGCCAAAGAGATTGGTCTTTCGGCAATCTCAACGTTCAATATACAGCTGGATTAACGGCGGAGTTACTCATTGGTTGTTTGAAATACAGAACCGTCAAAAAGTATTCATACCCCACATTTAGTGGTGCTACAGCCTGAACTAAAAATGTATTAAATACATTTCAAAAAACATGTTTTGTGTAAATATCTAATTTACATAAGTATACACAGCCCAGAGTCAATACATTAGAATCACCTTTGGTGGTGATTACAGATTGGTTCTATCAATTTACAATTGATTGGAAAATGTGGTCGGAGGCTCCGTATGAAGGGTGTGATGCTATTCAGGAACCTCCGAAGACATGCAGAGGCCAAATTGAGCTCTGTAAAGCTCTGTAAATTTTTGTAACAATGAGGAGGGCTCCTTATTTACATTATTGGTTGACTGTAGGTGGGGGCTGGAGGTCCTGTATAAACTAACTAATTTCTATGACAACTTCCTTCACTAAAGCTCTGCCCAACAGCTCTGTGCTGCTTTGCAAAGCACAAGAATTATGAATGCGCTGACTTCTGCAGATGCCGCATCACCGCAAATGCTGCACAGCCAATGCAGACGTCGTATTGACCATGCAGAGCCTTATGTCTCTAACAGCTTTGCACATCTGGATTGTACAATATTTGCCTATTATTATTTTCAAAATTCTTCAAGCTCCGGTAAATTGTGACCCGATTCAGGAAACTAGTATATTCAAATAAAATTGTTAAAAATTACACGCCTAGCTGGTTTAGCCACAGATAAAGTGAACAACCTTCCCGCTAGCCATGATTGGCTGATATAATGAGTTGGCTGGACATGCCGAGACAAGAGTTTGGATTGGTCTGCCATATAGCACGCGTCTGTTTATTGGAGCTGGTCAGTATGTGTAGGTAATCGTGTCAAAAGTGACTTTTTTTATAAAAATGTATTGCGTAGTAAAACTGCATAAACCTACTGTTAAAGTGTAATGTTAGCTAGCTAACGTTAGCTGGATGGCTTGCTAGCTAACATTAAGTGCATGTTCTCCACTTTCTGGAGGACCGAGTTTTGAAATCAGCGGAATTCGAGAATGATAGCTAAGGAGATGGCTATCTACTCCGATTTCAGACCACGGGTAAGATAGTCTAGCTAGCTAGATTTTCAGATATTACACATTTCTAATTTGACAGAAAGTGGTTTCATTTCAAGTGTACTGTTAGCTAGCTAACAATAGCTGGCTGGGTCGCTAGCTAACGTTATGTGTATGATCTTATTCTTCGTATCTCAGACACATTTGCTTGACTAGTTATAGCCATAGAACCTGGTTGGTAAGCTACCTGAAAATTTCAAAGCATAATTACTTTCCCATTGTTTCCTAAAATGCAGTGTATGATGTACCATTTTGTAGCTCTGTCTCTACTTTTAGCCAATGTAAAAAAAACAGAAATTCAAATGATGCTACATAAGACCAAATCCAGGTGTTGAGTCACAATTGGTTGTTGATCATTGCTAGACAACCATTTTCATGTCTGCCCATAGATTTTCAGGCAGATTTAAGTCGAAACTGTAACTCGGCCACCCAGGAACATTTACTGACTTCTTGATAAGTAACTCCAGAGTAGATTTGGCCTTGTGTTGTAGTTTTTGTCCTACTGAAAGGTGAATTAATCTCCCAGGGTCTGGTGGACAGCTGACTGAACCAGGTAATTTTTTTGTTGCCTGTGCTTAACTCCATTTCTTTTTTATCCTGAAAAACACCCCGGTCCTTAACAATTACAAGCATACCCATAACCAGTGTTCCCTCTAAGGTGCGCACGTGACTGCCGTGCAGCTCTTCCAGGACTGCTACGCAGAAATATCAGCTCACAGAAAGAAACACAAGACTGAATTTGAAACTGCAGTCAAGCAATGCATTCTGCCAAGTCGTTCACAATCTAGTCCGGTTGCGGCCACAACTAGACCTTGTTTGAAGTGTATCAAGAAATAATATTTTTTTGTGTGCCTAGCAATCAACAAATGTACATTGTTTAAAGCACATGACAGGAATGACAGCTCTAATAAGCCCCCTATGGTGAACGACATGCTCGTAGAATCAGGACTCTTGAGAGTTTTCAGTTGCTCATTCCCCGGTAGGGGGTCCTGTGCGCTCTGGGCATTACTGACTCAAATAAACAAAATTAGTTGAAACAGCGCTAAGTTGTTAAACAAAGACTGGACAGACCATTTGCTCATATTTAAAGGGATAGTACTTTGTTAAATCAGTCCACCATGAATATAATCCCCAAAAGTGTAGCATGTCAGCAGTCAAGTGTGCGACAAAACACTTCCAGTACAGAGCAGAGTGGACTAATGAACAAAGTACTTAAATGTATCTATCTATTCAGTGAACTATCCCTTTAAGATTAACACTGATGATGCAAAATTCCAGAAACCTTTCCCAAAAATCCCAGATTTCCTGATATCTTTGTTGGAATATTATTGTAATCAAGATGGAGTAAGCATCCTACAAGCAAGATTTATTGAACATTTTGCAACCCTATAAACCAGTATTATCCATCATGTATCACTGAAAAAAATACTGTAATGCCTGTTTTTTCTGCAGAAGGCACTCTGGTTTCACATGAACTTCCACTAATCAATCATGACCTTTTGTAGTTGAAGTCCACCTTCTAATATTGCTTAGACATTGAAAAAAGGAGAGTAATTTTCCATACTGTGCATTTAGACTGTCAGCTGCTTGTTTTGGCCCAAGGCAGTACACACACACGCACGTCCCCCCCCCTCCCCCCCCCCACACACACACACACACACACACACACACACACACACACACAATTTGTTTGTGTTTACTGGATCAATTCCCAAATTGACAGAGCTGGGGCAAACTCCTTCACTGGAAATGGCTATTGATCAAAATGGCCGCCGAGAAAGAATTGTCTGTGTGTGTTCAGTGGCTGCTTAGGAGTCAAAGGACGGACTCAGCAAAGATGAGAGTGAGTGAGCAAGCTTTGACTTTTCGTTCAATGCGCTTTGAGAGCTTTGGTTTGAATGCGAATTAACGAGGATCCATTTTCAGTTTGAATTATATCTTAGCCCAAACAATTCAACAAGGCTGACCTGACTCCGTTCCAGTTGCGCTTTGTCTGCTATTCTGCTATGCCAGAAATAAATGGCAAACAACAAAACGGGAAAGCAAGCAACAGAAAGGAAATTAAATACATGCACTAAAATCTCAGTCCCGCAAGATATTGTGGCATTTCCATTTGAAAATCCTTTCCCTCTAGACTTGTCAGCGTCATAACGTCAGTCCTCACCAAGCTGGCATAACCTTGAACGACCACCATAGGAAAAGACCAGTCATACCACAGATCCACTACTATGCTTATTACCATTACAATAATGCCAGTGCAGTAGGTGATAGCCCAGAAGAGAATCAGGTTGCTGTAATCTACAATGTTTGTCATTAATAGTTCAGCAAAACTTCCCTTGTATTCAGGAATGATTGAAATTGCTATGTGCATTTTATTATCCACTTTTTACATCGTATTTGATGTGCTGTTCACAGGTTTGACATATAGGCCAACACTTTGCATTGAACAGTAGAGATATTCCAACCCAACCGACATTCAGAACACACACAGAAATATGTCTAAACCCTGACAAAGTGAGTAGTTCAGAGTACCTCATTTGACATCCCATCTTGGGTTATTGTGAATTTAAGCGAGCACTCCAGGCGTTGTTTCCCCTTAAAGTGGGGGAAAGATTTCAGTGTCGCGCTACGCTGTCTGACACATCCAGGTCAGGGTTTCAGGGCATTTAAACTAATGGACAGGTGTAACCAAACCTCAGCAGCGGGATAACAGCATATACAATATATTCGCTAGACCCTGTAAGGGCTTGAATCCACAACAATGCAGATATTTGTTGCACTATTATCGCTTCAAGATAATACATTAAAATAGAGGTAATATTAGATAATTTGGACACAGGCAGAGCAATTTTTAGGCACGTTGAATGGCTGAATAGGGCAGACATTCAGAAGAACCAACTTAGGTTTTTATGTAAGTCAGTTATGGTTAAGCACCGAGTTAGCCATGAAATAGCGCAGGGCCATGTCTGTGCCAATTAGCCACAACGTACAAACATTACAATGTAACAACAAGTAACCCCAATGTGCAGCAACCATATACAAACGTAGACCCAAAAGCCAAATACTGTAAATAGAGCATAATCACATAGTAAGGGTAGCATCAGTAATGTATTGAATTCCGTATCAAAGTGTTCAGTGACACCCAGAGGGGGCCAGGATTGATCCGTCGTCCGCAACGTCTCCTTTAACAATTCAGCAGCTCTCCTGTTCCACGCTCCTGAAGCTACCAACACATCCGAGGGCTATATGGTATTTACAATCCCCCATAACCAACCACATGGCCATCCACTGTCCTTCCAACCTGGACTAAACAGCTGCGTCTGACTAAGTCTGACTATAACAGCGAGTGTTCAAGAACTCAAATCGGAGATGGTTTGCTTTTCACTCGTGTGATTTATTTCCTTCAGCAGACAATGCGGTGGGTTTGGAAGTAAGGCAGGTTGATGTATTGTGATTTGATAAGGACATGTTGGAAACACTGTTAGTTCCCATTTAATGTTATTTTTCTGGAACTTGTAATGCTACAGATATAGGATCTTAATTTGACCGGTTTCTCACAGCAGTAAAAAATAAATAATCCTGAAGCTATCGTAAATGGGAATTATTGTGTGGATTATAATTAATGGACATTTTTGTAGGGGATGATACATTTTTAGTTAGGCCTAATCAAGTCTGACATTTTAAAGTGGTAATTACAAACTTTTGAAGCCTTTTGCTTCTGTTTAAACTGGCAAAACTGGTTGGCCATATTCTTAAATAGGGTTGCAAAATTCTGATAACCTGGTTGGAGGTTTTCTGGAAAACCTGAATATTTTTTTAAAGTTTCCAGAATTTTTACAACCCTAGTCTGAAAGGTTCTTGCTTTTTTGGTGGGTAGTTACAGTGACTATAGTATCTCTAAACCAATGCTGTCATTTAAACCCGAGCGAGAGCGAGATATACACACACACACACACACACACACACACACACACAGAGTATATTAAACACACTTGTAACAAAAGCCATAGACAATATTTATTTATTTCACTTAACCTTTAACTAGGGTGATTATTATTTCACATAGGAATTTATTCACATAATCCGACACATTATTGCTCCTTTAGTGCTACTGAGCCATTGGACATTTGAGGCGGTTGTTGACACCTTGTAAAACTGGCATCACATGAACCGTAACTGCGCTAACAAAGCCAGAATGGCCACCCCTAGGGAGCCATCACCTGTTCAAATGACGTGCCTCAGATGGTGCATCTTCCATGTAATGGTCGAGCTTCAGGATACAAAAGGGACTGACTGATCCTCAGCCTGTATCCCAGAACAAGGCTTTGTACCAGGGCATGATCCAACTTGCCTACTGAGTCTCCTGGGGGTGGTACAATGTTAATGATGTCAAAGTGCTGAGACATCACGATGGTCCTTCACAGTTTAACTGTGTCAGTTATTTGTATCCTCCTACACCTTTAAACAGATGACACATCCGTTCTATTTAAGCTCATGTCAATTCAGGAAATTGATTGGCATATAGTCTCAATCAAAACTGTGATCAACACCATCTCAAATATTACCTCCAATCGATTCCAGATGTCAGCCATCTATAAAATAATGTATGCAGTCTGGAAAATAAAAGAGCTCCTGTAGGACCAACTATGAGCAGAGCTGGGGAAAGAAAAAACATCTGAGTTGCTGGCTAGCCCTCTGTGTATGTCAACTCAATAGGCCATTTGATCTATCTCGTAGGCTTGGCACAAAGCATAAGTGGATTGAATGATCGACACAGAGCTGTCTGAGACCAATGATAAGGTGTCCATTTTGAACAGGTTTAAGTGCTGGATTGAGCCTACTGCTGTGCTCGTGGTCCAAATCATATTTATGTATTTTCAATGCAGCACGCACATTGAGCAACACATTGATGTGTTTTGAAATGTCATGCAACTCCATTTATTCTGTATGTCCCCACAGTTCTAAGCATCACTGTTTTTCAGGGCATCAGGTGTACATCTAGAACCCAACTGAGGCCAAATAAATTGACCTGTGGCCTTATTTTATAATTACAATGTATATTAAATAAGTATTTTCATTGCAACTTTTTCAACTTTTCCATTGGGATTAGACATATTTTGACGTGTTTGACCCAAGTCTGACCCCTTTCCCATACACAGCCCTTTCTGTTAGGTTTATTGGATCTTCTCTGCTTTTGTTCTATAGATAATAAATCGTCTAATATTGGCCATTTTAGTTATTCCTTAGTCCTCTCCTTCCAGCCTATCTCAACTCTACAAATGGGTGGTCGATATAAGAGCCTATATGACAATCTTTGAACAACGAAATCCAAGTTCACTTTGTGAAAATCCTGAATGCCTTGAACGGTGTTTTAAATTTAAACAATGCTCTGTGCATTCCAACTCAAACATTTCAGAAATGCATCAGAAAAGAGCTACACATGGCTGCTGGTGAATGGAATAGATCGTATGAACACAGTCAAACATCATTGTGTTTGTCATCCCACCATGACAATGACTTTGTCCTCCAGAACACAATCAAGAGATCACGTGGGGCCACAAATAAGAGCGCACTTAACGCAAACATGACCTGTTAAGATGTTAATGTCACTTTGCTGTTGGGAGTAGATGTTCAAATATTCCAGAGTCAATAGAAAATGTACACTTGAGATCAGAGGTGGAGAGCAGAGCAGCTAACTATTATCTTAAATACACACTGTAGGGGCAGAACTGCCTGTCCATGGCTCTATAACTGTATTGATATAATGGAAGGCATGAGTTGCCTTCTCCCGAAATGGCACCAAATTCCCTGTATATGGGCCGACCAACCAGTGCTCTCGCACATTGGCTAACCGGGCTATCTGCATTGTGTTCCACCCACCAACCCCGCTTTTACGCTACTGCTACTCTCTGTGGCAGTAGACTTCCGGCGCCGACAGAGATGGCCGCTTCGCGTTCCTAGGAAACTATGCAGTTTTTTGTTTTTTTACGTGTTATTTCTTACATTGGTACCCCAGGTCATCGTGGGTTTCATTACATACAGTCGAGAAGAACTACTGAACATAAGAGCAGCGTCAACTCACCATCAGTACGACCAAGAATATGACTTTCACGAAGCGGCCTTTCACCCAGGACAACGGAATGGATCCCAGCCGGCAACCCAAAAAAACGTTAGACTAGATAATGTTAAACAAGGTTGGAATGTGAAGCAATGAAATGGGGCATCAGTCTACTCGGTGACACCCACAGAACACAACTATGAAGCGTTTTCACAAATATTAGCATTGTAGCTGTGTGAAAGCACCTCTCCAGTCAACCTATTGTATATATTGACATTCATATTGCACATTGTACAGCTTTACCTACAAATTGGGGAATCAATAAAAATGGGAATCAGTCTACTCAATACCCAATATATTTTTCCCAAAGTCCTCAGAGTTATCAGACTCCAAAACATCCAAGCAGTATAGTTTTTCCTCTGGAATAGTATTCAATACACATAGGTTGACAATAAATGTGGCTCAATTCACAGTTGTTTCAGAGTCCCGCAATAAGAGCTACAACTGATACCCCATGTCATTGATCCCAAATCCATAGAGAAGGCTGTACAGTGAAATAAGTATGCCCCCAATACAATTCTAAAGTATAATACATCCAGTGAGATTTCATATATGTCAAATTAACAAATTGTCCTTTGTTGATTTTATATAACATTCCAACCTCGTTTAGCATGATCTATTAATGGCATAAATCTACTATTTGTATTAATTTGCATCACTGTCAATGACATACTTCTATTTTGAAGGCTAACCGCAAAGTCCACTGTTTTGGCAAATCCTTATTGTGGCTAGCCTCGCATAGATGGGTCCGACCACCATTAATCAAATAAGAACTGTCTTACAAATGAGGGGTTATTTTAGATGACGACACCTAGCTATATAGTTAGCTAGCTAACTATAGCTACTGAAACAGATTGTCATTTTGCTGTGTTTTTGGGGAAGAAAATTGTTTGCATCCATGAGTTAGCTAGTTTCTTTTTATGACCAGCAATGTAGATACCCGAGACAACTTTACCAGCATCGTAGCATACATTTCGATGAATCGTTATGACATATGAAATACGAGTGATACTGAAATACGTAAAAAATGTATGAACACATTAAATTGTGACATGCAGTCCTATTCAGGCCCTGATTGGTCAACAAGCTTTTTTGACATGTCAAATGGTGTTATTGAGGTGTATTTTCTTGACAAGCAAAGACCCAAACGGCGTTCCATAGAAATCCAGGTTGAGAATGAAATGACTGAACAACAAGACAGCAAGTAAGTGAAAGAAATAGGTTTTACTGCTAATGGGGACATAAGTAAATGCCCCAAAAAATAATTTTTAGTCAGTGTGGTGTGGGCGGGTGTGTGTGTGTGTGTGTAACCTTTAACTAGGCAAGTCAGTTAAGAACAAATTCTTATTTACAAGACGGCCTACCCCGGCCATACCCAGACGAGGCTGTAGTGATGCCTCTTGCACCGAGATGCAGTGCCTTAGACCACTGCATCCGTGCATCCGCAACTAGAATGCTTAAAAGGCCACTAAAATGTTAAGTGTCTGTATCAGGTTTTTTGGCAAAGAAAATATTGGATATCGTATCGGCCAAAAATGTCATATCGTTGCATCACTAGTTACAACCTTATAATAAAATAGATTAAATAAAAACATTTCCTCAATCTGCACACAATACATCATAATGACAAAGCGAAAACATGTTTTATTTCTTTGGGCAAATGTATAAAAAATATTTAGGTATTCAGACCCTTTGCTATGAGACTCGAAATGGAGCTCCGGTGCATCCGGTTTCCATTGATCATCCTTCAGATGTTTCTACAACTTGGAGTCCACCTGTTGTAAATTAAATTGATTGGACATGATTTGGAAAGGCAGACACTTATCTGTATAAGGTCCCACAGTTGACAGTGTACATCAGAGAAAAAACCAAGCCATGAGGTCGGAGGAATTGTCCAGAGTTCCGAGACAGGATTGTGTCAAGGCACAGATCTGGGGAAGGGTACGTAACAATTCTGCAGCATTGAAGGCCCCCAAGAACATAGTGGCCTCCATCCTTCTTAAATTCGAAGAAGTTTGGAACCACCAAGACTCTTCCTGGTGCTGGGTGCCCGGCCAAACTGAGCAATCGGGGGAGAAGGGCCTTGGTCAGGGAGGTGACGTAGAACCCAATGGTCACTGACAGGGGGCCAGAGTTCCTCTGTGGCGATAGGAGTACCTTCCAGAAGGACAACAATCTCTGCAGCACTCCACCAATCATGACTTTATGGTAGAGTGGCCAGATGGATGTGACTCTTCAGTAAATGACAGCCCGCTTAGAATTTGCCAAAATACACCTAAAAGACACTGACCATAAGAAACAAGATTCTCTGGTCTGATGAAACCAAGATTGAACTCTTTGGCCTGAATGCCAAGTGTCATGTCAGGAGGAAATGTGACACCATCCCTTCAGTGAAGCATGGTGGTGGCAGCATCATGCGGTTGTGATGTTTTTTAGCGGCAGGAACTGGGGGACTAGTCAGGATCGAGGGAAAGATGAACGGAGGAAAGAACAGAGAGATCTTTAATGAAAACCTTCTCCAGAGCACTCAGGACCTCAGACTGGGGTGAAGGTTCACCTTCCAACGGGACTCTAAGCATATAGCCAAGACAATGCAGAAGTGGCTTCGGAACAAGTCTCGGAATGTCCTTGAGTGGCACAGCCAGAGCCCAGAACTGAACCTGATTGAACATCTCTAGAGAGACCTGAAAATAGCTTGACAGAGCTTGAGAGGATCTGCTGGTAGCGTCATACTCAAGAAAACTCAAGGCTGTAATCGCTGCGGAAGGTGATTCAACAAAATACTGAGTAAAAGGTCTGAAAACTTAAGTAAATTAATTATTTTTTTCATACATTTGCAAGAAATATATATATTCTGCTTTGTCATTATGGGGTTGTGTGTGTAGATTGTAGAGGGGGGGGGGACGATTTAAAAGGCTACAAAGTAACAAAATGTGGAAAAAGTCAAGGGGTCTGAAACATTTCTGAATGTACTGTACACGAAGAGAACGGTTCAGAATATTAAGTATTAATAAAATAAAGACATGTAGGCCTAAATACATGCATATCCCTCCTTTTCAGCCACTATTGGTATATTTAAAAATACTATGATCTTGTATATTATTTAGATTTAGGAAAGTATTAATGAATAATAAAAAAAAAACAGGGTTTGGAGAGCCTTTACACACAAAATATATTTGTGAATCAAAAATGGTGGTTTTGATTCATCCTGAAAGTTGCCATATTCAATTGTTCAATCCATGAAATATTGAAAGGTGAGAAAAGTGTACAATAAGAGTGGCACCGTGGTCTAAGGCACTGTATCGCAGTGGTTTGAGTCGGCGCACAATTGGCCCAGCATCGTCCGGGTTAGGGGAGGGTTTGGCCGATAAGGATGTTCTTGTCCCATCGCGCTCTAGCAACTCCTGGCTTTGCGCCTGGCGCAATGTAAGCTGACACGGTCGTCAGATGTAAGGTGTTTCCTCCGACACATTGGTGTGACTGGCTTCCGGGTTAAGAAGCAGTGCGGCTAAGGCTGGGTTGTGTTTCAGAGGACGCGCGGCTCTCGACCTTCGTCTCTCCCGAGTCCGTACGGGAGTTGCAGCGATGGGACAAGACTAACTACCAATTGAATACCCCGAAAATGGTGGAGAAAAGGGGTTACTTTAAAAAAAAAAAAAATATTATTATTTTACAAAAATTAAATTCATTAATTAAATAAATTGAAGAAAACAAATGTAAGTGTACAATATAGGTTGGTCCTATAAATCTAGGACAATAATCCTCAATAGTCATGGAACTGTGATGACAACGGTCCAGTCGTAGTGAACTGTGCGCCAGTTTTAAACGGCTACATATGGTCTGTGTTCCATAAGGATTCAAACTAGCTGCATGTCCCAAATTATTGCACATCTTTTAATACGTTAGCTTGATATGATCCACTATTGCTAGCGATCCTCAGGAGCAAACACAAGAAAGCGACAGAGGAAAGAAAGGTAACCTAACAACAGAATGGAATGATGTAAAATGTAAGGAAACTAAGACTAAAGTGACAGTTATGTGGGTATATCTGACGTTGGCTACCGATAGTGGCTAATATTTAACACAATATACTTTTTTTTTTTTTTTTGAAAAATCTGGGGATTCTAAAATCACAAATCAACTCAGTAGTTTTGCTTACATTTGATGCCAAATTACTGGTTCCACATTTGTCTCCAGTGATCCTAAGGTCAAATAGATCAAAAACTATTTATATTGTAATTTATATTTACAATCCTCCTAACCAAACGGTTTACTCATTTACCTAGCTATTATCAGTAGCTCAGCCTCTAACCAATTTGTGAATTAAAATGCATGGAGAATGAGGTTACTTCTAATTGGGAAAACTAAGTAGCTGTTGTTCCACTTGTAACCGACAGGTTGCCAGACCTTATTCATCTCTCATTGAGCGTTATGGTGGTGGAATTAAGTCAAGGTACACACCTCAACCACACCTTAATTTCTCTGATATCCACACCAAACGTATAGCGGGTGAATAGCATGCTATTCTTATCATTAAGTTCAAGGTCAGAAAACGAGGAGAGAGAAAAGTGCATAAAAAGGGAATCGCTTTGGTATCGGTATATAGTGACAACACTAGTCGGTAGATGTTACTACAATATAATAGAATCATGTCCGCAAAAAGAATACAGTATACTACAGTCATGTCTGCAAAAACAGAAGTGATATTTAACTTTTTATATATAACTTTTTGGTAAAAACTCAACTCGTCGTGTTTGGAGGACAAAGAATGCCGAGTTGCATCCAAAGAACACCATACCTACTGTGAAGCATGGGGGTGGAAACATCATGCTTTGTGGCTGTTTTTCTGCAAAGGGACCAGGACGACTGATCTGTGTAAAGGAAATAATGAATGGGGCCATGTATCGTGAGATTTTGAGTGAAAACCTCCTTCCATCAGCAAGATGAAACGTGGCTGGGTCTTTCAGCATGACAATGATCCCAAACACACCGCCCGGGTAACGAAGGAGTGGCTTCGTGAGAAGCATTTCAAGGTCCTGGAGTGGCCTAGCCAGTCTCCAGATCTCAACCCCATAGAAAATCTTTGGAGGGAGTTGACAGCCCCAAAACATCACTGCTCAAGAGGAGATCTGCATGGAGGATTGGGCCAAAATACCAGCAACAGTGTGTGAAAACCTTGTGAAGACTTACAGAAAACATTTGACCTCTGTCATTGCCAACAAAGGGTTGTGTCAAAAGTATTGAGATTAACTTTTGTTATTGACCAAATACTTATTTTCCACCATAATTTGCAAATAAATGTATTAAAAATCCTACAATGTGATTTTCTGGATTTGTTTTCTCATTTTGTCTGGTCATAGTTGGTGTACCTATGATGTAAATTACAGGCCTCTCATCTTTTAAGTGTGAGAACTTGCACAATTGGTGGCTGACTAAATACTTTTTTGCCCCACTGTATCCCAGGCCTATTTTTTTTTCAAAACAGAATTATCAACAGTGTCGAACGCATTCGATAAGTCAATAAACAAGGCAGCACAGCTCTTTTTAGCATCCAAGGCATTGACAAGATCATTAACAACTTGCCTGGCTGCTGTGGTAGTACTATGCCCAGGCCTAAACCCTTATTGGTTTTATATTAAAAATACAATTATCAGATTAAAAGTAAAAAGTTGTACATTAGCTAAGATTCTTGAATCCTTGGTTAAAGAAGGTAGTCTTGAAATGGGGCGATAGTGGTCAAGATCATTTGTAGCGCCACCCTTATGGTGTGGCAGCATATATGTGGATTTCCATGCTTTTGGAATACTTCCTTACAACATTTATTTAACAATGTTGGCTACTGAGCCAGCAATAAAAAGGGAGCTGCACACTTAAGCACACTAGGCTCCAAATGAACAGCCCCTGTTGATTGTTGGTTGTTGTCTAATGATAGCAAAGCATCCAGAATTTCTTTATCAAATAATTTCCAAAAAGAAAACTCTGTATCATTCAATAGATTTTCACCATCAACATCCAAACTACAATTTTCAAGCATTGGCTTTGAAATACATTCAAATATATAACCCGCAGAGATAAAAATGGTGATTAAATGCATTAATGATATCAATTTAGTTGGTAATAGGGCCAGAATCTAAATACATTTTCGGGGGGAGAGAAGAGGAGACCCCCCTGTAAGCGACATAACAGCTTTCCAAAATTTAGCTGGGTTCCCTTTACATTCAGTGTATTAACATAATAATAATAATAATATTTTGCTTTATTAACTAGTTTTACTGACAGTATTCTCAAAATAGCCTGACTGTTCCCCATGCAAGATTAAAATCTCCAGCGATCAACACCTCTGGGGTAGTAAAAATGGCAACTAAATCAGTGAGTTTGTTCAGTACATACTTCTGGTCGAAGGGTTAGAAAAAAATGGAATCTAACTGAAGACTTAAAGCCAACCATTCAAATGGTTTAGGAATATAGGTAGTCTTTAACAGACACAAGAAGAAGATTATTTGTAGAAATAGCAAAACCACCACCTTTGCCTTTCGTATCAGCCCTAAACACATTGTAACCATCCATAAAACCCTGGACTCAGGTTGCTATCAGTTAACCAGTTTTCAGATTTTAAAAGAAATTCAGGGTCTGCCTGAGAAGGCCAGATCTTGACATTATCCATTTCATGTAATAAACTATGAATGTTAAGATGTAAAAATGTCAAACATTTTCTGCATTTAAAATCAGTTTCTCAATAAAAGTCAGATTACTTTGAGATTTAAGAACAGGAGACTGGATTGGATTATACCTATTAGGAAAAGAAAACAAAGTAGGAATAGCAATCAGATACAACATGTTGAACTCCCATAGTGACCAAAGAGGAGATGGTAAAAACGGACTTACATATAAGGCTAATATTGTCCTCACATCAATTTAGTTGACCAAAAACCATTCCAATTTGATGACAACAGCCAGGAGCCATTTTCACCTAGGTGAATTCCATTTTCCAAAGTAGCCAGGCCCATTCCAGAGTCAAAGTTGTCAATGAAGGACATGCCCTAGTCCTTGGTCAGATGCATTAATCATGGGTGAAGAGACCAAAGATGGCTAAAAGACTCAGTCCTGCAACAGCAAGGAGATGGAATTGGGCCTGAGACAATTAGATGTCTTGCTAATTTCTGAGCATTCTCCAAGAGCTGTAAGAAATTGTCTCTTAGCTTTACAGATTTCACACACATATGCAACGCAACTGCTTTCAGAGCAGGAATCTGTTTCTTGACGGTGGGCTTGACTTCTGATAACTCCAATACCCTAGCTCCAGGAAAACAAAGTGTACGGGTATTTCAGACCTCCAACAATCTAACCATGGAGCTTCCCATAATGGTTGATGGCTGTTGTCCATTTCGAGCCGGAGCCCTCAGCCCAACCATAGCCCCACCAGGGGCTCCTCTAACTCGACCCGCACAATGACAGGAATAGCAGAGCCCGCCGTTGACCCCGGTAAAGCAGAACCCACCTTAGACCCCGGCGATGCCATCACAACGTTGGCAGATACGGAAGAAACCTCCAACACTCCATGAGAAGATGGCGCCGGGACATCAGGCTCCAGAGCAGCGAAGCTATTCGATAATGTCGGCATCCCAGTCATGAATCCCGTCACCGCAGAGGGCTCAGAAAGTGGAGGACGCCACCCTCGACTTCTGATGACGTGTCTCCCCACCCGGCCAGCCAGGTCCAGGAGTGGATCATCCCGCAATTCAGCAACAAAAGGTCCCACCGACTCTATTCTCCATCGGTGAGCGAACACCTCCAAGCAGCGGCCACTCCATCGAAGATAACCTATCAGTCCAGCGCGATGCATGGCCATTGGAGTGGAGGAAAACAAGAAAATCGCAGGTGAAGAGGCCAGATGTGGAGGTCCTGGGCTGGTGTGGATACACGTGGTCTGCGGTTGTGACGCAAGTTGGACGTACTGCCAAATTCTCTAAAACATTGGAGACGGCTTATGGTGGAGAAATTAACATTTAATTATCTGGAAGCAGCTCTTTGACGTTCCTTTAGTCAGCATGCCAATTGCACGCTCCCTTGACATTCTTGATATCTGTGGCATTGTGATGCGTGACAAAACTGCACATTGTAGAGTAATAATCATGCTGTTAAATAAGCTTCTTGATATGCCACACCTGTCAGGTGGATGGGTTATCTTGGCAAAGGATAAATGCTCACTAACAGGGATGTAAACAAATGTGAGAAAAACAAATGAGAAATATGCTTTTTGTGCATCCAACATTTCTGGGATTAAGGGAAATAAGGAGTTGTTTGATGCACAGGAATTTGGCATATAATAAATGGTAGACTACTGAAAACATTCAAACGTAGGCCTAGGCCTAATGATAAAACGGATGCATTTTCTGTTGGTAAGATCGCAGAATGTAGCCTTGTGTTTCTTCAATTGGCCTAAATAATAATAATCATATTGCAAGACATGTCTCTCCTTTGACATGACTGGTTTATTCCCACTACACAACAAATAAAAAAAGGCCACCATTTATCTGGTAGTTTATTTAAAATATTTGACAGTATGGATAGGCCACAGTATTGTGTGCAAGGAGCGTGACATCATAGCCTATTTAATAATATAGCCTTTATCAAGGCAGCAGATTGTGTTCCTATCTTTTAATAAACAAAATATTGAACAAATTTGTGTGGGCTGTAGTGTGGATGTAGCATGTATGGGCTGTAGCATATACTTTTACAATTCCTCAAGATTGTCTATTCGAACAATGTGCAAACAGTGTTTGAAACTCGCTATAGGCAAAATGCATTTTTTTTTTATTGGAAAAAAATCACTACAAAAAGATTAACATTCTGCCCATACCAATTGCGCCAAAATCTCCAAATCATATCGCAAATGAGGCAGTTTTGAATGGAAGGAGTTCAATGCAAATGCAATCGAAAAATCAAACACTTATGATCAAAACAGTATCATAAAAGAAGTTCAACAACAGGTTGAAACTGAGTGGGAAATGAACAGTGTTTTCATAAAAAGGTGATGATTAATTCAAAAAGACCCATACGCATATTAGAGTTTATGCATACGCATAAGCCTATACAGTTGAAGTCGGATGTTTACATACACCTTAGCCAAATACATTTAAACTCAGTTTCACAATTACTGACATTTAATCCTAGAAAAAAATTCCCTGTATTTCTTAGGTCAGTTAGGAACACCACTTTATTTTAAGAATGTGAAATGTCAGAATAATAGTAGGGAGAATTATTTATTTCAGATTTTATTTCCTTCATCACATTCCCAGTGGGTCAGAAGTTTACGTACACTCATTTAGTATTTTGGTAGCATTGCCTTTAAATTGTTTAACTTGGGTCAAACATTTTGGGTAGCCTTCCAGAAGCATCCCACAATAAATTGGGTGAATTTTGGCCCATTCCTCCTTATGACATGCTTTTTCAGGTCTACCAACACATTTTCTATAGGATTGAGGTCAGGGCTTTGTGATGGCCACTCCAATACCTTGACTTTGTTGTCCTTAAGCCAATCTGCCACAACTTTTAAGTATGCTTGGTGCCATTGTCCATTTGGAAGACCCATTTGCGACCAAGCTTTAACTGATGTCTTGAGATGTTGCTTAAATATATCCACATCATTTTGCTTCCTCATGGATGCCATCTTTTTTGTGAAGTGCACCAGTCCCTCCTGCAGAAAAGCACCCCCACAACATGATGCTGCCACCCCCATGCTTCACGGTTGGAATGGTGTTCTCCGGCTTGCAAGCCTCCCCCTTTTTCCTCCAAACATAACGATGGTCATTATGGCCAAACAGTTCTATTTTTGTTTCATCAGATCAGACCAGAGGACACTTCTCCAAAAAGTATAATCTTTGTCCCCATGTGCAGTTGCAAACCATAGTCTTGCTTTTTTTTGTATTTTTTTAATGGCGATTTTGGAGCAGTGGATTCTTCCTTGCTGAGCGGCCTTTCAGGTTATGTCGATATAGGACTTGTTTTACTGTGGATATAGATACTTTTGTACCTATTTCCTCTAAGTCCTTTGCTGTTGTTCTGGGATTGATTTGCACTTTTCGCACATTCATCTCTAGGAGACAGAACGCGTCTCCTTCCTGAGCGGTATGACGACTGCGTGGTCCCATGGTGTTTATACTTGTGTACTATTGTTTGTACATATGAATGTGGTACCTTCAGGAGTTTGGAAATTGCTCAAGGATGAACCAGACATGTGGAGGTCTACAATTTGTTTTCTGAGGTTTTGGCTGATTTTCCCATGATGTCATGCAAAGATGCACCGAGTTTGAAGGTAGGCCTTGAAATACATCCATAGGTACACCTCCAATTTACTTAAATTAGAAGCTTCTAAAGCCATGACATTTTCTGGAATTCTCCAAGCTGTTTAAAGGCACAGTCAACTTAGTGTATGTAAACTGCTGACCCACTGGAATTGTGATACAGTGAATAAGTGATATAAATCAGTCTGTAATCAGTCAAATCTGTATTTGGAAAAATGACTTGTGTCATGCACAAAGTAGATGTCCTAACCGACTTGCAAAATTATAGTTTGCTAACAAGAAATGTGTGGAGTGGTTGAAAAACAAGTTTTAATGACTCCAACCTAAGTGTATGTAAACTTCTGACTTCAACTGTATATGAGCCCAAGCCCCCCCAAAAAAACAATTAAAATAATGATTGTCATATTATACACAGCATAAAAGATTTAAAAAAAAACGTTTAAGATGTATTTGGTACATTATTGGTCTAGCATATTCCAAAATTAAACATTCTAGTAATTGCCTTTGAGTGTGGACTGTATTATTATGCATACTGGATGGACTGATTACCTTACACTACAGTCCAAACTTTCTAGCCATAAATCTGGGAAAGAGAGAACGTATGTCCCAGTTGGTATTAGATATAACGTCTTGACCCTGCCTGCCTTTGGGGAAAACAACCTGTGGTTACCTAGGTTACACCAGTGGTTCACTGCAAAAACTTCCTTTCTCAAACTATTTTCTTGTTGTCTGCTTGTTTGTCAAATACATTACATTAAGTAAAGTACAACATGTCTAAATATTATTTTTCAACATTGCCTACATAGAAAATTGTTGTGTAATGTTTATGTCCAACGGCCAATGAGCAACAATACGTTTTATCTATAATTTCTCTTCATATGACAAGGATTTGCCAGTAGATTGTCAACTTGATTCATTATGGTGACTGTAATTGTATCTGTGGTCAATGACTTTGAGCCCTCTTGGATGGGCATTTGAGAGCTCTTTATGTAGAGCTCCTCATGTTGCCATTTCACATTGGTTACACCAGCCTCATCTCGGGAGTTGATAGGCTTGAAGTCATACACAGAGCAATGCTTGACGCACAACGAAGAGCTGCTGGCAAAACGCACGAAAGTGCGGTTTGAATTAATGTTTACGCGCCTGCTTCTGCCTACCACCGCTCAGTCAGATACTTAGACACTTGTATGCTCAGTCATATTATATGCAACGCAGGACACGCTAGCTAATATCTAGTGATTATGATGGATTGTTTTTTGTAAGATAAGTTTAATGTTAGCTAGCAACTTACCTTGGCTTACTGCATTTGCGTAACAGGCAGTCGCCTTGTGGAGTGCAAGGAGAGAGAGGCAGGTCGTTATTGCGTTGGACTAGTTACCTGTAAGGTTGCAAGATTGGATCCCCCGAGCTGACAAGGTGAAAATAAGTCGTTCTGCCCCTGAACAAGGCAGTTAACCCACCGTTCCTAGGCCGTCATTGAAAATAAGAATGTGTTCATAACTGACTTGTCTAGTTAAATAAAGGTATATAAAAAAATATTTTTTTAAATCGGCACCCCAAAAAAACGATTTCCGATTGTTATGAAAACTTGAAATCGGCCCTAATTAATATGGCCGTTCCGATTAATCGGTCGACCTCTAATACATACATGTACATACCCATACCTTTTTGAGAATATACCTTTATTATTCCCCGCAAACCTTACCACCCCAATTGGAGTAAACTAATAAACAATAACACTTAAGCTTCTAGCTTCTGACAATTTTACAATAGTTGTATTTTGTTTGTTTTTAGTCCTTCCTCTATTTCTAAAGTCCATCCAGTTTGATTTCTATTTGTAACTGTAATTTCACACAATTTCTGAACCTATATACATGTTTTACATTGGTAATCTTGTTATTAGTCCCACCCTTCAGCTCCATTCAACCCCTCCCATTTCTTTTGCGAAACACGCGGGGCTCTTCCCGAATGACGGGTTGCATTGGTCATGGAAGCACTGTAGCACAAATCACCATGCCTATCTGATTGGCCAGTGCAGTAGGCACACTCCATTTAGCTACAGATCTCCTGGTCCGACGGATAGGCAGAGTTTGTCTTTTCAGACAAATTAAATGGTTCAAAATGGGAACACGTTGCCTACTCGGTGTGAAGGGCTTCTGAATCAAGTGCACCTACAGCCAACAGCGCAAGACAAATCATTTAAAAAACAGCCCAAGCCTCTATCGTTGGCTTTTCTTACAGAAATGTTTGTGATCGACTAGGAATGTCTGGTTGGCGACCACTGGCCTAGGAATTCAGCATTTTTCAATGTTCATCATTAATCGGCTGACATTACCTTAGCTACAGAATATCTCACCACCATGTGATTCCATTAGGGTTTGGATGGGAACATAGATTTTCATACCATACCGACATAAACGATATTACCGGAAGTGCACACAAGGGGCACTATAACAAAAAAAAGATATTGATCCAGGAGGGGAATATCTCTAGTCTGGGTAACAGTATTTTTAGCTGACCTTCCACTACTTGCCAAAGAGACTGGCCTTTCAGCAATTTCAACGTTCAATATGCAGCTGAATTTACAGCAGAGTTGCTCTTTCGTTGTTGGAAATAACATGAATATAATTCAATTTCAACAGATGGAGCCTTGGAAAAACTTCCCAAAAAAAGCCCAGCTAAAAATCTGATGATTCCATGTGTCATATCTACACTATTATTCTACAATAGTAAAAATAAAGATAAACCCTGGAATTAGTATGTGTCCACAATTTTGACTGGTACGTACATACGACGTTGGAAGTTTACATACACTTCGGTTGGAGTCATTAAAACTCGTTTTTCAATCACTCCACAAATTTGTTGTTAAACTATATTATTGGCAAGTAATTTTTCCAAGAATTGTATTTCAATGAATCACAATTCCAGTGGGTCAGAAGTTTACATACACTAAGTTGACTGTGCTTTAAAAAAAAGGCTTGGAATATTCTAGAAAATTAAGTCATGGCTTTAGAAGCTTCTGATAGGCTAATTGACATAATTTGAGTCAATTGGAGGTGTACCTGTGGATGTATTTCAAGGCCTACCTTCAAACTTCGTGCCTCTTTGCTTGACGTCATGGGAAAATCAAAAGAAATCAGCCAAGACCTCAGAAAAAAAATAATTGTGGGCAGAACTGCTAAAGCATGTGTGAGCAAGGAGGCCTACAAACCTGACTCAGTTACACCAGCTCTGTCAGGAGGAGGAATGGGCAAGAATTCACCCAACTTATTGTGGGAAGCGTTTTGGAAGGCTACCCAAAACTTTTGACCCAAGTTGAACAGTTTAAAGGCAATGCTACCAAATACTAATTGAGTGTAAGTAAACTTCAGACCCACTGGGAATGTGAAATAAATCACTATTTTTCTGACATTCCACATTCTTAAAATAAAGTGGTGATCCTAACTGAACTAAGAAAAACTGAGTTTAAATGTATTTGGCTAAGGTTTATGTAAACTTCCGACTTCAACTGTATGTACAGGTATATAGGGTCGCCACTTGGCTTACCACAATCACTGTAAAGAAAAGTCCTGATGACTAGCATCCCTTGGTTTTGTCTAGGCATCCACTGTCAATCAATACTACTCCAGACTGGATCCCCCAGCTGCCACCAACACGCCACTCTCATGCACACCTACATCCCAGTGTCTGCCTGCTGTGTCTCTTAAGACTAATTTATACATTACGCAAGTACGCAATGCAAAAAAGCAATTACCTACACAGCATGACGATCCTAATTGCGTTCTTGCATTGCGTTTTTGCGTAAGGTACACATTTTTTGCTTCAGGCCTACTGCTTTTATCCACTAAAGATAACGTTCCCGCGTTAGCGTTGACTCCATTCACGGTAAAAGGTGCATATGTTGGTTCATACAGATTGTGCGATCTAAATGTAACGCTTCAGCGATACAGATTGAGTCGAGCCCTCACTCTTAAAATAGCACATCCCGCACTACCCTCTTTTTTTGCATGTCAATCCCTTAGGCCTGTTGCCTTTTAACCCAAACTGAAGATTTGTTTATACCTGGCGCTAACATGAATCCTTTGTCCTGATCTTGTTCACATTCTGGTCGTGCCCACATTTTCATATATGCATCTACACATGCTAAATGTCCTGGTGCCTCCCTGTACGCAAATCATTTGACAAATAAGTATAATTTTGAAGAATATCTATGTCATAAGTGTTGGTGGTGACACCTGTCAATGATTTTAGAACGCTGGATAATGATGATTTAAATGGTTTAACTGTCAAGATCTGTCTACAATGTGTGCCTAACTACATATGGAGGTAGTTAGGCACAAGATCAGTTGGGCAAGATCAGGACAAAGGACGCATATTAGTACCAGGTATAAACGTGGCTAGACAGCATACCCCCACTTCCTTCTCTCATTCCCTAGACTCTAAAATAAAATGTGCTGCTTTGTTTGTGGACCTGTCAAGAGCTTTTGATATTGTTGATCATGCTACTTTATTGAATACGTTGTCCTTGATAGGCCTGAGCTCTGACACCTGTTCATGGTTTCATGATTATCTGAGTGACAGAACGCAGGCTATCGTGATTGATGGGTTTAAGTCCAAATTGCTTAAAGTACATAAAGGTGTTCCACAGGGGGTGGTACTAGCACCTGTTCTTTTCACTATTTATATAAATGCTATTGGTAAATCTGCAACAATAAAAAATAAAAAAATTGCGAATGCTAATATTATGACCGCAATTGCCCTAACTGCTGACCTGGCTGTGACAAGGCTACAGTCAGTTGTGCAGGAAGCACTTACTGATTTAAAACTTACATAATATGGGCAAAACTAAATACATGTTGTTTTCAAGTTCTCGGAAGTTGCCTCAGATGGATTACATCTTCACTCATCGGATGGTTCTGTAATCAAAACGAGTCCCTGCATACAAATAACTTTATTTGGATTGACAATGATTTGTTTTGTTTTTTTAAACATACAATTGAGCTGGTTAAGAAACTGAGATTTAAAGTGGGCTTTATTTACAGAACGAGATCTTGTCTCTCTAGTCAACAGGAAGCAGAGCCACCCTTCTACCTGTTCTTGTTCATACTGATAGTTGATACTATTTGTCAAAGTGCAGCTGTCTCTACTCTTAAACCCTTGGATGCCGTTTTTCATACCTCCCTTAGTTTGATTACTCATCACTGTATTCTTTACCAAAAGGTTGGCTGGACCTCTGAAGTCATGTAGATCACATCATTACGCACTTTTTGTTTACAAAGCCCTGCTCCACAAACTTCCGGCTTACCTAACGTCACTGTTAAGATTTAAAATGACATGTTATCAAACCCGTTCACAGGGTTGGTTAACTCTGGAGACTCCTTTGGTGTCTAAAGAGTTATGTAAAGCAGCCGTTAATTTCCTTGCACTTTACTACATGTGCAACGATCTAAAATACACTTTTTTTTTTAAATGGGAAGAATTGGTGCCTCTAGGGACCTTTTTACTGTGTTTTTCTGATTGTATTTTGCTTTTCATGTGTCGTTGTGAATAATAACGTGTATTCAGAACCACATTCCTGTAAAGCTTAGAGAACATCTCATGTTAAATACTGTTGAAGTAATATGGCTACAGGTTCATCTGGGAAGCTGCTTTAGACCACCAAGTATGATGTGTGTGGAATGCTTGATAATGTATGTTATATCAACAGAGAGGTATATTTTCAGGGTGAATTAAATATTGACTGGCTTTCATCAAGCTGCCCACTCAAGAAAAAAATGTAAACTGTAACTAGTGCCTTCAACCTGGTTCAGGTTATCAGTAAGGGAAGTTACAAATAGCACAGGAATCAACATCACATCTTTACTAATGCTGCAGATATGTGCTTTAAAGCAGTATCAAAATCCATCAAATTATCACAATAGAGTTGCCATGTCTAGGAAAATCTAAGTTCCAAAGTCTGGGCCTAATAGTGTATAAGAGGTCATAGAATATGTTTTGTAGTGATTCCTATGTTGATGATGTAAATAATATTTGGTCCGTGGTGTGTAATGAGGAGCAACCAGATGCTGGACATTTTTATGAAATTGCTTATTCCAGTTACTTAATAAGCAGGCACCCATTAACAAAATGACTAAAAACGGTTAAATCCCCTTGGATGGATGAGGAATTGAAACATTGTATAGTTGAGAGGGATGAGGCAATAGGAATGGCAAATACGTCTGGCTACGCATCCGATTGGCAAATGTACTGAAATTTGGCAAATGTACTGAAATTTGAGAAATTATGTAACTAAACTGAATAAAAACAAGAAACTATACTATGAAACAAATATCAATTTTATAAAGATGAGGAAAAACCTTTGGAGCACCTTAAAACCTGTTAAGCCTATATGGGCGCTATTTCATTATTGGATAAAAAAACGTGCCCGTTTTAAGCGCAATATTTTGTCACGAAAAAATGCTCGACTATGCATATAATTGACAGATTTGGAAAGAACACAGTCTAATGTTTCCAAAACTGCAAAGATTTTATCTGCGAGTGCCACAGAACTCATTCTACAGGCGAAACCAAGATGAAACGTCTAACAGGAAATGAGCAGAATCTCTGAAGCTCTGTTTTCAAATGTCTCCTTATATGGCTGTGAATGCAGCAGGAACGACCATGTGCTTTCTGTGGTTTCTTCAAGATGTCTGCAGCATTGTGACGTATTTGTAGGCATATCATTGGAAGATTGGCCATAAGAGACTACATTTTCCAGGGGTCCGCCCGGTGGCCTTTATCTAAATTTGTGCGTAATCTCCAGTTGCGGTCATTTTGTCCTGGGATTCAGAACAAAACGCACACTTCCACAAAGGATATATCATCGAAGAGATATGTGAAAAACACCTTGAGGATTGGTTCTAAACAACGTTTGCCATGTTTCAGTCGATATTATGGAGTTAATTTGGAAAAAAGTTCGGCGTAATTGATGACTGGATTTTCAGTTTTTTTTGGTAGCCAAACGTGACGCACCAAACGGAGCGATTTCTCCTAAACAAATAATCTTTCAGGAAAAACTGAACATTTGCTATCTAACAGAGTCTCCTCATTGAAAACATCTGAAGTCCTTCAAAGGTAAATGATTATTTGAATGCTTTTCTGGTTTTTGTGAAAGTGTTGCCTGTTAAATGCTAACAATAATGCTAACACTAAATGCTACGCTAGCTAGCTACTGTTACACAAATGATTGTTTTCCTATGGTTGAGAAGAATATTTAGAAAATCTGAGATGACAGTGTTGTTAACAAAAGGCTAAGCTTGAGAGCTAGCATATTTATTTAATTTCATTTGCGATTTTCACGAATAGTTAACGTTGCGTTATGCTAATGAGCTTGCCGGGATAAATACACTCCTGGATACAGGTTTTTTTGGTAGCCAAACGTGACGCACCAAACGGAGCGATTTCTCCTAAACAAATAATCTTTCAGGAAAAACTGAACATTTGCTATCTAACAGAGTCTCCTCATTGAAAACATCTGAAGTTCTTCAAAGGTAAATGATTTTATTTGAATGCTTTTCTGTTTTTTGTGAAAGTGTTGCATGCTAAATGCTAACGATAATGCTAACGCTAAATGCTACGCTAGCTAGCTACTGTTACACAAATGATTGTTTTCCTATGGTTGAGAAGCATATTTTGAAAATCTGAGATGACAGTGTTGTTAACAAAAGGCTAAGCTTGAGAGCTAGCATATTTATTTCATTTCATTTGCGATTTTCATGAATAGTTAACGTTGCGTAATGGTAATGAGCTTGAGTCTGTATTCACGATACCGGATCCGGGATGGGTAGATCAGAGAGGTTAAATTACATTTTTGGCAAAAAAAGCAAACTCAGCTCCATCATGCATTGAATCAGATGGCTCATTCATCACAAAATCCACTGATATTGACAATTACTTTAATTATATTTTTTATTGCCAAGATTAGCAAACTTAGCAAACATGCCAGAAACAAAACACTGAAACTACACATCCAAGTTTAACTGATCAAATTATGAAAGACAAGCATTGTAGTTTTGAAATCCGTAAAAAGAGTGTGGAAAGGTGAAAAAAATATTGTTGTCAATCAACAATGACAAGACACCGGGGTCTGACACCGGGGACCTTGGAAAACTACAAATTGCTCAGAACAGGGCAGCACGGCTGGCCCTTAAAAGTACACAGACAGCTAACATTCATGAAATGTATGTCAATCGCTCATGGCTCAAAGTGGAGGAGAGATTGACTTCATCACTACTTGTTTTTGTAAGAAGTGTTGACATGCTGAATGCACCGAGGTGTCTGTTTAAACTACTAGCACACAGCTCAGACACCCATGCATACCCCACAAGACATGCCACCAGTCAAGAACAGACTATGTGAATCACAGTACTACATAGAGCCATGGCTACATGGAACTCTATTCCACATCAAGAAACTGATGCAAGCAGTAGAATCAGATTTAAAAACAGACGAAAATACACTTTATGGAACAGTGGAGACTGAAGAGATACAGGAACAGACACATGCATACAAACAGATATTGTAATATTGTTGTATGGTGGTATTATACATTTTTGTATTGTAGATATGTAGTGGTGTAATAATTTTCTCTTGTTTTATTAGCAGCTAATGTGTTTCCCTAAAAAATACAAATATTTTACTGTGTATATTAATGTGTAATTTAATGTATCTTGTGGTGCTATACAGGGCTCATCTGGAAAAGAGACCTTTGTCTCAGCATTGACTCCCTGTCAAAATAAAGGTTAAATAAAATAAAAAAATTCCCTCTACCTCTGTCTGACTGACCGGGCTGGTCCTATTAAGACAGCTTCTCATTGACCCTTTCACTGTGTGGTTGAGTGGGCAGCATCAGGGCAGACATGGGCAGCCACAACACAGTGGTCAGGTCTGCACAGAGTGGCCAGGCAGATAGGGGAGGCGCTGGGAGACCGGGTACTGTCCTCCAAACCCCATGCTAGAGAGGGGTCCGGACACACACACACTTTCTTGTTAATACACAGATACATTCTCTCTCTCTGCAATACACTCAAAGCACACAATGCTCACTTACCCCAACATGCACATCTATAACCCCTCCCCAACACACAATTGAATGTTTTTGACAAGCCTTTGATTCCCCTCTTGCCCTATAAAAAAAACATTGAGAAAATACTGTAATATTCTCTTCAGCACCCACTCTTGAACACTCACACACTAAATGAAAGCTGACTTAACTAGGACTCACAACGGTATCCCATCATATCTTACATGATTTAAGCCACTCATCTCTCTCTCTCTCTCTACCTCTAACCTAGGACCAGATTTGCTAAGCTTTTACCAAGCATTTGCACCTTGTATTTTCAGAAGGGAATAAGACATTTGGTTACACTTTATTTGGATAGTCCATCTGTAGATGCTCTACAGACTATCAGTAACATTTCAACTAACTATATAACCTTAACCTATTTAGCGTAGGGGTGGAGTTTAGGGTTAACTTAATTTGCATTCCACATTGTTCTAAGTAATAGCATGGCTTCAATCGCATTGATATAAGGACTAGGCCTACTGTGAATTGAATCATGGACATGCCAAACATGGTCCATAAGCAAGATTAAATTCATTATTCATAAGGCCTAAAAAGAGAATATAATTATAAATTCTATAACGAACAACATTACCACTAAAAGCAGCTTTTGGTTGGTCTTAAATATCCATCAGCGCTGCCTGAAATTAGCAATTTGGATCATGTTTAAGGGCACACCTCAAATATTTACCCCCCCCCCCATCTGAACGCAAGCTGACGTAAGACAGGTAAATGACCAAACCTGGCGTTAGGGCTGGAAAATGCCAGTGCGGCAGTAGTGCGTGACGATTGCAAAGTAGCGTGCATTGGACACTAGTGCCGCCTTAGTGCCAGCCAAAAGTAGAGCCCATAGTATAAAATGATAAATTTGACAGCAAATGCAGAGCAAATTTGGCTAAAAGTTAGGCTCTGTCTTGGATATGGTCACATCAAGGTATCTTGAATCGGTTTGAGGGTATGCCAATTCTGGCTGCATTAAATAGCATTGTCAGTTTGTATTGCAGTCATGATTTCTTGGCAGACAGGGTGTTGTGTGACAGATGGTGCTCACAGTATAGAGACTGGGGATGAGGAAATGTTGCATTGCTGTTATATCTGAAGCATGACCGTAGTGGGCATAAAACACACCACTGTTCAAAAGTTTGGGGTCACTTAGAAATGTCCTTGTTTTTGAAAGAAAAGCATGGTTTTTGTCCATTAAAATAACATCAAATTGATCAGAAATACAGTGTACACATTGTTAATGTTGTAAATGACTATTGTAGCTGGAAACGGACGATTTTTAATTTAATATCTACATAGGCATACAGAGGCCCATTATCAGCAACCATCACTCCTGTGTACCAATGGCACGCTGTGTTAGCTAATCCAAGTTTATCAGTTTAAAAGGCTAATTGATCATTAGAAGACCTTTTTGCAATTATTTTAGCACAGGTGAAAACTGTTGATCTGATTAAAGAAGCAATAAAACTGGCGTTCTTTAGACTAGTTGAAGAGCTGGAGCATCAGCATTTGTGGGTTCGATTACAGGCTAAAAATGGCCAGAAACAAAGGATTTTCTTCTGAAACTCATCAGTCTATTATTGTTCTGAGAAATTAAGGCTATTGCATGTGAGAAATTGAAGATCTCGTACAATTCTGTGTACTACTCCCTTCACAGAACAGCGCAAACTGGCCCTAACCACAATAGAAAGAGTGGGAGGCCCCGGTGCACAACTGAGCAAGAGGACAAGTACATTAGAGTGTCTAGTTTGAGAAACAGATGCCTCTCAAGTCCTGAACTGGCAGCTTCCAGCTACACTAGTCATTTACAACATTAACAATGTCAACACTGTATTTCTGATCAATTTGATGTTTTTTTTTAAATGGTCCAAAAAAAGTGTTTCTTTCAAAAACCAGAACATTTTACCCCAAACTTTTGAAAAGGTAGTGTACATGTTTTCATTTAGACATTTTGCAGGAGAAGGGAATCATATTGCCTATAGGCTACCATAAGTGCAGGATACTATTTGTTAAATTGTTTGTTTTTTCTAAATCGAGAAACATAAACATTATATGATTAAATACTCCCTATGACTCCTAGTACTTTCTAAGGAACCCATCCTATTAACTGTAAAATGGTCTAATGTAGTCGTCAAAGGGCCATTTTATATTATTTCAACAATGGTTTGGGATTTTTGTTTGTTCTTTATTTTGTCAATCTAAATGAATATACTTACATTCTGCCTATTAGCATGAATCCCAGCCAAAAGCTCATTAGAGGTTTAGTGGGTGTGGCTAGAGTTAGCAGTGAGGGCAATGTCCTGAGCACCTGTCTATGTTCCTACTACATTCTCTGTACCCTCTGTCCAAGTGTGCTAACTGCTTGGTTTTCCAATTAAAACAGAAACCGTATTATGTGAACGTGAAACACATAATCCCATTCATTGGCAGTTCAACAAAGAAGCCATTTGTGTTCAATGTTCTGCTTCCACCCGTGGAATTGGATCCCCTAAATAAGACATACCATTGCACCCTACCGGTAACATCAAAACCCCCCAAAAATAAATACGGTCATATGCAGCTAGCCATAAGCTTACAGCAACACCATTCCTGTATTCGTAATCATTTAGTCTACTTTGCAACGGTTTCACAATGTATCAGTAACGTTCTCCGTAACAGTTGCAGAAATGTTTTTCTTGCTGTGAATATGATATGGTGGTTGTTTATCTACCTTAGTTAAATGCACTGACTAAGTCGCTCTGGATACATTTCTGCTAAAAGCCTAAAATGTAAATGTACTCTTTCAAAGCATGCTGAGTATTATTCTAAATGAACTCACCCCCAAACAAGACCGTATTTGGTCTGCCCGGACTGGGCCAAATCTGAACCAATCATAGATTAAGTACAATACAGCACAGTACAGCAGAGCAAAGTTGCATTTAGTTCAGCACAATACAGTAGAGTAGGCCTACAGTAGAGTTTACTTCATAGAGTACAGTCAAGTAGAGTGGAGTTCAGTACAATATAGTACATTATACTGAACTTTACTATACTGTACTCACACTTAATTTACTGTATGAACGTTACTGTTCTGTACTCTACTGTACAGGCCGATAGCGATGGATCTTCGGTTTACGAGTTTTTTAACAATGCATTGTTCCTACAATGACTGAATATGTAACATACATTTCCCAAAACATCACACAGATAGAATGGTCACTAAGTGTATCGTTGGAGCATATGTCGATACTGACAGGATCTCGCTTCAGCGTTCTCAATTCAAATCTTACCTTAACATTAGAATTATTTCAAAATACTGATGACAGATCAGCTCCTAGAGAAATATTTCCAGAACAGCTGCAAATATTGACGTGGCTTATTCTAATGCTTACCCAATAAAAATGCATTAAATCACAGTTTTGGCACGTTAGGCTACACATCATTAAATATATTGAGACAAATTACAGACAGTAGCCTAGCCTACAAGTAACAAAATAGAACTTAACTGAACATGAAATGTATTTTAATATAATTCAAATAGCCTACTGTTTATTTTAATGCAGTCATCTCAGTTTTCATTTAAATCATATTTTTTATACTTTGTATCAATTGCAAAGACATTGGCAACTTTGTATTTGCAGTCAACTTTGTTCTGAACTAATCTGCGGTCACAGATAGAAAAATAATTCAAGTGACACAGGAGGGTAAAACAGTATATAACAATGCGCTGTGCATCAAGTGGTCTGAGGTAGTCATTCGATTGCGTTCATTTTCAAGTGCAACGTTAACGCTGGTTCTGGGAAACAGCTCAGAGATTTAACGATGATCCTACGAAGGTTCTAATGATGAACTTAACATGCTTTTGGGAAACCGGGCCCTGAACCATAGCCCTTATATCAGTGTGAATGCTATTGTAAGTAATAGGGGGGGGGGGGGCTGAGGAGTATTTCTGTCTGTAATGGCCTTGATTTGGCCCAAACATAGACGTTTATGTTTCACAAGTTTGGACAGCACAGTAGATCACAGCAGAGTACTATAGTGAAGCACCAGACGGCTGTAGAGTTTGAAATTAAGGCCAGTCCCAATCGGTGAAAAAAGGGATTACTTTGGACGTCCATGGACTTCGGATGGTGCTCACTAGGCTATATCTTAGTTTATGGGATGAGTTATTCAGCCATAATTTCATAGCAGCATCGAATAGACACCAGGTTGCCTCCAATTTATAGCCAATTGCCCTCCTGCAGATGTAATGATGATACCCAAATGATGAGTTAAAATGATATGCATCCATAGCAGAGCAGTTACTGAAATGCATTATGCTGCTTCTTGACAGGTGGCTTAAGTATAGGCGACAGTGTAGCTTGATGCAGAAACCAAAATTGCATTGCCTACAAACATGCATTAAAGGAAACCGAACCCTAGCTATTTTAATTGTCATTGAATAATAGCCAAATGTTTAGGTCATACATTTGATAATATAATACGTCAAATCGAAATGTCTCATTCCCGCCCTAATCACTGTCGTAAAAAAGAGAACCCGTGCACATTCTCACATCTCTCGATTTTCGAAATAAAGTAGTATTTTAGGCTATCGATAAGGATACCGATCTACGGGACACGCGACAGGCAATTGATAAGCAAGGTAGAATATCATGCATCCAGCAATCCACACCCTAAAAGCAATGCGCATGCGTCCCAACCAAACAAAGGACTTGGCATTACTGATCGAAGTTTGACTCCAACCCAATAGTATTTGAGATGTAATTGCAACGATGGACACTAAAAATGATATAAAACGATATTTTACTTATTATTTAACCGAATCAGATATGATGCTAAATATTTTAATGATGCTAAAGAGTTTTGCGAAAGGATAGGCTACTCTAGTAGCCTACACCCCCTTCTCATCACACATGCCATACAAGAATTGAGCATCTCCTATTTGTGCACATTCAGATGAAATATGATATTAATAAATCAGTCACCTATGACATAATTCGGTCGCGTTCAGATCTGATGATAAGACTGTGTGTGTGTGTTACATGTAGCACAGCTAATGTGTCACACCTCCATACACAAAGAGGTGGGGCAAATAATCTTATTTCTGGAATTACTATCATTTCCATTTGGAGAGATGTTCCACAATCTCTATAAAATGTGGAGTTTCTGTGCTTTTGGTTAGCCTAAATTGTGATCTTTGTGCATCATTAGCACACTGTTTGTAATCAGTCATATTTACTTTTAAAGAGCTCATACATTAATAAACTACACTATCATCAAAACATGTAAAACACTTGTATGGAGGAAAAGGTCCATACTCCACCAGACATTGTGCACGAGAAAGAGAACACACCCCTTTACCTTGACATTTTGTCGGTAGAATTGCATAGAAGGGAAAACGGACTAATTATGACATTTCCATTGCAAACTAGGTCACTCATACATTTTTAGGATTTGTCCACGTAATCATTGTCAAGTCCATTTGCTCAGAAGTGCTCATTTTTTTTGTCAAATACACCCCATTATCCAACGTGCGCTCTAGCTATCCAAATGGATAGGTGAAAAGCAAAAATCTACACACCAGGAAAATAAAACGGTTTGAAAAAGCGCACTTGAGCAATTGTTAATGATTTTCAAAAATAAATATTCAATGGAGTGATTCTTACCGTTGACAGTGAAGTTACAAAGCCCTCCTTTCAGTAAGTGTAGTTTATCAAGCGGCTTCGCCTGTGCGCGTGGTAGCTTGTGCCTATTATGGTAGTGTTCTGCGTGGCTCACTGGATTTCTCTGGCGCCACGCACGCGTACACGCACACGCACGCACGCGGTTCACTCCATTCTGGCGATCATTTGGGCGCGCGACGCTGCTTAGAAGTGGAGTGCTGATCTACAAATGTCTCAAGGGGCTTTCACATGGGTCACGATAGGCATTCGATTATGTGTAGAGACCATCGGTCCCGGTTGTTATCAGCTCGAATGTTCTCGTTAAAACATTGGTTGATTGGTTTACAAGATGCACTCAGCTCATTGGTCAAACATGCACAGCACCTGCTCTTGACTTCACCTAATTTCATACTTTGGAGCCTAGAGTGCTGATCCATTAGACGCTCCTCCTCACAGGCATGAGCAACACAAACCACACTGCTTGTAAAACTGCTTGCGTTTTTTTGCAGCCCTCTGCCCTAATCCCAATGATGTCTGTGAAACCGTTGCCCTTACAGCTGCCCTTAAGGAGTTTACAAAGCCGCTTACACAGCCCCCTTAAAGGCGAGTTTACACATCTTGTACAATTATAATCTTTCATTCATCAAATCAAATGTTATTGGTCACATACACATATTTAGCAGATGTTATTGTAGGTGTAGTGAAATGCTTGCTTCCTAGCTCCAACAATGCAGTAGTATCTAACAATTCACAACAATACACACAAATCTAAAGTAAAGAATGGAGTTAAGAAATGTATAAATATTAGGAAAAGCAATGTCGGAGTGGCATTGACTAAAATACAGTAGAATATAACACAGTATATGCATATGAAATGAGTAAAGCAGTATGTATTAGAGTGACTAGTGATTCCATGTATATAGGGCAGTAGCCTCTAAGGTGCAGGGTTGAGTAACCAGGTGGTAGCCAGCTAATGATGGCTATTTAACAGTCTGATGGCCTTGAGATAGAAACTGTTTTTCAGTCTCTCGGTCCCTGTAAACATTTGTGAGGGTCTTAGGGGCCAAGCCAAAATTCTTCAGCCTCCTAAGGTTGAAGAGGCGCTGTTGCGCCTTCTTCACTACACTGTCTGTGTGGGTGGACCATTTCAAATAATCTGTGATGTGTACGCCAAGGAACCTTCTCCACTGTGATCCCGCTGATGTGGATAGGGGCGTGCTCTCTCTGCTGTTTTCTGAAGTCCACAGCCAGTTATTTTGTTTTGTTGACATTGAGGGAAACGTTACTTTCCTGGCACCACTCCGCCAGGGCCCTCACCTAGGCTGTCTCGTCGTTGTTGGTAATCGGGCCTACAACTGTTGTGTCGTCTGCAAAGTTGATGATTGAGGTAGAGGCATGCGTGGCCAAGCAGTCATGGGTGAACAGGGAGTATAGGAGGGGGCTGAGCACACACCCTTGTGGGGCCCCTGTGTTGAGGATCCTACCTTCACCACCTGTGGGCGGCCCATCAAGAAGTCCAGGACCCAGTTGCACAGAGCGGGGTTCAGACCCAGGGACCCAAGCTTAATGATGAGCTTGGAGGTTGCTATTGTGTTGAAGGCTGAGCTATAGTCAATAAACAGCATTCTTACATAATGTATTCCTCTTGTCCTGATGGGATAGGACAGTGTGCAGTGCGATGGCAATTGCATCGTCTGCGGAATGCAAATTGAAGTGGGTCTAGGGTGTCAGGTAAGGTAGAGGTGATAAGATCCTTAACTAGCCTCTCAAATAACTTCATGATGACAGAAGTGAGTGATACGGAGCCATAGTAATTTAGTTCAGTTACCTTTTCTTTTTTCGGTACAGGAACAATGGTGGACATCTTGTGTCCTCAACGTGGCTGGTTATCCCTTTGTAATCCGTGATTGTCTGTAAACCCTGCCACATACACTACCGATGAAAAGTTTTAGAACACCTACTCATTCAAGGGTTTTTCTTTATTTTTACTATTTTCTACATTGTGCAATAATAGTGAAGAAATAAAAACTATGAAATACCACATTTGGAATCACGTAGCAACAAAAAAAAAGTTAAACAAATCAAAATATATTTTATATTTGAGATTCTTCAAATAGCCACCCTGTGCCTTGATGACAGCTTTAACATTCTTGGCATTCTCTAAACCAGCGTCATGAGGTAGTCACCTGAAATGCATTTCAATTAACAGGTATACCTTCTTAAAAGTTCATTTGTGGAATTTCTTTCCTTCGGATATGAATATTTTTCAAATTTTCGCCTGTAATGACATACCCAACTCTACCTGCCTGTAGCTCAGGACCTGAAGCAAGGAAATGCATATTCTTGATACCATTTGAAAGGAAACACTTTAAAGTTTGTGGAAATGTGAAATGAATGTAGGAGAATATAATACATTAGATATGGTAAAAGATAATACAAAGAAAAAAACATTTTTTCTATTTTTTGTACCATCATCTTTGAAATGCAAGATAAAGGACATAATGTCGTATTCCAGCCCAGGTACAATTTAGATGTTGGCCACTAGATGGCAGCAGTGTACAGTTGAAGTCAGAGGTTTACATACACCTTAGCCAAGTACATTTAAACTCAGTTTTTCACAATTCCTGACATTTAATTTCAGTAAAAATTATATGTCTTAGGTCAGTTAGGATCCCCACTTTATTTTAATAATGTGAATTGTCAGAATAATAATAGAGAGAATGATTTATTTCAGCTTTTATTTCTTTCATCACATTCCCAGTGGGTTAGAAGTTTACATACACTCAATTAGTATTTGGTAGCATTGCCTTTAAATTGTTTAACTTGGGTCAAATGTTTCGGGTAGCTTTCCACAAGCTTGCCACAATAAGTTGGGTGAATTTTTTCCCATTCCTCCTGACAGAGCTGGTGTAACTGAGTCGGGTTTGTAGACCTCCAGAGGACATTTCTCCAAAAAGTACAATCTTTGTCCCCATATGCAGTTGCAAACCGTAGTCTGGCTTTTTTGGGGGCGGTTTTGGAGCGGCGACTTCTTCCTTGCTGAGCAGCATTTCAGGTTATGTTGATATAGGACTCGTTTTACTGTGGATATAGATACTTTTATACCTCATCTTTAGGAGACAGAATGCGTCTCCTTCTTGAGCGGTATGACGGCTGCGTGGTCTCATGGTGTTTATACTTGCGTACTATTACATGTACAGATGAACGTGTTACCTTCAGGCATTTAGACATTGCTCTCAAGGATGAACCAGACTTGTGGAGGTCTACAAAAAACATTCTGAGGTCTTGGCTGATTTCTTTTGATTTCCCCATGATGTCAAGCAAAGAGGCACTGAGTTTGAAGTTAGGCCTTGAAATACATCCACAGGTACACCTCCAATTGACTCAAATGATGTCAATTTGCCTATCAGAAGCTTGTAAAGCCATGACATAATTTTCTGGAATTTTCCAAGCTGTTTAAAGGCACAGTCAACTTAGTGTATGTAAACATCTGACCTACTGGAATTGTGATACAGTGAATTATAAGAGAAAATCATCTGTCTGTAAACAATTGTTGGAAAAATTAATTTGGTCATGCACAAAGTAGATGTCCTAATCGACTTGCCAAAACTATAGTTTGTTAACAGGAAATTTGTGGAGTGGTTGAAGAACTAGTTTTAATGACTCCAACCTAAGTGTATGTAAACTTCCAATTTCAGCTGTATGTACAAAGTTTTAGGCTGATCCAATGAACCATTGCATTTCTATTAAAAAAATGTATCAAGACTGCCCAAATGTTCCTAATTGGTTTATTAATAACTTTTCAAACAATAGCATGATGTTATTTCACAGTAATAGCAACTGTAAATTGGACAGTGCAGTTAGATTAACAAGAATTTAAGCTTTCTGCCAATATCAGATGTGTCTATGTCCTGGGAAATGTTCTTGTTACTTACAACCTCATGCTAATCGCATTAGCCTATGTTAGCTCAACTGTCCCACGGGGGACCCACCGATCCTGTAGAGGTAAGTTAACTCCCATGCCAATTCCAAGTCTTTCTAAACTAATATCTGACTCACTCTGAAATTTGAAGTTATTTAAAATGAAAGTTAACTGGATAGAGCAACATGCTTTGTGACATTATGTTAGCTATCTATCCCCAGTTAGATAATGTGTTTTCACTTATTGTATCTGCATACTGCATGTTGCGTTCTCCATGGTGCACTCTTACGTTCGGGAGCTGGCTGCTCGTTCTAAATAGTAGAATCTGTTCAAAACAGACTTGTCATGCAAAAGTGAAAATTGTGTATTTATGCTGTTGTTCAAATGCACAGCACTATATATATCATCTCAAGGTACCTACCGGTAGTTCAAAAACTTACCACTATAGTTCTGTCATGCGGCACCTCGCAGCCCGAGTTTTCAATCAATAAGCGGCCGCTGCCCAAGACCTTACTCTGCGAATTAGATGTAATTTATAACAATCTTTGCAGATTAATTGTTGTATGCCATTATAAGACTTATGTATGAATCACAATGTATGAATCACTAAATTGGTTGTCACTCCCTGTCACGCCCTGACCTTAGAGATCCTTTTAATGTCTCTATTTTGGTTTGGTCAGAGCGTGAGTTTGGGTAGGCATTCTATGTTTTGTGTTCTATGTTTTCCATTTCTTTGTGGTTGGCCGGCTGAAATCAACACCAATGAGCAATGGAGAGGAACCACTATCACCGCTCGGCCATCTTGAGTTCAATGAACCAGTCAATTGGGCATTTCTGCAGTATATTAGAGCATGTCCAATTTGTGATGGTAAATGCCCATTGTAATACATTGGAAATGGACAGTGTACATTTGTACTTTTCCAATATGTATACAAACGTATACATGGTATGTATAATGAGAGATTTACCATCACCAAATGGACAGGCTGAAATCAACACCAACGAGCAATTGGACAGTGCCCATTTCACATATATTGCTATATTGCTATGATCATATATGGCAAATGGACAAAAGATAGGCCTTATGGACAAACTCAAATAAAATAAAACAAACGTATACGTGGTATGTATAATTGACCCAAAAAATTCACCCCCTGAGACCTAACTTTGGGACCATTTCCCATATGAAATCCTACGGTGGAGCGCACTTGCCACCTTTGGGATTTTGGAGTATGACACTTGGCATTTGCCATGTTCCGCTTGCAATATGTTTTTAATGAACTGCCGTCCATTTGAGTGGTATTTGCAATTGTGCATATGGTTCGCCCAATGCCAATAAGATGCCTTTCATTTTTGTCCATTTCATGGGGGTCTTCCCTTACTAGCTACACTGCCTTAAGAAAGTATTCACACCACTTGACTTTTTCCACATTTTCTTCTGTTACAACCTGAATTTAAAATTGATTAAATTGAGATTTTGTGTCACTAGCCTACACACAATACAAATGTGGAAAAAAAAAATATATATCCACATTTGTATATATATTACAAATTAATAAAAAATGAAAAGCTGAAATGTCCTGAGTCAATAATTATTCAACCCCTTTGTTATTGCAAGCCTAAATAAGTTCATGAGTCACATCATAAGTTGCATGGACAGACTGTGTGCAATAATAGTGTTTAACATGATTTTCATTTAATTTCTGTACTCTGCACATGCAATTATGTGTAAGATCCCGCAGTCGAGCAGTGAATTTCAAACACTGATTCAACCACAAAGACCAGGGAGGTTTTCCAATCCCTCTCAAAGAAGGGCGCCTATTGGCAGGTAGATTGGTAAAAAAAATATATATATATATACACATTGAATATACCTTTGAGCATGGTGAAGCTATTAAGTATACTTTGGATGTTGTATCAATGCACCCAGTCACTACAAAGATACAGGCATCCTTCCTACCTCAGTTGCCAAGGAGGAAGGAAACCGCTCAGGGATTTCATCCTGAGGCCAATGATGACTTTAAAATAGTTTTTAATCCACAATACTAACCTAAATGACAGAGTGAAAAGAATGAAGCCTGTACAGAATAAAACCAAAGTAAACCTACAAATAATAACTTAAAACACAAGGCCAAATATACACTGGAGTTGATTAC
Source organism: Oncorhynchus clarkii lewisi (assembly GCF_045791955.1). Classification (NCBI taxonomy): domain Eukaryota; kingdom Metazoa; phylum Chordata; class Actinopteri; order Salmoniformes; family Salmonidae; genus Oncorhynchus; species Oncorhynchus clarkii. The sequence continues at coordinate 2,990,390 of NC_092174.1, forward strand.
TAAGAAGATGTTGAATGTTCCTGAGTGGCCTAGTTACAGTTTTGGCAGAGCTTGAAGAATTCTAAAAAATAATAATTTACAAATATTGTACATTCCAGGTATGCAAAGCTCTTAGAGACTTGCCCAGAAAGACTCACAACTGTAATCGCTGCCAAAGGTGATTCTAACATGTAATCAAGATTCGTAAGATATAAACTTACATAATCAAGATATCTTAGTGTTTCCTTTTTCTTTTCTCTTTTTTGTACAAATGCCATCTGTACCTGATCTAGTCTCATGTGTGGAGGAAGTAAGTTGTCTGGCGCGAAAGACTAGTAGACAAGAGCAGACCCAGATGATCTGACTGAATGCACATTTAATCCCCCCAGGACGGTCCATTTACTTTGTGGTGTTAAAATATATGCTATGAAATCCCGCGATTTCATTGGGGCCGTTCCCCCTGATAGCAAATAGCTGGCAGAGCAATCCAATGGCCTATGAGCCCATAGAAGTGGAGCTATCTGGAGGTCACAGAGGGGCAGAGTAGTAACTAAGTAAACAGCTTGTTTTTAACAACATATCTTTGAAACATGAACATTTACACATTTTCCACACTTTTATGAGCATTTAAAACATAATCCATTAATTATATAATAACTATATATTTTTTCATAAAAATAGTTTGACTTTTCCAATGACGAGTGGGGTGCCCTAATGGTGAGCCACCGCTGGGTCTTGGATGTGTTTTGATAGATGACGTTACCATAGTCCAGGAAGCAGCAGTTGGGTTACTAAGATATTTCTAATGGATACAGTAAAACAATTCTTAGATCTGTATAGTAACCTAAGCTTACAGTTAATTGTTTTTCTGATATAATCAAAATCTTTTCCAAAAAGATCATTCAAAATCTATCCTTAAACACAATCAAACAATCAGCATTGTTCCATCACTTGTATGAGTTTTGAAATTGCCAGCTGTGGAGTTTATTCGATGCTGTGTTCCAATCAGCATGATAAAGGACTTTGCTGGATTTAAAACTTAATGATTTGTTAGAAAACATTTTTGTAAAGTGATAAAATCATCTTGGAGAGATTTTTTTAACTAAAATATGTGAGCCTGACTCTATCATCAGCTTTTAAGTGAACATATACACTACCGTTCAAAAGTTTGGGGTCACTTAGAAATGTCCTTGTTTTTGAAAGAAAAGTAAATTTGTTGTAAATGTTGTAATTGACTATTGTAGCTAGAAACGGGTGATTTTTTTATGGAATATCTACAAATGCGTACAGAGGACCATTATCAGCAACCATCACTCTGTGTTCCAATGGCACGTTGTGTTAGCTAATTCAAGTTGATCATTCTAAAAGGCTAATTGATCATTAGAAAACCCTTTTGCAATTATGTTAGCAAGGCTGAAAACTGTTCTGCTGATTAAAGAAGCAATAAAACTGTCCTTGTAGACTAGTTGAGTATCTGGACCATCAGCATTTGTGGGTTCGATTACAGGCTCAACATGACCAGAAATAAAGATCTTTCTTCTGAAACTTGTCAGTCTATTATTGTTCTGAGAAATTAAGGCTATTCCATGTGAGAAATTGCCAAGAAACTGAAGATCTCGCTGTGCACTACTCCCTTCACAGAACAGCGCATACTGGCTCTAACCACAATAGAAAGAGGAGTGGGAGGCCCTGGTGCACAACTGAGTAAGAGGACATTAGAGTGTCTAGTTTGAGAAACAGACGCCTCACAAGTCCTCAACTGGCAGCTTCATTAAATAGTACCCGCAAAACCCTAGTCTCAATGCCAACAGTGAAGAGGCGACTCCGGGATGCTGCCTTCTAGGCAGAGTTGCAAAGAAGAAGTCATGTCTCAGACTGGCCAATAAAAACAAATGATTAAGATGGGCAAAAGAACACAGACACTGGACAGAGGAACTGAGAGTCGCCTCTTCACTGTTGACATTGAGACTGGTATTTAGCGCATACTATTCACCTAATCTGCGAAGGCCTGATTCAAGCAGTCTCCTCTGAACAGTTGATGTTGAGATGTGTCTTTACTTGAACTCTATGAAGCATTTGTTTTGGCTGCAATTTCTGTGGCTGGTAAGGCTAATGAACTTATCCTCTGCAGCAGAGGAAGCTCTGGGTTTTGCTTTCATGCGGCGATTCTCATAAGAGCCAGTTTTATCATAGGGCTTGATGGTTTTTGCAACTGCACTTGAAGAAACTTCTGCAGCGATATGCTATCCCATCTGATTTTGCGCTTAGTGGGACTATTATTTGTTTTTCAACAGGACAATGACCCAACACACTTCCAGGGTGTGTGAGGGCTATTTGACCAAGAAGGAGAACGATGGAGTGCTGCATCAGATGACCTGGTCTCCACAGTCACCTGACCTCAACCCAATTGAGATGGTTTGGGATGAGTTGGACCACAGAGTGAAGGAAAAGCAACCAACAAGTGCTCAGCATATGTGGGAACTCCTTCAATACTGTTGGAAAAGCATTCCTCATGAAGCTGGTTGAGAGAATGCCAAAAGTGTGCTAAGTCATCAAGGCAAAGGGTGGCTACTTTGAAGATTCTCAAATATAAAATAAATTTTGATTTGTTTAACACTTTTTTGGTTACTACATGATTCCGTATGTGTTCTTTCATAGTTTTGTTGTCTTCACTATTATTCTACAATGTAGAAAATAGTAAAAATAAAGAAAAATACTTGAATGAGTAGGTGTGTCCAAACTTTTGGCTAGTGCTGTATGTCTATAGTTGTGTGGGTCTATTGAGTTTCCAACTTTATGAAGAGTTGTCACTTGTGTTCATTTCAATTCAAAAGGTAATCCAACAATTGTTAATAAAGACACGTTGAATAGATCTGCTAGAGCAGTGGTTCCCAAATGTTTTATAATCCCGTACCCATTCAAGCATTCAACCTCCAGCAGCGTACCCCCTCTAGCACCAGGGTCAGCGCACTCTCAAATGTTGTTTTTTGCCATCATTGTAAGCCTGCCACACACGATACATTTATTAAACATAATGAGTGTGAGTTTTTGTCACAACCCGGCTTGTGAGAAGTGACAAAGAGCTCTTATAGGACCAGGGCACAAATAATAATATAATAATAATCAATAATTTTGTTCTTTATTTATCCATCTTACAAATAAAACTTTATTTGTTCAACGAAAATTGTAAATAACTCACCACAGGTTAATGAGAAGGGTGTGCTGGAAAGTATGCACATAACTCTCTGAAATGTTGAGTTGTATTGGAGAGAGTCTCAGTCAGAGAGTCTCAGTCTTAAATAATTTTCCACACACAGTCTGTGCCTGTATTTAGTTTTCATGCTAGTGAGGGACGAAAATCCACTCTCACATAGGTACGTGGTTGCAAAGGGCATCAGTGTCTTAACAACGCAATTTGCCAAGGCAGGATAATCTGAGCCTAGCCCAATCAAAACATCTAGCATTGGCTTCTGATTAATTTAAATTTTCACAGAATCACATGCAGGGCAAGCGGAGGGGCAGGTTTCGGATCAAATTTTCACAGAATCACATGCGCCTGATTTCACCCTCACGACACCCAGGACCTTACAGAATCCCGCACCACGAAAGAATGGAGTCAGCAGGAGCAGCGGCCAACCCTCTCCCATCGATGTAGGAACGGGTCCTACACCATACTACAGTTCTCCATCGGATCGGATCGGCTATGGATCAGGTGATGGAGAGAATGGACCGATGGGAGAGAAGTGGTCTCCACCCAGCACCTCCGCTCTCGTTCCGATGGAGTTGGGAGGGGCTGTGCCGAGGGGTACCGGAGGAGGAGTCTCCCCCTGCACCAGTGGTCGGAGAGGACACACGGCCGATCGATGCTGGGGGGGTCCGTCTGGGAGTCGAGATGGCAGGCGGAACACTTCTTGATCACCCCAGGTGAGTCAGCACCAAACTCACCCAGAACCCCCTGTTGGTCACATGTTTGTCTTGATTTTTTTTCGTACATTTTTCCCCTCTTCCCAGCATAGGGCGCTAGTCGATTCAGGCGCAGCTGGGAACTTTACGGATCGTGGACTCGCTTTTAAATTAGGTGTTCCGCTTGTGCCGATAGATTCTCCCTTTCCCGTGCACTCCCTAGATAGCCGGCCATTAGGGTCAGGGGTGGTCAGTTAGACCACGGTTCCACTGGACATGGTAACGCAGGGAATCATAGTATCAGACTCTATATTATTGATTCGCCTGCGTTTCCAGTGGTGCTAGTGATTCCCTGGCTGGCCCGGCACAATCCTAAAATTTCGTGGAGACAGGGGGTTCTCCAGGGGTGGTCAGAGGAGTGTTCTGGAAGGTGTCTGGGAGTTTCCATCGGTGCCACGTCGGTGGAGAGACCAGACCAGGGTCCCATGGTGTGCATTCCCCCCGAGTATGCCGATTTGGCAATCGCTTTCAGTAAAAAGAAGGCGACTAAATTACCACCACATCGACCGGGAAGGGATTGTGTGATAGATCTCCAGGTAAACGCTGCGCTTCCCAAGAGTCACGTGTACCCATTGTCCCAAGAGGAGACGTTGGCTATGGAGACATATGTCACGGACTCTCTGGGACAGGGGTACATTTGGTCCTCCATCTCACCCGTCTCCTCAAGTTTCTTTTTTGTGAAGAAAAAGGAGGGAGGTTTGCGTCCGTGTATTGATTATAGAGGTCTAAATGGCATCACAGTGGGGTTCATCTACCCACTACCTCTCATTGCTACGGCAGTGGAATCATTCCAGGGAGCGCAGTTCTTCACAAAATTGGATCTCAGGAGTGCGTATAGTCTGGTGCGTATTTGGAAGGGAGACGAGTGGAAAACCGCATTTAGTACCACATCGGGCCACTATGAGTACTGCGTCATGCCGTATGGGTTAAAGAATGCTCCAGCCGTTTTCCAATCCTTTTTAGACGAGATTCTCAGGGACCTGCATGGGCAGGGAGTGGTTGTTTATATCGATGACATTCTGATCTACTCAGCCACTCACGCCGCGCATGTGTCTCTGGTACGCAAGGTGCTTGGTAGACTGCTGGAGCATGACCTATACGTCAAGGCTGAGAAGTGTGTGTTCTCCAAACGATCCGTCTCCTTTTTGGGTTATCGCACCTCGGGGGTGGAAATCGAGGGTGACCGCATTAAGGCCGTGCGTAATTGGCTGACTCCGACCACGGTAAAAGAGGTGCAGCGGTTTTTGGATTTTGCCAACTACTACCGGAGGTTTATCATGGGTTTTGGCCAGATAGCGGCCCCAATTACCTCACTGCTGAAGGGGGGCCCGGTGCGGTTGCGGTGGTCAGCAGAGGCGGACGGAGCTTTCAACAGGTTGAAGGCGCTGTTCACTGATGCACCCGTGTTGGCGCATCCGGACCCCTCTCTAGCATTCATATTGGAGGTGGACCCGTCCGAGGCTGGGGTGGGTGCCGTGCTATCACAGCGATTGGGTACGCCACAAAAACTCTGCCCCTGCGCTTTCTTCTCGAGGAAGCTCAGCCCAGTAACTATGATGTGGGGGATCGGGACTTGTTAGCGGTGGTCAGGGCTCTGAAGGTGTGGAGACACTGGCTTGAGGGGGCTAAGCACCCCTTTCTCATCTGGACCGACCACCAAAATCTATATCAGTGCTCTCCATAAGCATTTGGACAATGATGCTAAATTTTTTAGCCTGAGTTTCAGCGAGGGAAAGTTTGCTTTTGTAGATTTGTATGTTTTATATGTGTTTGTACAGGATGTGCGAATAGTTGACACCTCATCGACACCTTAATTCAGGCCTAATATATGGCTAATAGGACATACTAAAGGCCTTGTTAGCTACAGTGCCTTCAGAAAGTACTCATACCCCATAAATTATTCCACATGTTGTTGTGTTATAGCCTGAATTCAAGATCGATTACATTTTTTTTTACCCATCTACAAACAATGTGCCATAATGTCACTAGGGTGGGTAATTCTAGGTTGTTTTTTTTTCTATGTTGGTATGGTTCCCTGGTATGGTTCCCAATCAGAGGCAGCTGTTTATCGTTGTCTCTGATTGGGGATCATATTTAGGCAGCCATTTCCCCACTGTGTTTTGTGGGATCTTGTTTATGTGTAGTTGCCTGTGAGCACTCCATAGCTTCACGCGTCGTTGGCGCTTTATTGTTTTTTTGTGTGTTTCACGAATTAAAAGATGTGTAACCCATATAACGCTGCGCCTTGGTCTGAATGTTATTACGACAATCGTGACACATAATGACAAAGTGAAAACATGTTTTTAGAAATGTTTGCAAATTTATTGAGAATGAAATACAGAAATATCTAATTTATAGAAGTATTCACACCCCTGAGTCAATGCATGTTAGAATCACCAAGTCTTTCTGGGTAAGTCTCTAAGGACTTTGCACACCTGGATTGTACAATATTTGCTCATAATTGTTAAATTCTTCAAGCTCTGTCGTTGGTTGTTAGACATCTTGCCATAGATTTTCAAGCTGATTTATATCAAAACAGTAACTAGGCCACTCAGGAACATATAATGTTGTCTTGTTAAGCAACTCCTGTGTATATTTGGCCTTGTGTTTTAGGTTATTATCCTGCTGAAAGGTGAATTTGTCTCTCAGTTTCTGTTGGAAAGCAAACTGAACAAGGTTGTCGTCTAGGATTTTGCCTGTGCTTAGTTCTATTCCATTTCTTTTTATTCCCGATTGTGTGTAGGCCAGTGACACAAAATCTCAATTTAATCCGTTTTCAATTCCGGCTGTAACACAACAATGTAAAAAAAATCATGGGGTGTGAATACTTTCTGAAGGCACTGTATACTTTTGCACCTTAAAATACACTGCTACCCATAATTATTTTTTTGTTCAAACACTGCATACTGATATTTTGAACCCTAGCTATTGATATACAGTAGACATATTTCCAATGTAAATTGTATTTCCTCCACTGTAAATTTGCTGATAGACTCCTATGATGCATAATTGTCTTCTGTACCTATGCCTATATACTGTATGTAGACTATGTGTACATTCCTCTGTCTTTATAGTGTCTTTATATTTTGTCTATTGCTCTCTGCACCATTTCACCAAGTCAAATTCCATCTATATGTAAATGTTCTTTACGAATAAAGGTGATTCTGATTCTGACTAAAGAATGTATATTCGATGTGTTTAAGTGTTGTATTTGTATCACTGTTTTGAAAGAGAATTTAAAAAACAGTGATTTTATGAAAAATAAATACATCAAATGATAGACCAATAATTAGCATAAAAATGTATGCCATGCACTATGAACAAGAAACGTATTCGATGCATTTCATTGTTAGTATTCTGATTGGCCAATAGATGGCGATTCATACCAAGCCATGAAACCAAGCAAAATTGTTAACTGTAGTCTGTAACACATGGCTCTCCAACCCTGTCCCTGGAGAGCTAATGTCCTGTAGGTTTTCGCTCCAACACTAGTTGTAACCAACCTGTTTCAGTTTATCACCCAGCTAATTACAATGTGAGCTAGATTAAAGCTGTCGTGAAAATGTACAGGACGGTAGCTCTGAGGGAACAGGGTTGGAGAGCCCTGTTGTAACATGATTCCCTTTGAAGCCAAGTCCAAACAGATACACAGAGCAACATTTGGAATATCCTATATGTAAAGAATCTTCATTTTCACATCACAAAATGAAAAGTGAATGTAGTCGTTCATAGGATAAGGGGGAGGGGGCATGAGCTCTGGGGGCCAATGCGACTTTCATCAATGTCTATTTTTGTTGTTAATAAATAATTTTGACAGTAACCCTCAAATGTTTGAAAACGTTTTCATTTCCATATGTACTAGGAAGCTAAGTATTTGTTTCTTGGGATTCAAGAATGTGACAGATCAAAGTGCCTCAGGCCTTGAAAAATAAATAATTGAACTGATTGAAAGCAAGGTGATATCGGTAAACAAATGCCATGGTCAGGCTATGGGGCCAACATAGCAGACCAAAAACCTAATGCTCCTTAGGTAGTTCTTTATGAGTTATAGTGTAGAAAACATCTTTCATTGAGCCTCTCGCATTCTCCTTATTTGGCAACCTCACCACATTACGGAAAGAGATGAACTGTATAGGAAGTTCCGGGACAGGTCTTCTGGAAACCGGACAGTCAATAAATTGGTAGATCTAAACAGATTATCATCTTTAGTGGACAACAGTTCTTTAGGGCTCAAACAAAAGAAAGCAGTTTATGATTTTGATCATACTGGTAAACCAGCATTTGAGTTGTGGTTGCAATATCAACAGTCCCTTATCTCTGGTGCTTGGCATGCATAATTCAAGACTAATTTAAAATTGTAAGCAGCGCAATGGACATATAATGCACAATGTCTCAGAAAAGACTGTATAGGTTGTCAATACTCAGCATGGAAAACAGTCGGGCTCGCATCCTGGACCTGCGGTTGTGAGGCCGGTTGGATGTCCTGCCAAATTCTCTAAAACGACGTTGGAGGCGGCTATGTTAGAGAAATTAATATTCAATTCACTGGCAACAGCTTTGGTGAACATTCTTTCAGTCAGCATATCAATTACACACTCTCTCAAAACTTAAGACATCTTTGGCATTGTGTTGTGTGACAAAACTGCACATTTTAAAGTTTACTTGTATTATCCCCAGCACAAGGTGCACCTGTGTAATGATCATGCTGTTTAATCAGTTATTGATATGCCACTCCTGTCAAGTGGATGGATTATCTTGGCAAAGGAGAAACGCTCACTAACAGGGATGTAAACAAATTTTGTGCACAAAATGTGAGAGAAATAAAAAATTTGTGCATGTGGACCATTTCTGTGATCTTTTATTTCATCTCATAAAACATGAGACCGATACTTTACATGTTGCATTTTTTTGTTTTGTTTCCTGTATATAGTTATAGATGATAGGCTATTGCATAATCTAACAATAGTAAACTAGTGTTTTGAGGGTGGACTGACTGTATTATTTGGCATTCATAGACTGGTTTTACACACAACAACCGTTTGAAATCTTCAAATGGGGGGACTAGATACTTGCCTGGCTACCCAAACTCCTTGCTCCAGCCAAACGCTACACCACACCCACAGACTTTAGTTTCTTCTCTGCAATGAGTCTGAATCTGAGTACCCAGAACGCAAACACATTCTAACCGCTCTGATTGGTCCCAGAAACAAATGGGTTGAGCCAAAACCGTGTGTAAAGCAACGTTTTTAAAATTGGTCATTGCCTTTGATTCTCTGATTGGTTAGAAATGATCCAATCGCTGATGACTTTTGTACAACACTGTCACGTTCTGACCTTAGTTCCTTTGTTTTTGTCTTTTGTTTTAGTTTGGTCAGGGTGTGAGTTGGGTGGGTTGTCTATGTTAGTTTGTCTATGATTTTCTATTTCTGTGTTTGGCCTGGTATGGTTCTCAATCAGAGGCAGCTGTCAATCGTTGTCCCTGATTGAGAACCATATTTAGGTAGCCTGTTTTACATTGTGTTTTGTGGGTGGTTATTTTCTGTTTAGTGTTGTGTTGCACCTTACAGGACTGTTCGTTGGTTGTTTATTGTTTTGTTTTCAGTGTTCATTAAAATATTTAAAATATGAACACTTGCCACGCTGCACCTTGGTCATCCTCTCCTTCCCCAGACGACAAGCGTTACAGAACCACCCACCAAGAAAGGACCAAGCAGCGTGGTAATGAGCAGCAGCAGCAGCGGCCGGAATCGCAGGACTCCTGGACATGGGAGGAGATTCTGGACGGCAAGGGACCATGAGCACAGGCTGGAGAATATCACCGCCCCAAGGCTGAGCTGGAGGCAGCGAAAGCTGAGAGGCGGTGGTATGAGGAGGCAGCACGGCGGCGTGGTTGGAAGCCCGAGAGGCAGCCCCAAAAATGTATTGGGGGGGAACACGGGGAGTGTGGCTAAGTCAGGTAGGAGACCTGAGCCAACTCCCCATGCTTACCGGAGAGCATGAGGGACCGGGCAGGCATCGTGTTATGCAGTCAGGCGCACGGTGTCCCCGGTGCGTGTGCATAGCCCAGTGCGGGACATTGCAGCGCCTCGTATTGGCCGGGCTAGAGTGGGCATCAAGCCAGGTGCCATGAATCCGGCTCAGCGCATCTGGTCTCCAGTGCATCTCCTCAGGCCAGTATACATGGCACCAGCCCTACACATGGTGTCCCCGGTTTGCCAGCACAGCCCAGTGCGGGCTATTCCACCTCACCGCACTGGCCTGGTTACGGGGAGCATTCAGTCAGGTAGGGTTGGGCAGGCTCGTTGTTCAAGACCTCCTGTGCGCCTTCACGGTCCGGTCTACCTGGTGCCACCTCCACGCACTAGCCCTCCGGTGGCAGCCCCCCGCACCAGGCTGTCTCTCCGTCTTCTCCCTACAGGTGCTCCCGCCTGCCCAGTGCTGCCAGAGCCTTCCTCCTGCCCAGAGCGGCCAGAGTCTCCCGTCTGCCCAGAGCGGCCAGAGTCTCCCGTCTGCCCAGAGCGGCCAGAGTCTCCCGTCTGCCCAGAGCGGCCAGAGTCTCCCGTCTGCCCAGAGCGGCCAGAGTCTCCCGTCTGCCCAGAGCGGCCAGAGTCTCCCGTCTGCCCAGAGCGGCCAGAGTCTCCCGTCTGCCCAGAGCGGCCAGAGTCTCCCGTCTGCCCTGAGCGGCCAGAGTCTCCCGTCTGCCCTGAGCGGCCAGAGTCTCCCGTCTGCCCTGAGCGGCCAGAGTCTCCCGTCTGCCCTGAGCGGCCAGAGTCTCCCGTCTGCCCTGAGCGGCCAGAGTCTCCCGTCTGTCCTGAGCGGCCAGTCAGCCAGGAGCTGCCAGAGCCGTCAGTCAGCCAGGAGCTGCCAGAGCTGCCTGTCATGCCGGCGATGCCAGAATCTCCCGCCTGTCCGGCGCTGCCGGAGTCTTCCGTCCGTCCGGGACACATGGCTAGGGTCCCCAGTCCGAGGTCGGCGGCGAGGGTTGCCGTTCTTAAGAGGCCACGGAGGCGGTTAAGGAGGTGGAGAAAGACTATGGTGGAGTGGGGTCCACATCCCGTGCCAGAGCTGCCACCGCGGACAGACACCCACCCAGACCCTCCCCTATAGGTTCAGGTTTTGCGGCCGGAGTCCGCACCTTTGGGGGGGATACTGTCACGTTCTGACCTTAGTTCCTTTGTTTTTGTCTTTTGTTTTAGTATGGTCAGGGCGTGAGTTGTGTGGGTTGTCTATGTTAGTTTGTCTATGATTTTCTATTTCTGTGTTTGGCCTGGTATGGTTCTCAGAGGCAGCTGTCAATTGTTGTCCCTGATTGAGAACCATATTTAGGTAGCCTGTTTTCCATTGTGTTTTGTGGGTGGTTATTTTCTGTTTAGTGTTGTGTTGCACCTTACAGGACTGTTTGTTGGTTGTTGGTTGTTTGTTGTTTTTGTTTTCAGTGTTCATTAAAATATTTAAAATATAAACACTTACCACGCTGCACCTTGGTCCTCCTCTCCTTCCCCAGACGACAAGTGTTACAAACACCACTCATTTTGAAATTACCACAAATGACTTCAGTTATGTCAGTCTCAGACTGAAGTATGCAGCAAACATAGAGCAGCGGAACAATTCAGATTGAATTGTCAGGCAAACTAGATACATAAAGTGCTTTCATTTCTAAATCGTAAACCAGATACAGTATATATACAGTACTAGTCAAAAGTTTGGACACAGCTACTCATTCAAGGGTTTCTCTTTATTTGACTGTTTTTCTACATTGTAGAATAATAGTGAAGACATCAAAACTATGAAATAACACATACAGAATCGTGTAGTAACTAAAAAAAAAGTTAAACAAATCAAAATATATTTTATATTTGAGATTCTTCAAAGTAGTCACCCTTTGCCTTGGACAGCTTTGCACACATTCTCTCAACCAGCTTTATGAGGAATACTTTTCCAACAGTCTGGAAGGAGTTCCCACATATGCTAAGCACTTGTTGTCTGCTTTTCCTTCACGTTGTGGTCCAACTCATCCCAAACCATCTCAATTGGGTTGAGGTCTGGTGATTGTGGAGGCCAGGTCATCTGATGCAGGTCATCACTCTCTCTCCTTCTTGGTCAAATAGCCCTTACACCGCCTGGAGGTGTGTTGGGTTATTGTCCTGTTGAAAAACAAATGATAGTCCCGCCAGGCCAAACCAGATGGGATGGTGTATCACTGCAGAATGCTGTGGTAGCCATGCTGGTAGTGTGCCTTGAATTCTAAATAAATCACAGACAATGTCACCAGCAAAGCACTCCCACACCATCACACCTCCTCCTCCATGCTTCACGGTGAAAACCACATGCAGAGATCATCTGTTCACCTACTCTGTTTCTCAGCGCTTGATGGTTTTTGCAACTGCACTTCCGAATTGACTGACCTTCATGTCTTAAAGTAATGATGGACTGTCTTTTCTCTTAAATTATTTGAGCTGTTCTTGCCATAATATGGATTTGGTCTTTTACCCAATAGAGCTATCTTCTGTATACCACCCTTACCTTGTCACAACACAACTGATTGGCTCAAACGCATTAAGAAGGAAAGAAAATCCACAAATTAACTTTTAACAAAGCACACCTGTTAATTGAAATGCTATCCAGGTGACTACCTCATGAAGCTGGTTGAGAGAATGCCAACATTGTGCAAAGCTGTCATCAAGGCAAAGGGTGGCTACTTTGAAGAATCTAAATGAATATAAAATGTATTTTGACAGTGGTTGGTTACTACATGATTCCATATGTGTTCTTTCATAGTTTTAAAGTCTTCACTATTATTTTACAATGTATAAAATAGTACAAATAAAAAAAAACTTTGAATGAGCAGGCGTGTCCAAACTTTTGACTGGTACTGTATATCTGAAAATCCCAGCTCATTGGCTATCTACCTAGCTATGTTTCAAACCAATAGGTGGTCATTGGACCAAGACACTGTCAATCAAGTGAACGCTGCTCGTCTCATTGGTGCGTAATGATGACTGATTTTCATGGGCTAATTGACATGTTCTGTGGACAAAATGTAACGTAGAATGATGAAACATGTTTGGTTGCCTTCTACACTGTCTAAGGTTTGCACAGAAACCGAACTTGACCGGGTTAAGATGGTGAGGTTTCTGGCTGAGGATAGCTGAACGGCACCAGAGTTATTAGCCTCTCACTTTGCCAGAAGAAATGCAATTCTAATCATATCTAAAGCATTCCTTTAAAAGGTGATTTTTTGACATCTGAAATCCGGAAATGGCTCCTTGATATAAACTGAGTGGGACAGTGCAGGAACTCATCATTGGCAGATGTCAATGGACTGTCCAATGGCAGGCATCAATGGGCGTTTCCTGATATCAAGGAGAGCCAATATCAAGAAACGCCCCAAATTGTGGTCTGCAATTACACTATATTGCAACGTCCTACTGGGCAGACTTCAATTCAATGTCTTTTCCATGTTGATTCAACATAATGTAATTGAAAAGACGTGGAAACAATGGTCACTCTACCAGTGTGTACCCAGTGGGATAGGCCTATGTCAGTTTCAGTTTCATAAAATGATTGTGAGCTGCACACTCCATTATTTGATTACACGCGATGGAATCCATGTTCATATGCCTATTGCCTACTTATAAAACTCAATTGACATAGGCTGTTACTTTTTCACACTGTTTTATTTCACACTATTTGAACATCTCCGCAGCGGCAGTCCGCAGTCAGGTTTCAAACTTTAGGCTCCTTTGGACGGCAGGCGGGGTAAGAGAGGCAATCCTGGGGTGAGATTTACTTTACCATTCAAACCAGTGCTGGGTGGAGCTACAGTATCTACGGATGGAGTCACTCCAAACTTGGCTCGCCAGTCGCCTAAAATACTTTACTTCAGCAAATTGGACTATTTACCAATGTGAATGTTCGGCAGACAAAGTGTCCAGGTGCACAGCATTTGATCTCCCTCCATACTGAGTTTTATCGCGCAGCGTTTTTCGCCAATATCGGAAGACTGATTTTTATTTTATTTGAAATAACAAATGCTGATTTTGCTGGAAATGTAATCTATGAAACAAAGGCAGAAGTTGCAGAAGACTTGATTCCCTTTTCCCTGTCCCGAGAACTATTGGAAGAGATGTATTTCTGATCATGGACTAAAGAAGATGCCTTTGCCCTGTACATCAAAACACATGTTTTGCCTGCGCGATTAGCATACAGAGATCCTTGTGGATTAATTTAAGGACGATGGATAATTTTTTCACCGAGGTAAGTTGGCTATTAAAACTTTGTTGTACTAAAAACGCATTATTGAGTTACAAGTTGGTTATAATACGGCTGTAGTAAGAATTATATTTAAAGAAAGTGATGGAAAACAACTTTCATTCTTTTTTGGGGGAGCTGAAAGTTGATGCCATGTAACCCATGGGTAAAATACTTGTATTTATGCGTTCTAAGGAATACGAATGAATAGCAAATGTTCTTATTTCTGTAACATCGTTCCTTATAATGCAATAATGAGAGAGAGTTCATCAGACAGTGGTCGTAACGCTAGCTCGTAGATTTAGGCTGTGTGTCAAATGCTTCTGGATAAAACAGGGTTTGGACCTTTTCCAAGTAGAACTCTGGCATTTCCGTACCTTCGTTTTTTCACGTTTCCTCCTAGAAGACATCCTGCGAAAGCTAATAATAGAAGCAATAGAATATGGATTCAACCTACACCACTTGAGTAAAGGGAAGCTAATTAGCCGACTATTGACACTTGTTGATTTGACAATAGGCATGCATATTTATAGCCTATAGAAAACCCAAACACTATGATCCTCATTAATATGCCTACTACTGGCTTGTTATTACAGTTTAATAATGTTCGTTAAAGAACTGATAATGCTTTATACCTTTCAATATTTTAAATACTGTTATCACACATAGCATATTAGCTAAATGCTTTATATGTATCCTCTTCATAAAAACCTGAGATATTAAATGGTATAAAACATGGGATAAAACACAAAATGCTTGTAAGGTTAACCTGCATACAAAATTATCCACTGTTAAATCAACACTGACGGTGTTTAATTCAACACTGGTCCAGTGTCTACACAACACGTGTGGCAATAGGCCTAGCTGATTATTGAGATGATTAGCAATGCATCTAAAATATGTGTGTGAAAAAAAAACTGTGTCTTGAGTATCATTTGAAATGTTGAGACAAGAAGAAGGGGAGTGGTGTGTTGCAATTTACTGTTCGCTTTCTCGGTGTGGAAACGTTATTTGGAGAGTTCACAACCTGATAGACTTATAAAAAACACGTTTTGATTTATTTCATACCATTTACAAGTTTTGCCAATTTGTTCATTGCGTTTTGTTTGTGCGCAATCAGCATGTGTCTTGTTTCTCTGTCCTCTTAATGTTGACGGAGCATGCGCAACTGAGCACACATAGAAGTAGGCTAACTAGCCAGCTGCCGCAAATGTTGGAAAGTACCAATTTAAGATTCCTTCTCAGTTATTTTTTCTTCACCTCACTTTAAAATTATTATTATTATTTTTTACATCCAATGTGAATGATAATACAGTGCCTTTGTAAATTATTCAGACCCCTTAACCTTCTAAAAAATGTTACATTACAGCCTTATTCTGAAACGGATTAAAAAAAAATCTACACACAATACCCCATAATGACAATGCTAAAACAGGTTTTTAGAAATGTTTGCAAATGTATTAAAAACAAAAAACAGATACCTTTACGTAAGCATTCAGACCATTTGCTATGAGACTCGAAATTGAGCCCAGGTGCATCCTGTTTCCATTGATCATCCTTGAGATGTTTCGACAACTTCATTGGAGTCCACCTGTGGTAAATTAAATTAATTGGTCTCACAGTTGTCAGAGCAAAAACCAATCCAAGAGGTCAAAGGTCTGTAGAGCTCTGAGACAGAATCCTGTCGAGGCACAGATCTGGGGAAGGGTACCAAAAAAATTTGGCAGCATTGAAGGTTCCCAAGAACACAGTGGCCTACATCATTATTAAACGGAAGAAGTTTGGAACCACCGAGACTCTTCCTAGAGCTGGCCGCCAGGCCAAACTTAGCAATCGGGGGAGAAGGGCCTTGGTCAGGGAGGTGACCAAGAACCCGATGGTCACTCTGACAGAGCTCTAGAGTTCCTCGATGGAGATCAGAGAACCTTCCAGAAGGACAACCATCTCTGCAGCACCAATCAGGCCTTTATGGTAGAGTGGCCAGACGGAAGCCACTCCTCAGTAAAAGGCACATGAAAGCCTGCTATGAGTTTGCCAAAAGGCACATGAAGACTCTCAGATCATGAGAAACAATATTCTCTGGTCTGATGAAACCAAGATCAAACTCTTTGACCTGAATGCCAAGCGTCACGTTCTGGAGGAAACCTGGCACCATCCCTATGGTGAAGCATGGTGGTGGCAGCATCAGCTGTGTGGATGTTTTTCAGAGGCAGGGACTGGGAGACTAGTCAGTATTGAGGCAAAGATGAATGGAGCAAAGTACAGAGAGATCCTTGATGATAACCTGCATCCATGTTCAGTCTGGTGGCCTTCAACAAGTGAGATCCTAAGTGAATATGTTATAATTCAAATTAAGTTAAATTAAGTATTTGATGAGGCATTATTTTGAGGGCCTAGTTTTACACAAATACAGTGGCCTGAAACTCATGCTTTTCAGGCCTGCGAGTCACATATGATGGCTTGCAAAGTAATGTGTAATTCCTATTGGAATCCAGCCAGAGTGGGGATATCCAACATTTTTTTTCACCCACAGCCTACATTTAGAATGACTGCCAGGTTGAAAAGGATAAGATATGAGACTACCTAAACCATCTAACCTGGAAAAAACATTTCCAAGTAACAGATTGGATTAGCTTGGGAAAATGTACGTTATTTATATTTGAGTAGCATATGATTAATGAATCAGTCAATGTACATGCAAAAACATAGATATTGAAACAAACAATTCTAAAGAACATCCTGCAATAGAACATGCTGGGCAATATGATAATGATGGTGTGGTTTTGGTTTAACACTGGTTGTTAATAGCAAAACTGTTGTTCTTTTTGACTAATGAGTGTTCATTTAACACTTAAAGAGTTCATTTAATACCTGAATCAACACAAAAAAAATGGGGAAGGGTACGTTGAAAAATCAACAATAGGTAACACTGGCAAATTTGCTGTGTGAGTCAGGGAAATACGGTGTCGAAACCACAGTGTACATACAATTTTGGCATTTATTAGGATCCCCATTAGCCACTGCAAATGCATCATCTACTCTTCCGGGGGTCCACAATGACAGTTGATTTGTGAAACCTGTATGATGAAAAGAACACCACTCCCTTTTGATGATGCAGGTATAAGCTCCACCTGAAAAAGTGTTGATGTTTGAGTCACACCTGAATATCACTTTGCCCCAAGCGGTTATTGCACCACCACTGACAGTTGGGAACGTTGACTTCACCTATCTATCTATCTATCATTACGTATGATGTGTTTGTTTATTGGCGTGGGTGTGGCTGAATATAAAAATACAAAAAAATCAATTTCCCCCTCAGGTAGAAAAGGCATGATCATCACCATAACCAACCAAAGTAGATAAACAAGTAGAAGCAACAGTTAGTTGATATCCTTGTTGCATGACCACAGAAATTCTGAAAACAGTGAATATTTCTCATTGCCAGAAGCAGGCAGGCCGATATTTGAGACTACTCTGTGTGAGCCTGCCTGCTTCTGGCAATGAGAAATATTCACTGCCTTTATATCTCTCAGTTAATCTCTGCCTGAAACAAAGCCCCCAGTCTTTAAGGAAAAGGGCATTTGACAAGGAAACAAACTCGCTTCCAACCAGTAAAGGTAGTGCAGAGAATGTAGATTAGCTTATTTCCCCCTGGTAGATACATATAGATATATTATTTTCGGTCTTGATATTCAAAAGTCAAAACACTGGCTGGCTTCAAGGTTGAGTGTTCATTCATTTAGTGGTGATAGACGGCACTCACCACTGGCCATTTTATTGTACGTTTCCATAGATTGGTAAGATAACATTCACAAGTAGGTTTTCCTGTAGACTGCAACCTTCTCCAGTGGCCAGTCGGTCTTGACACAGCAGAGTCAGACGGTTCAATGTCTATCAGCACTGTCAGTTGAATGGGCTTGTGTTTGTTTGAACTGCTGTGTTGTGGGCGGACTTGCTTCAAGATAGCTTGGGCAGACTTCACTTTCCACCTACAGTGCCTTCAGAAAATATTCCTACCCCTTGATTTATTCCACATTTCGTTGGGTTACAGCCTGAATTCAAAATGGATTAGAATGGATTACACACAATACCCCATAACGACAAAGTGAAACATGTTTTTAGAATTGTTAGCAAATGTATTGAAAATGAAATACAGAAATATACTGTAAATCGACCACCCAGGAACATTCAGTGTTTTCTTGCTGAGAAACCTTGGCCTTGTGTTTTAGCTTATTGTCCTGCTGAAAGGCCATCTCCCAGTGTCTGGTAGAAAGCAGACTGAACCAGAGTTTCTTCTAGGATTTTGCCTGTGCTTAGCTCCATTCTGTTTGTTTTTTATCCTGAAAAACTCCCCAGTGATACAGCCACCACTATGCTTGAAAATATGGAGAGTGGTACTAAGTAATGTGTTCTATTGGATTTTCCCCAAACGGCACTTTATATTCAGGGCAAAAGGTTTATTGCGTTACCACATTTTTTGCAGCATTACTTTAGTGCCTTGTTGCAAATAGGATGCATGTTTTGGAATACTTTATTCTGTACAGGCGTCCTTTTTTTCACTGTGTCAATTAGGTTAGTATTATGGAGTAATAACTACAAGGTGGATCCATCCTCAGTTTTCTCCTATCACAGCCATTAAACTCTGTAACTGTTTTGAAGTCACCATTGGCCTCATGGTGAAATCCTTGAGCGGTTTTCTTCCTCTCTGGCAACTGAGTTAGAAAGGACGCCCATATCTTTGTAGTGACTGGGTGTATTGATATGCCATCCAAAGTGTATTTCATATTTTCACCATGCTTAAAGAGATATTCAATATCTGCTTTTCTTCTTCTTCTTTGTGTTTGAAATGTTCTGCTTGACTGAGGGACCTTACAGATAATTGTATGTGTGGGGTACAGCGATGAGGTAGTCATTCAAAAATCTTAAACACTATTATTGCACACAGAGTCCATCCAACATATTATGTGACTTGTTAAGCATATTTTTACTCCTGAACTTATTTAGGCTTGCCATAACAAAGGGGTTGAATACTTCTTGACTCAAGACATTTAAACTTGACATTTTTAATAAATGTGTAAAAATGTCCAAAAACCAATTTCACTTTGACATTATGGGGTAGTATATGTAGGCCAGTGACACATAAACATTAATCCATTTTAAATTCAGGCTGTAACAAAACAAAACATGGGGAAAAAGTAAAGGGGTGTATACTTTTTGAATGCATTGTATCAGGTCCAATGTGTCACTAATAACACTGGCACATTACTGGTAGAAGTTTCCCCTAGTGCAGCTACGGGTCAAGTAGGCTTATTTCTCGTATGCAAATCTTCAACTGAAGAATGAAAACTGTTAGAAAGTTAAACTAAATCCAGCACAGCACTGAGGGACAACTTTATTCTACACTTGTGGCAGGTCTGTGAGACTGAGTGCTGACATTGACAATGGCCATTTGAATCACGGAAGCATTTTCTGATAGATACAGCATGTCTCAACATTTGAAACCCATAAGATATTTAAGACAGTGTCAACTCACTTCACTAAAGAGGGTTTCATTCATATCATTTTATTAGTATAACTATTTTGCGAGGGTACTTCTTGTACAGTTGCTGATAAAACGATCATCAGTGATCAATTGTAAAAATTCTCAAACACCGGATATACTCTTTCAATGCACCAGTCACTAGATGTCACAACTTATTGAGGACACTGTGAACTAACTGTTTCATGAGCAAAATATGTTGAGCCTCTGTGAATACAACCTCATGAAATCATTCTAGAATACCGCTGCTTTGCAGGCTACTCCCATAGCCCACAACTGTCTGCATTTCTCATTCAGGGCATAAAATATAATAGCCTAATCATGATGTTAATGGTGTTACCACAACAAACACCGTCAATATACCCACATTATACTGAAACGCTCTCATGATGAATTCAAAGCAGCAGTGCTGTGTTAGATGTCGAAGTTTCTTTCTCTCTTTCTTCCGGCTTCTTCAAGGGTTGAAACATGACACCTGTGAAACGGCTAGATGGAATTTAAAGATCTTGCAGATTTAGAATTTTGTGCTCAGCTGCGTTCTTTGTCTTCTACCTAATGCAGTTACCGTGTACTCCTGTTTTTACTGAACATTTGCTTAGTCTGAAGCTTCATTATGTGGACAATTGTTGAGATTACTTACAAGTTAATAAACTGGACACAAGACTAACAGCCATAAAAGTGAATATTTGGGAACACTTAACTTGACGGGTACATACTTATGTACTTCATAACACAGTTATAAACATACCTACCAGCATTCATAAACTGCAAGGCAACAATGGCAAAACATACAAAAATATCAACTTGGTGGTTGTTGGCACAAGTCGACATAAGAAACTGCTAATGAGTGTGGTATGTATGGGTTATTAATATGTTATGAAGTAGGCACCCTTCAAGTAAAGGTTTGAAAGTCAGGACATGAGATTTGTTGGAGCATGTACAGTTGAAGTCGGAAGTTTACATACACCTTAGCCAAATGCATTTAAACACAGTTTTTCACAATTCCTGACATTTAAATCCTAGTACAAATTCCCTGTTTTAGGTCAGTTAGGATCACCACTTTATTTTAAGGACATGACATTTCAGAATAATAGTAGAGATAATTATTTATTTCAGCTTTTATTTCTTTCATCACATTCCCAGTGGGTCAGAAGTTTACATACACTTAATTTGTATTTGGTAGCATTGCCTTTAAATGGTTTAATTTGGGTCAAATGTTTCAGGTAGCCTTCCACAAGCTTCACAGAATAAGTTGGGTGAATTTTGGCCCATTCCTCCTGACAGAGCTGGTGTAACTGAGTCAGGTTTGTAGGCCTCCTTGCTCGCACACGCTTTTTCAGTTCTGCCCACAATTGTACGATAGGATTGGGATCAGGGCCTTGTGATGGCCACTCCAATACCTTGACTTTGTTGTCCTTAAGCCATTTTGCCACAACTTTGGAAGTATGCTTGGGGTCATTGTCCATTTGGAAGACCTA
This sequence comes from Oncorhynchus clarkii lewisi, assembly GCF_045791955.1. NCBI lineage: Eukaryota > Metazoa > Chordata > Actinopteri > Salmoniformes > Salmonidae > Oncorhynchus > Oncorhynchus clarkii. Next base: position 3,011,600 of record NC_092174.1, read on the forward strand.
TTTGCGACCAAGCTTTAACTTCCTGACTGATGTCTTGAGATGTTGCTTCAATATATCCACATCATTTTCCTCCTCATCATGCCATCTATTTTGTGAAGTGCACCAGTCCCTCCTGCAGCATAGCACCCCCCACAACATGATGCTGCCACCCCCGTGATTCATGGTTGGGATGGTGTTCTTCGGCTTGCCTTCTCCTGGCTTTCAAGCCTCCCCCTCTTTCCTCCAAACATAACAATGGTCAATATGGTCAAACAGTTCTATTTTTCTTTCATCAGACCAGAGGACATTTCTCCAAAAAGTACGATCTTTGTCCCCATGTGCAGTTGCAAACTGTAGTCTGGCTTTTTTATGGCGGTTTTGAAGTAGTGGCTTCTTCCTTGCTGAGCGGCCTTTCAGGTTATAATGATATAGGACTTGTTTTACTGTGGATATATATAATTTTGTACCTGTTTCCTCCAGCATCTTCACAAGGTCCTTTGCTGTTGTTATGGGATGGATTTGCACTTTTCCCACCAAAGCACGTTCATCTCTAGGAGACAGAATGTGTCTCCTTCCTGAGCGATAGCTGCGTGGTCCCATGGTGTTATACTTGCATACTATTGTTTGTACAGATGAACGTGGTACCTTCAGTCATTTGGAAATTGCTCTACAATTGTATTTCTGAGGTGTTGGCTGATTTCTTTTTATTTTCCCATGATGTCAAGCAAAGAGGCAACCCTGCATCTCCTACGTACTGATTGAACCGACTGTTTACATACCCATGGGCTTGATACACTTTTGGCCAAAATCTGCTCCCTTTTGGAGATGGCCCCCAAACATCCGAAATACAAAAATAAGTGTCCACAAAATTCCTCAGAGTCTTTTGACTTTTCGATTTTCTAGGTTAATCCCTGCTTCAAACATCACGATACAGCTCACTCAGTATGTAGATCTCTATAGCATCTAGACGGGGCATGACTTCACCTCACTGCTAACTGTAAGCCACAGTGTGTTTCTGTTTACCATGCCAAGGTGTAAATTAGTGTGGAATATAAACCACATTTACCCATACTCTTCAGTGCGAATGGATGAGCTTGAGAAAAACAATCTGGGTTGTGTTCATTAGGGCAGGCAACAGAAAATATAGAAAACTTTTTCAAATGTAAAACAAAAATGTGTGTTTCTTATTTAACAATTTCAGGTAGTCCCTCCCTGTTTCGCATTCTCTTCCATTTGGTATGCAATGAAAAAAGGCCCAATTTCCTGCCTGATTGCTGGTAACATCCCATATGGCTATGAAACATCGTACCTCGCAACATGTGCGTCTGTATACAGGCCATGGTTGTGTTCCATCACTTCATAACACGTACTACTTTTGTTTCCTTTTCAGCTCTTTGCATGTTTTTGGTTTAGGTTTTTGCAATCAGTGGTGCAGCTTTTTTTTTTAACCTTTATTTAATTAGGCAAGTCAGTTAAGAACAAATTCTTATTTTCAATGACGGTGGGTTAACTGCCTGTTCAGGGGCAGAACGACAGATTTGTACCTTGTCAGCTCGGGGGTTTGAACTTGCAACATTCCGGTTACTAGTCCAACGCTCTAACCAATAGGCTACCCTGCCGCCCCATGATATTAGCTTTGCTTCTTGTATGAAAATACAGTTCTGCAGTCCGTTGTCTTTAGTACAGAATGCTGAGGATACCCACTGGGCACAAACTTCAATTCAACGTCTATCCCATGTTGGTTCACTGTAATTTCAATGAAATTACATGGAAGCAATCTTGATTCAACCAGTGGGTAGTCACTCAGTAAGCTTTTTAGATGTAATATCAATTTGGAAAAAAATGTAAAGCGTTTGAACATAAAATACATACGCAATATATCAAAATCATTAAGAGAAATAGAAAATGGCTTCCTGACACTAATGGCTCCTGTTGGATCGGTGTTCCAGACAGTCTAGCTGGTCAATTAAAAAACAGCATAAAAGTATCTCAAACTTACCGTGTTTCATTTTTGTGCAGTGACAAGCTATATGTGGTAAGAGATACCGAACAAAGAAAAGCCTGATGCATTTTAACCTGGCCTTTTTTGCCAACTGCTTTTATCGTTCATCGTTTCTGAGCAGATATGAGGTGTGATTAAAGTACTTGTGAACGGTCAAATTGGTTTCTAGGTTACACCTAGTTTTATCTATCAACTGCCCTTTTTACATTTTCTATCGAGAGATAAACTCACGATGTGAGATCATGTGGGAGTTGTAAGATGGATTCATGATGGATAAAAGCTCGTTTGTCTGGACATTCTGTTTGGTTATTTATTTGTTATCATCTCCTTGCCATGCAACCCTGTTTCGGTGGAGGAGCTACTGGACTTTTCCACTAAGAGCCCTACTCAACTGCTTAATGATTCAGCAGTTCTTTTTTTTATACACGCTGTTGGGAAAGTGTTTAATGTTAAGCATTTTAAGGCTTAAAGGAATACTTCAGGATTTTTGCAACAAAGTCCTTTATCTACTTCCCCAGAGTCAGATGAACTCATGGATACCATTTGTATGTTCAGATTGTGAGAGAGTATGGCAGTAGGAAAGATAGAGGTTGTGTCAAAAGGCATTAGGCCGGATTTGAAACTATGCCAATACTGCAGATGTGTGCCAGAGGCTGCCGCATTACAGCCAAACCAGCCAGGCCACATGATCCTTGTTCTTTTTCAGTTCTATTTGCTGTGTGAGCTCCCCTATCAATGCCATACATTGTGGTTGGAATGTCTTTGTAAGTTCAAGGCAATTAAGAATGTATTCACTCTTTCCAAAAGGAAACGGCTTCTGTTCCTAGGTTTTAATTAGCCATTTTTATTAAATGCCAAAATAGGTTCCAACTCATATCCAAAATGTCCATATCTTCCAATAAATCTACTTGAGAGATTTCTTTATTGCAATTATCACACATTTATTACTCACAGTCCTAACATTAGCCACAACAAATTGGAATTTGTGTAATGTACAAGAATTGGTTGTAAAGAAATGAAATTGTGTAATACACATGAAATGCGTTGTGAAAAAAATGGTGTAATACTTTTTCGTGTGCCTGTCACGAATTTCGAATAAGTAATTTGTGTCATTTCACAAAAAGCTGTACTAGTGTGTTTGGGTAGGTACGTTAGGCTTTGAGGTTTCATAAAACTAAGGACATGAGGATCCGGTCAGGTAAACAATCTTCAGAGATTGTCTATACGTCGGCACCCGAGTAATACCTCACCGCTTCTGCCAACATTATTAGCAAGACTACGAAATGGCATTCAGTGCCTTGAAACAGTTCCAAAAAGTCTATATAGTCATCAGATGACCAGGGTCATATTCACCAGAAGTGAAACGGAAGAAAACAGACAGAAATGGGGAGTGAATACCTGAACATGTCCATTGCAAAGTGTTTTGCTACGGTGTGCACTAAGGAATCACGACACAGATTTTAAACGCTGAGAGGGTTGGACTACCTCCCATTTTTTTCTCTTCTTCTTCACATCGCTGACAGAACAAACAGCCTTGAGACCAAATAAACAGCTTGGATCTCTCTATCTTTGTTGTTCAGTCCATTTTTAGTATGTCCGACCTAATGCCATAGCTCAATGTAACAGATAACGGTGTCTTGAGTATACCAAGGGTGACTGTTGTTACCGTTAGAAGAAAGCCAGAAAGGGAAGCCGGTATTTACATTCGCCCCCTTCTCCTGCATTTGCCCTCCTCCGCTACAATTTTGCAAAACTCTGGATATCCGCACCGGGGGACCACAGCTGGCCAACACATGGCAACACTGGCCTCAGCTGCCAGCCTGTAATATACACATAGACACACACATACACACGCACACACACACATGGAAAGTAGGTCAGGAAGTCTTTGAGTGTGGGGCCACTGGTTGCTTAGCAAAGGGGCAGAACGAACCCTGATGACTCGGTTGCGCACGATGCGTACAAGGCAAGCAGGTACGAGCTCCATTAAGGATGCAAAAAGACAATACAGACTCAAACTTGAATCAATGTTCGATAACCTTGTTCCCTGTAGTCCCACATCAAAGTCAGCATGCCATACACAGTGGACCAAAGTCAGAGTGTGAATTATGCTGTGACATTTAGGGGGTCTCTATTTTTTTCTGGACCTCCTATGTGATTTTTAATGGGCCTGATAGTAAAGACATGTCTAGAACTGTACACATTTTGTATTACATTTTAATTGGGCAACAACACAGCCAGTCATGATGTTTTCATCTTATTGTCAAACAAATCACTTCACAAAGTGAAGTTAATTCTTGACCCCAGGGGTGGCCCCTGTAAATTCACACTCTGCACTGGACCCACTCCATTTTGCCTACCGCTCCAACAGATCCACATTTCCATTGCAATTCACAATGGCCTGACTCACCTGGAAAAGAGGAACACCTACTGTATGTGAAAATGCTGTTAATTGAGCATTCAACACTATTGTTCCCTCCAAGCTCGTCACCAAGCTCAGGGCCCTAGGCCTGGACACCACCCTCTGCAAATAGATTCTGGACATCCTGACAGGCAGACACATAGGCTGTGAGGACTGGCATCAAACGTCTCCTCCACACTGACTCTGAACACTGGAGCCCGTCAGAGATGTGTCCTCGGCCCTCTGCTGTACTCCCTGTTCAGCGACGACTGTGTGGCTAAGCACGACACCAACTCCATCATCATGTTTGCTGATGACACCACGGTGGTAGGCCTGATCACTAACAACGACAAGGTAGGAGGTAAGTGAACTGGCATTGTGGTGCCAGGACAACAGACTCAACGTCAGCAAAACAAAGGAGTTGATTGTCGATTTCAGGAAGCAGAGGATAGGATACGCCCGATCCACATCCCCGGGGCTGCAGTGGAGAGAGTCAGTAGTTTTAAGTTCCTTGGCGTCCACATCATTAAGAACTTGACATGGACCAACAACACCACCAATTTTCAGACAGCTAAAAGGTTTTGCTATGCCTCTCCGGATCCTCTCCAAATACTTCCGCTGCCCCATTGAGAGCGTCCTGACTGGCTGCATCACGGCCTGGTACAGGAACTGCTCCGCCCACGTCCGCAAGACCCTCCAGCGGGTGGTTAAGACATCACAGTACCATCCAGGACATCTACTCGAAGCAGTGCCTGAAGAAGTCCCGCAGCATCATCAAGGACCCCACACATCATCAAGGACCCCAGTCATGGACTGTTCACTCTCTTACTGTTGGGCAGACTGTATCGAAGCATGGGGTCTCGGACCAACAGACTCAGAGACTGTTTCTATCTACAAGCCATCAGACTGCTGAACACTTGAACTGGACTAGTGAAGACAGCCTTACACTGACTCTCCACACCTTAACACACATGCACTCATGCACAGTCACACACACATATACACACAAACACATATACATTCCTACTACACACACATCACAACTGCTGCTAGACTTGTATTTATTATTGCTAAATACTGCAGAATTGAAGCACTTGCTCTAATCCCCCTTCCCCGACACACGTGTAAATATTGTACTATAAAATGTTGAGTGCCTTCCCTGACACGTTCTTTTAATTCTATTCTACTGAGCCATCATACTTTTTATTCTTATCTTTTCTTATTTCTTATTGGCTTGCATTTCTTATTGGCTTGCAAGTAAAACATTTCATTGGATGGTCTTTGCTCGTGAACTCAGACAATACGCCTTGCCGTGCAGTACTTCTCAGTGAGGTCATCCGACATAAGTCTAACTTGAAGGCTCTCTCTGAGTCCTCTAATGAAATTGGTTGAGAGATACTGAGCAGAAGTTTTAAGTTATACAGTATATGCCATTTAGCAGACGCTTTTATACAGTAGCGTGTGAATACAGTTTTTTTGTATGGGTGGGCACAACGGTAATCAAATCCACAACCCTGGCTTTGCATTTTCCAAGCTGTAGCAACTGAGCAACACAGAATCATCACAACTTGAGCTTTCTTTCAGTGTTCATGTTAGCCCGGCTTTCATTCAAGTTTATTTTTATTCTGTTCTTTCCCCAAAAAATTGCCAGGGAATAAGAACAACATTGGATTTTGTCTTTTCCCAGTTGCAATATGTGTTCCACGGCTGCCATGAAGTCTCTGACTCAGGTGAATCATACTGTACTGTCCCTGCATGTAAAGCAAGTACTGCTGATTGTGTTTGCTTGTAGCTCAGTTGGTAGAGCAGGGCACTTGTAACACCAGGTTAGTGGGTTTGATTCCCAGGACCACCCAATTTATGCACAGAAGACTGTAAGTTGCTTTAGATAAAAAGTGTCTGCTGACTGGCATATATTATTGTTTTATATTATTGCTCAAATACAGAACTACTACACTGCAGTATATAGAAATGTGTTTTTACATTACACAAGGTTTTCAATGATACCTCCGGAGTAGTAGACTTCGGAAATGCTCATAAACCATTTTGGTTATTGTTGTTGATGGAGATTTTGTGTGGCCAAATAATGTATCGAGACTGGATCGATGGGGATTAGTAAAGCATTTTAAGAAATAAAAATGTTTCTGTTGTGGAGAATTGGAAATGAGGTTGGAATAGGACGTGACTCCTACAAAAACAAAAAATATAAACACAAAAATATAAACACAACATGCAACAATTTCAACAATGTTACTGAGTTACAGTTCATATAAGGAAATCAGTCAATTGAAATAAATTAGTTAGGCCCTACTCTATGGATGACTAGGCATGGGCGCAGCCATAGGTGGACCTAGGAGGGCACAGGCCCACCCACAGACGATCCCGCAGGTCAAGAAGCCGGATGTGGAGTTCCTGGGCTGGCATGGTTACGCGTGGTCTGCGGTTGTGAGACTCGTTGGATGTACTGCCAAATTCTAGAAAACTACGTTGGAGGAGGCTCATCTGGCAACGGCTCTGGTGGACATTCCTGCAGTCAGAATGCCAGTTGCACGCTCCCTCAAAACTTGAGACAAATGTGGCATTGTGTTGTGTGACAAAACAAGGAAAACTGCACAGAGTGGCTTTTTATTGTCCCCATCACAAAGTGCAGCTGTGTCATGATCATGCTGTTTAATCCGCTTCTTGATATGCCACAACTGTCAGGTAGATGGATTATCTTGGCAAAGGAGAAATGCTCACTAACAGGGATATAAACAAGTTTGTGCACAACATTTGAGAGAAATAAACTTTTTGTGCGTCTGGAACATTTCTGGGATCTTTTATTTCATGTTACATGTTGCGTTTATATTTTTTTTCAGTGCCCCCTTGGCTAATACACACACCTTTGTATCCTGTCCAGACACACATGCACACCACTGCCCCTGACTCTGTTCCTCTATACCTGCCATTGGGTCACATACAGACACACACACACACACACACACACGCACACACGCACGCACGCACGCACACACACACACACACATATTGTCCAGACTACACATGCACGTCCCCACACTCACACACTCGAGGGCCTAGTCTCACTCAACACACCCTGGTTGACAAATATTGATAAACACTCAATCATTTTCGCGTTTCTGCAGATGCAGCATGAGGTGGCCCCCAAAATGCCTGACCAAAAATACAAGCAAAAACATACTCCCTTTTCTATGTAAACTGCATATATGACTCCGTGTGGAAACAAAGGAACTTGCCCAGCAAGCGCATCTGAGATTACAGCCTTGGCATTTGGAGTTGTTTTGTTCAAAATGAGTAATTGGTATGAGAGAAAACCAAAATGGCAGCTTGCCGATTAATATTCTCTCCGATGAGGAGGATGAAGGCGGTAACGCCATTCCCAAGTCCAAACAGGAAAGCGAAGTAGGATTTAATCTTCACTTCAAAGCCGTTGGGTTTTCAAAAGGTTTTTTTTTTTTTAAATATTTTTGTTTGAAATGTAGGTTCATCTTTCTTATGCACAGGATAAGCGTGTTTATGTTTTAGTTGAGGCAAGCAAGGCTCAGAACTTCTTTTCTTCTCTGTTATTTCATGTGGCTGTCTTGAAATGAGATGCCAAAAGCTTCTTCACCTCTTCGGTCTCCCTTGTGCTTTTTAGCGAAGTTACGTTATCGACACAATATTGTCCTGAGTGGCTCAGTTTGTAAGATCATGGTGCTACCAAGGTCGTGGGGTTCAATTCCAGCAGGGCTCACATACACATACTAAAACTGAATGCATTCACTGTAATGTGAATTGGATTAAAGAGCCTGCCAACTAGAATAATGCAGAAATGGATTTATAAGACTTGAAACCCTGAATTATTGGGAAATTACTATGTTATTTATATGTACAAGAATGCAGTGATGACCATTAATATTGTGTCACGGTCAAGGCTATATAGCGTACAACCACAAACACCTGTTTTCTACATTGCTACCTCCCAATGAACATTCCCTACCTCCCAATGAACATTCTGGGGGAGTAGAGGCATTCGTGATTGTTTTAAGAGCTTCGATTATTTTGGGATTGGTGCACTGAGAGGGATTTTAGCTTTTTAACACTAACATTTTGTAATAAGATGTTTTAATTTTATTTATGGATTCCTTTCAAAAGAAATATGAGGGAAATGTATAGGTTTCATTTCTATCAAGTAATCAGTTGAAATTGAAGTTAAATGCTGCCCCACATCTCCTTTAAGGAGCCTCTTTGATGATAATTCACCAAGTACTGGCAAGCGGTTGCAGCAGAAAAAAAATACCTTATATCAAGCTGTTCCAACAGCTAGAATGTAGCTTTGTATTCCTTTGACAGCAAATGCATTGTACACTTCCATGGAATTTGGAGACATAAACTAGGTTTCCATCCAATTGGGGGAAGATTTTCATGTGAATATTCTAAAGTCTGCATCGAAAGAATGTGTGCATTTTCCCACCATTGGTTTCCATTGGTGATGTACAGTTCGCGTACGATTTGTTATCTTTGAACAACTCTTTTTACTGACTCGAGAGTCATGATTCGTTTTTTTCTGAGTGACTCGTTCATTGTAGTAGTTCATTTGACCTGCTGGATACAATGAGTGCTACAGCAGGATTGATACATGCTCAGTCTGCTCCAGCTTAGCGGACCACAGAGACGTGCTCTGACCAACAACTGTCATATACGCACAGGAAAATAGATTATCTTGCTGCAGGCAGTATAGAGAGGAAAAATACATGTTTACAACTGATAATTGATCGCATGGTGCAAAAATGAATGCAATTAATTGTGTATTGAACATTATGATGAACACAGCTTTGTAGAACCAAAACATACACAGCCTCTGGTCAACTTGAAAACGAATCGTTTGGTGGGCTGCAGTTCACAAATTATATTGTGCTTATCATCACCCTCACTGCAGTCAAGCAATAGATTCAGCCAAGAGTCGTTCATAATCTAGTCTGGTTGTGGCTACAACTAGACCCAGTTTCACATGTATCAAGAAATAATTGTATTTGTATGCCTAGCAGTCAACAAATGTGGCCTGCATTGTTTAAATCACACATTACAAGTCTCAGCCACAAATGACAGCTCCAACAAGCCCCCTATGGTGAATGAGAGGCTTGAAGAAATGGAATGACTCTTTCGAGTTTTCAGTTCATTAACCGCCGGTAGGTGTTCCTGCGCGCTCTTGGCATTACTGACTCAAATGAACAAAATGAGTCGAAAGATTTGTTATTTTGACTGAACGAGTCAAAAAGATCATAAAGTTCATGTGGATTCCCATCATTTTGGCAGATTTGCTTATCTCTGCTTTGTTATCTCACGTCTTATTAAATAATTAGTCCCCCTGTAGCACTTTCCCTGTCCAACCATTAGACATTCCAGCTGTCTCCCAAGTAAACTCGCATGGATACACCCTACATCTGCATTCCAGATCCACTACTGATACAACGATACACTCAGCACGCTTCAGTTCGGTTGGCACCTACTAGGGGAACCAAACAAGTGTGCTTGTATACTCCCTTAAAAGACCTTTGCTTGAAAAACAAGAAAAAAAAGTGGCAATAGTACTGTTTGTCCATTTGGGAAATGAGAAAAAGCAGCAATAGGACTTTGTCCATTTTGAGATGCTGTAGCCGGTAGACACTTCCTCAAATTAGTCAGAATTACTCTAAAATAACTCCAGAAATCTGTCATTAATTTAGACTTTTTTAGTTAGTCGCGCAATTTTACATCTAACTAAGATGTTTGGTGTAGTATTTCTCAATGAAAAAAATGTGCATGAAAATTAATTGTTTCTCATTGAATGACGACAAAGACTTTATTGAAGAATGCCTTCTGTTGACCAATCACCGACAAAGGGGCGTAGACTTCTGCTACCAATTTCGTCTTGCCTTATAAAATGTTGTGTCCCCGATCAACCTAAAAAAAAAACTACCGAAGTCCAAAATGAACAATACATTTTCGTCATAATACAGTACATGCACAAACTCTTCCAAACCGTTTCAGCTGGGAAGCATCCTTTACCCTTGCTTGCCTTTTACTTAGAATCCTTGGGTCCCACTTTGAACTAAACATAACTAATATAGGCTTTATGGAGCATTCTTAAAGTCTTCATAAGCACTACATAGATGCTTCACCAATCATTTACATCATTACATTTTCTTCAAATTATTTAGGTAGTATCCTTATATGCCTAATAAAGGGTTTATGAAGGCTTCATTTAACATGGGACCTATCACTGGTATGAGAACATATGCCTTTGCAAAAAAAAAAAAAAGACCATGCCTTTGCTATGGCAAACATCCAATAGCCTGTTGTCAGGAAGGGTATGGGAGACTGATACCTGTAGTGGTTGTCACTGAAAGCTCCAAGCGTTTTGTGATAACCTGATCAAAACAGAAGCTTAATGAGCTCATCGACAGCTGTTTCCTGTGTTGTCGGGGTGTTGAGGGGAGTGTAGCAAACCCCTCTAACCAGAGGACAGTGAGTGACACGATGCCCCCTGACCCTTCCACCCCCTTACTGTGTTAATAATTCAAGCATGCCAGGTGTCTCGTCAATGGCTCCTTGGCTCAAACTCATTGTGTTTTTTTAGGACTGTACTCTGGGAACCCTTTTGGTCACGATTTACATGAGCTGTATCTTTATACGGAACAAAGGATAGAATTAGTGTGAATCATTACCGCACCTTCTTATGATATGTTATGCCTGATAGAAACACTCATTTCACCTTTTATATGCAGTACAAAACATTATATGGAACAATAAGACCAAGAGGCCCCTTAGCTTTATTCAGGATATACACTATACAGTATATACAAAAGTATGTGGACACCCCTTCAAGTTAGTGGATTTGGCAATTTCAGAGTGTGTAAAATCTAGCACATAGCCATGCAATTTGCATAGACAAACATTGGCCTTACTGAATAGCTCTGTGATATTCAACGTGGCCCTGTCATAAGATGCCACCTTTCTGCCCTGCTAGAGCTGCCCTGGAAAACTGTTAGTGCTGTTATTGTGAAGTGGAAACGTCTAGGAGCAACAACGGCTCAGCCGTGAAGTGGTAGGCCACACAAGCTCAAAGAACAGTACCGCCGAGTGCTGAAGCGTGTAGCTGTCCTCAGTTGCAACTCTCACTACCGGATTATGGAGCAGTGGAAATGTGCGCTCTGGAGTGATGAATCTTCAAACAAGCAAAGCGTCAATACAGGATTAAGATTGAATCCTACTACACCGGCTTGAAAACTATTACGGACTACAAAGGGAAACCTCAGATGCGAGCTGCCCAGTGATGCGAGTCTACCAGATGAGCTAAATGCCTTTTATGCTCACTTCGAGGCAAGCAACACTGAAGCATGCACGAGACCACCAGCTATTCTGAATGACTGTGTGATAATGCTCTCGTAGCCGATGTGAGCAAGACCTTTTCACAGGTCAACATTCACAAAGCCGCGGGGCCAGATGGATAACCAGGATGTGTACTCAAAGCATGCGCGGACCAACTGGCAAGTGTCTTCACTGACATTTTCAACCTCTCCCGTCAGTAGCCATGAAGTGCTTTGAAAGGCTGGTCATGGCTCACATCAACAGGATCGTCCCGGATACCCTAGACTCACTCCAATTTGCATACCGCCCCAACAGATCAACAGATGACGCAATCTCAAATCGCACTCCACACTGCCCTTTCCCACCTGGACAAAATAATCACCTATGTGAGAATGCTGTTCATTGACTACCGCTCAGCATTCAACACCATAGTGCCCACAAAGCTCATCACTAAGCTAAGGACCCTGGGACTAAACACTTCCTGACGGGCCGCCCGCAGGTGGTAAGGGTAGGCAACGCTAATCCTCAACACTGGGGCCCCTCAGGGGTGTGTACTTAGTCCCCTAATGTACTCCCTGTTTACCCACGACTGTGTGCCCAAACATGACTCCAACACCATCATTAAGTTTGCTGATGACACAACAGTGGTAGGCCTGATCACCGAAAACGATGAGACAGCCTATATCTATGAAAGGCTCCTTAACAGCTGCCATAAGACTGCTGAACAGTTCATCAAATTGCCACCGGACTATTACATAGACCCCCACCCCCATTTGTTTTGTTCTGCTGCTACTCACTGTTTATTATCTATGCTTAGTCACTTCACCCCTACCTACATGTACAAATTACCTCTAACCTGTACCCTGACTCGGCACCGGTACCCCCTGTATATAGCCTTGTTATTGTTATGTTATTGTGTTACTTTTTATTATTTTTACTTTAGTTTATTTGGTAAATGTTTTTTTCACTCTTCTTGAATTGCACTGTTGGTTAAGGGCTTGTAAGTAAGCATTTCACAGTAAGGTCTACACGGTTGTATTTGGAGAGTGTGACAAATAAAGTTTGATTTGATGAATCACGCTTCACCATCTGGCAATCCGACGGACCAATGAATCTGGGTTTGGTGGATGCCAGGAAAATGCTACCTGCCCCAATTCATAGTGCCAACTGTATATTTTGGTGGAGGAGGAATAATGGTCTGGGACTGTTTTTGATGGTTCAGACTAGGCCCCATAGTTCCAGTGAAGGGAATTATTAATGCTAAAGCATACAAGAACATGCTAGACGATTCTGCATTCTGAACTTTGTGGCAACAGTTTGGGGAAGGCCCTTTCCTGTTTCAGAATGGTAATGCCCCCATGCTCAAAGCGAGGTCCATACAGAAATCGTTTGTTGAGATCGGTGTGGAAGAACTTGACTGGCTTGCACAAAGCCCAGTCCTCAACCTCATTGAACACCTTTGGGATGAATTGGAACACTGACTGCGAGCCAGGCCTAATTGCACCAAATCAGTGCCCGTCCTCACTAATGCTCTTGTGGCTTAATGGACGCAAGACCCCTCAGCAATGTTCCAACATCTAGTAGAAAGCCTTCCCAGAAGAGTGGCAGCAAAGGGTGGACCAACTCAATATTAATGCCCATAATTTTGGAATAAAATGTTCAACGAGCAGGTGTCCACATACTCTTGGTAATGTAGTGTATCTCAACCTCTTTTGCTTTATTGCTTTATTAAACAGTTAAATAATGCTTTGTGATCTTCTGTGACACATTTTTCTGAATTGAGGAGTAGGACTTTAAACTCTTAAATGTAACTAAATATAATCGAAAATGTAATCTACATAATCCCCCCCCAAAATGATTATTTATCATGAGAGTGGTGTCAGATAACAAAGTGGTGTCAGATTTTACTTCCTGCTTCACACAGGCAGAAAACAAATACTCCTGTGTCACTAAGGAGCAGGGCTACCGCTCATTGCAAGCCATTTCAGTCTACGGTGTCCACAGATCGATTTATAAGCTAAAATGTCTGTCAGAACCGGTACCAGAACCACGCAGGTCCCGTAAACAGGAGACTTAACATCAAAGAGGTTTTTAAAGGTCTTTACAGTGAAGTCCGACTAAATGGCTTCTGCCCTTACACTCTCAGTCTCTAAACTTTCAGGCACCTAAAGGTCCGTTTACATTAACTAGACTTGTTACCAACACTGTCTTCCACAGTTCACCAGATGTTTTACTTTTCTGTTTACATTAGCTATCCTTACCTTGGCTTTGGTGACGCTACATCTCCCTGCACAGCTTCAAAGTACGGTAAATATCACAGTACTTGGGAAGCTAGAATGCCAAGCGAGCGATTTCTAATCTAAGCCATTACATTCTTAAAAAATGCAACAATTCGCGAACATATGCAGACAATTTAAAATGATTTATTTTCCGATTCACAAACTCAAATGCAGAACGAGTCAGACATTAGAACATCTAGCTAGCTAACAAGATTATGACTGCTACCAAGCTTAGTTATGAAAAACGATTATCTACAGCTCTCATATAAATACAGAAGTAGTCTACAGTAACATTAAATTACAGTATCACCTGTATTATTCAAAGCTAGGGTTTCCTCTAGGATTTTGCCTGTGCTTGACTCCATTCCATTTTTTTTATCCTGAAAAACTCCCCAGTGATGCAGCCACCACTATGCTTGAAATTATGTGACCGACAAGCTGGATTCGGTCTTTATGTAGCAACATTTGAAATTGTGTTTTGTACATACATACACATACATACACATCATACACTACAGTTGAGGAACAATGGGAAAGTAATTCTGCTTTGAAAGTTGATAAACTTGCAACCTCCCTTTGAGAAAATGACCATTGAATATTTTTGGTACCTACTGGAGAGCTCTTCTTTGTCTACATTCAGCATCATTCACACCCTCTTCAAATCTTTAGCCCCACCCATCTCTTTAAGGATTCACATGTGAGGCTATGTACTAATCAACCAAAGATTTGGTTGGCTGGTTTATACTAAGGGTGTGTTCCTAAATGTAACCTGGAATGCAAAAGTGTGCTATGGGCGTTTGTAAACTGAGAGCGTTGTCAGATTTGCCGTTCGGAAAATCAGAGTGTTTTGCTCTGGGAGCGTTCAGAGCGCACATTGGATGCTCTGGCCAAAAGGTAGGTTTGATCCAAGCATTCTGACCTAACTACAGCAGTCAAGCACCCAAGCTAACTGGCTAACATTGGCTAGCTTGCTAGCTCCTTCCAGACACAAATGAGAGAACAGCTCACTCTGACCATTTTACTTACCCTAGCAGAGCTGGTTAGGCTGTTTTTATGTTATCCAGAGAGTTGGTGACTGCAACTGTGCTGCTGGCAACAATTTAATTAAACTTTTTTGCTAACATTTACTGACACTGGCCATATTCAACGGTTGTTGAGCGTTCGTAAATGTGTCAGTTATTCAGACGAGAGTGCTCTGAAATCAAAGTAGATAGCCAGAGCGTCTATTGTCGCAGTGACATCATAAGCATTCTATTGAAATAGTTACTTGCATAGTAGAGTCTTTTGTTTAGACATGTAGCTAGCTAGCTAAACAATGAACCATAATCCCAACTCATAACGTTACTACCCTACATGAATCTCCAGGTAGCTAATCAACCAGGTTCAATGTTAGCTAGCTAACATTATGCTATAACTAGCAATGCAAATGGTTCTGAGATACGAATAATATTATTACACATATCATATACGTAACGTTAGCTAGCTAACAGTACACTTTAAATTAAAACAACTTTCTGACTAAATTAAAAAATGTGTAGTATCTGAAAATGTAGCTAGCTAGACTCTCTTACATGGATGAACATAACTCTCTCTCTGTCACTGGTTGCCATGGTTGCCCTTAGTTTGAAGATGTAATCCGGAGACAGGTGTCTTTTATACAACAGCCTTCTGTGTGTTCTCTTTTCGACTCTGTCTGCATATGTGCAATCAATCGCCAGAATTTTCTAATTTTCTCCATCTCCTTAGCTATCATACTCTAATTCATTGATTTCAAAACTCGGTCGCTCGGTCCTCCAGAAAGTTTTTCAGTTCTACTATGGGATATCTTTCAAAAAAGCAGAGTTAAACAGGATTACCTACACATAATGACCAGCTCATATTATAGACAGAAGCCGGCTACATGGCAGACCAATCCGAACTCATTTGGACCAATCCGAACTCACATGTCCAGCCCACTCATTATCTCAGCCAATCATGGCTAGTGGAAAGGTTGGTGACTTTTCCATGGCTAAACCAACTAGGCTTATAAATGTCAAATTGTATTAGTATTTACAGCATATTACATGACTCTCATTCATATTCCATTCACCCCAGTTCAATATAACAGTGATAGGTTTAGGCTACTACATGATACTCACATTTTCATTCAATACCACCTTGCACACTCCTGCCTGCATCTAGCTGATATAGGGTGTAATCAATAGTCCACCAGTTGCAAACGAGAGTTTCTATTGGACAAGTTCAGGTATGTTTATCCCCCGTTTTGTTCTGTTTCCTTCTGTTTAAGAAACGTTTTGCAAAAAAATTCGCAGAGGGAATACACCCCATATCACGCGTAAACACAGTTCACTTTCATAGCAGCCACATTGTGTTTGTTCTCGCATCTATGCGCTCTCCTCCTCTCACCTCTTCCCTTCGCTTGTGGACTTCAATGCACAACACATCAGCCGTATGTGACCAGGCGAAAAAACCTTTTCAAGCCAAACCGCTGCACACAGCCTACATCGTTGTCACCATATTAGCTAAAGTAACGTCATAGTCAGCATAGCTAATAGACATTACGCTTTAGTAAACCCGCTATAACTATGCAGTAATGTTTGTGTACAGTCAGTAAGCAGTTACACTGGTGGGCCCCGGTGGCAATAAATTAGTAATACCAAAAACGTACCTTGATTTGGGCGAGTTCCAGTGTTGTGTTGGAAAGTCATAGCTAGCTAGCTAACATAGCATCCCTCTATTTGAGAAGGGTGTTTAAGTAGGCTAAACTAACTAGCTGTATTTGCTAGCTAAGTAACTGAAACTGAAACTCTATTTATTTCTTGCTTCTCCTTCATTTTGTAAGAAATGTATTTGTTCAAAACTGTTCAACTTCTGTCTTTCTCTCTCTTTGAGTCAACTACTCACCACATTTTATACACTGCAGTGCTAGCTAGCTGTAGCTTATGCCTTCAGTACTAGATTCATTCTCTGATCCTTTGATTGGGTGGACAACATGTCAGTTCATGCTGCAAGAGCTCTGATAGGCTGGAGGAAGTCCTCTGGAAGTTGTCATAATTACTGTGTAAGTCTATGGAAGGGGGTGAGAACCATGAGCCTCCTAGATTTGGTATTTGAAGTCAATGTCCCCAGAGGAGGACGGAAGCTAGCTGTCCTCCGGCAACACCATGGTGCTACCCTAATAGAGTGAAGTTGAGGCTGCTGTAGACCTTCTTTGAAAAATAATGTGTTTTAATCAGTTATTTGGTGACTTGTGATTATATTTATTAGAGTTTTATCTAAAATTGATAACTTTTAAAATGTTTTTGTGAAATTCACTGAGGAGGATGGTCCTTCCCATACTCCTCTGAGGAGTGCTATTATTTTACTATGATATGTGTTAGAATGATTTTGTCTCTTCTTTACTGTAACTACTGGAAGTATATCTGGTAACTGAAGCAGTCTCAGTGTAACGGCCGTTGGTGGAAGAAGGTGAGGACCAAGGTGCAGCGTGGTACGTGTTCATATTTATTAAATAGAACTGAACACTAAATACAAAACAACCAAGAGAACAACCGAAACAGCTCCGTCAGGTGCAAAACACACTAAACAGAAAGCAACTAACCACAAAACCCATGTGGGCAAGAGCTACCTAAGTATGGTTCTCAATCAGAGACAACGACAGACAGCTGTCCCTGATTGAGAACCATACCCTGCCAAAAACAAAGAAATACAAAAACATAGAAAAAAGAACATAGAACGCCCACCCTAGTCACACCCTGGCCGAACCAAAATAGAGATTAAAAAGCCTCTCTATGGCCAGGGCGTGACACTCAGGTCATGATGTGGGGGTGGATGGACAAAGTCTTTGAAACATGTCATCATCTGTTTTTATGTTGTGCATGGTCCATGGTGTTCCTCCATCTCCACGGACCACAAAATAAGTAATCGTGTGTGTGTGTGTATGCCCATTTAGTGTGTCATTTCCTTGTGTGCGTGTGTGTGTGTGTGTGGTGTGAGTGTGTGTGTGTCTTTCCTGTTGGATTGGCATTTCCCACACACCACAAATAATCAATACAGGGAAGCAATAAGTTCCCATAGTTCTCAGTCTTGACCTATGGTGTATCCAATAATTCAAATCCAAACACCCTTTGTCTGTGAACAAATGTTGATTGGCACTCGACACAGGCAGTGGGAGTTGATTGGTTCATGCCACATGCTGGTAGAGGTTGAAGGTCCATTTTTATTAGTATGCAGACTTTCCCCTGCCTAGCTTTAGTAACCTTTCCCACTAAATACTTCTGCAGGCTCTGTCTCTATTGTATGTTTCCGATGACCATAGTATTGGGACACATTTTTACTGCATGTGTTCAGTGATGTTTTGGTACTCATGTACCCTCAAAGTCCCAATTCTTCAGCTAATTTCAGTACAATTCACACATAGTAGGAACCAATGCCCCGAAACACATTGTATACATCATTTAAACATTCACAGTGTAGGTTGGGAAAAGTATGTGAACCCCTAGGTTAATGACCTCTCCAAAAGCTAATTGGAGTCAGGACTCAGCTAACTTGGAGTCCAATCAATGAGATGAGATTGGAGATGTTGGTTAGAGCTGCCTTGCCCTATAAAAAGCACTCACAAAATTTGATTTTGCTATTCACAAGAAGCATTGCCTGATGTGAACCATGCTTCAAACAAAAGAGATCTCACAAGACCGAAGATTAAGAATTGTTTACTTGCATGAAGCTGGAAAGGGTTGCAAAAGTATCTCTAAAGGCCTTGATGTTCATCAGTCTATGATGATGAAATTGTCTATAAATGGAGAAAGTTCAGCACTGTTGCTACTCTCTCTAGGAGTGGCCATCCTTCAAAGATGACTGCAAGAGCACAGTGCAGAACGCAAATTGAGGTTAAGAAGAATCTCTGGAACATGCGTTCATCTCTGTTGACGAGACTACGATACATAAAACACTAAACAAGAATGGTGTTCAAGGGAGGACACCATGGAATAAGCTACTGCTATCCAAAAAGACATTGCTGCGCGTCTGAAGTTTGCAAAAGTGCACCTGAATGTTCCACAGCGCTACTGGCAAAATATTCTGTGGACAGATGAAACTACAGTTGAGTTGTTTGGAAGGAACACACAACAATATGTGTGGAGAAAAAAAGGCACAGCACACCAACATCAGAACCTCATCCCAACGGTAAAGTATGGTGGAGGGAGCATCATGGTTTGGAGCTGCTTTGCTGCCTCAGGGCCTGGACAGCTTGCTATCATCGACGGAAAAATGTATTCCCAAGTGTATCAAGACATTTTGCAGGAGAATGTTTGGCTATCTGTCCGCCAATTGAAGCTCAACAGAAGTTGGGTGATGCAACAGGACAACGACCCAAGGTTATTGCTGCCAAAGGAGGGTCAACATAATTTTTTCACATAATTTTTCTTGACACTGTAATTTCACCCTCCAGTGCAACCTCGCACAGACTACCCCTCCATCAAGAGGAAGAGACAAATTAGTACACACATTTGAAAGGAAAACCCCAAAGTAAATGCTTGGAGTTATTGAAAATGACTATTGCTTGGGTACAGTAAGAATAACAGTCCGTCCTCTCTATGTTTTTGAAACTAATCCTACGTGAACTCAGGTGATTTTGTTTTATTGCTTATTATTGGCTAGTGGGATCCAATCAAATTCAAATAGAAGACCAATGGTGTCCACTCAAAGTGAACATACTTTTTACTGTTTGTTTACTCCTGACTGCCATTGTAAAAAAGCATTTCCTCATTGAATGTTAATTATTAATGCATTTTATCCACTCTGGATGTATCTTTTTTTCCAGACTAAATGTCTGGCTGGTCTTTGTTCTCTTACCATTAGTTTATTTCAGAACAAAAATACACTATTTGTTCTTATAGAATGTCTATTTAGAGTAGACTGAGAAATTATAAAATTATATGTTGGAGCAAACCTATTGTCACGGATCCCTCGGGAACTTTCATTATGCACACCTGTCCCCTATTCCCACTGATTAGTACTTGTATAAGTGTGCCCTTTGGTTTCAATTGGGCTGTCCATTATTGTTACTATGTCCGTTGGTGTGTGTGAGTACCTGTGCTGTGTGTTTTGGCTTTCGTGCCGTTGTGGATTGCGCAGATGATTACTGGTCTCGCCTGTACCTGTCTCCCGAATCTCTTCATACCAACGTGACAGAATAATCTACCATTAAGGGAGACAGCAGGAATGGCCCGTCGAGCCGCCACAACAACTTCGGCAGCTGCAACTGGGTCGTCTGACGTTGCCACTTCAGCAGTCACATCTGGCCCGTCCGATGCCGCCACAACCGGTCCATCCGACGCAACTTCGGCAGCTGTATCAGGTCCTGATCGACCCGCACTGTGCCTTTACACGGCACGCCGTAATTTGGGCTTAATAAAAAACCCTATTACACATTCCTGCGCCTGTCTCCCAAATCCTTTATACCAACGGGACACCTATCATAGAATAGGAAATAATACAATTTGAAAAACTTTATTGTCCACACATTCATTTCCCATTTTTGTTAATCTTTCCCTCAAAAAAATACATCAAATGAATGATCTTCACTGTAAAGTACCACTCGTCTGTAGACTGTAGTAAGACGGTTATGGCCTCCTCTCTCTCTCCTCCCTCCTGGCCAAATGTTTGAGTGAAAGGACATGATTAGGATATTTGGCTTGTACAAACAAGCAGTACCTAATCTGTTCCACACGGTTGACCACGAGGAACTTGTTGTTTGTCTGGGAGAGGAACCTTTGAGCGTAAACTATACATGAGGAGGAGACAGGGGATGAGATATAGCTGTGCCTAAATAGGCGGTCCTTGAGGACACATTCTTTTAAGATTAATACAGTGAACAAAAATATTTTTAAAATGGAACAAGACATAAAATATTGTCTGAATATTTTCAACCCTAATATTTTCAAACCTTTTCTGAAGCGAAATAATGAGGATTTATATAATCCTAATCGAACTGTATTTGTATTTACTTTGGATCCTCTTAGCTGCTGCCAAGGCAGAAGGTACTCTTCCTGGGGTCCGTCAAAATTAAGGCAGCTATACAATTTTAAAAACATTACAATAGATTCATAACAGATTTCACAACACACTAAGTGGGTGCCCTCAGAACCGTATTCCACTACTACAGATCTACAACACAAAATCCATGTGTACGTGTGTGTATTGGGCATATGTTATCATGTGTGTGTATGCATGTGTCTGTGCCTATGTTTGTGTTGCTTTTTTTATTTTATTTTTTATTACACCTTTATTTAACTAGGCAAGTCAATTAAGAACAAATTCTTATTTACGATGACGGCCTACCCCGGCCAAACCCGGACGACGCTGGGCCATTTATGCGCCGCCTTATGGGACCCCCAATAACAGCCGGTTGTAATACAGCCTGGAATCTAACTAGGGTCTGTAGTGACGCCTCTAGCACTAAGGTGCTGCGCCACCCGGGAGCAGAATCACAGTCCCCGCTGTTCCATAAGGTGTATTTTTATCAGTTTTTTAAATCTGATTCTACTGCTTGCATCAGTTACCTGATGTGGAATAGAGTTCCACGTAGTCATAGGTCTGTGTAGTACTGTGCACCTCCCATAGTCAGTACTGGACTTGGGGACTGTGAAGAGACCTCTTTTGGCTTGTCTTGTGGGGTATGCATGGGTGTCTGAGCTGTGTGCTAGTCATTTAAATAGACAGCTCGGTGCTTTCAACATGTCAATACCTCTCACAAATACAAGTAGTGATGAAGTCAATCTCTCCTCCACTTTGAGCCATGTGAAATTGACATGCATATTATTAAAGTTAGCTTTCTGTGTACAGTGCCTTGCAAAGTATTCATCCCCCTTGGCGTTTTTTCTATTTCGTTGCATTACATCTATTTCGTTGCATTACAAATTTAAATAGATTTTTATTTTGGCTTCATGTAATGGGCATACAAAAAATAGTCCAAATAGGTGAAGTGAAATGAAAAAAATAACTTCTTTGCTATGAAGCACCTAAATAAGATCTGGTGCAAGCAATTACCTTCAGAAGTCACATAATTAGTTAAATAAAGTCCACCTGTGTACAATCTAAGTGTCACATGATCTCAGCATATATTACACGCCTGTTCTGAAAGGCCCCAGAGTCTGCAGCACCACCAAGCAAGCGGCACCACCAAGCAAGCGGCACCATGAAGACCAAGGGGCTCTCCAAACAGGGCAGGGACAAAGTTGTGGAGAAGTACAGATCAGGGTTGGGTTATAAAAAAATATCAGAAACTTTGAACATCCCACAGAGCAACATTAAATCCATTATTAAATAATGGACAGAATATGGCACCACAGCAAACCTGCCAAGAGAGGGCCGCCCGCCAAAACTCACGGACCAGGCAAGGAGGGCATTAATCAGATAGGCAACAAAGAGAACAAGTCGGAAGTTTACATACACTTAGGTTGGAGTCATTAAACCTATTTTTTCAACCACTATAGTTTTGGCAAGTCCGTTAGGACATCTACTTTGAGCATGCCACAAGTCATTTTTCCAACAATTGTTTACAGACAGATTATTCCACTTATAATTCACTCTATCACAATTCCAGTGGGTCAGAAGTTACCATACACTAAGTTGACTGTGCCTTTAAGCAGCTTGGAAAATTCCAGAAAATTATGTCATGGCTTTAGAAGCTTCTGATAGGCTAATTGACATAATTTGAGTCAATTGGAGGTGTATCTGTGGATGTATTTCAAGGCCTACCTTCAAACTCAGTGCCTCTTTGCTTGACATCATGGGAAAATCAAAAGAAATCAGCCAAGACCTCAGATTTTTTTTAGACCTCCACAAGTCTTGTTCATCCTTGGGAGCAAATTCCAAATGCCTGAAGGTACCATATTCATCTGTACAAACAATAGTACGCAAGTATAAACACCATGGGACCACACAGCTGTCATACCCCTCAGGAAGGAGACACATTCTGTCTCCTAGAGGTTAACGTACTTTGGTGCAAAAGGTGCAAATCAATCCCAGAACAACAGAAAAGGACCTTGTGAAGATGCTGGAGGAAACAGGGACTGGTGCACTTCACAATATAGATTGCATCATGAGGAGGAAAATTATATGGATATATTGAAGCAACATCTCAGTCAGGAAGTTAAAGCTTGGTCGCAAATGGGTCTTCCAAATGGACAATGACCCCAAGCATACTTCCAAAGTTGTGGCAAAATGGCTTAAGGACAACAAAGTCAAGGTATTGGAGTAATCATCACAAAACCCTGACCTCAATTGACAAACTGAAAAAGTGTGTGCGAGCAAGGAGGCTACAAACCTGACTCAGTTACACCAGCTCTGTCAGGAGGAATGGGCCAAAATTCATCCAACTTATTGTGGGAAGCTTGTGGAAGGCTACCCTAAATGTTTGACCCAAGTTAAACAATTTAAAGGCAATGCTACCAAATACCAATTGAGTGTATGTAAACTTCTGACCCACTGGGAATGTGATGAAAGTAATAAAAGCTGAAATAAATCATTCTCTCTACTATTATTCTGACATTTCATATTCTTAAAATAATACTGACCTAAGACAGGGAATTTCTACTAGGATTAAAAGTCAAGAATTGTGAAAAACTGAGTTTAAATGTAGTTGGCTAAGGTGTATGTAAAATTCCGACTTCAACTGTACTTTGAAGAACTAGGAAAATGACAGCTCTGCAGCATAATTAGGTTCCACTAAGCTATATGGAATTGTTTTAAGAAGGTCATACCAAGGATCATTTAGCTATTTGATTTAGAATTTTAAGACCGCTTGAAGTTTAAAAAATATAAAACATGTATTTGTTGAATTGCGCAAACCACCATCGTTGTTCGTTAGAGTCTAATCTTTCCATAGAGGGGTCATAATTGTTTGTAAGCCAAACGGGTCGGACGCTAGAGCCAATTTTAACACCAAAACCTGCTAAGAAGGTTCTCAAAATGTTGTCCACATTACAAAAATGTTCTCTCTTCCTAGAGAGCCACTCTTCCCTAGATACCTAACCCTAACCCAATGGGCTCTGGACAACGTCTATATAGGGAATAGGGTGTCAATTGGGTCACGGCTGGTGACTCAACACAACTATGTAACAGTGTTTGTGTGCTGATGTAGTGTTCCCACACATCTGAGACTACTGTATGTTAAAATGTCGACACACCACGGCTGTTTCTGTCTATGGAAGTGAACGTTTATGGCAATGATTCCTGTGTCTAGTCACTTTACCCACACCTATATGTACATAGCTACCTAAACTACCTCATATCCCTGTACATCGACTCGGTACTGGTATTCCCTGTATTTCACTTGTTATTGTTATTCGTTATTACACCATGTATTTAATTTTGTATCTGTATCTTAACTCTGCATTGTTAGAAAATTACCTGTAAGTAAGCATTTCAATGTTAGTCTACACCTGTTGTTCACAAAGGTTTTGTTGTCTACGGTAAGTCTGTGTGTTCTCATGCATATTTTGCTCCAAACAACTGGCAGTCTGTGCAAGCAACTGTATCCCCATTACGTTTTTTACATGCAAATGGTGGTGAGTGCACAGCTGCTCATTCCGAACCCCGACTATGTAACTGCGCTCCCAGTCCCAAGGATTCCCATCAGCGTCCCTATGAAGGGGAATGCTAGCCACACATGTTGCATGAAAAAAGTGGTTCATGTTTATAAGGAAACGTATTTAGGGGAAGGGTCAGTGGCTTCATTTTCACTTAATTTTCCACCTGACTTGAAGATTGTCAGGGTGAGAGTTGTGTTTGTGTGTTTTGGTTTTGACTGCAAGAGATATCGATGCTGGGATCAGGTCAGGAAGGGCCTCAGAGCCTCTCTAAGCAGAGTTCACATGTGATAAACATCAAGGCTAACGCTAGCTAGCCTATGTGTGGTTGTATTGCTGTTGGGTTATAGGAAAACTGAGGCTAAATGCAATCATTTTGGCTGGCGGTATGTTATTAAAAGATTCTCAATCCCTTGAGATAGATTTCAGGTAAAGGTCTGGGTCATACTGGTCCAGCCACAGTAAGCTTTAGGGTTGAATTCACACTGAATACAGTGACCAAGAATAGGGCTATTACAGTGACCATATTACTGCCACATCGGAGATCACGAGTCATGATGGCAGTCAAATTCCATGTGACCGTTTAGTCATGATCATTAGTAGGCTACCAAACTTGCTAACTGCCTGGTACCCCACACTCTGTTGTTCCTCTAATCACGCCGACATCAATCAAATCAAAAATCAAACACTTCATGAGAGCCCATGAGCTGATGTTGCTCAACATTTCTATAGGCTATGCAATTGCATGAGAAAACAGAGTGATGGCATCTATTAAAAATAGGAGGATCCCGTCAGCTTTCTATAGTCTTGGCCTGCTATATTTTTTTTTAACTTTCCTAATATTAAGCACATTGCTTATCTTTACAACAGGAGTATAGCCTGCCTGGCTGGCATGAAAATGAGCCACGGAAATGCTTCCTCCATTCTCTATTTAAGTGCATAGATGACGTATCTTTTTTCGCTGCCTCTGTTTCGAAACAGGTGCATGATAATGGTTCATTCTAAATCAAAACAAATTTCACACATATATTATTTAGTATAGGTAAATGCAATATTAAATAAAGAATAATGTGATGGGTGACAATATTAACCAATTACTTGTGAATTATATATTATCACTTGTGAATGATGACCAGCTGAAGGCAAACAGGGCATGCTTTATTTTGACAACTTTTTCAAATCATATTCGCACACCTCATGTAGCCTAGCCCATAGGCCTATATGTTTTGATAAGATTCGTATCACAACTAAAGTGGCCAAATAACTTGTTAAAATGAAGCACATTATTCTGCTTTACAAGGGGTGTAGAGCCTAACTGACATACATATGTGAGTTTGGGGGAACTAATTTTCACCATAAAAATGCACCATTATAATAAAAGCATTACATGCATAATCGCATTTGCGGTCACTTTTGATAATGGTGTTTTCCCGATAATGGAACATTGGCACTTGTAGCCTACTGCCATGTGCACATTGCTGCACTTATAATGTGTAGAAATAGCCTAATAGTTTATCAACATTTTAAGCTAAACGTTTTCATCTGTTGCGTCAGGCTCATTGCATAAAACACGTTTTTTTATGCTTATGTTTGGAATATATATTTCTCGCACAGAATGGCTGACAAAAAGTAAATGAGGACAGTTCTTCCAATGTCTTCATATGCGCCTCGGAATTGGATAAGGACATGGGCAGTTGCGTCCCTGGTGTGTCTGTCTTCACTTGTAGCCTGCGAGAAAGACCCAATCATGTGACTGAGAGCCATGTGAGTAAGAGGTGCTTTGGCACACAGCCGGGAGAATGGAATTAGAATATTCAGCCCAAGGGCACAAGGGCCACTGGCCGCAAAAGGAATGTGATTTTTTTAGGGGGCATTAGGGCCACACAAAGGGGATGCAGCCGGGAAATTAGAGGAATTATCAAGTGCTTGTCAAATTGTGAATGAGAGACTAATGAGGTGTGTGCAGCCTGCAAAACAAAACTGAGCTCATGCCTTTCATGCAATTTAAAAAAAAAATCATCATTAGTCGCAACATGCAGCCTTGGAATGTATTAAAAATCAAAACATATAGCCCAACATTTGTATCACAACTAAAGTTACATAAATAACTCTAAGTTAAGTAGGAGTACCTGTTTCTTTGTTAACTGCTCAACACAGAATAGCCGCATGTGCGCACTCCCTTAAATCGTTTGGAGAAAATATCCTTTCTATTTTATTCAGCTATGTTCAATTAGATTATTCATACTATAAAATAATATAAAATAATATACAATTATTTAAAATAATGCCTTGGAATTCTAAGCAAGTCTTGTCTGCTAAATGAACGTGTAGCCCACAGCCATATGACATAGTCAGATCAGATCAGTGTAGGCTGTATTACATGGATTTATTAGACTTTTTAAAATGTAGATGTTCCAAAGGTCTGCATCAGTGGCTTGTAGGCTATGCGTGGAAGCCAGCAGATAGTACATGTGTTTATGTTAATTACCGGTCAATTACCGTGAGCCCGGCAGTTATTTGCTTGGCAATCCCCAGCTGACAAAATTTCATGACCGCCACAGCCCTAACCATGAACATGTTATCTGTACAAGTCTTCCATAAAGTACACATCAACTCTATTCTGCTGTCTGCATTCAAGCTTCTTCATGTTACACACATGGGAGCATACAGAAGCATTTGCATGGCTAGGTTGGAGCTGCTCCATTGTATGGTTGTGCTTGCCTTGGCTGGCTAGGACTGACAGTACTCTTAAGAGACTCTCTTGTGGGGCATTAGCCTGCTGGTGTCTGCAACAGCTGGCCTCTAACCTGCTTGTCTGAGACAAGACTACTCAGTAGTCTCTGTGAAAGAAACCTTGGGCTGTGTCCCATTGCTCTTCAACAGTTCCCTTCCCATTCCATAGAGGGTGCGTCTCAATACTATTTCACGTGCAGCTTCCTGTCCCTCACTACAACAAATTGGTAAAGGGATCAGATAGGCTTTCAACATATTTAATTATCCTATTAGGCCATGCCAGATCAGTGATCCTATACTATAGAGCACGGAGGGGCAACTGGCGGCCCGCCCCCTTTTTGTAGGAACTCAGTCGGGTCAACTTACTACTGAATAATAGAATACACATTTGGTTGTGCATCAGCAGTCATTCAATTACCCCATGTCAGCAAACCTTTTTTTGATAGGTAAGTTAGTCTAGTGGCTAGCTATCTAAACTTGTAGTTAGCACTGTCAAATTACCGACCAGGGTGGGGTCCATTGATCATCAGTTATCATACTAAAAACTGCAAACATTTGCCTCTACCCTATGGCAAAATGTCTATAGAGCTATAAAAGGGTATATCATACACTGATTTGAGGAAACATTGGTAAAGTAATTTTGCTTTGAAAGTTGATAAACTTGTTAACTCACTTTTGAGAAAACTGTCTTTCAATGTTTTGGTACTACTATTGGAGAGTCCTTCTTTGTCTACTCCTATTCAGCATTGTTCACACCCTCTTAAGCCTTAGCCCCACCCATCTCGTTAAGGGTTGATCTGTGCGTTCTGTACTAACTTGCCAGCTACTTCCAGACATCTAAGAGACAGAGAACAGCTCACTGACATTACTCACCCTATCTGTGGTTTTGCGTTCAGAGCGCACACTGGACGCTCTAGCCGATAAGCAGGGTTGTTCCGAAAGCTCTGACCTCACAACCACAGTCGAGCACCCAAGCTAACTGGCTAACATTGGCTAGCTACTTCCAGACACATAATGAGACAACACCTCACTCTGACCATTTTACTCGCCCTAGCAGAGCTGGTTAGGCTTTTTTCATGTTATCCAGATCGTTGGTGACTGTAACTGTGCTGCTGGCAACAATTGAATTACGATTTGTTGCTGACGTTTACTGACACCTGACATATTCCACAGGTGTTGAGTGTTCAAAAATGCATTGGTTATTCTGTGCTCTGGCACACTAAAATATTTGTCTTTTGTTAAGAAATTTAGCTAGATTTAAAAATATATATATATATATATATATATATATATATATATATTTTTTTTTTTTTCACCTTTATTTAAACAAGGTAGGCTAGTTGAGAACAAGTTCTCATTTACAACTGCGACCTGGCCAAGATAAAGCAAAGCAGTGTGACACAAACAACAACTGAAATAAACAAACATACAGTCAATAATACAATAGAGAAAGTCTATATACAGTGTGTGCAAATGAGGTAGGATAAGGGAGGTGAAGCAATAATAGTGAGGCAATAAATAGGTACAAATAAAGTCAGAACTGTCCAGAGTAGTGATGCTGGATGGGTGGGTAGGTGTGGGCAGCGATCGGTTGAAGCATGCATTTAATTGTGCTTGCATTCAAGAGCAGTTGGAGGCCACGGAAGGAGAGTTGTTTGGCATTGAAGCTTGTCTGGAGGTTAGTTAACACAGTATCCAAAGAGGGGACAGAGGTATACAGAATGGTGTCGTCTGCGTAGAGGTGGATCAGAGAATCACCAGCAGCAAGAGCGACACCATTGATGTATACAGAGAAAAGAGTCGGCCCGAGAATTGAACCCTGTGGTACCTCCATAGAGACTGCCAGAGGTCCGGACAACAGTGAACTCTGTCGGAGAAGTAGTTGGTGAACCAGGCGAGGTAGTCATTTGAGAAACCAAGGCTGTTGAGTCTGCCGATAATAATGTTGTGATTGAGTCGAAAGCCTTGGCCTGGTCAGAAACCAGATTGCATAGCGGAGAAGGTACGGTGGGATTCGAAATGGTCGGTGATCTGTTTGTTAACTTGGCTTTCGAAGACCTTAGAAAGGCAGGGTAGGATAGATATAGGTCTGTAGCAGTTTGGGTCTAGAGTGTCTCCCCCTTTGAAGAGGGGGATGACCGCTGCAGCTTTCCAATCTTTGGGGATCTCAGACGATACAAAAGAGAGGTTGAACAGGCTAGTAATAGGGGTTGCAACAATTCTGGCAGATCATTTTAGGACGAGAGGGTCCAGATTGCTTAGCCCGGCTGATTTGTAGGGGTCCAGATATTGCAGCTCTTTCAGAACATCAGCTATCTGGATTTGGGTGAAGGAGAAATGGGGAGGCTGGGCATGTTGCAGTGAGGGTGCAGGGCGGTTGAACGGGGTAGGGGTAGCCAGGTGGAAGCATGGCCAGCTGTAGAAACATGCTTATTGAAATTCTCGATTATCGTGGATTTATCAGTGGTGACAGTATTTCCTAGCCTCAGTGCAGTGGGCAGCTGTGAGGAGGTGCTCTTATTCTCCTTGGACTTTACAGAGTCACAGAACTTTTTGGAGTTAGTGCGACAGGATGCACATTTCTGTTTGAAAAAGCTAGCCTTTGCTTTCCTAACTGCCTGTGTATATTGGTTCCTAACTTCCCTGAAAAGTTGCATATCGCAGGGGCTATTCGATGCTAATGCAGTACGCCATAGGATGTTTTTGTGCTGGTCAAGGGCAGTCAGATCTGGAGTGAACCAAGGGCCATATCTGTTCCTGTTTCTACATTTTTTGAATGGGGCATGCTTATTGGATAGCTAGATAGCTTGCTAGGTCAACAATGAATCCCAACACATGACGCAAAGTTAGTTAGCGAGCCATCCAGCTAATGTTAGGTAGCTAGCTTGCTAACAGTACACTATAACTTGAAATGAAAATACTTTGTCAAATTTAGAGTGCAGTCTTTTGTTAGACATGTAGCTAGCTAGCTAAACAATGGACCATCATCACAACTCATGACGTTACTACCCTGCATGAATCTGCTGGTAGCTAACCACCAGGTTCTATGACTATAACTAGTCAAGCAAATGTGTCTGAGATACAAAGAATAAGATCATACACATAATGTTAGCTAGCTAACAGTACACTTGAAATGAAACCACTTTCTGTCAAAAATAGAAACATATAATATCTGAAAATCTAACCAGTATGTATACATCATGGTTGGATGTGTCTCCTGTCTGATGCCATGCATGCAAGCCTTAGTTTGACGATGTAATCCAGACTGGTGTTTTTTCCTTCTCTTAGCTATCATAATCGAATTCTACTGATTTCAGAACTCGGTCCTCCAGAAAGTGGAGAGCATACACATAATTTTAGCTCAGAGCGTCCCAAACCGGCTCAGAGGGTCCCAAACTAGGAGGTCCATGGCAGCCCAAGCACACACAGGTTCCACGGGCTCCAATAAGGGCTTACAGAAGCCAACTTTTACCCTAATACTTACCCAAGAAGCCTGAACTCTCAGAGACTCATGAGGCCTGAACTGTCATTCCCATATAGGGAACCAGAACCTGCTGCAACTTGGCTATGCACACTAACATGCTACCACTGCAGCCCAAGTTACTCCACAGTTCCAAGAATAATACTTACCTTGTAAGCCTGAAATGTAAGAACTCGTACAAGGAACCGCAAGTCCAAAACCACAGAACACATGTTGCGACTTGGTAAAGCGCACACGCTTACTGCATAGCATCGGCCAGTTGATGAACCATGGCAGCCTGAGGATAAATGAACAAGCTGCGCGCTGCCTTACACCCACTCTCGGACCCAGCATGAGAACACTATGAGTCACACTGGGAGCGAGCAGTTACATCCAAGCGATAAAAACTCACAAAGGTATGTCGGGAATGCCAACTCACTGCAGAAAAAATATCATCATGCCCCTGAACAATGCCCAAGCAGCAGACAAACCCCTAGTGGAGTATTTGTATTTTTTATGGATCCCCACTAACTGAGCAGCAACTCTTCCAGTGGTCCAGTGGTCCAGCAAAATAAATGCAGTTATAAACCACTTTAAAAACATTACAATACATTTCACAGCAAATTTCAAAACACATTAAGTGTATGCCCTCACACCACAACACTACTACCACATATCTACCACACAAAATCCATGTATATAGAGCTGTTCCATACAATGTTTTATAATCTGATTTTACTGCTGCATCAGTTACCTGATGTGGAATAGAGTTCCATGTAGTCATGGCTCTATGTAGTACTGTACGCCTCCCATAGTCTGTTCTAGACTTGGGGAATGTGAAGAGACCTCTGATGGCATGTCTTGTGGGGTATGCATTAATGTCCGAGCTGTGTGCTAGTAGTTTAAAGTTCAGTGTATTCAAAATTTCAATACTTCTCACAAAGACAAGCAGTGATGAAGTCAATCTCTCCTCTACTTTGAGCCAGGAGACATTGACATTCAAATGATTTATGTTAGATCTCTGTGTACATTTAAGGGCCAATTGTAATTTGCCTAGGTCCCTCTTTGTGATACCTGACCACACAACTGGACAGTAGTCCAAATGTGACAAATCTAGGGTATGTAGGACCTGCCTTGTTGTTAAGAAGGTGCTTTATTATGGACAGACCTTTCCCCACCTTAACTACTGTTATATCAATATGTTTTGAACATGACAGTTTACAATCCAAGGTTACTCCAAGCAGTTTATTCTCCTCAACTTGCTAAATTTCCACATTATTCTTCACAAGATTTAGTTGAGGTTTAGGGTTATGTGAATGATTTGTCACAAATACAATGCTTTTAGGACTAACTCCACCCATTCTGAAACTGACTTCAGCTCTTTGTTAATAAGTGTTGCAGTGATTTCACTTGCTGTGGTAGTTGACATGTATCGTGTTGAGTCATCAGCACACATAAACACAAAGGCTCTTCTCAGAGCCAGTGGGAGGTCATTAATAAACCTGAGTTCTTTGTGACATCACAGGATAACTTTTCGACAGTTAACATAACTGGTAACACTAATGTTAGCACAAAGTATTTTAGCACAAACATGTTGTGTTAAAGCCTGAATTTAAATGGATTCAATTTCGATTATTTTGTCACTGACCTACACACAATACCCCATAAAGTCAGTGGAATTATGTTTTTGAAAAGCTAAAATGTCTTGATCCTCAACCCACTATTCAAACCACTTTGTTATGTACATTCAGGAGTAAAAATGTGCTTAACAAGTCACATAATAAGTTGCATGGACTGTGCAATAATAATCTTTAACATGATTTTTGAATGACTACCTCATCTCTGCACCCATCATACAATTATCTGTAAGGTCCCTCAGTCGAACAGTGAATTTCAAACACAGATTTAACCACAAAACCAGGGAAGTTTTCCAATGCCTCACAAAGAAGGGCACCTATTGGTAGATAGGTAAAAAAAAAAGAAGCAAACATTGAATATCCCTTAGAACATTGCAAAGTTATTATTTACACTTTGTATGATGTATCAAGTCCCTAGAAAGATACTCAGTTGCTGGAGAGGAAGAAAACTGCTTAAGGATTTCACTCAATGGTGAGTTTAAAACAGTTACAGAGTTTAATATTGTATACATCAGTGATGTTGCTCTTGCTGCTGGTGATTCTCTGATCCACCTCTACCCAGACGACACCATTCTGTATACTTCTGGCCCCTCCTTGGACACTGTGTTAACTAACCTCCAGACGAGCTTCAATGCCAAACAACTCTCCTTCCGTGGGCTCCAACTGCTCTTAAATGCAAGTAAAACTAAATGCATGCTATTCAATCGATCACTGCCCGCACCTGCTCGCCCGTCCAGCATCACTACTCTGGACGGCTCTGACTTAGTGGACAACTACAAATACCTGGGTGTCTGGTTAGACTGTAAATTCTCCTTCCAGACTCACATTAAGCATCTCCAATACAATTTAAATCTAGAATCGGATTCCTATATCGCAACAAAGCATCCTTAACTCATGCAACCAAACATACCCTCGTAAAACTGACCATCCTACCGATCCTCGACTTCGGTGATGTCATCTATAAAGTAGCCTCCAACACTCTACTCAACAAACTGGATGCAGTCTATCACAGTGCCATCAGTTTTGTCACCATTGCGATCTGTACGCTCTCGTTGGTTGGCCCTCGCTTCATACTCGTCGCCAAACCCACTGGCTACAGGTTATCTACAAGTCTCTGCTAGGTAAAGCCCCGCCTTATCTCAGCTCACTGGTCACCATAGCAGCACCCACTCGTAGCACGCGCTCCAGCAGGTATATCTCACTGGTCACCCCCAAAGCCAATTCTTCCTTTGGACGTCTTTCTTTCCAGTTCTCTGCTGCCCATGACTGGAACGAATTGCAAAAATCTCTGAAGCTGGAGACTCACATCGCACTCACTAGCTTTAAGCACCAGTTGTCAGAGCAGCTTACAGATCACTGCACCTGTACATAGCCCATCTGTAAACAGCCCATATATCTACCTCATCCCCATTATTTATTTATCTTGCTCCTTTGCACCCCAGTATCTCTACTTGCACATTCATCTTCTGCCGATCTACCATTCCAGTGTTTAATTGCTATATTGTAATTACTTTGCCACCATGGCCTATTTATTTCCTTAATTTACCTCTTTTGCACTCACTGTATATAGACTTTTTGTTTTCTTTTTTTCTACTGTATTATTGACTGTATGTTTTGTTTATTCCATGAGTAACTCTCTGTTGTTGTATGTGTCGAATTGCTACACTTTATCTAGGCCAGGTCGCAGTTGCAAATGAGAACTTGTTCTCAACTACCCTACCTGGTTAAATAAAGGTGAAATAAAAAAATTATAATAATAATGGATGTGATAGGTGAAAACTGACTACGGATCAACAACATTGTAGTTAGTCCACAATACTAACATAATTGAAAAAGTGAAAAGAAGGAATCATGTACATAATAAAACTATTCCAAAACATGTATCCTGTTTGCGACAGGGCACCTAAGTAATACTTTCAAAAATGTGGCAAAGCAATTCACTTTTTGTCCTGAATACAAAGTGTTATTTTTGGGACAAATCCAAGAAAACACACTAGTGAGTACCACACTCCATATTTGCAAGCATAGTGTTGGCTGCATCATGTTATGGGTATGCTTGAAATAGTTAAGGACTGGGGAGTTTTTCAGGATAAAAAAACAAACAGAATGGAGCTAAGCATAGGCAAAATCCTAGAGGAAACCCTGGTTCAGTCTGCTTTCCACCAGACACTGGGAGATTAATTCACCTTTCAGCAGGACAATAACCTAAAACACAAGGCCAAATCTAGACTGGAGTTGCTTACCAAGAAGATAGTGTATGTTCCTGAGTGGACGAGTTACAGTTTTGACTTAACTCTGCTTGAACATCTATGGCTTGAGAATGGTTGTCTAGCAATTATCAACAACCAATTTGACAAAGCTTGAATAATTTTGAAAAGAATAATGGGAAAATATTGTACAATCCAGGTGTGTAAAACTCTTACAGACTTACCCAGAAAGACTCACAGCTTTAATCGCTGCCGAAGGTGGTTCTCACATGGATGCTCAGGGATGCGAATACCTATGTAAATGAGATATTTCATATTTCAAAACATGTTTTCACCTTGTTTTCCGATGGATGAGAAGGAAATCTATTAAATCCAGAAAGTTTGATTTTGTGAGTCACTGCAAACCTGGTGATACCTTCCCTTAGAAATTCTGTTAATTCTCATACATTGATATACACTGAGTATACAAAACATTAAGAACACCTTCCTCCGCTTGCACCCTCAGATTGTTTGGGGAATGGGCTCTACAAAGTATTAAAACGTTCCACAGGAATGCTGGCCCATGTTGACTCCAATGCTTCCCACAATTGTGTCCAGTTGGTTGGATGTCCTTTGGGTGGTGGACCATTCTTGATACACATGGCAAACTGTTGAGTGTGAAAAACCCAGCAGTGTTGCAATTCTTGACACAAACCGGTGCCCCTGGCACCTACAACCATACCCTGTTCAAAAAGGCAACTCTCAATTGTCTCAAGGCTTAAAAATCCTTATTTTACCTGTCTCCTCCCCTGCATCTACACGGATTGAAGTGGATTTAACAAGTGACATTAATAACGAATCATAACTTTATCTTGGATTCACCTGATCAGTCTACAGTGGCTTGTGAAAGTATTCACCCTCTTGGCATTTTTCCTATTTTGTTGCCTTACAACCTGGAATTAAAAATATATTTTGTGGGGGTAGTATCATTTGATTTACACAACATATTTTTTAAATTGTGAAACGAACCAGAAATAAGACAAAAAAAAAACGGAAAACTTGAGCGTGCATAACTATTCACCCCCCAAAGTCAATACTTTGTAGAGCAACCTTCTCTATAAGCTTGGCACATCAAGAAACTGGGAGAAAAAAAATCAAGGCAAAACTGCTCCAGCTCCTTCAAGTTGGATGGGTTCCGCTGGTGTACAGCAATCTTTAAGTCATACCACAGATTCTCAATTGGATTGAGGTCTGGGCTTTGATTAGGCCATTCCAAGACATGTTTGCCCTTAAACCCGAGTGTTGCTTTAGCAGAATGCTTAGGGTCATTGTCCTGCTGGAAGGTGAACCTCCGTCCCAGTCTCAAATCAATGAAGACTGAAACAGGTTTCCCTTAAGAATTTCCCTGTATTTAGCGCCATCCATCATTCCTTCAATTCCGACCAGTTTCCCAGTCCCTGCCGATTAAAAACATCCCCACAGTATGATGCTGCCACCACCATGCTTCACTGTGGGGATGGTGTTCTCGGGGTGATGGGAAGTGTTGGGTTGGCGCCAGACATAGCGTTTTACTTGATGGCCAAAAAGCTACATTTTAGTCTCATCTGACCGGAGTACCTTATTCCATATGGTTGGGGAGACTCCCACATGCCTTTTGGTGAACACCAAATGTGTTTGCTTCTTTTTTTCATTAAGCAATGGCTTTTTTTTCTGGCCACTTTTTCGTAAAGCCCACCTCTGTGGAGTGTACGGCTTAAAGTGGTCCTATGGACAGCTCCCCAATCTTTTCAGCTCCTTCAGGGTTATCTTTGGTCTCATTGTTGTCTATCTGATTAGTGCCCTCCTTGCCTGGTCTGTGAGTTTTGGTGGGCGGCCCTCTCTTGGCAGGTTTGTTGTGGTGCCATATTCTGTCCATTTTTTTATAATAGATTTAATGGTGCTCTGTGGGATGTTCAAAGTTTCTGATATTTTTTTATAACCCAACCCTGATCTATACTTCTCCACAACTTTGTCCCTGCCCTGTTTGGAGAGCCCCTTGGTCTTCATAGTGCCGCTAGCTTGGTGGTGCCCCTTGCTTGGTGGTATTGCAGACTCTGGGGCCTTTCAGAACAGGTGTATATATACTGAGATCATGTGACAGATCATGTGGCACTTAGTCCACAGGTGGACTTTATTTAACTAATTATGTGACTTCTGAGGGTAATTGGTTGCACCAGATCTTATTTAGGAGCTTCATAGCAACTGGTGTGAATACATATATATGCACGCACCACCTTTCCGTTTTTACATTTTTTACATTTTTTGAAACAAGTTATTTTTTTAATTTCACTTCACCAGTTTGGATTATTTTGTGTATGTCACATGAAGTCCAAATAAAAATCAATTTAAATTACAGGTTGAAATGCAACAAAATAGGAAAAACGCTAATGTGGATGAATTATTTTGCAAGGCACTGTATATCATGTAAAGAGCAGGTGCTCTTTATGTTTTGTAAACTAATTTTAAAATATTTATTTTTCTCTAAAACCTCTGAAATCCTATTGCTTTGAATAAAGTTAATCAGTCACATTTCTTATATGGAAAGATGAGTTCCTTTATGAGTTTACCCTGTAGTCCAGATTTATCTTTTCCTAGGTGATCCCTTGTTCTTCTAACGTGTGTGTTTTCTCTCTTCAGCGGGAGTCTGTCCAGGGTTTAGATTAGAACAACTTACTGCTCTCCATTGATACACTGCTGATAG
Organism: Oncorhynchus clarkii lewisi; assembly: GCF_045791955.1. Taxonomy (NCBI): domain Eukaryota; kingdom Metazoa; phylum Chordata; class Actinopteri; order Salmoniformes; family Salmonidae; genus Oncorhynchus; species Oncorhynchus clarkii. Next base: position 3,048,956 of record NC_092174.1, read on the forward strand.
GGTAGACATGCAACCTATGTGGGTTGGTGGTTGGCTGGGTGGGTGGGTAGGTGAAGGGGTAACAGTTGGAACCCCTCTCTATCTCTCTCTTCCTTGCATCTCTTCTCAGTCAGGTGCCGGTTCAGACAGAACTCAGCAAGTCATCCAGGTCAGTCAGGTGTAAGGCTTATGGGTCAGGGGTCAGAGGTCAATCATTGGCCCAGTTCAATAAGGGGACCCCATGGCCCTTGCCAAACCATTCTTCAAATAGCACAGTATGTTTTTCTCATTAACATTGGCCGGTCACATTAATGAGTACTGCACACATGTGGCTATGCATTTAAGAGGCATCCCCGGAGGCCTCCTGGTTATTTGGTTTGGTACAAAGCTACTCTCTTCATGGGCAGGGAACTGCTAGAGGATGGCTTGAGCTAAAAACAGAAGAAAAAAAGAACGACATCCATTCACTTTCATTTAATTCAAAGATATGAGACTTTTATTATTGACTGCCTGACTGATAGGGGTCATATTATGTGCAAAGTGAAACTCTTTGTCTGATAGTCAAAGTGAGGGCAGTAGATCGCTCTTGGCAGGGATTGCCTCTATACGCTCTTATCTAGGATCAGTGTTCCATATCCCAAGTGTAGCTTTGGCTTCAGGAGGTGAATAGCTAAAGAGACCTCCGATCAGCTGGAATTAAACATTTGAGAACAGTAATATTCTACCCACTTTTACTTCTGTTCATATACACCCAGTAAAAACTTCTGTCCAGTGGGTTGCCAGTTCCAAGTTGGGCTCACGGAGAAAAAAACAACTTGAGTAATTAGTAATTATCCAGCTGTAAAGATGTGAACATTCACAACAACAAAAAAAGTACAAAACCTCTAGGTCACATTAAATAGAAGCCTCTTCAGAAGTTGTGTTCCACCTCAATCGTCCACGCTCATTAACCTCTAGTGACTCCCCATCCCGCATGAGGGAGCGCAATCATCGACTGACACTAATTAGCATAACGCAAAGGACATAAATATTCCTGGAAAATATTCCTATTCATGAAAATCACAAGTGAAATATATTGAGACACAGCTTAGCCTTTTAATAATCACCCTGTCATCTCAGATTGTCAAAATATGCTTTACAGCCAAAGCTAGACAAGCATTTGTGTAAGTTTATGGATAGCCTAGCATAGCATTTTGTCCAGCTAGCAGCAGGTAACTTGGTCACGGAAATCAGAAAAGCAATCAAATTAAATTGTCTACCTTTGATGAGCTTCGGATGTTTACACTCACGAGACTCCCAGTTAGATAGCCAATGTTCCTTTTGCTCCGTCTGTTCTTCACGTTTTGCTGAGAAATCGCCCGGAAATTGCAGTCACGAAAATGATGAAAAATATTCAAAATTAGCTCCATAATATCGACAGAAACATGGCAAACGTTGTTTATAATCAATCCTCAAGGTGTTTTTCAAATATCTATTCGATAATATATCCACCGGAACAATTGGTTTTTCAGTAGGACCGATTGGAATAATGGCTACCTCTGTATTTTACGCGATAATCACTCTGGAAGCCATCAGGTGACCAGTTGCGCAATATAGCCACTTACGGGTATTCTTCAACATAAATGCGTAAAACTACGTCACAATGCTGTAGACACCTTGGGGAATACGGAGAAAAAGTAATCTGGTTGATAGCCCATTCACTGCTCAATAGGGACGCATTGGAACGCAGCGCTTTCAAAACATGAGGCACTTCCGGATTGGATTTTTCTCAGGCTTTCGCCTGCAATATCAGTTCTGTTATACTCACAGACAATATTTTTACAGTTTTGGAAACTTTAGAGTGTTTTCTATCCTAAGCTTTCAATTATATGCATATTCTAGCATCTTGTCCTGACAAAATATCCCGTTTACTACGGGAACGTTATTTTTCCAAAAATGAAAATACTGCTCCCTAGTCACAAAAGTTAAAGGCCTCAATATACCACAATGTTTACTGATCTCCTGAGTGTGCTAAAGTGTGCCCCAGGTATAAACCTCCTGTAACCTGAATCCGTAATACGTTTCCCAGTTCCCGACAGCTGTGATCCTATTGGCTAAGGGAAAGGTCAACGCTTTGCAGCTGCCTGTCAAAAGCGATTAGTCATCAGCCGCTGTGACATACATGGGAGTTTTTGATAATGAGCATTCCGTGTAAGGGGGTTCAGAAGTTCAAAGCTGCAGTGTGTCAGAGTTTCATTCCAAAATGCTATATACAGTGCATTCGGAATGTATTCAGACCCCTTGACTTTACAGCCTTATTCTAAAATGGATTAAATCTTTTTTTTCCCTCATCAATCCACACACATCAATCTAACCCTAACCCCATAATGACAAAGCAAAAACAGGTTTTTGGAAAAAAATTCAAATTTATATAAAAAAAAACTGAAATATAACATTTACATAAGAATTCAGACCCTTTACACCGCACTTTGTTGAGGCACCTTTAGCAGCGATTACAGCCTCAAGTCTTCTTGGGTATGGCGCTACAAGCTTGGCACACCTGTATTTGGGGAGTTTCAGAGTGTCAGATTGGAAGTGGAATGTTACTGCACAGCTATTTTCAGGTCTCTCCAGAGATATTTGATCGGGTTCAATTCCGGGCTCTGGCTGGGCCACTTAAGGACATTCAGAGACTTGTCCCAAAGCCACTCCTGCGTAGTCTTGGCTGTGTGCTTAGAGAATCCTTGTCCTGTTGGAAGGTGAACCTTTGCCCCAGTGCGAGGTCCTGAGCACTCTGGATCAGATTTTCATCAAGGATCTTTCTGTACTTTGCTCCATTAATCTTTTCCTCAATCCTGACTAGTCTCCCAGTCCCTGGCACTGAAAAACATCCCCACAGCATGATGCTGCCACCACCATGCTTCAGGGATGGTGCCAGATTTCCTTGAGACATTCAGGCCAAAGAGTCCAATCTTGGTTTCATCAGACCAGAGAATCTTGTTTCTCATCGTCTGAGAGTCCTTTAGGGGCCTTTTGGCAAACTCCAAGTGGGCTGTCATGTGCCTTTTACTGAGGAATGACTTCCGTCTGGCCGCTCTACCATAAAGGCCTGATTAGTGGAGTGCTGCAGAGATGGTTCCTTCTTGAAGGTTCTCTCATCTCCACAGAGGAACTCTGGAGCTCAGTCAGAGTGACCATCGGGTTCTTGGTCACTTCCCTGACCAAAGCACTTCTCCCCCGATTGCTCAGTTTGGTCAGCTCTAGGAAAATGTTTCGTGTTTCCAAACTTTTTCCATTTAAGAATGATGGAGGCCACTGTGTTTTTTGTTGTTGTTGTTACCCTTGCCCAGATCTGTGCCTCACACAATCCTGTCTCGGAGCTCCTTTGACCTCATGACTTTTTGCTCTGACATGCACTGTCAACTGTGGGACCTTATATAGACAGGTGTGTGCCTTTCCAAGTCATGTCCAATCAATTGAAGTTGCCAAAAGTGAACTCCAATCAAGTTGTAGAAACATCTCAAGGATGATCGATGGAAACAGGATGCACTTGAGCTCAATATCGAGTATCATACCAAAGGGAATGAATATTTATGTAAATAAGCTATCTGTTTTTTATATTTAATAGATTTGCAAAACTTTCTCCAAACCAGGTTTTGCTTTGTCATTATGGGGTGTTGTGTGTAGATTGATGAGGATTTTTTATTTATTGAATTCATTTTAGAATAAGGCTGTAATGTTACAAAACGTGGAAATGTGGAAATAGTCAAGGGGTGTGAATACTTTCTGAATGCACCGTATCCATTTTCAGAAATGTTGGTAAATCAGATTTTTTTGTTTAAAGAAATTATTAAGCCACCTAAAGTCACTGAACCCACAAGCCATAAGACTGCTGAACAATTAATCAAGTGGCCACCCGGACACTTTACATTGACCCCCCCCCCCCCCCTTTGATTTTGTTTTTACCCTGCTTCTTTTCACTCTTTATTATCTATGCATAGTCTCTATGCATAGTTTACCCCTACCTACATTTAGAAATTGCCTCGACTAACCTGTACCCCGCATATTGAATCGGTTCTACCCCCTCTATATAGCCTCGTTATTGTTATTTTATTGTGTTACTTTTATTTAAAAAATGTTACTTTAGTTTATTTGTAAATATTTTCTTAACTCTATTTCTTGAACTGCATTGTTGGTAAAGGGCTTTTAAGTAAGAATTTCTCAGTAAGGTCTACTACACCGGTTGTATTTGGCGCATGTTTATTTTAAAAATGTTAAACCTTTATTTAGCCAGGTAGGCTTTTGAGATCAAGTTCTCATTTGCAACTGTGAGCTTGCCAAGATAAAGCATAGCAATTCGACACATACAACAACACAGAGTTACACATGGAATAAACAAAACATACCGTCAATAATACAGTAGAAAAAAAGAAAAGTGAGTGCAAATGAGGTAAGATAAGGGAATTAAGGCAATAAATAGGCCATGGTGGTGAAGTAATTACAATATAGCAATTAAACACTGGAATGGTAGATGTGCAGAAGATGAATGTGCAAGTAGAGATACTGGGGTGCAAAGGAGCAAGATAAATAAATAAATACAGTATGGGGATGAGGTAGATATATGGGCTGTTTACAGATGGGCTATGTACAGGTGCAGTGATCTGTAAGCTGCTCTGACAGCTGGTGCTTAAAGCTAGTGAGGGAGATATGAGTCTCCAGTTTCAGTGATTTTTGCAGTTCGTTCCAGTCATTGGCAGCAGAGAACTGGAAAGAAAGGCGACCAAAGAAGGAATTGGCTTTGGTGGTGACCAGTGCGATATACCTGCTGGAGCGCGTGCTACGAGTGGGTGCTGCTATGGTGACCAGTGAGCTGAGATAAGGCGGGGCTTTACCGAGCAGAGACTTGTAGATAACCTGTAGCCAGAGGGTTTGGCGACGAGTATGAAGCGAGGGCCAACCAACGAGAGCGTACAGGTCACAGTGGTGGGTAGTGTATGGGGCTTTGGTGACAAAACGGATGGCACTGTGATAGACTGCATCCAATTTGTTGAGTAGGGTGTTGGAGGCTATTTTATAGATGACATCGCCAAAGTCGAGGATCGGTAGGATGGTCAGTTTTACTAGGGTATGTTGGCAGCATGAGTGAAGGATGCTTTGTTGCGATATAGGAAGCCGATTCTAGATTTAGTTTTGGTTTGGAGATGCTTAATGTGAGTCTGGAAGGAGAGTTTACAGTCTAACCAGACACCTAGGTATTTGTAGTTGTCCACGTATTCTAAGTCAGAGCCGTCCAGAGTAGTGATGCTGGACGGGCGGGCAAGTGCAGGCAGTGACCGATTGAATAGCATGCATTTAGTTTTACTTGCATGTGACAAAGACACTTTGATTTGATTTGAAAGAGATTGGTGTGTTTTTTCAGTATCTAATCATGGAATGGGGTTGTTCAATGACATATTTTAAACAAATATATGTCTATCACTTGATGGTTTCATTTCAGAGAGACAAATAATCATGTTTTTTTTGCTAAATGCTACACTACATGACCAAAGGTATGTGGACACCGGTTGTCGAACATCTCATTCCAAAATCATGGGCATTAATATGGAGTTGGTCCCCCTTTTTCCTGGTATAACAGCCTCCAGTCTTCTGGGAAGGCTTTCCACTAGAAGTTCTAACATTGCTCCAGGGACTTGCTTTCATTCAGCCACAGGAGCATTAGTGAGGTTGGGTACTGATTGATGTTGGGTGATTAGGCCTGGCTCGCAGTTGGCATTCCAATTCATCCCAAAGGTGTTCGATGGGGTTGAGGTTATGGCTCTGAGCAGGCCAGTCAAGTTCTTCCACAACGATCTCGACAAACCATTTCTGTATGTACCTTGCTTTGTGCGCTGGGATATTGTCATGCAGGAAACAGGAAAGGGCCTTCTCCAAACTGTTGCCACAAAATTGGAACCCCAGAATCGTCTATGCTGTAGCGTTAACATTTCCCTTCACTGGAACTAAGTGGCCTAGCCTGAACCATGAACAATTCACCACTCCAGAGAATGTGTTTCCACTGCTCCAGAGTCCAATGGCGGCGCGCTTTACACCACTCCAGCTGACGCTTGGCATTACACATGGGGATCTTAGGATTGTGTGTGACTTCTCGGCCATGGAAACCCATTTCATGAAGCTCCTGATGAACAGTTATTGTGCTGACGTTGCTTCCAGAGGCAGTTTGGAACTCGGGAGTGAGTGTTGTAACTGAGGACAGACGCGCTTCAGCACTCGGCGGTCCCGTTCTGTGAGCTTGTGCGACCTACCACTTCGCGGCTGAGCTGTTGTTGCTCCTAGATTTTTCCACTTCACGATAACAGCACTCACAGTTGACCGGGGCAGCTCTAGCAGGGCAGACATTTTCCAAACTGACTTGCTGAAAAGCTGTCATCCTATGACAGTGCCACGTTGTGCCAAGTCACTGTCATCAAGGCAATGGGTGGCTACTTTGAAGAATCTCAAATCTCAAGTGTTATTTCATAGTTTTGATGTCTTCACTATTATTCTACAATGTCGAAAATAGTATAAATAAAGAAAAACCCTTGAATGAGTTGGTGTGTCCAAACTTTTGACTGGTACTGTATATCTGAGGTGACAAAACAAAGACCAGTGTGATTTTATTGTTATACTGGGAAGTTTGTTTTTTGCTATATTTTTTTGATTGTTTGATATTGTGGTCTGTGATGATTATGTCATTTGATAATATTCATTACACGTTTAGGAACCTTACTTTCCAGTTTTTTAATGTTCCTTTTAAGAAGTTCCAGTAGCTGAGTGAATACAAGTCTAGGAAGTATGGCAATTTGAATTTACAGGTTTAGTTATTTGTGCAATTTGTGTTGTGCTGTATTTTACGTTATTCTATTGTATTCATTTTTTTTGTTCTATGAAATTGTATATGCAGTGCTCCCTTGAAAAAGACATGCTAGTCTCAATGGTGACTATTTGTCTCTTTATACAGGGCGCCCGTGTGTGGTTACGCGAGGAAGAACAGTACCTCCCCAGCACTGTTTCCTCTTGCTCTGGAGGCGTGGTGGTTTTCGCTACTGAATATGGACAGGTAAGACCATAACACTCCCCTTTAAAAAAAAAAAATATTCACCCAAGTGAGTTACAATAAAAATCTGGCAACACCTCAAGATGGTGCTTACCTACTTTGGGGCTGCCAGAGTTCTGTGTTTATTGGTTGGGATCCCCCTTTTCCCAACCTTGCCTGCATTGAAAGTATCTGGCAGCACAACATAGGCAATATACATAGCATGTTAGAAACACAGGACAGCAGGCCTTGGGGAAAAAGGAAAAGATGTCATTTCAGAATCTAGTAACCCCTCTCCTTTTTTAATGCTTTGATCCATATGTTGTGAAAACAAGGGATCAACAGGTTTGTAGCTCGTTTAGGGGTCATAGCGTAAAAATCGAATTAACTTCAATGGAATTTGAAATTCTAAGGCCAAAATGATCAACTATGTTAAGGAATATTCAGATCGGAAAATAACCTTTTTTATTGTTGCAACCTATAAAGCAGGATTTATCTAAAGAGGATGGTCCTGGAAAGGACTCAAATAAAGGCTGGGCACTACTATGCCTATACAACTCAATATAGGTTACTTGAAGAGTGTTTTTCTTACAATACTGTTGTGTTTGCTTTTGAAGCAAGTGGTCATCAACTTCTAACAATGGTTTGATGATGAGCACTACAGAGGAGGCAACCAGCATACAGGGAAGAGCATACTGGTAGTGCAGGCTGATACACCCATAAAACGCTGTGGGACAGGCTCTTGAAATGCCTGGTTTACTGCTTACACTCTGTAAGGTCACTTTGAACACCACTGTGTTTTGGTGTGTACTTTTGGTTACACTTACCCACAACTCAAAACACTGTTGGGTTTGTTATTTAGGCTGCTGGGTTTAACTCCCTAGAGGTCAGTTGCGAACAACACCTTAGAAAGAGAGCATTGATGCCACTGAAGTTGACACAGCCCTGACAGACAACTAACACTCACGTTTACACAGTCCTGTCAATGAATTTAGCCACCGTAATGGAGGTGGGTGGTGAACCATGCTTGTGTGAGGATTCACCTTGACTGGAACCTCAAGAAAAGGAAAGGGGGATACCGAGTTAGTTGTACAACTGAATGCATTCAACTGAAATGTGTCTTCCGCATTTAACCCAACCCCTCTAAATCAGAGAGGTGCGGGGGGCTGCCTTAATTGACATCCATATCATCGGCGACCGGGGAACAGTGGGTGAACTGCCTTGCTCAGGGGCAGAACAACAGATTTTTACCTTGTCAGCTCGGGGATTCGATCCAGCAACCTTTCGGTTACTAGCCCAAGACATGCAAGCTTTAGCTCAACTGGCTAACATTGCCACAATATTACCAATCCTATTTGCCATCTCTTCAATCTAAGCCTAAAGGAAAGTGTGTGCCCTGAGATCTAGAGGGAAGCAAAAGTCATTCCGCTACCCCAGAATAGTAGTGCACCATTTACTGGCTCAAATAGCCAACCAATCACCCCGTTACCAACCCTTAGTAAACTTTTGGAAAAAATTGTGTTTAACCAGATACAATGCTATTTCACAGTAAACAAATTAACAACTGACTTTCAGCACGGTTTAGTGAAGGACACTCAACATACGCACTTACACAAATGACTGATGAATGGCTGAACGTAAGAAGATTGTTGGAGCTGTTTAAGTGAGGTTAATATGGTAGACATTGTGTTTTTATACTGAACAAATAGCATTTAGGGATTGCAAATATGTAATATCACTGGAATTATCTAATTTACTTCCATATGCCACTTTGGAGAGGTTTAGGGACACTTGGAAACGTCCCGTGACCACAGCTGACACCACTTACTAAAACATCTGCCCATTTCTAGTTGTTAGGTCTATCAATCCCATTTTTTCCCCTGATATTGTTCACATGTTGTGGGAGCCATCTGATGTGATTCCAGCTCTGAGCATCAATAATTCAGTTATATCTTGTCAATGAAAGACTACTTTAAAAATAAACTGTTATTTTGTGTCTGCTTGATCTTATGTATTCTGAACTATGTAACTCCTATCTATCTTCTGATCATTTCCTCATAATCTCCCAGATGTTTTCTTTCCAAATATACCAAGTATTGGCATGTCAGAATCATGTAATTACACATTCACTTTTGGGTATGTCTATTTAGTCGGAAATTTACATTTTGCCATTTCCCAAACTTCTGGGAACTTTAGCCACCACTAGCTAGCAATCAAAGGAAGTGATAAAGGCATGTGTTGGCCTTTTTTTTAATGGCCAAAACAAACCAAGTATGGAGTTGATTTGAATTGATTTCAGTTGATTTTGCCATGAAATTCCCATTTAGATTTTTAGCTAATGTAAATAAAGTTAGCTGAATTTTGTAGTGGCTACTTACAGAAAACTGAAGCATGGTTCCTCCTGGCCAAAATACTACCCTGAGGGTGAGGAAACATCTAACATCAACTTGTAAAATCCCAAACTTCCCCTTTAAACCAGTGTTAATTTTGTCAGATATTTTAGGTATAGTTTTAGTCTTATTAAGCTAAGTTCGAATACTTATACTAACCGTACTGTTTGTGACGCAAATTGAGTATATAGTATGATTATTGGTCATAGTAAGGATAGGTCAGTACAGGTGCATCAAAGCATCAAAGCTGGGAACGAGAGACTGAAAAACAGCTTCTATCTCAAGGCCATCAGACTGTTAAACAGCCACCACTAACATTGAGTGGCTGCTGCCAATACACTGACTCATCTCCAGCCACTTTAATGATGGGAATTGATGGGAAATTATGTAAAATATATCACTAGCCACTTTAAACAATGCTACCTAATATAATGTTTACATACCCTACATTATTCATCTCATATGTATACGTATATACTGTACTCTATATCATCTACTGCATCTTTATGTAATACATGTATCACTAGCCACTTTAACTATGCCACTTTGTTTACATACTCATCTCATATGTATATACTCCACTCAATACCATCTACTGTATCTTGCCTATGCCGCTCTGTACCATCACTCATTCATATATCTTTATGTACATATTCTTTATCCCCTTACACTTGTGTCTATAAGGTAGTAGTTTTGGAATTGTTAGCTTGATTACTTGTTGGTTATTACTGCATTGTCGGAACTAGAAGCACAAGCGTTTCGCTACACTCGCATTAACATCTGCTAACCATGTGTATGTGACAAATACAATTTGATTTGATTTGATTTGATATAGTAAGTATGCCAAAAGTTCCCGGATGTTGTACTAAATTCGCCAAAATACAAAGTATACAAGCAGTAGACACTATTTCCGTGATTTTAGGGCCCAAATGCAATTCTCCAGAAACTGGGCGTGGTTTTCAGAGTTGAAGAAAATGTCGGAAAATAAGCAGCCGAAGTCCGACGAGAATGGATACAAATTCATTGCTGTAACTAATTATTAAATTAATTGCTTTAACTAACTAATTAGAAAATGTTGAGCAATGTAATAAAGTAATTACTTTTCAAATAAGTTAGGTTACAGATTATTTTGTCTGACAATTTGTCAGCTATGCTATCCTTACGTATAAATGCAACGCAGGACATCGATTAAATGCAACGCAGGACACGCTAGATAAACGAGTAATATCATCAACCATGTGTAGTTATAACTAGTGATTATGATTGATTGATTGTTTTTTATAAGATCAGTTTAATTCTAGCTAGCAACTTACCTTGGCTTCTACTGCATTTGCGTAACAGGCAGGCTCCTTGTGGAGTGCAATGAGAGGCAGGTGGTTAGAGCGTTGGACTCGTTAACTGTAAGTTTGCAAGTTTGGATCCCCCGAGCTGACAAGGTGAAAATCTGTCGTTCTGCCCCTGAACAAGGCAGTTAACCCACCGTTCCTAGGCCGTCATTGAAAATAAGAATGTGTTTTTAACTGAATTGCCTATTTAAATAAAGGTCTAAAAAAAAAATAATAATAATAATCAAAAGTGGCGCCCAAAAATACCGATTTCCGATTGTTATGAAAACTTGAAATCGGCCCTAATTAATCGGCCATTCCGATTAATCGGTCGACCTCTAATGTAAAAATTATTGTTTTTAATTTAGGCTAATTACAATTGAAGTGTCCTTGCTGCGCCTCAGTTCTAAAGATTGACGAGTGACTGAAGTGACCGACCGGGAGCTGGTGGTATTGCATTAAATATTCTGCAAAGCCATGCATACTTATGATTGGACAAAACAGATGAAAGGGTGCTTCATGTCAAATTTACTGTCAGTTAGACTCACATGGAATTCTCATCTTGTCACATTTACGTCAACTAAAATGAAAATCATTTTGTTATATACATTTTTTTTTTCAATGTATCTTCTCTCATTATCTTCATTAGTTTTCGTCAAGGAAGATATGTTTTGTCTTAGTTATTGTTGACAAAATTAACACTGCTGTAGCCTTTCCTGCAATCAGATGACCAAGTGGCCTCATGAGTGAAATGTTATTCATATATTAATAAACATTTGTTTTTATTTTTTTACACAGAAAATCCAATGTTTTTATGTCAAACAGCTTTGTTTATATTTCAGTCTTCTGTGATTTATATAAAGTGTAATATTGGGATGCGAACTCAAAATTTCAACTCTATATCGGACATCGTACAGGTGTCTTCTTTTTTATAAGCCCATAACCATCTGTGTGAGGTGTATACTTTTGTTTCAAAGTAGATTTGTTATTAAAGACTACCAAGAAACACTGTGTGATCCTGTTTTAGCTTACTGTAGTAAAGGGTTAAAAAGGGTCTATCCGACAATGACCTCAAGGCCATTAACCAGTCAGAAGTGTCTTGGCTTGTGTCAATATGTGTTGTTAGGTTTTAAATCCGTTTTGGCTCAGCACAAAGCAGTGTTTCACGGTCAATCCCTTTAAGGGCTTAAGGTGTGTCTCACTGCTGTCAGGTTGACTCACACATAGAGCGGTTTAGTTGGTATATATCATGTAAAGATGTCACAGGCACTCTGCTGGGGTATATGATTTAGGTCAATTATATTGGCATTGTCTGTTTTACAGAAGAAATGAAGCACAGTAAGAATTGTTTATGATATTGAGTTGTTATTCCATGTAAGAAATGCCTTCCTAATACTGTATACATACAGTTAACTGAATGGGTATTGTTTGTGTAAGAGATTGAGGTAAATGCAGTGTAAAGGGAACTTTTTTATGTCTGTTTTTTTTATCATGGAACAGAGTTGTAAAGGATATTGTACTGGTGTATAACACAGGGGCACAACTTTAGAAGAGGGGGGGACATAACCTGACGATGGGTCTGGGTGTCCTCCCTCAGAATTGTTTTGGGCATCTAAAGCTAATTTCCTGCATTTCTACTAGGGCTGTCCCCGACAACACCAACAAAAAATTTGTCGACCACGAGAAAGTCGTTTCTTCGATTGGTCGAAATTTTTAAACGTGTATTTTTCCATATATGTTTTAAGAAAATCAACTAGGCTATAAATACTGAATTTGTCTGAAGCTTTAATCCGGCTGTTGCATTAAATAATGAAGACACAAATGACTCAAGAGAGCCAGAGTTCAAGATAGCCTAACCAGAAAAAAAAACCTGTTCCGAACCTTCCTCCCGCTGCTGCGGTCCTTCACAGATTCTGCCGTTATGCTCCTGAAGTTGCCGGTAATAGGCTACACCAGCCAGTGGCCGGCAACCTTTTCCATTTGGAGTGCCAATTTATCTTACCTTTTCTACTGATCTGAGTGCCAGTTATGATTTTCATATGCAGATTTTTGTGGAACAGTTCAATTTAATTTATAATAGTCTTGTATCTCAAGATCATTGTCTGTGGTTAATCTGCAATATTCCCGCACCAGCTGTAGGCTATTTGTGCAAGGGATAAGAAATAATCAGGTATTTTAGGACGTTTCCACTGGATCAGATATTACATTTTCCCTTTCATGCGGAGTAGTTATTGAAATGGAGAGAGCTGGAAATATTGTTCAAATACTTTGAGGAATTATTGTGATTCTCAGTAGATTATAAAAACAGTCTTCATTTACTTGCTGTTTGAGGTGAAGAAAATGTACTTCGAAAAGCTCCACAGCTTATTAGTGATGGTGAGTTAAGACAATGAGAAATATTATCAGATATCTCCAAATTGGCATATTTATAGGCCTACATTTGCACGCAGGTCATGTATACTTTTTTTTTTATACCCCTTTTTCTTCCCAATTTTGTGGTATCCAATTGGTAGTTACAGTCTTGTCCCATCGCTGCAACTCCCGTAGGAGGCCAACTAGTCCTACTTCTATATGCATAATCAGGTTCTTTCCTAACTCAACATTGACAGGAGCATTTCAAACAAAAGACAATGAATACATTTTATGAACTATCACCCCGTAGCACTCACTTCTGTCATCTTGAAGTGCTTTGAGAGACTAGTCAAGGATCATATCACCTCCACCTTACGTTTCACCCTAGACCAACTTCAATTTGCTTACAGCCCCAATAGGTCCACAGACAATGCAATCGCCATCACACTGCACACTGCCCTATCCCATCTGGACAAGAGGAATACCTATGTAAGAATGCTGTTCATTGACTATAGCTCAGCGTTCAACACCATAGTACCCTCCAAGATCATCCTTAAGCTTGAGGACCTGGGTCCCAACGCCGCCCTGTGCAATTGGGTCCTGGACTTCCTGACAGTCCGCCCCCAGGTGGTGAATGTAGAAAACAACATCTTCACTTCGCTGAACAAGGGTGCGTGCTCAGCCCCCTCCTGTACTTCCTGTTTCCAATTTTTGACTACATGGCCATGCACGCCTCCAACTCAATCATCAAGTTTACAGACGACAGAACAGTAGTAGGCTTGATTACCAACAATGATGAGACAGCCTTACAAGAAGAGGGTGAGGGCTCTCAGAGTGTGGTGTCAGGAAAATAACATCTCAACCAACGTCAACAAAACAAAGGAGATGATCATGGACTTCAGGAAACAGCATAGGGAGCACCCCTCTATCAACATCAATGGGACAGCAGTGGAGAAGGTGGAAAGTTTTAAGTTCCTTGACGTACACATCACGGACAAACTGAAATGGTCCACCCACACAGACAGTGTGGTGAAGAAGGCACAACAGCGCCTCTTCAACATCAGGAGGCTGAAGAAATTTGGCTTGTCACCTAAAAAAAACCTTACAAACTTTTACAGATGCTCCATTGAAAGCATCCTGTCGGGCTGTATCCCAGCCTGGTACGGCAAATGCACCGCCCACAACCTGCAGGGCTCTCCAGAGGGTGATGCGGTCCAGACAGCGCATCACCAGGGAAAAACGACCTGCCCTCCAGGACACCTACAGCACCCGATGTCACAGGAAGGCCAAAAAGGTAATCAAGGACAACAACCACCCGAGCCACTGCCTGTTCACCCCGCTACCATCCAGAAGGTTAGGTCAGTACAGGTGCATCAAAGCTGGGACAGAGTGACTGAAAAACAGCTTCTATCTCAAGGCCAACAGACTGTTAAACAGTCATCACTAACTCAGAGAGGCTGCTGCCTACATACAGACTTGAAATCATTGACCACTTTAATAAATGGATCACTAGTCACTTTAATAATGCCACTTTAATAATGTTTACATATCTTGCATTACTCATTACACCATTTTTTATATATATCATCTATGGCATCTTGCCTATGCCGCTCTGTCATTGCTCATCCATATATTTATATGTATATATTCTTATTCCATTCCTTTACTTAGATGTGTGTGTATTAGGTAGTTGTTGTGGAATTGTTAGATTACTTGATAGATATTGCTGCACTGTCGGAACTAGATGCACAAGCATTACACTACACTCGCAATAACATCTGCTAACCATGTGTGACCAACAAAATTTGATTTGATTTCAAATTGACAAAACTTATAAATATAGTTCTCATAAGTGCAGCATGGGTTGTGAGATCTTCAAAATAAATGTCAGACAATGAGAAATGTAAATGACTGTAATAATAATAATACAATCAAATAAACACCTGCCACCTGCGGGTCGATTTTGGCATTGGTGGCTGGTGTCCGTTTCACCAGCCACCTTGGCGGGTGGTCAGGGCTCCACAGTGTGACAATTTCACTCGCATTTGTGAATACAAATAGTAATGTATGATCTAATTTATAGCAAAGTAAATGCTTCAGTAGCTGTTTTCAAAGTATGTCTGCCATTTTGTTTAAAAGCTGGTAAAGTCAACAAACTACAAATCCCATCTCACCTCGAGGTGCAACGGTGCCTGGCAAGGGGCTGTGCGCATGTAGAGAGCTGAGTGAACGATTCATTTTTAGAAGTGCTGTGCACAGGCATAAGTTGGTCTAATTTACTTGAAATGAAAGTCTACTGAAGTGGGACTTTGTCCTTGTCTTTCTTGGCTATTTAAAACATTTTGTTCACATACTAGGTTGTTTTTCTATGTTTGAGTTTCAGCTGATAGAGAAGAGAAGACAATACAGCTATTAGTCAGACTCTCACTCTCACAGGGACATGACTCTCCAGTAGCGTTACCACGGTAACTTCCCGCACTTAAAGGGCCAGGTGAAAATGTTTGTCTCATCTTGATATTCTGGTTAAAAGGCTCAGGTCACAAAAAAATCCTATTTTAAACAATACATTATTTCTTATTAGTAATACATGTTTGTTTTTGAAACATTACAAAGCATGCTCATCAGTTTTTTTTTTTTTTGTGTAATTTTAGCTGGAGAAAATATTTTGAATGGTAATTAAACAAAAAGTACATTTTAGGCCCTGATAATACATTGAATACATTAACAGAAATTACTGTAACCAAACAAACATTGTAGATTAGAAATTATGGGAATTAACAGTAAATATAGGCTACTACTGGTGATCTATATATATGCGCTTTCTCCCACCATTTCGTAGGAATTCATTGTCTCATAACTTCCTATATATATATATATATATATATATATATATATAATAGGGAATTGATTTATGTCTGAGATTATACAGTGCATTCAGAAAATATTCAAGAGCCCTTGACTTTCACTACATTTTGTTACTTTTTAGCCTTATTCTAAAAAGGATGAAATCATTTTTTTCCTTATCAATCTACACAAAATACCCCATAATTAAGTCCATCATTACTGTAATACATGGTCAGTCAATGCGGAAAAAGTTTATTCAAGTGCAGTTGCAGAAACCATCAAGCGCTATGATGAAACTGGCTCTCATGAGGACCGCCAGCGCCTGCTGCAGAGGATAAGTTCCTTATAGTTCCAGCCTCAGAAATTGTAGCCTAATTAAATGCTTCACAGAGTTCAAGCAACAGACACATCTCAACATCAACTGTTCAGAGGAGACTGCGTGAATCAGGCTTTCATGATCGAATTGCTGCAAAGAAACCACTACTTATGGACACCAGTAAAAATAAGAGACTTGCTTGGGCCAAGAAACACAAGGCATGGACATCTGGTGAGTCCAAATTTCAGATTTGAGATTTTGAGAAATGCCGTACCTTTGTGAGACGCAGAGTAGGTGAACGGATTATCTTCGCACGTGTGGTTCCCACCATGAAGCATGGAGGAGGTGTGATGGTGTGAGGGTGCTTTGCTGGTGACACTGTCTGTGATTTATTTAGCACACTTAACCAGCATGGCTACCACAGCAGTCTGCAGCAATATGCCGTCCCATCTGGTTTGCGCTTAGTGGGACTATCATTTGTTTTTCAACAGGACAATGACCAAAAACAAAGGCTGTGTAAGGGCTATTTCACCAAGAAGGAGAGTGATTGAGTGCTGCATCACATGACCTGGCCTCCACAATCACCCAATCTCAACCCAATTGAGACGGTTTGGGATGAGTTGGACCGCAGAGTGAAGGAAAAGCAGCCAACAAGTGCCCAGCATATGTGGGAACTCCTTCAAGACTGTTGGAAAAACCTTCCAGGTAAAGTTGATGGAGGGATGCCAAAAGTGTGCAAAGCTGTCATCAAGGCAAAAATGTTTGGTTACTAAATTATGCCATATGTGTTATTTCATAGTTGTAATGTCTTCACCATTATTCTACAATGTATAAAATAGTAAAAATAAAGAAAAACCCTTGAATGAGTAGGTGTTCTAAAACTTTTGACCGGTAGTGTATATGTTACAATTTTCTACATTTACAATCACAACAATCTCTTTATTCAATCAATGCGTCTGCAACTCTTAAACCACCCTGGTGGCACCAGTTAATCAAGACGCAAGGAGTTCTGCAGGCTCTTCCAAAAATGGGGGGAATTAAAACTGTAACTAGATCGGTATGGACTAGTGTATCCTGACAATGAGGAGGGAATTACTGTCATTGTTAGAGATGGGATCTTGTTGCTCTCTTACAGGGTAATGAGATGATTGGAAGACAGGGGGATGGGGTAGGTTGAAAAGAGGTAGGGAGAGAAGAAGGAAAGGAGAAGGTGTGCAGGTATAATGCAGAAGGATCTTCAGCTAGTGGGGGGTGGGTGGGAGGAGGGGTAGAGGAGATTGGTCTTCGCCAGCCACCTGTTCATATTACCTAGGTAACACAAATGCAGTGACACCTGTTGTTCACTGAACATTGGCGAAACTGCTCCTGGAGCAGATGTTGTTCAGCTGGAGCTTGTTCAAGCACACGCTCACTCCCTTACCTAAACAACCCCAAAAACAAAGCCAGTAGTCCTCACCCAAAGTAGTTTTTAGTTTAATAGAGAACAAGCAAAAGTGTTTGTGTGTGTCTGTGTTTGTTCGCGTGTGTGCATGGGCTTATGTCGGTTGGAGCCTAGCGGACCTAGTAGGTTCATCGTTGTCATGGCAACTGTCAAATTGTGTCAAGGGTAAGATGGTTTTGGGTTCAGAGGGTCGTTTTAAGTGTGCACCAGGTCATATAGCCCTCTCTCTTGATCAAGTTTCAGCCCTTTTGACAGTGGCGACAGTCACTGAGTTGAGTTGAGAACAATACAGGGAAAGATGAATGGTGATTTGAACCACCTGGTTTGATGATGAGAGGAGTGGTGGGGACTTATCTGTGCAGTTATCTGTCTAGTTAATTTTGAAGAATGGGAGAAGTTAGTGGGTCTGAAACCATAAACAATCCCCAATGGCAAAGTGTAGATGTTTTACCTATTATTTCTGTTTTATTTGCACATCAAATTTCCGATGTCATTCCAAAGGTCTAGCGCAGGGGCTACAAATGCTAAAGAATAATGTCATATAAACCTACACTTATTTGTTTAATAAGCGTAGTATTTCATTGTGGTTCTATCTTCACGTTCTTCACTCATCCAGTTTAAAACAAAAGTACAGTAATTGAGTTAAAATCAAATAAAATCAAATGTTATTTGTCAGGTGTAGACTTTACAGTGAAATGCTTACTTACTTACAGTGGGGCATAAAAGTATTTAGTCAGCCACCAATTGTGCAAGTTCTCCCACTTAAAAAGATGAGAGAGGCCTGTAATTTTCATCATAGGTACACTTCAACTATGACAGACAAAATGAGAAAAAAAATCCAGAAAATCAAATTGTAGGATTTTTTTATGAATTTATTTGCAAATTATGGTGGAAAATAAGTATTTGGTCAATTCCAAAAGTTTACCTCAATACATTGTTATAAACCCTTTGTTGGCAATGACAGAGGTCAAACATTTTCTGTAAGTCTTCACAAAGTTTTCACACACTGTTGCTGGTATTTTGGCCCATTCCTCCATACAGATCTCCTCTAGAGCAGTGATGTTTTGGGGCTGTTGCTGGGCAACACAGACTTTCAACTTCCTCCAAAGATTTTCTATGGGGTTGAGATCTGGAGATTGGCTAGTCCACTCCAGGACCTTGAAATGCTTCGTACGAAGCCACTCCTTCGTTGCCCGGGCGGTGTGTTTGGGATCATTGTCATGCTGAAAGACCCAGCCACGTTTCATCTCCAATGCCCTTGCTGAAGGAAGGAGGTTTTCACTCAAAATCTTATGATACATGGCCCCATTCATTCTTTCCTTTACACGGATCAGTCGTCCTGGTCCCTTTGCAGAAAAACAGCCCCGAAGCATGATGTTTCCACCCCCATGCTTCACAGTAGGTATGGTGTTCTTTGGATGCAACTCAGCATTCTTTGTCCTCCAAACACGACAAGTTGAGTTTTTACCAAAAAGTTATATTTTGGTTTCATCTGACCATATGACATTCTCCCAATCTTCTTCTGGATCATCCAAATGCTCTCTAGCAAACTTCAGATGGGCCTGGGCATGTACTGGCTTAAGCAGGGGGACACGTCTGGCACTGCAGGATTTGAGTCCCTGGCGGCGTAGTGTGTTACTGATGGTAGGCTTTGTTACTTTGGTCCCAGCTCTCTGCAGGTCATTCACTAGGTCCCCCTGTGTGGTTCTGGGATTTTTGCTCACTGTTCTTGTGATCATTTTGACCCCACGGGGTGAGATCTTGCGTGGAGCCCCAGATCGAGGGAGATTATCAGTGGTCTTGTATGTCTTCCATTTCCTATTTTTTGCTCCCACAGTTGATTTCTTCAAACCAAGCTGCTTACATATTGCAGATTCAGTCTTCCCAGCCTGGTGCAGGTCTACAATTGTGTTTCTGGTGTCCTTTGACAGCTCTTTGGTCTTGGTCATAGTGGAGATTGGAGTGTGACTGTTTGAGGTTGTGGACAGGTGTCTTTTATACTGATAACAAGTTCAAACAGGTGCCATTAATACAAGTAACAAGTGGAGGACATAGCAGCCTCTTAAAAAATAAGTTACAGGTCTGTGAGAGCCAGAAATCTTGCTTGTTTATAGGTGACCAAATACTTATTTTCCACCATAATTTGCAAATAAATTCATTAAAAATCCTACAATGTGATTTTCTGAATTTTTTTTTCTCATTTTGTCTGTCATAGTTGATGTGTTCCTATGATGAAAATTACAGGCCGTTCTCATCTTTTTAAGTGGGAGAATTTGCACAATTGGTGGCTGACTAAATACTTTTTTTGCCCCACTGTACAAGCCCTGAACCAACAATGCAGTTTTAAGAAAAAAATAAGTGTTAAGTAAAAAATAGGTGAGTAACAAATAATTAAAGAGCAGCAGTAAAATAACAATAGTGAGGCTGTATAAAATGTCAGTGAAGACACTTGCCAATTGGTAAGCACATGCTCAGAGTACACGTCCTGAAAACCCGTCTGACCCTGCGGCCTTGTGAATGTTGACCTGTTTAAAGGTCTTACTCACATTGGCTGTGGAGAGCGTGATGACGCAGTCGTCCGGAACAGCTAATGCTCTATTGTATGCTTCAGTGTTATTTGCCTCGAAGCAAGCATAGAAGTAATTCAGCTCATCTGGTAGGTTCGTGTCAATGGACAGCTCTCGGCTGTGCTTCCCTTTGTAGTCTGTAATAGTTTGCAAGCCCTGCCACATCTGACGAGCATCGGAGACGGTGTAGTACGATTCAAGCCTGTTTGATGGTTTGTCGGAGGTCATAGTGGGATTTCTTAAAAGCTTCCGGATTAGAGTCCCGCTCCTTGAAAGCGGCAGCTCTACCTTTTAGCTCAGTGAGGATGTTGCCTGTAATCCATGGCTTTTGGTTGGGGTATGTACGTACTAGAGGTCGACCGATTATGATTTTTCAACGCCGATGCCGATTATTGGAGGACCATAAAAGCCGATACCGATTAAACGGCCATTTTTTTTTTTTTTTTTTGTAAAAATGAGAATTACAACAATACTGAATGAACACTTATTTTAACTTAATATAATACATCAATAAAATCTATTTAGCCTCAAGTAAATAATGAAACATGTTCAATTTGGTTTAAATAATGCAAAAACAAAGTGTTGGAGAAGAAAGTAAAAGTGCAATATGTTCCATGTAAAATATGTGCCATGGAAGAAAGCTAACGTTTCAGTTCCTTGCTCAGAACATGAGAACATATGTAAGCTGGTGGTTCCTTTTAACATGAGTCTTCAATATTCCCAGGTAAGAAGTTTTAGGTTGTAGTTATTATAGGAATTATAGGACTATTTCCCTCTATACCATTTGTATTTGATTAACCTTTGACTATTGGATGTTCTTATAGGCACTTAAGTATTGCCAGTGTAACAGTATAGCTTCCGTCCCTCTCCTCGCTCCTCCCTGGGCTCGAACCAGGAACACATCGACAATTAGCGCGCGCTAACTAGCTAGCCATTTCACTTCGGTTACACAAGCCTCATCTCGGGAGTTGATAGGCTTGAAGTCATAAACAGCGCAATGCTAAGTGGCGTGCCGTGGGCCTGAGGCCTGGGCCTTCAGTGAGGTCCTACACAGTCCCACCCAAATTAATCCACCTCTTATTACCATCATTATGATGCCATGGCTCTAGACACTATACATTTAGACAGAAACGCAGTATAACCAGGCGTTGCGTCACCTTGAAATTGACATTTTTATTCAGAGAATTGCAGGGGAAGAGTACAATACCTTTTCATTGTGCAGCTCCCGTTGCCCTGCACGCTTGTTCGATGAGCTGTAGATCCACTCGGGTGTCCCCAAAAGTTTTCAAAAGCACCATTGCTTGTAAGTGCCCAGCCGTACTTTGGTGTCTCGTTGCTGCCTTGGTTAGACAACTCAAGTTTGCAAAGCTAGTGTGGCTCCAAACACCAAATTGATCACTTGCAAATAATAGGCATTCCCAGCAGTACAGTTTGCAGTGCTTCTCGGAGCCTGTGAGCCATTGATAGCGCTCGTAGTTGGAACTTTGAAAGTGGCGAACGAACCCCTTTCCCGCCTGTGACAGGCTTTGTAGCGTCGGCGTCGGGCGACCTCTCCTGACAATGTCTAACTTTTCTTGAAAAGTTTGTCTTGAGAATGGCGTTATAATTATATCCTCGACCAAATCGATATCGTCTCCTCCTTCCGCCATTGTGGGTTGAAAAAACAGCTTAGTAGTACGCAAATTAATTTGTTTATCAAATTCCTAGTTTCCTAGTTCTGAGGTTCTGCATAGACCTGCCCGTATAGGACCTGCCTCTCAATATTGGTAATCCAATCAAAAGACGTGCACGCACTACGCCTGCTAGCTGGCTCCTGTGTAACACTGGAGCCAGCCAGCAGGCGTACAATAGCCAACTCTAAAGCTGATTGGTTGACACAAAATTTTCATTTCCATTCACTTTAAGCTACAAGCGCCCGCATTGTTGATTCTGAAGGCCTGAGGGCAGATTTTAGACCCCTGGCAACACATGATGGCTGAATATGATTGGATAAAAGATCTAACATAAAGACCAGCCCTCCAAATCTCAACCTGGGGCTGGAAGCAGTGCAACCAAGAGGAAAGCTATGAAATGAAGAGTATAACTCTTACTCTGGGTAATAATTTAATACATATTTGTGGGAAAATATATATATTTTTAATTATATTCTGATGATGTTTTAGGTCAGCAGAGAAGGCCTTGCTGGCCCTGACGGCCCATCACTGGCAATGCTTTGACGCACAACGAAGAGCTGCTGGCAAAACGCACGAAAGTGCTGTTTGAATGAATGTTTACGCGCCTGCTTCTGCCTACCACCGCTCAGTCAGATACTTGTATGCTCCGCCAGATTATATGCAACGCAGGACACGCTAGATAATATCTAGTAATATCATCAACCATGTGTAGTTATCTAGTGATTATGATTGATTGTTTTTTATAAGATAAATTTAATGCTAGCTAGCAACTTACCCTTGCTTACTGCATTCGCGTAACTCCTTGTGGAGTTACGAGAGAGAGGCAGGTCGTTATTGCGTTGGACTAGTTAAGGTTGCAAGTTTGGATCCCCCGAGCTGACAAGGTGAAAATATGTCGTTCTGCCCCTAAACCAGGCAGTTAACCCACTGTTCCTAGGCCGTCATTGAAAATAAGAATGTGTTCTTAACTGACTTGCCTAGTTAAATAAAGATTAAATAAAGGTGTTTAAAAAAAAATCTAAAAAATACCGATTCCCGATTGTTATGAAAACTTGAAATTGGCCCTAATTAATCGGCCATTCCGATTAATCGGTCGACCTCTAGTACGTACAGTCACTGTGGGAACGACGTCATCAATGCACTTATTGATGAAGCCAGTGACTGAAGAATCGGAAGAAAGGCGGAACATATTCCAGTCTATGCTAGCAAAACAGTCCTGTAGCTTAGCATCTGCCTCATCTGACCACTTTTTTATTGATCTAGTCATTGGTGCTTTCTGCTTTAATTTTTGCTTGTATGCAGGAATGAGGAAGATAGAATTTTGGTCAGATTTGCCAAATGGAGGGTGAGTGTGAGCTTTTTTTTCTTCTTTTCTACCAGCACATTTAACATGCTGGTAGAAATTAGGTGAAACAGATGTAATTTTCCCTGCATTAAAGTTCCCAGCCACTAGGAGCGCTGCCTCAGGATGAGCGTCTTCCTATTTGCCTTTGGCCATATACAGCTCATTGAGTGCGGTCTTAGCGACAGCATCAGTTTGTGGTGGTAAATAGACAGCTACGAAGAATATAGATGAAAACTCTCTTTGTAAATAATGTGGTCTACATCCACCCCTTGTCTTACCAGGCTGTTCTATCCTGCAGAAAAAGTGTAAAACTCGCCAGCTGTATATTATTGATGTCGTTGTTCAGCCATGACTCGGTAAACATAAGATATTACAGTTTTTAATGTCCCGTTGGTAGGATATACATGCTCGAAATTGGTCTATTTTATTATCCAGTGATTGTATGTTGGCTAATAGGACCAACCCACTCGGCTTCTGATCCTTACAAGGCACCCAGACCTACGTCCCCAATATCGCCACCTCTTTGTCCTGCGAAATACGGGGACAAGGGCCTTGTCGGATGTCTGGAGTAAATCCTTTGCGTCCGAATCGTTACAGAAAAAATCTTCTTCCAGTACGAGGTGAGTAATCGAGAAGCTATTTTCGGTCATAAGAGACCGTGGCGGAAACATTATGTACAATATAAGTTACAAATAACGTGAAAAAATACACACAATAGCACAATTGGTTAGGGGACCGTAAAACAGCAAACCATCCCCTCCGGCGCCATCAGTAAGTAGTCGTAGCAGTGTCTCATAGCTTTGTAGAGATTTACTCACGCTAGCATCTGTCGCTTGGCTTAATACTGGGCCTCATGGGCAGTGTGCTGTATCACGTGACCAGGAAGTAGGAACGAAAAAGTTTGGAGTGGCAATACAATGCTTCAGTGTTTATGTATTTTTAAAACACTTATCTTGACATTTTATACTTTTAAGACAATTTTATCAGAATCAAAATCACCTTTATTCGTCAAGTACATTTACACGCACTCTGAATTTTACTTGGTAATATGGTTCTGCTATTTACAGATAGCAGATAGGGTTCAAGTCAGGGCTCTGCCCCGGCTACTCAAGGGCATTCAGAGACTTGTCCCGAAGCCACTCCTGTGTTGTCTTAGCTGTGTGCTTAGGGTCGTTGTCCTGTTGGAATGTGATCCTTTGCCCCAATCTGAGGTCCTGTGCGCTCTGGAGCAGGTTTTACTCAAGGATCTCTCTGTATTTAGCTTCTTTCCCTCGATCCTGACTAGTCTCCTAGTCCCTGCTGCTTTAAAACAACCCCACAGCATGATGCTGCCTCCACATAGAAACATAGAAACACAAAACATAGAAAACAAAACATAGAATGCCCAGCCCAAATCACACCCTGACCAAACCAAATAGAGACATAAAAAGGCTCTCTAAGGTCAGGGCGTGACAATAGCCATGTATTGCTACCACTCTATCATCAAAGGTATTATCTAAGTGAGTGTCAGAATATGAATGTGAAAAGTGAGAATATGAATATGAAAAGTAAGATTGTCAGAATATGAATGTCATCTGTTACAAGGAAGTTATTGACTTCATGAACTTTGTTTCTTAGGCTACATATGTTAATATGGGCTGTTTTTAGCACTTTTCTCTGTTAATTCATTGTTTTTAATGCTTTACTGGGAAGCTTATCAGAAGGAGACTTGCTCATGTTATTTTTATTGGAGCTGACAGTGGACTTCCTACTAGGGCACACCGCCTCAGTGCTAACAGTGTAACTCTGGTTCATAGGCACATGATTACTGCATACAATAACTGTAGGATCAACAGAGATATTCAGGGCAGTTAGGGGGACATAAGTTAAGTTACTTACATTTTGTGTGCCAACACCCTGGGATAATGTACATTTGATGCAGCATAATTACAACTCATTGTCACAATGGTAGGGATTAACTGAGCTGGTTTTGGGTCATTGAGACTTCGTCATTTCTGTAGAGTACCTTTTGTTTCCAGAAGTTGTCAAAGTTATCTATAAAAGTGATTCCAACAGAGCTACAGGTTGTAGCTACAGGTTGTAAGTCCTAGTCTCCAGCATTGGAACAGAAGAGTACCTTGTGTGGTAGTCTCAGGTTGGACAACTCCAAAACATCTTGGTTCTGACACACACACACACACACACACACACAGAATGTAACCCCTGGCCTCCAACATGGGAACAGAAGAGGAATACCTGGTGCGGTAGTCTCAGGTTGGACTACTCCAAAACATCTTGGTTCTGACACACACAAACACACACACACACACACACACAGAATGTAACCCCTGGTCTCCAACATGGGAACAGAAGAGGAATAACTGGTCCGGTAGTCTCAGGTTGGACTACTCCAAAACATCTTGGTTCTGACACACACACACACAGAATGTAACCCCTGGTCTCCATGAGAACAGAAGAGGAATACCTGGTGCGGTAGTCTCAGGTTGGACTACTCCAAAACATCTTGGTTCTGACACACACACACACACACAGAATGTAACCCCTGGTCTCCATGGGAACAGAAGAGGAATACCTGGTGCGGTAGTCTCAGGTTGGACTACTCCAAAACATCTTGGTTCTGACACACACACACACAGAATGTAACCCCTGGTCTCCATGGGAACAGAAGAGGAATACCTGGTGCGGTAGTCTCAGGTTGGACTACTCCAAAACATCTTGGTTCTGACACACACACACACACACACATACACACACAGAATGTAACCCCTGGTCTCCAACATGGGAACAGAAGAGGAATACCTGGTGTGGTAGTCTCAGGTTGGACTACTCCAAAACATCTTGGTTCTGACACACACACACACACACAGAATGTAACCCCTGGTCTCCAACATGGGAACAGAAGAGGAATAACTGTTGCGCTAGTCTCAGGTTGGACTACTCCAAAACATCTTGGTTCTGACACACACACACACACACACACACAAATGCAAGCTTTGCAGCACTATCAACCCATTTACATACATCCCACACCCTAACCTCTGGATCATGAGAGAACCTTCATAAATCAGCAGAACGTTAATAATCAATTTATTGAGCCTTTATGTAGTGTCCTGTAATACTTAGTTTGAAGTGAGACACCTTCGGTCATTCATAAGTCATCCATAAAGACTCTATCGCATGACGCTGTACTTAATTTAAAGTCAGCCCCCTTTGATCATTTATATAACATCCATAAATGCCATATTTTATATGACGCTGCACTTACTATAAAGTCAGACCCATTTGTGACTCACCACCTGGATTCGGTCTTATGTAGCAAAATGTATTTATCATCATTAGTCATTTAGGTCAACATTGGATCATTCAGAGATCCTCACTGAACTTCTGGAGAGAGTTTGCTGCACTGAAAGTAAAGGGGCTGAATAATTTTGCACGCCCAATTTTTCAGTTTTTGATTTGTTAAAAAAGTTTGAAATATCCAATAAATGTCGTTCCACTTCATGATTGTGTCCCACTTGTTGTTGATTCTTCACAAACAAATACAGTTTTATATCTTTATGTTTGAAGCCTGAAATGTGGCAAAAGGTCGCAAAGTTCAAGGGGGCTGAATACTTTCGCAAGGCACTGTAGAAGTAAGTGTTGAAATAGGAATTGTTGAACTATGGATTCACATTTTATTTCTAAATACCTCTTTATTTAGGTTGATGGCATGACGTTGAAATAAGGATGTTTATTCAAACATACCTTTTTATGATAAACATTGATACAAGGTGAAATAAAATATGTCTAATCAAATATAAAATTCAACATGATATCAACCACCCAATGAAAAAGATTTGTAATGATTGTACGTGGAGTTTTTGAACACAATTTCAATATATATATATATAGATTGATTATATTGATTGATGTAACAACCTCTTAGTCAGGTTAAGTCATTGTATTTAAGTTTAAGTTTGACCCTAATTTAAAATGTTTACAATGCTGGTTGATATTAGATGAAAACAGTACTGGTTGATGACTTTTTGCACATAGATGCCACGTCACAATAGGTTGACAAATCACATTGGAACAACGTTGATTCAACCAGTGTGTGTCCAATGGGTGGCTAATTGAACTGTTTTAAAGGGAACTGGCAAATAGTTCTGTTAGATTCCCAACATGTCTCTTTGTTATCAACTGAGGACCATAAAACGCGTGTTTCCATTGGTTAACCATCTGTTTAGTGCTTACCCCACATGTTAGATTGTTGTCTGTAAATATATCCAGACTGGTGCAACATCATGTGTACAATTCCAAACAGAAACTCCATCACTCACACGCATCCCACAGTTGCTTTATATTATGTAAATAAACGAAACTGCATGACATATATCCAAATATCCAAGAGTATTACATTATAAAAATGAAATATCTAAGAGTAGTAGGGTAGTAGTTGGGGCGGCAGGGTAGCCTAGTGGTTAGAGCGTTGGACTAGTAACCGGAAGGTTGCGAGTTCAAACCCCCGAGCTGACAAGGTACAAATCTGTCGTTCTGCCCCTGAACAGGCAGTTAACCCACTGTTCCCAGGCCGTCATTGAAAATAAGAATTTGTTCTTAACTGACTTGCCTGGTTAAATAAAGGTAAAAAAAAAAAAAAAAAATAACCGAAGTACAGTAATTCCATTGAAACAACTGAAAAGCTTAGTACTAGTAAGTATTCTTAATTGGGGAAATAGCACAGAAAACGTACACACAACACTTTTAATGAAATCTTAAACTTAATATAAATCTCCACCCTTCTCTGAGAGATGTATCTGTGATGTTAGACCTTGTCTCACAGAGGCGTTGCTAACGCAAGAATGCAGCAATGAGCCCTGGCAGAACACTGGGGGTTACAAGAGGGGAACATAGGAGGGGGTCACATGTGTTTGACTTGTTGAACAGTAACTAGCCTTCTTCACAGCTCCTGATGGAAATGTCACAATGAGTGCCAGGGTTACTGGGGTCATTGACAGGACACAACACCAAGCTCTCTGGTGCTGGACAATCCCCACTCTAACGTATGTGTGTAAACTGCACACACACACACCAAACCCTGGGTTGGTGGGCACACATACACAAACACACAACACACACCAAACCTTGGGATAGTGGGTGCACACACACACACCTCATCACCGAATCAGGAACACTACACAAGGGGTATTCCTCTCAAACAAAGAAGTCCTTGATCTCAACCATAATGCACAGCACACTGGTGGACACAAGCTTTAGGTATGCCTTTTATGTGTGTCGTCTCTCTTTCTCTGTCCTTTGTGCTTCTTCTTTGCCCCAGTATTACCCTGGCCTTTCAGTCAGGAGAAACATACAATAATGTATTTTGTAGTAGAGCTAACAGCCATATTTGCAGTTTGAATTGGGTATTTATGCTTTGTCTGCTTTGGAGTGAGCTACCTTTTTCGGCACCTCTCTGTACAACATACAATCATGTTTATGCTGTAGATACCATATTCCCTTATAAAGATGAAGGCTAACACTTTTCTGACATTGTCTCCTTTGTCAGAGCATTGACGTTGTAGAGTTAAAGCTGAATGCTACTCAGTTGACAAGTCACGTGTGTGTGTGTGTGTGTGTGTGTGTGTGTGTGTGTGTGTGTGTGTGTGTGTGTGTGTGTGTGTGTGTGTGTGTGTGTGTGTGTGTGTGTGGGTCTGTGTGTGTCTGTGTGTGCATCTGTGTGTCTGTGTGTGTCTGTGTGTGCATCTGTGTGTCAGTTATTGAGAAAAAGAGCATGTGTTTAGACATAATTTTCAAGATACTCATGTGGATGAAAATATTTAATTAATTGTTTAAGTGTTAATGACAGACAATTTAATTAGGGAGACTCTTGTGGTGTTGCCATCTGGAGCTTTGTGGAAAAGGCTGAGCCAGCATAGGATTTGGCAGTGGCAGCATTTTTCATGACTTAGGCCTAGTTCTTATATGGACCATGTTACACTTTCCACTTCAATGCAAAAAGCCTTCATAAGTACATAAAAAAAGAGCATGTTCGATATAGTGCCAAATAATGCTTGTAACCATAGTGTAACCCTTTTTGGTGCTTTAAAGAACCCTTTTTTGATGGTTCTATAAAGAACCATGCTCACATGGTTCGAAATGGAACTGTTATGGTGCTATAAAGAACCTTTTCCAGGGTTCTGTAAAGAACAATTTTAAAAAAAAATGGTTCTGTAAAGCACCAAATAGGGTTCCGATTGTTACAAGCTTTTTGGTGCTATATAGAACCCTTTATAGAACCTTTATGGAGAAAGGTTCTTTATATAACCATTCTCAATCTCAAAGGTTCTACAAAGAACCGTATGAAAAACCATATAGGGTTATTTTTTTGGTTAGTCATATTATATTGTTATAATTCAATAGGTATTACTGTTGACGCACCAGTCCGTCACACAGTGACGTCATTTTGAATATTGAATGGCTCCCGTGTGTTTATGCTAGATACTTCGCGTGTTTTGTAATGGCTGCAGCTCAATCCCCTCTTTCCACCGATATAAAGTTAGCACTTTTTAAAATATATATCTCTCAGATATAGGACAGACACTTCAAAACCTTATTCCTTATGATTTATTTGGTGACTGTCTGTTTTGCCATGTATAAAAATGTGTTAATCAGTGTGTTTTCTAATCAAATAATTGTTTCATATATATATTATTTTTTATACCTACAGGGTTCCTAAAATTCTAAATCAAATAGCTAAATTAATAATGTCATATGTTAGCTTAGAAGGTTTTGCGACCTACAGCGATTATTGACAAGTTGAATCGGGTGCTCAGGAATAGCTGTGGGTCCCTGAGGAGAGAATTGAGGACCACTGATTGACACAAGGCCATACGTGAGTCTTTCACACAATACTGTCACTGGCTATAACATTTTTAACATGCAACAGTGTAACATAATGGTATAACATTAGATATACTGGATTGACACTTTCACTCATGGTTGCACAAAAAGGCGTCACTACAGACCCTTGTTCAAACCTGGGCTGTATCACAACCGGCCGTGATCGGGAGTCCCATAGGGCGGCGCACAATTGGCCCAACGTCATCCGGGTTATTGGAGGGTTTGGCTGGGGTAGTCCGTCATTGTAAAATAAGAATTTGTTCTGAACTGACTTGCCAAGTTAAATAAAGGTTTCAAAAAATGATAAATAAATAAATTGTTCCAAATGAAGGGTTTCCATGTGGCTCCTCCAGTGGTTAGATATGTTGGTTGCCATCTAAAAATGAGCCCTTTTTTTCAAGACGTCACAAAATTACAATACATCCAAATAAATGTAAAATGGGCTCTCGGTTTCAAAACAACATATTTTCAATTGCAAGTCAGTTCAGAGACATTAGACTGCGGGCCACACACACACACACACACACACACACACACACACACACACACACACACACACACACACACACACACTGGAGATTCTATATACTGGAGCGGGGGACTGCCAGGATTGTGTTTTAATGACAGACGATGCTTGAGAGCTGGCAGGAAATGGAGAAGGGGAAAGTTTCATGACCTCACAGTCTATTTAATATGGGGGGGCTAAAGCTTCTGGAGCCGTTCTGTAGCCGGAGAAGGGAAGGGAAACGAAATGCGGGAAAGGAATGATTGGAAACAGACCCACCCAGTAGTGTAAAAGAGAGTGTGTGTGAGTGTGTGTGTGTGTGTGTGTGTGTGTGTGTGTGTGTGTGTGTGTGTGTGTGTTTGCACGTGCATGTCTGTCCGTTTGTCTGCATTTCTGAATGTCTGTCTGTCTGTCTGCTTGTCTAAGAAACAGACCCACCCAGTAGTGTAAAAGAGAGTGTGTGTGAGTGTGTGTGTGTGTGTGTGTGTGTGTGTGTGTGTGTGTGTGTGTGTGTGTGTGTGTGTGTGTGTGTGTGTGTGTGTGTGTGTGTGTGTGTGTGTGTGTGTTTGCACGTGCATGTCTGTCCGTTTGTCTGCATTTCTGAATGTCTGTCTGTCTGTCTGCTTGTCTAAGAAACATTTCCAAATGCTCCTGTGATACAAATGACAACATGCTTACAACATTAAGACACATTTGTATTTATTTAAACACTTATACCATCTCCCTCCTCTACGATATCAAAGCACAAACCCTAATAAGGCCGTATTGATCTCGCTGTGAATAATGTATCCTCTCTGGTTATACCGGTCTTTGCTTGTAGGTCTAAACCACCCAGAGTGATTGTTTAACAGCTAAGTATAGACACCCCCTCAGTGCCCTGATGTCTGTCTTTGTATTGTAGACCACCTGTAGTCCAATGATAATTTGAGGACTGTTGTTAATTGCCCTTTGCTCTCACTCTGCGAAAGTGCGCTGATGCCCCCATCCACATTGACGGGGCTTTAGTGGAGCAGGATGAGACCTTCAAGTTTCTTGGTGTCCACATAACCACATGTAACATATAGATTTTCATCGGTAGACGCATTAAAAGTCCCAATGCAAAGTTACACCTCACTTTTCTATTTCTCGAGTTATTACATAAAACGAATCAGAATTCCAAAAGTCATGCCGGAAAATGTATTTGAGGTGTGTGACATAAATGGAGGACCCGGCAAGCCAGCCTATTCCCTATAATGTAAACTCCAACCAAAATAACGCACGACTAATAGTATGAATGACATTTTCAGCCAATAAGCAAATGCTTTATGAATGTATTATTACAAACCAGCTTGCAAGGTTGCTAGCCAACTAGCCTAATAACGTTAGCCCAACCAGCTTGCAAGGTTGCTAGCCAACTAGCCTAATAACGTTAGCACAACCAGCTTGCTAACATTACGTGACCGCATGAGTCAGCCGGTTGCTATCAAAATCTAGCTTACAGCTTTAATATTGCAGATAGATTGTGGCTTCCATCAATGTAATTGTCTGCATAATTTCCAATCTCACATGTATATTTTTTTGTATATATATATATATATATATACTGTATATACACTACCTTTCAAAAGTTTGGGTTCACTTAGAAATGTCCATGTTTTCCATGAAAACATACATGAAATTAGTTGCAAAATAAATAGGAAATATAGTCAGGACAAGGTTATAATATAGTCAAGACAAGGTTGACAAGGTTATAAATAATGATTTTTAATTTAAATTATAATTGTGTCCTTCAAACTTTGCCTTTGCAGACCTTTGGCATTCTAGTTGTCAATTTGTTGAGGTAATCTGAAGAGATTTCACCCCATGCTTCCTGAAGCACCTCCCACAAGTTGGATTGGCTTGCTGGGAGCTTCTTACAGTGGTTCGTCCTTTACAAGTTGCAGCGTACTGCAGCACGGCTTGCGTGGTGCCGCAGAATTCTATTGCACATTATTTAAGTGCCATCCACTGGTACCATTAATGCTAGTTCGTGCTGGTTTGACCACCAGAGGGAATCTTTGAGAAGCATTTGATAGCCTTTAACTTCTCTAGGGTAGTGGGCAGCATTTGGAATTTTGGATAAAAAGCGTGCCCAAATTAAACTGCCTTCTACTCAGGCCCAGAAGATAGGATATGCATATAATGGTAGATTTGGATAGAAAACACTTTAAAGTTTCCAAAACTGTTAAAATAGTGTCTGTGAGTATAACAGAACTGATTTGGCAGGCGAAAACCTGAGAAAAATCCATTCAGGAAGTAGGATTTTTGTTGTTGTTGTAGTTTTCTATTCAATGCCATTACAGTATCCATTGACTTAGGACTCAAATTGCAGTTCCTATGCCTTCCACTAGATGTCAACAGTCATTAGAAATTGTTTCAGGCTTGTATTCTGAAAATGAGGGAGTAAGAACAGTCTGAATGAGTGGACCCTGCCGTGTCACAGAGCTTTTTCATGCGCATGACCGAGAGAGTGCCTTTCTTGTTTACCTTTTATATTGACAACGTTATTGTCCAGTTGAAATAGTATCGAATATTTAGGCTAAAAACAACCTGAGGGTTGAATATAAACATCGTTTGACATGTTTCTATGAACTTTACGGATACAATATGGATTTTTTTGTCTGCCTGTTGTGACTGCGTTTGAGCCTGTGGATTACTAAAGAAAACGCGTGAACAAAACAGAGGTTTTCGGATATAAAGAGAGACTTTATCGAACAAAAGGAACATTTATTGAATAAATGAATGTCTTCTGAGTGCAACCATATGAAGATCAAAGGTAAGTGATTAATTTTTATCTCTATTTCTGACTTGTGTAACTCTTCTACTTGGCTGGTTCCTGTTTGTAATGATTTGTCTGCTGGGCTATGTTCTCAAATAATTGTAAGGTATGCTTTCGCCGTAAAGCATTTTTGAAATCTGACACCGTGGTTGGATTCACAAGAAGTTAATCTTTAAACCTATGTAAAATAGTTGTATCTTTTCTGAATTCTTACAATGAGTATTTCTGTATTTGAATTTGGCACTCTGCAAAGGTATATTGTCCTGCTACAGTGGGGAGAACACGAATTTGATACACTGCCGATTTTGCAGGTTTTCCTACTTTCAAAGCATGTAGAGGTCTGTAATTTTTATCATATGTACACTTCAACTGTGAGAGACAGAATCTAAAACAAAAATCCAGGAAATTCCATTGTATGATTTTTAAGTAATAATTTGCATTTTATTGCATAACATAAGTATTTGATACATCAGAAAAGCAGAACTTAATATTTGGTACAGAAACCTTTGTTTGCAATTACAGAGATTATACGTTTCCTGTATTCTTGACCAGGTTTGCACACACTGCAGCAGGGATTTTGGCCCACTCCTCCATACAGACCTTCTCGACATCGGGGCTGTCGCTGGGCAATACGGACTTTCAGCTCCCTCCAAAGATATTGGGTTCAGGTCTGGAGACTGGCTAGGCCACTGGCTAGGCCACTGCTTCTTACGGAGCCACTCCTTAGTTGCCCTGGCTGTGTGTTTCGGGTCGTTGTCATGCTGGAAGACCCAGCCACGACCCATCTTCAATGCTCTTACTGAGGGAAGGAGGTTGTTGGCCAAGATCTCGCGATACATGGCCCCATCCATCCTCCCCTCAATACGGTGCAGTCGTTCTGTCCCCTTTGCAGAAAAGCATCCCCAAAGAATGATGTTTCCACCTCCATGCTTCACGGTTGGGATGGTGTTCTTGGGGTTGTACTCATCCTTCTTCTTCCTCCAAACACGGTGAGTGGAGTTTAGACCAAAAAGCTCTATTTTTGTCTCATCAGACCACATTACCTTCTCCCATTCCTCCTCTGGATCATCCAGATGGTCATTGGCAAACTTCAGATGGGCCTGGACATGCGCTGGCTTGAGCAGGGGGACCTTGCGTGCGCTGCAGGATTTTAATCCATGACGGCGTAGTGTGTTACTAATGGTTTTCTTTAAGACTGTGGTCCCAGCTCGTTTCAGGTCGTTGACCAGGTCCTGCCGTGTAGTTCTGGGCTGATCCCTCACCTTCCTCATGATCATTGATGCTCCACGAGGTGAGATCTTGCATGGAGCCCCAGACCGAGGGTGATTGACCGTCATCTTGAACTTCTTCCATTTTCTAATAATTGCGCCAACAGTTGTTGCCTTCTCACCAAGCTGCTTGCCTATTGTCCTGTAGCCCATCCCAGCCTTGTGTATGTCTATCATTTTATCCCTGATGTCCTTACACAGCTCTCTGGTCTTGGCCATTGTGGAGAGGTTGGAGTCTGTTTGATTGAGTGTGTGGACAGGTGTCTTTTATACAGGTAACGAGTTCAAACAGGTGCAGTTAATACAGATAATGAGTGGAGAACAGGAGGGCTTCTTAAAGAAAAACTGTCTGTGAGAGCCATAATTCTTACTGGTTGGTAGGTGATCAAATACTTTTGTCATGCAATAAAATGCAAATTAATTAATTATTAATTATTAAATTAATTAATTCTCTACGTGCTTTGTAAGTAGGAAAACCTGCAAAATCGGCAGTATCAAATACTTGTTCTCCCCACTGTATATTGTCCTCTCTAGGAGACAGAACGTGTCTCCTTCCTCAGCGGTATGA
Organism: Oncorhynchus clarkii lewisi; assembly: GCF_045791955.1. Taxonomy (NCBI): domain Eukaryota; kingdom Metazoa; phylum Chordata; class Actinopteri; order Salmoniformes; family Salmonidae; genus Oncorhynchus; species Oncorhynchus clarkii. The sequence goes on from NC_092174.1 coordinate 3,084,256, forward strand.
CTGCTGCGTCAAAGCTCGCTACATTGAATTATACATAATTTCAAAGAGATTGTTACAAACTGGATTACATTTAGTAACTTACTTTGAAGAGATGGTGATTGGGTCTAAATAGACTTTTGACATTTGGTCGAATTAATTCAGTGTACTTGTCTTTAACTGCCATTTCCCGAAAGTCAGACTCTTCCCACAAGCCAACAAATTTTTCTCAGCTTCAGAATCAAGATTATTTTAATCAAATGCGCCAAAAATGCATTTTACATATAGATTTTACAGATAGAAAGATGTCAAAAGTATTTATCCACAGTCTGCTCTGGACAAGTCTGGTCATAGAGTGTCTTAACAAAATGAACAATGTGAATTTAAGAGATGTTAAAGTTATGAACATTAGCTTATTTCCCAAATATTCTAGTTTAAGAATGATCAAGAATGAAAGTCTATATCCTAAGCTTAGGCATACACTATTCTCAATCACAGCTTTATGAGAAAACAAACAATATAATTTATTTACTATTATTTTATGAGGCAAATGAAGCTATTATTATCCACTTCTGAAGATAGGAGACTGCTTAGATCCAGCCCATGATATATAACCTAACTCACTAAAACTCTGTTTATACCTGGTGCTAACATGGGTCCTTTATCCTGATCTTGTCTACATTCTGATTGTGCCCACATTTCCAGTAATGTGTCTACACACATTATCCATCCACTGTTATCCATCCACTGTGTCTGCATTGTGACCAGACTCCTGGTCATTTCGTTTATGCAAATTATTTCACAGCTACTCTATCAAACATAATATGTATTTATTTATTGTATGAAACCTATTTATGTAATCAGTCAGTTGTGCCACCAGTCAAGGATTTTAGAGGGCGTAATAATTATGATTTAAATGGTTTCTTTGTCCAGATCTTTCTACACTTGTAAGATATCCAGACACAATGCATGTCTGACTACCTCCGGAGGTGGGCAGGAGGATCGGATCACAGTTTGATTGTGCCCACATGTTTAGACAGGTGTAGACAATCAGAATGTGGACTAGATCAGGACAAAGGATGCAAGTTAGAACCAGGTATAAACAGGGTTTATGTCACTGCTCCATAATTTGCGCGCCACACACACACACAAACCTGTTCAATGCTGAAGCTCCTCCACCAGAAATAAATATTAGAAAATATTTGCCTGTACTTAGTCTCTGCCCAGGCTGTCAACAACCTTATCTTTCATCATTATTCTTCAAGTTGTAGCATTTAGATTTCGCTGAGCAAATGTTTTTTGCTTGGCCAATAGGGGATGATACCGTCGTATATCACAATGTTTTATGGGTACATAATCACGATAGGACAAAGGTTGACATCACCCAACTGTAATCAACTGTCTGGTCTCATTTTCACAGCTGTAAATCTGAACTGTACATCTGACCATGCAGACACCAGTGGTTCTAACCAGAACTTTTTTGTCAAATTTAACAATGACAAAACATGGTTCAATGCTGAACTCAGAGCCCTGTGCTCAGCCAAAGAGGGGGCACATAGGAGCAACAACAAAGAGGCCTATAGAACTGCTAACAGCTGCTCAACAAGGGGATTAAAGTGGCCAAAAGTCATTACAAGGAGTGGCTAGAACAATAATTTGAGCGCAACGACAGCTCATCTGTCTGAAAGGGTCTCCAGCAGATCACAAACTACAAACAAAAGACCCCCCAGGCACTAGACGACCCACTACTGTCAAACCAGCTGGACGAATTCTACTGTCGTTTTGAATCTCAAAATGCCCTCAGCCATCAAGAGTTTCTTCTCTGCCATCTTGCCCCTCAGCTGACAATACTTTCAGCCATCAGGACTCTACACCCTTCCTCCAACCCCCTCACTCCCTCCCTCCCCCTTCCCCCTTCCCTCCCTCCTTACCCCCGCCTACCCCAGGCTGCCCACCCACCCCATCGTCATCACAGAACAGGAGGTGAACAAGCTCTTCAAGAAGCAAAACAGCAGGACGGTTGCAAGCCCAGACCGGGTCTCCTCAGCCACACTAAAGCACTGCATTGACCAGTTTTACCCTGTTTTCACGGGCATATTCAATCAGACTCTGGAACTATGCACTGTACCTGCCTGCTTCAATTGCTTCACCATCATCCCCGTCCCGAAGAAACAAAAGGTAACCAACCGCCTGAATAACTCCAGACCTGTAGCGCTCACCTCGGTCATCATGAAAACCTTTAAGCACCTTGTCCTGTCCCATCTCAAAACCACCACTTGACCCCATGCAGTTAGCCGACAGAGCCAGTTAGTCTGTGGATGACGCTGTCCACATGGGCCTTCACTACATTCTCCAACACCTCAACAACGCAAGGACATACGTGAGAATAATATTTGTGGAATTTAGCTCAGCCTTCAACACAATCATTCTGGAACTGCTACAGCACAAAGTTCCCAGCTGAAAGTATTTGACTCTATCTGTCGGTGGATCACCAACTTCCTAACCAACAGGACACAGCACGTTAAAGATGTGGAAACATATTTCAGACTCCATATCTCTCAACACGGGGGCACCGCAGGGTTGCATGCTCTCCCCCCTCTTCTACTCACTCTACATCAATGCCTGCACCTCCAACGACGCATCTGTCAAACTCCTCAGGTTCGCTGATGACACCAACCTGGTCGGTCTCATCTCCGACGGCTACGAGTCCATGTTCTAATTTTATTTATTTATTTAACCTTTATTTAATTACGCAAGTCAGTTAAGAACAAATTCTTATTTACAATGACAGCCTACAAAAAGGCAAAATACCTCCTGCGGGGACGGGGGCTGGGATTAAATAAAAAATAAATAATAATAAAAACATATAAATATAGGACAAAACACACACATGTATCTTGGAGAGGTTCACCGTCTGGTGCAGTTGCAACAACCTGGAACTCAACACAGTCAAAACCGTAGAGATGGTGGTTGACTTCGAGATTGATAATTCCGCCGTCAGCATGGCCAAGTCATTTAAATTCCTGAGGACCATCATCTCCCACAAACTCAAGTGGGAGGAAAACATCACAGCAGTGACCAAGAAGGCTCGACAGAGGATGTACTATCTGCACCAGCTGAGGAAACTCAAACTCCAACTGATTCGGTTCTACATGTCCATCACTGTCTGGTTTGGGTCCTGGCAAACTGCAGCGCATTGTCCGGACTTCGGAGAAGGTCATCGGCTGTCACCTGCCCACCATCAAGGACCTGCACGCCTCCAGTGCAAGGAAGCGTGCAGGTAAGATCATCGCCGTCCCTGCCCATCCTGGACACCCCATGATTTCAAAACTCTGCTCTGGCAGATGATTTAGGTCAATCATGACCAAAACTTCCCGCCACCTCAATTGGGCTGATTACTGCACCTTGTCATCAATGAGCTCAAATACTAATCTACACTACTGCATTTGGACTATGTACACCTCCGCACAACACTGTATATGCACTGCAGTGGGAGCTGGTGGGGGGGGGGGGCTATAGGAGGACATGCTCATTGTGATGGCTAGACTGAAATAAATGGAACGGAGTCAAACGTAGTTTCCATATGTTTCATACAGTTCCATTTATTCCTATCCAGCTATTAAAATGAGCCTGTCCTTCTATAGCTCCTCCTACCAGCCTCCACTGATGCGCTGTATATATTTGCCATGGCAGCATCCTTCCCTCTGCATATATAGATATTTCTCCTCTGTAAATTGTACTGTATATTCCTACTGCAATCAGCCTAAACTCCAGAGTTATGTTTAGTGTGCCAATATTGTAGTGGACTGTAGTGGACTCAAGGTACTTCATGTCTGTCAAATCTATTTTGCCCATACATACAGTATATCAGGACTGGAATCTATCCAAGGTGTAAATTGTGTGTGGATGAAATGGGGGTGGTTCAGTCACAAAAAAATCTCCCGCTTACTATTTTCTGTATTCACTATGCCCAAGGCTATAAATTCATACTGCCAGCGGGCGAATGGAGTTTACCGTTCAAGACTGGTAGCCCCGAATCATAGGACCGATGTAAGCCCTTGGCAGTCCGCTTTTGCATCTCTGGCATTTAGCCTCCAGTCCGAGGACAGCTACAGTATAAGCCCTAGGCAAGCCATCTAGCCATGAGGTAATTTGAAAGCCAATACCAAATAATTTCTCTGATCTCAAATTCGGCCTACCACCTTCAAGTTACCTACTGTCAGCCAGAAGATGTAAGCTGTTTTTGTTGTTCCTATCAATACTTTACATTTGTTGTGATTTTACATTTTTAAATGTTTTTGTCAATTTGAAAACATAATACAACCACACATGTGGACATAATGCATTTACAATCATTGAGGATGACCCAAAAATGTTATAGAACTACTACTAATAATTTACAGTTGAAATATATTTATGCCTCAAAATAGCATACATTTTGCCATTGATTTAATGTAGGCTACTACAGTTGAAGTTCGGAAGTTTACATACACCTTAGCCAAATACATTTAAACTCAGTTTTTCACAATTTCTGACATTTAATCCTAGTAAAAATTCCCTGTCTTTCTTAGGTCAGTTAGGATCACTGCTTTATTTTAAGAATGTGAAATATCAGAATAATAGTAGAGAGAATGATTTATTTCAGCTTTTATTTCTTTCAACACATTCCCAGCGAGTCAGAAGTTTACATACACTCAATTAGTATTTGGTAGCATTGCCTTTAAATTGTTTAAACTTGGATCAAACGTGTTGGGTAGCCATCCACAAGCTTCCCACAATATGTTGGGTGAATTTTGGCCCATTCCTCCTGACAGAGCTGGTGTAACTGAGTCAGGTTTGTAGGCCTCCTTGCTCGCCTATGCTTTTTCAGTTCTGCCCACAAATTTTGTATGGGATTGAGGTCAGGGCTTTGTGATGGACACTCCAATACCTTGACTTTGTTGTCCTTAAGCCAGTTTGCCACAACTTTGGGGTCATTGTCCATTTGGAAGACCCATTTGCGACCAAGCTTTAACTTTCTGACTGATGTCTTGAGATGTTGTTTCAATATATCCACATCATTTTTCTCCCTCATGATGCCATCTATTTTGTGAAGTGCGCCAGTCCTTCCTGCAGCAAAGCACCCCCACAACATGATGCTGCCACCACCGTGTTTCACGGTTGGGATGGTGTTCTTCGGCTTGCAAGCGGCCCCCTTTTTCCTCCAAACATAACAATGGTCATTGTGGCCAAATAGTTATATTTTTGTTTCATCAGACCAGAGGACATTTCTCCAAAAAGTCTGATCTTTGTCCCCATGTGCAGTTGCAAACCGTAGTCTGACTTTGTGATGGTGTTTTGGAGCAGTGGCTTCTTCCTTGCTGAGCGGCCTTTCAGGTTAAGTCGATATAGGACTTGTTTTACTGTGGATATAGATATTTTTGTACCTGTTTCCTCCAGCATCTTCACAAGGTCATTTGCTGTTGTTCTGGGATTGAGTTGCACTCTTCACATCAAAGTATGTTCATCTCTTGGAGAAATAACGCGTCTCCTTCCTGAGCGGTATGACGGCTGCGTGGTCCCATGGTGTTTATACTTGCGTACTATTGTTTGTACAGATGAACGTGGTACCTTCAAGCATTTGGAAATTGCTCCCAAGGATGAACCAGACTTGTGGAGGTCTATACATTTTTTTTTGAGGTACAGGCTGATTTCTTTTGATTTTCTCATGATTTCAAGCAAAGAGGCACTGAGTTTGAAGGTAGGCCTTGAAATGCATCCACATGTACACCTCCAATGATGTCAATTAGCCTATCAGAAGCTTCTAAAACCATGACATCATTTTCTGGAATTTTCCAAGCTGTTTAAAAGGCACAGTCAACTCAGTGTATGTAATCTTCTCACCCACTGGAATTGTGATACAGTGAATTTTCAGTGAAATAATCTGTCTGTAAACAATTGATGGAAAAATTACCAAGTAGATGTGCTAACCGACTTGCCAAAACTATAGTTTGTTAACAAGAAATGTGTGGAGTGGTTGAAAACAAGTTTTAATGACTCCAACCTAAGTGTATGTAAACTTCCGACTTCAACTGTTTATATTTGACACAATTAAAACGCTTCCTTTCTAGCAATAAATGTCACTCACTCACTACACCGCCTCACCCACTTGAAGAAAGGGGTTGATCACTACGTGTCATAGGTGGCAGCACCTCTTAACCCCACAGAAGAAGCCGAAAAGCCTCACAGGAAGTTCTTTATTACCATCCTCCATTGAGTTTTGAAATCTGTCTTTGATACTTGATAGCTAATATCCAGTAGCTTTTGGTAAATAAAATTCACAGGCTTTTGGAACTAAAGAACAGTTTAATTGTTTTCATTTATCACTGCCGAAAGTTTGGAAATACCGAGAAATAATACACTAGTGGCACATGGTGCACCAATTCGCTAACCTGAATTTTGAATCATGCATACAGTGGATCATTTGTGGGAGACAACAGACCTCATTAGCTATCTAGCTAGTTGTTTTTTTTATTTTTAAAACCAATGTGTTTGAAAATGTTTCTCGTTTCTAGTTCTCATCTGTTCATGCACCAGATGGGAATGCAAAGTTTGTTTGCTCAAGTAAGTAATATTACTGCGTTCCTTCATTTGTGAGTAGTTTTATTGTGTAACGTTAACATCAACGAGGACAATAATGCAAGCTAGCAAGCCTAGATAGGTAGTTAACATTACTTTGCTAGCTTGCTAACTTTAGCTAGCTAGCTTAACAGAAACATGAACTTGACCGTTGCTAGCTAGCCTAATTATGATTGTGTCCTTGCTAGCCACATTACTTAGCTACCTTATTAACATTTGATGGTTTGCTAATTATCCAAATTGACTAACAGTAGATGTAACTATATTCACAGGAGAAAAAGCCCCTTTAGTCATGTAGCTAGCTAATCTGGTGTGTCTTTCCATTAGGGCAATGGCCAGCCCCAGCATCGTATTCACCACAGCACCATGTGGATGCGATAGTCATGGAGGTATGTATCGTTACATTCACTTAGCCCGGATGAGACTCTGCCTCTCTCTTATTTCTTGTACAGTATTTAATTCATTTCAATGTAACATGATTTTTTTCAAACAGGGCCAGGAGTGAGACACTCCATCGGTGCCAAGTTTGGGCCGCAGACATAAAGGTAAGAACATAACTGTTACCAACTTAAATGTAAATACTTATTGGAAATATCTGCCATCCGTCTTAGACCAGGCCTGGGTGAAGGCCTTCTCCAGAGCCCTCAAATTAAAAGCCCAATGAATACTCTCCTTTGTGTAATAATTGAACTCCCACCGCTTGTGGGACATTTATTTTGAAGGCACGTATAAATAACAACTGCACGAGGACAGACAGTGACTGACAGGCTGACACACACGTCACAGTAACAAATAGCAGCTAGCTAGACATTTTCTAAAAAATTAGTTTTTCAAAGATTTCAAAGAAAAGGAAAGTAGACAATGAATGTAGGGTGTTCCAGCAAGAGTAGACATTGAAATATTTATTTATTGAGGTATCAGGGAAAGCTGTGTGCTTAGTGTGCAAAGAGTGCCTCACTGTCTTGAAAGACTACAACTTATCCCGACACTTCCAGACGAAGCATGCAGAGAAATATAGGAATATGCCTTCTGAGCAGAGGGAAAGTGCATCAAAATAGTTGCTTTCTCAGTTTCTCAGTTCACAAAACTGCATTCAGCAAATGTCGGAATTGCGAGAGCTAGCTATGTACTGTCCCAAAAAATTGCTAAACATAGCAAGCCATTCGCTGAGGGCGAAATCATTAAAGAATGTTTCATTGACTCTGCAGCAATACTTTGCCCCAACAAGAAAGAACTGTTTGAAAATGTTTCCCTGTCAAGACGAACAGTGACATGGCATGTTGAGGACATCGCAGAGAATATGGAACAACAGTTGAAAGACAAGGGGAAGGATTTCACCTATTTCTTCTTGGCCCTGGATGAGAGCAGTGATGCACGTGACACGGCACAGTTGTTGATATTCTTACGAGGCATAACCCCAGACTTTGAAATTACAGAGGGGCTTGCTTCAGTGCAGTCAATGAAGGGCACAACCACAGGGAAAGATTTATTGGAGGAGGTTAAAAGTGTACGGCAAAGCTGGGACTAAGCTTTAAAAAGTGATCCAGTGTGACCACTGATCCAGTGTGACCAAACTTGACAGGAAGTACATTGGCCTTTTGAAAAGGATACAAGATCAAATAGCTGAGCTGAACCCAGATCAGAAAATGATTTTCCTGCATTGCATTATTCATCAGGAGATGCTTTGTAAATGTGTTCTGAAAATGAGCCATGTTGTGGAAGCAGTCACTAAAGTGGTAAACTACATCAGAGCAAAATCTTTAAACCACAGGCAGTTTACCTCATTGTTGGAGGAGACGGAGTTGGGTCATGCAGATCTCCCTTACCACACAAACCTGAGATGGCTGAGTTTGGGGAAGGTGTTTCAAAGGGTGTGGGACCTGAAGTCGGAGATTGCTGCGTTTTGGCAAATGGAAGGAAAATATGTGGATTTCCCTCAACTTCAAGTTAAAGAATGGTTGACTGATTTGGCCTTCACTGCGTACATCATGGCCCTCATGAATGAACTGAATTCCAAACTACAAGGGAAGGGCCTTTTTCCACATCAGACGTACAGCCTTGTCAAAGCCTTCAAGGAAAAATGACTCCTCCTGACCCGCCAAGTAGAAGCCAACAATCTCACCCACCTTTCGACAGTATATTCCCTATCAGATGACCAGCATGAGAACTATACATCGCTTCTCCGTTCTTTGAACGGTGAGTTTTCTCATCTTTTTGAGGATTTCAAAGTGTTGGAAAATGACATGCTGTTGGTTTCCTCTCCTTTCACCTTCAATGTGGATAACGCTCCCTCTGACCTGCAACTTGAGCTTATCGATCTTCAGTCTGATGCATTCATTTAAAACAATGTCACTGACCAGGTTCTATGCATCTCTCAATTAACAAAACTTTCCAAAGATTACGAATCATGTTCAGAAGATCTTTGGGTCAACCTATGTATGTGAACATACATTTTCAGTGATGAAATATAACAAGTCAAAGCACAGATCATCTCTTACTGACCCTCACCTCACAGCAATCATGCATATAGCAACGTCAGAAACTATACGCTCTCTCTTTCTTGTGTTTTTGTGCATACCCTTAAAAGTTCTGTCTGTGGTGCTGAATGCAGTGTACTTTTTCCTCCGTGTAGTTCATTGCATGTTTAATAATGAAAATACCTACCAAAAGGAGAACATGGATGTGGTTTATTTCTGTGCATGTTAAAAAATTAAAATAAGTAGCACATCTAGACATGATTTACAGTAGATATCTGTCACACAGTCATACACATGATGTATAATCATGTAAAATTATTGGCAAAAAGATATTCTAATGTGGCCCTCCTTGGAGAATAATTGCCCAGGCCTGCTTTAGACTGTCACAATAAATGTATATAACATATAGAGGGTGGGGGATGGAAATATGTTAACATAGTGTGTAATTTTTAATACTTCTCTTGCATTTTGTAGCTTAGGTTCTAGCTGTAACGGGTGCCAAGGACCTGAAGTCAACAGTGTGGTGGATGCTACCTTGCATTCTGTCAAACCATCTCGCCATCGCCATAACCTGGATTGGGGCAGGGGATAAGGCCTGTGTCAGGGACTTGTTTCTGAAGACCATTCTATTTTTAAGTGTGTTCCATTTGTTTTCTGTACTTTTTAAGTAAAAAAAAGTTGCTAGGACACTTCAGGAGAGTCATCAAGAAGGTAACCCAGTAGGATGGATAGGATGTAAAAAGGTACTTAATATGGGTCAAAACATTTTGTGGTGGAGTTTTTTTTAAATATCTCCTGGATATAGGACAGACACTTCAAAACCTTATTCCTTATTATTTATTTTTTGACTGTCTGTTTTTCCATTTTTATATGTGTTATTCAATGTTTTTCTATGGGCTATAGCAGTAAAGAACAAATGTAATATTTTATCAAATACTTTTTGTATATATTTTTTATACTGACAGGGGTTCTAAAATTCTACATCAAATAGCTAAATGATCCATGGTATGACCATCTTAAAACAATTCCATATGTTAGCTTAGTAGATATCGCGAACACAGGGCTTAGACTTACACTCACAGTTTTTTAATGCAGCAGCAAACATTGTCACTGATTCTCCCTCTTCCTGGTTTCTTCTGTGGAACCTAAACCTTTTTTTAACAAGTGGTTTTGGTGAAAAGTGTCCTTTGAGTATTTCCACAATATCCTCATATAGTGCCTTCGGAAAGTATACAGTCCCCTTGACTTTACAACCTTATTCTAAAATGGATTAAATACGTTTTTTTCAGCAATCTACACACAATACCTCATAATGACAAAGTGAAAACAGGTTTTTAGAAAATTTGTGCAAATGCATTAAAAATAAAAAAGTATTCACACCCTTTGCTAAGAGACTTGAAATTGAGCTTCCATTGATCATCCTTGAGATGTTTCTACAACTTGATCCACCTGTGGTAAATTAAATTGATTGGACATGATTTGGAAAGGCACACACCTGTCTATACAAGGTCCCACAGTTGACGGTGCATGTCAGCGCAAAAACCAAGCCACAAGGTCGAAGGAATTGTCCGTAGAGATCCTAGACAGGATTGTGTTGAGTCACAGATCTGGGGAAGGGTACCAAAACATTTCTGCAGCATTGAAGGTCTCCAAGAACACAGTGGCCTCCATCATTCTTAACTGAAAGAGGTTTGGAACCACCAAGACTCTTCCTAGAGCTGGCCGCCCAGCCAAACTGAGCAATTGGGGGAGAAAGGCCTTGGTCTGGGAGGTGACCAAGAACCCGATGGTCACTCTGACTGAGCTCAAGAGTTCCTCTGTGGAGATGGGAAAACCTTCCATAAGGACAACCATCTCTGCAGCAGTCCTTTAATCAGGCCTTTATGGTAGAGTGTCCAGATGGAAGCCACTCTTAACTAAAAGGCACATGACAGCGCATTTGGAGTTTGCCAAAAGGTATCTAAAGACTCTCAAACCTCACACCACACCTACGTTGAAGCATGGTGGTGGTAGCATCCTGCTGTGGGGATGTTTTTCAGCAGCAGGGACTGGGAGACTAGTCAAGATCGAGGCAATGATGAACGGAGCAAAGTACAGAGAGATCCTTGATGAAAACCTGCTCCGGAGCGGTCAGGACCTCGGACTGAGGATAAAACCCACCTTCCATCAGGACAACGACCCTAAGCACACAGCCAAGACAATGCAGGAGTGGCTTCGGGACAAGTCTCTGAATGTCCTTGAGTGGCCCAGCCAGATCCCGGACTTGAACCCGATCAAACGTCTCTGGAGAGACCTGAAAATAGCTGTGCAGCAACGCTCCCCATCCAACCTGACAGAGCCTGAGAGAATCTGCAGAGAAGTATGTGAGAAACTCCCCAAATGTTTTATTTTGCCTTTATTTAACTAGGCAAGTCAGTTAAGAACAAATTCTTATTTTCAATGATGGCATAGGAACAGTTACCGGTGTGCCTAGCTTGTAGCGTCATACCCAAGAAGACTCAATGCTGTAATCACTGCCAAAGGTGCTTCAACAAAGTACTGATTAAAGGGTCATAATACTTATGTAAATGTGATATTTCAGTTTATTGTTAATAAATGAGTAAAAATTTCTAAACAGTTTTTGCTTTGTCATTATGGGATATTGTGTGTAGATTGATGAGGGGAAAAAAAGCAATTTAATTCATTTTAGAATAAGGCTGTAATCGTAACAAAATGTGGAAAAAGTCAAGGTCTAAATACTATCCGAATGCACTGTACGTCTTAATACCTGGTCTGTCTGGCTGTATCCTGCTGTGTAAATTAAATGTCTTTGTCCCCATTACAATTAAAAATATAGGCAGTTTTGTTTTCATTAATGTCATTTGTAAGAACAAAATATTAAATCCGTTCTGTATTTGAGCTCTTCCATATTATTGTGTCTTTCCAAAGTTTAGAATCCCAGGCCAACTCTACGCTATTAACTTTTTCAACTTCTCACTCTATTCTTAATGTACACCAATGGCAGACTGGAAATTTCCCGGTGGTCTGAGGGTCGTTTTGGCCTGCGGTGAATAGTCAATTTGACCAGCAATAATATAGCAAGCCGGAATGAGTTGACGGAGAATCCACGCATCAGGCGCGTCTCTCACTCACTCGCTGCAGTGTCCCCGCACCAAAAATGACATCAGGTCTCTCCGCAACGCACATAGCAACCGTCTACCTGCCTCTTACAGATAACATTTTAGACAAGTCGCACGGCGAAATGGACAGTCAGAAGAGGAAAGGTGGAGCAGAGAGGGAGATAATAAAAAGAGAAAGGCCCTTGCCACAGACGCTGCAAAATAAGCAACATGTTCGCCAGTAAGGGACCAGGTCAGTCAAAAAACACTAGCTAAACCACACACACGACACCCAGAATGGCTAGCTAAGTAGTGTAGCTAATAATAGTGACGCAGCGGCCGGTAGGCTAAACAGTTTGCACGTCTTACGTCTTCGTGGTAGATTTATATCATAGCAATGAGTGCAACATAGCGATCATAATATGACATTGAAGGCAATATGTTTCAACTAGTAAAACATAGTAAACCTAGACTATGGGCTTGCCAACATTCGGTCATGACCACATAAGCTAGTGAAAGTGCACATGTACAGCGAAACAGGCTACAGTAACGTAACCATAATGCATCCATGAACGTAACACTGTGACACAGCACAGGCAATGACAAAGATCATTAGCACCATTAGTACCAGCATTACAAGTTTCTAAAATAATAGACTTCTCTGGGAAAAATTATAAGACCACTCCAAATTAAGAGACCACTCTTAATTTTTTTCAGAGCTGTATTAATGTAGCCTACTGATACACTAATGATAGTGAGTATGATAATAGAGTATTTTCTTTGCAAAGGTGGAGAAGGAAGCAGCAGCAGCACTAGAGTTTCAGGTGCTCCTGCAGAACTGGAGATGGTGGTCAGTTCAGAGTCAGACTCAGAGCAGGAACCTTCAGCTACAACTGAAGAGCACAAACCTAAACATGGAGGCTATGATTTTAGATGAATATGTGCTTTATTTATGAGATTATCAGTAGGACTGTAATCGGGGGGCATACAATCAATGACCGCACAAGTAATACAAGTTTCAGTTTAGGTTATTTACAATGTTAATCTCATTCTGCAGAGCAACCAGATGTGCAGAGAGAGAGAGAGGTTCAGAGCAACCAGATGTGCAGAGAGAGAGAGGTTCAGAGCCCAGTATAGGGAAAATAGAAAGGGACAGCGAAAGCACTGAACATCCATTTGATTATTTTACCCGTCCTCAGTCCAAGGATTTTGACTTATTTTTTCAGTACCACCAATAACAAACTCCTCATAGTCATTCCCAATGTATTCCACTCCAGAGATGGCACAAACAGAAAATGTCTGACATACAATGAAGTAACTCACTCCTTGTTCTGCTCAGTATGTCTTGCATTCGCAAAAACTTCACGCCAGTGATAGTGCATTTGTCAAAGGAGGCATGCAGGCCTGGAAACATGCCCATCAGAAAGTACATGAACATGTGAGAAGCAAAACCCATAGAGAAAGTGCAGAAGCCTTTTTCCTCAGAGCCAGCAAAGCAGACATCTGTACCCTTCTGAGTGATAAGCAAATGTCAGTTCAACGAGACCAGGTCAGAAAGAGGAGGCAGGTCATGGAACGTGTGATTGATGTAGTTAAAGTGATTGGTAAATGTGGGCTTAGCTACAGAGGACACAGACACGAAGCAGCATATAACTTGGAAAACATGGCCGACAATCATGGCTAGTTTTTTGAGCTTATATTGTTACTAGTGGTAATTACTTACTGGTTACTCTAAAGTAGCTATGCTATGACTCTTCCTTATTAACAGGCTGACAAGGGTGAAAGAACATTTGATGTGAGTTAAAGCTTTTGTACAGAGGCATGTTTTTTGGACTTTCATATTATACTTGCAGTTATGTAGTCAATGTTCAATTTCATTAACTTAGTGTATAGATGTGTTTATTGTTGTGCTGTTGGCTTTATGGACACAGTGAGGGAACATTGTAATCTACATTTTTTGTAGAGGAGGTATTTTTCGACTTTTGTATTATACTTACTTACATTGTTGTAGCTTATGTTTAAGTTCTGTGAATGTGTGTGTGTGTGTGAAGTTTTTTGATACTTTTGTTATGCTTGAATATAAAGATAATAATTTGAACATTTGAGCTAACTCTGTATATCTCATTCTCTTTTGAAAAAGTGTAGGCTAATAGTTGTATCTAGCCTAGTACATTTGTATGATGTGCTATGATTGGTGTATTCCTAGTGAGTTTTTGAGGGTGCACCCATAGCCATAGCATACCTTGAAAATGCAGTGTTCAGATAGGCTACTTTTTGGTCATTTGGTCAGTCCCAAATGTTTGTATTTTGTAATGTGGATAACTTTCTTCCCAGATGAACATAGATAGTGTCCAAATGTATAACTAGTTTGGTGCCCGTTACATCAACAAATAGGGTTAGCCTACAAAATTAGCGGTCTGGTGGTTTATGTGAACAGGGTGGCCTGGGATGGAGTCAAATTCCCGGCCTGAATTATTGTTTCAGTCCGCCCCTGATGTGCACCAATCTGGTTTTAGATCTGGACATAGCACCGTTTCAGCTGTATGCTGTGTTAAATTGCTAAGATCATACTAATCATTCTGCTGTTGACCATCACATTCTCATTCAAAGGTTGACTGAAATAGGCCAGGAACAAGATTCTTGCATGTGGTTTGAGAATGATCTACAGTGCCTTGCGAAAGTATTCGGCCCCTTTGAACTTTGCGACCTTTTGCCACATTTCAGGCTTCAAACATAAAGATATAAAACTGTATTTTTTTGTGAAGAATCAACAACAAGTGGGACACAATCATGAAGTGGAACGACATTTATTGGATATTTCAAACTTTTTTAACAAATCAAAACTGAAAAATTGGGCGTGCAAAATTATTCAGCCCCTTTACTTTCAGTGCAGCAACTGTAGTAGCAGTACTGTGTAGGTTTTCACACTTCCCGGGAGCCACCAAGTCTGACATTAGGGAAGGCTCAGGTCCTTCCCTACTCAAAGGTGTGCCAACTGCATCCCCTGTTGCGTGGCGATGTCCCCTCGAAGTTGTAGCAGCTCAGCCATTATTGGTGGTGACACTTCAAGGAGTCTTGTGTCATCTGTTTTCAGGATGATTCTCCTTGGTAGCCCCATTTGAGCCCCACGGAATCATCCAGCCCAATGAAAGGAAGAGTCTCTATGCATGGTGGATTCTGAAGTGCACTGCCAGTTCTGTGTTGACAAAGACAACCACAATACTTATGAAGACACTGCCTCATCGAATTATATTTGTATGGAAACTGTTGTCCACCTTGGACAGAAAGAGAAACTCATACTTTGACACGTACCACACAAAAAATGGGGGAACATAACATATCGGAGCTATCATCTGAGCGGTTGTCCTCTGGTTCCAAATACTCATCGGAAGTCTCCCACGGGTCATCAGAAGGTACCTGGGGCTCGCCTATGCAGTCTATACTGTAAAACCAACATAGTTGTAAATAACAAACTTCAACTATAGGTCGATTTTTCTCATCCATCTACAGTGCCTTGCGAAAGTATTCGGCCCCCTTGAACTTTGCGACCTTTTGCCACATTTCAGGCTTCAAACATAAAGATATAAAACTGTATTTTTTTGTGAAGAATCAACAACAAGTGGGACACAATCATGAAGTGGAACGACATTTATTGGATATTTCAAACTTTTTTAACAAATCAAAAACTGAAAAATTGGGCGTGCAAAATTATTCAGCCCCTTTACTTTCAGTGCAGCAAACTCTCTCCAGAAGTTCAGTGAGGATCTCTGAATGATCCAATGTTGACCTAAATGACTAATGATGATAAATACAATCCACCTGTGTGTAATCAAGTCTCCGTATAAATGCACCTGCACTGTGATAGTCTCAGAGGTCCGTTAAAAGCGCAGAGAGCATCATGAAGAACAAGGAACACACCAGGCAGGTCCGAGATACTGTTGTGAAGAAGTTTAAAGCCGGATTTGGATACAAAAAGATTTCCCAAGCTTTAAACATCCCAAGGAGCACTGTGCAAGCGATAATATTGAAATGGAAGGAGTATCAGACCACTGCAAATCTACCAAGACCTGGCCGTCCCTCTAAACTTTCAGCTCATACAAGGAGAAGACTGATCAGAGATGCAGCCAAGAGGCCCATGATCACTCTGGATGAACTGCAGAGATCTACAGCTGAGGTGGGAGACTCTGTCCATAGGACAACAATCAGTCGTATATTGCACAAATCTGGCCTTTATGGAAGAGTGGCAAGAAGAAAGCCATTTCTTAAAGATATCCATAAAAAGTGTTGTTTAAAGTTTGCCACAAGCCACCTGGGAGACACACCAAACATGTGGAAGAAGGTGCTCTGGTCCGATGAAACCAAAATTGAACTTTTTGGCAACAATGCAAAACGTTATGTTTGGCGTAAAAGCAACACAGCTCATCACCCTGAACACACCATGCCCACTGTCAAACATGGTGGTGGCAGCATCATGGTTTTGGCCTGCTTTTCTTCAGCAGGGACAGGGAAGATGGTTAAAATTGATGGGAAGATGGATGGAGCCAAATACAGGACCATTCTGGAAGAAAACCTGATGGAGTCTGCAAAAGACCTGAGACTGGGACGGAGATTTGTCTTCCAACAAGACAATGATCCAAAACATAAAGCAAAATCTACAATGGAAAGGTTCAAAAATAAACACATCCAGGTGTTAGATTGGCCAAGTCAAAGTCCAGACCTGAATCCAATCGAGAATCTGTGGAAAGAACTGAAAACTGCTGTTCACAAATGCTCTCCATCCAACCTCACTGAGCTCGAGCTGTTTTGCAAGGAGGAATGGGAAAGGATTTCAGTCTCTCGATGTGCAAAACTGATAGAGACATACCCCAAGCGACTTACAGCTGTAATCGCAGCAAAAGGTGGCGCTACAAAGTATTAACTTAAGGGGGCTGAATAATTTTGCACGCCCAATTTTTCAGTTTTTGATTTGTTAAAAAAGTTTGAAATATACAATAAATGTCGTTCCACTTCATGATTGTGTCCCACTTGTTGTTGATTCTTCACAAAAAAATACAGTTTTATATCTTTATGTTTGAAGCCTGAAATGTTGCAAAAGGTCGCAAAGTTCAAGGGGGCCGAATACTTTCGCAAGGCACTGTAACAGACAGGACACAATATGTGATTTCTGATGGTGTTAAGTGTAGTTTCCTGGATATTGCAAAGGTGTACCGCAGGGGACGGTATTGGGACCTGTCCTCTTTTCTATTTATATATGTAATATTGGTCTATCTGTTAAAACTTGTAATATTAATCTGTATACAGGTGACACTGTTATGTTTGCCATTTCCCGAGCTGTTGACCAGGCTATGTTTGAGCTGCAATCTGACCTTTTTGCATTGACTTACAGAAAGCACTAGTTGGTTTAAAATGTGTACTTAATGCGGGCAAGATTAAATACATAATAAATAATAATAATACAAATAATTCTCGCAAAAAAATATTTCAAATGGACATTAATTTTCATTAATTGGATGGTTCTCCCATTTGGATTGACAAATATTTATTGTTTAAAAAACAATAAACTAGTTAAAAAGCTAATATTTAAAGTGGGCTTTTTTAGAATTTTTTTTTGTCTCTCCGTAAATAGCAGGAGGTAGATTGTACAGTAAATTTTCCTGACAGTTCTTGACTTTATCACAGGTGATATTTTTAGTGCATTGTTGGAATAACCTGCAAATTCCTTGCTTCTTGATTCCCTGCTGCCACTAGTGCAGTTTAGGACTCTGGTGTTAAGTTAATTCATAGAAGATTGCAGTTGTTTCTATTGATTCTAATGGTTTATTTGTTATATATATATTTATAGACTCACGCACGCACGCACACACACACGCACACACACACACACACACACAGACACACAGTACCAGTAAAAAGTTTGGACACACCCACTCATTCCAGGATTTTCTTTATTTTTTTACAATTTTCTACATTGTAGAATAATAGTGAAGCCATCAACACTATGAAATAACATATATGGAAACATGTAGTACCCAAAAAAGTGTTTAATAAATCTAAATATATTTTATATTTGAGATTCTTCAAAGCAGCCACCCTTTGCCTTGATGACAGCTTTGCACACTCTTGGCATTCTCTCAACCAGCTTCATGAGCAATGCTTTTCCAACAGTCTTGAAGGAGTTCCCACATGAGCACTTGTTGGGTGCTTTTCCTTCACTCTGCGGTCCACCTTATCCCAAACCATCTCAATTGGTTGAGGTTGGGAGATTGTGGAGGACAGGTCATCTGATTCAGCACTCCATCACTCTCCTTCTTGGTCAAATAACCCTTACAAAGCCTGGAGGTGTGTTTTGGGTCATTGTCCTTTTAAGAAACAAATGTAAGTACCACTAAGTACAAACTAAATTAGATGGCGTATCGCTGCAGAATGCTGTGGTATCCATGCTGGTTAAGTGTGCCTTGAATTCTAAATAAATGACTTACAGTGTCACCAGAAAAGCACCATCACACCTCCTCCTACATGCTTCACGCAGCCTGATTCACACAGTCTCCTCTGAACAGGTGATGTTGAGATGTGTCTGTTACCTGAACTCTGTGAAGAATTTGTTTGGGCTGTAATCTGAGGTACAGTTAATTTCCAATTTCTGAGGCTGGTAACTAATGAACTTATCCTCTGCAGCAGAGGTAACTCTTGGTCTTACTTTCCTGTGGCGGTCCTCATGAGAGCCAGTTTCATTATAGCGCTTGATGGATTTTACAACTGCACTGGAGGAAACTTTCAAAGTCCTTGAAATTTTCTGGATTGACTGACCTTCATGTCTTAAAGGAATTTCTCTTTTCTTATTTCAGCTGTTCTTGCCATAATATGGACTTTTTTAGCAAATAGGGCTATCTTCTGTATACCTACCCATAATATGGACTCTTTTAGCAAATAGGGCTATCTTCTGTATACCTACCCTGTCACAGCACAACTGATTGGCTCAAACGCATTAAGAAGGAAAGAAATTCCACGATTTAACTTTTAAGAAGAGACACCTGTTAATTGAAATTCATTCCAGGTGACTTCCTCATGAAGCTTGTTGAGAGAATGCCAAGAGTGTTCAAAGCTGTGTTCAAGGCCAAGGGTGGCTACTTTGAAGAATCTCAAATTTAAAATATATTTTGATTTGTTTAACACTTTTTTCAGTTACATCCATATGTGTTAATTCATAATTTTGATGTCTTCACTATTATTCTACAACATAGAAAAAACTATTGAATGAGAAGGTCTGTACAAATTTTTGACTGGTACTTCTGTGTGGCAGCTCCATATAATAGTACCTGCAAAACACCATTCTCAACGTCAACAGTGTAGAGGCGACTCCGGGATCCTGGCCTTCTAGGCAGAGTTCCTCTTCACTGTTGACGTTGACACTGGTGTTTTACGGGTACGATTTAATATACTTGTCATCTTGCTCAGTTGTGCACCAGAGCCAGTTTGCACTGTTCTGTGAAGGGAGTAGTGCACAGCGAGATCTTCAGTTTCTTTGCAATTTCTCGCATGGAATAGCCTTCATTTCTCAGAACAAGAATAGACTGACGAGTTTCAGAAGAATGTCCTTTATTTCTGGCCATTTTGAGCCTGTAATTGAACCGACAAATGCTGATGCTCCAGATACTCAACTAGTCTAAAGAGGCCAGTTGGATTGCTTCTTTAAACCAGGATAAAAATTTTCAGCTGTGTAACATAATTGCAAAAGGGTTTTCTAATGATCAATTAGCCTTTTAAAATGATACACTTGGATTAGCTAACACAACATACCATTGGAACACAGGAGTGGTGGTTGCTGGTAATGGTTCTCTGTACGCATATGTAGATATTCCATTAAAAAAACAGTTGTTTCCAGCTACAATAGTGATTTACAACATTAACAATCTCTACACTGTATTTCTGATCAATTTTATGTTATTTTAATGGACAAAAAATGTGCTTTTCTTTAAAAAATAAGGACATTTGTAAGTGACCCCAAACTTTTGAATGGTAGTGTATATATTATTCTTGTTTAATTTGGAATGTACATTTTTCTTGATTGTGAAAATGTTTGTACTCAGGTCACCATTGTAAATGAGACCCTGGTCTCAATTGGGCTGACCTGAATTAATAAAACTTTTAATAAAGAAGAAAAACAATACACTGATAAATAAAATAGTTTTTCCTGAGTGTACTTTTAATAGAGATGAGATTTACTTTGAAGTGCAAAGTGTAGCAATACAGGTGAAATCAATATTTTACCCAGACATGGTGGTGTAAAAGAAAGATTGTAATGCTTTGAACCAAGAGGTTGTGAGTTCAAATCCTGGATGAGGACATGTTGAATTATAACTACTGTTTAAATGAACATGCAAAATGTAATCATGTGGGGTAAATTTGTAAGTTGAAAATGCTTTATATTGATAGAGCTGGTGTGTGTGTGTGTCCGTTTCCCTAACCTTGTCAACAGACAAAAGAGCTGTGAATGGATCAGTGGTTCGCCAATCAGGGCTTTGATGGGCTTAGCAACAGTAACAAGGGGTGATGTATAATGAGGCACATATTTTTGGGGGGGAGAATGTTTCTTTAGGGCTACCAGGCAACGTCCTAAAAACGTCTTTATGGACATCCCCGGAACAAGTCAGGAACTAGACAAAAACCTCCAGGGGACCATGACAGAATATTCTATGTTTTAAACGTCTTTGGTCCCCGCAATGTACTTACAACGTTCCAATAAAACAATGGAGCATTAATATATTATATTCACAGAATATGGCAACAATTTGCTCTGTATGTTTGGTGTGACGTTGATTGAATATTCTCCTAATGCATGTAAAACCAAGTATATGCTATTTTCCAAATCACGTGAACATATATCTGATGATTTATGCATACGTAACATTGGATGGTGCCCTCATTGATTGTGTCCCCACTTATACATTTCTAGGCATCTGGATTGATAATAGGCTTTCCTTCGAAAATCATGTTGATGAGTTAGTTAATTAAGAAGTTAATAATTAAAATGGGCTTTTATGGGAATAGGTCATGCCTTTCCTTAAATAGCAGAAAACAAATAATTCAGTCAACATTTATTCCGGTCTTAGACAATGGTGATATTGTCAATATGAATGCAGATGCCACTGTATTGGAGCCCCTGGATGCAGTTATCGTAGTGCATTGTGCTTTATTGCGGGTGATAGTTTCAGCACACATCACTGCACTCTGTATCAGAAAGTAGGCTGTCCCTCTTTGAAATCTCGTAGATCGATGCATTGCACACTAGCTGTTTATAAAGCCGTGTTGCATAACCTACCTCCATACCTAGCTTCTCTGTTCACCTACGGAAATACAAGCTGTCAGACACGGTCTAAGGGATGGCTAACTCTGGAGATCCCTTCCATCTCGATAGAGTTAGGTTAGCCTTTAGCTATTTTCTACCTTGCTTGTGGAATGGTGTACAGAGTTTGCTGAAATTGGATGAATTAGTGCCTCTGAGGCAGGTCAGATGGCTGTGTGAGGACCTTTTTAGGGAAGAATGTGTTTGTTTCTTATGATTCTATGCTTGATCTTTTTGTGTGTGGTTTTTCTTGCTTATATATTTTTTTATGTTAACTATGTATTTTTACTATGTTTTGTAACTTTCCCCAGGTCATTGCTGTAAATGTGAATGTATTCTCAGTCAACTCACCTGGTAAAACAAGGAATAAGTCAATAAAGACCAAATGAAATACTCTTGTTTCAAAATATTTTCACCCATTACCTCTATGGTCCATTTGGTGACTTCAATAGAACCATATGACATGAAGTCAATTATGAACAAATATTCCAGATCATTGTTGTAAAGGAGAATGTTTAGTGAACTGTCCACTCACAACCTACAACCTACCCTCTGTGTTTTGACCCAGGTGTACACCTACAAGCAGAATGCCCTCACCAGACAGAAAGTGCAGCCCATGCACCCCAGCAGCTCAGGGGGAGTGGAGGATATGGCCAGCCTGGAAGACCTTCATGACGGGGCCATCATGCACAACCTGTACCTTCGCTACCAGCAGAGGAACATTTATGTGAGTCATTCATATTAGAATGATACTCAGGCACTCCTCACTTTGTGCAAATCAAAGTACCTCATTATCTTGATCACAGAGACAGTTAAAACCACAAAAGTATGCATTAACAACGCTGCTATGCCTTCTTCCGAGTGTTTACGAAGCCTTGTAAAGTAAAGATTAACACACTTTGCCATGCTGTCTCCCCTTATGGTGAGAGTAAGAATTCATGAGAATGAAAGCCCCATTGTTTAGTTTATCGAAGAAACATAGATTTGCCATTGATTGATACACACATTTACATCTGTAGCTTATATTGTGTCAACATTTACAAATCAGTCAGACAATATTTCAAGTAAACTAGACCAGAATGGTTCATTAGTTTCAAGTTTCTTATTCTGAAATAACTTCATATAGTATATTCCCAGCCCCTAAAGTAGTCCATATTTCATCTCACTGTGACATGGCGCTAAAACAGTCAGGATGAAAACCAATGAGGAACTTTAATGTCTCGTGGGACCATTTCAGAAAATAAATAGTTATTTTGTTTATCAGAATGAATGGATTACCTCTATGGTCCATATTTCATCTCACTGTGACATGGCGCTAAAACAGTCAAGATGAAAACCAATGAGGAACTTCAATGTCATTTTTTTTGTTATGAGATTTGAAAATAGCCATGTCCAGATGTAGAGATATACAGTACCTCTTCTTGTTTCACATGATCAGTTGAGAAGCAGAAAGTGCTGAGAAATGATCCGAAGTCTGTTTTCGTTTCAGTCCCCCACTCCTATACAAAGATTTTTCTCACACAAACACTAGTGATGAATGAAGAGGTCAGTTTATGAAGAAAATCGGGAAGAAAAGTCACACATACAGTACACACTTTACTAGGACTAGAGTTATTATTCATGCATCCATTAGGCCACACATTACTGTCAAGTCTTAGTACAGTGAATCCCTCCAGTACTGTGACATCAAACACTTTATTCATTTTGAACGGGCACTCTTTCAGACTGTGAAAGAGTGCCTGTTCATGGATGGGGGACCTTTGCCACACACTCACATCATTCACTTCAGTACACCACCCACTTAACCTTGTACACAAACAAAAAGATATCCAGGACACAAAACTACAGATTAGAATGCTGGCATCCATTTTGTTAGCCGTTATCTAGTCATTATCTATTCCCAGTATGTCTGTCAAGATAAATCACCATCCTGCAGATTTACTATTATACTCCCATTGCTAGGATGTTAGGGGGGTTAAATGTATTAATAAAAATTGAACTAAAGCTCAAATCATACAACAGACTCTCAGAAGCACAAGTCTGTAGGCTATACCATTGCTGGGATATAACAATTTGTGTGTCCGAATTCTGGATCAAAAGGTCACGGAAGATCATGCACATGGTCTGGTTTCCCAATAGCATCTTAAGGCAAATAACCTTTGTAGGTCAATTACATAAATCTCTAACCAGGTTCCCAAAATCATTATTTTCAAGTTGCACTTGAAAATTCTCGTTATTTACCGACTGCTTCAGACCACTTGTAGAACAGCGAAGTACATCGTTAGATTAGTTTTTGCCCTTCACTTTACATTCAGAAGATCTCCGCTAAACATAGAGTCAAGATGTGTACATAGAGTCAAGATGTGTATCCAGCTCTCTGTGACCGCCGATAACTTCACAACCAAGTAGATTACAGATACAAAGTTGCCAATGTCATTGCAATTGTTACACAAGTGAAGGATAGGCCTAAAAATATTCTTAAAATAAAGACAGAGGTAACTGCATTAAAATATAAATACAGTAAAGGCTATAGATCTATATAATGTATTTCAATCATATTGAAATCCATTTAATGTTCAGTTGATTGAGTTCTATTTCGCTAATAATAGGCTACTATAATTTATATAAATATTTTTCTTGATGTGCAAATCTGTGATTTAGTGTATTATTGTTATTGAGTAAGCTGCATCAATATTTGAAGCCAAATGTGGTAATATCTTTCTAGGAGCTGATACGTTGTCAGTATTGTAGATTTTTTTTAAATAAAAAATAATTTCTCTCTCTTTACTGAAATTAGAGCTAATATCTTTAAGCCTTTGTCAGGAGTAAAATGTATCCATAACTGTTATAGGGGTCTACCGTCTCCCCATGGCTAACCTTTGTGCACTTGAGGGATGCTTCGAGGAGTGCTTTGTTGTCTTCTTTTACTAAATCAGATGTTATTATCATGGGTGACCTAAATTCTGATTGGGAAATGGAGTCTTCAGACAATCTAAGACCTGTAATGATCTAAACCTAAACCAGCTGGTGACGAAGCCTACACGGCCCAACCATTAAGATCTTTCAAAGTTAACTCTGATTGATCTTATTTTAACAAATACTCCAGATAAATATGTTACTAGTGGGGTTTCCCCACTGGATATTAGTGACTATTACCCAGTTGTCTGTGTCAGAGATGGATAAGGGCACAAGGCGAGACCCAGATGCAGACACGGGAGGCAGATGGTTTGAGTCTCTGATGTTTATTATTATCCAAGGGGTAGGCAAGGGAATGGTCGTGAACAGGCAAAAGATCAAAACCAGGTCAGAGTCCAGGAGGTTCAGAGTTGCAGGCAGGCTCGAGGTCAGGGCAGGCAGAAATGGTCAGGCAGGCGGGTTCAGAGTCCAGACAGGCAAGGGTCACAACTGGGAGGACTAGCAAAACAGAGAGAAGGCAAAAGCAGGAGAACGGAGACAAACACGCTGGTTGACTTGACAAACAAGACGAACTGGCAATAGACAAGCAGGGAACACAGGAATAAGTACCCAGGGACTAATTAGGAAAACAGGTGACACCTGGAGGTGGGTGGAGACAATCACAAAGACAGGTGAAACAGATCAGGGTGACAAGTGACAAGTGACAAGATGTGAAAATGCATTACTAACCTTGTTTCATCACCTTGTTTCATCAAGAGGAACTTTAAAAACTTTAGTGAACAGGCTTTTTTTACACAATCTTTATTTTAGTGACCTTGATTGTATTACAGCTATCCCTGAACCTGATTTAGCTTTGAGCATTTTTAACCACATTACGGGTTAAAGGGAGATCAAATGCCTGGTACACTCCGGAATGATCAGAAGTCATTTTGTGATATCCAATTGGTAGTTAGTCTTGTCCCATCGCTGCAACTCCCGGACGGACTCAGGAGATGCAAAGGTCGAGAGCCGTGCGTCCTCCGAAACACGACCCTGCCAAGCCACACTGCTCACTTAACCTGGAAGCCAGCCGCACCAATGTCTCGGAGGAAACACTTTACAACTGGCGACCGAGGTCAGCGTGCATGTGCCCGGCCCGCCACAAGGAGTCACTAGAGCATGATGGGACAAGAACATCCCAACTGGCCAAACCCTTCTCTAACCCAGACGACGCTGGGCCAATTGTGCGCCGCCTCATGGGTCTCCAAGTCGCGGCCGGATGCGACACAGCATGGGATCAAACCCGGGTCTGTAGTGATGCCTATCGCACTGTGATGCAGTGCCTTAGACCGCTGCGCCACTCGGGAGACCATATTGGCAAGCTTTTAAGCAACTGAGGAATTATTGTGTAAGACATCAGAAAAGCTACATCTGATTATTATGTAACCACATTTTCGGATTGTAGTGGGAACCTTACGGTTTTCTTATTTTCTTACCAGATTATAGTTAGCGTGATATTGTTAGTCTCGTTGAAATATTGAAATTGACATTGAAATAACTTCTAAGCCAATTCACAATAATATTGGGCTGGATGCTGATAGGGGTAACTTGCTGAATGATTAAAGAAATGGATAGTCAAATATATTTATTTTAGGCTACTTACAAAAAAAGAAGACCTGAATGGTTGCTAGCAATAGACAACAAGAAATTCACAGGGGCCGACCAATTGGATCCTAGTCTGCTAAAGTGTGCATAGTGCCACATTTTGCATTTAACATTATTATCAGGAAATATTCCATAAGTATAGAAATCAGCTCTTGTGCTGCCACTCCATAAGGGAGGGGATAGTAGTGATCTTAATCATTATCACCCCATTTCAAGGCTTCCTTGTCTAGCTAAGATTCTCAAATCCTTGGTAAATGTACAACTTTGCTCTTTTTGATCTGAGAAATGTATTTTGAATCTAAACCAATCAGTGTTTAGGCCTGGCCATAGCACTATTACAGCAACCACTTTAGTTGTTAATGATCTTGTCAATGCTTTAGACACTAAAATTAAATGTGACTTGTTTCAGGAAACTAGGCGTATGTCACACATCACTACTTCACAGGAGCGCTATTTGAACGTAAACTTATTTTTTTAATCAAAATGCGCTTTGGGGCAGAAATGCCTTCTGGAACATGTGAACTTTCATGTGCCTTAATAGCAAACTTGTATGCCATCTGTAAATGGGAATACAATTGTTAAATTAGGAGCCTAGTTGGTTTAGCCACAGAAAAAGTCAGCAACCTTCCCTCTAGCCATGATTGGCTGAGGTGAGTGGGCTGGACATGCCGAGAGATGAGTTCAGATTGGTCTGCCATGTAGCACACTTCTGTCTGTAAGATAAGCTGGTACATATGTGTAGGTAATTCTTTCAAATGTGGCTTTAAAAAAAAGATATCACCTAGTAGAACTGCATGAGTGTTGCTATCCACTTTCTGGAGAACCGAGTTTTGAAATCAGTGGAATTAAAGTATGATAGCTAAGGAGATGGAGAAAATTCTGCCGATTGATTGCAAATATGCAGACGGAGTCGAAAAGAGAACACACAGAAGGCTGTTGTATAAAATGCCTGTCTCCGGATTCCATCTTTAAACTAAGGGCAACCATGGCATCAGTGACAGAGAGGGAGAAGTGTCCATCCATGTATATGGGTAAGATAGTCTAGCTAGCTACATTTTCAGATATTACACATTTCTAATTTTGTCAGAAAGTTGTTTTCATTTCAAGTTAAAGTATACCGGATAGCTATCTAGCTAACATTACGTGTATGATCTGTGTAGTAATATTATTCATATCTCAGAGCCATTTGGATTGCTAGTTATAGCTAGCTAACAGTGAACCTGGTTGGTTAGCTACCTGCAGATTCATTCAGGGTAATAACGTTATGAGTTGGGATTATGGTTCATTGTTTAGCTAGCTAGCTACATGTCTAAACAAAAGATTCCACTTTGCAAGTAACTATTTCATTCGAATATTCATGAAGTCAGTGCGACAACTGTCGCTAGACGTAGCTGGTAAATTCGCTCTATCTACTCCGATTTCACTGCACTCTCATCTGAGTGTGCCAGAGATCAGAATAGCTGACTAATTTACGAACACTCGTTGAATATGGTCAGTGTCAGTAAACGTTGTCAAAAAAAGCATAATTAAATTGTTGCCAGCAGCACGGTTGCAGTCACCAACGCTCTGGATAACATAAACAGCTCTGCTAGTGTGAGTAAAACTGTCACAGTGAGCTGTTCTCTCATTTCTGTTTAGAAGTAGCTAGCCAACGATAGCCAGGTGTTGTTAGGTCAGAACGTTCGGATCAACCCTACTCCTCGGCTACAGCGTCCAGTTTGTGCTCTGTATGTTCAGAGAGTGAAAAGATCTGAATTTACGAACGGACAATCTGACACCTGTCTGAGTTTACAAATGCCCAGAGCACACTCTGGCTCTCCAGATTAAATTATCGAACACACCCCATAGTATAAACCAGCCTTTAGTCTTTCAATCTTTGTTTGTTTGGTACAGTGCCTTGCGAAAGTATTCGGCCCCCTTGAACTTTGCGACCTTTTGCCACATTTCAGGCTTCAAACATGAAGATATAAAACTGTATTTTTTTGTGAAGAATCAACAACTAGTGGGACACAATCATGAAGTGGAACGACATTTATTGGATATTTCAAACTTTTTTAACAAATCAAAAACTGAAAAATTGGGCGTGCAAAATTATTCAGCCCCCTTAAGTTAATACTTTGTAGCGCCACCTTTTGCTGCGATTACAGCTGTAAGTCGCTTGGGGTATGTCTCTATCAGTTTTGCACATCGAGAGACTGACATTTTTTCCCATTCCTCCTTGCAAAACAGCTCGAGCTCAGTGAGGTTGGATGGAGAGCATTTGTGAACAGCAGTTTTCAGTTCTTTCCACAGATTCTCGATTGGATTCAGGTCTGGACTTTGACATGGCCATTCTAACACCTGGATATGTTTATTTTTGAACCATTCCATTGTAGATTTTGCTTTATGTTTTGGATCATTGTCTTGTTGGAAGACAAATCTCCGTCCCAGTCTCAGGTCTTTTGCATACTCCATCAGGTTTTCTTCCAGAATGGTCCTGTATTTGGCTCCATCCATCTCCCCATCAAGTTTAACCATCTTCCCTGTCCCTGCTGAAGAAAAGCAGGCCCAAACCATGATGCTGCCACCACCATGTTTGACAGTGGGGATGGTGTGTTCAGCTGTGTTGCTTTTACGCCAAACATAACGTTTTGCATTGTTGCCAAAAAGTTCAATTTTGGTTTCATCTGACCAGAGCACCTTCTTCCACATGTTTGGTGTGTCTCCCAGGTGGCTTGTGGCAAACTTTAAACGACACTTTTTATGGATATCTTTAAGAAATGGCTTTCTTCTTGCCACTCTTCCATAAAGGCCAGATTTGTGCAATATACGACTGATTGTTGTCCTATGGACAGAGTCTCCCACCTCAGCTGTAGATCTTTGCAGTTCATCCAGAGTGATCATGGGCCTCTTGGCTGCATCTCTGATCAGTCTTCTCCTTGTATGAGCTGAAAGTTTAGAGGGACGGCCAGGTCTTGGTAGATTTGCAGTGGTCTGATACTCCTTCCATTTCAATATTATCGCTTGCACAGTGCTCCTTGGGATGTTTAAAGCTTGGGAAATCTTTTTGTATCCAAATCCGGCTTTAAACTTCTTCACAACAGTATCTCGGACCTGCCTGGTGTGTTCCTTGTTCTTCATGATGCTCTCTGCGCTTTTAACGGACCTCTGAGACTATCACAGTGCAGGTGCATTTATACGGAGACTTGATTACACACAGGTGGATTGTATTTATCATCATTAGTCATTTAGGTCAACATTGGATCATTCAGAGATCCTCACTGAACTTCTGGAGAGAGTTTGCTGCACTGAAAGTAAAGGGGCTGAATAATTTTGCACGCCCAATTTTTCAGTTTTTGATTTGTTAAAAAAGTTTGAAATATCCAATAAATGTCGTTCCACTTCATGATTGTGTCCCACTTGTTGTTGATTCTTCACAAAAAAATACAGTTTTATATCTTTATGTTTGAAGCCTGAAATGTGGCAAAAGGTCGCAAAGTTCAAGGGGGCCGAATACTTTCGCAAGGCACTGTAGATGGATGAGAAAAATCGACCTATAGTTGAAGTTTGTTATTTACAACTATGTTGGTTTTACAGTATAGACTGCATAGGCGAGCCCCAGGTACCTTCTGATGACCCGTGGGAGACTTCCAATGAGTATTTGGAACCAGAGGACAACCGCTCAGATGATAGCTCCGATATGTTATGTTCCCCCATTTTTTGTGTGGTACGTGTCAAAGTATGAGTTTCTCTTTCTGTCCAAGGTGGACAACAGTTTCCATACAAATATAATTCGATGAGGCAGTGTCTTCATAAGTATTGTGGTTGTCTTTGTCAACACAGAACTGGCAGTGCACTTCAGAATCCACCATGCATAGAGACTCTTCCTTTCATTGGGCTGGATGATTCCGTGGGGCTCAAATGGGGCTACCAAGGAGAATCATCCTGAAAACAGATGACACAAGACTCCTTGAAGTGTCACCACCAATAATGGCTGAGCTGCTACAACTTCGAGGGGACATCGCCACGCAACAGGGGATGCAGTTGGCACACCTTTGAGTAGGGAAGGACCTGAGACTTCCCTAATGTCAGACTTGGTGGCTCCCGGGAAGTGTGAAAACCTACACAGTACTGCTACTACTTCTTGTACTTGTATACTACTTCTTCACAACAGTATCTCGGACCTGCCTGGTGTGTTCCTTGTTCTTCATGATGCTCTCTGCGCTTTTAACGGACCTCTGAGACTATCACAGTGCAGGTGCATTTATACGGAGACTTGATTACACACAGGTGGATTGTATTTATCATCATTAGTCATTTAGGTCAACATTGGATCATTCAGAGATCCTCACTGAACTTCTGGAGAGAGTTTGCTGCACTGAAAGTAAAGGGGCTGAATAATTTTGCACGCCCAATTTTTCAGTTTTTGAATTGTTAAAAAGGTTTGAAATATCCAATAAATGTCGTTCCACTTCATGATTGTGTCCCACTTGTTGTTGATTCTTCACAAAAAAATACAGTTTTATATCTTTATGTTTGAAGCCTGAAATGTGGCAAAAGGTCGCAAAGTTCAAGGGGGCCGAATACTTTCGCAAGGCACTGTACATAGCCTCAGTTGTGAATATTTAACTTCTCTAGGATAGGGGGCAGCATTTGGAATTTTGGATGAAAAGCATGCCCAAATTCAACTGCCTGCTACTCACCCCCAGAAGATAAGATATGCATTTTATTAGTAGATTTGGATAGAAGACACTCTGAGGTTTCTAAAACTGTTTGAATCATGTCTGTGAGTGTAACATAACTTATTTATCAGGCGAAACCCAGAGGACAAACCATTCAGATGTTTTTTTTTGAGGTCATCCTCTTTTCAATGAATCACCCTCTTTTCAATGAATTTTCATTGGGAATCCAGATTTCTAAGGGACTTGCTTGCAGTTCCTACCGCTTCCACTGGATGTCACCAGTCTTTAGAAATTGGTTGAGGTTATTCCTTTGTGTAATGAAGAAGTACGGCCATCTTGAACGAGGGTCACTTCATGTGTACTGTTTGATAGAGGTGCATGACCAGAAAGCATGCTTGAGTTTGTTTTCTTCCTGTATTGAACACAGATCATCCCGTCTTCAATTGTATCGATTATTTACTTTAAAAAAATACCTAAAGTTGTATTACAAAAGTAGTTTGAAATGTTTTGGCAGGTAACTTCTGAGATATTTTGTCGTCATGTTGCGCAAGTTGGAACCGGTGTTTTTCTGGATCAAACGCGCCAAATAAATTGACATTTTGGATATATATGGACGGAATTAATCAAACAAAAGGACCATTTGTGATGTTTATGGGACATATTGGAGTGCCAACAGAAGAAGCTCGTCAAAGGTAAGGCATGATTTATATTTTTATTTCTGCATTTTGTGTCGCGCCTGCAGGGCTGAAATGTTTTCTCTCTTTTGTTTATGGAGATGCTATCCTCAGATAATAGCATTGTTTGCTTTTGCCGAAAAGCCTTTTTTAAATCTGACATGTTGGCTGGATTCACAACACGTGTAGCTTTAATTTGGTATCTTACATGTGTGATTTCATGAAAGTTAGATTTTTATAGGAATTTATTTGAATTTGGTGCTCTGCATTTTCTATGTCTTTTGGCCAAGTGGGACGCTACCGTCCCACATATCCCAGAGAGGTTAAAGTGACCATCCCACATATTTTTTGATAAATGTTTTAGGATACAATGTCAAATATTTAAAGTTGGCCAAATTATGTGTTTACATATATTTTTTATATACAGTCGTGGACAACATTTTTGAGAATGACACAAATATTAGTTTGTATGATGGCGGTTTGTATGATGGCAAGTTGTATATACTCCAGAATGTTATGAAGAGTGATCAGATGAATTGCAAATAATTGCAAAGTCCCTCTTTGCCATGCAAATGAACTGAATCCCCAAAAAACATTTCCACTGCATTTCAGCCCTCCCACAAAAGGACCAGCTGACATCATGTCAGTGATTCTCTCAATAACACAGGTGTGAGTGTCGACGAGGACAAGGCTGGAGATCACTCTGTCATGCTGATTGAGTTTGAATAACAGACTGGAAGCTTCAAAAGGAGAGTGGTGCTTGGAATCATTGTTCTTCCTCTGTCAACCAGAGTGGTCTCCCGAGGATAGCTAATCAGCCGTGTCGATGATTCCAGAGTGGTGATGAAAGCCGTGTAAACAATGATTTGAAGAGAATAACCGGATGGTCCTACTTATATTTGCTTTCTTAGAAACAGTACTTAGAACAGCTACTTAACTGTAACATTCATTGTTAAGAGGCTACTTTGTCTTCTTCAACCTTGTGTTGCGTTTCTGGGTCGTGACTAATCATAGATCTCAGCTACAGCTCATGATCATCCTAGTCTGATATGTTAATGCTTTATACCCTCGGGTAAAAAGGGGAGTTTGTGTCTTGTGACACGCTCGCCGGGTTCACAATTTACTATGATCTCATTAGAGAACTAAAATCACAATCTTATCATCACAAAAACATTTTCCTTATCCTGGATATTTTCTACACAACGTAAAGTATGTAAACATGATTTACACAAGCCCTTCAAGTTACAATGTTTTCGTTATAAAGTCTTCATTTAACTTTTAATGACATCAAAAAAAATAGACATTAATCTTCCACATTCCATCTCTCATCATTACCAACATTCAGAGGATGAAATATATTGTCCCGGTATCCATTGTTTGATGTTGAAGTTCTTGGGCGGTAACCATTTCATAAGGCACACAGATATTCCGATCACCCCAACTAGGCCCCAAAGAGACTCATCTGCTGCCTATGGTTTACGATCCACTCTGCGGGAGAGGGCTCTGTAGAGCTGATCCAATGTAACCTGATCCTTTGGATCCTCACAGGAGAGTCATGACAACAGTATCAAAACCTTTTGACAGGTCCACAAACCAAGCAGCACATTTGTGACCAACGGTCTTATATAGCAACATTTGAAATTGTGTTTTTTACATTTGATAAAAGTAGAGAACATTTAGTATCACACACTACAGTTGAGGAACAATTGGGAAAGTAATTCTGCTTTGAAAGTTGATAAACTCTTAACCTTACTTTTGAGAAAATGGCCCTTGAATATTTTGGTACCTACTGGAGAGCTCTTCTTTGTCTTCACCCACTCAGCATTGTTCACACCATTTTAAGGTGTAGCCGCACACATCTCTTTAATAGATTTTTGCTCAAAGTTAACAGTGGAGAGATGGAGTCATATTTTCTCTTAAAAGGTTCCAAGATGACCAGGGTTTGAATTTGAAGTCGAAATGAATGTCTGTCATTAGCTTTTGAAAATATTTATGTTCTTTCAGAAATGACCATGGAAGTGCAACAATTTTTCAGACTTTTTGAAGAGTTTCATTCCGAAATGCTAAATATGTTTAGAAATGTTGATAAATTAGCTTTTATTGTTTAAAGAATGTATGAAAGAGATTGGTGTGTTTCTTCACCATCTATTCATGGCATGTTCAATGACAGACATATCTGTTTGAAATGTATCACTGATGGTTTTATGTTTTGTTGCAAAATGCTAGACAGTGTCTAGTCTTCACACCCCTTGGCACAGTTATCACATTTTGCTGCCTTAGAATTTAAGCTAAAAAGGGATTAAATGTAATTATTTCCCCTACAGATCTACGCAACCACATTTTCGTTGTGAAAGAAAAGTATAAACAACGTTCTAAATTCATAAATGTTTAAAAAATAAGATGTTTTGATTGCGTAAGTCTTCACACTCCAGAGTTCAAATCAAATCAAAGAGTTAATACCTGGTGGAAGCACATTTGGGTGCAATTACAGCTGCCAATCATTTTGAATAAGATTCTACCTACTCTTGGGGCAACATTGTTTTTGTCACAATTGCTCAAGCTCAGTAAATTCGGTTAGGAATCATTGAAGCACAGCAATATTCAAACCTGGTCTCTGATTTTTAAGTGGATTTGAGTCAGGACTGAGACTGTACCTTTCAGGAACACTGTCCTCTTGGAATGCCATTCTGGTATGTCTTTGTCGTTGGTGTTGGGCCAATAAGTGAAAGGTTGCTGGTTTGAATCCCCAAGCCGACTAGGTGAAAAATCTGTCTATGTGCCCTTGAGCAAGGCACTAAACCGTAGTTCCTTTGGATAAGAGCTTCCTCTACAGTAAATTACACACATTTAACTGATGCTGCCACCACAATACTTGAAAATACAGAGGTTTCACAACATTTAATTCACACAACATTACTGTCCTGTATAACAAAGTGAAAAGAAGAAAGCCTGCGTTGAAAAATCTAGTTCAACTCATCCATTATGTTTGCAACTAGGCCCTTAATTAATACTGCAAGACAACATGGCAAATATATATTTTTGGGGCTGCTTTCAATACAAATGTCAGGTTTGGGTCAAATCCAACACATCGCAGAGTGAAACCCTCTGTAATGTCATGTAATGTGGTGGCAGCATTATGTTATGGCTATGCTTGTCACCGGCAGAGACTGGGGAGTTTAAAAATAAAGGATTACAAATAAATATGAAAGGAGAAAAGCCAAGGTAAAATGTTAGAGGAAAACCTGCCTCAGTCTTCTAAATACTTAACGCTGGGATAGAGTTTTGTTTTTCAGCGGGACAAGTACACAAATTGTAATGCCACAGACACACCAGACTGTTTTTTCTAGAGGTGTTGAGTCTTCTCGAGGGGTCCAGTCCTTAGTGGTAAAAGTGACTAGGGCAATCAGGATGGATAATAAACTGAGTGGGATCATGTCCTCTGTAGTAGCAGTACTGTGTAGGTTTTCACACTTCCCGGGAGCCACCAAGTCTGACATTAGGGAAGGCTCAGGTCCTTCCCTACTCAAAGGTGTGCCAACTGCATCCCCTGTTGCGTGGCGATGTCCCCTCGAAGTTGTAGCAGCTCAGCCATTATTGGTGGTGACACTTCAAGGAGTCTTGTGTCATCTGTTTTCAGGATGATTCTCCTTGGTAGCCCCATTTGAGCCCCACGGAATCATCCAGCCCAATGAAAGGAAGAGTCTCTATGCATGGTGGATTCTGAAGTGCACTGCCAGTTCTGTGTTGACAAAGACAACCACAATACTTATGAAGACACTGCCTCATCGAATTATATTTGTATGGAAACTGTTGTCCACCTTGGACAGAAAGAGAAACTCATACTTTGACACGTACCACACAAAAAATGGGGGAACATAACATATCGGAGCTATCATCTGAGCGGTTGTCCTCTGGTTCCAAATACTCATTGGAAGTCTCCCACGGGTCATCAGAAGGTACCTGGGGCTCGCCTATGCAGTCTATACTGTAAAACCAACATAGTTGTAAATAACAAACTTCAACTATAGGTCGATTTTTCTCATCCATCTACAGTGCCTTGCGAAAGTATTCGGCCCCCTTGAACTTTGCGACCTTTTGCCACATTTCAGGCTTCAAACATAAAGATATAAAACTGTATTTTTTTGTGAAGAATCAACAACAAGTGGGACACAATCATGAAGTGGAACGACATTTATTGGATATTTCAAACTTTTTTAACAAATCAAAAACTGAAAAATTGGGCGTGCAAAATTATTCAGCCCCTTTACTTTCAGTGCAGCAAACTCTCTCCAGAAGTTCAGTGAGGATCTCTGAATGATCCAATGTTGACCTAAATGACTAATGATGATAAATACAATCCACCTGTGTGTAATCAAGTCTCCGTATAAATGCACCTGCACTGTGATAGTCTCAGAGGTCCGTTAAAAGCGCAGAGAGCATCATGAAGAACAAGGAACACACCAGGCAGGTCCGAGATACTGTTGTGAAGAAGTTTAAAGCCGGATTTGGATACAAAAAGATTTCCCAAGCTTTAAACATCCCAAGGAGCACTGTGCAAGCAATAATATTGAAATGGAAGGAGTATCAGACCACTGCAAATCTACCAAGACCTGGCCGTCCCTCTAAACTTTCAGCTCATACAAGGAGAAGACTGATCAGAGATGCAGCCAAGAGGCCCATGATCACTCTGGATGAACTGCAGAGATCTACAGCTGAGGTGGGAGACTCTGTCCATAGGACAACAATCAGTCGTATATTGCACAAATCTGGCCTTTATGGAAGAGTGGCAAGAAGAAAGCCATTTCTTAAAGATATCCATAAAAAGTGTTGTTTAAAGTTTGCCACAAGCCACCTGGGAGACACACCAAACATGTGGAAGAAGGTGCTCTGGTCAGATGAAACCAAAATTGAACTTTTTGGCAACAATGCAAAACGTTATGTTTGGCGTAAAAGCAACACAGCTCATCACCCTGAACACACCATCCCCACTGTCAAACATGGTGGTGGCAGCATCATGGTTTGGGCCTGCTTTTCTTCAGCAGGGACAGGGAAGATGGTTAAAATTGATGGGAAGATGGATGGAGCCAAATACAGGACCATTCTGGAAGAAAACCTGATGGAGTCTGCAAAAGACCTGAGACTGGGACGGAGATTTGTCTTCCAACAAGACAATGATCCAAAACATAAAGCAAAATCTACAATGGAATGGTTCAAAAATAAACATATCCAGGTGTTAGAATGGCCAAGTCAAAGTCCAGACCTGAATCCAATCGAGAATCTGTGGAAAGAACTGAAAACTGCTGTTCACAAATGCTCTCCATCCAACCTCACTGAGCTCGAGCTGTTTTGCAAGGAGGAATGGGGAAAAATGTCAGTCTCTCGATGTGCAAAACTGATAGAGACATACCCCAAGCGACTTACAGCTGTAATCGCAGCAAAAGGTGGCGCTACAAAGTATTAACTTAAGGTTGCGCGCCCAATTTTTCAGTTTTTGATTTGTTAAAAAAGTTTGAAATATCCAATAAATGTCGTTCCACTTCATGATTGTGTCCCACTTGTTGTTGATTCTTCACAAAAAAATACATATCTTTTATATCTTTATGTTTGAAGCCTGAAATGTGGCAAAAGGTCGCAAAGTTCAAGGGGGCCGAATACTTTCGCAAGGCACTGTATATGCAAGGACATGTATCGGGTCACGCAAATACAGTTCATACTTACACACTGTTCATTAGATGTTTGGCTTCATAATCATATACAATCACAAGGTCCTCCCAAATGCTCATGTTTGTCCCTCACATGAAATGCCCAAGATAAACATACAGTATTTTTCGAAAACTGTGTAATCACTATAAATGGGTAAAGTAAAAAAGTAAAAGTAAAAAGCAACACCCAAAGTAAACCCATAAAACTATTGAACATTTTTCCCTAAAGCTTCAACGTCAACACATAGCTCATCTAACACTTGGACTCCAGGCACCAGGAAGTAATCTTCTATGTAGGAAGAGAGGGGTGTTTAAAATATCTATAATTTCAGTTAGATTTTTCCAGTCATTCAACATAATGTCCTGTTACAGTCTAATTCTAAGTACATGTGTCGTTTTTGGGCTAAGGCTGTCAACATCTCGGACAGTAATAATAGGCGATGTTTATCCACTCCTCAATTGTCCAGTGTTGGTGATCCCATGTCCACTGGAGCTGCTTCTTCTTGTTTATAGCTGATAGGAGTGGAACCCGGTGTGTTCGCCTGTCTGCAATAGCCCATCTGTTTGTGACCCACCTGTTAGCTTGCAAGATTATTGCCATTCTCCTTTGACCTCTCTCATCAATGAGCTGTTTTCACCCACAGGACTGCCGCTGACTGGATGTTATTTGTTTGTCGCACCATTCTCGGCAAAACACTAGACAGTGAAAAGCACAGGAGGGCGGCCGTTTCTAAGATACTGGATCCGGTGTGCCTGGCACCGACGATCATACCACAATCAAAGTCGCTTGTGTCACTCGTTTTGCCCATTTTAACGTTTAATCTAACAGTCACTGAATGCCTCGATGCCTATCTGCTTGCTTTATATAGCAAGCCACGGCCACGTGTCTGTAGGAGTGATCCATTTTCATGAACTTGGTCATGTACATAATAAACTGGCAGATGAGTGTATATTCATTGTTTAGCCGGAAATGGAATGTTCGTATCCTGTATATTTGACTGTGATATGTGGTTGGCTCACCTAGCTATCTGAAGATGAATGCACTAACTGTAAGTCGCTCTGAACAAGAGCACCTGCTAAATGACTAAAATGTCAAATGTAAATATTATGCATACACACCCATTGCACAGTTGTCACATTTTGCTGCCTTACAATTAAATCTAAAAAGGGATTACATTTAAAAACAATTCTACACATCTACACAACCTTCTCCACATTTTCACTGAAAGAAAAAGTATATAACATTTTCTAAATGAAATCTGAATGATGTAACTTTTTGTATACATTTTATTGTATGTTCAAAAGCTCCAATAAGTTGCTAGTGGTCATCCACTGTGATACAACAGTAACAATATCAAGCCTCTAGCCTGCCTGAGAACAGCTGTATTCATTGTTTTTCATTTTCTCTGTCGGGTCGGATTTCCCCGCCAGATTTTGTGCTGCGCATAGGGGTAAGTAGAAGTTGCCCTTAACAGCTGATAAAGGGTTACATATATTTTTTATGCACCTAATGGTGAAAGTTAGGATTGTAATCTGATTTTAGATGTGTTTTTAAAAGCCCTACCTCAAGCCCCCATCCTCACTTTAATGTGGGAGTTAAATATACACACATCTGGAACGGTCAAGTTTTCCACTACAACATTTCCACCACTACCGGGTTGACCGGGTGATGTAACACTAAAAGGTGCAGCCGCTGAAGTTTTTGTTTGTGATGGCAGAGGTTCAACCTCAGCCTCGAACTAACCCATTTTCAAACTAATTCCCCTTTTAAATCAGGCATTCGACCAGGTCTACTCTGAATCGTGTCCTTGTTTAGCAGCCAAGAGCAATAGATTGCATAGTGGGAGGGAGATTGACAAGGGCATAAGTTTGTTTGCTATGACGCTCATTTCTAGAGGCTGGTATTCGGGTGGTAATCTCAGTGGAAGCTTGGCACAGTGGTTGTGGCTATATCCCCTGATGCAGGCTAGTTAGTGTGTTAGCTTTGGAGCAAATAAAAAGCATGAGCTGGCATGCACCCAGAGAAAATTATTTAGTGTAGAGGTCATGATGCCGAAAAATTGGTGTTTTAACGAATAAATTACTGGGAGTTTATATGTATATAGAGAGAGAGTGTTCGACTCTATGTATATATATATAGCTTTGGAGCGAAACCACAAGAGAGAACTGTACGAAAATGATTTTACTTGAAGACCCAGACCATAAGGCTACATTTGTTAGAAGCAATGTAAAAGGTTTTCTTTGTCTTTTTCACTCAAATGATGAGAGAGAAGTCATGAGATAAAAAAAATGAAATTTCTAAAGTGAAACCAAACAGTAGCAAGAGACAACTCGCCTCATATTAGAGTAGATACTGTAGATGCAATTTACAGATATGAGGGCCAAGAGTGAGGGTTGGAATACATTATCAAAGATATGGAAGGGTCATTCATGGCAGCACAATTGAAGTTAAGTTATTTCCTAATTCAATTGATAAACGCATGATGACCACCTATGGTTTTGAACTAGAAAATTGAAGATTACTGGAAAATTAAACAGTCATATGACAAGATTAAGTCGCTCAGGCAAATTCTTTGATATTGTTGTTGTGGCAAAGGTTTATTTTGCTCATGTGAGAAACTACATTAGATGACCAGAAGTATGTGGACACCTGCTTGTCAAAATCATGGGCATTATGGAGTTGGTCCACCATTGCTGCTATAACAGCTTCCACTCTTCTGGGAAGGCTTTCCACTAGATATTACAACATTGCTGCGGGGACTTGCTTCCATTCAGCCACAAGAGCATTAGTGACGTCGGGCACAGATGTTGGAAAAATTAGGTCTTTCTCACAATCGGGGTTCCAATTCATCCCAAAGGTGTTTTATGGGGTTGAGGTCAGGGCTCTGTGCAGGCCAATCAATCTCTTCCACACTGACCTCGACTAACCATTTCTGTATGGACATTGTTTTGTGCACGGGTGCATTGTCATGTTGAAACAGAAAAGGGCATTCCCAAATTGTTGCCACAAAGTTGGAAGCACAGAATCGTCTAGAATGTAATTGTATGATGTAGCGTTAAGATTTCCTTTCACCGGAGCTAAGGGGCCTAGCGTGAACCATGAAAAACAGCCTCAGATCATTATTCCTCCTCCACCAAACTTTACAGTTGGCACTATCCATTCGGGCAGGTAGCGTTCTCCTTGCATCCTCCGAACCCATTTTCATGGCAGATAGTGATGTGTGATTCATCACTCCAGAGAATGCGTTTTTACTGCTCCACAGTTCAATGGCGGAGCGCTTTACACCACTCCAGACGATGCTTGACATTGCTCATGATGATCTTAGGCTTGTGTGCAGCTGCTCGGCCATGGAAAACCATTTCATGAAGCTCCCGATGAACAATTATTGTGCTGACGTTGTTTCCAGAGGCAATCTGCAACTCGGTAGTGAGCGTTGCAACCGAGGACAGACGATTTTTATGCGCTACTCGCTTCAGCACTCAGCGATCCCGTTCTGTGAGCTTGTGTGGCCTACTACTTCTCAGCGGAGCCGTTTTTGCGCCTAGACGTTTCCACTTCACAATAACAGCACTTACAGTTGACCGGACAGCTCTAGCAGGGCAGAAATGTTGTGAACTGACTTGTTGGAAAGGTGTCATCCTATGACGGTGCCACGTTGAAAGTCACTGAGCTCTTCAGTAAGGCCACTCCTATACAGTAAGATTGCATGGCTGTGTGCTCAATTGTATACACCTGTCAGCAATGGGTGTGGCTGAAATAGCCGAATCCACTAATTTGTTCACATACTTTTGTATATGTAGTGCATCTGAAAAGTAGATAGCTTATCTCATGCTCTGCATACGATACATTTGGTTCCTCACCTTTGAAAGACTGTCCCTTTTGGTCATTGTGTTATGGTTATTTTCCTGTCATATCATTCACTTTCCCCACTTGAAAGCCAAAGACAGGACAAGGTAACCATGCCTTTACAAACATCAAGAACAACTTGTGTGAAGTAAGGCGGCCATTTCATATTTTCAAAGCAGAAGCTGTTTCTTGGCTTTAGATACATATTTCTCATCATTATTAGTTGTTCCCTATTTCACCAATGACCATCCCATCTCTCCTAGTCTATCCTCCCGTTTTCCCTGTGCCATTTTTCTGGTAAAACAGTAATTTAGGGCCGAGATGGGACAGCCATGGCAGGCATGATAAATTGATTGGATAATTTTAACCATACGGGACCGTTCAAATATGATTATCGTTACGAGATGGCATTTATCAAAGGTTACCCAGGCTAATATGTGGGGATGACGACACAAGGCTTCCTTTGTCTCACGCTTGTTTTGCATGGGGAAAATGCGGGGACAGATTCGTTCATTAGTGTAGACAGAAACCTAGACGGGAATGTTGCAACTATTTGTCCTTCATTTGACCCTTTTCATGTATGACTGCATTCCATAGGTTGTTTCTCTCAATTATACTGATTTATCCCAAAAGGTTCCTTTGTTTGGTCATTGTCTAAGCAGAAACAGCTTGTTGTGATTGACAATGTATGACACTGTACTGTACAGCGTATATAAGCATACAATATCCTCTGCTAAAAGGTCTGGACCTTTATGGCACAGGGTTGTTGGTTCAAGCTCCATTCCACCTGATCCCCCTCTATGGAGAATCTCCATTGAAATAGCTTTTTAGTCTAAGACTAGGCTTAACCTGTGTCTTTGAAACCACCCCTATTCGATTTATATGACAAGGACAAACACATTTATAAACGTTTCTGTAAATGTGTCAGATTTAGCCAAACATTTTTAACTGTTGTCCTTGTGTGCGTATAGAGCTCTTACCTTTATCACCATCTGATATTTAAACCATCTTAATCCACATGACCCCTAAAAAGGATGGATTTATTGCCTCTGTGCTTCATATGGACAGCCAGAAGCTTGAAATGTTGTCAGGGTTGTATTCCAAAGAGGCCATTGCGTATTCTTACATTCCCGTGTTAAAACCGCTCAGTGAACAATATCCCAAATCCCTGCTTTCAGCCAGCTGTCTGTCCTGGGTGCTGTTGAACCTGAATCTTAATGGTCAGTTCCAGGAAGAGGTCTTACAGACCAGGGCCTGAAGTTTATCTCATGCTATTTTGGCACTATTTGTCATGAGTTTTTTCTCCAGTGATAACTGAGTAAGTTGCTAAGTATAGTCTTTATACCTAACATGATAATATAGCAGAAGGTTTGAGTTGCTCAGACCCTGGACATATTTATAGTGAATGTAGGCTAACTGTTGTTATTACGCTTCAAATGTAGCCTAAGCACTTTCCGCAGAGGTTCTAGTTCTCTGTCACTGCAACGAATTGGATTCATATGGATTCTGGAGAGGTCATTTTTGAGATCAGTGTAGATCCGCAATAAAAAAAGTTGCAAAATACATAGTGAGGGAAACATGTATTCTGACAAGCAGTACAACAATTCTTAATGCAATCGCGGGACGAACACTTTTGAAAGCAGTTTTGGCCTTTGTTAAAAAAGATGGGGATCCCAGTTTTCCATTGCTTCCATGATTATTTCTCTACTCCTGCAATTGCGCTCGTGTCAGTTACAACCAAAGTTTTAAGCATGGTTTAGGTACAGCTGCACAACATAGCTCTTAAAGGGGAAATGGTGTATTAAAATGGTAATTACTTACTTTGTAATAAAAAACGAAAAAGTGAATAATAATTCATATTTATTAATAATAATAATAAATAACAATAACAATCAGGATGCTATGTCCAATGGCGTAAATGCAGATGGACAAACCCCATACTTCAGCCTATGTATTGTTAGCCACTATGCTGCATCATTTGAGCTACAGGTGATAATGCTTATTGCTGATGGCACATCTGACAATATAGACCATGTATAGGCTATATTTAAACATAATTATTACCAATATGTTACTTGTCTCATTTCTGGAGGAAGAAATTATATTTGAGATGGTTGTCAGCATAATTTTATTTCCATTCATTTTGGTGTAGAATGTCCTTTTTAAAAAGTCACCAGAACTGAGCTTCTCAGTTCCTTCTACATACAAATTCACCTGGTGAGAACCCTGGACCCCATAAGCAAAGAGACTGGAATTGGTCAAACTTACAGTTTGATACATTTACAAAAAGGACCCTCTTTCCCTAAAAGCATGATAGTCATGACTTTTCTTTACATGTCCCCAGACACTCGATCTGAGGAAAAGTTTTAATATTAAGATCACGTTTGTTTTCTTTCCTTTAACCCCTGGCTCTCCGTCATTGAGCTAAACTGAGCAAGCCAGACCTAGCATAGAGCTATGTCACTGGTTAAATTGAGAACTTAACTCAATTGACTCATAAATGGGTAATGTAGCCCAAGTGCTAAGTCAATGGAATGTAGTTGAGAATTTCGCATTTATTTTTAGCCATGATGACGCAGTGATGTCAAACTAACTGTGTCGATAAGTACTCTCCCTCTCATAGTTTAATTTCAGAATGTAGCATTGTCGCTAACACATTGAGGTGAACCTGAGAATTTTGCTCAGTGTTACCCTCAAGTGCTTCAACGTAGCTTCAAAGCGATAAACTAGCCTCATTGCTAATTAGTGGTAGCATTAACACTCCTACACAGTAAGTTCAATTGAGAATGTTAGCTTCAGTGGCAC
The DNA here is from genome assembly GCF_045791955.1 of Oncorhynchus clarkii lewisi. NCBI lineage: Eukaryota > Metazoa > Chordata > Actinopteri > Salmoniformes > Salmonidae > Oncorhynchus > Oncorhynchus clarkii. Next base: position 3,128,017 of record NC_092174.1, read on the forward strand.
TAACTCACAGGAGTTTGATTGAGAATGTTAGCCTCAGTTCTCAGGCTTTGATTGTAACCAGCTGTGCTGTTGAGTGGTTCCCTTACTCTTCTTCTATGGAGATTCCAATGTTAATATCTCTCTCTCTCTCTCTCTCTCTCTCTCTCTCTCTCTCTCTCTCTCTCTCTCTCTCTCTCTCTCTCTCTCTCTTTCTCTCTCTCGCTCTCTCTCTCTCTCTCTCTCTCTCTCTCTCTCTCCCTCTCTCTCCCCCATCAGACATTCACAGCAGGCCATTGGTCAAACAGGAGATTTTTCATTTCATAAGCTTTGGGACAGTTGCATTGAGTGTGTTTTTTTTTTGTACAACATAGACACAGACAGTGTGTTTGTTTTTGTACTGTATATGTTGACTACATTTGTGTAGAGGTTACTTGCCAACTTCAGTGTGTTCGTGTGCACACTTTAATTTATTTATTTTGTATGTGTAACTGCAGGTAATTAATTACCTTTTTCAGTTACAGTTTGGGCTCCATTCTAGTGGTCACGTTTCAGAACCCAGCTGCTTACATTTAGAGAATATATACAACTATTGTCATTGTTCACCCTCAGGTGGGCAGACAGCCTTCTCTGACAGACATTTAATGATGAGACTGATTTAGTTCCCGTATCCCTAAAGCAGTAGGCCCATCCAACTCAGTTCAGTCACTTCCATCTTCTATAGTGAGCTATCCGTCTGCGGCTGACATACACAACACCTTTCCACATCCTAAGCAAATATAGATTTTTCATAGCCGCCCTAGTTGGCTCCAAACTTCAGGTGTGGCAATGGCCAGGGTTACCAAGCACTTCAACACAGGGTTGGTCAGTTCAAATTCCGGTTAGTCAATAATTAAACATTTGAAAGAAATAGCTTATTCTCTTCAATATCCTCTGAGGTCATGGAAAATGTAAATAAATATTTTCCATTATTGAATTGGAATTTCAGTTTACTTCCTGAATTGTCTAAATTCAATTGGAATTGACGTCAACCCTGCTACAACGGCATGGTTGACTGGCTATGTTGTAAGAGAAGTGCTTAAAGTAAACCAGAGAGTTGACTATGTCTTCTTGGAGTTTATCCCATTTAAACTTGACCCTTTTATAATGTAGTTAGGGCTTGAGATACTGTATCAGGACTCTACTGTGCGACCATTTTACTCGCATATGAGCCTAAATATTTTGTTCTGCGACCTGGAATTTTTATTTAGGAGCACCAGAAATGAAGGATTCTAACTTTAATAGCTAATATTTTTCATTGTGCTCCTAAATTTCTTTGTGTGCCCAACATTTTTCAAAAAGGTCAGCGTAGGACCCTGTTTTGTCCCTACATCTCAAATGTTCGATCACATCTCCCTTCTTAGACTTCAAAGCATATTTTGTACCCATGTTTAAGTTCTGAACACATTTATCATGTTAAGGTTTGGCCCATAGTGAGACCATACCTTCAGGTCAATCACGTTAGTCTTTGACTGACGACTAACATTCTGTGTCTCCTCCATTATCACAAGGGTAAAAATTTCTCTATGAGCACACACTCACTTCCACACACACGCATACACACACACACTCATATTACCAAACAGACATCTGTGTCTCCCATTTTAAACAAAGACTAAAATCGCCCAGCGAGAGATTCCCAGATTCCTTAAAAGAAAGCACCAGTCTTTCAGTGCTGCATGAACGCTTATTTTAAGTCTCCATGTCTGTGCTAGGCCATTGATAGATGCAACTGCCAGCTGCCACTCTCAAGTCATTTCAAAAGCACTTGCCTCTAATGGCGTGAACAAATGTATGCTTACGCGCATGGACACACACGCAGACACACACATACAATTGTGCACACACATATACAGAGATACATGCACACACACTTTCTCTCTTTCACAGATACACACACACACCCTATTTACCCTCTTGTACACTGCCGAGCAACTCTGTGCGCCCTCTCATGTCTTTGCTGAATCACAGTCTCTCTCAGTCGTCTGTGAGTCTACTGACCTATTTCTGGTTAAGGAGGCAACCACACGGCCCGGCTCCAACCTCTGATCACAGTCAGATGTGAAAGTCTTTGTTCCAAATGGCACCCTAGTCCACATATAGTGCACTACCCCATACTGCTCTGTCAAAAGTAGTGCACTATGTAGGGAATAGTTTCAAGTTTTAATGTTACATGCACAAGGCATTTCATGCCTTTCTTGCAAATGAAAAACCCAACAATGCAATAATCAATAACAATGTAATATTAGAAAACACACAAGAAATATGAATAAATATGAAGAACACAATAACTAAGTAAGTAAGCATACTACAATGAACAAAAATATAAACGCAACATGTAATTTGTTAGTCCCATGTTTCATGAGCTGAAATTAAAGATCAAAGAAATGTTCTATACCCACAAAAAGCTAATTTCTTTCAAATTTTGTGCGAAAATGTGTTTACATCCCTGTTAGTGAGCATGTATTATTTGCCAAAATAATCCATCCACCTGGCAGGTGTGGCATATCAAGAAGCTGATTAAACAGCATGATCATTACACAGGTGCACCTTGTGTTATGGACAATAAAACCTCTCTAAAATGTTCCTTTTTGTCACACAACACAATGCCACAGATGTCTAAAGTGAGGGAGCGAGTGGTTTGCTGATGTCAACGTTGTGAACAGCTACATGGTGGCAGTGAGGTTATGGTATGTTCAGGCATAAACTACAGACAACAAACACAATTACATTTTATTGATGGTAATTTCAATGCACAGAGATCCTGTGACGAGATCCTAAAGGTATATGTGACCAACAGATGCATATCTTTATTCCCTGTCATGTGAAATCCATAGATTGGGCCTCATGAATTTATTTTAATTCACTGATTTCCTCATATGAACTGTAACTCAGTAAAATCAATGAAATTGTTGCATGTTGTGTTTATATTTTTGTTTAGTACAGTGGGGAGAACAAGTATTTGATACACTGCTGATGTTGCAGGTTTTCCTACTTACAAAGCATGTAGAGGTCTGTAATTTTTATCATAGGTACACTTCAACTGTGAGAGACGGAATCTAAAGCAAAAATGCAGAAAATCACATTGTATGATTTTTAAGAAATTAATTTGCATTTTATTGCATGACATAAGTATTTGATCTCCTACCAACCAGTAAAAATTCCGGCTCTCACAGACCTGTTCGTTTTTATTTAACAAGCCCTCCTGTTCTCCACTCATTACCTGTATTAACTGCACCTGTTTGAACTTGTTACCTGTATAAATAACACCTGTCCACACACTCAATCAAACAGACTCCAACCTCTCCACAATGGTCAAGACTAGAGAGCTGTGTAAGGACGTCAGGGCTACAATTGTAGACCTGCACAAGGCTGGGAAGTGCTACAGGACAATAGGCAAGCAGCTTGGTGAGAAGGCAACAACTGTTGGCGCAATTATTAGAAAATGGAAGAAATTCAAGATGACGGTCAATCACCCTCGGTCTGGGTCTCCGTGCAAGATCTCACCTCATGGGGCATCAATGATCATGAGGAAGGTGAGGGATCAGCCCATAACTACACGGCAGGACCTGGTCAATGACCTGAAGAGAGCTGGGACCACAGTCTCAAAGAAAACCATTAGTAACATACTACGCCGTCATGGATTATAATCCTGCAGCGCTCGCAAGGTCCCCCTACTCAAGCCAGCGCATGTCCAGGCCCATCTGAAGTTTGCCAATGACCATCTGGATGATCCAGAGGAGGAATGGGAGAAGGTAATGTGTTCTGGCTTTCTAGAGCTTTTTGGTCTAAACTCCACTCTCCGTATTTGGAGGAAGAAGAAGGATGAGTACAACCCCAAGAACACCATCCCAACCGTGAAGCATGGAGGTGGAAACATCATTCTTTGAGGATGCTTTTCTGCAAAGGGGACAGGACGACTGCACCATATTGAGGGGAGGATGGATGGGGCCATGTATCGCGAGATCTTGGCCAAACAACCTCCTTCCCTCAGTAAGAGCATTGAAGATGGGTCGTGGCTGGGTCTTCCAGCATGACAACGACTCGAAACACACAGCCAGGGCAACTAAGGAGTGGCTCCGTAAGAAGCATCTCAAGGTCCTGGAGTGGTCTAGCCAGTCTCCAGACCGGAACCCAATAGAAAATCTTTGGAGGGAGCTGAAAGTCCGTATTGCCCAGCAACAGCCCCGAAACCTGAAGTATCTGGAGAAGGTCTGTATGGAGGAGTGGGCCAAAATCCCTGCTGCAGTGTTTGCAAACCTGGTCAAGAACTACAGGAAACGTATGATCTCTGTAATTGCAAACAAAGGTTTCTGCTTTTCTGATGTATCAAATACTTATGTCATGCAATAAAATGCTAATTAATTACTTAAAAATCATACAATGTAATTTTCTGGATGTTTGTTTTAGATTCCGTCTCTCACAGTTGAAGTGTACCTATGATAAAAATTACAGACATGCTTTGTAAGTAGGAAAACCTGCAAAATCGGCAGTGTATCAAATATTTGTTCTCCCCACTGTATGTGAAAAGAGTGAGGTGATTTGTTGCTCTCAAGAACAAAATGGGAAGATAAGACTAGACTTGTAGCATGTCTAGCCCAATGTGAGTTTAAGACAGGCTTCTACTTTAAATGTTCATATGATTAAGTGAGTGTCACATAAATTGATAATATGGCATTGGTTTGGACTAGGAGATGAAATTGTTTACGCTTACACCGGATTAAACACATTTTTGCTTTTATGTTTAAGCCATAAACCTCCCTCAGTCTTGAGTTGAAACACCAGATAAGACATTTGACCAGAGCCCACGTCTCAGTGAAAATTAAGACTTTCTAGTGTTTCAGCGCAATGTTTACATTACCGGCACTTACAGTTAAACCAGAACCGTATCGCACACTTCATTGTGATCATTTATGTTATACTTATAAGCCCTTTTTTTGCACTCTGTTGTGGTCTAAACGGCTTCACAAAACCAGGTTGAAGTTTGAGAACCAATATTTGTTATGTAAATATTGGCATCTCAACTGCCATTCACATTTATTTGCATAAAGTGTCATCCAGCCAGAAGTGGGTCAGTCAGTAAGAGACACATTTGACTGCCTGTCCTCTGGGGTAAAATTTCCCCCAGCTTCACCTCCTCTAATCCTAACCTTAACCATTACTGGGAAAATACAACACTTACCCAAGATCAGCATCTAGGGACAACTTCAATCTACACCGTAGAAGATTAGGTCGGGGCTTCATTGGGGTCCGAGGTGACACAGGCATTTAATAAAGAATTAGAGGTAGTTGTATATACTGTAAACAGTATTTTTGTAAATAAAGTTGTCTGGCATGACAAGACTCAGACTTAGCAGTAGATAGAAGGGAAAGTTTACAGCTCTTACTCTGATATGAGTCAGATACTTCAGAGATATTGATAGATACATTATATTGTATAATATAAACTCAGAAAAACGTGCCTTTTTCAGGTCCCTGTCTTTCAAAGATAATTCGTAAAAATCCAACTAACTTCACAGATCTTCATTGTAAAGTGTTTAAACACTGTGTCCCATGCTTGTTCAATGAACCATAAATAATTTATGAACATGCACCTGTGGAACGGTCGTTAAGACACTGACAGCTTACAGACAGTAGGCAATTAAGGTCACAGTTATGAAAACGTAGGACACTAAAGAGGCCTTTTTACTGACTCTGAAAAACACCAAAAGAAAGATGCCCAGGGTCCCTGCTCATCTGCGTGAACGTGCCTTAGACATGCTGCAATGAGGCATGAGGACTGCAGATGTGGCCAGGGCAATAAATTGCAATGTCCGTACTGTGAGACGCATAAGACAGCGCTACAGGGAGACAGGACGGACAGCTGATCATCCTCGCAGTGGCAGACCGCGTGTAACAACACCTGCACAGGATCGGTACATCCGAACATCACACCTGCGGGACAGGTACAGGATGGCAACAACAACTGCCCGAGTTACACCAGGAATGCACAATCCCTCCATCAGTGCTCAGGCTGTCCGCAATAGGCTGAGAGAGGCTGGACTGAGGGCTTGTAGGCCTGTTGTAAGGCAGGTTCTCACCAGGCATCACCGGCAACAACGTCGCCTATGGACACAAACCCACTGTCGCTGGTCCAGACAGGACAGGCAAAAAGTGCTCTTCACTAACGAGTTGCGGTTTTGTCTCACCAGAGGTGATGGTCAGATTGAGCGCTACACTGAGGCCTGTACTCTGGAGCGGGATCGATTTGGTGGTGGAGGGTTCGTCATGGTCTGGGACAGCATCATCAGACTGAGCTTGTTGTCATTGCAAGCAATCTCAACACTGTGCGCCATAGGGAAGACATCCTCCTCCCTCATGTGGTACCCTTCCTGCAGCCTCATCCTGACATGACACTCCAGTGTGACAGTGCCACCAGACATGCTGCTCGTTCTGTGTGTGATTTCCTGCAAGACAGGAATGTCAGTGTTCTGCCATGGCCAGCGAAGAGCCCAGATCTCAATCCCATTGAGCATGCTTGGGACCAGTTGGTTCAGAGCGTGAGGGCCAGGGACAATACCCCCAGAAATGTCCGGGAAATAGCAGGTGCCTTGGTGGAAGAGTGGGGTAACATCTCACAGCAAGAACTGGCAAATCTGGTGCAGTCCATGAGGAGGAGATGCACTGCAGTACTTAATGCAGCTGGTAGCCACACTAGATACTGAATGTTACTTTTGATTTTGACCCCCCCTTTGTTCAGGGACACATTATTCAATTTATGTTAGTCACATGTCTGTGGAACTTGTTCAGCTTGTTATGTTCATACAAATATTTACACGTTAAGTTTGCTGAAAATAAACGCAGTTGACAGTGAGAGGATATATATTTTTTTTGCTGAGTTTATATATTGCACGACACGAAGACTCTTGTTCAGACACTTTAGAGATAGTTTGTGGTAGATTCAACTAAATGTATGATACTATTTTTGTTCGTCAAGCACTCCCATATCACTGAGACTCAGACATAACAGTACACTCTTAGAAAAAAGGGTTCAAAAAGGTTATTTGTGGATGGACGGGGCTTTCCCAATAACCGTTTTCATCTGAAGAACCCTTTTTGGAAGACGAGGGTTCTTTATAAGGCAAAGGGTTCTTGAATAAATTGTTCTTTGAAGGAATGAAGGATTCTTTGGAAGGCAAGAAAGGTTCTACATAGAATCCTTTTGAATCTGAATCATCTTTTTTATTGAGTTTTTTTCCCTTTCTTTCAAATAGTGCCTCAGCATTAGGGTTTAACTCAGTGTATGAACTTTAACATCAGGAGTTTTAAATAATCTGATCAATTTAACATGTGAGAATATTTTAAATTGCCCATGACTGTGTTTTTGTATTTTAATGTTTACATTGCTCAGTTGGTAGAGCATGGCAATTGCAACGCCAGGGTTGCGGGTTTGATTCCCACGTGGGACCAGTAAGAAAAAGTAAAACAATTTATGCACTCACTACTGTAGCTCTGGGTAAGAGCATCTCCTAAATGACTCAAATGTAAATATATATATATATATATATATATATATATATATATATATATATATATTTTGTGTATAATGTGCATTTGTATATTGTATTATACATTGCACATTTGGAAAAGAGACCTCGGTCTCAATATGTATTCCCTTTCAAAATAAAGGTTAAATAAACATTTTAAATAAATGTACCTATATGGGAATATTTGTACTATAATCTTGCATTCCCTTGATCATTTTACATATACAGTACTGACATAGTTGATATCTTTGCCACGATTTCTGTCTTTCAAATAAGTGTTTTCTGGGATTTTATTGAGAAGAGAAGGGAGTCTGAGTGAACCAGCAGTGTATTGTATGGTAACATCAAATTGGCCACTTGGCCGGTGTTACCTACTTGTTGATTGTTTAGTGTAACATTTCTAGTGTTGATTCAGGAGTTGAATGAACTCTGTAAAGTGGTGTAAAAGAACCCTAGTGTTTGGTGTTAACAACCAGAGTTGAGTGTGATTGTGTCATTTTTACTCAGTGCCCATCGTTGTCATATTTCCCAGCATGCTCTATTGCGGGTTGATTTTCAGAATTGTTTGTTGCTTCACAGAGGTATGCTACACAAAGATAAATAACTTAGATATTTCTAAACTAATCCACTCTGTTAGTATTTGAACTTATTGCAGCCGTTACTGATTGCACCAGTTCCCGTTTAGATGATTTAGGTAGTCTCCATTATCCACCTTCAGTCATTCTGGGTGGCAGGGTAGCCTAGTGGTTAGAGTGTTGGACTAGTAACCGGAAGGTTGCAAGGTACAAATCTGTCGTTCTGCCCCTGAAAAGGCAGTTAACCCACTGTTCCTAGGCCGTCATTGAAAATAAGAATTTGTTCATAACTGACTTGCCTAGTTAAACAAAGGTAAAAAAAAAAAATCTGAATGCAGGCTTGCTGGTGATCAAAAGTTCCAATTGTTGGATATCCTCACTCTAGCTGGATTCTAATAGGAATAACATATCACTTTGCAAGCCAGCATAATGTGACTTGCAGGACTGATATGGCCTGTAAATCAGGAGCTTCCGACCACTGTGTTAGGGTATAACTAGGCTGTGAAAAAGGCCTTATGATATATGTGATGTATTGTCATAAAACAATATGCAAATAAGACTGGTAGAACTGTTCATGGAGTGTTCTAGGAAGAACCCTTTTTTTTTTTTTTTTTTGAGGGTGGATCAGCTTAATATTGCGGAAATAATGTTGGTTCCAATGTAATTGTCTGCATCATTTCCAATCCCCCATATTTTTGGAGTAAATATATATATCCATACACGCATGCGTATATATACACATATATACATGCACATACCTATATAGACATACATACTTTTTAAAAGAATATACCTTTATTATTATTCCCCGCAAACCCTATCACCGATCCCCCAATTGGAGTAAACTAATAAACACTTCTGCTTCTACCTTCAATCCATTCATCTTATATACACTCTACAGACACAGTCTACTTTACAATAGTTCTCTCTTGTTTGTTCTTAGTCCTTCCTCTATTTCTGATGTCCATCCAGTTTGATTTCTATTTGTAACTATGCTATTTCACAAAAGCCCCGAACCTATACACATTCTACAGATCCCTTATGCCCTACATTGTTTATCTTGTTATTAGTCCCACCCTTCAGCTCCACTCAACCCCTCCCATCTGTCTCTCAACATCATCCATTTCGGATTTCTACTTGCCATATATTTTTCAACTGTGCTGTGATGCTTCACAAAATAATTGAACCTTCCTATTCTCATAGCTTCTACAGATTGTAAATTAAAAATATTTTTTTTTGCTAAAATAATGATTATATTATTGATTGATTGACTATGGCTTTTCAAATCACCCAGTATTGCTTTCTGTAGTGTTAGTTCTAGGCAAATGTTGCAATTCTTCAGCCATTCCTGGACCTGTGACCAAAAATGAGCTACATATGGACAATACCAAAATAAATGATCTAATGACTCTGTCTCCTCACAGCAGAATCTGCAGAGCTGGGAAGATTGTATCCCCATATATATAACATTCTATTAGTTGCAAGAATTTTGTATAGTCATTTATATTGAAAAATGTGAAGTTTTGAATCCGGCGTTGTTTTGCGTATCAATTCATAAACCATGTGCCATGGAATGGGTGCATCGAAAATCTCTTCCCAACTATTTTTAATTTATATGGCACAGCTGTCAGTTTTTTGGTCCTTAAATGAAATTGGTATATGTTTTTATTTATCACACTTTTCTTTAACCATTTATGTTCTTTAATACAGGGCCGACAGACAAGTTCCTTACTTTTCCCCTTCTACTTGCCTCTTCCATTTTTGTGGTAATGCTGCAATTAATTGGTTGTAATTTTGGGTAGAGCAGACATTTCCATATGTCTGTGTTAGCTGCATGTGTGACATAACTCCACCAGTCCTATTTATGATATCATTCACAAAATGTATACCCTTTTTAAAAATGTCTTCGATAAATACCGTTTTTTTTCATCAATTAGTATATTTGAATTTAACCACAATATTTGTTGTACTGTTTGTTCCGTCCTTTCAGGAGGATTAAATTGAAATTGCAACCAACTTTCTAAGGCTTGTTTAAAAAATAAAGATATTTTGCAGATAATTTCCTTTTCAACCAACCGAAAGTGAGCAGGTGTAATCTGAATAAAGGGAAAAAGGCCCTAGGAAGAACCCTTGAAAGATAAAAGGGTTCTTGGTAGAACCCTTCATATAGGGTTCTAGGTAGAACCTTTAGAGGATACAAAGGTTATTTGTAGAACCCTTTATTGGGATTTCTACAAAGAATCCTTCTTAGAGGGTTCTAGGTAGAACCATTTACAGAAGGTTATTCTATGGAGACAAACCGAAGAACCCTATATGGTTGTACTTAGCACACTCTAAGTAGAACCCTATATGGTTCTACATAGTGTAGATAGCAAAGTACGTGTTCAGTTGTTATTCTAATGTATATTCAGTAGGAAAGTTTGTGGGAGACAGAAATATGTGTTCTCTTAACTATTGCATGATGGGTATTTCTTTGCTTGTGCTTAGCTTAAAATGTGTACTTAGAGTTTTTAGATATGGGTCAAATACATTTCAGTCTCTCTCACTTTCTCTTTGTCTATATAGGGGATGTTTAAGAGAAGGGAATTTTGCTTCTGAATGCTCAGCCTCTGATCAATCATCACACACACCAAGGTTATTATAGTTTGTTCTGTTATTATAGTTTGTTCTATTCGTTTTAAGATTTTTATTTGAAATTCAGTTTAGTTTCAGTTAGTTTTCAGATCTGATTTACACATTTTTATTTAGTTAAAGTTTTATAAAAAACATTTATTTCATTTTTATATTATTTAGTTTTAGTGTTAGTGTTAGGAACAGAAAGTAGCCTGTGCCTGGGTGACTAGGAGCCATTTATGTGTTGTATAGTTTGTGTTTTTGGGGATGTCACTAATTGCCACTGTGGGACAGAAATGCGTAAGGTGATGGGTCAAGTCATAGGTTAGGTTATGTGGTAGACTCAGCGAGATAACGAAGATGCACAAAGTAAACGGTAATAGTGGGTAGGGCAGGGAATTGCAAGGGACCGCATGATACAATATCACAATATGTGGGTGCCATTACTATATGTATTGCGATTCTCACGATTCTATAGTGGATGTATTGCGATTCAATACTATGCTTTTATTGCGATTCCATGGTCCAAACATATTGCTCACCATATGTCTGCTGCAGAGGGACGAGAGAGAGCCATGAGAAAATAAGTTTTAAATCAGTCATGGCAATAAGTAAAATTGGCCCCTTATTTAAAACGAAGATAGAGAACCAGTTATGAAGGAAAAATACTGGAGTTTTGTGCAGGTACAGCCAACTATTGCAAAAATAATATTGCGATATTGTCAAAACAATATGATACGGTATATCATCAAAAATTATATCCCGATTTGTAACTGTTTCGATTGTTTTCCCTCATCACTAACAGTGGGTCAATTTCCTCAACAACCAGGAACGTTGAAGTGCGAGGCTTAACTTCTCCACTGTTTTGGTCCCATAGCTATCACGCTGCGTGACGCGGACCTGTGCACATGCGCAGATACTCGGTGTGACTGTGTGAGAGCAAAGTTTCGCATCTCACTCATCTCAATGGGCACATTTCTCTGCTCAGACGTTGCTGATGTCTGTCAGATCTTACAACAACTGGATAGGTATTTTACATATCAGAAAACCACTAGGCCGTGTTCCCCTGCTCAGACACTGCATGCATCAACCAATGGTTGCGTGCCAAGTCATCGACTGTCAGATTGCTATAACATATGTGGTTAGCTGATAGGTAAAATAGCTATCCAGGCATTGCAGTGGAACACGACCTGTATCTGCGGTGCTGCTCATCTCCTTGACACACACACACTGGTCAGCTCCAAGTAGGCCCTGTGTGTGGGGAATGGCTCACATCTGTTCTCTGTCAAACAAAACGGAAAACACCAAATCAAAATCAAATCAAATGTAATGGTCACATACACATATTTAGCAGATGTTATTGCAGGTGTATCTGTAATGATGTACGCTGAGAATCGGGAAGCAAGTTCAGGGAGTATTTAATAAATAAATGAACAAAGCCAGAAACAAACAGCTCATGAAACAGCAACAATGACGACTGGGGAAGAAACCAAAGGCAGTGACATATAAAGGGCAGGTAATCAAGGAGGTGATGGAGTCCAGGTGAGTATCATTATGCGCCTAACGCTGGTGACAGGTGTGCGCCCTAACGAGCAGCCTGGTGACCTAGAGGCCGGAGAGGGAGCACATGTGACAGTATCGAAGTCCAACAGTGCAGTAGTATCTAACAATTCACAACAATACACAAATCTAAAAGAATGAAATATATAATAAAAATATAAATATTAGGACGAGCAATGTCGGAGTGGCATTGACTAAATACAGTATAATATTACAAATAATATACATATGAGATGAGTAAAGCAGTATGTAAACATTATTAAAGTGACTAGTGTTCCATTATTAAAGTGGCCAGTGATTTCTATGCATTTGTATTTATTATCAAATCAAATGTATTTATATAGCCCTTCGTACATCAGCTGATATCTCAAAGTGCTGTACAGAAACCCAGCCTAAAACCCCAAACAGCAAGCAATGCAGGTGTAGAAGCACGGTGGCTAGGAAAAACTCCCTAGAAAGGCCAAAACCTAGGAAGAATCCTAGAGAGGAACCAGGCTATGTGGGGTGGCCAGTCCTCTTCTGGCTGTGTCAGGTGGAGATTATAACAGAACATGGCCAAGATGTTCAAATGTTCATAAATGACCAGCATGGTCAAATAATAATAATCACAGGCAGAATAGTTGAAACTGGAGCAGCAGCACGGCCAGGTGGACTGGGGACAGCAAGGATTCATCATGTCAGGTAGTCCTGAGGCATGGTCCTAGGGCTCAGGTCCTCCGAGAGAGAGAAAGAAAGAGAGAACGAGAGAATTAGAGAGAGCATACTTAAATTCACACAGGACACCGGATAGGACAGGAGAAGTACTCCAGATATAACAAACTGACCCTAGCCCCCCGACACATAAACTACTGCAGCATAAATACTGGAGGCTGAGACAGGAGGGGTGAGGAGACACTGTGGCCCCATCCGAGGACACCCCGGACAGGGCCAGACAGGAAGGATATAACCCCACCCACTTTCACCTTCACACTCCTGGGCCAGACTACACTCAATCATATGACCCACTGAAGAGATGAGTCTTCAGTAAAGACTTAAAGGTTGAGACCGAGTTTGCGTCTCTGACATGGGTAGGCAGACCATTCCATAAAAATGGAGCTCTATAGGAGAAAGCCCTGCCTCCAGCTGTTTGCTTTCTAGGGACAATTAGGAGGCCTGCGTCTTGTGACCGTAGCGTACGTATAGGTATGTACGGCAGGACCAAATCAGAGAGATAGGTAGGAGCAAGCCCATGTAATGCTTTGTAGGTTAGCAGTAAAACCTTGAAATCAGCCCTTGCCTTGACAGGAAGCCAGTGTAGTGGAGGCTAGCACTGGAGTAATATGATCAAATTCTTTGGTTCTGGTCAGGATTCTAGCAGCCGCATTTAGCACTAACTGAAGTTTATTTAGTGCTTTATCCGGGTAGCCGGAAAGTAGAGCATTGCAGTAGTCTAACCTAGAAGTGACAAAAGCATGAATTAATTTTTCTGCATCATTTTTGGACAGAAAGTTTCTGATTTTTGCAATGTTACGTAGATGGAAAAAAGATGTCCTTGAAACAGTCTTGATATGTTCTTCAAAAGAGAGATCAGGGTCCAGAGTAACGCCGAGGTCCTTCACAGTTTTATTTGAGACGACTGTACAACCATTGAGATTAATTGTCAGATTCAACAGAAGATCTCTTTATTTCTTGGGACCTAGAAAAAGCATCTCTGTTTTGTCCGAGTTTAAAAGTAGAAGGTTTGCAGCCATCCACTTCCTTATGTCTGAAACACATGCTTCTAGCAAGGACAATTTTGGGGCTTCACCATGTTTCATTGAAATGTACAGCTGTGTGTCATCCGCATAGCAGTGAAAGTTAACATTATGTTTTCGAATGACATCCCCAAGAGGTAAAATATATAGTGATATATATATTATGGATCCCCATCCCCATCAGCTCTTGCCAAGACAGCAGCTACTCTTCCTGGGTTCCAAACACACCAAAGCACCCACATTACATATAAAACAACAGATAAAACAGTGAACAATGTTTGTACTGAATGAGCTAAAGATGAAACAGTACATCATATAACATCCCTACACCATCACATATCCGCAACACAAAATTTTCAATACCACCATATAGGGCAGCAGAGTCTACGGTGCAGGGTTGAGTAGCCGGGTGGTATCCGGCTAGTGAGGGCTATTTAACAGTCTGATGGCCTTGAGATAGAAGTTGTTTTTGATGCACCTGTACTGACCTCACCTTCTAGATGATAGCGGGGTGAACAGGCCGTGGCTCAGGGGGTTGATGTCCTTGATGATCTTTTTGGCCTTCCTGTGACATCGGGTACTGTGGGTGACCTGGAGGGCAGGCGGTGTGCCCCCGGCGATGCGTTGGAGCAGACCGTACCACCTTCTGGAGAGCCCTGTGGTTGAGGGCGGTGCAGTTGCCGTACCATGCGGTGATACAGCCCGACATGGTACCCTATTCACTATATAGTGCACTACTTTTGACCAGGGACCATAGGGATAGGAATAGGGTGCAATTTGATAGACAAACATGATTTACCTCTTTATAATGAGGATGAAGGAAGCCGGAGATCCGGAGTTTTTCATTTATCTGTTTGTTTTATAAAGAATCTAATAATTCAAGCTCCACTGAGTTAAGTAGAACAGGAAGGTACTTTCGATCATGGGCCCGGCCACTTAATTGCCTTTCCCACAATGCATTTGTGCGTTTACACTGGCCATGTTTTTTCTCATACACTCTCGGTTAAAAGTTCTGTTACGGTGTGCGGGAGCAAGATACTGTTGATAGTGCTGTTAGCAGGGAGCTGTTTTCTTGTTTTCAATCGCCTCGGCAGAAGGGGCCCAGTGAAGATAAAATGGCTAGGAGAAATAAGTCTCTGCTCAGTCTTGTGGCTTTTCAGATCGAGATGTCTCACTCTCTCCCACTTTGGGTTTAATGGTTACATTGAAAAGGAATGGGGATACCTAGTCAGTTGCACAACTGAATGCATTCAATCGAAATGTGTCTTGCGCATATATCCCAACCCCTCTGAATCAGAGAGATGCAGGGGGAAGCTTTAATTGACATCTGGGGAGCAGTTGTTGTTGGGGGTTAAATGCCTTGCTCAAAGGCAGAAGTATCTACCTTGCCGGCTCGGGGATTCAAACCAGCAACCTTTCGGTTACTGGCCCAACACTCTTAACTGCTAGGCTGCCTGCCACCCCTGTCTATGGGAGAGGTCCTGAAAAGACTATGGGATTTTTCAATTGGCCTCGGTGTGACTCTAAGGGCCGGTTTCCCGGACACAGATTCATTCATTTACCACCACTCCTTGTCTAACAAACACTCTCAGTGGAGAATCTGTATATGAAGTGCTTTATATTCCAGGAATATGCTTAGTTTTGGTCCAACCCTAAAAACTAGTTATGTGTTAAATGCCAAAATAAAGGAAACCCCAACATAGTGTCTTTATATGGGCCACCACGAGCTACCAAAACAGCTTCAATGCGCCATGGTGTAAAGTCTACAAGCGTCTGGAACTCTATTGGAGGGATACAACACCATTCTTCCACAATACATTTTATCATTTGGTGTTTTGTTGATGGTGGTGGAAAATCTAAGACGGCCATGGCATATCTTGAAACATCAGGAAGTTGAACAGTCTTTGTCACTGAAGCTCCTGCCAAACGTGCCCAAACAATCACCTCTCTTTCAAAGTCACTGAGATCTCTTTTTCTAGCCATGGTAGCCAAAATAATGTGCAATTTTGTCCACTCAGGAATTCAAAAAAGCAACCTTTCCCCAATGCTGGCCCAATGCTCTAACTGCTAGGATACCTGCCACCCAAATAGGCTGGATGTTGATACCCAATAGGCTGGGTAGCACCTCCGACTAGAGACTTTATCTACAGCTATCCCTTTGGTCTCCCATCCAGGGTTTTAACAAAGCCCAGCCCTGTTTAGCGTTGATAGTTGTCACTGACCATAACCCATGTGCTATTGTGAGAATTATTGTTGAGGAATCTCCACTTAATAGATTCACTGTTGCTGTCAAAGTCATTCCAAATGGTAGGTTCAACAGAGCAAATTAAATGGAAGCATATATCATCAATTATGCTATTTAGGCCTATATAGCATCTGGGAAGTCATCAACAGCTATTGGAACTAATGGAACTTACAAGTTAATAATAAATATGTTCGATTCACGTCTCAATCTCAACCAAAAATGTAAGTTAAGAATAGACCGACTGGAATTAAATACTCAGTGGCACAGATCGAGCTATCTAAACAGAAGAAACATCTTCATATGTTGATATTTGGTTGCATAGAGAACCAAACACAATTCAATATAATTTTTGCGATACGGTAAATAGCCTATTAATTGTCGACAAGTTAACAACTAATATGTTGGATTCATCTCAACCAAAAATAAAAGTCAAATAAATAAAATAATAGGATTAAGTCAGTGGCTCAGATCTAGCTATCCGAGCAGTAGATTTACTGGATTACAAAAGTAATATTGAATTGTGTTTGGTTGATAACATAACCAAATATCAACATTTAAATCTCTTTAATCAACCAAACACAATTCAATATTACTTTTGTAATCCAGTAAATAGCCAAATGTTAAGGCTGTCTTAGAAACAAATGTAACGGTATTTATTTAACCTTAAAATGAGTAACGCATCCATGGCCACATTTTGAGGTTACTGTGCCAATAAATGTATTTTTATGTAATCATAGAAAGTGTCTATGTTCAGGATCGCAGGTCTGTGGAAGTCTTCACAATTGCTATAATAATCTGCACAGAATCTCAAACGGGCACCATGTACTTTTAATGTAATTTCATCTGCAATCCAGGTTATTTGGAAGTGCCATTAGATGAATCACAGTGATAACACATTAAGTTGTTGTATAAATAAATACAATATATGGCATTATATTCCCAATTGAACTTCTAAATGGTTGACATTGCAGTGATAACACATTTAGGTGACAACTAAACCAAAAATGAGACCTACATTTTCCTTGGGAATTTGGTGCTTTTAGATGATTGAAAGCATAGTGATAACACATTGGGAATTCAACAAGCTTCTGGCTGTCTTTTTGAGTGGGTGAAAAAAGGGTTGTAATGTCATTGATCAACGTATCTACCAAATATGACCAAACTCTCCACGTTGAAATGGCGTGGTATGCTCAGTGTTTTATATTTGATTTTGTGTCATCCACTTGCACCCCAAACATGCTTTCTCACCACAACTGCCTCACCCTCACCCAGTTTATTCTCATGGTCATCAGCACTGTTAACTGTAATCGGTGTATGTACCGAATTGAAGTATGTAAAGTCGCTTTCCCCTCAGATGCATCTGTGCTTCTTCCAAAACGCTTCATTATGCATTACTCATTACCACAGAACTCAGGGAACTGCCAAAATACCTTTTCTCTGGCTGAATAAGTTTCTATTTCAGCACTTTAGTTTATTTGGCTTTGAACTCTTAAATATGAAGCGGCTTTTCATGAAAACTGGAGTAGGCCTAAGAAAATGAAGGGGGAAAGGTCAAATAAACTTAGCGTTGTGTTCTGAAGCTAATCCAGATCTACTGTTCACAATGATGTTGTTGTTCATGTTGGTTTGGAATGACTTTACCTAGCCTACTTACTTTTCCCTCACGGAAGGTTATGGCCGATTGTTATCTTCCAAGGTCCTGGAAAATAAGTTAAAGGTTTTTATGGCCTGTTTTTTGTTGTTGTCTTAAATTAAGTTATCTATGGCCTTTGGGCTATCTGAAAAAAACTGTTTTTCTCACATTGGAACATGGACAAAGGACTGTTCTCCCAAGACTTCCCTTGTTCAAGTCTGGTCATTCCCTGGGGAGTGTTGCAGACAAAACCTTAATATCATTCCATTCCATGTGAATTATGCTATCTATTGATGAAAGGGATATTCTACATGGCTTTTAGATTTTTTTTTTCTCAGCAACCGTGCTATACACTGCAATGTGGATGTGTGTGTAACCAGGCCAGCGCGGTACAGCTCAGCATGGCTGGGCTTGACTCGGGCTCAGTATTGTGAATCAACCCTATTTCTCTCCATGTGTTTCATGTCCCTTTCCATCTCTATCTTCCCCTACAACAGACATACATCGGCTCCATCCTGGCTGCGGTGAACCCGTACCAGTCCATCCCTGACCTATACGACCGGCCGGCATTGGAGAGGTACAGCCGACACCACCTGGGCGAGATTTCCCCGCACATCTACGCTGTAGCAAACGAGTGTTACCGCTCCCTATGGAAGAGACTGCAGAACCAGTGTGTGTTAATCAGGTGAGTGATGATTGTTATGAGTTTTTGTTTTGCTTGACTTTATTTGAATGCACTGATTGTAAGTCACTCAGGGTAAAAGCATATGCTATGAGGAACACTAAATGACTGAAATGATGTTGGGTCATTTGAAGAGAAATTAATGAGAAATGTGATTGGGTAGGCTGCCATCAGGTGAGAGAATGTAGAGAAGTCATTGGCTTGTCATTTTGTGAGCTGTGGGCAATTGATAGTGGTGGAAAAAGTACCCAATTGTCATACTTGAGTAAAAGTATAGATACCTTAATAGAAAGTTACTCAAGTAAAAGTGAAAGTCAGCCAGTAAAATACTACTTGAGTAAAAGTCAAAAAGTATTTGGTTTTAAATATACTTAAATATTAAATATACTAAACTTCACAAGAACCCAAACTAGTTTAGCAGTGAGAGACAAGATCATGCTTTCAGGGAGTTTGTGGCATTCTAACTTTATGTACGGGGGGGGGGGGGGGTGTCTAGTAAAATACTATGTATATCGAGCCACTGCTCACATTATATTAGGAGTTTTTTGTAACAAAAATCTTGAAACCTTTTATTTTTTATTTCTACCAAGAAAAATACAAAACATTATAAGGCGTATCAAAAGTAAATGTAATTGCTAAAATATACTTAAGTATCAAAAGTAAAAGTATAAATCATTTAAAATTCCTGATATTAGCAGACAGCACCATGTTCTTGTTTTTAAAATGTACGGATAGCCAGGGGCACAGAGTTTTGATATCTGACTGACCAATTGTATGCTGTGAAAGAATCTCAGAAACCAGTATGTTACCTGTCAATAGAATGAATACGGATGATTGGTTGTTGGTCCACAATTGTCCACTTGTGGACTTTATGCAACTTTATGCCCTTTGGCATCCACGGCGGTCCGATTCAATTTCAAGTCTCAGTCTTGGTGCTCTTGGCTCTGTTTCTATCTCCATGCTCCTTTGGTTCTTCCCGAACATCCTTCCTCTGCGTTTGTAGTTGGCCAACTTTCTCATCCGGCCTTGCGCTATTGTGTTCAGACATACAGACAGACAGGCACTGTTCTCGTCACCCACATCAAACACACAGAGTTATTTTTACCGTTTTGGAATGATAATATTCAGTCCACATTTAGCAGAGAGAGTGGATGCCAAAGGACTTTTTTTCTTGGTTGGATTATTCTTAGCTTTGCAGAGTGAGCAGCTCACTCTGTCAATGCTGAGTTTGAATAGAATGGGATAGAATAGTGAGACAGGAGAGCCAATAAGTGTATTAGAGCAGAAGTATAAGAAAATGGTCACGTTCAATAGGTACGAAGGAGAGAGCTATTACCTGAATTTGTCCAATAAGAACACTCCTTTTGGTTTTCTGTTTCATGCTAACTTCACATGACAGATATGGGGATGCCTGGGGGTGAAAGGCCACACAAACTGGGCTTACAAATAGTGTTATAAAACATACATAGTTATGGGTTATGGAGTACATTATGGCTCAGTTGCGCAAGTCCCCATTTAGGTGACACAGTGGTGGCTCTTGTGCCCTTAAGCAAGTCGGGGCATGCTGTTTTAGATACAAGTGCCTCAGTTACCCAGCAATTCGCCCACATTAGTTTACAGCCCTGTTTGACGGCCACTTATGGAAGCCCTGAGATGCTGAGGTAACGAGAGACACATGTATCCTTATAAACTGCTCCTATTCAGAGGTCCTGGACTACTTAGGTTACTTAGGATATGTTCCAAATGGCACACTATTCTCATAGGCCTCTGGTCAAAAGTAATGCTTTATGTAGGAAATAGGGTGTAATTTGGGACGCAGTAATGCAATTACATATAAAACATTTCGGCCTCATAATTGTTGTTATTTGTGTGTAGGTGATTTGATTAATTGAGATTAATTTTATACAATTAGATAACTTGTAATAGGGTTGTATGTGACACTGTTCAGTTGTATAGCTTGCCACTTAAAGATTGAAATTGCAGGGGAAACTGATTACCAGTGTCATGAAGCAAATGCACTTTTGTTCATACCGTTCATATCAGTCCTATACCATCCATGTTCACATTTATTCCAGCTGTTTGGTGTTAGTTGCGCCGTATTCCTTCGATTAGTTGTATTGCAGTGCTTTTTTTTTTTAAAGCATGTTTTTTGGGGGCGCGAATGAGCGTGCTCACGCTGGAAATAGAATACGTGAATGACAGAAAACAGAAGGGCCGTGAGCGTCAACAATGTCTACGGCTTCAGAGTGCGTCAAATTAGAACGCAAGTATTTTTTATCTCCTGTCTACGTGGAACAATGCTGGTAGAGTAAGCAGACACATTTTGTAGAAAATGTATTTTTATGATCTTCCCTATGCTAAGTAGATTAAAGATGTAGTTAACAATGTATTGGGCTGTAAACTAAGGTTTATCAGTCAAATAGGCTATATATTTGAAAACAACTGCAGTGTACCTGTGTTGATTTTGATTATAGCCTAGACAGGCTACAGCTGGAAAACTTGAAGACTCCGATTTCAAGAGAGAGCACTGTTTATGTAGAAAGAATGAGATGTACTGCAGTTTATACATGGCTCTGGTTTATTAGAAACAAACAACATCCTCATGAGGAGCTGGCAAAACAATCTGTTTAGCCCAGGTACGGTGGATCCCATAGTAAACAAAAATAACGGTTTATTATGGATTTTCGTAACAATTACGTTGACATACACTAAGCAGTGCATGTGAATTGACACTCACTACTCTCGCACGCAAATTTCACGTTGTTGATGGGCGTCTCACCTTGTGATTTCGTCAAAAGACCGAACCCAAACCGGCCGCGCGTGCACATATTGATTTTGTCCCCCCACACCAAACGCGATCACGACACGTAGGTTAAAATATCAAAACAATCTCCGAACCAATTATATTAATTGGTGGACAGGTCGAAAAGCATTAAACATTTATGAAAATTCAGCTAGCTAGCTTGCAGTTGCTTGCTAATTTGTCCTGGGATATAAACATTGAGTTGTTATTTTACCTGAAATGCACAAGGTCCTCTACTCCGACAATTAATCCACACATAAAACGGTCAACCGAATCGTTTCTAGTCATCTCTCCTCCTTCCAGGCTTTTTCTTCTTTGGACTTTATATGGTGATTGGCATCTAAGCATTCACATGCTGACTACACGAGCATTGAAAGATAAATTGAAACATACATGTCATTCAATTATTGCACCCACATTGCTCGCGAGCAGCGAGCAGTGTGGGTGCGATAATTGAATAACGTGTATGTTTAAATGTATTTTGCAATGCTTGCGCACGTGAGCGCCTTAGTCAGCATTTTAGGTTTACTGTATACAGCATAACGCACGATTGTATTTGACGATAGATGGAATGTGGGAGGACTATGCATCAAGGTGTGTGAAGTGGGGAGCAAACACAAACATACTATATTATGTACTTGGATGTTGTGAGGGACAGACAATGGTGCCATTCTGTTCTAGCCTGGAGTTAGGTTTGCACATGAAAAGGAAGCCAAACCCAAAACGAATTGTGGAAACCAGGCTAATGACCTTGTGGTGCCATTACACCATTTAAATGTTAGGCTTTCACTTTGAGCTGGTGAAAGACTGAAAAGTACAATAGTTTGAATGTGGAATTTACTAAGACTGTGAAAGAGAACACTGATTCTGACACATAAAAAGGCTTTATTGCTCATTTCTGAAAAGGGATCAAATTCTGAGAATTTTATGGTGCAACATTGATAAGCAAGTGTGTTCCCACTTAAGCAATACGCTTTTGTCAGCACATGCTGTAACTCTCTAAATACTCATCAAGAATAAGTAGCCTGAACATACTGGAATTATTGTCAACACTCTTTTTCTCTCAGGTGTTTGACACATCACTGATAAAGAGTATGTGCACTTGCTGTGTTCAACACAGCAATTTCACAACACAGCTGTGTTTTTTGATGTTTTAACACCTCCCAGCCATAACCTAGACCTGTAACTGGTGTACCTCTTCAGAAGTAGGGTGACGTTGCTCTTAGACACTGATCTAATGTCAGTTTGACATTTTCTCCACTTTGGTGGAGGGGAAGCTGATCTTAGATCTGTACCTAGGGGAAATTTCACCCCAGAGGTGTGAGTCTGTGAATAATTAAACACTGATCTTATGTCAGTTTGACATTTTCTCCACTTTGGTGGAGGGGAAGCTGATCTTAGATCTGTACCTAGGGTAAATTTCACCCCAGTGAGTCTGTGAATAATTGGAAAATCACACACTAGAAGGGAGTGGTAATTACTTCTTAGTGTTTATCCTAAGAGCTCCTAGGTAGTTTACTGCTAAGTTGCTGTCCTGAGGGTGTCTGCATATGGCTAACTGCTAACCGATTGTCCCTTAGAAGCTTGGACTCACTGTTCTGTTGGTTAGTCATTAGTGGGATTCATAGGGGTGAAAATGGCTTCCTTTGCTACATGCCCCTTGTACTACTCCTTGTTCTCACTGATTGGAAGGAACTGGATAGGAGTAGCACTGAGGATGTTGAGTTGCTCCCATATTGTGCTCAACTATCCATTTCATTTCGTTCAGTGAGGACGAGGAAAGAGAACAAAGGGAAGGGAGCCATATATTGGGATGCACCCAGTCAGCTTATGGGATATCTTGGTAAAGATGCAAGGTACAAGGCAATTTAACCCTAAAAGTGCCAACCTGTTTTTGACCCCCAAATTGATAAAAATTGCAGAGACACAAGCGTAAACACATTTTATTAACCTTCTGCAACACAAGTTATTGGTTTTAATTCCCCAAAATAAGCATATATTGTAACCTTTTCACACAGTTATAGTAAAATTGGATATTTAAAAAAAAAAAAAAATTTGCGTGTGTTTCATGTTTTGAAGTTATTTTTGATCAACTTCATCCATAGCAACAACATTTTTCTTCTAATCATTCAAAGTGTTATGTTTCTGTGATACTCAGAGGCTGAGAAATGGGTCAATTCAGGGGTAAAAAAAAAATATTTTTTTAGAGGCCGAGGCAACCCTGTAATGTCAAATGATTAATGTTGTATGACAGCCAACTGTGGTTCAGTGATTGACAGAGGATCACCCCAGGCGACTCCTCAGGTGCTTGCTGCGCACCAGCCATTTAATCTGTCAGGTTAGCCATTTCTCACCTGTGTTTAGAGAGCTGCCTCAAGATCGAATTTTCTGATTTTCACCGAGAAATCTTAGTAAGACTGTCAGGAAAAACCTGCATTAAATAGTTATTTGTTATAAAATGTACAGTTATTGACACTTTGAAGTGTTGGTATTGGCTACAGAGCACAAAAGTGTCCACTTTTTAAATGATGGGACTATGCTCTAGTCTCATCATTCCCAAACATTTCTGGGTCGTGACAACCCACCGTTAAACCTTTTGAATTTCCATGTGACCCAACAAATAAACATAATTATTTAACCTGTGACCAGAGTCGTCATGCACCCATTATTTTTGAGAGGGCAGAAGGTATGTGAGGATGGAGCAGCTTTATCTAAGCACACCTCTTTACCTGTTCAATTGTAATTTTAATGACGGTGTCATTCTGACTGTTGTAAATCACACATCTTAATATACTGCAATAACAAGCCTAGGATATTACATCCAAATTACATCACAGTACATGTACACATCATCAATACAATATCATGTCATCATTATAAATGCACAAATATCATGATATTATATAATAAGGTGCCAGATTACATTTAAACCAAGTATTTTTCTGCAATTCTAATCATAACTGGCTCAAATAGCCGACCAATCAGCCTGTTACCAACCCTTAGTAAACTTCTGGAAAAAAAGGAGTTTGACTAGATACAGTGCTATTTAACAGTAAACAAATTGACAACAGAATTTCAGCAATCTTATAGGGAAGGACACTCAACAAGCACAGCACTTACACACAGGACTGATGATTGGCTGAGAGAAATTGATGATAAAATGATTGTGGGGGCTGTCTTGTTAGACTTCAGTGCAGCTTTTGACATTATCGATTATAGGCTGCTGCTGGAAAAACGTATGTGTTATGGCTTGACACCCCCTGCTATATTGTGGATAAAGAGTTACTTGTTTCACAGAACACAGGGGGTGTTCTTTAATGGAAGCCTCTCAAACATAATCCAGGTAGAATCAAGAATTCCCCAGGGTAGCTATTTAGGCCCCTTTCTTTTTTCAATCTTTACTAACGACATGCCACTGGAGTAAAGCCAGTGTGTCTATGTATGCTGACTCAACACTATATTTGGGACAAATCATTCACCAAACCCCAAACCTCAGCTACATCTCGTAATGAATAATGTGGAAATTGAGCATGTTGAGGTGACTAAACTGCTTGGAGTAACCCTGGATTGTAAACTGTCATGGTCAAAACATATTGATACAACAATAGTTAAGATGGAGTTGGAGTTGCAGTTGGCTTAGAACAGGGCAGCACGGCTAGCCCTTAAATGGACACGGACAGCTAACATTAATGACATGAATGTCAGTCTCTCATGGCTCAAAGTGGAAGAGAGATTGACTTCATTACTATTTGTTTTGTAAGAGGTGTTGACAAGCTGAATGTACCGAGCTGTCTGTTTAAAATACTTGCACACAGCTTGGACACCCATGCATACGCCACCAGAGGTCTCTTCACAGTCCCCATATCCAGAACAGACTATGGAAGGCGCACAGTACTACATAGAGCCATGACTACATGGAACTCTATTCCACATCAGGTAAATGATGTAAGCAGTAGAATCAGATTTAAAAAAACAGGTAAATATACAACTTATAGAAAAACGGGGACTGTGAAGTGACACACACAAAAGGTACAGACACATGCATACGCAAACATTGTGATATTGTTGTATGATGGTCTTAACCATTTTTTATTGTAGATATGTAGTGGTGTAATAATGTTATATGATGTATTGTTTTGTCTTTTGTTTTATATGTAATGTAATGTGCCTTAATATGTTTGGACCCCAGGAGGAGTAGCTGCTGCCTTGGGGATCCCTAATAAATACAAATACAAATACTCCTATCAGCTAAAAAAAACAAGTAGAAGTGGGCCGTGGCTCCAGTGGGCACACAATCTCCAACACTGGACAATTGAGGAGTGGAAAAACATTGCCTGGTCTGACAAATCCAGGTTCCTGTTGTGTCATGCTGATGGCAGAGTCAGGATTTGGCATAAGCATCAAGTTCATGGACCCATCCTGCTTGGTGTTAATTGTACAGCCTGGTGGTGGTGGTGTTCAATCTGCAGTGGGATGTCAGCAGAGATCAGCATCCCTGTGGAACATTTCTAATTTGTAGAATCTATTCATTCAGGCTGTTCTGGAGGAAAAGGGGGGTTCGAAACGGTTCTAGATGGGTGTACCTAATAAACTTGCCGGTGAGTGGATATGCCACTCCTATTGCCCCCAAGCTGAGTTGAGATTGTTTCACTGGGTTGGTGAGTGTGTGGGAGGCTGGATAGGGCAGTAGAAGGACAGTAAATTGTTTAGGCTGGCACTTTAAGGCGGGGCAGGAAGCTTTCTGCTCAGATTTGAGGGATTGTGAGTAATCAGATCCAGGCTAGTCCGGTGAAGGGAAGCCAAGAATGGGAGCTGGAGGAGGAGGGTAGGTGGAGAAGAAGGACGAGGTAGGAAAAGAAGGAGGAGGAGAAAAAGGGATCCTGCCATTATACCCTTAATAAAAGACACCTGGTGATAAATGTCACTTTGCATTTTCGTTTATGTTGATGCCTCCATACCACAAACTATCATGGGTTTTAAAAGCAAACTTCTTCTTTTTTGTACAATGTTGTTCACCCACTGGTGTTTTATCTGCTTTCTATTTTGTTCTGTTGTTGAGTCCAGTCATGGTGAGAAGCGAATGTTACAGGACCTTCTGACCCCAGAGCTGTTATGGGGTCAAACTCAAGGCCCCCTAACCATTTTAATTAAATTCACAGAGGTCACGAAGGGTACTTGTGCACAAAACATACCTGTGAGCGTTTGACTTTGATTCTTGTTTGAGTTTTGTGTGCAATTTTTTAAGTTCAACTGTGAATTTACACAGTGAATGTAGTATAAAAGCAAGAACAAAAAGGTGTTGAGGTTGAAAGAATTAATTAGATCACACTGAAGTGTATGGCTATTTTGGTTTTTACCTTTATTTTGTGGTGTGGTGTTCCCTAACTTCTCTTGTGGGAAAGGGGTGCAACCTTTAAACTAGTGCAATCACTGGTGAGTTCTGGTTTTGAGGTCTTTCCTGTATTTGTTGTGCGATTATAGGACAAGAGTCAGGCTACTTTGCGTTACTTTCTCATCACTTGTGTGACAGCAGGTCAACAGCAATAGCATACTGTGTACTAAATTCTTTGTACTCAGTGCTCTTTCCGGCATTTTCAATAAATTAAACACAGACTTACTGTTACAGTGTGTGCTGCTTTTTGTCGTG
The DNA here is from genome assembly GCF_045791955.1 of Oncorhynchus clarkii lewisi. Taxonomy (NCBI): domain Eukaryota; kingdom Metazoa; phylum Chordata; class Actinopteri; order Salmoniformes; family Salmonidae; genus Oncorhynchus; species Oncorhynchus clarkii. Next base: position 3,155,049 of record NC_092174.1, read on the forward strand.
TTCAGAGGCATGGTAACACAGTAGGAAATGTACAATACATTATCTCAGCTTTAGACTCTTGTAACTTGTGTTATAGCCCTCTTTCCAAAAACCTCTTATGGTTTAGCCCTTTCCTAAAGCTTTACCATTTGTGTTGCATGTTCTCAGTTTCATCAGAACTTCTTATAGACTTTATCACAGTACCAAAGTATTACATTGAAAGACTCATTGTAGCATTTAAGTAGCAATGAAGCTTTCCTGCCAATAAAGCAGTATACATACACCAGCTTTCCCTACAGGGGACCAGAGCGTTAGATATTTTACAACTCTTTCCCTCCTTCATCTCTCCTTTTATTGATGTGAAAACTCACTGTGTCAGAGTCCTTTAGTCTTTTTCGGACTCGGTGGTATTCTTCAGGGGCACAAAAGTGTTGGGGCAGTGCCAGTGGTGTTGGTATGCTCCGACAGTGTGCCCACTGACTCTGATATAAAGAATCCACAGTGCCCGCTGGGCTGTGTAATAGACTAGGATTGTAGAGCCATGGGGAGGGCCAGGGCTTTACACAAAGGCAGAGTGCCTTTCAGCTCTGTATTTGCCCAGTTTGGGCCGCCTGGCACACTGCCAAGGCCATTTTAAATGAGTTACATGTACTAGTCCCTTTAACAGGAGGTCCCGTCCCTTTGAATATGCTCTCAGATACTTATAAATGAGTTACAGTTGCCCATCTCTGTGCCATTTTCTTCTGACATTATTAGTTCTTTTTTTTATTGAATTCCATCCTCTTATGTACCCCAGCGATTAAAAGTTGTTACCAATCCTTCTGAAAATAGATGTTCCTTTTAAATGTACCCCATTCATTTTAAAGGATCAGTAAGTTATTTCAGAAGATAGCAGATTCAAATCCAAATGAAACGACATGACGTTTTGAAGTTCACTTTCCTTGCTTTGTTTTGCAACACTATCGTGAATCAAGCAGATATGTTTTGTGGGTCAGAGTGCAGTATTTTTTTTTGTTTCCAAGCATAAACATTTCCTAGCAAGTTTGTCAAACTGGCTTTTGCCTATATGTCTAGGGGGTTGCCTTGCAACACGTGCCTTGGAGGGAGGCAACGTCTGTATAGCGCAACAAATTCCCATGATAGAATTCTAGGTTTGGACTGAACAGCCAGTATGACAGCTAAAACAATGAAAATAAGATTTCCTCTAATAGGTTGAAGTACCTCACCAAATAACTACATTATGGCATTCACTGATCATAAACGATTTACACATAATAGAAATGTGGGTACATTTGTGGACACAATTCTAACTTAGTCAACATTTAAAAATGCAATAGCCAACTTTCCCTCACTGTAAAAAAAGCCAACTTAACTAATTGCTTAATCATCATTATTGTGTCAGTTGAGCGGACTTCAAAAGGATAAGAATTTGAGCTAATGTGTTAAAGTTTGTTTATTCACTCTGCTCGGAGTGAGCTGAATTTGATTGTTGAGTAAAACTACAAATTCATGTTTGCTCAAAACCACTTAACACCATGCCGATCATTATCATATCTCCCAGCATGCTTTATTGCAGATTGATTTTCTGAATTATTTGTTTCAATACGTATGTTTTCGCATGTACATTGATCGGTTGATTAATCTTATTCTACACAAACATAAATAACATGCATTTTTCTAAACTAATCTAATCTGTTAGTAGTTGGACTTTTTTTATTCGTTACTGAGGTAGCTGTTCCAGTTTATATTATTCAGGTAGTCTCAATAATAAATCTTCCCTACCCCAGCAGACATTCTCAATGCAGTTTACAAGTGATTTAAGCGTCCAATTGTTGGATGTTTTCACTCTGGCTGTATCCCAATAGGAATTACACGTCACTTTGCAAGCCAGCATAATGTGACTTGCAGGCTTGATGTGGCCTGTAAACCAGGAGTTTCAGGAACACTGCATTGGGGTGTAACTAGGACCTCAACGGAAGGCCTTATGATATACAGTACCAGTCAAAAGTTTGGACACACCTAACTCATTCAAGGGATTTTCTTTATTTTTACTATTTTCTAAATTGTAAAATAATAGTGAAGACATCAAAACTATGTAATAGCACATATGCAATCATGTAGTAACCCCAAAAAAGTGTTAAACAAATCAAAACATATTTTATATTTTTGATTATTCAAAGTAGCCACCCTTTGCCTTGATGACAGCTTTGCACACACTTGGCATTCTCTCATTTAAAAAAAAACAAACAGTTTTCACTTCGTCATTATGTGTGTAGATTGATGAGGATTTTGTTTTATTTAATCAATTTTAGAATAAGGCTGTAACGTACCAAAATGTGGAAAAAGTCAAGGGCTCTGAATACTTTCCGAATGCACTGTATGTGTATTAAAGTAGTTCAAAGTTAAGTATTTGGCCCCACATTCATCGCACGTATTGACTACATAGATGGTATACGATTCAGTTTATACATATGAGATGAGTAATGTAAGATATGTAAACATTATTAAAGTGCCATTATTAAAAGTGACTAGTGATCCATTTATTAAAGTGGCCAATGATTTGAGTCTGTATGTATAGTTATTTAACAGTCTGATGGCCTTGAGATAGCCTCGGTCACTGCTTTGATGCAGCTGTACTGACCGTGCCTTCTGGATGGTAGCGGGGTGAACAGGCAGTGGCTCAGGTGGTTGTTGTCTTTGATGATCTTTTTGGCCTTCCTGTGACATCGGGTGCTGTAGGTGTCCTGGAGGGCAGGTCATTTGCCCCCGGTGATGCGTTGTGCAGACCGCACCACCCTCTGGAAAGCCTTGCGGTAGAGGATGCTGCTGTTGCCATACCAAGTGGTGATACAGCCCGACAGGATGCGCTCAATTGTGCATCTGTAAAAGTTTGTGAGGGTTTTAGGTCACAAACCAATAAGAATATAATATGTTTCTAAACACTTCTACATTAATATACCGTGATTACGGATAATCCTGAATGAATCGTGAATAATGATGAGTGAGAAAGTTACAGAAGCACAAATATCATACCCCGAAGACGTGCTAACCTCTCACCATGACAACCACGCACAATTCAATACCACAAAATATTACATTTTAAATCACCCAGAGCTTTAAACCCTAGGCGTATTCTGTTATCTATTTTCAGTTCAATTCTGGGTTGAATTGAAACAATAGCTGTTGATGACTTTGCAAAATCCTATACTGTGGGTTTGCGCCCAGGCTCTGTCGTAACCGGCCGCGACCGGGAGGTCCGTGGGGCGACGCACAATTGGCATAGCGTCGTCCGGGTTAGGGAGGGTTTGGCAGGTAGGGAAATCCTTGTCTCATCGCGCACCAGCGACTCCTGTGGCAGGCCAGGCGCAGTGCGCGCTAACCAAGGTGGCAGGTGCACAGTGTTTCTTCCGACACATTGGTGCGGCTGGCTTCCGGGTTGGATGGCGCTGTGTTAAGAAGCAGTGCGGCTTGGTTGGGTTGTGTACCGGAGGACGCATGACTTTCAACCTTCGTCTCTCCCGAGCCCGTACGGGAGTTGTAGCGATGAGACAAGATAGTAGCTACTACTAAAAAAAACAATTGGATACCACGAAATTGGGGAGAAAAAGGGGTAAAAAATGCCCTCGGGGTTCTCTATGGTGTTTTAGGTCAGGGCGTGACTAGGGGGATTTCTAGTGAATTTATTTCTATGTTGGTGTATGGTTCCCAATTAGAGGCAGCTGATAATCGTTACCTCTAATTAGGGATCATACTTAGTGTGTTCAATTCCCACCTGCGATGTGGGATATTGTTTTGTGTGAGTGCCTTTGTGTGCTACGATCGTTATATCTTTGTTGTTTTGTTTTTTTAATTTCACAAACAATAAAAATGTGGAACTCTACTCACGCTGCGCCTTGGTCCAGTTATTTAAACGACGGTCGTGACAATATATGTTTGATAAAGTATGGTCACATTTCATTTGCTCTGTTAAACCTACCCTTTGGAATGACTTCAATAGCAACAGTCAATCCATTAAGTATTTAAATGTACAGTGCCTTGCGAAAGTATTCGGCCCCCTTGAACTTTGCGACCTTTTGCCACATTTCAGGCTTCAAACATAAAGATATAAAACTGTATTTTTTTGTGAAGAATCAACAACAAGTGGGACACAATCATGAAGTGGAACAACATTTATTGGATATTTCAAACTTTTTTCACAAATCAAAAACTGAAAAATTGGTCGTGCAAAATTATTCAGCCCCCTTAAGTTAATACTTTGTAGCGCCACCTTTTGCTGCGATTACAGCTGTATGTCGCTTGGGGTATGTCTCTATCAGTTTTGCACATCGAGAGACTGACATTTTTTCCCATTCCTCCTTGCAAAACAGCTCGAGCTCAGTGAGGTTGGATGGAGAGCATTTGTGAACAGCAGTTTTCAGTTCTTTCCACAGATTCTCGATTGGATTCAGGTCTGGACTTTGACTTGGCCATTCTAACACCTGGATATGTTTATTTTTGAACCATTCCATTGTAGATTTTGCTTTATGTTTTGGATCATTGTCTTGTTGGAAGACAAATCTCCGTCCCAGTCTCAGGTCTTTTGCAGACTCCATCAGGTTTTCTTCCAGAATGGTCCTGTATTTGGCTCCATCCATCTTCCCATCAATTTTAACCATCTTCCCTGTCCCTGCTGAAGAAAAGCAGGCCCAAACCATGATGCTGCCACCACCATGTTTGACAGTGGGGATGGTGTGTTCAGGGTGATGAGCTGTGTTGCTTTTATGCCAAACATAACGTTTTGCATTGTTGCCAAAAAGTTCAATTTTGGTTTCATCTGACCAGAGCACCTTCTTCCACATGTTTGGTGTGTCTCCCAGGTGGCTTGTGGCAAACTTTAAACAACACTTTTTATGGATATCTTTAAGAAATGGCTTTCTTCTTGCCACTCTTCCATAAAGGCCAGATTTGTGCAATATACGACTGATTGTTGTCCTATGGACAGAGTCTCCCACCTCAGCTGTAGATCTCTGCAGTTCATCCAGAGTGATCATGGGCCTCTTGGCTGCATCTCTGATCAGTCTTCTCCTTGTATGAGCTGAAAGTTTAGAGGGACGGCCAGGTCTTGGTAGATTTGCAGTGGTCTGATACTCCTTCCATTTCAATATTATCGCTTGCACAGGGCTCCTTGGGATGTTTAAAGCTTGGGAAGTCTTTTTGTATCCAAATCCGGCTTTAAACTTCTTCACAACAGTATCTCGGACCTGCCTGGTGTGTTCCTTGTTCTTCATGATGCTCTCTGCGCTTTTAACGGACCTCTGAGACTATCACAGTGCAGGTGCATTTATACGGAGACTTGATTACACACAGGTGGATTGTATTTATCATCATTAGTCATTTAGGTCAACATTGGATCATTCAGAGATCCTCACTGAACTTCTGGAGAGGGTTTGCTGCACTGAAAGTAAAGGGGCTGAATAATTTTGCACGCCCAATTTTTCAGTTTTTGATTTGTTAAAAAAGTTTGAAATATCCAATAAATGTCGTTCCACTTCATGATTGTGTCCCACTTGTTGTTGATTCTTCACAAAAAAATACAGTTTTATATCTTTATGTTTGAAGCCTGAAATGTGGCAAAAGGTCGCAAAGTTCAAGGGGGCCAAATACTTTCGCAAGGCACTGTACATCTCTCAACACTTATTCTCACGATAGCACATTGGTAATAGTCAGTAACAAATATTATAACTAAGCAGGGTTGTCCCTGAATGGGAGACCGATGGGTAGCTGTAGATGGAGATATTATCCAGTAGGAGGTTCTTCCCAGCCTACAGATTTTTTTTCTGATAGTGTACTTAACATTGAAGATCTGACATTGATTTAAAGGTACATTTCAACATACTTTATACAAGGTTTGTCTATGTTGAAAATGTATTTTGTCACCATAATGACGTAGTCCTGTGGTGGAAATTTCCACATAAATTCCATGTCCCAATTCGTTGACAAATTACATTGAAACAATTTACATTCAACCAGTGTTGTTGTGCCCAGTGGGATCCTCTCTCCAATTCAACAGTTAACAATTTATTTAAAAGAAAAGAATGACAAGGTGGTCTCAAAAGTTATGGTTATAGACATTCATAAAAAAGTGAGCTAGTGAAATAAGTCATAAAGCCCTCAGCTCATATGTTCAACCTTCCTCTGTCGCCGCGTGTCTCAACCGTAAACAGCGCTATCAAAACAGTGTCATTCATACAGTCACGTTTACTAAATCGTACTCCACACTGTACTCAGACTTCTGTTCTCTGTAACTAAAAACACCTAGTCGCTGCGCCCCCCCACCCCCCCGCCTGCTAAAGAAGGTTTGACCTCTTGACCACTCCAGCACTCTTGATACGCAGTTTATGAATGTGAGGGATCACAAAAATTGTGTGACGGGCGATATTAAATTCGACCTACTCCCCGGCTCAGAGTAAATATTTCTGTTAGAGAACATTCCAGATGTCCCACTGGACTGGCCTCTTCTTCTCATGCCTTCCGGTGGAGACAGAACATGGAAAATAGAGCTAATAGAAAAACTCTCAAAGCTGCAGCTTTAGTGATAAAAATTTAGACTTCACAGAAATCTTTGTCAGGTGACCTCATTAGAAGTTTCCCAGGTACAAATGTAGAATCAGCTTTCCCACCCCCAATCCTAACCTTAAACATTAGTGTAGAAAATGCTAGACTGATCCTAGATCGGCATCTAGGGGCAACTCCACCCTACACCAGAAGCACTGGATATGAGCCTTTTCTCTCTTTTCTGTGTGAGTCTCAGTTTCTATGTGGCTTTCTATGTGGCTCTCTGTAGCCTACAGTTGCACAAATGCCCCAGTAGTCTAAGGCTTTGCAGTGGTAGTCACAAGTAATTGCACATGGGCGTGCATAGTAGCGATGTCTCTGTAGGGACAATAAGTTTCCCGATTTGACACTTGAAGAGTTAGTGGACTCGTGTTTTAATGTTTGGTGTGTGTTATGTACTTCGTATTTTGTGTGTGTTGGCCTTGGCCTTGCCGTCGAGGACCTCAGGGAGGAGGCTGGCAGCTATTTTTTTTTGCTCTGTCACCACAGACAGCACTTCCTGTGTGGGCCCCTGGCCCATTGTTTAGACAAACATGTCGCCCTGTCTGATGCGAACCAGTTATCTTGATGTAATGCTACTGGAAGCTTCGGCTGAGGGTTGGCATGACTTTCACTTCTAATTTGAGACACCACACAACACTGTGAATGTCTGAATTAGCTGTGGGTATCGTTAAGGTTTGTATGTGTCTTTGAAACTTTGTTAACTAGTTTTACATTTGACACATTCATTCTGGAAGTTTCTTAGTGTCTGGCTGAGGGTTGTCAGATTTCTTAACCCTGGAGATTTTGGAATGACATTGCTATTTATGTGCCTTTTTAATTATTTGTGTCTTGTCACTGAGTGTTCGGTTTGAGAATAATGAGTGAGCTTTTTTGTGCTTCACTATTTGTAATGAATTCCATTTGACCCCCTATATGGAGACAATGAATGCTTTCTTGGGCCAGGTTTTTTTTCGATCATGTATTCAATTACAAATGATGTATTTCCTGATTTGACCTCGTTGAAGTGGAATTGGCCTAAATGGTCATGGCATTGAGCCGAACATGACATTGTTTTACTAAGGATAACAAGTGTTTAACCCTGAACACACAGCAATTGTTTTTCTGCCCACAGCTACTGAGTTCAACTAACTAAATCAACTGGTTTGCAGGCCTACAGCAAAGCACGATAACAAGTGTAGGAGGAAGTGCAAGTAGCATAAGCTTTTGCTAGCTTAGATGCTATAGCTATTGCTGATGACTTCTCTTTGCTGCAGTAATGTATTTTTCTTCATTCAATACAACTTTCTTTTTATCTCATGAACGAGAGTCATCTTTTGCTCTGCACCATCATAACTTTAAATTGTTCAAATGCATGCGGCATATTTCATTTCAAAACAGAAAATTTCATTACATCAGTCGCCTCTTCTACTCCTCTCTCAGCATGACAGTGGAAAAGGGAAATAGCTCAAAGCTAGAGACCTGTAGGACATAGTCATGACCTTAGGGGGCGAAGGACACATTAGGACGCAACGTCACCTCAGAGTCTCCCGGGGCAAACTGAGTACAAGAAGGGTGCACGGATAACGCTTGGAAGTACCCCATCAAGCATAGCCAAGGCCAAAGCCACGAGCAGGGAGTTCTTGTAGGAGAGGATCCTCAGATCCACAGCCTCCAGTGGTTCAAAGGGGGCTTCACACATCCCAAACCAAAGCTGAATCCAAAGTGGGCACAATAAGTCGACAGACGAGTACTGTGGTGGTCATGGAATCTTGTCAGCTGGTTATTGTCATGTCGAATGACTGCCGGTCTCATGGTAATTTACTGTTAATTAACATATACGCGTTTAACATAAACACGTTTAATTAACATAAACACGTTTAAACACCTTTGGAACATTGACATTTTAAAAAGTATTATAAATACATTTAATATACACCATCACAAAACATCCATTATTTATTTTAGGCAGGTCTAAAGAAACATGATATGAAGAAAATGTATTTCAGAAGAACAGAGTGAGTTGGCCTACTGTATGTTATCTGGCTATGTGCCATTCCATAGCCTGTAGGCTAGTTCATTTAGCAGACAAGATATGCTTATAAGTGCCATTATTTTCTAGTAAGAAGAATATAATTGAACTTAGCTGAATAAAATATAAAGGATAATTTTCTGATTCTGGAACAAGTGTGCGTATGTTGAGCGTAAAAGTGATCATTTAAAAAGTTCTATATGCTAGAGTTATTTGGCAACTTTAGTTGTGAATGATATAAACCTTAGAATGTGGGCTAGATAGGCTATTGAAAAAGCTTGCACTCAATCAAGTAGGCTACTCTGGTTTTACACCAGAGCATGTGCTTAATAGGAGCAGCTGAGAAATAAATATAGTAGCAGCTGGGATCCTCCTCTTTTTAGTGGCAACCATCAATCAAATCTCTGCTTTCACAGGATTGAATATTTAAATATCTTATAAGAAGACGTATTTCACTCCATGCATCAAGCACTGTTTGAGGAGCATGCAGCCTCTTGCTGCACAACAGGTGAAACTCTGTATGCCATGGGCTTTCCCAACCCTGTTTCTGCAGCTACCCAGTTTATTTTTTAATTTTTTATTTCACCTTTATTTAACCAGGTAGGCTAGTTGAGAACAAGTTCTCATTTGCAACTGCGACCTGGCCAAGATAAGGCATAGCAGTGTGAACAGACAACACAGAGTTACACATGGAGTAAACAATTAACAAGTCAATAACACAGTAGAAAAAAGGGGAGTCTATATATACATTGTGTGCAAAAGGCATGAGAAGGTAGGCGAATAATTACAATTATGCAGATTAACACTGGAGTGATAAATGATCAGATGGTTATGTACAGGTAGAGATATTGGTGTGCAAAAGAGCAGAAAAATAAATAAATAAAAACAGTATGGGGATGAGGTAGGTGAAAATGGGTGGGCTATTTACCAATAGACTATGTACAGCTGCAGCGATCGGTTAGCTGCTCAGATAGCAGATGTTTGAAGTTGGTGAGGGAGATAAAAGTCTCCAACTTCAGCGATTTTTGCAATTCGTTCCAGTCACAGGCAGCAGAGAACTGGAACGAAAGGCGGCCAAATGAGGTGTTGGCTTTAGGGATGATCAGTGAGATACACCTGCTGGAGCGCGTGCTACGGATGGGTGTTGCCATCGTAACCAGTGAACTGAGATAAGGCGGAGCTTTACCTAGCATGGACTTGTAGATGACCTGGAGCCAGTGGGTCTGGCGACGAATATGTAGCGAGGGCCAGCCGACTAGAGCATACAAGTCGCAGTGGTGGGTGGTATAAGGTGCTTTAGTGACAAAACGGATGGCACTGTGATAAACTGCATCCAGTTTGCTGAGTAGAGTGTTGGAAGCAATTTTGTAGATGACATCGCCGAAGTCGAGGATCGGTAGGATAGTCAGTTTTACTAGGGTAAGTTTGGCGGCGTGAGTGAAGGAGGCTTTGTTGCGGAATAGAAAGCCGACTCTTGATTTGATTTTCGATTGGAGATGTTTGATATGGGTCTGGAAGGAGAGTTTAGAGTCTAGCCAGACACCTAGGTACTTATAGATGTCCACATATTCAAGGTCAGAACCATCCAGGGTGGTGATGCTGGTCAGGCGTGCGGGTGCAGGCAGCGAACGGTTGAAAAGCATGCATTTGGTTTTACTAGCGTTTAAGAGCAGTTGGAGGCCACGGAAGGAGTGCTGTATGGCATTGAAGCTCGTTTGGAGGTTAGATAGCACAGTGTCCAAGGACGGGCCGGAAGTATATAGAATGGTGTCGTCTGCGTAGAGGTGGATCAGGGAATCGCCCGCAGCATGAGAAACATCATTGATATATACAGAGAAAAGAGTCGGCCCGAGAATTGAACCCTGTGGCACCCCCATAGAGACTGCCAGAGGACCGGACAGCATGCCCTCCGATTTGACACACTGAACTCTGTCTGCAAAGTAATTGGTGAACCAGGCAAGACAGTCATCCGAAAAACCGAGGCTACTGAGTCTGCCGATAAGAATACGGTGATTGACAGAGTCGAAAGCCTTGGCAAGGTCTATGAAGACGGCTGCACAGTACTGTCTTTTATCGATGGCGGTTATGATATCATTTAGTACCTTGAGCGTGGCTGAGGTACACCCGTGACCGGCTCGGAAACCAGATTGCACAGCGGAGAAGGTACGGTGGGATTCGAGATGGTCAGTGACCTGTTTGTTGACTTGGCTTTCGAAGACCTTAGATAGGCAGGGCAGGATGGATATAGGTCTGTAACAGTTTGGGTCCAGGGTGTCGCCCCCTTTGAAGAGGGGGATGACTGCGGCAGCTTTCCAATCCTTGGGGATCTCAGACGATATGAAAGAGAGGTTGAACAGGCTGGTAATAGGGGTTGCAGTGCTTAATGTCCCCTCAATTACCCCGTGTTCCATGGTGTTCATAGGGTTCTAGGGAGGAATCAATCTCCCCACGGGGGGAGTAATAAGTTGGGCACCCCTCCCCCATTGGTGGCTCATTACTCTGATTCATTGCTGATGAATCCTGCCTGGAGCTCACTACTCACTATGAGGTGCCTAATGATACAGGTTGTTGGTAGTGGAATAGAGGTAACGAGCAGGGTTGAACACAACCATGCTATTATCCCACATACAGTCTCTGTGGTTCATATGAACCCCGAAATGAGCTGTTTGTCTCCAGCTCAACACTTTTCGTTCCTGTGAATTCGCTTGAATTACAATTGTCCCTGTCTGTTACCACAGAAGGGGTCTTGTTTTTCGGCGACACGGTCGAGAGTGGTGGAAACAGACAAAAAAACAATCTTTCCCATCCAAAAGGTGGCGTCCCACCCCTTCAAATAGCAGATGATGGGAGGCTAGCTGTCTGATCTGACCAATGGCGCAAATCTGCAATGTTGCTCCTAGATCATCCGAACAGTGACATAGGGGTACAGGCTACAATTTGTTGTGTGTCCCCCTCACTTCTGTGGCATCATCACGTGGACTGTTCACGAAGCCTTGGCGTCCGTTTTGAGGGAGGAAATATCCTCCCTTCTCCAGAAGCAAGCAATCCAAGTGGTTCCTATGTCGGAGATAGAGGGGTATTTCCTGGATCCGAAAAGGGATGGAACTTTGCAAAGCCATTCTAGACGCCCATGCCCTCAACAAACACCTCAGAGTCTACAAATTCAGAATACTCACAAGGCACTGGCTATTAGAGTGGATTGGCTGAGAAAACAGTATTACACATCCATGCTACTGTCCTGTATTCAGTCTCTAGGCTTCATAAGAAACCAAAAAGAGCTGGCTACATCTCAGCGCATTCCCCTTTTGGGTCTCGAGCTAGTTTCATACTCGCGTATCGTGATCATCTATCCCCACAGAGGGCGTCCAGGCCCTGCTCAGACAAGTTTTGGCTGGGGTCGCACAGGGCGTTTTCGACAGTGCCTACGCCTACTGGGGATGATGGCCGCTGTGATGGAAGTCGCTCCCCTGGGGCTATTGTTGATGCAGCCTTTCCAGCACTGAGGCTAGCCACTCACCTGGACGCGTCTCGCAGCTTAAAATGGTCGCTTCAGGTGTGACCTACTGGCCCAGTGGTGGGAATTGATGTTGCCACTCATCCCCTTAAAAGGGTGTGCACCAAGGGTGTGCACCGGCTCAGATCAGTCTCTACTAGGGCTGTTACAGTGATCGTATTACCGGTTTCAGGACAGCAGTAAAATTCCACTTGACTCTGTAATCTCATTTTATGCACTCTGGACATGCGTTTGTAGTACCCAACTCGGTACTCGGCCCTCTATTGTTCCTCTAACCCCTCTGACACCAATGCAAATGCAATCAAAAATAACATCAAACCCTTATCACCAAGACAGGTTCATGCTTTTAAAATTCACCTCACTGTGATTTATCAATTTTAAGAAACAAGTTCAACAACAGGTTGAAACTGAGTGGAAAACATATCTCACCACCATGCGTTTCTTCTCTCTTCTTCATTCCTTTCTCGAGAGCACAGAGAGAAGGGCTATCAACAGTTTAATTAAATATGTTTTGTTGTGAAAACATATTACTATCGATGTTCCCGAACAGATTTCACTTGGTTTCCCAAATTAAACATGGACAAGCTCAACATGTACCGTGAGACTGTATAGCCTGCATGAAGCCCAGGGGGGTCCGGCAATGCCTGACATAGTAACAAACGTGGGGGCACTGTCATCACAGTAATGTTTTTGTGGAAGGGTGCACTGTTTGCTCAGACCCGTGCTAAGGCCCCTCGCTCTAGGGTGGAACTGCTTCCTCATTGGAGGTGCATGCAAACCCCACTTCCTCCAATCCCTCCAACTCCAGGATTTGGAAATAGGAATGGGGCTGCCATAATGCCAGAGGAACACTAGTAAACTTCATCTGCCGGAAGTTATGCATACTAGCCAATGTTAGCCATGAGGCTTTTAGTCTAAGCTAGGCTAGCTAGCTAGCACGTTCCGTTTAGAATAACCAGGTAACTTAACGCTACATATACTAAACAAGAGAGCTACCCAAGCAATTCCACCGTGGGGAGGCATGAATAGCTGGCAGTAGCTAAACTGGCTGGTACGCTAGGCAGCGATTGTTTAGCTAGTCTGGTCTCTAAAGTCTACGTAGGACCGAATCACCGAGGTGGGACTGGATCCTTCATCGACAAGTCTGGGAAGAGAGGCAAGCGGTGATTGACCAAGGCAGACTAAGGTGGCGGGGGGTACCCATGGCCGCCTTCTCTGATCGAGTAGCCTCCCGTAACCCCGGCAGAGCGCACAGAAGCCGGGATAAGGGCGGGCAGCTACCGCATACACCACGCCCAGGTAGACAACATTTGTTTCGACCAAACAAGGACCCAATCCATCTCCACATCCCACAACTCAGTTGAGGTACGGAACCCGGGAGAAGAAGTCACTATCAGACACACCAAGCCCCCTCAAGAATGTTACACGATTGCCAAGAGAACCTGCGCCGTGGACTAGGGGAACAGTGCCAGTCGCAGACGGTTTCACTGTTACTGACACCGTCCCCTAATCCCGCACACAAATTGATTCAAGCGAGGGCAGCCAGAGCATGCCCCGAGCTGAGACATACAAGACAACAAACATGAGTATCTTTTTATCCATTTGGGCATGGTCGCGAACTCAAGCCCGGCTTGTTAGCCTTTGTCGTTTCAGTCATTGCTAAAGCCAGGTCAAGCAATCCGAAGAATAACTCATTGGTTTGTGGTTAGGAAACTAGGAGAACAAATACAAACTCAAGCACACAACGTCCAGGGGGTGAGCGCGCTCTGCCACAAATGGACAGTTTAGTTGGCAAAGTCAGATCAGTCTGTTCTCCGCCCCCCCAAAAATTGTAGCTTGAATCGTTCCTGCTAAGTCTAAGGTAAAGAGAGGAAGAATTGAATTAATGAATCTGAGCTTCACGGTTATCACCTGTGGAAGGCGGAGATTCCAGTGAGGCATGATTTTCTTTGATATTGTCGAGCATGATTTTAGTTATTCAGTCAGTCGCAAGAGAGCGACTCCCCGTGGTTGTGTTGTACCGAGAGTACCGACTGAAAGGGAACCATGCAAGCAGTCTTTTGAATGATTAACTTCTTATTTTAAATCAACTCTAGAGCAACTGTATTGCTCTCTGCACAGTATTGTTTGTTCAGGGTGTGCATATACGCATGATTCAATTAATCAAAATCCAGATGAGCAAGAAATTGGAACAAAGGCCTGCTCACCCTGTAGTTAATCTGCACAGGTGTTGGTGAGCAATGGTTCAGTACAGTATACACTGAGTGTACAAAACATTAAGAACATCTTCCTAATATTGACTTGTATCCTCCTTTTGTCCTCAGACCAGTCTCAATTCGTCGAGGCATGGACTTTACAAGGTGTCCAAAGCAATCCACAGGGATGCTGACCTATGTTGACTCCAGTGCTTCCCACAGTTGTGTCAAGTTGGCTGGATGTCCTTTGGGTGGTGGACCATTCTTGATACACACGGGAAACTGTTGAGCGTGAAAAACCAAGCAGTGGTGCATTTTTTGACACAAACCGGTGTGCCTGGAACCTACTACGATACCCCATTCATACACTTACATTTTTTGTCTTGCCCATTCACCCTCTGAACGATAAACATACACAATCCATGTTTCAATTGTCTCGAGGCTTAAAAAATCTTCTTTAACAAGCGCCGTCAATAAGGGATTATAGCTTTCACCTGGATTCACCTGGTCAGTCTATGTCATGGAAAGAGCAGGTGTCGTTAATGTTTTGTATATTCAGTGTAGTCTACTTACTAATGTTTTGTAGTGTGCAATGAAACCTCTAGTGGTAAAATGGTGAATATCCTGTATGTTGAGAATGTTTCAGATGTGGGAAAATCTTCAGGATGTGAATGCAAAACCTATTTGTCAGTTAGTTAGTCATTTACATTTCACCCATATTGTTAACATGTGTTTATTCACGCAAACACTCACGCAAACACACACGCAAACACGCACACACACACACACACACACACACACACACACACACACACACACACACACACACACACACACAGACACACACACACACACACACACACACACACACACACACACGGGGCGGCAGGGTAGCCTAGTGGTAGCGTTGGACTAGTAACCGGAAGGTTGCAAGTTCAAATCCCCGAGCTGACAAGGTACACATCTGTCGTTCTGCCCCTGAACAGGCAGATAACCCACTGTTCCTAGGCCATCATTGAAAATAAGAATTTGTTCTTAACTGACTTGCCTAGTTAAATAAATAAAAAAATACACATACAAATACATACATACATGAAAGCAAGTAAGGTATTGTTTTAAATGCTTATATGAAGAGTGCAAAGCATTCTTGAAACATTCTTGAAACACATCTGGCTTATCATACATTATCACCATCATTGTTGTGGCTAGACTCAATCAAGGGCATGCTATCAAGAAACCCTTGATATAGCTGAAGGCTGGAGACTAAAATGTAAGGGATATGCTGTCAAGGACATGTGTGAGTGTGCATGCGTACATTAGTGGAGACTCCTCAGAGGAGGAAGCGGAGGACCATCCTCCTCAGTGAATTTCATAAGAAAATAGTGGAACATTAAAGTTATCCTTCTTACAACTATAATAAATATATTAAAATGTCACCAAATAATTTATTGAAACACACTGTTTTACAATGAAGGTCTACAGCAGCCTCAACATCACTAGCTTCTGTCCCCTTCTGGGTACATTGACTTTAATACAAAACCTAATTATGACAACTTCAGGAAGACGTCCCCAACCTATCAGAGCTCTTGCAGCATGAACTGACATGTTGTCCACTCAATCAAAGTATCAGAGAATGAATCTAGTACTGACGCATAAGCCACACCTAGCAGGCACTGCAGTGCATAGAATGTGATGAGTATTTGACTCAAAGAGAGAGAAAGACAATAGTTCAACCATTTTGAACAAATATATTTTTTCCAAAATTAAGGAGAAGCAAGAGAGATAGAGAGAGAAAGCTAGATATATTTGGTTGTATTTTTTTTAACACCCGGCTCAAACAGAGGGATGCTATGTTAGCTAGCTGGCTATGGCTATCCAACACTGGAACTCTTCCAAGTCAAGGTAAGCTTTTGGTTTTATTAATGTATTGCCTCTGGTGCCTGCCGGTGTAACTGCTAAACTGCTTTCTGACTACACTGTACTGTGTAATTGTTGCGAGTTTACTAATGCATTAGTGCTTAGTAGTCTTGTTTACTTTGACATAACAATGATGTAGGCTGTGTGTAGCCATTAGCAGTCATGATATGAAGGTTTGGCTTGGAAAGTGTTTTTTCGCCTGGTCACATACAGCTGATGTGTTATGCACTGAAGTCCACAAGCGAACGGAAAAGGTGAGAGGAGGAGAGCGCGTAGATAGATAACGAGCCAAGTCATCATGCTGTTTTTATGTGGCTGCTGTTTGCATGTGATCAGGGCTGTATTCATTTTGCCGATTCTGTTGAAAAACGTTTCTTAAAACGGAAGCAAACGGAACAAACCGGGATAAACATACCTGAATTTGTTCAATAGAAACTCTCATTTACAACTGTTGGACTAATGATTACACCCTAGATCATGCAGGCAAGAGTGTGCAAGGCGGTATTGAATTTGTCACGGTCTTGTCACTTTGATTATTCAAAATTCTCTCGATCTGTGCACCTACGTTGTAAAATAGCCTAGGTTGAAGCAACCTCATGATGGGTACAGGGAAAAATATAGTATCATGGAGTAACCTGAACCTATCGATGTAACATTGAACTGGGTGAATGGAATATGAATGACAGTCATCCAATATGCTGTAACAGAAATAAGGCCATGCTAATAAAATAAAAATCATCCTCCCTCATGTTAAACGGCATCGACCGCCACTGACGTGCATGTGTGTGCGCAAGCATGTGTGCGTGTGTGTACGTGTATTCATGACTCCTTTCCCATTTCGACATGCCTTTTACATTATGTACCAGTCCCATTCTACAGCGTTGAATAACGAAAGATCAAATTAATCCAAATCATTCAAACTCTTTCTTTCTCCTTTCCTCCCCAGTGGAGAGAGTGGAGCGGGTAAGACAGAGAGCACCAAGCTGATCCTGAGGTTCCTGTCGGCTATGAGTGAGCACTCCCTGGAGCTCTCCTCAACAGACAGGACGTCACACGTGGAGGAGGACCTCCTGGAGAGCAGGTATGTGTTTACATAGCTAAGGACTTGTGAAGAGCAGAATCAACAACCTATGAGTAACCTCTAAACTACTTGCTTTTGAGAAGGAAAAGGCCAAATCATTTTTATTCAGTGAGTCAATCATCGCTATCTTAATGCAACCCCGAAAAGTCCCAATGGGCCAGTCTGGTCCCAAGTAAGGTAGATCTTTTTTGGCCCAGGGTGGGCTTTTTGGGGAACAGGTCTCAGAGGTGGAGAGGTGTGTCAGACGTCAGAGGTCAGAGGTGTGTCTTTAGACCAAACAGGGGGGTAAAGTTGTATGCTGTAAGCAAGCCATAAGTAAAAGGTGTTAGTACTCATTTTAGGTGTTGGTACTTATTTGCATTTGACAGTATTTGTATTTTATTATGGATCCCCATTAGTTCCTGCCAAGGCAGCAGCTACTCTTCCTGGTGTTTATTAGTGATCCCCATTAGTTCCTGCCAAGGCAGCAGCTACTCTTCCTGGTGTCCAAACACATTAAGACACTTATATTACATATTACAAAATATAATCCGGTGCTTCGTATAACACTGTCACACCACCACAACACAAAATGTATGTTACCACTAAACAACAATATTACAATGTGCGTGTGTGTATAGAGTGTGTGTGCTAGCGCTCTTGTGTGTCTGTACCTGTGTGTACCTGTGTGTGTGTCTCTTCACAGTCCCCGCTGTTCCATAAGGTGTATTTGTATCTGTTTTTAAAATCTGATTCCACTGCTTGCATCAGTTACCTGATGTGGAATAGAGTTCCATGTAGTCATATAGTACTGTGTGCCTCCCATAGTCTGTTCTGGACTTGGGGATTGTGAAGAAACCTCTGGTGGCATGTCTTGTGGGGTTTGCATGGGTGTCTGAGCTGTGTGCTAGTAGTTTAAACAGACCGCTCAGTGCAGTCAGCTTGTCAACACCTCTTACAAAAACAAGTAGTGATGAATGTAATCTCTCCTCCACTTTGAGCCATGAGACATTGACATGCATATCATTGATGTTAGCTCTCTGTGTACATTTAAGTCCCGCTTTTGGAACCTGACCACATGACTGAACAGTATGTGTGTGACAAAACTAGGGCCTGTAGGACCTGCCTTGTTGATAGTGCTGTTAAGAAGGTAGAGTAGCGCTTTATTATGGACAGACTTCTCACCATCTTAGCTACTGTTATATCAACATGTTTTAATCATGACAGTGTACGATCCAGGGTTACTCCAAGCAGTTTAGTCACCTCAACTTGCTCAATTTCTACATTATTCATTACCAGATATAGTTGAGGTTTAGGGTTTAGTGAATGATTTGTCCCAAATATAATTATTTTAGTTTTAGAAATATTTAGGGCTAACTTATTCCTTGCCACCCATTCTGAAACTAACTGCAACTCTTTGTTAAGTGTTGCAGTGATTTCACTCGATGTAGTAGCTGACGAGTATAGCGTTGAGTCATCCTCATACATAGACCCTAGCACCCTCTGTGTTCTGTTAGACAGGTAACTCTTTATCCACATTATACCAGCAGCAGACTATGATCGATAATGTCAAAAGCCACACTGAAGTCTAACAAAACAGCCCCCAC
Source organism: Oncorhynchus clarkii lewisi (assembly GCF_045791955.1). NCBI lineage: Eukaryota > Metazoa > Chordata > Actinopteri > Salmoniformes > Salmonidae > Oncorhynchus > Oncorhynchus clarkii. Next base: position 3,173,926 of record NC_092174.1, read on the forward strand.
AATCTATCATCAATTTCTCTCAACCAATCATCAGTCATTTGTGTAAGGGCTGTGCTCGTTAAATCTCATTCCCTATAAGCGTGCTGATTTTTTTGTTGTCTATTTGTTTACTGTAAAATAGCATTGTATCTGGTCAAACACCATTTTTTCCAGAAGTTTACTTACAGACTGATTGGTTGGCTATTTGATCCAGTAAAGGAGGCTTTACTATTCTTGGGGAGCGGAAGGACTTACAGAGTGGCAAGTAGCCTAGTGGTTAAGAGGTTGTAACTGAAAGATTGCTTGTTTGAATCTTCGAGCTGGCAAGGTGAAAAATCTGTTCATGTGCCCTTGAGCAAAGCACTTACCCCTATCCAGTCGCTCTGGATAAGAGTGTCTGCTAAATGACTAAAATGTAAATGTAAAATGCTTCCCTCCAGGCCTGAGGGCACACACTTTCTAGTAGGCTTAAATTGAAGATATGGCAAGTAGGAGTGGCAATATCGTCCGCTATTTTCCTCAGTAATTTTCCACCCAAGTTGTAGCCCCGGTAGTTCCACCCCGGTAGCTTGTCATTGTTGATTAGACAACAATGATTTGTTCACTTCTTCCACACTCACTTTACACAATTCAAAATTACAATAATTTGATCAGTTATACTTGGATGTGTAATGTCAGGGTTTGTTGCTGGCATGTCATGCCTAAGTTTGCTAATCTTGCTAATAAAAAATCATGAAAGTAATTGGCAATATCAGTGGGTTTTGTGATGAATGAGCCAACTGGTTCAATGAATAATGAAGCTGAGATTGCCTTTTTGCCCAAAATGTAATTTAAGATGCTCCAAAGCCTTTAACTGTCATTCTTTATATAATTTATCTTTGATTCGTAGTATAGTTTCTTCTTCTTTTTATTCAGTTTAGTCACATGATTTCTCAATTTGCAGTACGTTTGCCAATCAGTTGGCAGCCAGACTTATTTCTCATTCCTTTTGCCTCATCCCTTTCAACCATATCATTTTTCAATTCCTCCTCAATCTACGGAGATTGAACCATTTTTACGTTTTAATGGGTGCATCAGTAACTGGAATATGAATTTCATAAATGTGTCAAGTGCACCGTCTGGTTGCTCCTCATTACACACCAGACCAACAAGCAGTATTTACATCATCAACGTATGAATCACTACAAAACTTATTGTATGACCTCTTATACACTATATTAGGCCCAGCCTTTGGAACTTTGGTTTTCCTAGACATAGCTACTATATTGTGATCACTACATCCAATGGATCTGGATACTGCTTTAAAGCAAATTTCTGCAGTACAATATTCTATTGGCTCTATATTAATTATTGGACAGCACCTGCCTACTTTATGTACAGATTGTAAAACATTTTCAGTCATTTAACTTTTTGGAAAGAAAGTATTTTTCCAACCTTATCTAGTTGCAGGTGCATGGAGGATGTAAAAAAAAAACATTATTTGAAAAAGACACTCCAGCTCGCTGCCAATATTCTTATTTCAACAATTTAGTGGACTTTCTCTATCTCTCTCTGTCTCTCTCTCTCTACTCTTTTAGCCCAATCATGGAAGCCTTCGGCAACGCCAAGACCGTCTACAACAACAACTCTAGCCGGTTTGGGAAGTTTGTTCAACTGCACTTCTGTCAGAAGGGCAACATCCAAGGCGGTAAAATCGTGGACTGTATCCTTTACTACGCTATTAACATCCATAGTGTGGACAGAATTATGTTTTCTACATGTCCTGTTCAAGTTCCTATAGGAAATGCTGCAAACTGCTGCCAAGCACTTTTCAGTGAAGGGTTTAGGTGATGATTTATTAGCGTGCTTTATTAGTGTGCAGTGTGCTGTTCTAGTTTCAAACATATGACAATCTCTGTTCTGGTGAGTTAGAGAATGGGACAATTTTCCATCCTATCTTTTCACCTACTTTGAGGTGTGACTCTCCCTCTCTCTCTCCACTCTCTCATCTGTCTGTATAGTTCTCTCTCCTTCATCTTCCCTTCTTCTTTCTGAAAATCTATGCCAGATAATTGTCATACATGAATCTCAATGTGGAGCATCCGACTTTCTAAAGGTAATATATGCCTTAACTACCACCTTTCTGTGCAAAGACCTCCTAGAGAAGGTAAATATTATCTTTCTCTCTCTGTCTCTTTCTCTCAATCGCTCTTTCCCCATTATCCCCTCTCTCTGCCTCTGGCAGTCGGTCGGTCTCTCTCCCTTTCTCTCTGTCTCTCTCTCTCCCTCCAATGTCATTGTGTTGCTATGTGTCCTGTTGGAGGTGTGCGTTGATGGTTGTGTCCTCTGCCCTATCAGAATCGAGTTGTTAGGCAGAATCCAGGGGAAAGGAACTATCACATCTTCTATGCACTTCTGGCTGGAACCAATGCAGAACAGAGGGGTGAGTGACAATATGATACATGGGTCAAACCAAAACATAACAGAAGGGTGTAGCTATCTCGTAGTTTATTTTCTACATGAGGCAAAAAGGCCCCCAAAGTAAGATCCAAGCCCACTTTAGCATCAAAACTGAACATTGAAACCAATAATAGCCAAACTTTATAATATCTGGTGGCCTGCCTCGCCTAAATCGAATAAAATGTTATTTGTCACGTGCTTTGTAAACAACAGGTGTAGACTAACAGTTAAATACTTACTTATGGGTATTTTTCCAACAATGCAGAGTTAAAGATTATTCAATTCCATTAAAAAAATTGAAATAGTGATACGAGGAATAAATACACAGTGAATAAAATACCAAGTAAAAATAACATGGTTATATAAGGGGCGAGTGTGAAATTGTGTGTGAGTGTGTATGTGACATCATTATGCATATGCGTGTGTGCATGCGTTTGTGTGTGTAGAGCCCAGTGTGTGTGCATAGTCAGTGCAAGGTAGCAAGAGGGTGCAAAAAAGGGTCAATGCAGGTTAGTCCGGGTAGCCATTTGATTAGCTTAGCAGTCTTGCATAGCAGTCTTATGGCTTGGAAGTAGAAGCTGTTCAGGGTCCTGTTGGTTCCAGACTTGGTGCACTGGTTGCTGTGCGGTAGCAGAGAGAACAGTCTATGGCTTAGAAGTAGAAGCTGTTCAGGGTCCTGTTGGTTCCATACTTGGTGCACTGGTTGCTGTGCGGTAGCAGAGAGAACAGTCTATGGCTTGGAAGTAGAAGCTGTTCCGGGTCCTGTTGGTTCCAGACTTGGTGCACTGGTTGCTGTGCGGGAGCAGAGAGAACAGTCTATGGCTTGGAAGTAGAAGCTGTTCAGGGTCCTGTTGGTTCCAGACTTGGTGCACTGGTTGCTGTGCGGTAGCAGAGAGAACAGTCTATGGCTTGGAAATAGAAGCTGTTCCGGGTCCTGTTGGTTCCATACTTGGTGAACTGGTTGTCGTGTGGTAGCAGAGAGAACCGTCTATGGCTTGGGGGTCCTGGATGGCAAGGAGCTCGACCCCAGTGATGTACTGGGCCGTACTCACCACCCTCTGTAGCTCCTTGCGGTCGGGTGCCTTGCAGTTGTCGTACCAAACGGTGATGCAGCCAGTCAAGATGCTCTCAATGGTGCAGCTGTATAACTTTTGAGGATCTCAGGGCCCATGCAAAATCTTTTCAGCGTCCTGAGGGGCAAGAGGCGCTGTAGTGCCCTCCTCACAACTGCGTGGGTGTGTTTGGACCATGTTAATTCCTTAGTGATGTGGACACCGAGGAACTTGAAGCTATTGATCCTGCTCTACTACAGCCCCATCGATGTGGATGGGGGTGTGCTCGCCCCTCCGTTTCCTGGAGTCCACGATCAGCTCTTAACTGATGTTGAGGGAAAGGTTGTTGTCCTGGCACCACACACCAGGTCTCTGACCTCCTCCCTATAGGATCCCTTATCGTTGTCAATGATCAGTTCCTACCATCATCGTGTTGTCAGCAAACTTGACGATGGTGCTGGAGCCGTGCGCGGCCATGCAGTCGTGGGTGAACAGGGAGTCCAAGAGGGGACTAAGCACACACCTCTGATGGGGCCCCATGTTGATGGTCAGCTTGACGAATATGTTGTTGCCTAGCCTCACTACCTGGAGGCGGCCCGTCAGGAAGACCAGGATCCAGTTGCAGAGGGAAGTGTTTGGTCCCAGGGTCCTGAGTTTGGTGATGAGCTTGGAGGGGACTATAGTGTTAAATTCTCACATAGGTGTTCCTCTTGTCCAGGTGGGAGAGGGCATTGTGGAGTGCAATAGAGTTTGCATCATCTGTGGATCTGTTGGGGCAGAATGCGAATTGGAGTGTGTCCAGGGTGTCTGGGATGATGGTGTTGATGTGATTCATGACCAGCCTTTCAAAGCATTTCATGCTATATATGTCGATATGTGTTTCTCCTACAGTGGTTCTTCCTTTAAAAGTTTTGAGCTTATGCTGCGACCATTTGTGGTAGATGGTGGCATTCTGTCATTGCACAACACTATCACAAGGGGGAGGTAGAACACTAACCTATCGGTAGTCTAAACTGCAGCAATTAATGGAGGCGTTTTCAGTCTGAGAGTCTCTCCTCTGCCACTAGAGTCCTGCATCAGGCAACAACAAAATAAACTGTTGATTGTCCTGGAGTTAAGAGACAACTTGGGTAAATACAAATGGGGGAATTTCAATTGACATGTGGACTGACGATTTTCGGATAATAGGCACGGTGGGCTTTTGGTTTCTCTCCCTCTTAAAAAAACAGAAATAAATAATGCTAAATAACAAGCTGGCTTTATTTACAAATTAGTAAGAATGTCTCACCCCATGTTCAAGAATGACCTTTTTCCCTTTATTCAGATTACAATCGCTCACTTTCGGTTATTTGAAACGAAGCCATAGAAAGTTGGTTGCAATTTCAGTAGGAAAAAAAGTAAGGAACTTGTCTGTCGGCCCTGCATTAAAGACCAAAATTGGTTAAAGAAAATTATGATTAAATAAAAATATATACCAGTTTCATTTAAGGACCGAAAAATTGACAGCTGTGCCATATAGACTGCAAAATAATTGGGAAGCAATTTTTGATAACCAATTCCATGGCACGTGGTTTATGAATTAACACACAATTTTCCATTCCTCCTGAAAGCCATAATATTAAAAACAGCCAAATGCATTCTCTCCGTCACCCACACGCACTTTAAACATTTGGATAATAAAGCATTTAAAGGCTGACATTGGTGGATTTTAATACTTCTGACAACCAAAATTCTAACTCCCAGAAGGCATGGATTATTAGAACCTACTGCAAGCCTAAAAGCTATGGGTACAAACAAAGTTTCCATGATGGGTTATTAGCAGGACAATAGACTCTTCAACCAACTATCAGCAGGACAATAGGCTCTTCCCATGCAAATGAACTGAATCTCCAAAAAACATTTCCACTGCATTTCAACCCTGCCCCAAAAGGACCTGCTGACATCATGTCAGTGATTCTCTCGTTAACACAGGTGTGAGTGTTGACGAGGACAAGGCTGAAGATCCCTCTGTCATGCTGATTGAGTTTGAATAACAGACTGGAAGCTTTAAAAGGAGGGTGGTGCTTGGAATCATTGTTCTTCCTCTGTCTACCATGGTTACCTGCAAGGAAACACGTGCCGTCACCATTGCTTTGCACAAAAAGGGCTTCACAGTCAAGGATATTGCTGCCAGTAAGATTGCACCTAAATCAACCATTTATTGGATCATCAAGAACTTCAAGGAGAGCGTTTCAATTGTTGTGAAGAGGACTTCAGGGCGCCAAGAAAGTCCAGCAAGCGCCAGGACCGTCTCCTAAAGTTGATTCAGCTGCGGGATCGGGGCACCACAAGTACAGAGCTTGCTCAGGAATGGCAGCAGGCAGGTGTGAGTGCATCTGCACGCACAGTGAGGGGAAGACTTTTGGAGGATGGCCTGGTGTCAAGAAGGGCAGCAAAGAAGCCACTTATCTCCAGGAAAAACATCAGGGACAGACTGATTTTCTGCAAAAGGTACAGGGATTAGACTGCTGAGGACTGGGGTAAAGTCATTTTCTCTGATAAATCCCCTTTTCGATTGTTTGGGGCATCCGGAAAAAAGCTTGTCCGGTGAAGACAAGGTGAACGCTACCATCAGTCCTGTGTCATACCAACAGTAAAGCATCCTGAGACCATTCATGTGTGGGGTTGCTTCTTAGCCAAGGGAGTGGGCTCACTCACAATTTTGCCTAAGAACACAGCCTTGAATAAAGAATGGTACCAACACATCCTCCGAGAGCAACTTTTCCCAACCATCCAGGAACAGTTTGGTGACGAACAATGCCTTTTCCAGCATAATGGAGCACCTTGCCATAAGGCAAAAGTGATAACTAAGTGGCTCGGGGAACAAAACATCGATAATTTGGGTCCATGGCCAGGAAACTCCCCAGACCTTAATCCCATTGAGAACTTGTGGTCAATCCTCAAGAGGCGGGTGGACAAACAAAAGCTAACACATTCTGACAAACTCCAAGCATTGATTATGCAAGAATGGGCTGCCATCAGTCAGGATGTGGCCCAGAAGTTAATTGACAGCATGCCAGGGCGGATTGCAGAGGTCTTGAAAAAGAAGGGTCAACACTGCAAATATTGACTCTTTGCATCAACTTCATGTAATTGTCAATAAAAGCCTTTGACACTTTTAAAATGCTTGTAATTATACTTCAGTATGCCATAGTAACATCTGCCCAAAGTATCTAAAGACACTGAGGCAGCAGACTTTGTGAAAATTAATATTTGTGTCATTCTCAAAACTTTTGGCCACGACTGTCCAGCGCCAACTTTTGAAAGCCAGTCACCGCTTCCCCCCACACCCCATGTTAACAAAACGTATTCTCCTATTTTCTCCTCGTTAAATAAACGGTACTGTAGTTGCCCAGATACTTCCCACCTTTCCCTCAGCTATACATCCATGGCTCTTCCTATAACATCTGCCTCCATCTAATCCTTGTTTCGTGTTACTGAATTAGGCGCTGTCTGTCAGATGTATAATTTTGTATTTTGGGGTGGAATAGAAACACCATTATATTAATCAAATTAATTAAGCTACATTTCTTAAAATAAATCCTGTATTCTATGTTCTTACAAAAAAAGTTTTTAAATTCTCTAGTACAGACAATATAAAAACAGTCAAATGCTTCTCAAAGATGCCCTCTGGTGGTCAAACGCTCACCAACTAGCATTAATGACAACAATGGTATGACACAGTAAATAACGTGCCATAGAATTCTGCGGCAGCAATGCTGTAGTACCACACAACTTTTAAAGGAAGAACCACTGTATATAATGTTAGGAGAAACACTGGATTATACAACAATTACACTTTTAACTCATTATTGAGTCTTTCTTTTTTCCATGACAGAGGCCTTCAGTTTTTCACCACCAGAGAATTACTACTACCTAAAGCAATCTGGCTGTGTGGCAGACAAGACAATCAACGACAAAGGCACTTTTCAGGACGTACTGGTATGGCCCTCCCATCTCTATCAATGGTTTATTGTTGATGATACAGTTCAGGGCATTCAAAAGTTACTTGCTGCAGCAAGCGGTACATTTTTAACCGAACATTCGTGAGGTGATGCCAAGCGCCAAGTTCATTAGCAATCATCTAACAAATAACCCATACATTTAAATACATTTCTGAAATATGCCCATGGCAATGTTACATCCCCTTTGAAGCAAATGTCGTTTTTTTGCTAATATACAGTACTTTTTTTGTTCACTTTTTATTGCCCAGAACGGTTGTAAAAAATTGACATTAGTGGAACTACAATTTGAAAATGTCAATGACAGGGTCTTGCCACAGGGTCTTACAGCTGCACCTCATACCATAGAGACACTAAAGCACCAGATTCCACTTATAGTGGTCTGGATTCAACTTTACTTGGTTTGTTCAGGGATATGGTAATGAATTGAATTAAATTGTGTCTGGACAGATTGAATATATGGGAAAACTAGGATATATTGTGTGATTTGATTTTTTATTAGATTTTTTTCTTGGGGGCACAACTGCCTTTTTTTGGCAGCATCAACATTCTGTTCATTTGTGTTGTTTTCCATCCCAGAATGCAATGCGGACCATGCAGTTCACAGAGGAGAATATCTGGGAGATCCTTCGCCTCCTGGCGGGAATTCTTCATGCCGGGAATATCGAGTTTATGACGGCCGGAGGAGCTCAGGTCTCTTCCAAAACAGGTTAATGTCTCTCCTCTTTTCTCTCCTTCCTCTCCTCCCCCCTTTTTCCTTGAGGTACGACCTATGATATGCTACTTTCCTTGAGATTCTCCCTATCCCTGTCCTAATTCTGGGATGTCCAAGTTTTAAGAACTGCACTGAGATTAGCTCTCCCCTATGCCTTAGCGCTAAGGTAACCTTAACCTTTTGCCTCAGCTAAACAATAATATTCTGCCTAGTGCCCACAAAGCTTTGAAATGTGATATGTAATGAACACACTCGTATATCAACCTTAACTGTCATAACAAGATTAGTGTTTAGAAATAACCTTGATTTAATCACATTATGAATAAATGCATCTAGAGCAGTGGTCACCAACCTTTTCTGAGTCAAGATACTTTCACAGTCAAATATGATCTACCACTTAGATTATAAAAATAAAAAAAACATGATTTAAAAAATATAACATTAACCCAATAAAAACAGTTGTGTAGGAATGAGGTTTGTGCAGTGAGCCTAATACATTATCACAGCATATTGGATATATGCCTGGCCTGCCAATGTTGTTCTTCTCAGAACATATTAGATTTCAAATCTCCAGCTTAGAATTTGTTTTTAATCAGTTGGTGTAGCATTTGCAAGGCACAACTGAGCATAAGTTGAAATAATTCATACATAATTTGCTTTTTTATTTTACTGGACTGATGGTACCTGAATCTGATGGTCATGGTGCTATCAAGACAACTGGGAACTCGGAAAAGACAAGGTCAAATCATGATGTCAGTGATCTTCAGGTAGGAAAGTCAGAGCTCTAGAAAGATGCCTGAGTTTCCGACTTGGAATTACGAGTTGCATGACCGTTCAAAACTATTTTTCCCAGTCAGATCTAGTTTTTTTCCCAGAGTTCCCAGTTGTTTTGAACATGGCGTTAGTCTCAGTGGAGGGAGGGGGGGGGGGGCAACAGCAGAGGGTCCACCATCTGCTGCTGCTTTGATTATCCGGTGAGCACGGTTTAACGCCAACAGCGCAATAGACACACACACGCAAAAAAAGGAGTGCAAGCCTTGAGCATGGGCTTTTCTACAGAAATGTTTGGGGATCGACTAGGAATGCCTTGAAGATCAACCAGGTTATTGACCACTGATCTAGAGGGGCATAGAATGACATAAAATCACATTTTATTGGTCACATACACATGGTTAGCAGATGTTATTGCGAGTGTAGCAAAATGCTTGATGACAGCACAGCAAAGGATATCTATTGTACAGTACTTATTACACCCCCACATCCCTTTTCTAAAATACCACTGTCTGTGTGTCTGTAGCACTGGGCAGGACAGCAGACCTCCTGGGCCTGAACTCAGAACATCTGGCCGAGGTGCTGACCCACAAGTCCTTGATCCTACGGGGTGAGGAGATCTGCACGCCGCTCACCGTTGAACAGGTAACCTAACCATGATGACAGAGGGCACCAGTTGACCCCATTGTTTAACTTCTTATGGTATAGGGGACGCTTGCGTCCCACTTGGCCAAAGGCCAGGGAAAATGCAGCTCGGCAAATTCAAATAAATCACACATGTGAAATACTAAATTAAAGCTACACTCGTTGTGAATCCAGCCAACATGTCAGATTTTAAAAAGGCTTTTCGGCGAAAGCATAAGAAGCTATTATCTTATGATAGCACAACAGGTAGCATATTTCAACCCTGCAGGCGCTACACAAAACGCAGAAATAAAATATAAAACATGCCTTACCTTTGACAAGCTTTTTTTGTTGGCACTCCAATATGTCCCATAAACATCACAATTGGTTCTTTTGTTCGATTAATTCCGTCCATATATATCCAAAATGTCCATTTATTTGGCGCGTCTGATACAGAAAAAAACTGCTTCCAAATTGCGCAACGTCACTACAAAATATTTTAAACGTTGCCTGTAAACTTTGCCAAAGCATTTCAAACTACTTTTGTAATACAACTTTAGGTATTTTTAAACATTAATAATCGATCAAATTGAAGACAGGTTTATCTGTGTTCAATACAGGAAGACAACAAACCAAGCTACTTTAAGTCTTGCGCAACTCTCAACAGTGTTACGCAGTTCCTAGATGGACGGCCTTCTTCATTGAACAAAGGAATAACCTCAATCAAATTCCAAAGACTGGTGACATCCAGTGGAAGCGGTAGGAACTGAAAATTCCTAAGAAATATTGTTTCCCAATGAGAACTCACTGAACAGACAGAGACCTAAAAAAACAAAACAATTCTGAATGGTTAGTCCTCATGCTTTTGCCTGCTACATAAGTTATGTTATACTCACAGACATGATTCAAACAGTTTTAGAAACTTCAGAGTGTTTTCTATCCTATACTAATAATATGCATATCTTATATTCTTGGCATGAGTAGCAGGAAGTTGAAATTGGACACGCTATTTATCCAAAAGTGAAAATGCTGCCCCCTAAACCTTAAGAAGTTAACATCAGGAAGTGGCTTCACTCCTTTGCGACACTAATCCCTCGACATACAAATATTTTGACCCCATGGTCAACACCTGACATTAGGGCAGATAGATAGGCCAGGGGCATGAGTTATGCCATAGGGAAACATTTAGGGCTGGTGTTTCATAGTCAATGGCGCCTGCCCAACTGTGAGGCTAGCCACCAACTTTGTGAAAAAAATACTTTGGTTTCAAAGTCAATGGTGGCTTATCTCTACCTCGTTTACATAGGTCCTGCTAGACAAAACAAAGCATTCATTGTCTCTTACAGTTATGTGTGACCGCCATTGTTGTTGTCAGCTTTTGAAGGCTGGGTGTGTATTGGACACTGACCCTGAACCATTTCCCCTTGCATGACCTGGGTTGTGTTGACTAAGCACTAAACTTAACATTTTAAACCATTTCCAAAAGAAACCATAACATACAGTTTAGTCCCTCACTGTTTCACCTAGTTGTCTTGCATTTGGTGCCTAATGAACCCCACCCCTATCATGTGTCTGATTTAATCTCTAAAGCTAGGAGTGTAGCTGGCCAGGCTAATCACATTTGACGCTGATTCAGCAGATATGGTCAGCAGATAAACAGGAGACACAACTAGTGTCAGACTGGATTATCACAGATGACGTTGCCACGAGCAGCACCGCAGATATTGAGATTAGCGAGATGCAAGACTTGGCACTCACACAGTCACACACACAGTATCTGCGCATTTGCACGGGTTCGCTGTTGGGTGCCCTGGCCTGTGCACATGCCAGGGCATGTGGATTGTGTATGAGCTGTGTATGTGACTGTGTGAGAGTGAGGTCTTATATCTCTCTCACCTCAATATTTGCAGTGCTGCTTGTGGCAGTGTCATTTCTCTGAGTTTACCTTTATGGTCAGGCGGGCGATGGTCTACTTGTGATAACCGGCTCAAGTGTCTCCTGTTCATCTGCTGACCATGTCAAAGCCTCACACTTCAACGCTCTTAGCGGAAATGCTGTTTATTTTCTGCATCTGCATCTGTCATATTGCTGAGTCTATCTTTAATAACTTGGCTTATGTAGGAGATCATATGTAGACTATTTAAACTAGCTTTTATAAATCATTTATGCCTCTGGGGGTGCTCTGTCTAAATGGACAGAAAATGTTTCCAGAAATGACTACATTGGACAGAAAGGAGCACAACTCCCTATCCGAAGTGCAGGTATTTTGCAATCAGAAAAAGCAGAAGCAGATTGTGGAAGTCACCTTTAAAAGCATATTGCAAAGCACAAGTTACTTATCTGCGTGTGTTTGAATCCCAGCCACGGTATGAATGAATTCATGGTTACACCAAGGGATAGTAAGTTTAAAGGTCATCCAGAGTCATTTAGATTCCTATTTTACTTGAACGAGAACAGGGCAGCTTCCTTTTTTGTAAAACTGTGTCATTTCCTTTTTCCCAGGCGGTGGATTCCAGGGACTCCATGGCGATGGCACTTTATTCCCAGTGTTTCACCTGGATTATCCGGAAACTCAACAACCGTATCCGAGGGAAAGAGGACTTCAAATCCATTGGCATCCTAGACATATTTGGATTTGAGAATTTCGAGGTTGGTTGGAAAAAAACTATTTTGGTGGTTCAAGGTGTAATGTCTGAATAACTTGCCTTTTTGATACATTTCCTAAATTATCATGTCTTATATTTCTTCTTTTTTTGTGTGAGCAACATATCTTAGTCAGGAAACTCACTGATTACAAGCAATGATGTACGTTCATCTTAATGTTGATTTCTCATATTGGCTGTCACCATCAGTAATGAATAAAATGTCCTCCAGCAAATCCAGCCAAACTACTTCAAATCAACTATCAGTCATCCATGAGACAGTTCACCCTCAAGGGCAACAGGTGTTTATCATGACCTAGATAACTCTCAAACTTAAGTAGTAGATTTGCACATTCATTATGATGTCTATGATCTTAGTGTTCCCTATAGGAGGCCCTGCATTTACAAAATATCCTAGAGAAGGAGGGCTGACATAAATTCAGTTTTGCCTTTTAAATTATAATGCATGATAGGGGGGACTGATCCTAGATCAGCACTCTTACTCTGAGTTGCTTTGTGAATACAGGTACAGATTTACAAACAAATTAATTAGAGATGGTGGAAGGAAACTGCAGGTAGCCTAGCGGTTAGAGTGTTGGGCCAGTAACTGAAAGGTTGCTAGTCCAAATCCCTGAGCTGATAATGTGAAAATCTCTCGATTTGCCCTTGAGCAAGCGACTTAACCCTAATTGCTCCAGGGTCGCCGTTGATTAAGGCAGACCTGGCCGTGATGCCACTCTCAGGGGGAGTTGGGGTATGCAAAAAACACATTTTGTTACGTGTGAAATAGGACAAATGTACAGTGGGGCAAAAAAGTATTTAGTCAGCCACCGATTGTGCAAGTTCTCCCACTTAAAAAGATGAGAGAGGCCTGTAATTTTCATCATAGGTACACTTCAACTATGACAGACAAAATGGGAAAATGGGATTTTTAATGGATTTATTTGCAAATTATGGTGGAAAATAAGTATTTGGTCACCTACAAACAAGCAGGGACTGAAATCCTGCAGTGCCAGACGTGTCCCCCTGCTTAAGCCAGTACATGTCCAGGCCCGTCTGAAGTTTGCTAGAGAGCATTTGGATGATCCAGAAGAAGATTGGGAGAATGTCATATGGTCAGATGAAACCAAAATATAACTTTTTGGTAAAAACTCAACTCGTCGTGTTTGGAGGACAAAGAATGCTGAGTTGCATCCAAAGAACACCATACCTACTGTGAAGCATGGGGGTGGAAACATCATGCTTTGGGGCTGTTTTTCTGCAAAGGGACCAGGACGACTGATCCGTGTAAAGGAAAGAATGAATGGGGCCATGTATTGTGAGATTTTGAGTGAAAACCTCCTTCCATCAGCAAGGGCATTGAAGATGAAACGTGGCTGTGTCTTTCAGCATGACAATAATCCCAAACACACCACCCGGGCAACGAAGGAGTGGCTTCGTAAGAAGCATTTCAAGGTCCTGGAGTGGCCTAGCCAGTCTACCCCATAGAAAATCTTTGGAGGGAGTTGAAAGTCTGTGTTGCCCAGCAACAGCCCCAAAACATCACTGCTCTAGAGGAGATCTGCATGGAGGAATGGGCCAAAATACCAGCAACAGTGTGTGACAACCTTGTGAAGACTTACAGAAAATGTTTGACCTCTGTCATTGCCAACAAAGGGTATATAACAAAGTATTGAAATAAACTTTTGTTATTGACCAAATACTTATTTTCCACCATAATTTGCAAATAAATTCATTAAAAATCCTACAATGTGATTTTCTTTTTTTTTCTCTCATTTTGTCTGTCATAGTTGAAGTGTACCTATGATGAAATTTACAGGCCTCTCTCATATTTTTAAGTGGGAGAACTTGCACAATTGGTGGCTGACAATACTTTTTTGCCCCACTGTAAGCATCCACCAAGTTATTATAATAATACTTGTAAGTAAAGCGAAATTGTAGAGTTTCATGTTGTAACTGACTATTCTTACAACAAAAATCATCAGGAGCAAACCATTACAAAAAAAAATTGTAGTATGTGAGTCTTACATGGGTCTCTCTCTCTGACAGGTCAACCGCTTTGAGCAGTTCAACATTAACTATGCAAACGAGAAACTTCAGGAATACTTTAACAAGCACATCTTCTCGCTGGAGCAACTTGAATACAACAAGTGGGTAGACCTCAAACATGAACTTTCACATTAAATTTAGGCTGTAACACTATCATTTTTATAAATATGTATTCTATTTACAGTTTATCAGAATGTATAACATGTATGCTAATTTATAAAGCATTTATAAGCATGTGTAAAAATAAGAGCTTATTCATGAAGGTTATTATAAAGTGTTACAGGTTAACTTCAATTTGATTGGCTTATCTTTTAGTTTTTCTTGCTCCATCAGGGAAGGGCTTGTATGGGAGGACATCAACTGGATGGACAACGGGGAATGTTTGGATCTGATTGAGAAGGTATGTCTTTTTCATTCCCACTTGAATGGGATTTTTCTCACGTTGACACTGCTAGAATTTACACTTGTGAAGCAGGTTTCATATTATGGTGATGCCTGCCACAAGGTTGGGCACAGGAGCATTGTCAAATGTAAATCTTTTCAACTTTGACTGTAGCAGCCTGATGTACGCCACTTGTAGGCGTAACTGCAACCCTTAGGAACTGTAGTTCCCTTCAATTGGGAACCAACGGCTAGCTCAGTGCAATGCCATTCTAGCCGTTATAATGTGAATTCCCTTTGACCTGGCGACAACGTTACCCAGACAAATGCTGAGTGGTCTTGATCTACCAGAAATAATAATTTCTATATATAAAAATACACTTATTTCTATAGATAGAAATACGTTGTAAATCTATTGATTAGAGTTGTCAGGAAAACAATATACTGTCTCGGACTGGTTATGAAAACATCTGTCTATTTTCTTCACAGAAACTTGGTCTCCTTGCACTGATGAACGAGGAGAGTCATTTTCCCAAAGCCACTGACGGCACTCTACTGGAGAAGCTCCACAGCCAGCACTCGGTGAGTCAAGTCCCATTGTTATATGAAGTCACCAGTCGATAGCTTTAGTGGGCCTGTTGAAATACTTGAGAGAGGCATTCTTATACCCTCACGTCGGTCTGTCCACCCATCCATCCATCTATCCATCCATCTATCCATCCTTATATCCTCCCTTCTTTCTTTCCATCCGTAAGGTGATCACTGATCTGATCAAGTTGGATTGGTGGAAACAATCCCTGATCTATGATTACTTGGAGGAAGGAAGGATTCATCTCTAAACTATTCATACAGCTTTGTATATATATATTGAAGACCCCCATGTCGCTTTTCCTCAGTGATTTGAAAGGATTGTAGGTGACAGCAATGTGGCAGAAGCTACTGTAACCCTAGATGGAGTTTTCCAAAACTGCAAAATCATACGACATACTTTAAGAGAGGCTGGCTACTTTTTTATGGAAAGTCAAACAGTGGATATGTTAGCTAATTTTGGGGCTAGCTGCCTCCTCTACATTCATAGCATTGGCACCCAGTGCTATTACAGCTTGGTTTGATTTACGCTCTGATCTCACCAGTGGGTGTAAAGAAACACTGAGTAGAATTTTGATTTGGAATAAATATCCCAATAAATATTTGCGCTGCAAAATGTATAGGAGATTTCTTAAATTGATTTATTGGATTATGAAAGAGTTACAGGGTATATTGGATATAATCAGGGTTGGGTAGGTTACTTTCAAAATGTAATCTGTTACAGTTTCTAGTGTCCAAAATTGTAATCAGCAATTTAACTTTTGGATTACCCAAACTCAGTAGCGTAATCTGATTACATTCAGTTACTTTTAGATTACTTTCCCCTTAAGAGGCATTAGCAGAAGACAAAAATGTATGTTACCAATTTATTGCAGGATAAATCAATGTTAAAGTTTACATAGCTGGCTATATATGTTACATTTTACTTTATGGGTTGGTTATGTAGGCTTCTTCTAACCAATCGCTTTCTACTACATATAATAACAATAAGATTAAAGTCTATCAGAATTCCAGTCAATCCAATAAATGTTATACCCCTTGATCTTCAAGAATAGGACTTTGAAATATGGAAGTATAGATTAGCCTAATTGTTTTACCTGAGCATCACCCCAAAACGAAGGACTTATTAGCCTGCCCTACTCTGTTTACGATTTGTTGTCATGGAGGACTGATTGGGCTCATTGCTTAGAGTTGAAAAAGAAATGCTGCACTCATGGAATGGCATGCTTTGAGCACTACTGAAAAGTGGTATTTACGTGTGAAAATGAATGCCATATTCTGCATTAGCTATAGGCATATTGTTTACCTTTTTGTTGGTGACACTTTGATATCTTGATAATATGCAGCTGTTTAAAGGGCTAATCCACAGATGAAACAATAACAAAATCGTCGCCCCGCCTCTGTTTTGGTAAAAAGCTGAGGGATGGGCCGGGAGAAATGTAACCACTCTCAGACGAATAGACAGAGCTATGGATGCAAGGAACGACCATCCATGATATCAACATTATTGTTTTAACAATGTTATGAGGCTATACAGTGTTTGTTGTCATCCTTACCTCCAAGCGCTTTTTCAAGTTGGATAATCTTTGGATGCCGACAGCAGTCGCACCATTGGAAGACATACACAGTGGCAATAAAAAGTATGTGAAGCCATTTGATCTGATCTTCATCTTAGTCAAAACAATAGACAAACTGTGTGCTTAAACTAATAACACACAAAATATTGTATTTGTCTTGTCTATATTGAATACATCGTTTAAAAATTCACAGTGGAAAAAGTATGTGAACCCCTAGGCTAATGACCTGTCCAAAAGCTAATTGGAGTCAGGAGTCAGCTAACCTGGAGTCCAATCAATGAGACAAGATCGGAGATGTTGGTTAGAGCTGCCCTGAACTATAAAAATCACTCACAAAATTTGAGTTTGTTATTCACAAGAAGCATTGCCTGATGTGAA
Organism: Oncorhynchus clarkii lewisi; assembly: GCF_045791955.1. Taxonomy (NCBI): domain Eukaryota; kingdom Metazoa; phylum Chordata; class Actinopteri; order Salmoniformes; family Salmonidae; genus Oncorhynchus; species Oncorhynchus clarkii. The sequence goes on from NC_092174.1 coordinate 3,191,122, forward strand.
CCATGCCACGACCAAAAGAGATCTGAGAAGACCTAAGATTAAGAATTGTTGACTTGCATAAAGCTGGAAAAGGTTACAAAAGTATCTCTAAAGGCCTTGATGTTCATCAGTTCACAATAAGACAAAATGTCTATGAATGGAGAAAGTTCAGCACTGTTGCTACTCTCTAGGAGTGGCCATCTTGCAAAGATGACTGCAAGAGCACAGTGCAGAATGCTGAATGAGGTTAAGAAGAATCCTAGAGTGTCAGCTAAAGACATGCAGAAATCTCTGGAACATGCTAACATCTCTGTTGACGATTTTACGATACTTAAAACACAAAACAAGAATGGTGTTCATGGGAGGACACCACGGAAGAAGCCACTGCTGTCCAAAAAATAATTGCTGCACGTCTGAACAACGCAAAAGAGCACCTGGATGTTCCACAGCGCTACTGGCAAAATATTCAGTGGACAGATTAAACCAAATTTGAGTTGTTTGGAAGGAACACACAACACTATGTGTGGAGAAAAAAAGGCACAGCACACCAACATCAAAACCTCATCCCAACTGTAAAGTATGGTGGAGGGAGCATCATGGTTTGGGACTGCCTCAGGGCCTGGACAGTTTGCTATCATCGACAGGAAAATGAATTCCAAAGTTTATCAAGACATTTTGCAGGAGAATGGTAGGCTATCTGTCCGCCAATTGAAGCTCAACAGAAGTTGGGTGTTGCAACAAGCCAACAACAGAATGGCTTGAACGAAAGAAAATACGCCTTCTGGAGTGGCCCAGTCAGAGTCCGGACCTCAACCCGGTTTAAAATGCTGTGGCGTGACCTCGAGAGTGGTTCACACCAGACATCCTAAGAATATTGCTAAACTGAATCAGTTTTGTAAAGATAGTCTAAAATTCCTCCTGACCTTTGTGAAGGTCTGATATGCAACTACAGAAAACATTTGGTTGAGTTTATTTCTGCCAAAGGAGGGTCAACCAGTTATTAAATCCAAGAGTTCACATACTTTTCCTACCCTAGATAGACTGTGTATGTTTACATGGTGTGTTCAATAAAGACATTAAACATATAATTGTTTGTGTGTTATTAGTTTAAGCAGACTGTTTGTCTATTGTTGTGACTTAGATGAAGGTCAGATCAAATTTTATGACCAATTTATCCAGAAATCCAGGTAATTCCAAAGGACCTTGGATTGTAGCCTACAAAAGCCTTTTCCCACGATCGATCAAACACATTTGGTGTGTCATCATAGTGGTCTCTGACTTGTGGTCAGGCTCGCTCAGGTGGAACAAACTTAAACTTGTGCCTTTTTTCAATGCTGATGTGAATGTCATTGAGAACAGAGAAGTGTGAAAGATTTTTTTTCGCAAACGTCCTTTCTGAATTTAAAAGTAATCTGATATCTGTAATCTGATTACAATATTTTTGCTGGTAACGTAACAGATTACAGTTACCGCTTTTTTTGCAATGTAACAGATTACTGTTACTCCCCAACCCTGGATATAATGAATGAGTTTTATGATATTTTGAGATATCCAGAATGCTTAAAGGATTTTGAAAGGGTACATTTTTGGCATAATAGCTTCAGTTTCTTGTCCTGAAATGGAATAATAATATATAATAATATTGCTTATTTAGATTTCATTGATTCAACTACCTTTTCATCCCACTTACTGTACGTAACAATATAGCTAATATAGTATATAGGCGTGCAGATCTCTTAGACTTTGTTTCTGAGTCTGAAATTATGATAAAGAAAAATATGGGAATTCATTCAATTCTTGTCTATTTCATTGATCCTTCATTGTAGGAGATGTTATCCACACAATTGTCATATTCTAAATAATGTTGGCTCAATTGCATGGTGTGGCTAATAGCATTATGTGGTGAATAGCCGATAATGCTAACGCAAATCTTTTCTCATGTTACAGAAAAACCAATTTTATGTGAAACCACGCGTTGCTGTGCACAACTTTGGAGTGAGACACTATGCAGGCGAGGTAAGAGTTGTTCCTGTCTGTAACACTTTAGTTAAAACCGCAGGTATAATGCAATATGATGCCTGTACAATGCATTTTAAGACTTGTCAGGAGCTTATCGTCATCTCATAAGGATCCTCGCTAAATACAGTGCGTTTTGAGTTTCAATTCGGACACATAGAGAAACATACCATCTTATTAGCCCCAGGATAGGACTACAGGCTAATACCATGTTATATAGCATCATACCTTTAGCTTTAAAGTGTTACCATGACACAGGAGCACGTTAGACACAACAGGACAGCATTTGCAAAGCAGACAGCAGCTCTGGCAAGCAACACGTACTGTAGTTAGTAGACAAATGTGTGTGCTATTGAATGTTGCATTCGTCTCACCGTTATTTGCTGCCCTCTGGTGGTGTATTTTTATTTATTAAGGATCCCCATTAGCTGCTCACAAGGCAGCAGGTCCTCTTCCTGGGGTCCAGCTAGGGTTGCACATTTTGGGGAATATTCAGAAGTGGAAACTTTCCATGGGAATATATGGGAATTAACGGGAATATATGCAAATTAATTTTAATACCATTTAAATGTTGATGTTTTTTGCATTGGATATATTTACCATATCATATGGAGTGTCACAGCCGTTGAAAGAAGTAGACCAAAGCGCGTCGTGGTGAGCGTACATATTCCTTTTTATTAGGATGATGGTGACGCCGACAAAAACAATAAACAATACAAAAACAACCGTGACGCACGCTTCAGGGCTATGTGCCACAAACAAAGTTAACTACACACAATCACAGGTGGGAAAAAGGGCTGCCTAAGTATGGTTCCCAATCAGAGACAACGATAGACAGCTGTCCCTGATTGAGAACCATACCCGGCCAAAACAATGAAATACAAAACATAGAAAATAGAATATAGAATGCCCACCCCACATCAAACCCTGACCTAACCAAATAGAGAAATAAAACGGCTCTCTAAGGTCAGGCGTGACATGGAGACAGAAACAGAAACCTTTTACCTTATCATAAGTAGACATAATTGCAATGATTAAATCCTTGCTATATAATGGTTTTTAAACAATTTAGATACGAATTTAACTGTAATTAAATGAGTTGACTCTTCACATTGGATGATTTCACTGAACAACAAAAGAAAGGGAATATTGAATGATTCTTCTGTAAAATGAGTCTCGAAACTACAGCTTTGGTTGTCTTCCTGTCAGGCTTCCATGTCTTCTTCTCCCTGGACCTCCTCAATGTCCACTTCTTGAACGTCAGACTCTGAGGCCTCATCTTCACTGTCAATTTCCAACCTTGTTGAGGGTAGCTCATTGTCAGGCTCAAAAAGCCTCAAATTTGCCCAGATGGCGACCTATTTTTCAACCCTTGTATTGGTCAGCCTGTTGTGTGCTTTGGTGTGTGTGTTTCCAAACAAGGACCAGTTGCGCTCTGAGGCAGCTGATGTTGGTGGGAATTGGAGGATGATGGAGGCAACAGGGGAAAGAGCCTCAGATCCACAAAGTCCTTTCCACCAGGTGGCTGATGAGATATGTTGGCACGACTGCCATATTTCATCTCCATCCCAAAGCCCTTGCTTGGAAGTGTACTTCGCCAGACTGCCAAGAACCTTGCCCTCATTCAGGCCAAAGTGGTGAGACACGGTAGTTATGACACCATAGGCCTTGTTGATCTCTGCACCAGACAGGATGCTCTTGCCAGCATATTTGGGGTCCAACATGTACGGTGCGGTGTGTATGGGCTTCAGGCAGAAGTCTTCACGCTTTTTGATTTATTTCAGAACTGCAGTTTCCTCTGCTTGGAGCAACAGTGAAGTGGGCAGGGCAGTACGGATTTCTTCTCTTACATCTGCAAGCAGAGTCTGAACATCAGATAGGATGGCATGGTCTCCCTCAATCCGTGCAATGGCTACTGCTATAGGTTTCAGGAATTTCAGGCTGCTTACCACTCTCTCCCAAAATATATCATCCAGGAGGATCCTCTTGATGGGGCTGTCCATATCATCAGACTGTGATATGGCCATTTCTTGGAGAGACTCTTTCCCCTCCAGAAGACTGTCAAACATGATAACAACACCACCCCAACGGGTGTTGTTGGGCAGCTTCAATGTGGTGCTCTTATTCTTCTCACTTTGCTTGGTGAGGTAGATTGCTCCTATATCTTGGTGACCCTTCACATACCTAACCATCTCCTTGGTTCTCTTGTAGAGTGTATCCATTGTTTTCAGTGCAATGATGTCCTTGAGGAGAAGATTAAATGCATGAGCAGCACAGCCAATGGGTGTGATGTGAGGGTAGGACTCCTCCACTTTAGACCAAGCAGCCTTCATGTTCGCCACATTGTCTGTCACCAGTGCAAATACCTTCTCTGGTCCAAGGTCATTGATGACTGCCTTCAGCTCATCTGCAATGTAGAGACTGGTGTGTCTGTTGTCCCTTGTGTCTGTGCTCTTGTAGAATACTGGCTGAGTGGTGGAGATGATGTAGTTAATTATTCCTTGCCCACAAACATTTGACCACCTATCAGAGATGATTGCAATACAGTCTGCTTTCTCTATGATTTACTTGACCTTCACTTGAACTCTGTTGAACTCTGCATCCAGCAAATATGTAGATAAAGCATGTCTGGTTGGAGGGGTGTAGGCTGGGAGATGAACATTCAGAAATCTCTTCCAATACACATTGCCTGTGAGGATCAGAGATGAACCAGCTGCATACACAGCTCGAGCAAGACATTCATCAGCATTTCTGTGACTACGTTCCTCCATTGAGTCAAACGTCTGATTCCAGGAGGACCATGAGCTGTTGCTATCGATAAGGTGTCTGATTAATCATTTTCACCTCGAGTAGAAGTAGAGGGACTTTTGTCAAAGGTTGCTTATGAGCGCTGAGGGAACTTTATGTACTTGGCCAGATGATTCTGCATCTTTATTTCATTCTTCACATATGATTTGGCACAGTATTTTCAAATGTACACAGCTTTTCCTTCTACATTATCTGCAGTGAAATGTCTCCACACATCAGATAGTGCCCGTGGCATTTTCCTGTAAAGATTAGAATGTTTTATTTTTTTAACCCCAAAAACTCCATGTACAGATAAATAGTTAAGCAGTTAGATTAAACAACTCCTTTGTAAGATAAAATGTTTTAAAATTAAACATGTATGGAAATAGGTGAATTAACACTCAGTTAGCAGGCTCAAGCAAGCTAAAAACCTACATGGTAACAAAAACTAACAAGCAGAAATTGTTAACATGTTATAAATGATTTAAACACACTTTGTTTTAGGCTACTATTTACTAGTTAACACAACAACAAAAAAATATGTATGTTCTATAAAATATATTCACCCCACCCAGTATTGTAATCAAAATTTAACAGAAAGCATGTAGTCCTTGGCTCAGACAGTGTAGTAGTGTGGGCTCAATACCATCTCGTTAGTGTGCAAGATCTTGAGAATCAGCTGTACATGTGATGGAAGAATGCACTGTGCATGCAGAGGGTTGCAAATCCATTGAATTGGGGATAGTTTAACCAAAATATGCCACAAGACCTAGAATTGCCTTATGTGAATCACAGAAAAAAAGGTTCACTGTTGTCAGCTAACTTTTTAGATTAATTTAAGCAAAATTCCCTAAATTCCCGGGCTTAACTTCCCATGGAAAGTTACCGACCCTTTGCAACCCTAGGTCCAGCAACATTAAGTCAGTTGTATACAATTGAAAATATGACATTACATATTTAATAACACTTATCATAACAAATAAGTGTGTGCAGAGTGTGTGTCCTATATTTTTTTTTTAGCAAGTAAAGGGGGCTTTTCTGTTTTTGGGTAGTGGACTGACTTTTGCTTCCCTCCACACACTTTCTTGTAGGTTTAGATTGAAGATATGGCAAAGTGGCAATATCGTCCTCTATTTTCCTCAGTAATTTTCCATCCAAGTTGTCAGACCCCGGTGGCTTGTCATTGTTGATAGTCAACAATAATTAATCAAAATTGGAATGCATTTCTTTCATAATAATTTGGTCATTTATACTTGGATGTGTAGTGTCTGCATTTTTTTGCTTGCATGTCACGGCTAAGTTTGCTAATGTTGCCGACGAACAAAATCATTAAAGTAGTTGGTGTGCTCTAGGTGGTGTATGACGTGAGGGGCATTCTGGAGAAGAATCGAGACACTTTCAGGGATGACATCCTCAACCTGCTTAGAGAGAGCAGGTAAGCGGCAATTCTATAATGTTCAATCTCGAATTGCGCCCTATTCCCTATGCAGTGCAGACATTTTGACCATAGCCTAAAAGTAGTACTCTATATATGAAATAGGGTGCTATTTGAGATGAAACCATCTGTAAGTGAACAATTCATACATTCTGCACTACTGTTTTGAATTAATTGAATAGGGGTTTTATTTATAATTGAGGGTCATGCAGAGCTGGGTAAAGTTGGTTATTCAAACGTGCACATTGTAACACTTATTCTGTGTGTGTGCGTGTGTGCGCGCGTGTGTGCATGTGCATCAGGTTGGACTTTGTGTACGACCTCTTTGAGCACGTCTCGAGCCGTAACAAGCAGGACACCCTCAAATGCAGCTCCAAGCACAGGAGACCCACTGTCAGTTCCCAGTTTAAGGTCAGTGACGATAATTGTCTTACATTTATCTGCACTAACCAGTCGAGGGACTGTACACAGTACCAGTCAAAAGTTTGGACACACCTACTCATTCAAGGGTTTTTCTTTATTTTTTTACTATTTTCTACATTGTAGAATAATAGTGAAGATGTCAGAACTATGAAATAACATATATGGAATCATGTAGTAACCAAAAAAGTGGGATCTTTTATTTCAGCGCATGAAAAATGGGACCAACACTTTGCGTTTATATTTTTGTTCTGTACATAATGCAGTGACCATTTAATTGACCCTTGTCCCTTGTTTGTATTTGCCTTTATATCATGAACATGGAAAGTGCATAATAATCAGCAGCCCTAACAATACTGAAGTGTAACAGTGTCAGAGTTAGCTAACATTTAATATATTTTTTACCCAGAATTCCTTGCACTCACTGATGGCCAACCTCAGTACTTCGAACCCCTTTTTTGTGCGATGCATCAAGCCGAACACTCACAAGGTAAGCTCCTACATATATAAACTTTACGTTATACTCCTCTTCCTTGAATACAATCTTTTAACATAGGGCAAGGCCATCAATGAATAAAGGAAAAATCCATATTTTTTTAACGTGTGGGAATCCAATCATTGACTGTGTCTAAAAAGGCAACACTCCTCTTCCCTGACCACACACACACTAACACACTATAGCAATAAAATGGGAGTTCGGCCCTTTGCTGCCCTATGATCTCTAGGGAATTTGCAAGGCTTGGTTAATGTACACACATGAAATACAGCCTGAGCCCAGAATGAGGAGTCAAACTGAGTCGGTGGCCCCTGTCAAAGATTAAAACATGTTCAGCATGATACGGAAGGAAAGGAGGAAAGGAAAGAAGGAGGCAGTGGAAACAAATGGTTCAGCTGGTCTACATGTTCTCCCTAACCCTTTATAGATCTATAAGGTTTAAGCAATATGGAAGTCCCACCAATACTTACCCACACATTACATATCTGCAAACATCAAAGGGCCAAGGACAAGGGGTACATTTGGACCGATTAGTTGTCAATTAGTCAACTGATCAATGAAGTACTTATTGGTTCTTTCATTAGTCCTGATACATTCATTGATACATTGTGTTGCTGCGGGGAGCAATTGACTGTGGCCCATTGTTTCAATGACAACTACATTCTCTATTTGTGACTGATTGTGAATTAACCAATGAACGAACAAACAAACAATGTAGTATATTGTATCGCTATAGTATACAATATTGTTATTATACTATATACAGTACCAGTCAAAAGTTTGGACACACGTACTCATTCAAAGGTTTTTTATTTTATTTTATTTTTTATTTTTTTTTACTGTTTTCTACATTGTATAATGATAGTGAAGACATCATAAGTATGAAATAACACATATGGAATCATGCAGTAACCAAAAAAGTGTTAAACAAATATTTAATATTTTAGATTCTTCAAAGTAGCCACCCTTTGCCTTGATGACAGCTTTTCACACTCTTGGCATTCTCTCAACCAGCTTCATGAGGAATGCTTTTCCAATAGTCTTGAAGGAGTTCCCACATATGCTGAACACTTATTGGCTGCTTTTCCTTCACTCTGCGTTCCAACTCATCCCAAACCATCTCAATTGGTTTGAGGTCGGTTGATTTTGGAGGCCAGGTCATTTGATGCAGCACTCCATCACTCTCCATGGTCAAATAGCCCTTACACAGCCTGGAGGTGTGTTTTGGGTCATTGTCCTGTTGAAAAACTAATGATAGTCCCACTAAGCGCAAACCAGATGGGATGGCATATCGCTGCAGAATGCTGTGACAGCCATGCTGCTTAAGTATGCCTTGAATTCTAAATATACCACCTACAGTGTCGCCAGCAAAGCACCCCCACACCATCACACCACCTCCTCCATACTTCACCGTGGGAACCACACATGTGGAGATCATCCGTTCACCTACTCTGCTTCTAACAAAGACACTGCAGTTGGAATCCAATCTCAAATTTGGACTCCAACGGTCTAATGTCCATTGCTCATGTTTCTTGGCCCAAGTCAATTCTCCTTATTGGTGTCCTTTAGTAATAGTTTATTTGCAGCAATTCTACCATGAAGTCCTGATTCACGCAGTTTCCTCTGAATAGTTGATTTTGAGATGTGTCTGTTACTTGAACTCTGTGAAGCATTTATTTGGGCAGCAATCTGAGGTGCAGTTAACTCTAATGAACTTATCCTCTGCAGCAGAGATAACTCTGGGTCTTCCTTTCCTGTGGCGGTCCTCATGAGAGCCAGTTTCATCATAGTGCTCAAGGGTTTTTGCGACAGCACTTGAAGAAACTTTCAAAGTTCTTGAAATGTTCTGGATTCACTGACCTTCATGTCTTAAAGTAATGATGGACTGTCATTTCTCTTTGCTTATATGAGCTGTTCTTGCCATAAAATGGACTTGGTCTTTTACCAATTAAGGCTATATTCTGTATACCACCCCTACCTTGTCACAACACAACTGATTGGCACAAACGCATTAAGAAGAAAAGGAATTCCACAAATTAACTTTTAACAAGGCACACCTGTTAATTGAAAAGCATTCCAGGTGACTACCTCATGAAGCTGGTTGAGAGAACGCCAAGAAACCACACACTATTGCAGAGACTTTGAAATTACTGGCACCCAATTGATATGGTGTAAACAATGTGTGGGGAGCCAGAGGAACAAAAACTCACATCAATACCTTTGTCAGATAGCACTGTGAAACTAATCATTAATTCTATATTAATTCTCCATAGGAAAACAATGTGGGGAGCTCAGCATTCCAAGGGTTTTGGGGCTAGCATTTGATGACAACTGAGCTAGCTGCCCAGGCTTACATAATTAGAAAGAGGAGATTCTCATGATTAAAATGTCATCCGACTTGAAAAAAAATCTAAATATACACAGACATGCCTATATTTCCTCCATAGGAAACAATGGGAAGACTGTACAGTTCCAATATTATTTTTGATGTTTACCTTTGAACTATAAAACAACGTGAGCAGGTCTCATTGCCAACAATTGTGAAGCAGGCATTGTGACGTTGAGCAATAAGCTGGGAATAGAATGTTTGGAAGGCAAGTTTGTGCCACTGTGCTCAGTAGAACTAATAGGAGCTGGCAGGGTGAAAAATGCACTAAAATAAGGCATTATGCACAAAAACAAATGTCACATCACTTCAGAAAGACAGCAAGCATCTGGGACATATGGTCATATTATGAAACTGGGCTCCACGGCGGATGCAATGAACTAGTTTTTATCAGAAAATAACGTTGTTAAAAATGTTGTGTGTCCAGCCTACAATCTACACGGATTACAGAGCACTCTCGTCTGAGTGTACCAGAGCGCAGAATAATTACTTTACAAGCGCTCAACACCCGTTGAATATGGCCGGTGTCAGTAAACGTCGGAAAAAAAGCGTAGTTAAATTGTTTCCAGCAGCACATTTACAGTCACCAACGCTCTGGTTAACACAACAACTACTTTACCAGTTCTGCTAGGACGGGTAAAATGGTCAGAGTGGTCTCATTTGTGTCTGGAGGTAACTAGCCAACGTTAGCTTGGGTGCTTGACTACCGTTGTAAGGCCAGAACGCTCAAATCAACCCTACTCCTTGTCCCGCACGTCCAGAGCGAAATAGTCTGAATTTACGAACTGACAATCTTACAATGCCATGAATTGATGAGCGTCACATTGCACAGAGCCATATTTTATTTTCCATCCTAACGGAAACTGCACAGTAGCCTAATAGACAAACATTTCGTTAATAAAATAAAGATAAAAAATACTCTTTCAAAATGCAGATGTTATTTACTTATGGATCCATAATGAATTACTATGGGAATAAATATCACTGATTTACACAAAGTTGTTTAATTAATGAAGGCAAACAATTTAGAATCCTCCAATCCTGTAGCCTACTCCCGACAATCACGTACAGCGCCATATTTTCCATTCCATCCTAACGGAAACCCTTAGGGTTTCGTTTGTCGTTTTTCTCTGAATGGAAACACCTTAATATTAATCTAATTAAGCCAAATTTCTTAAAATCAATCCCATATACTATGTTATTATCAAAAGCTTCTCAAAGATGCCGTCTTGTGGTCAAACTAGCAATTACTTGCAGTAACAGAAGAAATGTCTGAGAATTAAATGACGTGCCACAGAATGCTGCGGCAGCACGCAAGGTGTGCCGCAGTATGACGCAACTTTTAAAGGAGGAACCACAATATATAGATATTCCATTAAAAATCTGCCGTTTCCAGCTACAATAGTCATTAACAATGTCTAAACTGTATTTCTGATCAATTTGATGTTATTTTAATGGACAAAAAAATTGCTTTTCTTTCAAAAACAAGGAAATATCTAAGTGACCGCAAACTTTTGAATGGTAGTGTGTGTCAAAGATTTAGAATGGGGGATCGGACAATTTTTTAAAATTTTCGCCTAAAATGACATACCCAAATCTAACTGCCTGTAGCTCAAGACCTGAAGCAGAGATATGCATATTCTCGATACCATTTGAAAGGAAACACTGAAGTTTGTGGAAATGTTAAATTACTGTAGTAGAATACATTACATCTGCTAAAAGATAATTAAAAGACATTTTTTTCTTTTTTTTGTACCGTCATCTTTGAAATGCAAGAGAAAGACCATAATGTAATTATTCCAGCTCAGATTTTGGCTACTAGATGGCAGCGGTGTATGTGCAAAGTTTTAGACTGATCCAATGAACCATTGCATTTCTGTTCAACATTTGATATCAAGACTGCCCAAATGTGCCTAATGTGCCTAATTGAAATGTTCTTGTTACTTATAACCTCATGCTAATCATATTAGCCTACGTTAGCTCAACCGTCCCACGAGGGTCCCACCGATGCTGTATATGTGTTCTGTAGTTGTGCTGTTTTGGTCAGTAGTTGTGGTCAGGAGTTGTTCAGTAGTCGAGTCAGTTGGGGTGGTCAGTTTTATGGTCTGTAGTTGTGTTCTTGTTGTCAGTAGTTGTGTGGTTGTGGTCAGTAGTTGTGTGGTTGTGGTCAGTATTTTTGTGGTTGTCATCATTAATTGTGGTCAGCCATTGTGTGGTTATGGTCAAAAATTGTATGGTTGTGGTCAGTAGTTGTGGTCAGTAGTTGTGTGGTTGTGGTCAGTATTTTAGTGGTTGTCATCATTAATTGTGGTCAGCCATTGTGTGGTTATGGTCAGCAGTTCTGGTTATAAGTTTTGTGGTTATAGTCAGTAACTTGGGTCAGTGATTGTGCTGTTGTGGTCGGCAGATACAGTGCCTTGCGAAAGTATTCGGCCCCCTTGAACTTTGCGACCTTTTGCCACATTTCAGGCTTCAAACATAACGATATAAAACTGTATTTTTTTGTGAAGAATCAACAACAAGTGGGACACAATCATGAAGTGGAACGACATTTATTGGATATTTCAAACTTTTTTAACAAAAAAAAATGAAAAATTGGGCGTGCAAAATTATTTAGCCCCTTTACTTTCAGTGCAGCAAACTCTCTCCAGAAGTTCAGTGAGGATCTCTGAATGATCCAATGTTGACCTAAATGACTAATGATGATAAATACAATCCACCTGTACCTGTGTGTAATCAAGTCTCCGTATAAATGCACCTGCACTGTGATAGTCTCAGAGGTCCGTTAAAAGCACAGAGAGCATCATGAAGAACAAGGAGCACACCAGGCAGGTCCGAGATACTGTTGTGAAGAAGTTTAAAGCCGGATTTGGATACAAAAAGATTTCCCAAGCTTTAAACATCCCAATGAGCACTGTGCAAGTGATAATATTGAAATGGAAGGAGTATCAGACCACTGCAAATCTACCAAGACCTGGCCGTCCCTCTAAACTTTCAGCTCATACAAGGAGAAGACTGATCAGAGATGCAGCCAAGAGGCCCATGATCACTCTGGATGAACTGCAGAGATCTACAGCTGAGGTGGGAGACTCTGTCCATAGGACAACAATCAGTCGTATATTGCACAAATCTGGCCTTTATGGAAGAGTGGCAAGAAGAAAGCCATTTCTTAAAGATATCCATAAAAAGTGTTGTTTAAAGTTTGCCACAAGCCACCTGGGAGACACACCAAACATGTGGAAGAAGGTGCTCTGGTCAGATGAAACCAAAATTTAACTTTTTGGCAACAATGCAAGACGTTATGTTTGGCGTAAAAGCAACACAGCTCATCACCCTGAACACACCATCCCCACTGTCAAACATGGTGGTGGCAGCATCATGGTTTGGGTCTGCTTTTCTTCAGCAGGGACAGGGAAGATGGTTAAAATTGATGGGAAGATGGATGGAGCCAAATACAGGACCATTCTGGAAGAAAACCTGATGGAGTCTGCAAAAGACCTGAGACTGGGACGGAGATTTGTCTTCCAACAAGACAATGATCCAAAACATAAAGCAAAATCTACAATGGAATGGTTCAAAAATAAACATATCCAGGTGTTAGAATGGCCAAGTCAAAGTCCAGACCTGAATCCAATCGAGAATCTGTGGAAAGAACTGAAAACTGCTGTTCACAAATGCTCTCCATCCAACCTCACTGAGCTCGAGCTGTTTTGCAAGGAGGAATGGGAAAAAATGTCAGTCTCTCGATGTGCAAAACTGATAGAGACATACCCCAAGCGACTTACAGCTGTAATCGCAGCAAAAGGTGGCGCTACAAAGTTTTAACTTAAGGGGGCTGAATAATTTTGCACGCCCAATTTTTCAGTTTTTGATTTGTTAAAAAAGTTTGAAATATCCAATAAATGTCGTTCCACTTCATGATTGTGTCCCACTTGTTGTTGATTCTTCACAAAAAAATACAGTTTTATATCTTTATGTTTGAAGCCTGAAATGTGGCAAAAGGTCGCAAAGTTCAAGGGGGCCGAATACTTTCGCAAGGCACTGTATATGTTTGTGGTCAGTAATTGTGGTCAGTAGTTGTGGTTTAGTAGTTGTGGTCAGTAGTTGTAGCCAGTAGTTGTGTGGTTGTGCTCTGTAGTTGTGTGGTTGTGGTCAGGAGTTGTGTGTTATGAAGTTGTGTGGTTGTGGTTAGAAGTTGTGTGTTTGTGGTCAGTAGTTGTGTGGTGCTGGTCAGTAGTTGTGTCCAGGTAGTTGTGGTCAGTAATTGTGGTGGTCAGTAGCTATGGTTATTTACATGTGTGGTCAGTAGTTGTGTGGTCAGAAGTTGTATGTTTGTAGTCAGTAATTGTGTGGTTGTAGTAACTAGCTGTGGTCAGCAGTTGTGTGGTTGTGGTCTAAAGTTGTGTGGTTGTGGTCAGTAGTTATGTTTTCAAAAGTTGTAGGCCAGTAGTTTTGTGGTTGTGGTCAGAAGTTGTGGGGTTGAAGTCAGTAGTTGTGGTCAATAGTTTTAGTCAGTAGTTGTGTTCAGAAGTTGTGATGTTATGGTCACTATTTGTGTGGTTATGGTCAGAAGTTGTGTGGTTGTGGTCACTAGATGTGGTCAGCAATTGTGGAGTTGTGGTCAGAAGTTGTGAGGTTGTGGTCAGTAGTTGTGGTCAGTAGTTGAGTGGGCAGTAGTTGTATTGCCTTATCAGTCCTAACATCTATAATACGAACAATAGGACAGTGACCACTAATTTCCTATGAGAAAACACCATTAGCCACACATTTCTCAGGGGGGTTGTAAACATAAGGTCAATTCATGTTTATTTAGTAGGATCCCTCAGATTTGGACGTGTGGGCTTGGTAATCAACTGAGTGAGATTTAGGTTATTACAAAAATCCTTTAAACAGTCTTGGTTTCCCCAGGACAGGTTAAAGTCACTTTTGACAAACATTTTTGAAGTAAAAAAATAAGCTATTAAATCAGTGAGACTACTTAACAACCATTTCTTAGTGGAGGGAGATCAGTAGATGAGTTACTTTAGAATTAGAACCTAGTTGAAGATTTAAACTAGAAATTAAAATAGTTTAGGACTAGAAGTAGCCTTTAAAAGAGACACAGAAATGTGACTTTTTGTATAGATAGCAACACCACCACCTTTAGGTGTATGCATTTCAAACTATTTTTGGCTTTGAAATCACCTGCAGTGTCAATAAAAGCCAGATCATTAACTGCCAACCTATTATTCATAACAAAAGGCTGCATAGCAATGAAAATGTAATTGTTGAAATTGACCTCAATCCGCCCTACATGTCGCTTATCTATCGCTGTTTTCTGGGGGCGTTGAGACGTAATTATAGTAGGGATTACCTGAGACAGCAGCGGCTTCATTTTACAATGCAAATAAGTAAAAGTGCTAATGGCAGTACCCTCCTTTCTAGCCATAGCAGGACTAGTAAAAGACCTTAAGAGTCCATTTCTTAGAGCTGCCTTGTACTGATTAGATAGTGTTCACGCACGCGCCAAGGTGATTTGGGTGAATTCCATCATCCCTGAAATGTATCAAAATTGTCAATAAAAGTAATGCCTGCGTATAGACAGTAGACTTTCAGCCAGTCAAGGAGTACTAGCAGTCTACTGAATCTGCCACTTCTATGACCAAGCAGAGGAAGAGGGACAGAGGTGAACGGACACTTCTTTAAGTCTTTCAGCTTGTTAACAAGGTCTATAAAATATTTTTTGAAGCTGCTCTGATCTAGCCAACTTAATGTCTTTCAACCCCACATTAACTATAACAGTGTCAGCACCCGGTGACTGACGCACAGCATCAGGAAGCAACCTGGTGATATCCTGAACTTTTGCCCCAGGAAAACAGTCTTTGCCCCAGGTACAGATATATGTGCACCATCGAACTATCATAATCGGCCGGAATGTTCCGGCCTCGTAGCAGACTGCGAAGCCAGAGCCACATAACTACCCCAGAGGAGGGCCGCTGAACCGCCGGCTGTGTGCAGGCCTGCAACAACCAGAGGGACAGAGCTCTGAGACAGAGAGCATGGCCCAGGGGAGGGCCGCTGAACCGCCGGCTGTGTGCAGGCCTGCAACAGCCAGAGGGACAGAGCTCTGAGACAGAGAGCACGGCCCAGGGGAGGGCCGCTGAACCGCCGGCTGTGTGCAGGCCTGCAACAGCCAGAGGGACAGAGCTCTGAGACAGAGAGCACGGCCCAGGGGAGGGCCGCTGAACCGCCGGCTGTGTGCAGGCCTGCAACAACCAGAGGGACAGAGCTCTGAGACAGAGAGCACGGCCCAGGGGAGGGGGGCCACAGGGGTCCAGGCAGTTGATTCACTAGGACAGTAGCTTTCACAGCCATGGAAGGAACATCTACGTCCCCGGTAGAAGACAGACGGGACAGGGGCTCAAAGCAATTTGAGTCTTAAGTCTGTACGCGGGGTAACAAAGCAGGCGCGCCGGGAACGCGCCGGGAACGATTCTCCTTCTTCCTGGTTCCGACACACATCAATTCACACTCAACTGGAGTTGAACAATGAGCAGCCATAAATCTGGTTCAAACTAGTAGAGGGGTACAATGGCGGAAATTGATCATATCCCAGGAAGGTCACATTATAATCCTCTTGGATGTTTTGATAGGAAGCATTTAAAGATGCCGATAGACTCTAAGAATCCTTATTCAGTTCAAGCCTTATTCCGTTCAATAATCCTTTCTTTAGCTGCATCGAGTTCAATACATTTTTCACACATGAAGGTGTCCATCTGACCTTTCCCCATGACGTCTGCAAACATGTCATACCGTACACTTAATAGCATGTGAGTCCCCAGCAGATTCAAAATAGTTTTCACTGCATAACACCTACAGTCCAAGGGAACGAACATTGCCCGCCTCCGCCATAATATACATGTAGATCTTAGTGAATTGACTGTTTCTCTATGTAACCCACATACAAATTAGCATAGTTAGGAGCCATAGGGGATTCCATAGCAGCACCCTTAATCTGGATAAAGAAATCATTTTGAAACATGAAATGGTTGTGTGAGTACTATTTCAGCCAATGTTACAATGCATGCACTGGAGGGTAACTCATTTGGGTCACGCTGCAAAATAGAATGTTCCATGAGTTCAATGCCTGCCCAATACATTGATTCATTCGGCGTGGGTATGCTAGTGAGGATATTGGAACATGTTTAAAAATGAACAGCTTTTGTTCCCGGATGCCCGCTCCTCGTGTTTCCAGAGTGCACTGCTTTTGTCCACTATTCCCTTTCCCCCTGTGCACACACACACACACACACACACACACACACACACACACACACACACACACACACACACACACACACACACACACACACACACACACACACACACACACCAGGCAAAGACACGCACACACACATATGCACTTACATAGAACATACACAGGCACAAAAATTTTCACTCACACATACACACACTAATACACACACACTTCTCCCCACCCTCCCCAACAGTCCCTACAAGTGGCCCATACAAATTAGCCTCAGCATGGGACGCATCTCCATGGTAACCGCCCCCACACACATAAAGAGAAGCGGAGCTGGCAAAAGGCTTTGTTCATTCTCTGCTTGTGTTTATTCTTGTGTGTGTGTGTTGGAGAGAGAGAGACCCAGCTTTTAGGAACTTCTGTCATCTGTCTATATCTCTCTGCCTTGATACGGAACTCTTGGCTTATTGTTAGAGATGGAATGAGAGACTACGCTGCATTGCATGGTAAGAGGCAATGTAGTTTAAATGGAAAGTGTTATCGCTCAGCTAGTGTGCATTAGGCTTTGTTTGTGGCACTGGAGTATGTTTTACCTGAAAGATTGGCTTTCGTGGTGGAGTGGAAATGGAAGACTGAAAAGGTGCACGGTTCAGTGTTGGCATGGCGAAGGGGTTTCTTGTTGCATTTGCTAGCTATAGTTATTGATTGTTGTGCCATCACATTCATTATCTAGGGCTAGCATTTTTGGTGAGGACACACCATTTGATTGGCTCTTCTGATATTGTCTGTTATGTGTCATTATTAGATGTGTATTTGTTGTGCTGTTGCAGTTCATTGATTTTCCTCACGGCATGACCAAAATGAATTGATAAGGAGATTGATAAAAATGTGACATTTCGGTTAAAAACAAACAGATGTGTCACCACAGCTCACTCTATTATTCGTCTCTCAACCTTTGAAATGCACTGCTCTTTGGGACACTGTTAGTTTAAACAATGCACAATTTATATGTGTGATGCTTTTTGCAAACCTAGTTTTTACCAATGTTTGACACGTGATAATCAGCTTATGTGATGTGATTTTTTGGTTACTTACAGAGAGAAAATACCTGTTGATATTCTCATCAACTGAGATGATGGATTCTCTTATTGATTTTATTTACAATCATTGATATAATACTGTATGTATACTAATAATTCAGCTTTTTGTTGCTATACATATGATGATTTGTAAGGGGGGAGGCATTCTCTCCTCTCTCTTGTCCATATTTGACTTTTCCCTCAGAGTTCCCAACCCCCATGACCACCTGAACACACCCTCTTTTGTCCAACCGAATGACCAGCTTGGTCTTTAGTTAGACATTTGAAGTGAAGAGATAAGGTTTTGCTTTCTCAGACTACACGTTCCCTTCAGAGAGAGAGAGAGGCCGTGGCTGATGCTTGTTTGTAATCATGCCTATTGATTGATTGATTGAAGTTTGGGAACTTTGAATTCAATATTTTGGATCTAGATTTACATTCACATACTAGATTTTTAAAGGTGCAATATGTAACTTTAATTGACGGGCAAAAGGGCTGACCCTGCACTTTTTTGTAAAGAGGTTGTGGGTCTTCTGGTCTATAAGAATTTATTTTATTTATTTTATTATTACATTTTACCAGGTAAGTTCTGAGTATGACGTAGGCCTACAGTAGTTGTTTCATATACATGGTGTAGCTCTTGCTCTCCCCGAGCCCATACTCACTATCTGTTTAGATATAGATACTGACTGTCAGAGAGAGTAGCCCACTGTGGCTTCCTGAAATGACAGCTGTGGGGTTTAAAATCAGACTGAGGAAAAATAAAGAGTACTTTATTAGAGTAGAATTTGCAACACGGAGAGAGAGGTAAAGAGAGATATGACCTGCAGAGGCAGCTCTCTGACAAACAAGCAATGTTTCAAAAGTCAGAAAGTGACAGAGAAAGAGCGGGAGAGCAAAAGAGAGACAGAAAGAGAGGGCAGCTGTCTGACAGACAAACTGCTTTTTAAAATCAGAGAATTAAAAACAGAGATGGAAGAGAGACAGAGCGATATACAAAGAGAGGTAACACATCTGACATACAGACAATCGGGTTGGTCAAAACCAGACAACGACAGTCAGTCAGAAAAAGAAAGAAAGAGTCAGACGGCAGCTTCCTATGACACGGGGCTTTGTGACACAACGATGGCTAGTTAGGCTCATTATGCAAATACAATTATGCTAATAAGGTGTTCCCTTAGCCTATTGCTCTTACAGGGCGTCATTCAGCCAGTGATCTGTGTCCATTGGTGAATCTGATCACTTCTTCTCTTGGCCAGAATGGGTCTATCTAGATCTCTGCCCTTTCAATGAAATTGAAATAAAAGGGGCAATACATGAGGTATGAAAGCGCTCTCTTATTGCTACCCCCCTACGCCCACTGAGGTTAAGGGTGAGGGGTACCACATAATGACTTCCACTAGGCTTTCGCTCACACACTCCCCTTCCTTCCCCCAATGCCTTTCGTATCTGTTGCTGGTGGAGACGTCTCTAAATGGCCAAGCAAATGAAAGGGCTTTGATTTGTGAATGACAGATATTCCTGTGTGCTCCTGCGTGTTTTGTGTTAAAGGGCCTAGATTCATGAATGAGAGATATGCATCATATGAGAGTATGAACGGAGGGTTTACAGTAGGGGCTGTGTGATGGTTGTAGACCTCATCAGTTATGTCGTCTCAACTTGTTCAATTTATGACATTTGTTTAAGAAGTCAGGGCTGTGTCTCTAGTGGTCTCAAACTAAACGTATGTATTTTCTTAACACACAAATATGAACACTGGTTTTCCAGTTGCCTAATGACATCTGATGTATTGCCTGTGACAACGGCGTTATAAAAAGCACTGTACAAGCATCACGTCATCTGATTGAGCGACTTATCGAGGAAAAGTTACACAAGTACGACTGCCCCAAATCATTTCAGATTTGTCAATACTAGGTTGTATTTACATAGCTAATAGCGACTGGGTTCACAAGGTTTCCCTCTGCACAGTGTGTGCCCACTCATCTGCTGCACTACTAATGTGTAACATCAAAAGAACACACCAAAACAGTATGTACAGCACCCGCCTGAGTGATGTGATGTGGCTGCCATTTTGTGCCCAAGCAACTGCCGCAGTATTACTTATTTCCGTCCACTTTCCTGCCCTCAGATGCCTGAGCAGTTTGACCAGACGGTGGTGCTGAACCAGCTCAGATACTCAGGGATGCTGGAGACAGTAAAGATCCGCCGTACAGGCTTCCCCATCAGGAGGCCTTTCCAAGACTTCTGTACCAGGTGAGTACAGAGCTGGGGCCGTATGTGTTCAAGTGTTTTATAGTAGAAGTGCTGATCTAGGATCAGCTCTCCCCTGTCCAGTTATTCTTATTCAAGTTATCTAAAAGGCTAAACTGATCCTAAACCAGCACTCCTACTCTGAGACTAGGGCTGTTATGGTGACCATATTACCGCCATACCGACAGTCAGGAGTCATGACCACAGTCAAATTCCACATGACTGTTGAGTCACGGTTACTAGGGTTCTCCAAAACTGTGCTCTGATGCCTCTGATTGTCATTAATAGCCTACCAAACGTGCTAATGGCCTGTACTCAGCTCTCTATTGTCCCTTTATCATTGAAAGTCTGCTGTCAATTTGTCTACTGTGAAATAGCATTGTATCTGGTCAAACACATTTTTTTCCAAAAGTTTACTAAGGGTTGGTAACAGGCTGATTGGTCGGCTATTTGAGCCAGTAAAGGGGCTTTACTATTCCTGGGTAGCGGAATGACTTCAAATCAAAATCAAATTTTATTTGTCACATACACATGGTTAGCAGATGTTAATGTGAGTGTAGCGAAATACCAGAATGACTTTTGCTTCCCTCCAGGCCTGAGGGCACACACTTTCTTGTAGACTTAAATTGAAAATATGGCAAATAGTGGCAATATCATCAGTAGTTTTCCATCCAAGTTGTCAGACCCCGGTGGCTTGTCATTGTTGATTGACAACAATATTTTTTTCACCTTTTCCACACTCACTTTACAGAATTCAAAATTACAATTCTTGTCTATCATTATTTGGTCAGATATACTTGAATGTGTAGTGTCAGTGTTTGCTGCTGGCATGTCATGCCTAAATTTGCTAATCTTGACAAATAATAAAACATTAAAGTAATTGGCAATATCAGTGGGTTTTTTGACGAATGATACATTTGATTCAATGAATGATGGAGCTGAGTTCGCTTTTTTCCAAAGCTTTTTACTATCATTCTTTATATAATTTATCTTTGATTCATAGTATAGTTTCTTCTTTTTTTTTCTTCAGTTTAGCCACATGATTTCTCAATTTGCAATACGTTTGCCAATCGGTTGGCAGCCAGACTTATTTGCCATTCCTTTTGCCTCATCCCTCTCATCCATGCACTTTTTTAGTTCCTCGTCAATCAAAGGGGATTTAACCGTTTTTACATTAATTTTCTTAATTAATGGGTGCATGCTTATTAGTAACTGGAATAAGACATTTTATAAATGTGTCAAGTGCAGCGTCTGGTTGCTCCTCATTACACACTACAGACCAGCAAATATTCTTTACGTCAACAACATAGGAATCACTACAAAATGTATTGTATGACCTCTTATACACTATATTAGGCTCAGACTTTGGAACTTTGGTTTTCCTAGATATTGTGATCACTACATCCTAGGCATCTGGATACTGCTTTCAAGAAAATATCTGCAGCATTAGTAAAGATGTGATCAATACATGTTGATGATTTCATTCCTGTACTGTGTGTAACTACCCTGGTAGGTTGACTGATAATCTGATAACCTGATAACCTGATGCAGGTTTATGTTTGGTAGCAGCTTATTGATGTCCTGATGCAGGTTTATAATGTTAGGGAGCAGCTTATTGATGTCCTGATGCAGGTTTATAATGTTTGGGAGCAGCTTATTGATGTCCTGATGCAGGTTTATAATGTTTGGGAGCCGTTTATTGATGTCCTGATGCAGGTTTATAATGTTAGGGAGCAGATCATTGGTCCTGATGCAGGTTTATAATGTTAGGGAGCAGCCTATTGATGTCCTGGTGCAGGTTTATAATGTTAGGGAGCAGCCTATTGATGTCCTGGTGCAGGTTTATAATGTTAGGGAGCCGATTATTGATGTCCTGATGCAGGTTCATAATGTTTGGGAGCAGCTTAATGATGTCCTGATGCAGGTTTATAATGTTTATAAAGTCATGCGTCCTAAGGAATCCGTGCTTCTTAACACCCGCTCACTTAACCCGGAAGCCAACTGCACCAATGTCAGAGGAAACACTGTTCCACTGACGGCCCTAGGCAGCCTGCAGGCGCCCGGCCCGCCACAAGGGCGGGCTAGAGCGCGATGAGCTAAGTAAAGCCCCCCCCCCTCTCCCCGGCCAAACCCTCCCCTAACCCGGATGATGCTGGACCAATTGTGGGCCGCCCTATGGGACTCCCGGTAATGGCCTGTAATGACACAGCCTGGGATCGAACCACCGGCTGTAATGACACTTCAACACTGTGATACAGTGCCTTAGACCGCTGCGCCTAGGCCCCAGAATATGCTATTCTGTTCTTCTGAAATATGCAACATTTTCTTCATATCATAATGTTTATTTAGACCTGCCTAAAATAAATAATGGGTTTATTGTGATGGTGTAGGCTGTATTAAATTAATTTATTAGACTTTTTAAAATGTAGATGTTCCAAAGGTCTGCATCAGTGGATTGTAGGCTATGGTTGGAAGCAGGAGATACTAAATGTGTTTATCTTAATTAACGTGAAGCAGTTATTTGAATGACAATCACTGGCTGACAAAATGTCATGACCGCCACAGCCCTATCTGAGATGATTGTATGCTGTCTTCCTTCCACTTGACTATCAATTATTTTACAATACAGTACGTTCTTCTACGAGTTACATCCAAAGATTTTAATACACTATGAAAATGGATACATCACAATTGTAAAAATGTAAAAAAATACCTGGAGCCACAGTGTCCTTTGTGGAGGCATGATGCAACGTTATGGTAGCTAGCAAAGAAGTGTAAGAACAGTAACTGTGAAGAATATGCAAATAACTCCAGCTAGCTAGGGAGCTAACTTGGCTAACGGTGGGCCGAAAACAATTCACATATTTACTTTAAATTAACTACCACACCCTCTCTTTCCTTGCAACTGCAACAATGTTTCATGTCACGAAAACTGACAACGTGAATGTTTATATTTTGACATATTTTGCATATGACAATGGATTCCGAGCCATGTATACGCTAACATTCCATTCGGTCCCATCCCTTTCTCAGGTACAAGGTGTTAATGAGGACTGTGTCTCCACCAGAAGACCCAAGGGGACGGTGCGTACAGTTACTCCACCTCTACGACAGCACCAGTGCAGAATGGGAGCTGGGGAAGACCAAGGTGAGAGATGACCCGGCCAACGTTGTTTTAGCCTAGAAAATAGGTTTAGCTGCATTCATTGTTTGCAGGGAACATGACAAGATAACTAGTGACTATAGGCCCCTCCCTTTATGTTTTAGGCAAGGAAACATAGAAAAGGGAAACATGCTAGATATAACCTAGGATACAGTGTATCCTTAACAGTAATGATTTGAATTATAGAATATGAGAGAGAGAGAGAGAGAGAGAGAGAGAGAGAGACTGTCTGTCTAAATATTACCTTTGCAAACAATAGGCTAACCAGGATAAATAAGGAGACAGGATAAACAGACAGACTTTTCTTTAATGGATTAGACAAAGATTCATGTTCAAACCATTCAAATTAAATTCCCAAATTTAGACTCAAAGCAATCTATTAATAAAAAGTCCTAACTATACTGAAAAAGTATATAAAGGCAACATGTAAAGTGTTGGTCCCATGTCTCATGAGCTGAAATAAAAGATTCCAGAAATTTTCCGGAAGCACAAAAAGCTTATTTCTCTCAAATTATGTGCACAAATTTGTTTACATCCTTGTAATTTCTCATTTGCTAAGATAATCCATCCACCTGACAGGTGTGGCAAATCAAGAAGCTGATTAAACAGCATGATCATTACACAGGTGCACCTTGTGTTGGGGACAATAAAAGTCTACTCTAAAATGTGCAGTTTTGTCACACAACACAATGCCACAGATTCCTCAAGTTTTGAGGGAACGTGCAATTGGCATGCTGACTGCAGGACTGTCTGCCAGAGCTGTTGCCAGAGAATTTTATGTAAATTTCTCTAACATAAGCCTTATCTAACATAGGCTTATGCCATTTTAGAGAATTTGGCAGTACCCCCAATCGGCCTCTCAACCGTAGACCAAGTTTAACCACGACAGCCCAGGACCTCCACTACCGGCTTCTTCACCTGTGTGATCGTATGAGACCAGCCACCTGGACAGCTGATGAAACTGTGGGTTAGCACAACCAAAGAATTTCTACACAAACTGTGAGGAACCGTCTCAGGGAGGCTCACCTGCATGCTCGTCATCCTCACAAGGGTCTTGACCTGACTGCAGTTTGGCGTTATAACTGACTTTAGTGGGCAAATGCTCACCTTCAATGGCCACTGGCACGCTAGAGAAGTGTAAGGGTTTTTGTCTTCCTCCTCTGACGAGTAGTAGGAAGGAAGGATCGGAGGACCAATGTGCAACGTGGTAAGTGTCCATATTGTTTAATAAGAATAATGAACACTGAACAAAACAAACGACAACGTGAAAGAACAAAACCGAAACAGTTCAGTGTGGAACTGACACGGAAAATAATCACTCACAACTCAAAAGTGAAACCAGGCTACCTAAGTATGGTTCTCAATCAGGGACAACAATTGACAGCTGCCTCTGATTGAGAACCATACCAGGCCAAACACAGAAATCCCAAAACATAGAAAAAGGAACATAGACAACCCACTCAACTCACGACCTGACCATACTAAAACAAAGACATAACAACAGAACTAAGGTCAGAACGTGACAAGAAGTGTACTCTTCATGGATGAATCCGTGTCTCAACTGTACCGGGCAGATGGCAGACAGCATGTATGGCGTCGTGTGGGCGAGCGGTTTGCTGATGTCAACGTTGTGAACAGAGTGCACCATAGTGGCGGTGGGCAGGCATAAGCTACGGACAACGAACATAATTGCATTTTATCACTGGCAATTGGAATGCACAGAGATACCGTGATGAGATCCTGAGGCCCGTTGTCGCGCCATTAATTCGCCTCCATCTCCTCATGTTTCAGCATGATAATGCACGGCCCCATGTCGCAAGGATATGAACACAATTCCTGGAAATTGAAAATGTCCCAGTTCAATGGCCTGTATACTCAGCAGAGATGTCACTGATTGAGCATGTTTGGGATGGTCTGGATCAAAGTGTACGACAGCGTCTTCGAGTTCCTGCCAATATCCAGCAACTTCACACAGTCATTGAAGAGGAGTGGAACAACATTCCTCAGATCACAAATCACAGCCTAGATAGCTAGCATTTCACAATGTCAATATGTTTTCCAGCTTGGTCAATAAACATGACAAAATTGTTATAAAAATTATAAAATGTTTAGTTAACAATGTTATTTCACTATTTTGATACTTGCATTGCACTTTCGCACATTACAAACCTTTATAAACAGGACAACTTAAGAGACAGAAAAAGCATGTGGCTTCCATTTTGGCTGTGAAGAGCGTGTAAGAGGTGAAAGGTCAGAGTGGTGCCACTTTGTGCACGCACACCATCCCACAATTCCATGGGCAGAGACAGAGATGTTGTCACTGCTTGAGGGCGACTGCAAGTATTCTATGCAGATGTCCGGCCCCCTAGTAAACTCCTTACCAACCTATCAGGGCACAGGTCAGAGAGTGTTTGAGAGGCAGGTTTATGGTACCCCCTAGAATCTCAGGATCTGGTCGTGGGGGATGGGGAGTGGAGTGCAGCTCAGGGTTGTGAGGTGCTGCTAAGAGTCAATGGCAGGGAATTGGAAACACAAAGGTTAACACAACGTAATAATTCCATGCGGAAGTGTACAGAAATAAACTAATTCATTGGACCAACGCCAGAGCAAAAAATTACTGCAAGTGAAAGTTAGCAGTCCAGAAAGTTTGCCATCAAAGTGGAAAGTAAACACAATCATAGAAAATTTCAGCTAACTACTCAGCAAACACTTAGCATAACTGCTTTACAGTAATTTTATTCATTTCAACTTTTAATTATCTACAGCTACTTTATTACTTTATTTCCCTACTGCTGGTCACATTTTCCAATGCTAATCCTGTATAATCAGCCACAGTGCTGGTCCAATGAATGTGTTTGTTTTCTAACACTCCACATGGAATTATTATGTTGTCTTAACCTATATTTCTTCTACCTTATTTTTTTGTTTTGAATGTGCAAATGTACAATATCAGCCACTAAATAGTGAACATAAAGGTTAACTAAATGTTTCATTAGGTTTTTATTAAAAGATTTTGCAAAATCGAGAGTTCACCAGAAAGTGATGTCACACTGACCTTTCACCTCTCAAACTCACCTCTGCAACCAAAATGGAAGCCACATGCTAATTCTGTCTCTTCATTTGTAGTGTTTATAAAGGTTTGAAATGTGCAAAAGTGCAATGTAAGTCTCAAAATAGTGAAATCACATTGTTAACTAAATGTTTAATACATTTTATGATGATCTTGTAAAGTTAATTGAGTTGGAAAACTGTTGACATTGTGACAGTGTCCCAACAAAGTATTAACTTAAGGGGGCTGAATAATTTTGCACGCCCAATTTTTCAGTTTTTGATTTGTTAAAAAAGTTTGAAATATCCAATAAATGTCGTTCCACTTCATGATTGTGTCCCACTTGTTGTTGATTCTTCACAAAAAAATACAGTTTTATATCTTTATGTTTGAAGCCTGAAATGTGGCAAAAGGTCGCAAAGTTCAAGGGGGCCGAATACTTTCGCAAGGCACTGTAGCCTCGTTATTGTTATTTTATTGTTACTTTTTTTAAACTTTAGTTTATTTCGTAAATATTTTCTTAACTCTATTTTCCTAAAACTGCATTGTTGGTTAAGGGCTTGTAACTAAGAATTTCACGGAAAAGTCTACACCTAGCCTCCCGAGTGGTGCAGCGGTCTAAGGCTGAGCCACTCGGGACCCGGGTTCGATCCCGGGCTGTGTCACAGCCGGCCACGACCGGGAGACCCATGACCTTCGCCTCTCCCAAGTCCCATGGGACAAGACTGGAACTACCAATTGGATATCACGAAATTGGGGTAAAAAGTACAAACAAACAAAAAACTCTACAGCTGTTGTATTTGGCACATGTGACAAATTCTATTGGATTTATTCCTTGGAATATATACACATCTACCTTGATTACCTCATACCCCTGCACATCAACTCGGTACTGGTACCCCGTGTATTTAGCCAAGTTATCGTTACTCATTGTGTATTTGCTTTTCTATTATTTCTCAATTTTCTTTCTCTGCGTTGTTTGTAAGGGCCCGTAAGTAAGCTTTTCACTGTTAGTCTACACCTGTTGTTTAAGAAAGCATGTGACAAATACAATTTGATTTGAATAACATTAATGTACTGTTATTACTGTGTAGTTATATAGTAATACTGGCAACTTAATGTACAGTGTTACCTAACATGCATTGATGAGACATTCTATCCTATATCTCAATATCTTGTTTAAAACCTCTTACTTCTACCCCCTCCTTTTTTGAAAATTCTGTTAAAAATCGCGCAACTTTTCAGCGTCCTGCTACTCATGCCAGGAATATAGTATATGCATATGATTAGTATGTGTGGATAGAAAACACTCTGAAGTTTATAAAACTGGTTAAATCACGGCTGTGACTATAACAGATTGTGTGTTTCATTGAAAAACGCAAGAAAAACTGCTCTCTGAAAGCAAAAAATAATTTCCATAAGTCACTTCCACCAGTTGTTAAAAGAGAACAGAATTTAATGGGAATCTGCCTGCAATTCATACAAATTCCGCACGATGGCGCCATTGTCCTAATTTTCAATTGAATTAATTGTTGGAAAATCCATCCATCTGACCTCCATTTTCCCAGTCTTCACCCGGATGCAGTTGTGGGAGATATCAGATGGCATTGTTTTTGCAAGTGAAGACCTATTGAAGAGACATCGCCCTGTAATCATTTTGATAGATTATAAACGTTTACTAATACCTAAAGTTGGATTACAAAAGGATTTCGAAGTGTTTTGTGAAAGTTTATCGTCGACTTTTTTAATTTTAAAAAATTACGCAGCGTTTAAAAACGATGATTTTTTCTGAATGACACAACTTCCATACAAAGCTATTTTGGGTATATATGGACCGATTTAAACGAAAAAAAGACCCAATAGTGATGTTTATGGGGCATATAGGAGTGCCAAGAAAGAAGCTCGTCTAAGGTAATGAATGTTTTATATTTTATTTCTGCGTTTTGGGTAGCGCCGGCTATCGCAAAATCTGTTGTTTACGTGTCGAGCTGGCATTTTGGGGGGTGCATGCTATCAGATAATAGCTTCTGATGCTTTCGCCGAAAAGCATTTTAAAAATCTGACTTGCTGGCTAGGTTCACAACGAGTGTAGCTTTAATTCAATACCCTGCTTGTGAATTTTGATCAAAGATTGAGTTGTAACGAGTACATTTAGCATTTAGCGTAGCGCATTTGCATTTCCAGGGGCATACTTGAGACGTCTGCGTCTCAAGTATGGTCAAGAAGTTAATGTCCCCTCCTATATCATTCGACAGGATAAAGCCAAACCAAGACAACCTGTTCAGCAATACCCCTGTAATTCTGACATTTCTCCACTGATTCACTTGAGACAACATCCCACATCTACATTTCTACAGTCTCTAATTGGCTTAACCTCAAGGCCCACAATTGAGCCTGGTTTCTCTATAGAAATGGAAGAGAGCTTGGGCGGTCGGACTGCCTGTAGATTAGACCATTCAGAAACTGAGCCACTAAATGCCTTTCCTTCGTTATTTTGCAGCCTTTAACAGTGGCTCCCGCAGTTTGAACAAAAGAGTGAGACTCGAACAAAAGAGTGAATCATTGATTTGATGAACATTGCGGTGTGTTGGGCTGTGTTATTTGTTTGTGTTGGTTTTTAAATCGGTTTTAGATGTACGTGAGTGGGTTTCTGAAGTTGTTGGCTTACATATTTGTAGTGTGTTACAATTTATTTTGAGCATATTCTCAGGCAGAATAGCTGTTGATTGTCTAGCTGTACTGTTCCACGTGTTCAAAGAAATGGAATGACATAGACTAAACAGAGAGTTGGTTTCAATCAAACATCACTGTTTACAATAATACTTGTTCATTCAGAAAACTGGAGCTATTTGCCTATTAGGAGTGTAGGGGTATTTGCAAAGAGCCCAAAACCATTCTACTACGTACAGTACAAAAAAGTACATTTGTAATATAATATAAGTCTATTATGTAGTGTAGGTTTGATCAAATTGCAGGCAAATGTATTTATTTTAAATGGAACCCTTCTCCTTCACCTCTTTTATCTTTTCTTCTCCTTTACTGTGCCCCCTCTTCCTCTCTTTCCTCCCTCTCTATCCCCCCACAGGTGTTTCTACGGGAGTCTCTGGAGCACAGGCTGGAGAAGCAGCGAGAGTTGGAGGTGCTAAAAGCAGCCATGGTCATTCAGGCTCACGTCATGGGCTACATGGCCAGGTAAACATGCCACATATCCTGTATGTGCACCAGGTTTGAGGTCATTTCAGTTTAAGTTATGAAATTCATGAATCGAAAATTGCTGCCCATAATCTTTTTTCAGTGTATGAATTTACATTTGAGATTCACTTCCTAAATTGACTAATTGGACGTTGAATTGACCGCAAACCTGATAGGCATATACCATATAGTGCACACACACACAAGTATGGGTAGCTGCAGCACAATATAGTGACCGGACTATGGGTGAGTGGGTGTGTCGAAAGGAGTGGGTGTATGGAAAGTGAATCAGGCTAATTGGCCAGATTTGTTGCCACTCAAGATCGTTTTGCGTGGCTGATTGGGCTGAACTACAAGTCCAAACCAAGTGAAGGATCTATCTGGACCTCAACACATTTCTCATAAATAATTGTTCAATTAAATAGTGATGAAGCAACCCTTTTCACAATGTACACATACTGAGCTGGCTCAGCGCAGCTGGGAAGGTTCAAGACAGCGCCCCATTCTACTGTGTGTTGTCCAAGCACGTGCATTATTTAAATCACTTCACGAAACTCAGCCAATCAAAGTTAATGTTTACAATACATGTTAGGAGACTGATGTTGTCAGAGAGAGACACAGCGAGAGAAGCAAAAGCGGAAGCGAGAGGATAAATTATAGAAAAAAAAGTCAGGAAAGTTGATACAGAAAATTAAGCTTTCAAAGAGGAGTGGACAGACAAATATGGCTTTATCCTTCCCGAAGCGAGTGTCAAACCACTCTTCCAGATATGTTCAGAGACCGAGGCTCGAATAAAAAGTTCCAACGTGAAGCACCACTACGAGACAAAGCACAAATATTTTAAGCAAACATATCCACAGCAGTCTGAGGTGAGGGCACGCAAAATAAACAAACTCAAAGCCGAGTATGATCGGTCAACCACAGTCCTCTCCCATGCATTCACTGCCCAACAACTTGCAAACGAATGTTCACTAAAAATAGCTTGGATTTTGGGTCAACATCAAAAGCCATTTACTGACGGGGGAGTGGTGATGGAGTGCATGAATGCTGTCACTGAAACTTTACTTGACGGTAAACAAAAAGACGAGATGTGAAAAGATCTAGCAAATCCCAATGTCACGTCCAACAACAGCAAGAAAGAGTGAAATACTAACAGAGGATGTATTAACACAGTTTGATGAAGCTATTCGTTCGGAGTGCAACATGCAGAGCACTAGCTGTTGATGAATCTACTGATGTGAGTGATAATGCCCAGCTTCTGGTGTATGTTAGATTTTACCACACAGGGAAGAAGGAATTCTGTGAAGACATGTTAGGTGTAACACCACTCGAGACTCATACAAGAGGAAAGGACATATACAGTGGCTTGCGAAAGTATTCAACCCTCTTGGTATTTTTACTATTTTGTTACCTGGAATTAAAATGGATTTTTTTTTGGGGGGGGGGGGGGGTTGTATCATTTGATTTACACAACATGCCTACCACTTTGAAGATGTAACATATTTTTTATTGTGAAACGAACAAGAAATAAGACAAAAAAACAGAAAACTTGAGCGTGCATAACTATTCACCCCCCAAAGTCAATACTTTGTAGAGCAACCTTTTGCAGCGATTACAGCTGTGAGTCTCTTGGGGTATGTCTCTATAAGCTTGGCACATCTAGCCACTGGGATTTCCCCTTCTTCAAGGCAAAACTGCTCCAGCTTCTTCAAATTGGATGGGTTCTCGCGGAAGTGTTCAAGGAAGATCTTCAAGGAGACTGTGCACACTTCCCAAAAGTGCAGGAACAGATTCAGGGTGAGAGAGATGTTTCTCCTCATATTGACTTTATAGATAAGCTGATTGGAAACTTCAGAAATTGC
Source organism: Oncorhynchus clarkii lewisi (assembly GCF_045791955.1). Lineage (NCBI taxonomy): Eukaryota > Metazoa > Chordata > Actinopteri > Salmoniformes > Salmonidae > Oncorhynchus > Oncorhynchus clarkii. The sequence continues at coordinate 3,222,479 of NC_092174.1, forward strand.
TTTGACAGCTTTAGCCTTGGAAAGCAGCTCCCTCTCCTAATTGAGAATCCATTCCTCATCACAGATGTCAGGGGATTTTCGAAGGATGTGACAAAGACCTTCAAGTGGGTACATGCTGGATCTCTACAGATGGAACTGATTGATCTGCAAGCAAATGTTGCACTAAGAGAGTCCTTTCAACTAACTGATCATGACACTTTCAGGCTGCAGGCTGTGTCTGAGACTGTTTTCCCTGGTCTAACCAAAGTAGCACTACACACCTTGACTATGTTTGGCTCCACATACAGTTGTGAGTCTTCTATCTCCACTATGAACATCATTTAAAATAAGTACCGTTCTAGACTCACCAATGAGCACCTACCATGAGCACCTACCATGGTGCATGAGAATGACACTGACTCCATTCCAGCCAAGATTCAAATTACTGGCAGGGCAAGCAAAAGCCCATTTCTCTCACTAAAGAAGAGAGATGGAGAAGTGAAGTGGGAGAGAGTAGGAAAGATGAATATTAAACCTGTGGTTTCTTATTTGTTCAAAAAACAAAGCACTTTTTTCAGAAACAGGCACTTTTGTTATTTTTTTGTGAAGATGCCGTCTTGTTTTGCTTAAAATGAGAACATTTGTGATTGGTCTACTTTTATTTATGATTTGGCTGCATATTTATTTTACCTCATGTTTAATGTGTCTGCATTGAAAATGTGCAATAAATATTGTTTAAATGTTATTGAAATGTTATACATATACAGCACTGCGCAAAAGTTTTAGGCAGGTTAAAAAAGGCTGTAAAGTAAGAATGCTTTCAAAAATAGACATGTTAATAGATTATATTTATCAATTAGCTAAATGCAGTGAACAGAGTAAAAATCTAAATCAAATCCATATTTGGTGTGATCACCCTTTGCCTTCAAAACACCACCAATTCTTGTAGGTACACTTGCACAAAGTCAGGGATTTTGTAGATATATAGTCAGGTGTATGATTAAACAATTATACCTAATGATCATCAATTCAATACGTAGGTTGAAACACAATCATTCACTGAAACAGAAACAGCTGTGGAAACAGGAGGATTAAAACTGGGTGAAGAACAGCCAAACCCAGTTAAGGTTTGCTGAAGACAGTTCACTGTCAAAAGACATACACCATGGCAAGACTGAGCACAGCAACAAGGACTGCATCAGCAAGGTCTCTCCCAGGCAGAAATTTCAAGTCAGACAGGGGTTTCCAGATGTGCTGTCCAAGCTCTTTTGAAGAACAAAGAAACAGGCAACGTTGAGGACCGAAGACGCAGTAGTCGGCCAAAGAAAATTACTGCAGCAGATGAAAGACACATCACGCTTACTTCCCTTCGCAATCGGAAGATGTCCAGCAGTGCCATCAGCTCAGAATTGGCAGAAAACCGTGGGACCCTGGTACACCCATCTACTGAGGTATGGTCAGAAGTGGCCTTCATGGAAAACTCGCGGCCAAAAAGCCATACCTCTGACGTGGAAACAAGGTCAAGCGACTCAACTATGCAAGAAAACACAGGAACTGGGGTGCTGAAAATTGGCAGCAGGTGTTCTGGACTGATGAGTCAAAATTGTAACTATTTGGCTGTAGCAGAAGGCAGTTTGTTCACCGAAGGGCTGGAAAGCAGTACACAAATGAGTGTCTTCAGGCAACAGTGAAGCATGGTGGAGGTTCCTCGCAAGTTTGGGGCTGCATTTCTGCAAATGGAGTTGGGGACTTGGTCAGAATGAATGGTCTCCTCAATGCTGAGAAGTACAGGCAGATAATTATCCATCATGCAATCTGATTGGCCCAAAATGTATTCTGCAGCATGACAATGACCCCAAACATACAACGAAAGTCATTAAGAACTATCTTCAGCGTAAAGAAGAACAAGGAGTTCTGGAAGGGATGGTATGGCCCCCACAGAGCCCTGATCTCAACATCATTGAGTCTGTCTGGGATTACATAAAGAGAGAGAAGCTCCTGAGGCTGCTTAAATCCACAGAAGAACTATGGTTAGGTCTCCAAGATGTTTGGGCCAACCTACCTACCGAGTTCCTTCAAAAACTGTGTGCAAGTGTACCTATGGGAATTGATGCTGTTTTGAAGACAAAGGGAGGTCACACCAAATATTGATTTGATGTAGATTTTTCTTCTGTTCACTCACTTTGCATTTTGTTAATTGATAAATATAATCCATTAACGTGTCTATTTTTGAAAGCATTCTTACTTTACAGCATTTTTTCACAGCTGCCTAAAACTTTTGCACAGTACGCTAGACATTTTAATGGTTTGGACCTTTGGGGGGTGAAAATGTTAGTCACTGGACCTCTTTGAATTCTAATTGTGCAGCCCTGGTCTAGATGGTTATCAGTTATTTCTTGTTTGGACTGCTATCCGACTTGAAATAAAATCATGCAACTCGGGCATTCTCTGGCAAAATTCTTAGGGCTGCAATCCCGATAACGGGATCGATATGACAACAGCCAGTGGAAGTGCAGGGCGCCAAATTCAAAATAACAGAAATCTCATAATTAAAATTCCTCAAACATACATGTATCTTATACCGTTTTAAAGGTAATCGTGTTGTTCATCCCACCACAGTGTCTGATTTCAAATAGGCTTTACAGCGAAAGCACCACAAACGATTATGTTAGGTCACCACCTAGTCACAGAAAAACACAGCCATTTTCCCAGCCAAAGATAGGAGTCACAAAAAGCACAAATATAAAATTAATCACTAACCTTTGATGATCTTCATCAGATGACACTCATAGGACTTCATGTTACACATTACATGTATGTTGTGTTTGATAAAGTTCATATTTATAACAAAACATCTGAGTTTATATTGGCGCGTTACATTCAGTAGTTCCAAAAACATCCAGTGATTTTGCATAGCCACATCAATTTTACAGAAATACTCATCATAAATGTTGATAACAATACAAGTATTACACATGGAATTATAGATATACCTCTCCTTAATGCAACCGCTGTGTCAGATTTCAAAAAAGCTTTACGGAAAAAGCAAACCTTGCAAAAATCTGAGAACGGCGCTCAGAATAAAAATGAAATTATCCGCCATTTTGGAGTCAACAGAAATCAGAAATAACATTATAAATATTCCCTTACCTTTGATGATCTTCATCAGAATGCACTCCCAGGAATCCTAGTTCCACAATAAATGTTTGATTTGTTCGATAATGTCCATTATTTATGTCCAAGTAGCTACTTATGTTAGGGCGTTTAGGTACACAAATCCAAACGCTTGTGCAGGTCCAGCCGAACGTCGGACGAAAAGTTCAAAAAGTTATATTACAGGTCGTAGAAACATTTCAAACTAAGTATAGAATCAATCTTTAGGATGTTTTTATCATAAATCTTCAATAACGTTCCAACCGGAGAATTCCATTGTCTGTAGAAAAGCCATGGAACGCAGGTCGCTCTCATGTGAAATGCGCATGACCAGGACCTGGCTCTCTGCCAGACCACTGACTCAAAGAGCTCTCATCGGCCTTACATCACAGTAGAAGCCTCATTTAAGTTTCTAAAGACGGTTGACATCTAGTGGAAGCCCTAGGAAGTGCAACTTGAACCATATCCCACTGTGTATTCGATAGGGCTGAGTTCAAAAACTACAAACCTCAGATTTCCCACTTCCTGTTTGGATTTTTTCTCAGGTCTTTGCCTGCCATATGAGTTCTGTTATACTCACAGACATCATTCAAACAGTTTTAGAAACTTCAGAGTGTTTTATATCCAAATGTACTAATAATTTGCATATATTAGAAACTGGGACTGAGGAGCAGGCCATTTACTCTGGGCACCTTATTCATCCAAGCTACTCAATACTGCCCCTGCAGCTTAAAAACATAAGTCCAAACTCTTGCGGTATGGTAGCTCAATGTACGATAGTTGCATGGTAAGAAACAAAAGAAGAAGAAAAACAGTTCTATCAAAACCATCTAACCAAAAGCAGAGCGCTTTCGACACACCCACTCCTTTCCACATGCCCGCTACTTTCCTTTCGACACACCCACTCCTTTCCACACGCCCACTAGTTTCCTTTCAACACACCCACTCCTTTCCACACGCCCGCTACTTTCCTTTCGACACACCCACTCCTTTCCACACGCCCACTAGTTTCCTTTCAACACACCCACTCCTTTCCACACGCCCGCTACTTTCCTTTCGACACACCCACTCCTTTCCACATGCCCGCTACTTTCCTTTCGACACACCCACTCCTTTCCACACGCCCACTAGTTTCCTTTCAACACACCCACTCCTTTCCACACGCCCACGAGTTTCCTTTTGACACACCCACTCCTTTCCACATGCCCACTAGTTTTCTTTCGACACACCGACTCCTTTCCACACGCCCGCTACTTTCCTTTCGACACACCCACTCCTTTCCACATGCCCACTAGTTTCCTTTCGACACACCCACTCCTTTCCACATGCCCGCTAGTTTCCTTTCGACACACCCACTCCTTTCCACATGCCCACTAGTTTCCTTTCGACACACCCACTCCTTTCCACACGCCCACTAGTTTCCTTTCGACACACCCACTCCTTTCCACACGCCCACGAGTTTCCTTTTGACACACCCACTCCTTTCCACATGCCCACTACTTTCCTTTCGACACACCCACTCCTTTCCACACGCCCACTAGTTTCCTTTCAACACACCCACTCCTTTCCACACGCCCAATACTTTCCTTTCGACACACCCACTCCTTTCCACACGCCCACTACTTTTCTTTCGACACACCCACTCCTTTCCACACGCCCACTACTGTGTATAATGTGTATATTTGTGCAGGGCACGTTTGAAAAAGAGACCTAGGTCTCAATATTTGACACACCCACTCTCCCATACTCCAGTCACCATATTGGGATGCAGCTACCCCCTTCTCTACGCACAGCCTCTTCGAGGGAAACGATTGGGCCAAAGTCAGACCCTGGGGGGGACCACTTCCCTGTTACACACTTGTCAGTAATTGTATATATGATTATGCATACATACTGAATACCTATTGTGATGTTTAGCTATTCCAAGGTGAGAACACACTAAGATATACGATTCTAAGACGAGCTATATCAATTTCCTTTTCATTGATGTCACTCCACAGGAAGCAGTACAGGAAGCTGCTGCAGTGCATTGTGGTCATTCAGAAGAACTACAGGGCGTTTTATTGGAGGCGGAAGTTCTTGCTCCTGCGCTGGGCCGCTCTCACCTTCCAGAAATGCCTGAGGGGCCAGTTGGGACGAAAGGTCTACTGCCAGCTCCAGGATGAGAGGATGATGATGGAGGAGGATAAGAGGAGGAGGAGGGTGGAAGAGCTAGATAGGTGGGCTATTTGCAGTTTCTCTGTGTGTGTGTGTGTGTGTGTGTGTGTGTGTGTGTGTGCGTGTGTGTGTGTGTGTGTGTGTGTGTGTGTGTGTGTGTGTGTGTGTGTTTGTGTGCTGACTGGGATTGGATTTGATTATTCCACTTTATTAATTTATGTAGAAGACACTGTTGTGTATGCTATTGCCCACGCGGCTGACTAGGTAATTTTTGAGCTTCAATCTGCCTTTATTGCCTTGCAGAAAATAACTATAAATAAACAGACTTCTTGTTAAATAATTGTCAACACATAACACCATATTAAGGTGTGTGATTTTGACAGTATTACAAGACACAACTAGCAATTCTATTTCACTCCAGCAGTTAGCATAATCTGTCCGTCCACAATTCCCCTGTGGGAACATGGCAACTCTCAACACCCAACAACACCTGTTACTATCCAAGAGATTGTTCGTGAGGAAATTGCCTCAGCCTTCAGCAATGCTTACTCAACTTAAGTGGACAGTTTGGAAACAGTGGCCAGTGTGACAGAGGTGTGACTCCATGACAAGGACACAGTGCATACTAAACTAGAAGGGGAGTCAATCTCCTAAAAAAGATAACAGAATCACTCAGACATAATTCCCATAATTTCAATATGCGGGTCACAGGACTTGAAACTGGTTTGGAAGCGGGAAACCCAACTTCCTTCATGAGCAAAATCTTTTAACATTGCTCACCGCACAAGTCCTATCCACAACGGAGCTCAGTGTACGATTGTACGAATCCACAGTTTTGAAGTCTAATGGCAAATTGTTCGCCTCGCAGCGGAATTGGTGGCTTTGAAGAGGATCAGCATCTACCCAGACCTGAGTGCCGAACTGCTGAAACAGAGGGCAACCTACAACTAGGTGAGATACCCAAGCTAAACCTGAGATGCGACTCGTCTTGACTTTCCGGGAAGACAACACAAACGTTTTCCACTGCCAAGGAGGCTCAATACTTCTTTGAGAAGCACATCAAGCCAACACACAAGGGGACGAGCCGACAGATCTAGGCTAACCCCAGTTTGACTGGCTCAATATTCAGGTATGCTATCCATGCACAATCCTGCCCTCACCATAAGACAATGATGAGGACAACCCCTCAATTGGGTAAAATGAAGAAAATATTATTATTATTATTGCTGAACATTGGACTTTGTTATTATTTTATTGCCTATGGTTCAGGACATTTAGACAATGATGACATCACATCAATTAATGAAAAATTGACAATATTTTTGGGGGGGTGACCAACTTTTTTTTGTTTTTTGAGGGGTTCAGATCACAGGCAATAATATTCAAAAAGTACATACAGTGGGGCAAAAAAGTATTTAGTCAGCCACCAATTGTGCAAGTTCTCCAACTTAAAAAGATGAGAGAGGCCTGTAATTTTTATCATAGGTACACTTCAACTATGACAAACAAAATGAGAAAAAAAAGCCAGAAAATCACATTGTAGGATTTTTAAAGAATTTATTTGCAAATTATGGTGGAAAATAAATATTTGGTCACCTACAAACAAGCAAGATTTCTGGCTCTCACAGACCTGTAACTTCTTCTTTAAGAGGCTCCTCTGTCCTCCACTCGTTACCTGTATTAATGGCACCTGTTTGAACTTGTTATCAGTATAAAATACACCTGTCCACAACCTCAAACAGTCACACTCCAAACTCCACTATGGCCAAGACCAAAGAGCTGTCAAAGGACACCAGAAACAAAATTGTAGACCTGCACCAGGCTGGGAAGACTGAATCTGCAATAGGTAAGCAGCTTGGTTTGAAGAAATCAACTGTGGGAGCAATTATTAGGAAATGGAAGACATACAAGACCACTGATAATATCGCTCGATCTGGGGCTCCACGCATAATCTCACCCCGGGGGGTCAAAATGATCACAAGAACGGTGAGCAAAAATCCCAGAACCACACGGGGGGACCTAGTGAATGACCTGCAGAGAGCTGGGACCAAAGTAACAAAGCCTACCATCAGCAAGGGCATTGAAGATGAAACGTGGCTGGGTCTTTCAGCATGACAATGATCCCAAACACACCACCCGGGCAACGAAAGAGTGGCTTCGTAAGAAGCATTTCAAGGTCCTGGAGTATCAAGAGAACATCCCTAGTCATCCCTACTGCCTCTGATCTGGCAGACTCACTAAACACATGCTATATTTGTAAATGTGCATTGGGGGCCACAATCGGAGATGATATTGCCTGGAAGGCCATAGTGCCTGAAGACCTGCTGGAACAGTGCCTCAGCGACCTGGATAGCGGTAGAGAGACCAGAGAGAGGGATGAAACGGCATGATTTCGAGAATCTGTCCACTATCACAAAAATGGTGGCAGAACCATCAGAAGAGTGGAGATCAGTGACAAAATCAATGGACAGATGAGACCAGAGACGCTGAGACACAGGAAGGGGAAGGAGTTTCCCTACTGGAGGGTTCCAGGGGGATTTGGATTGGGCACATACGGAACAGGAGTTGACATAACGAGTGACGTCCTACGCCAAGGTGGGCCACCCATACTTTCCAGAGATGGACTGAATGGTGCAAGTGATACCTGGATATGCAGAGACAATAGCTGTGTGGGACAAGGTCAACAGCCAATCCCTTATCCCCGTGGGAATGTAGGTGCGCTCAGGAGGACAGGTAGAAGGTGCGGGTTCCCTCTCCGGTGCCTGGTGAATTTCAACATCTACATCCCATAGCACAGCGGCTACAACTCGAGAGGGCAGAATTATGGGTGCACTAAAGACCGGAACCTCTCCCGATTCGTAGAGACGGGACAGGGCATCAGCTTTGTGTTTTAAAAAAAATCAAATCTGGTGAAGAAAAGGTCCCACCTGGCTTGGCGCGGATTCAGTCATCTCGCTGTGCGTATGTACTCCAGGTTCCGATGAGAAATGAGTCCTGGGGGCCCTCCAGCCAGTGTCTCCACTCCTCTAATGCCAACTTCACCGCCAGGAGCTCCCGATCGCCAACATCGTAGTTCATCTCTGCAGGAGACAGCTTTTTAGAATAATACGCACATGGATACAATTTCTGTGGATTACCTTGACGTTGGGACAGGACAGCCCCCAGACCTACTTCTGAAGCGTCCACCTCCACCATGAAGGGCAGCGTAGGATCTGGATGTTTGAGCAACGGGGCGGAGGTGAAACGTCCCTTCACAGGCGTAATGCTTCGTCACAGCTGCAGGATTCCACCCCAACTTCCAGGGACCACCCTTGAGGAGAGAAGTGAGAGGAGATCGAGCTAAAGTTCTTAATGAATCGGCGGTAGAAGTTGGCAAATTGATGTTCGGATTACGGGATGACAAGGTAATTGTCCATGTTCTGTTCCAGTCAAAGGTTTGTTCAGATTCATTTAAATCTGTGGGCCATACTTTTGGCACTCTCACATATGGATGCAAGGACTGACTATCCATGAGCTCAAAATGCTAGTTTTAACCACGTTTTAAAGCTATATAGTGTTTTTTTTACAATTACATTGTCTACAAACAAACATGCTCATGGGTAGTTTCCAAGTTACATTCTTCAAGAATCAATGGCTATATACAGTATTAAATGGAAACTTCACCACTACACTATTTGGGGTGTTTTCCGGTCTCCCCATATAAATATGAGTGATGAGAGGATGTAGAAATTTGGTCCTGGAAGAATTCAACCAATGACGTCATTGGTTGATTGAACCTTCTGTCTGATATAAAAATGTACGGAATCATGTTTTGTAGCAATTATTGTGGGCTTTGTGTTTTGATGATTGCACGATCATGCACGAGTAGATATGATTGTCCTTGGTCAATAGAGCCATTGGACTTGTCTCAATGATGTTCCTATCTGCCAGGACATTGCAGGATATCTAGGTTGACTCATTTTCCTTGGCTTTGTAAAGACGACAGCCTGATGGGACACATACTTCCTTGTTCCGGCCCTCAAAGGCAGGCTTTTCAAAACGGGGCGGTACTAATTTACAGGTTCACAGTTGCAATGTTACCGTTACCATGACTGTGCACTGTCTATCCAAGACTGCTAAATACTTAGCTACAATGGGACAATTTTTTAAAATATTATTTTACATTGAAACATACAGCCTTGTTTATTTGAGCCAGAATACACTGAAGAGGACTTGTGACAGCGAGAAAAATAATTGCGAGACCAGCAAGCAGTGGCGGCAGCCTAGACCAGCTGGACTGGTACTCGGGAGGGTAAATGACAAGCTAGTAAGTTGTTTGCTGTCAGTATCTAGCTAGCAATATAAGCTCTTGGTGATCCATAACAACAAACTCTCCTCCCTTGTATCAAAGTCACTCCGAACACCTCACTGCACTCCCCAAACACACCATATGCAAGTACAGTGGATTCGGAAAGTATTCAGACTCCTTGACTTTTTCCACATTTTGTTATGTTACAGCCTTACTTCCTGGAGAGAAGTGGCTTCTTTGCTGCCCTTCTTGACACCAGGCCATCCTCCAAATGTCTTCGCCTCACTATGCGTGCACTCACACCTGCCTGCTGCCATTCCTGAGCAAGCTCTGTACTGGTGGTGCCCCGATCCCGCAGCTAAATCAACTTTAGGAGACGGTCCTGGCGCTTGCTGGACTTTCTTGGGCGCCCTGAAGCCTTCTTCACAACAATTGAACCGCTCTCCTTGAAGTTCTTGATGATCCGATAAATGGTGGATTTAGGTGCAATCTTACTGGCAGCAATATCCTTGCCTGTGAAGCCCTTTTTGTGCAAAGCAATGATGACGGCACGTGTTTCCTTGCAGGTAACCATGGTTGACAGAGGAAGAACAATGATTCCAAGCACCACCCTCCTTTTGAAGCTTCCAGTCTGTTATTCAAACTCAGTCAGCATGACAGAGTGATCTCCAGCCTTGTCCTCGTCAACACTCACACCTGTGTTAACGAGAGAATCACTGACATGATGTCAGCTGGTCCTTTTGTGGCAGGGCTGAAATGTAGTGGAATGTTTTTTCGTGATTCAGTTCATTTGCATGGCAAATAGGGACTTTGCAATTAATCTGAACACTCTTCATACAAACGGAGGCAGCAGACTTTGTGAAAATTAATATTTGTGTCATTCTCAAAACTTTTGGCCAGGACTGTACAGTAGAAGTTGTAGCCTACTTGTAAACACACCAGTGGCCTGTATTCATGGATGCCAAGGGAAGCCAGGCTTCCCCAAAAAATGTAGCCAGAAAATAAGAAATCAAATAATGTATCTTTTGTCTCTGTGTTTTATAGTTTTCCTTCAATTCGCAAGAGGCTGAATGTATCTCACCGGAGAAAGCTTCCGAGTGAGCAAAACAGCACCCCTCTGTCTCAGTATTTGTAGCCCATCTGATGCTGTATGGTCAAAAAGAGTATGACCAAAGATTTGTATAACTATACTCTGTGAAGTGCGCATGTGCAATAACTCAATCCATCATTGCATTTCTTCCAAAGAAAGACATTTTTTAAAACTTTGGCAAAGGGTAAAGTCTACAAAACCTAATCTGTTCGTAACAGATTCCAGTTATTGAGATTAAATGTTCCATCGATGAGAAAATGTGCAGAATGTCAACCAAAATCCATCTTCGCCGGCTGCCGGCCAATGGGCTTCCTCTCATCACTATATTTGGTAGAGAGGGGAAACCCCAACTGGATGTTTCACATTTATACATCCGGTGAAATTATCTGTCTCATTGTTCTATATGTGGTATGACATTGTTGCTGCCCATAGCATTGAATGCCAGGGAAGCCAGCGAGCATTTGGCCTGCCTTGATAAGAAAAACTATAAAATAATAGCCAGCATTGAGCTAAACTGAGTGAGGTCAACTGTGCATGGTCCTGGTTCACCAAAAGAAAATGAAGCCAATTTGGATTTGGCTTCACTCCTATCACTTCGAATCAACAGAAATACGTCATTGCCAGAAACTTTAATTGTTGCATACTCATTGTGTTGCTAACTAGCTAAAATGGCCCTTTTCCTAAATTAGCCATGGATGGAGATATGGATTTGGACTTGTGGTTTCACTTAATTCTCCATACTGACCAATTATTACAGTGGTGATTCTGAACCAATGATGAATTCATACATTATGCCCCTGGCCTGAGAGGATGGAAATTCAATGTCGCTAGCTGTTAATTATATAGCTAGCTCATCGTTGCCCAAGAAAGGAAGTTTATATTTTTTTTACCTTTATTTTGTTAGGGAGTAATGTTTAGACCAAGTTTTCCTTTTCAAATGAGCCATGTAAATACAAAAAATGCACACATGAAATACATGGTAATATGTAACATGACATGATGTCGCTGTTTTCTGTGTGTTTTTTTATTATAGGGAAAAGAAGAGGCTGGAGGCTGAATGGCTAGCACAATGTGTAAGAGTATCTATTAATCACATAACATTCATTTAGGATTTGCTTCTAAATTGGGGTTTATAGTATCACCTCTTTCTCAATGCATGTTGCATGATTATGTCTTTCACTCTCGGTGCCTATTCGATAAAACCGAGGTAAACATTTTGCCACTGCGCTTTGTGTTGTGCTATCTCTCTGTCTTAGTTGCCTTTTGCTTAATAGCTTGCTGACCACTCTCAGTACCAGTCTCTCTCGAAACATTAGTTTTTGCGCTCTCTTTTCTTTCTCCATAGGCAGAGAAAGCCAGGAAGGTTGAGGACCTCCATCAGGCCCAAGAGCTATACCTTCTGACTCAGACACAAACACGGACACAGAAAAATACACAGACACAACAAGCAACATTGCCAGCAACCCAGGCAGTGCAGCAACAGCTGAATGAAATGGAGTCTTGCAAAATGTTCGAAGAGATCTCTACTGAGGAGTTTTCCGAAGAGGCAGTGCGGACCCAGGACGCATCCCAGGACGCCTCGCAGGTGGAGGAGATCCTACGTCTGGAGCGGGAGATCCAAGAGCTTCAGCGGCAGAAGGAGCAGCAGGAGCTGTCCCTGACCGAGGCCTCCCTCCACCGACTGCAAACCCTCCGTGACCAGGAGCTGCAGCGCCTGGAGGACGAGGCGTGCAAGGCCGCCCAGCAGTTCTTGGAGTCGCTCAACTTCGACGAGATTGACGAGTGCGTGCGCAATATCGAGTGCTCGCTGGGCGTGGAGGAGGAGGAGAAGATAGGCGGAGAGAGGGAGGAGGGTGAGGAGGAGGAGGTGGACGAAGGCTTTGGCGCTGATGATGAGGGATACAAGGACTCACCCAACCCAAGCGAGCATGGCCACTCAGATGGCCAGCGCACCAGTGGCATCCGCACCAGCGACGACTCATCAGAGGAGGACCCGTACGCTAATGACGGAATGCAGATCCCACTCCTGCCACCAAATACACTACTCCACCAGCCGCTGCCCCTGCTGCCGCTGTTTCAAGCCTGCCACAGTGCCTCCTCTGGCGGGGACTCGGTCTACTGCCACCCCCAGGTTTCAGAGGCCCAGTCCGATGATCTGGTCGAGCTCATTCCTCCGGATGAAGACTCGGACTATGACCAGGACGACTATGACGAGGGGGCCATAGTGTCCAGCGGCAGCATGGCGTTCTCACAACCCTGCAAAGGGCAGTGGTCACCTGACTACCACGGCTCTGTGGGCACCTACAACAGTTCGGGGACCTATCGCTTCAGCTCGGAGGGGGCCCAATCATCGGTGGGTACCAGCTGTGGGTGACATCACAACCTAGTTCAGGGGTCGAAGCAATAATATGGTTAATGGTTTTCATCAGTAAAAGTGAAACCAAGACATATTTTACTTATGATGTTGACATAACATATTTGTTAAACCTCAATATGTCTCTTATCGGAATATTTTTCAATATCTCTCTCTTTCTCTCGCTCTCTCTTTTTCCCTCTCTCTGCTCAGTTTGAGGACAGCGAGGATGATTTCAACAGGTTCGACATAGACGATGAGCTGTCCTACCGACGAGACTCGGTCTATAGTTGTGTAACACTGCCATACTTTCACAGCTTCCTCCACATCAAAGGTAACACATTTTTGTTCGAGCCCAGCACTAACACAACTAATTGATAAACTAGTCATCAAACCCATGGTTAGTTGAATCAGGTGTTTGCTTTTCACTGAGTCACACTTTACAACTTACCACTATGTTGCACTGTAGGCATTTGGGAAGAGCCCGGCAGTGTTCCTCCATATTGGCAAAATGAGTGAATGGGGGTCTTTCCAACTCACTGCTCACCATTATCCCTCTCTCTCCCTCTCCACATCACACCATCTCTCTTTAGGGGTCAGAGGAGCAGTTGCTTGTGCTTGTTGTGACTTTGTCCCTTCTCTCCCCTTCACTCTCACGTTCTTTCTCGCTCGATGTCCTTTCCTCTCTCATTCCCTGTCACTTGCACTTACTCTTTAATATTGTATGAACACATTAAATGTTTTTTCATTGAAACTCAATCATTTGTTTCTGGTTTATATTCCAAGTTATTTTGTTCAAGGATCAATGGGGAAATAGCATTAATTGAAATGACCATTGAACTTTAATGGATGTTAATCTCTTTGACTGTGTTACAGTCACAGCGTCTTACCTCTACACTTTCATTTAATAATTTCCAATGCCTAACATCTCCCCCTCTCTCATCCTTCTCTACCCCAGGTGGCCTGATGAACACGTGGAAGCGGCGTTGGTGCGTGCTGAAGGACGAGACCTTCCTGTGGTTCCGCGCTAAGCAGGAGGCCCTGAAGCAGGGCTGGCTCCACAAGAAGGGTGGCGGCTCCTCAACGCTGTCACGCCGCAACTGGAAGCGCCGCTGGTTCGTCCTGCGCCAGAGCAAGCTCATGTACTTCGAGAAAGACGGCGAGGACAAGATGAAGGGCATGCTGGACATGCATGCAGCCAAGTAAGGAGTGAACCATATAAGGGCTATGTTAAAATGCATCCTTCCTGCTGCCCTTCCTTGAGGTAATCAGTGTATTTCTATTCATTATGGATCCCCATTAGCTGCTGCCAAAGCTTCTTCCTTGGGTCCAGCAAAATTAAGGCAGTTTATACAATTTAAAACATTACAATACATTCAAAGAATTCAGAACACACCTTGTGCACTCAGGCCCCTACTCCACCACTACCACATGTCTACAGTACTAAATCCATGTGTATGTATTGTGTGTGTGTGCGTGTGTGTGTGTGCGTGTGTCTGTGCCAATGCTTGTGTTGCTTCACAGTCCCCGCTGTTCCATAAGGTGTTTTTTAATCTGTTTTTTAAACTGCTTGCATCAGTTACTTGATGTGGAATAGAGTTTCATGTAGTCATTGCTCTATGTAGTAATGTGCGCCTCCCATAGTCTGTTCTGGACTTGGGCACTGTGAAGAGACCTCTTGTGGCATGTCTTATGGGGTATGCATGGGTGTCCGAGCTGTGTGCAGTAGTTTAGACAGACAGCTCGGTGCATTCAACATGTCAATATCCCTCATAAATAAAAGTAGTGATGAAGTCAATCTCTCCTCCGCTTTCAGCCAGGAAAGATTGACATGCATATGATTAATTATAGCTCTCTGTGTACATCCAAGGGCCAGCCGTTCTGCCTTGTTCTGAGCCAATTGCAATTTTCCTAAGTCCTTTTTTGTGGCACCTGACCACACGACTGAACAGTAGTCAAGGTGCGACAAAACTAGGCCTGTAGGACCTGCCTTGTTGATAGTGTTGTTAAGAAGGCAGAGCATCGCTTTATTATAAACAGACTTCTCCCCATCTTAACTACCACTGCATCAATATGTTTTGACCATGACAGTTTTCAATCTACGGCTACTCCAAGAAGTTTAGTCATGTCAACTTGCTAAATTTCCACATTATTTATTACAAGATTTAGTTGAGGTTTAGGGTTTAGTGAGTGTTTTGTTCCAAATACAATGCTTTTAGTTTTAGAAATATTTAGGGCTAACGTATTCCTTGCCACCCACTCTGAAACTAACTGCAGCTCTTTGTTGAGTGTTGCAGTCATTTCAGTTGCTGTAGTAGCTGATGTGTATAGTGTTGAGTCATCCACATACATAGACACTATAGCTTTACTCAAAGTCAGTGGCATGTCATTAGTAAAGATGAAAAAAAGCAAGGGGCCTAAACAGCTACCCTGGGGATTTCCTGCTTCGACCTATATTATGTTTCAGAGGCTTCCATTAAAGAACACCCTCTGTGTTCTGTTAGACAAGTAACTCTTTATCCACAATATAGCATGGGGTGTAAAGCCATAACACACAAGTTTTTCCAGCAGCAGACTATGATTGATAATGTCAAAAGCTACACTGAAGTCTGACAAGACAGCCCCCACAATCATTTTATCATAAATTTCTCTCAACCAATCATCAGGCATTTGTGTAAGTGCTGTGCTTGTTGAGTGTCCATCCCTATAAGCATGCTGAAATTCTGTTGTCAATGTGTTTACTGTGAAATAGAATTGTATCTGGTCAAACACCAATTTTTCCTGTGATCTTACTTGACATGTTTATTGACACAGTGAAAACCGTGCTCCTATCAAATCATGTTAGATCAGTGATTTCCTCAAAGATCGGAGGAAGGAAGGATGCATTTTAGAGTATTTAAATAGAAGAAAATATTATACAAAGCTGTCTTTCTTAATGCCTTTCTGGCTAGTTTGGGGTTTCGTCTCTAGGTTTTATATCTGGAGAGGGAACTGATCTAGATTGATGTACTTCTATCTTGCAGAGAGATTGTGGACAACACAGGCAAGGAGAACGGAATCGACATCATCATGCCAGAGCGCACCTACCACCTTATTGCTGAGACCGCTGAGGATGCAAGGCAAGTTTAGTGTGTGTGTGTGTACATGTGCATGGTCATCTACTAGGATCAGTTATTGACCATGTAGAGACCAAGCCATTCAACTGCCCATATCAAAACAAATGAAATCAATCTTTATTTACACAGCACATTTCAGACATGGAATGCAACGCAATGTTCTTCACAGGAAAAAATTATAATAAAAAAATTCTAACAAAAGCTGAAGGAAGAGCAAAGCTAAAAAGTTTTGTTTCAAGGTCTCTTAAATATGTCCACAGTTTCAGCCCCCCTCAGGTTCTCTAGCAGGCTATTCCAGAGGTTGGGGGCATAATAACTACTGCCTTTCATGCCTATTGGTCCTAGGGTTTGGGATAGTTAAAAGTCCAGAGGACCTGAGGGACCTACTGGGTACATAACTTTTTAAGAGTGTCTGACATGTTTTGGGGTGCACAAAATCGTGGAGTGATTTAAAAACCAAAAGAAGAATCTTAAAACTAATTATAAAACTCACAGGCAGCCAGTGCAGAGACCTTAAAACCAGTGTAATGTGTGCTCTCCATCTGATCTTGGTCAGTACCCGTGCTGCAGCATGCTTTATATTTTGCAGTTGACCAATGGCTTTCTTGGGTAGACAAGACAGGGGGGCATTACAACAGTCACGCCTGCTTGTAATAAAAGCATGGATAAGTCTCTCTGTATCACCCTGAGAGAGAAACAGCCGCACCATGGCAATGTTCCTCAGGTGATAAAAAGCTATTTTGGTCACATTCCTAATGTATGAATGGAAATTTAGTTCAGAATCTAAAATAACACCTTGGTTTTTTACCTGGTGTTTTATCTTTATTGCCCATGAATAAAATGTGCAGCCAGATTCTCTCTCTGTGCTTTGGCTCCAACAATAATTACTTCGGTCTTGTCTTGATTCAGCTGAAGGAAGTTGTGAGCCGTCCAAGTATTTAAATCACTAATACAGTCTAATAATTTATCCATAGAGCTAAACTCCTCTGGTGATGCAGAAACGTAAAATTGTGTATCATCTGGGTAGCAGTGAAAATCATTGTTGTGCTTTCTGATAATGCTACCAAGGGGTAACATATATAAACTGAATAGTACCAGACCCAAAATCAAGCCTTGTTTTCTATGAGTTATGTTCACCAAGGTTGACAAAAAACTCTCAACCGGTTAAATAGGTCCTAAACCAATTTATAACTGGACCGGAGAGGCCAACCCTCCTCTCCAGAAGGACATCAAGGTCAACAGTGTTTAATGTAGCACTTAAATCCAAGAGTACAAGGACAAAGAGCTGTTTTGCATCTGTGTTGGCTCCAAGATCATTTACCACTTTTACTAAGGCTGTCTCTGTGCTGTGGTGCGCACAAAAA
The DNA here is from genome assembly GCF_045791955.1 of Oncorhynchus clarkii lewisi. Lineage (NCBI taxonomy): Eukaryota > Metazoa > Chordata > Actinopteri > Salmoniformes > Salmonidae > Oncorhynchus > Oncorhynchus clarkii. The sequence goes on from NC_092174.1 coordinate 3,239,979, forward strand.
TCAGATTGGAATAAAACATTTTTAATTACAGTTGGCACTTAAAAAATAATTTTGCTGTTTGAAAACCAATTTCTCCCAAATTTTGCATAAAAAAATCGAAGGTTGGAGATTCTCAGAAACTTGCTAACTCTAGATTACTTTTCTTCAGAAGGGGTTTCACCATAGCCGTTTTTAGTGCATTGGGGAAAGTGCCTGTGAACAGTGAGTGATTAACAATAGCTTGCACTTCTTCAGATATGCAATTAAAAACTGTTTTGAAGAAGGTGGTGGGGATAGGATCGAGAATTGGTATTTTATTAGGATCCCCATTAGCTGTTGCAAAAGCAGCAGCTACTCTTCCTGGGGTCCACACAAACATGAAACATGACATAATACTTAGCATTAATAGACAAGAACAGCTCAAGGACAGAACTACATGAATGATAACATTTTTACAAAAGGCACCGTAGCCTCCATATCAATACATACACACAAACTATCTTGGTCAAATAGGGGAGAGGCGTTGTGCTGTGAGGTGTTGCTTTATCTGTTTTGTGAAACCAGGTTTGCTGTTCACTTGAGCAATATGAAATGGAATTGAGTTCCATGCAATAGTGGCTCTATATAATACTGTAGACTTTCTTGAATTTGTTCTGGATTTGGGGACTGTGAAAAGACCCCTGGTGGCAAGTCTGGTGGGGTAAGTGTGAGTGTCAGAGCAGTGTGTAAATTGACTATGCAATCAATTTGGGATTTTCAACACATTAATGTTTCTTATAAAAATAAGAAGTAATGTCAGTCTCTCCTCAACTCTTAACCAATAGAGACTGGCATGTATAGTATTTATATCAGCCCTCTGATTACAATGAAGAACAAGACATTCCGCTCTGCTCTGGGCTAGCTGCAGTTTAACTAGGTCTTTCCTTAATTAATTAGAACTACCCATCCCGGATCTGGTATATTTGTCATCAGCAACGCTGAATAGCATAGCACAACAGTCAAAAAATATTACTAGGTGGCCTCCCGGGTGGTGCAGTGTTAAGGGCGCTGTGTTAAGAAGCAGTGCGGCTTGGTTGGGTTGTGTATCAGAGGACGCATGTCTTTCAACCTTCGTCTCTCCCGAGCCCGTACGGGAGTTGTAGCGATGAGACAAGATAGTAGCTACTAAACAATTGGATACCATGAAATTGGGGAGAAAACGGGGTACAAATTCAAACAAATTTAAAAAATGAATAAAATAAAACATACAAAATATTACTAGAAATTATTCATATTCATGAAATCACAAGTGAAATATAGCGAAACACGCCTTTTGTTAATCACCCTGTCGTCTCAGATTTTGAAATTATGCTTTACAGCGAAATTTCATGAATATGAAGTGTTGCAGTCATTTCAGTCACTGTAGTAGCTGACGTGTATAGTGTTGAGTCATCTGCATAAACTCTGGCTTTACGTAAAGTCAGTGACAGGTCGTTAGTAAAAAAAAAAAAAAAAAGGAAGGCGCCTAAACGGCTATCCTGGGGAATTCTTGCTTCTACCTGGATTATGTCTGAGAGGCTTTTGTTCTGTTAGACAAGTAACTCTTTACCCACATTATAGCAGGGGTGTAAAGCCATAACACATTTGTTTTTTCAGCAGCAGACTATGATCGATAATGTCAAAAGCTGCACTGAAATCTAGCAAGACAGCCCCCACAATAATTTGATCATCAATTTCTCTCAGCCAATCATCAGTCATTTGTGTAAGTGCTGTGCTTGTTGAGTGTCCTTTCCTATAAGCATATTGAAATACTGTTGTCAATTTGTTTACTGTAAAATAGCATTGTATCTGGTCAAACACAATTTTTTCCAGAAGTTTACTAAGGGTTTGTAACAGGCTGATTGTTTGGCTATTTGTGCCAGTAAAGGGGTCTTTACTATTCTTGGGTAGCGGATTGACTTTAGCTTCCCTCCAGGCCTGAGGGCACATGCTCTCTAATAGGCTTAAATTGGTTGTTGTCCTTGATGATCTTTTTGGCCTTCCTGTGACATCGGGTGCTGTAGGTGTCATGGAGGGCAGGTACTTTGCCGCTGGTGATGACTTGTGCAGACCGCACCGCCCTCTGGAGAGCCTTGCGGATGAGGGTGGTGCAGTTGCCATACCAGGCTGTGATACAGCCCAACAGGACACTTTCAATTGTGCATCTGTAAAGGTTTGTCAGAGTTTTGGGTGACATGTCTTCAGCCTCCTGAGTTTGAAGAGGCGCTGTTGCGCCTTCCTGTTGGGACAGTATGCAAACTGAAGTGGGTCTAGGTTGGCCGGTATAGTGGCGGTGATATGATCCTTGACTAGCCTCTCAAAGCACTTCATGATGACAGAAGTGAGTGCTACGGGGCAGTAGTCATTTAGTTCAGTTATCTTTGCCATCTTGGGTATAGGAACAATGGTAGCTATCTTAAAGCATATGGAGACAACAGACGGGGATAGGGAGCGATTAAATGTGTCCATAAATGTGTGCATGCTCTGAGGACGCGGCTAGGGATGCCATCTGGGCCAGTGGCCTTGCGAGGGTTAACAAGTTTAAATGTTTTACTCACGTCAGCCACGGAGAAGGGGGGGGGGGGGGGGGGGTGCAGTCTTTGTTAGCAAGCCCCGACGGTGGCACTGTATTATCCTCAAAGTGGGCAACGAAGGTGTTTAGTTCGTCTGGAAGCGTGACAGCGGTATCCATGACGTGGCTGTTTTTGTTTTTGTAGTCCGTGATTTCCTGTAGACCCTGCCACCTACGTCTCATGTCTGAGCTGTTGAATTGTGACTCCACCTTGGCCCTGTACTGGCATTTTGCTTGTTTGATTGTCTTGCGGAGGGAATAACTTCACTGTTTATATTCAGCCATATTTCCAGACCTCTTTCCATGGTTAAATGCGGTGGATCGCGCTTTCAGTTTTGCGTGAATGCCGCCATCCATCCACGGTTTCTGGTTAGGGTAGGTTTTAATAGTCACAGTGGGTACGACATAGGGCCTTTGTGTGGTAGGCACAAATAATCAAACTTCTCATCGGGTCTTGCTTGACTGATACCCAGCCTAATGTTGGTTATATTATCTCTGAAATATGCAGCAAACTCATAACATTTAGATTTGGTGGAAAGTTCACATAGGTTTGAGGGGGTAGGATTTATCAGGCCATCAGTGGTAGAGGAGAGTACTCTCAAATTATTCTGGATAGTAGTGATCAAGTTAGAAAAATTTGCCCATCTGACATTTTAATTGCCTTGTTATATATGTCAAGTTGATCTCTCAGAATATCAGAATGGACCTGCAGTTTTGACTTTCTCCACTTCCGCTCTGCCTTTCTGCATTTCTCTTTCATTGATTTGTTTCCTCATTCATCCATTCATCCACATCCTGTTTGGATGTGACCTTTTTCAACTTTACTGGAGCTATTGCATCAATGGTTGCCCTCCATTTGCTATTAAAGTGATCAACTAAATCATCACAAGAGGAAGGCAGAATTGGTGATGGAGAATTGTTCAGACACTCAATAAAATATGTAGCCCAGTAACATGTTGGTTAAAGTCCATAGAGCTCAAAAGATTCATGAATTCAATGGCCTTGGAGTCGGTCTCTTTGTCAACGCGAATATAAAATTTGATTTTATCATTTTATCATAGTTCTCAAAGACAATAGAGAATAGTTCAGATCAATCAGTAAAGAACGTGAGGCAGTGCTGGTGACCTATACAGGGTTATGGCCAGAACTGGTAGTTGACATTTAAACAGTATAGCATGATGCTCAAAAGACCCAAAGTCGCCAAAATAAAAAAATAACCTTACAGCTGAGAGCATTAGAAAAAATAGAGGCTTTTTGCACTTTTCTGATAGAGAATGAAAAGCTGTATTCCGAAGGGGAGGCTTCAATAAGAGCAGCACTACAGTCTGATGACAGCCATGTTTCAGTGAGAAACATCCAATTAACTTTGCGCTCAGTAATGAGGTCATTCACGAGAAAAGTTTTATTAGGGATTGCTTTAACATTTAAAAGTGCCATATTCAATGAGTGTGTGCCACTCTGCCCTTCGGGCATCTCCCTCGAGGTAACCAATGTAATAACAACCAAATGATTAACGTAACAACCACGTTATCTGACAGTCTCCAATCTAACAGATTGACAGCTTGTATAAACTCACTAGAAGGCGGAGTTAAAGGAACATAAATTACTCACAATAACAATAGTGCCATTTCTACAGGAGTTGATATGCTTTCCAAGTCCTCTGTTGCTTATTCTGACAGGGAGCACTGGAGAACTATCAGACCCTGTCTGTCAGTCTCTAAAACAGTTTGATGTTGCTGAGACTGGAGCACTACCAGACCAGCGGTCTCTAAAACAGTTTGATGTTGCTGGGACTGGAGCCCTACCAGACCCTGTCTGTCAGTCTCTAAAACAGTTTGATGTTGCTGGGACTGGAGCATTACCAGACCTTGTCTGTCAGTCTCTAAAACAGTTTGATGTTGCTGGAAATAATCCTGGAACCCCTGCGGTTAGGGTGAATCCTGTATCTTTTAAGAGTACTGGTTGCTCCCACAGCAAATCAAAGTCGTCACAAGAAGACCGATTCCTGTCGTTGCAAAGTTTCTTCAGGTAATCGTTCAGGGCAAAGAGTCGGCTGAAACGCAAAGCTGTTTGATAGCTGGATCAAATCTTCTCAGATAGATGAAGGGTGGCGAGACTGTCTCACCATTCTTATTAAAACTAGCATCACAAGAGATAACCTTTTCTATGAGCGCACCTGTTTATAATGCATTATGAATTCATTCATAAGGCCTTTCGTACCACTATTATACGACTTGCTGTAATCATTCATAATGGACTCTTTTAACTGCTTTTATAAATTCCTTATAGCATTTTAATCGCTCATTTTCGTTTTCCATTTCAAACACGCCCCTAGTAAAAGGTGTCTGATAGGCTTGACTCCTGTGACAGACCACTAAAATAAATGTTAATCCAGCGCAGACTGTTATAGGCTGACACTCTTCGGTGGTAGTTAGCCCAATGGCTAAGGAGTTGGACTTGTAGCCAAAAGGTGGCCGTTTCTAGTCCCAGGCCGGGTGCTGGACAAGGGGCGGAATTGGCAACTGGTGGGCTGCTGGGTTTATATCCTCAAGACATTCCCCTGTTGTGCCCTTGAGCAAGGCCCTTAACCCCAAAACATGCTCTCCATTCAGGGGTGCTGCACTGCAGCTTTACCCTGTGCTCGCCTCAGCTGTATGTGTGATGTGTGCTGCCTGGAGGGATGAGAACGGAGCAGAAGACACATTTCTGTTGTTCTCTGTAACTAATGTTGTATTCTTGTTGTATTGTTCCTGTGTGTAGTTTCTGTGGTTCCTATTGGCTGACACTCTTCTCTGTGTTTTCAGTCAGTGGTTCAGTGTGCTCAGCCAGGTGCACACCTCCACAGAGCAAGAGATCAGGGAGATGCACGACGAACAAGCCAACCCCCAGAATGCAGTGGTGAGTACTACAGGAAGAAGAGGAGGATGATGGGAAATAGAGTTCAATACGGGAGCTTTGGTTATACAGTATGTAAAGGGAAAGCTGGGTATACAGAATGCTGGAAAACATTGTGGTTTTTGGGGGATGGTGTCTGATTCAAAACAGGTATTTATTAGGATCCCCAATTAGCTGTGGCAGTGGCCACTCTTCCTTGGGGGAGTGTGTGTGTGTGTGTGGGTGTGTATGTGTGTATTTGTGTGTGTGGGGAAATAATGAGAACCTAGGGAGTTGGAAGAAGGTCAAACTCACATCAGAACCCCAGTCACACTGAACTGTATCTTTTGTGTAAAGTGACTTTGTGCTCTGACTGGTAGTTGAAGGACATCTATTCTCTCTCTTATAAAGGCTCTCTCTCTCCTCAGGGAACCCTCGATGTTGGCTTGATCGATTCAGTCTGTGCGTCAGACAACCCTGAACGGTAAGATTCAAGTTACACCGACAGTAGGGTCCAAAATGATGGACACCCTTGATAAAGATGAAGAAAAATGACTGTATAAAATAAATTGTTCAAATACTGAGCTACATTGTATAAAAAAAGGGAAATTATATTATTTTATACTGAAACAATTGCTCTGAGAAAGAGATTTGTTGAACAAGTAGTACTTTTTTCTCTCAAAAAGATAGGGGTCAAAATGATTGACACCCCAGTTTTCAATACCTTTCAATACCTCACTTTGTGAGGATAAAAAACATAAGCTTCAAACTGTAAACAGTGCCTTCAACCTTGTCCAGGTTATCAGTCAACCTACCAGGGTAGTTACAAACAGCACAGGAATGAAATCATCAACATGTACTGATCACATCTTCACTAATGCTGCAGAAATTTGCTTTAAAGCAGTATCCAAATCCATAGGATGTAGTGATCACAATACAGTAGCCATATCTAGGAAAACCAAAGTTCTAAAGGCTGGGCCTAATATAGTGTATAAGAGGTCATACAATACGTTTTGTAGTGATTCATATGTTGATGATGTAAATACTGTTTGTTGGTCTGGTGTGTAATGAGGAGCAACCAGACGGTGCACTTGACACATTTATGAAATTCATATTCCAGTTACTGATGCACCCATTAAAACGTAAAAATGGTTCAATCTCCGTGGATTGAGGAAGAATTGAAAAATGATATGGTTGAAAGGGATGAGGCAAAAGGAATGACAAATAAGTCTGGCTGCCAACTGATTATCAAACGTACTGATATAGAGAAATCATGTGACTAAACTGAATAAAAAGAAGAAGAATAAACTATACTATGAATCAAAGCTAAATGATATAAAGAATGACAGTTTAAAGCTTTGGAGCACCTTAAATGACATTTTGGGGAAAAAGGCAATCTCAGCTCCATTATTCATTGAACCAGTTGGCTCATTCATCACAAAACCCACTGATATTGTAAATTACAAAAACAAAAAAATAATAATAATTGGCAAGATTAGCAAACTTAGGCATGACATGCCAGCAACAAACGCTGACACTACACATCCAAGTATAACTGACCAAATGATGAAAGACAAGAATTGTAATTTTGAATTCTGTAAAGTGAGTGTGGAAGAAGTGAAAAAATTATTGTTGTCTATCATCAAGGACAAGCCACTGGGGTCTGACAACCTGGGTGGAAAATTACTGAGGATAATAGTGGACGATATTGCCACTCCTACTTGCCATATCTTCAATTTAAGTCTACTAGAAAGTGTGTGCCCTCGGGCCTGGTGGGAAACTAAATGAATTCCGCTACCCAAGAATAGTAAAGCCACTTTTACTGGCTCAAATAACTGACCAATCAGCCTGTTACCAACCCTTAGTAAACATTTGAAAAATGTGTTTGACCAGATACAATGCTATTTTATGGTAAACAAATTGACAATAGACTTTCAGCATACTTATAGGGAAGGACATTCAACAAGCACCCCACTTAGATAAATGACTGATGATTGGTTGAGAGAAATTGATGATAAAAAGATTGTGGGGGCTGTTTTGTTAGACTTCAGTGTGGCTTTTGACATTATCGATCATAGTCTGCTGCTGGAAAAACGTATGTGTTATGGCTTTAAAACCCCTGCTATAATGTGGATAAAGAGTTACTTGTCTATCAGAACACAGAGGGTGTTAGGGTCTATGTATGAGGATAACTCAACACTATACACGTCAGCTACTACATCGAGTGAAATCACTGCAACACTTAACAGAGAGCTGCAGTCAGTTAGGAATGTGTTTCAAAGAATAAATTAGTCCTAAATATTGCAATAAATAATGTTGAAATTAAACAAGTTGAGGTGACTGGACTGTACATTGTCATGGTCAAAACATGTTGATATAACAGTAGCTAAGATGGTGAGAAGTCTGTCCATAATAAAGCGCTACTCTACCTTCTTAACAGCACTATCAACAAGGCAGGTCCTACAGGCCCTAGTTTTGTCGCACCTGTACTAATGTTCAGCCGTGTGGTCAGGTGCCACAAAGAGGGACTTAGGAAGATGAATTGTCTCAGAACAGGGCAGCACGGCTGGCCCTTAAATGTACACAGAGAGCTAACATGCTTGTAAATCTCTCATGGCTCAAAGTGGAGGAGAGATTAAGTTCATCACTACTTGTTTTTGTAAGATGTGTTGACATGCTGAATGCACCGAGGTGTCTGTTTGAACTACTAGCTTGGACACCCATGCATACCCCACAAGACATGCCACCAAAGGTCTCTTCACAGTCCCCAAGTCAAGAACAGTCTATGGGAGGCAAACAGTACTACATAGAGCCATGGCTACATTGAACTGTATTCCACATCAGGTAACTGATGCAAGCAGTAAAATCTGATTTAAAAAGCAGATAAAAATACACCTTATAGCACCGCAGGGACTGTGAAGAGACACACACACACAGGCACAGACACACACTTACACATACACATGATAAGACACGCACTCTACACACTAGAGGTCGACCGATTATGATTTTTCAACGCCGATACCTATTATTGGAGGACCAAAAAAAGCCGATACCGATTAATCAGACAATTTTTTTAATGTATTTGTAATAATGACAATTACAACAATACTGAATGAACACTTATTTTTTAACTTAATATAATACATCAATAAAATCAATTTAGCCTCAAATAAATAATGAAACATGTTCAATTTGGTTTAAATAATGCAAAAACAAAGTGTTGGAGAAGAAAGTAAAAGTGCAATATGTGCCATGTAAGAAAGCTAACGTTTAAGATCCTTGCTCATAACATGAGAACATATGAAAGCTGGTGGTTCCTTTTAACATGAGTCTTCAATATTCCCAGGTAAGAAGTTTTAGGTTGTAGTTATTATAGGAATTATAGGACTATTTCTCTCTATACCATTTGTATTTCATATACCCTTGACTATTGGATGGTCTTATAGGCACTTTAGTATTGCCAGTGTAACAGTATAGCTTCCATCCCTCTACTCGTTGCTACCTGGGCTCGAACCAGGAACACAACGACAACAGCCACCCTCGAAGCAGCGTTACCCATGCAGAGCAAGGGGAACAACCACTCCAAGTCTCAGAGCGAGTGACGTTTGAAATGCTATTAGCGTGCACCCCGCTAACTAGCTAGCCATTTCACATCGGTTACACCAGCCTAATCTTGGGAGTTGATAGGCTTGAAGTCATAAACAGCTGCTGGCAAACGCACAAAAGTGCTGTTTGAATGAATGCTTACGAGCCTGCTGGTACCTACCATCGCTCAGTCAGACTGCTCTATCAAATCTGGAAACTATCATCTCGAAAACAAGACGTTTATTCTTTCAGTGAAATACGGAACCGTTCCGTATTTTCTCTAATGGGTGGCATCCATAAGTCTAAATATTCCTGATACATTGTACAACCTTCAATGTTATGTCATAATTACGTAAAATTCTGGCAAATTAGTTCGTAACAAGCCAGGCCGCCCAAACTGTTGCATATACTCCGACTCTGCGTGAAATGAACGCAAGAGAAGTGACACAATTTCCCCTGGTTAATATTGCCTGCTAAGCTGGATTTCTTTTAGCTAAATATGCAGGTTTAAAAATATATACTTCTGTGTATTGATTTTAAGAAAGGCATTGATGTTTATGGTTATGTACACATTGGAGCAACGATACGCACCGCATCGATTATATGCAATGCAGTACACGCTAGATAAACTAGTAATATCATCAACCATGTGTAGTTAACTAGTGATTATGATTGATTGATTGATTGTTTTTTATAAGATAAGTTTAATGCTAGCTAGCAACTTACCTTGGCTTACTGCATTCGCGTAACAGGCAGTCTCCTCGTAGAGTGCAATGTAACTGCAAGGTTGCAAGATTGAATCCCCCGAGCTGACAACGTAAAAATCTGTCGTTCTGCCCCTGAACGAGGAAGTTAACCCACCGTTCCTAGGCCGTCATTGAAAATAAGAATGTGTTCTTAATATTAAATAAAGGTGTAAAAAAAATACTGATTTCCAATTGTTATGAAAACTTAAAATCGGCCCTAATTAATCGGCCATTCCGATTTAATCGGTCGACCTCTACTACACACACATACACATGGATTTTGTAATGTAGGTACTGTCTGTGATAGTAGAGTAGTGGCCTGAGGGAACACACTTAATGTGTTTTGAAAAGTGTTATGAAATGTAATGTCATGTAATATTTTTTATTGTCTAAATCGGTATTAATGTTGCTGGACCTCAGGAAGAGTAGCTGCTGGCTTGGCAGCAGCTAATGGGGATTCTTAATAAATACAAATACAAAGATTGAACTAAATCTACAACTTCACTCCTCTCCCTTCCCAGGACCAACTCCTTTGTGATGATCACAGCTAACAGGGTGTTACACTGCAATGCCGACACTCCTGAAGAGATGCACCACTGGATAACATTGCTACAACGTTCCAAAGGAGACACGCGTGTGGAGGGACAGGAGTTCATCATCAGAGGTCAGACATTGTTACGTTACATTAGCGCCAGAGGTCCGACATTATATTATTATATTATGTTACAGCATATCTGACCAGATCGTTATATTATATTATGCTACACCTTTAGGGATACATTTCGGTTGATATTTGATTTTTAAAATGGTTCAAATATCTGCCTCGTTAGGCTGGCTCCACAAGGAGATGAAGAACAGCAGCAGAGCCTCTCTGAAGCTGAAGAAGCGCTGGTTCCTGCTTACCCACAACTCTCTGGACTACTATAAAAGCTCGGAGCGCAACACCCTCAAGCTGGGCACCCTGGTGCTCAATAGCCTGTGCTCAGTGGTGCAGCCTGACGAGAAGGTCTTCAAGGAGACAGGTTAGAACTGGATTAGCTACATATACCTTTTTAGCACTACTGAGCTGAGCCGAGCTGTATTTTACCACGCTAGCCTGGTTTTGTACGCACCTGATAACATTTTCACCCTACAAGCTAAGCCGAGCTGTGTTGTACTTTGCTGGCTTGGTTACACATCCAGGTGATAGCCTTTTCACACTACTGAGCTGAGCCGAGTCAAGCCGAACTCTACTGTGCTGGCTTAGTTACGCATTTCATCATAGTTATGCGAACCTTGCTAGAAAGGACTATGTGAAAAGAGAATATCCGAGCCAGGACAGTACGATTCGTGTAAGAATGAGGGAAAGGTAGCTTAATAAAACGGGTAAGGGATGGCTGGGAGGTAACACTACGGGTGAGTCTGTAGGAACACAAGGTGAGAGGAGTTTGTGTTACACAGGTTTGTCTTCTTGGTCTTGATATTTTAAGCTTCGGTGTTTTGTAAAGGAAGAGGGTACGGCTCTAAGGACAAAAGTTGGAATGGATGTTTTCTGGGAAATAAACCATATAAAGAATACATATCTAATTCAGTATAACAATATAAGGATAAGTAGATACTCAAGAACAAAGGCCTGTATAAGAGGATAAGGCTAGGCTAATGGCTAACAAACTAGGCAATGGTAGGTAAAACGCTGGTTTCCTGTTGTATCTGATAATGAATTGCACACACCTGGTGTCCCATGTCTAGATCAGTCCCTGATTATAGGGGAACAATGAGCAATGCAGTGGAACTGGCTTCGAGGTCCAGAGTTGGGTTTGAGGGATCTAAACCACATCAGATACATATGTAAAAGGAAAGAGGACAAACTTAATCAATAGCGCATCAAAGGAGAAACAGGAAATAAACTTCAGGTATGTAAGGAAGGAATATAACCAGAACACTTCTCCAAAAACTTCACTCAGTCCATGAGGTAGCCACACTGATTAGGATGCAGATGTGCTGAGGGAGGAAGTGTTTGTTTATTTTGTTTGTTTTATTTTATCTTGTATTACAAATGCTTGGAGAGTCTGGAAGTGAGTGGAGAATTATCCAAAATGAGAGTGAAAGTGTGAAAACACAATGATGTGTCGTAATATGTAGTCATGGAAATGCTGCTATTATCTCATACTAACAAGATCACTGTAGAAAAGGCCTTTATATTTAATTTCCCTATGCACCCCTAGTTTGTCCCTTTAGTTAGAATAACCGACAGCTCATTAGTCGAATCACCCCTAACTTTCCATCCAATCAGAGACGTTCTCTTTAACCTGCTCGTCTCCAGTCAGTGAGTTGCTGTGAAGACAGAGAGCGGACCGTTTGTGAGAAAACAAGTTGCAGCATGTTTGGCGTGTATCTAAAAGCAGTGTAGTGGTGCCTGGAGAAGTGGGTATACTCCAGAATGTCCCAAACGGCCCACACGGTGGAGGAAAGGTTCCCTGTGTGAAAAATTCTAAGAGAAACAGTGACACACTGTGAATGACCTAAAAATGATAAATCCCATATTGGTCTTTCACAGTCAGACCAACCCAAGCAGTACTGTGCAAGTAGGATAATAGTATGCCTACTATTTAAACAGATAAATTAGGCTGTCAAACTTAGTCAGAAATTCACAGGTTTCAGATTTTTCCCTTTTTCAGATTTTGGCTGTTGAAGCCACACTTTTTTAATTCATTCATCCTGTTACCGGGATCCTTTTCGTCAACATCCTCTGAATTGCAGAGCGCCAAATTCAAATTAAATTACTAAAAGTTATTTAATTTTCATGAAATCACAAGTGCAATATAGCAAAACACACCTTAGCTTGTTGTTAATCCACCTGGCGTGTCAGATTTCAAAAAAGCTTTTCGGCGAAAGCATACCAAGCGTTTATGTAAGAACACCTCTCTCAGTAGGCAAAACATTACAAACGGCTAGCAGCCAAGTAGATTGGTCACGAAAGTCAGAAAAGCAATAAAATGAATCGCTTACCTTTGATGATCTTCAGATGTTTGCACTCACGAGACTCCCAGTTACACAATAAATGTTCCTTCTGTTCCATAAAGATTATTTCTATATCCAAAATACCTCCATTTGGTTGGAGCGTTATGTTCAGAAATCCACAGACTCGAGCGGTCAAGAGCAGGCAAACAAAAATTCTAAATAGTATCCGTAAAGTTCGTAGAAACATGTCAAATGTTTTCTATAATCAATCCTCAGGTTGTTTTTACAATATATAAACCGATAATATTTCAACCGGGACTGTAGCTTCTTCAATAGGAGAGAGAGAGAAAATGTCTGCTCCAAACTGTTGCGCATGCAAAATGCTGCTGGCACCCAACCATCCAATGACGCGATGTGATCTTTCTCGCTCATTTTTCAAAATAAAAGCCTGAAACTATGTCTAAAGACTGTTCACACCATGGGGAAGCCATAGGAAAGGGAATCTGGTTGATACCCCTTTAAATGGAGTGAAGGCAGGCTATGAAACAGAGAGCTTTCAGGAAAAACAGCACTTCCGGACTGCCTGTTACGCGCACTTTCGCCTGCAATATCAGTTCTGTTATACTCACAGACAATATATATATATATATATATATATATATATTTTTTTTTTATTTTATTTTTTTTTTAACCCTTTTTCTCCCCAATTTTGTGATATCCAATTGTTTTTAGTAGCTACTATCTTGTCTCATCGCTACAACTCCCGTACGGGCTCGGGAGAGACGAAGGTTGAAAGTCATGCGTCCTCTGATACACAATCCAACCAAGCTGCACTATTTCTTAACACAGCGCGCATCCAACCCGGAAGCCAGCTGCACCAATGTGTTGGAGGAAACACCGTGCACCTGGCAACCTTGGCTGGCGCGCACTGCGCCCAGCCCGCAACAGGAGTCACTGGTGCGCGATGAGACAAGGATATCCCTACCGGCCAAGCCCCCCTAACCCGGACGACGCTAGGCCAATTGTGCGTCGCCCCGCGGACCTCCCGGACGCGGCCGGTTACGACAGAGCCTGGGCGCGAACCCAGGGTCTCTGGTGGCACAGCTGGCGCTGCAGTACAGCACCCTTAACCACTGCGCCACCCGGGAGGCCTCACAGACAATATTTTGACAGTTTTGGAAACTTTAGAGTGTTTTCTATCCTAATCTGACAATTATATGAATATTGTAGATTCTGGGCCTGAGAAATAGGCAGTTTCATTTGGGTACGTTTTTCATCCAAACATCAAAATACTGCCCCCTGCACTCAACAGGTTAATAGTAAAACAACTAAATTGGATGTTGTAAATCCATGTTGTAAATGCTTAAACCACGTCAAGAGACCACAGAGAATATTTTTTTTTTTCCAAGTGTGTAGTTAGTGTAGTTACTCTTTAATTCCACTGTACAGGCACTTAGGACTGTTGTTTGATTAGAGGTGTTTCTGTAGCACATGAGATGGAGTTTGCAAAAAAAAAGTATCTAGATTGTTGCAAATAATCATGATATCATTCTGCCAGGTAGGCATAGGTTAGTTAACATTTCATTCTTAAAAGCTGTTGGGGGGGTTCTAAGCTGACATATGGAATTATTTTAAGATGGTCATAATTTGGATAATTTAGCTATTTGATTTTGAATTTTAGGACCCCTTTAGGTATCAAAAGAAATATATGTATTTTTGGGGGGGATATAATATTGAGTATGGTCTTTACTACTATAGCCCAGAGAAACGCATTTAATAACACATTCATAAATGGCAAAAAAGCTACATAAAAAACAAGGTATTGACGTGCTTGTCCTTTATCTAGGAGACATAAGAATGCTCGTATTGTGTTTTTTGTAATTTTTACACATAACCACTTGTTTTGGTAGGCACAAACTTCCTTCATACTTCCCGCGACAGTTGTGGGGGTCGTAGAGCAAAACAGAGAACACCATCGTGTTCCCTTTCCACAGTGGGGTCACATTAGTTTGTAGCCCAAACAGTTCGGACTCAGTTCGGCATATCAACTGTACCGACATCAGACGAGTCCCCTGACACTTGTGGGGGTCGTAGAGCAAAACGGAGAGTATCCCCTTTCCATAGAGTGGTCATAATAGTTTGTAGGTCAAACTGTTCAGAAGCTACAGACGTTTTCGTGAGAAGACCGATTTTCGGGATGTCTCACGGTCTCACAATGCAAAGTGAATTCTGGAACATTCACACGTAAGGCCTACAATCGTGTACACTTTGCTGTGCCTAAAATGTGAAGAAATAATAGTTTATCAACAATTTAAGCTTAACATTCTGATCTGTTCCATCAGCCTTACTAATTAATTGATAATTGATATACTTCCACTAAACTACTTTGATACGCATCCTAAGAAGTGAGTATACACAAAGCTCACTGAAAAATACACTATATATACAAAAGTATGTGGACGCCCCTTAAAATTAGTGGATTTGGCTATTTCAACCACTCCCGTTGCTGACAGGTGTATAAAATCGAGCACACAGTCATGCAATCTCCATAGACAAACATTGGCAGTAGAATGGCCTTACTGAACAGCTCAGTGACTTTCAACGTGGCATCGTCATAGGATTCCCCGGTCAACTGTAAGTGCTGTTGTTATGAAGTGGAACCGGCTAGGAGCAACAACGGCTCAGCCACAAAGTGGTAGACCACATAAGCTCACAGAATGGGACCGCCGGAGGGTGCTGAAGCGCGTACAGCGCAAAAATCATCTGTCAACGGTTGCAACACTCACTATCGAGTTCCATACTGCCTCTGGAAGCAACATAAGCACAATAAATGTTTGTCGGGAGCTTCATGAAATGGGTTTACATGGCCGAGCAGCCTCACACAAGCCTAAGATCATCATGCGCAATGCCAAGAATTGGCTGTAAAGTTCGCTGCCATTGGACTCTGGAGCAGTGGAAACGCGTTCTCTTAAGTGATGAATCACGCTTCACCATCTGGCAGTTTGACGGATGAATCAGGCTTTGGCGGGTGCCAGAAGAACGCTACTTGCCCCAATGTATTGTGCCAACTGTAAAGTTTTGTGGAGGATGAACAATGGCCTCGGGCTGTTTTTCATGGTTCGGGCTAGGCCCCTTAGTTCCAGTGAAGTGAAATATTAACACTACAGCAACACTACAGCATACAATTACATTCTAGACGATTCTGTGCTTCCAACGTTGTAGCAACAGTTTGGGGGAAGTCCTTTTCCTGTCTCAGCATGACAATGCCCCCGTGCACAATGCAAGGTCCTGCTCAGAGCCCTGACCTCAACCCCATCGAACACCTTTGGGATGAATTGGAACGCCGATTGCGAGCCAGGCCTAATCGTCCAACATCAATGCCCGACCTCACTAATGCTCTTGTGGCTGAATGGAAGCAAATCCCCATAGCAATGTTCCAACATCTAGTGGAAAGCCTTCCCAGAAGAGTGGAGGCTGGTATAGCAGCAAAGGGGGGACCAACTCCATATTAATGCCTGTGATTTTGGAATGAGATTTTCGATGAGCAGGAGTCCACATACTTTTGATTTTGTAGTGTATATTAGGGTTTTATTTTTCATCTTTTTTTTGGACAAATGTTAAAAATGTTCCTTGTCTTTGACATTACAGAGTATTTTGTGTTTATCGTAAGATAACAAAATGTGCAAAAAGTCAAGGGAGTGAATACTTTCTGAAGGCACTGTAGTTAGACAAGTTAGCTACTCTAAATTGATTGATAGTCTGAAATTGCTTCTTGGTAGCTAGTTATGAGGTTGGGAGTTTGGGGACCTATCTGGAGTAGCTAAAGCCAACTTCATAAAATTGCTAGGTGGCTAGTAGAATTGCAGAGAAACAATTTTTTTTTTTATAGATTTATCGGCATGACGCCTCTGTCATCTTGCTAGGTGCACACTTGAACTAAAGTGTAACTACACCCAAAAATCTTCAGACCTAGTTTCAGACCTAAAAAGTGGTTTCCTGATGTGGTTTTAGCATTGTTGTGGACTTTCAATTTTGCTGTGCGATTGAGAGCAAAAACCTGAAAAACCTGAGAAAGAAAATTGTAAAATAGAAATCTAGAAAAACAAAACTGACAAAACTGAATTTGGGGAAAAACTATACGAATAATTGTTTTTATAACGAAAACAGATTTATGTAAATGTATAGTCTACGTACAATCAGAAGGAGATTATACTTAAGACTGATATAAGTCTTATATTCATTTTTCAAGATACCCTTACTTCATTTTTCAGTTTTAATAAAAAACATATTTTTTTCTGTTTTAATAAAATACAAAGACAAGTTTAAAATCGAAGACAGGTTTAATGTTAAAAATGATTAATGTTGATCTTACTTAGAAAATAGTCCTGATCATATAGGCCTGGATCTAGATGATATCCAAAACAACTGACACTGAATTCATACATTTTCAGTAAATGTAATTGTAATTTTAAATCCTCCACTCTTTTCGCTTCCCAGGTTACTGGAACGTCACAGTTTACGGCCGGAAGCACTCGTACCGTCTCTACACCAAGCTCCTGAACGAGTCCACGCGCTGGGCCAGCGCCATGCAGAACGTCATCGACACCAAGGCCCCCATCAACACCCCCACCCAGAAGCTCATCCAGGACATCAAGGTTTTTCAATCATTTTTAAATAAAAATTAATGAAAAAACTAAGTCACTCTGGAAACATCCCTGACAGCCATGATTATGTGTATTTATATAATAGTGATAGATTTATTTAGAGAAATAATTAGATTGAAGCGTCCTTTACTCCTCTCCGATGAGATTGTCATGTCATTCTGTATCCATAGGAGAACTGTCTGAACTCCGAGGTGGTGGAGCAAATCTATAAGAGGAACCCCATCCTGCGCTACAGCCACCACCCGCTCCACTCGCCACTGCTGCCCCTGCCCTACGGAGACATCCACATCAGCTGTAAGATCGCACACTATGCTCCTTTCATTATGCACCCGCTCCCTCCCTCACCAACATCACCAACTGATAGCAACCTCTTTCTTTCCCTCTACATGCACACACATGCATCTCTCTCTCTTTCTCTCTCAGACACACACACAATTTGTATTTCTCGCTCTCGCTCTCACTTTTCACCAACTGACAGTAACCTCTTCCCTTTACCCAAAACAGCATTGAAAATCTAGGGCCACACGCAAACACACACACACACACACACACACACACACACACACACACACACACACACTATAAGTACATTAGACATGTCCTGTTCTGAAAATATTGAGTTATTATCTACAATTGTCCCTTACCTACCCCCTTTCCCCTCTGCAGCCCTGAGGAACAAGGGCTACACGACACTCCAGGACGAGGCGCTCAAGATGTTCAACTTGCTGCAGCACCTGGAGGGTGTTACCGACCCCGTGACCATCATCCAGGGTGTGCTGCAGACGGGCCAGGAGCTGAGGCCCCTGAGGGATGAGCTCTACTGCCAGCTGGTCAAACAGACCACTCGCCCCCCACAGCCCTGCAGCCCTGGGAACCTGTGCAGCTGGAGGATCCTGGCATGCATGTGCTGCACGTTCATGCCATCGCGCGGAATCCTCAAGTACCTCAAGTTCCACTTCAAGAGGTGAGAGGGCCCAGTGTTGTAGCAAATATGACATTTGGTCAGTCTTGATTTCTGTTGAACGACACATTAGAAGGATCAGAGTGTTGTGGGCCGCACATGCTGGGTATTTTTGATAGCTGATAGTAAAACACTTTGCATAAAACCATCTGCTTAATGAGCAGGAGCACTTTATATGATGGGGGTAACACCTTATTGGAACAAGTCATGACACCTTAATGAGTGTTGCAATATTATTCATAACACCTTTATGGGCGTTGCAATATTATTCATGACACCTTTATGAGCGTTGCAATATTATTCATGACACCTTTGTGAGCGTTGCAATATTATTCATAACACCGTTGAGTGTTGCAATATTATTCATAACACCTTTGAGTGTTGCAATATTATTCATGACACCTTTGAGTGTTGCAATATTATTCATAACACCTTTATGAGTGTTGCAATATTATTCATAACACCTTTATGAGTGTTGCAATATTATATTATTCGTAACACCTTTATGAGTGTTGCAATATTATTCATAACACCTTTATGAGTGTTGCAATATTATATTATTCGTAACACCTTTATGAGTGTTGCAATATTATTCATAACACCTTTATGAGTGTTGCAATATTATTCAAAACACCTTTATGGGTGTTGCAATATTATTCATAACACCTTTATGAGTGTTGCAATATTATTCATAACACCTTTATGGGTGTTGCAATATTATATTATTCATAACACCTTTATGAGTTTTGCAATATTATTCATGACACCTTTATGGGCGTTGCAATATTATTCATGACACCTTTATGGGCGTTGCAATATTATTCATGACACCTTTATGGGCGTTGCAATATTATTCATGACACCTTTATGAGCGTTGCAATATTATTCATGACACCTTTATGAGCGTTGCAATATTATTCATGACACCTTTATGGGCGTTGCAATATTATTCATGACACCTTTATGAGTGTTGAAATATTATCATAACACATGAGTTGCAATATTATTCATAACAATCGTCATAACACATTTATCATCATTCATAAAACATTTTTAAATTAAAGTCCCTTCGAATAGCTCTTTAGTCATCAGTACAACGGAAATTCATGTTTTTACTGTCACAGTACCCAACCTCCTGACACACTATTTACGCACCAGTCTGGGAGCACCGGCTAAGCCTCTGAATATTACCCAGGTAGCAGTTTAGGGGTTGCTCAGGGCCACAATGGCAGTAAGGCTGAGGTGTCAATTTCCGGAGGACGATGTTATATATTTTGTTTTTAATTTATTTTATTGAACCTTTATTTAACTAAATAAATTCCTTGAGGGCCATGTATCTGCTGGTTTTTGTTATCTCCTTTAAATCATTTTCCAATGAAGACCTAAACAATCAGGTAAGTAGAGTTCCTAACTAATCAATGACCTTAATTGATCAATCAAGTATAAGGTAGGAGAGAGAACTTGCAAGACACTCAGCCATCCAGGAATTGAGTTTGGCATCCCTGCCTAGGGGTTGGAATCAGACCTCGGTGTAAATTGTGTATTTCAAATACTATAGTGCTTCTCAAACCTCTCCTCGGGGGCTCCCAGACATTTCACAGTTTTGCTGTAACCTCAAACTAGCACACCTGATTCAATTAGGTAAGGGCTTGATGATTAGTTGACCAATTGAATCAGGTTTGCTTGCTCTGGAATAGTTCAAATACGGCTGGGGGTTCCTGAAGAGAGGTTTGAGAAAGGCTGCTCTAACTAGCTGTGCTTGATTATTGAGCTTGCCTGGCACAATGGAACCATTGGAATAGTCCAAAAAGTACTATTTGATCCCAGGTCTGGATGTCACCAGAGCAATTGATGTCATTGTAACATGTTGAGACCTGAAGTTAATGCCTTGGCTTTAGCTCAGCAGAGGCTAAGACAGTCTTGTGGTGTGCAGGACTAACCCAGTAACACCAAACCATCAGGCTCACTCCCACTAGATTTCTACTGGAATTACTGAAAAGAAAAACATATATTTTCAAGGTTCCTTATGAATGATGTTGAATAAATGTGTTATGAAGGATGTTATGATACCGCAGCATTCACAAAGGGGTCATGAATAGTGTTATGTATAGGTGTTATGAGGGCATTATCTATACCGTCTTCATATAAAGTGTTACCAAATGACCACGTCACATTCATAGATGTGAAATATGGTGGGAGCTAGCAGGTCAGGTAGAATTCACATCTGGTATAGCACATCCTGAAATGGCTATTTCCAGGTCATGAAAGTAATGCTTCATTAGTATCGCAGAGCCTTAAAACTTAACAAAAGCATAACAGGGCTCCCCCTCTGTTTCTCCTCCAGGGCTCGGGAGCTCTTCCCGGGCATGGAGATAGAACGCTACGCCTCATTCGGCCTGGATTCCCTGAGGAAGACGCGTGGCCGGGAGTACGTACCCTCCCAGGAGGAGATCCGGGCCGTGGTGGCACGCCAGGATATGACCACCACGGTGCACTGCCATGGCGGAGGCTCCTGCAAAATCACCATCAACTCTCACACCACCGCCGGAGAGGTGAGAGCCGGGGAGGGAAACAAGTTGGGAGTTTAGGGTTGTGGTGATCCAACGGTAATGGGTAACGGACTGCAATAACCTTAACCAAAATAAAACATATCTGTCTACAGTGTGCTGAATACCGGAGGTAAGTTAGCTGAAGATAACCACCGTAAAATGCTAAAAGTTTACTTTTTTTGTCCCGTTTTTGTTACTTTGACTCATTTGTTTGATCGCTTACTTCACAGTTGATAACTGTGTGTATGTGTCCCAGGTGGTGGAGAAGCTAATACGGGGCTTGGCCATGGAGGACAGCAGGAACATGTTCGCCCTGTTTGAGCACAATGACACCACTGACAAAGCCATTGAGAGCCGCACAGTGGTGGCTGACGTCCTTGCCAAGTTTGAAAAGTATGTTTGTGTGATAAAGTGTGTGTGTGTCAGTGACGTGCGGTGGCTGAGTAGGTACAGGGTATTATCAAAGCCAGATTTACTCAACAGATAGCTCCAACAATAAATCTACATTGAAATAAAAGGCAGAAATCAAAAATACTACATCAAGGTAAATAAAGCAAACTCGACCAAACAATGGCGAAAATGAGAAAATTAAGCTTCAAAGGAAAATCTTTTATAACGGTAGCTGAGGATTCAGCACTGGTGAATGGATAGCGCTGGGGCAGGTTAACTCTATGGTGCAAAGTGGACAGCATCTTTGTCTAGCCAGCTATAATTATTTCAGTTTGTGGACAAGCCAGGAGACGGTTTGTGGGCACAGGTCATTTCACACACACACACCGATTACATTTTGCAAGTTTGAATACACCAATAAACCGTTATTCACATGTTCATTCAACAGTAGCCTAACCTGCAAATTGCTAAAGAAAATGCATTTAGTCCTACCTTAGTCCTATTTTGTCAGGTTGTTTTTGCTCACTAGCTAGCTTTTTTACTGAGTTGAAGGGATGCACGCCAAATTATGTTGACACGCCCAAATAATGTTGAAGCTTTCAAGACAATACTAATGCACAAAATATGAACTTTGCTCAATGCAACAAAGGAAGCTAGTATAAACAGCAAGGCCTATGCATTGAGTGGAGTAAGGAATGGCTGCGCATGTCAACGATTTGACTAGATGGGAAGGTACAACGAGAGATTTTGATGTAGTTTCAGCAAATGTTGGTATTTTGGGCATAAAAGCCCCTTAAAACATTTGTTCTTTCTTTTAACACCTATTTTATTAGCCTACCCTGACTGCCCTGGTGTGTGTGTGTGTTTATGAACAGTACTAGTAACACTCACTCATCTTTTCCAGGCTCTCTGCAAGTCAAGATGAGACCAAGACAGGCTGGAAGTTCTATTTTAAGCTTTACTGCTTCTTAGACACAGATAATGTACCCAGGGACTGTGTTGAGTTTGCCTTCATGTTTGAGCAGGTATGAACCAGCAAAAAAATATCCATCCACACTGTTTTTGTCTGTCGGTCGGTCTACATACTTTAAATTATCAAGATCCGTAATTGTTGTTGGCTGTGTGTCTGCCAGTCTAAACGTTAATCCGATGATAACAGCTTGTCAAAGACAATCTCTTTCACTACCCCACACTCTTTTTCCTCTTTCCTCCTTTCTCTTTCTCTTGTCCTCCTCCAGGCCCATGAGGCGGTGATCAGAGGCCATTACCCAGCCCCGGAGGAGACCCTCCAGTTCCTGGCTGCCCTAAGACTACAATACCTCCTCGGAGACTACAACCCCCAAGCTACCGTGCCCGAAATGTCTCAGGTGTTCCCTATGACTCGGTTGCGTGCCCGCATCCAAAATTCCGCCAAGACTTTCTCCCCGGCCACTGGTTTGGGCATGGGGTCAGTGGTGGACCGTTCCGATGGAACCTTGGAGAAGAAGCGCTCCAGCTTCTTGGAGGGAACGCTAAGGCGTAGTTTCAGGAGCGGCTCAATGAGCCGCCAGAAGTTGGAGGAGGAGAACACGCTCGAGGCCTGGATGAGGGAGGAGATAGCGGCAGCACGAGCCAGCCTGGTGGACAAGTGGAAGAAGCTGCAGGGGATGAACCAGGAGCTGGCCATGGTGAAGTACATGGCCCTGGTCAAAGAGTGGCCCGGCTACGGATCCACGCTCTTCGAAGTGGAGGTGAGTGGCCCTTACCAAACAGTGGTTTACATATTTAGCACAGGGTTTCTTACACCGTTTTGTCTGGGATCCTCGGTCATTTTGCATTTTTGTTCTACTCTACCACTATCACACCTAGGTTGTGTTCATTAGGGCACACAATGGAAAATGTAAAAAAACAAAATCCGGAAAACTAATTGATTTGTGTTTCCCTGTTGATTCAGTCTGTTTTCTTACGTTTAGTGCCTTTTGAACACAATCCTGATTCAAGGGCTTGATGAGGATGCATAGTGTTCGACTGAAACAAAGAAATAACGCCCAGATCCGGACCGAAATGGAAAACTCTATAAAGTGAATCACCATAATTTACCCATTTCTCCTACTCATACCATGTCTCCTTCTTGTCTCCTTTCCTAGTCCTGTGACGGGGCATTTCCAGTGGAGCTGTGGCTGGGGGTGAGCAGGGAGGCCATCTCGGTGTATAAGCGTGGCGAACCCTGGCCCCTGGAGGTCTTCCCCTATGAGCTCATCCTTTCGTTTGGGGCCCCACTGCCAAATGCCTACAAAATAGCCGTGGAGGGCCGCGAACTGCTCTTCGAGACCAGTCTGGTATGTTAAGCCACCCATGATCCCATTTGTGCATTATATAGGCTGTTATAAGGAGCCATGGTGGTAATGGAATGTTTTTTAATGCAATGTAATAATGGTACACGGTATTATAATTATACGTCCATAGAAAGTGTTGCAAACCATTTTCTGTTATACAGCGACTGTGTCAACTGTAAGGTCCTAACTGCGCCTCCTTCACTCTTTCCCCAGGTTATGGACATTGCCAAGCTGATGAAAGCATACATTAGTATGATCGTTAAAAAGCGCTACAGCAACTCTGCATCCATCAGCAGCTACGGTAGCCAGTGTAGCACCTGGTGAGGTGTCGTCTAAGACCTTTCACCTTTCATCACTTAGCAGAGGGCTGGGGGAGGTTGAGTCCTGCGACAGCCTTGTCAGGACACCTTTCCCTCAGTGTTTTGGAGAAACGTGATTTTGAACACTCTGGGCCAGACTGACTTTCTCATGGCTCTTATTGCTAACCAGCTAGCTTTGTTTTTCTTATGCTAACATGCTACCATTACAAGGGCTTTTGTTACAGGGTGAGACTAGTGTTACTGGGGTGGTTCCTATGAGTGTGCGGAGTTGGGGCATGGCCAGTCAGAATCTAGAAGGGTTCAAGGTATTAGTCGTCCCTAACCACAGATCTAGGATCAGATTACCCAACCCCAAACCCCAGATTAAAAAATAATAATAAATCTGACCCTGGACCAGCGGTTAGGAGAAACTTCTACCAACTCACGAGTACCATGTTTGGTTCTTCTAATGGATGAAACCTCAATTGGACGCCCACTTCTAAGCTTTGGAAATTTCGGGCCCTTCCCGATTGTTAAGGAACCATCTCTTTTATTATCAAGAAATGGAAATATGCAACTCAACTCAAATTATTTTCAAGTGGCATTTTTAAATATATAATGATTGTTGAAAGGGGAACATTGCCAGTGATTAAAGGGTTAAAAGTGCTTGGAATAAGCCCTTAAAATAGCAGACTGCTTAGCGGCACCCCATCCTTACAGACGGTAAATCATTGGAAATTAATTATTTGATTTAATGAAAATTTCCCCCTCGTACAAATAAAACATTTGTTCAGCTTTCTGGGTATACCAATTTTCTCAACTCAAGTTGTGTCATCTAACAGGTCCAAGCAGGAATGCATGATAAATCGATTTTGATGTGAAATAGGCATACCTAAACCAGTGAGTGATTGGCATGAATTTTGGATTGACAATTAGGCTATTGTTGCTAGAATATTACTGTCAAAATAGGGCTTCAGAATTGCAGATTTATTTTGTTTAATAGAGAGAAATTTACTTGTCTACAAATAGGCTATCACACTTGGGGCTAATCACTGAGGGAGGGGAAACTCGAAACAAAAACGCTCCACAATTATTGCATTCTTCTCTTCCCTTCTCTCCATCTAGACTACTCGGCGCACACAGGGAAAAACGGGGCAAGGCAAACACTTTCATGCAGGAATCAATATTGTATTGTTGGACCAAATCAGAGTTTTAGCTGCCCCAAAAATATAAAGTTTTGAGTGAAGTGACCTGCTAAAATTTGTAGTTTGCATGGATGCGTCCACTTCAAAGTGTGGAAGTGGAATTTCCACATCTCCAGTGTGTCTACAAAGGACTGTTTCAGGCCTAGTGCTTATTTGACTCATTATATGCCTCGCTTTATTTGACAGCATTATTTGAAAGGATTTTAGGCCTAGTGCTTATTTGACTCGTGCTTTTTTAACTCATTATATACCTCACTTTTAAGAGTTGGGGGACATCAGGGCAGCGGGTCATGAGATACTGCTGAAGATTTTACCCACTGCCTGCCATAGACTATAAGCGTAGCAGTGCAGTTTATACTGTACTGCATGTTGCAAATGTAATATTACTATTGTGAGGCCTAATTGCCATGGTAATTAGGAATGTCCAGTCAATTATGGCCCACAAATGTACATCTTAACTTACATCAAATGCTTTATGACAGCATAATCTCCCATAGCGGTGCCAATCCAAACCCCCCAAAAATTGAAAATATTAAAAATAGAAAGGGCCCAATTTTATCAGATCCGCTTTAGCCGACATTTGCATATCGGTTGTTTTGGATATGTCGGAGCTAGAACCACATCAAATCCACAAGAAGCTCTGTGCGGTAGGCTATTGTGGAAATTGCCATTGGATGGACCGAGTCGCATTAGTAATAATCCTATGCAGCCTCTACACTTCGATTAGGCTGATACAAATCCTTATTGTTGCTTGACAGCTCTTAATGTAGTTACACCTCAGACACCGGCAAAACACCAGCTATGTAGGCGTCAGCTGTCGCCTGTTCACACTTGATCCGATTGAATCCTAGCCTGAGAGCTCCTTTGAATCAGATCCGCTTTAGCCGACATCGTTTTTTTTGCTGTGTCGTTTTTGCGGTGTCGGAAGTGGCACCGCATTAGAGCTGTCAAAAAAAAAATATTGGATCCCAGCGTTACTCCTAAAGCGTACATCGCCATATGCTGCAGAGTCGCATGAACAGAAATCCCATATGCATCTGTGTTTACAAGTTCAAACACTGGAATGTGAGATGTAATCTACACCTCAAATAGGATGATAGAAATCCTCATTCGTTTAATGATTTTTCAATTTGAGGGTAATCATTTCTATATAACCTACACCTTCTCGTTCGGAACTTCTAACATGAGTGGGGCGGGTGTGGCTTCGTGACAATGATCGCAAGAGCAGCTGTTTACCGATTTATGGCTCCAATGCAGTTCCACCTCCAACACCGCCAAAACATCTACTATGTGGATGTCTGCCATTGCCGGTTAACACTTAATCTGATTGAACATAATGTAGGTCGTAGTTAGTTTAAAGTCCTCGTTTTTATTTAGAAGACTTTGGACTAGTGAGCTTTGCAGCCCAAAGGACACTTACCTGATGGGCTAGTAAGGGAAGGGGCCTAACTTTCTAACTAGGGACCCAAGAGTTTTTTACGCCTCCTGCGGACTGGGCGAGAAGTAGATCGTCTGCGTCTGGGCATGATTATTGCTATACCCACTGAGTAGCTGGACCCATGCTTTTATAGGCTTTGCCTTAGGAGTGAAATTACTTCATAATGGCACTGACATGATGCAATAGCAACAGTGCCATTCCAAACACAAAAATCTGGAAACAAGACAAAGATTCTGAAAATTGGCCAAAAATGCTAGGAGTAGACCCTCCCTTCAGCTTAGAAAGCTTAGTGTATTATAATATAGATAGGGCAGCTTGGTCCAAAATAATCACGTTTACTTTAAACATCTGGACGAAAAACACAGCAGTACATACTCAAAAGATCTCCAGCTTGGAAGTTGCTTCATTATTTCCCTCTACCAGCAAAGTTCTCGTAAAGTTCCTGCAAGGTTGCTTTAACATAAGCGACACCCCACAGCATTTCACTGGAACTCCGCGGGCGGTAGCTCCACCCAAAGATATGCAGGATTCTTCCTCAGTGCCTTGTTGTATATTATGTACACGTGTTCTTTTTCAATGGATTTGGTTTTAACCGTCTATAAAATTCTCTAACTGAACCACAAAGAAATATATGAGATTACCATGTTATTTTTCTCCCAAAGTCATTTTCAAAGCTTACAGTGAAAGTATAACAACGGTATACAATACTGGTCTTGGTCGGTGTATCTTTTTTTCCCATTTGTATTAGCTGTGTTATGTATTAAAGGATGATTCTAGCAATAAATGAATACCTATTTACTCAGGTGTCTGTGTTGAGTTATTTTATGTGTATTTTAACAGTATTCAGGATTAGAGGAGACAATCTGACTAACTTGTAATCAGACAAAGAAATTACAACATAAATTCATTGTCATGATTCACTCTCCTCATCTCTGCACTGTGATGGCTGATGTGTAAGCTGTCTGGTGCATAATGGCTACCATGTCATCACCCAGGTGGTTACTACATATTGCTCATGGATGTAGTGTTTCCCCCGTACAACGTTAATGAAGTGCTTCGAGCATCGAGGAAAATTGTATATAAATCCAACCAATATCATAAAACAAAATTGTAAGACTAAAAAATCTGGTAGTTAAAGACCAGTGACTACATATGTAAACCACCCAACGTGCATTTGTTTGCTGATTCTGTACTTAATGAGCCGAATGCAGTGCTTATTCCTAAACACATGCTCAAGCAGAATCCCATCTCTAACATACTAGAAACAGTATTTATCAATGCCCATTCAACAAAAGGTTTGTAGAAAAACACTTACCACCTTTGACCTGGGAATTAAGTGAGAGAGAAAACCAACTTTAAGAAAAGTAAATTGAACTCCAGGAGTGGAATTTTCCTTGATGAAAAATAACCATGAATCGTCAATCAGATGCAACTTCTACTACAGCCTCGTCTTGATTTTATTTTTTATTTCACCTTTATTTAACCAGGTAGGCTAGTTGAGAACAAGTTCTCATTTGCAACTGCGACCTGGCCAAGATAAAGCATAGCAGTGTGAACAGACAACACAGAGTTACACATGGAGTAAACAATTAACAAGTCAATAACACAGTAGAAAAAAAAGAGAGTCTATATGCATTGTGTGCAAAAGGCATGAGGAGGTAGGCGAATAATTAAAATTTTGCAGATTAACACTGGAGTGATAAATGATCAGATGGTCATGTACAGGTAGAGATATTGGTGTGCAAAAGAGCAGAAAGGTAAATAAATATAAACAGTATGGGGAAGAGGTAGGTAAAATTGGGTGGGCTATTTACCGATAGACTATGTACAGCTGCAGCGATCGGTTAGCTGCTCAGATAGCAGATGTTTGAAGTTGGTGAGGGAGACAAGTCTCCGACTTCAGCGATTTTTGCAATTCGTTCCAGTCACAGGCAGCAGAGAATTGGAACGAAAGGCGGCCAAATGAGGTGTTGGCTCTAGGGATGATCAGTGAGATACACCTGCTGGAGCGCGTGCTACTGGTGGGTGTTGCCATCGTGACCAGTGAACTGAGATAAGGTGGGGCTTTACCTAGCATGGACTTGTAGATGACCTGGAGCCAGTGGGTCTGGCGACAAATATGTAGCAAGGGCCAGCCGACTAGAGCATACAGGTCGCAGGGGTGGGTGGTATAAGGTGCTTTAGTAACAAAACGGATGGCACTGTGATAAACTGCATCCAGTTTGCTGAGTAGAGTGTTGGAAGCTATTTTGTAGATGACATCAACGAAGTCGAGGATCGGTAGGATAGTCAGTTTTACTAGGGTAAGTTTGGCGGCGTGAGTGAAGGAGGCTTTGTTGCGGAATAGAAAGCCGACTCTTGATTTGATTTTAGATTGGAGATGTTTGATGTGAGTCTGGAAGGAGAGTTTACAGTCTAGCCAGACACCTAGGTACTTATAGATGTCCACATATTCTAGGTCGGAACCATCCAGGGTGGTGATGCTAGTCGCACGTGCGGGTGCAGGCAGCGAACGGTTGAAAAGCATGCATTTGGTTTTACTAGCGTTTAAGAGCAGTTGGAGGCCACGGAAGGAGTGTTGTATGTTGTACTCATAGCTTACCACCCAATGAGAAGAACTCTACACATCAACACATTTTTAACCAAACCTATTCTAGTATATCAAAAAAACAATCACAATCAAAGTCATCAAAAGCATGTCAAAATATGTGCCTAAAAAGAGTGCGCACGTGCGGCTATTCTGTGAAGAGCGGTTAACAAAGAAATAAGTCCTCCTATATGCTTAATTGCCGCTTATATTCCACTAATGGACTGGATGGTTCTTGAACTCAGACAAATATTGGGGGGAAAATCATTTGCATGGAAGCATGTGCCTCAAATGATCAATATACACTACATGACCAAAGGTATGTGGACACCTGCTTGCCGAACATCTCATTCCATATCGGGGGCATTAATATGGAGTTTGTCCCCCCTTTGTTGATATAATTGCCTCCACTCTTCTGAAAAGGCTTTCCACTAGATGTTGCCAGATAAGACCAGTGGGCCTGCCGGCAAGATAGTAACACTTAGTCTGCCATATAGTACTAGTTGTTCAGCCACATTGGACCAGTCGGCTAGGTCCCGCAGGCCACACAGCCTACAAGCCACATATAAATTTTTAAAAGTCTACTACATCCATGTAATATAGCCTACAACATATGAAGAAAATGTATTTCAAAAGAATAGAATAGCATACTCTGAGTTATGTTAGGTCCTGATCTGGCTATGCCATATGGCTGTGAGGTACACTAGTTCATTTAGCAGACAAGATTTGGTTAGAATTCTGTGGCATGATTTTATATTGTTTTATAGTATGAAGAATACAATTGAACAAAGCTGAATAAAATAGAAAGGATATTTTCTACAAACGATTTGAGTGTGCACATGCGGCTATTCTGTGTTGAGCAGTTAACAAATAAACAAGTCCTCCTATATGCTTAATTTAGTGTTATTAATGTAACTTTAGTTGTTCTACAAACGTAGGGATATATGTTTTGATTTGTAATACATTGTAATGCTTCATGATGCGACGCTAAGGATGATTTACAGCTCAGGCTGTAAACTTCATCAGTATCTCAATCACAATTTGACAAGCACTTGATAATGCCATTGAATTTCCTTTTTGTGTGGCCATAAAGCACCCCAAAATAATCCATGCCTTTTGCGGCCCGTGGTCATTGTTCCCTTCTCCCTGAGTGCTCTGAAGCACCTCTCACTCACATGGCTCTCCTTCACCTCTCACAGGCTACAAGTGAAGACAGACACTTCAGGGACGCAACTGTGCGTGTCCTTATTCAATTCCGATGTGTATAAATGAAGACGTTGGAAGAACTGTCCACACTTACTTTTCGTCAGCCAACAAGATGAGTAAGGCCTAAGGAACAGCAAAACCACTAGCCTATGTCAATCTACAAACCCCCATAGTACAAAAGTCGACCCATTCTATTCTGTGCGAGAAATAAATATTTCTAACATATTTTGGGACAGTTGTGGGATGCGATAGATCCCAAATAAATATGGACTAGCATCAAAAAAAATACTTTCTACGCAATGAGGCTGACGTTTACCTTAAAAGGTGATGAACTATTAGGCTATTTCGTCACATAAGCACAGCAATGTACACACTGCAGTACACTATAAACGTGAATGTTCCATTATTGTGAAAACACCATTATCAAAAGTGATCGCAAATGTGATAATGCATGTAATGCTTTTATTATAAAGGTGCATTTTTATGGTGAAAAGGATCCTCCCCAAACTTGCATACATAAGCAGCGTGTGAGTTTCAAGTTAAGCTCTATACACCTTGGAAGGCAGATTCATTTTAAGAAAAGTTAATTGGACACTATAGTTATGATACAAACCTTATCAAAACATATGGGCTACATGAGGTGTGTGACTATGATTCTAAAAGTCGAGAAAAAAAAGGCATTGTTTCTTGCCTTACGCTGGGCATCATTCACAAGTGGCGGCAGGGTAGCCTAGTGGTTAGAGCGGTGGACTAGTAACCGGAAGGTTGCAAGTTCAAACCCCAGAGCTGACAAGATAGAAATGTGTTGTTCTGCCCCTGAACAGGCAGTTAACCCACTGTTCCTAGGCCGTCATTGAAAATAAGAATTTGTTCTTATTAACTGACTTGCCTAGTTAAATAAAGGTAAAAAATAATATATATATATATATATATATCTCATTCACAAGTGATATGCTAATATTGTCACCCATCTTGTTTTTAAATATACTAAATAGTATATATGTGAAATTTGTTATGATTTAGAATGGACCATTATCATGCACCTGTCTTGAAACAGGGGCAGGAGAAAAAGTACATGTCATCTATGTACTTAAATAGCGAATGGAGGACTCTTTTCCCGTGGTTCATTTTCGTGCCAGCCAGGTAGGCTATACTCCTGTTGTAAAGAAAAGCAATGTGCTTAATATTAGGAAAGTTGAGAAATAAATATAGCAGACCAAGCCTATAGAAAGCTGGTGGGAACCTGCTCTTGTAGCTAGGGGGCAGAATTTTCACTTTTGGATAAATAGCATGCCCAATTTCAACTTCCTGCTACTCTTCTGGGAAGGCTGGATGTTGGAACATTGCTGTGGGTACTTGTTTCCATTCAGCCACAAGAGCATTAGTGAGGTCTGGCATTGATGTTAGTCATAGCTGGCAGTCGGCGTTCCCATCATACACCTTTGGGTGGAGGTCAGGGCTCTGTGCAGGCCAGTCAAGTTCTTCCACACCAATCTCAACAAACCAATTCTGTATGGACCTTGCTTTGTGCACAGGGTCATTGTTATGCTGAAACAGGAAAGGTCCTTCCCCAAACTGTTGCCACAAAGTTAGAATCACAGAATCAAGTCATTGGATGCTGTAGTATTAAGATTTCCCTTCACTGGAACTAAGGGGCCTAGCACGAACCATGTAAAACAGCCCCAGAAGATCATTCCTCCTCCACCATGCGTTACAGTTGACTTTACAATGAATTGGGGCAGGTACCATTCTCCTGGCATTCGCCAAACCCAGATTTGTCTGTGTACGTATGCCTCTTGGTGGAGGGAACGCAACGCCCTGCGGAGTGAAAGAGGTATGTGTTCGTAGGTGCGGGGAAGGACGACAGAGGCTGAGAAAAGTTACCGTTTACAGGAAATGTATTTCCTTCACACGGTAAAGTGGGGAAAAGGGGCTGGACGGAACCAAAACAAAGAAAGTAGAAGTTACCTTACCTACCCAAAACGTATCTATTGTTAGGACCACCTGGCGTGCTAACCATAATACAGTGGTTGGTCCGCCCAGGTCTTACCTAGTGTGGGTTATGTATGCCCGTTATATATGCCCACAGGCCTCTTGCCTAAACACTCCCAACGTGCCTTCCCCCCGGGAACAAATGACCAAATCACCAAACTCAGTGAACATTCCTCTGCAGGAGCGGCATTCCTCTGCAGGAGCGGCTACAAAATACTTTACAACAACACTTTCAGCCCAACAACCAACAAAGCACATACAAAGAAGCTCTCTCCTAACAAAGGAACACTGGCTTTTCAAGCTGCAGAAGGAGTCGGTAATTGATGAGCCAGCTGTTTCCCCTGACGAGAGGGCGGGGTCAGAGCGCCAATCTGCAATGGGGCCGACCAATCTGCTGCTTGGAATCCAGGAAGCCATCCTGAAGTACACACGCATACAAACCCACAACACAGAAACTGGGGAACGTAACACTCCGTTGGACTGCCAAATGGTGAAGTGTTTCCACTGCTCCAGGGGCCAATGGCGTCGAGCAGTACACCACTCCAGACAAAGCTTGGCATTGCGCATGGTGATCTTAGGCTGTGTGCGACTGCTCTGCCATGGACACTCATTTCATTAAGCTCCTGACAAACAGTTATTGTGCTGACTTTAGTTCCAGTGGAAGTTTGGAACACGGTAGTAAGTGTTGCAACCGAGGACAGAATTTTTTACGTGCTATGCATTTCAGCACTCGGTGGTCCCGTTCTGTGAGCTTGTGTGGCCTACCTAGACGTTTCCACTTCACAATAACAACACTTAAAGTTTCACAGTGAAAGTCACTGAGCTCTTCAGTAAGGCCATTCTACTCGATTTTATACACCTGTCAGCATCGGGTGTGGCTGAAATAGACAAATTCACTCATTTGAAGGGGTGGCCACATACTTTTGTAAATGTAGTGTAGCTTCAGCCGGCCAGATTGGTCTGGTCGGCCCGGACCGATCAAGTTCCTTGCCCAAACATTGTCTCCTCCGACCAATCTGGCCAGCTGGCCGACTGAACCTATCTGGCTGGCTAACTAGATCCATTTTATTTATTTTTTTTTTATTTCACCTTTATTTAACCAGGTAGGCTAGTTGAGAACAAGTTCTCATTTGCAACTGCGACCTGGCCAAGATAAGGCATAGCAGTGTGAACAGACAACACAGAGTTACACATGGAGTAAACAATTAACAAGTCAATAACACAGTAGAAAAAAGGGGAGTCTATATATACATTGTGTGCAAAAGGCATGAGAAGGTAGGCAAATAATTACAATTATGCAGATGTAAAGGTAGAGATATTGGTGTGCAAAAGAGCAGAAAAATAAATAAATAAAAACAGTATGGGGATGAGGTAGGTGAAAATGGGTGGGCTATTTACCAATAGACTATGTACAGCTGCAGCGATCGGTTAGCTGCTCAGATAGCAGATGTTTGAAGTTGGTGAGGGAGATAAAAGTCTCCAACTTCAGTGATTTTTGCAATTCGTTCCAATCACAGGCAGCAGAGAACTGGAACGAAAGGCGGCCAAATGAGGTGTTGGCTTTAGGGATGATCAGTGAGATACACCTGCTGGAGCGCGTGCTACGGATGGGTGTTGCCATCGTAACCCTCCATCTGTCTGGCTGGCCGAATGTACCTATCTGGCAGGCCGACTGGTACTAAATGACCTGCTGGCCAACCTTATCTGGCCGACTGGTCCAACTGGGCGGCCGACTGGTATAAAATGGCAGGCCGGTTGACTGTTTCAATTTGGCTAACCGACTGGTACTTAACTCAGCAAAAAAATAAACTGCCCTTTTTCAGGACCCTGTCTTTCAAAGATAATTCGTAAAAATCCAAATAACTTCACAGATCTTCATTGTAAAGGGTTTAAACACTGTTTTCCATGCTTGTTCAATGAACCATAAACAATTAACGAACATGCACCTGTGGAACGGTTGTTAAGACACCAACAGCTTACAGACGGTAGGCAATTAAGAAAAGTTAAAAGTTAGGACACTAAAGAGGCCTTTCTACTGACTCTGAAAAACACCAAAAGAAAGATGCCCAAAGCCTCTGCTCATCTGCGTGAACGTGCCTTAGGCATGCTACAAGGAGGCATGAGGACTGCAGATGTGGCCAGAGCAATAAGTTGCAATGGCCATACTGTGAGATGCCTAAGACAGTGCTACAGGGAAACAGGACTGACAGCTGATCGTCCTCGCAGTGGCAGACCACATGTAACAACACCTGCACATGATCGGTCCATCCGAACATCACACCTGCGGGACAGATACAGGATGGCAACAACAACTGCCTGAGTTACACCAGGAACGCACAATCCCTCCATCAGTGCTCAGACTGTCCACAATAGGCTGGTATAGGCTGGACTGAGGGCTTGTAGGCCTGTTGTAAGGTAGATCCCTGCCAGACATCACCGGCAACAACGTTGCCTATGGGCGCAAACCCACTGTCGCTGGACCAGACAGGACTGGCAAAATGTGCTCTTCACTGACGAGTCACGTTTTGTCTCACCAGGGGTGATGGTCGGATTCGTGTTTATCATCGAAGGAATGAGCATCACAGAGGCCTGTACTCTGGAGCGGGATCGATTTGGAGGTGGAGGGTCCGTCATGGTCTGGGGCAGTGTGTCACAGCATCATCGGACTGAGCTTGTTGTCATTGCATCATCAGATTGAAATTGCTAACAAGCTCAACACAGTGCGTTACAGGGAAGACATCCTCCTCCCTCATGTGGTACCATTCCTGCAGGCTCATCCTGACATGACCCTCCAGCATGACAATGCCACCAGCCATACTTCTTGTTCTGTATGTGATTTCCTGCAAAACAGGAATGTCAGTGTTCTGCCATGGCCAGCGAAGAGCCCGGATCTCAATCCCATTGAGCATGTCTGGGACCTGTTGGATGTTCAGAGACACATTATTCAATTTCTGTTAGTCACATGTCTGTGGAACTTGTTCAGTTTATGTCTCAGTTGTTGAATCTTATGTTCATACAAATATTTACACATGTTAAGTTTGCTGAAAATAAACGCAGTTGACCGTGAGAGGACGGTTCTTTTTTAGCTGAGTTTATATGACCTTCCGGCTGACCCTATCTGGCAGACCGGCCGACTGGTCCTATCTGACAAGCCGACTGTTATTATATGGCTGGCCAGCTGACTAGTCCTACTTGGCATGCCAGCTGGACTTCTGACCGGTCGACTGATCCTATCTGGCCAGCCTACTGGTCCTATCTGGCTGGCCAACTGGTACTATCTGGTCGGCCGGACAACCCTATCTTGCCAGTAAGCTTGTCTTATCTGGCAGGCTGATCCATTGGCTACTCTGTTAAAGATATCAATTTGAAGCAGTTCTGCGGCACTTTTCAAACTCTCTCAAGAGCTCCCAGACCCTATCTGGCCAGCTTGTACTATCTTTAGATGGTTCTCCCAGTCAAAAAGCTAAGATTCAAAGTGAGATTCGGAAGTTTACATACCTTAGCCAAGTACATTTAAACTCAGTTTTTCACAATTCCTTTAATCCTCGTATAAAGTTAGGATCACCACTTTATTTTAAGAATGTGAAATGTCAGAATAATAGTAGAGAGAATGATTTATTTCAGCATTTATTTCTTTCATCACATTCCCAGTGGGTCAGAGGTTTACATACACTCAATTAGTATCTGGTAGAACTGCCTTTAAATTGTTTAATTTGGGTCAAACGTTTCAGGTAGCCTTCCACAAGCTTCCCACAATACGTTGGGTGATTTTTTTTCCCCATTCCTCCTGACAGAGCTGGTGTAACAGTCAGGTTTGTAGGCCTCCTTGTTCCCACAGGCTTTTTCAGTTCTGCCCACAAATTTTCTATGGGATTGAGGTCAGGGCTTTGTGATGGCCACTTCAAAACCTTGACTTTGTTGTCCTTAAGCCATTTTGCCACAACTTTGGAAGAATGCTTGGGGTCATTGTCCATTTGGAAGACCCATTTGCGACCAAGCTTTAAATTCCTGACTGACTTCTTGCGATGTTGCTTGAATATATCCACAGCATTTTCCCTCCTCATGAAGCAATCTATTTTGTGAAGTGCACCAACCCCTCCTGCAGCGGAGCACCCCCACAACATGATGCTGCCACCCCCGTGCTTCACGGTTAGGATGGTGTTCTTCTCCCCCTTTTTCCTCCAAACATAAAGATGGTCATTATGGCCAAACAGTTCTATTTTTGTTTCATCAGACCAGAGGACATTTCTACGAAAAGTACAATCTTTGTCACCATGTGCAGTTGCAAACCGTAGTCTGGCTTTTTTTATGGCAGTTTTGGAGCAGTGGCGTCTTCCTTGCTGAGCGTTTTGTTTGGTTATGTTGATATAGGACTTGTTTTACTGTGGATATAGATACTTTTGTACCTGTTTCCTCCAGCATCTTCACATGGTCCTTTGCTGTTGTTCTGGGATTGATTTGCACTTTTCGCACCAAAGTACGTTAATCTCTCAGAAACAATGTGTCTCCATCCTGAGCGGTATAATGGCTGCGTGGTCCAATGGTATTTATAATAGCGTGCTTTTGTTTGTACAGATGAACGTGGTACCTTCGGGCATTTGGAAATTGCTCCCAAGGATTAACCAGACTTGTTGAGGTCTACAATTCTTTTTCTGAGGTCTTGGCTGATTTCTTTTGATTTTCCCATGATGTCAAGCAAAGAGGTACTGAGTTTGAAGGTAGGCCTTGAAGTACATCCACAGGTGCACATCCAATTGACTCAAATTAAGTCAATTAGCCTATCAGAAGCTTCTAAAGCCATGACATCATTTTCTGGAATTTTCTAAGCTGTTTAAGGGCACAGTCAACTTAGTGTATGTAAACTTCTGCCCCACTGGAATTGTGATACAGTGAAATAATCTGTCTGTAAACAATTGTTGGAAAATGTTTGTGTCAAAACATTTGTGTCATGCACAATGTAGATGTCCTAACTGACTTGCTAAAACTATTCTTTGTTAACAAGAAATGTGGAGTAAACGAGTTTTAATGACTTCAACCTAAGTGTATGTAAACGTGACTTCAACTGTATATACCGTTATGTTGAGTTACTACGTTCTCTTTTTTTTGTTGCATATATTATCAATTGGTCAGTTGGTTAGAGAGTCTCGCAAATATCACAATATATCCACTGTATATATGAATCGCGCAAAGTTGGTTTCTGTCATGTTCAAACAAAAACCCACTAATTAATTGTTGACAATAGAGCCTCAGACAATGCAGGCATGAAGTTTGTGAAGAGCAACTACAGAAATGTATAGTCAACTGAAGTCAAATCTTTCGTGGCCTTTAATCAGATGGTTTTGGTGGAATTCAGTCATCATGGAAGCTGAAATTGGTCAATATTGATCCCCATAATGCAACACACTTTGGAAGGCGGTGACCAATACTGACCAAGTGAGACATCTAGACAGAAACTATTTATTGAAGTAACTTTACAAGCACCAATTATGTTAAATTTAGACTGAATATTTTCTAGTTATGGTAAGGCAGGTATAATTATTTAGCAGATTAGAATAGACGTGGTTAAAATAAAAGGAATATAGCATATGCTGTTTACAGGAAACTCACTATCTGCGTGGACGAAGGAATGCAGTGATTCATATTTTTTGTAATAGACAATGGAACTCAAAATGTGTGATGTTAACAACAAAACAAATCAGAATGTGCAAATAGTCAGAAATGATTCGCAAGGAAGACGGATCCTTTTGAAAATGAAAGTGGTTGAATAACAGATTTGGCTCATTAATCTACATGGTCGAAATCAGGATTATCCATACTTCTTGGAAAATATGTATACCAATTTAATGAATTTACAGGCAACAAACGTTCAAATCATTATGGTGGGAGACCTTAATGGACCGTAAAGGAAATCACCCTACAAACTATCACCGTGCCCTGAAGAGAGCAAAAATATTAAAGACAGAAATAGCAATATTTGGAGATTTCCACATGGACGGGGATATTGGAAAAGCTATTGGAGGACAAAAATCGTTTGTAACTGAATTTTTTCAGGACAATATAGTGTGAGCGGACCAAGTCGTTTTGAGGTTGCTCTGATAGCGGAAAGGTGGAATAAATGAGTCAGGAGCAGGTTCTTAATTGAACAAAGTTCTCTATTGAGGTATTTCTTTCTCAAACCCGCCAACACAATCAAGGATGATCTCACAAGGAAAACACAAATCTTCTTTACAAGAACAAGGAACACAAGGCTTCAAACTATAACATAAATCACGTGTGTGTCACTGCCTTAAATACCTGTTCGTGGAGAGCGCCCTTCGGGTGGTGGTCCGGATCCGTGGTGGCCATTCCCAAGAGGTAGTTTGTCCTCTTCTCCCTTCCGAAAGGTACGTCCTCTCCTTTGTAGAAGCAAACACTCTTCTCTTCCTCCAGTCCCCCTCACTGCTGGTTCCCTCCTCTCTCTTGTAGGGGAAAGAGAATAGATCATTACTACTGTCAGCTGTGCATAATTGCCTCTGATCACCTTGACTCACATGCCGGGCTGGGCTACTATCGGTGGAACCAGCCTGCCCTCTGGTGGTACTTCCACATACCTTCCCCCTCAGGACCGGACCAGAAGGCCGGGTGCCAGACACGCCGTCAAAGTAGCGTCGGGACAGCACGTCCGCATTCCCGTTCCTCCCATCCAGCCCCCTGGATGACATGGAAAGAGAACGGTTGAAATGCAAGAAACCATCTGGCTATTCTGTTGTTATTGTTTCTCTTACCAGGCCATCCACGTTAGGGGAGCGTGGTTAGTAACGAGGGCAAAACTACACCAGAGTACGTAGTACCGGAGATAATCAAGGGCCCACTTAATGGCCTCTTTCTCTACGGTAGCATATCTCTGTTCACCGATCACTGAGCTTCCTACTTATGAAGAGAATAGGCCTCTCTGCTTCAGCTTCACCCTGAGCTAGGATGGCCCCGAGCCCCATATCCCAGCCCTGCACAATGAACTCTTGGGAGAAGTCATTCGCCTGCAGGACGGGATCAGAGCAAAGGCTATCTTTTAGAAACTGGAAGGCGTCTTCTGTCTTGTCCTTCCATGCTACACGGTTTGGCAGGTTTTTCTTGATGAGGTTTGTGAGGGGGGTGGCAATGGTTGCATATACAGGGATGAAACGGCGATAATATCCCGTTATGCCCAAGAAGGCTCGGACGTCTGGGGCCGAGGCCAGTCCCGAATTGCCTTTGCCTTGGCCTGTGGGCGTATTTTTCCACTTCCCACGATGTATCCCAAGTATTCTGCATCAGACAGACCCAGGCAGCATTTTTTGGGGCTCCTGCTGGAGATGACGGAGGGCGAGACTGGAGTGGCTACAACTGTGGGAAGGAAGGGCATTTTTTAAGACACTGTCCTGGAGCAGGAGAAGCCCAAGGAGAGTGGCCGTCCCCACCTGTGGGCATTCAGGTGAACAACCCATTTGGAAGAGGAGGTGGACGAGGTGGCTACCAATCATAGAGGCAGAAACAGAAGAGACAAGTGAAGAAAATGATGAAGAACCAAAAACAACCTGTCAAATGCTAAAATTGACCACCTTGTCAACCCAAAACCCTTTTTATTGACATTTTAGGTAATAAACTTAAAATTCTGCAGTCTCAGTGTTGAACATGTCTGCCCTGTCTGTCTCCCCATCAAAGAAAACAATGCACAGTTGGAACGTCTGGAATTCCCTATGAAGAATGTTTGACTTTTCCCATGGACTTGGAGTAGGGAGAGGGCAAATGGAGACACGGAATCCTGTACTCCTTTGCCTGCCAGTAAATTTGTTAGGAAGAGATTTAATGTGTAAAATGAATTGATCTATTGCCTGTACTGAAGAAGGGTTGTCATTGGGATAGAGAGAAAATGTAATCTTCCCGTGCCTGATAACTGATTGGCACCTAAATGATCAACATGTTGAGGGACAGCTGAGAGAGCAATCCCTCTCTTCACCGTTGCATGCTAACTGGGTAGTGTCTAAATATACATACATGGTACTGCCGCTGTTCCCTCATGTGAAGAAGACCCTGAATACCAGTAGAAATGGTCAACACAAAGAGAAAGTTGAGATCACCATGAATGGGATATATAGAGAAGACTTCGTAGCAGCTGGAGTGTTGTATACTAAGATGAGTTTGTATGAAGTCCCTGCCTCTGTTCCCCGTTGTAGTTTATCAAACGCTCCTGGAATACAATGGAAAGATGTGGTTGTTTGTGACTGACCGGCTCAAATCGGTCTTATGTAGCAAAATTTGAAAATGTATTTTTTACCTTAGATAAAAGTAGAGACTCAGAGCTACAAAATGGTCTATCATACACTACAGTTGAGACACAATGGGAAAGTAATTCTGCTTTGAAAGTTGATAAACTTGTAAACTCACTTTTGAGAAAAGGGCCTTTGAATGTTCTGGTGCCTACTAGAGAGTTCTCCTTTGTCTACACCCATTCAAAGTGTCCAGATCAAAATATTTTATAAATTTTAGATGACACTTACCCAGACACGCTTGTCTAAATTGATGGGTCATGTGAATGAAATGCTATAACCCCCAGCCACATCCAGTGGTGAAAAAAATACTAAATTGTCATACTTGAGTAAAAGTATAAATCATGTCAAATTCCTTATATTAAACCAGACGGCTCAATTTTTTTATTGACGGATAGCCAGGGGCACACTCCAACACTCAGACATAATTTATAAATGAAACATTTGTGTTTAGTGAGTCTGCCAAATCAGATGCAGTAGAGATGACCAGGGATGTTCTCTTGATACAGTGCCTTGCGAAAGTATTCGGCCCCCTTGAACTTTGCGACCTTTTTCCACATTTCAGGCTTCAAACATAAAGATATAAAACTGCATTTTTTTGTGAAGAGTCAACAACAAGTGGGACACAATCATGAAGTGGAACGACATTTATTGGATATTTTAAACTTTTTTAACAAATCAAAAACTGAAAAATTGGGCGTGCAAAAATTATTCAGCCCATTTACTTTCAGTGCAGCAAACTCTCTCCAGAAGTTCAGTGAGGATCTCTGAATGATCCAATGTTGACCTAAATGACTAATGATGATAAATACAATCCACCTGTGTGTAATCAAGTCTCCGTATAAATGCACCTGCACTGTGATAGTCTCAGAGGTCCGTTAAAAGCGCAGAGAGCATCATGAAGAACAAGGAACACACCAGGCAGGTCCGAGATACTGTTGTGAAGAAGTTTAAAGCCGGATTTGGATACAAAAAGATTTCCCAAGCTTTAAACATCCCAAGGAGCACTGTGCAAGCGATAATATTGAAATGGAAGGAGTATCAGACCACTGCAAATCTACCAAGACCTGGCCGTCCCTCTAAACTTTCAGCTCATACAAGGAGAAGACTGATCAGAGATGCAGCCAACAGGCCCATGATCACTGGATGAACTGCAGAGATCTACAGCTGAGGTGGGAGACTCTGTCCATAGGACAACAATCAGTCGTATATTGCACAAATCTGGCCTTTATGGAAGAGTGGCAAGAAGAAAGCCATTTCTTAAAGATATCCATAAAAAGTGTTGTTTAAAGTTTGCCACAAGCCACCTGGGAGACACACCAAACATGTGGAAGAAGGTGCTCTGGTCAGATGAAACCAAAATTGAACTTTTTGGCAACAATGCAAAACGTTATGTTTGGCGTAAAAGCAACACAGCTGAACACACCATCCCCACTGTCAAACATGGTGGTGGCAGCATCATGGTTTGGGCCTGCTTTTCTTCAGCAGGGACAGGGAAGATGGTTAAAATTGATGGGGAGATGGATGGAGCCAAATACAGGACCATTCTGGAAGAAAACCTGATGGAGTCTGCAAAAGACCTGAGACTGGGACGGAGATTTGTCTTCCAACAAGACAATGATCCAAAACATAAAGCAAAATCTACAATGGAATGGTTCAAAAATAAACGTATCCAAGTGTTAGAATGGCCAAGTCAAAGTCCAGACCTGAATCCAATCGAGAATCTGTGGAAAGAACTGAAAACTGCTGTTCACAAATGCTCTCCATCCAACCTCACTGAGCTCGAGCTGTTTTGCAAGGAGGAATGGGAAAAAATGTCAGTCTCTCGATGTGCAAAACTGATAGAGACATACCCCAAGCGACTTACAGCTGTAATCGCAGCAAAAGGTGGCGCTACAAAGTATTAACTTAAGGGGGCTGAATAATTTTGCACGCCCAATTTTTCAGTTTTTGATTTGTTAAAAAAGTTTGAAATATCCAATTAATGTCGTTCCACTTCATGATTGTGTCCCACTTGTTGCTGATTCTTCACAAAAAAATACATATATTACATATGTTTTATATCTTTATGTTTGAAGCCTGAAATGTGGCAAAAGGTCGCAAAGTTCAAGGGGGCCGAATACTTTCGCAAGGCACTAAGTGTGTGAATTGGACAATTTTCCTGTCAAATTTTAACAAGTACTTTTGGGTGTCAGGGAAAATGTTTGGAGTAAAAAATACATTATTTTCTTTCGGAATGTAGCGAAGTTAAAGTTCCCAAAAATATAAATAGTAAAGTAATGTACAGATACCCCCCAAAAGACTTTAGAACTTTCAAGTATTTTTACACCACTGCCTTCACACCAATACATTGGCATACTTTATATACTGTTACACACGCACTTATCACAGTATTCCATACATAAGTTAAGGCCATGCAACCGGAGTTGAAACCTGAGCGAGGTGCACATGAACAGTACATAAACAGATGCATGCACCATATATTTATGAGGTGGACACTTGATACAGTCACATGATATTGTTGTGGTATGTCACAAAATCATGTTATGACCACACATATCAAAATAAATTGTATATATCAATATTTTTCTAAGTCTTGCTAAGTGGATGGGTCTCTACAAAAGGTGGAAAAGGTACAGCCATATAGTTTCTTGCATAGTAGCAATATCAGAAATAGATAGTGTCAATATAAATAAAATAATATACAATTTGTACAAGAACAATATCAATAACGATATCAGTGATAGATGAGGCAGTTATATGCATACCATCAGGGGTAAAGTGGCTGAGCAGCAGGATAAAACAAATGGTAGCAGCAACGTATGGCGTGTGTGGCGAGAGTCATTTGAATAGAGGCACTGCAGATAGTGCTGATGACTGGTCCGTCCGAACCACGCATGAACAAGGGAATCTATATTCGAAGAGCCTGTTTCTGTCCTGCCCTTGACTTTGGTGCAGGGCATGTGATGTCCATAGCCTCTGTCGCAAAAGTCCCTCAAAAATATAAGTTTGTCTAGCTGTGTCCAGTCCAGGTGGTGCTTGTACAGGCAGACCATCTATGGGAGGAAGGTGTTGCGCAGCAGCTGAAACCTAGTCCAGACAGTCCGAACGCTCCTTGGTGTCAACAACACCAGTCTCCAGAGCATCGAAGCTGTAAAACTGTGAATAACAAAAAAAATCTGAAGACATTACAAACTTGCACAACATCAATTCACCTCCCAAGAGTAGATAAGAAGAATAACCCCATACAATGCAATGAAAATTATTTTCACCTGAAGTGCTGGTACTGCTTGA
Source organism: Oncorhynchus clarkii lewisi (assembly GCF_045791955.1). Classification (NCBI taxonomy): domain Eukaryota; kingdom Metazoa; phylum Chordata; class Actinopteri; order Salmoniformes; family Salmonidae; genus Oncorhynchus; species Oncorhynchus clarkii. The sequence continues at coordinate 3,283,881 of NC_092174.1, forward strand.
TCTGTGGCAGTAGCCTGAAGTACGGAGTCAGGCATTGTTGCCAGCCATAGCTTTCCACCATCGCAGTGTCACCCTCCAGTCCAACCAGCTGTGGGATGTTGACCCGTCAGCGCTGTCATTCACAACACCAGCAATCTCAGACAAAGTGTTCGTTCACTGGTCTTTCTGAAGCGCTGCTTGATGAGGCCGAAGCACCAGTCGGGGGCAAACTTGGTGTGGCCTGTGATCAGGAAGTGAAGGTCCTGACTGTTTCTGGTTCAGTATGGGCCCCCAGAGACAGAAATAATGTGAGATCAATAAAAGTTGTGCTAATCATGTTGGAGGTCAATTAAATAATCAAAACGTGTTTATGCTTTACATACCAAGTGTTGTCATTGATTCCTTGTAGAGACGCCACAATGCTGCTTTTGTCACATGGGATGGCAGCAGCTTTCCACGAAAGTGTTTGTGTCCTGGGTGGCATCCTGGCAATACTATTGCATTATCCTCTGCGTTGTTGTTGATGAAGTTCACCACTCACTGGAAGTCCTCATGCTTCAGGCGTAACCTGTGCTTGGTCCAGCTCTCTTTTTGATGGGAGGCATTAGACCATTCTCCTTGTGTGACTAGTGGAGGAGAGTCAGGCGTGTTGTACTGATGCTGAAAGACAACTTCCAGATATAAATATTTTAGCATTATTATAAAATAGATGTGAAATGGCATTCTGAGATAACATCAATACACACAGTTCATACACGTAATGTTAGCTTGCTAGCTAGCCAGCCATCTAACGTCAGCTAACGTTAGCTAGCAAACAGCAAGCTTTAACTTGGGGTCTTTGGTTTAGACATGTAACATTAAAGTTAGCTAGCTAAACAATTAATTATAATCCCAAGCCATAGAGTACTAGCAATACAAACAGATTGTCATTGCTAGCTAAAGTTAACCAAATAGGTTCAATGTTTGCTAGTTAGCTAGCAACATTAGGCTATAACTAGCCATGTGAAATGGCATTGAGAAAATATAACGATTACACACAGTTCATACACGTTGATCACCGTTTCTTCTCCATCACTGTCATCAAAAGAGTCTACAATGTCTTCTTCAATTAAAATGTTTTTACTTAAATCAGGGATTTCCTCATCATCTGATTCATTTTTCAAAGTCATGCATGGTCAGCATGGCACGATCGTCCTCCAGAAAGTAGTCCATCACAACTTTTTCCCACTGACCTTCGATAGCACCTGATAAATTCAGGTCAGCTATGTTATTGAGAGCAGTAGCAACACATTTGCAGTTCTCCATGGCAAACGCTATAGCTGCATTCACTCCACAACTCTACCAATCTGTCATAAGTATGGCTAAACCAGTAAATAAAGGTTAAATATATATATTTGTAATAGTTAGCCCCATCTATTCTACAATGTATCTTCCTAAAATCTGATTTTAAACCTAACCACATTGCTAACCTTATGCCTAACCCCCAAAAAGTTTGTTTTTATAAATTTGTGCAATATAGCCAAAGTAGTGACAACTTGCTTGTTGTTGCTTTCCACTTCACTATAATTGTTTTGGTCTCACATGCTGAGAGCTCATCGGCTATTGGCAGTAGTCCTTGTCCAATCGCGTCGTAGCACTGCTCATACTATAAAGACCGATCATTTTCTGACATTTCAGAACGGACACCGACAGGAGTCTAGAGAACGGAACAGTCATTTGTGTCATTGACCTGCTCAAACTATGCGATTCCTGACGTACTGATCCAGGGGATTGGCCCTAGCCCTGACCCTCCGAGCCAACAGGTCCCGGACGTGTTCAATGGGATTGAGATCCGGGCTCTTCGCTGGTCATGGCAGAACACTGACATTCCTGTCTTGCAGGAAATCACGCACAGAACAATAAGTATGGCTGGTGACATTGTCATGCTGGAGGGTCATGTCAGCCTGCAGGAAGGGTACCACATGAGGGAGGAGGATGTTTTCCCTGTAATGCACAGCGTTGAGATTTCCTGCAATGACAAGCTCAGTCCGATGATGCTGTGACACACCGTCCCAGACCATGATGGACCCTCCACTTCCAAATCAATCCCGCTCCAGAGTACAGGCCTCGGTGTAACGCTAAGTCCTTCAACGATAACCGTGAATCCGACCATCACCCCTGGTGAGACAAAACCGCGACTCGTCAGTGAAGAGCACTCAGTCCAGCCTCTCTCAGCCTATTGCGGACAGTCTGAGCACTGATGGAGAGATTGTACGTTTCTGGTGTAACTCGGGCAGTTGTTGCCATCCTGTACCTGTCCCGCAGGTGTGATGTTCAGATGTACCGATCCTGTGCAGGTGTTGTTACACGTGGTCTGCCACTACAAGGACGATCACCTGCCCGTCTTGTCTCCCTGCAGCGCTGTTTTAGGCGTCTCACAGTACGGACATTGCAATTTGTTGCACTGGCCTTGGTTTCTCAAATGATTGCATCGCATGGTTCACCAACTACTTCTCTGATAGAGTTCAGTGTGTCAAATCGGAGGGCCTGTGTCCGGACCTCTGGCAGTCTCTATGGGGGTGACACAGGGTTCAAATCTCGGGCCGACTCTCTTCTCTGTAAACATCAATGATATCGCTCTTGCTGCTGGTGATTCTCTGATTCACTTCTACGCAGACGACACCATTCTGTATACTTCTGGCCCTTCTTTGGACACTGTTTAAACTAACCTGCAGACAAGCTTCAATGCCAAACAACTCTCCTTCAATGGCCTCCAACTGCTCTTAAATGCAAGTAAAACTAAATGCATGCTCTTCAACCGATCACTGCCCGCACCTGCCCGCCCGTCCAGCATTACTACTCTGGACGGCTCTGACTTAGAATATGTGGACAACTACAAATACCTAGGTGTCTGGTTAGACTGTAAACTCTCCTTCCAGACTCACATTAAGCATCTCCAATTCAAAATTAAGTCTAGAATTGGCTTCCTATTTCGCAACAAAGCATCCTTCACTCATGCTGCCAAACATACTCTCGTAAAACTGACCATCCTACTGATCCTCGACTTCGGCGATGTCATTTACAAAATAGCCTCCAACACTCTACTCAACAAATTGGATGCAGTCTATCACAGTGCTATCCGTTTTGTCACCAAAGCCCCCTATACTACCCACCACTACAAACTGTATGCTCTCGTTGGCTGGCCCTCCCTTCATACTCATCGCAAAACCCACTGGCTCTAGGTCATTTACAAGTCTCTGCTAGGGAAAGCCCCGCCTTATCTCAGCTCACTGGTCACCATAGCAGCACCACCAGTAGCACGCGCTCCAGCAGGTATATCTCACTGGTCACCCCCAAAGTCAATTCCTCCTTGGCCTCCTTTCCTTCCAGTTCCCTGCTGCCAATGACTGGAACAAACTGCAAAAATCACTGAAACTGGAGACACATATCTCCCTCACTAGCTTTAAGCACCAGCTGTCAGAGCAGCTCACAGATCACTGCACCTGTACATAGCCCATCTGTAAATAGCCCATCCAACTACCTCATCCACATACTGTATTTATTTATCTTGCTCCTTTGCACCCCAGTAACACCATTCCAGTGTTTAACTGTTATATTGTAATTACTTCGCTACCATGGCCTATTTATTGCCTTACCTCCCTGATCTTACCTCATTTTCACACAGTATATATACTTTTTTTACTCTATTATTGGCTGTATGTTTGTTTATTCCATGTGTAACTCTGTGTTGTTGTATGTGTCAAACTGCTTTGCTTTACCTTGGCTAGGTCGCAGTTGTAAATGAGAACTTGTTCTCAACTAGCCTACCTGGTTAAATAAAGGTGAAAAAAAAATCTGCAGTCCTCATGCCTCCTTGCAGCATGCCTAAGGCAGGTTCACGCAGATGAACAGGGACCATGGGTGTCTTTATTTTGGTGTTTTTCAGAGTCAGTAGAAAGGTCTCTTTAGTGTCCTAAGTTTTCATAACCGTGACCTTAATTGCCTACAGTCTGTAAGCTGTTAGTGTCTTAACGACCATTCCACAGGTGCATGTTCATTAATTGTTTATGGTTCCTTGAACAAGCATGGGAAACAGTGTTTTAACCCTTTACAATGAAAATCTGTGTAGTTATTTGGATTTTTACAAATTATCTTTGAAAGACAGAGTCCTGAAAAAGGGATGTTTATTTTTTTGCTGAGTTTAGCTAGGACTTTAGCTAGCCAAGCTAGCTAGCTAACTTTAGTTACCAGTAGCTAACAATGTTATAACGTTTGCATTGACAAAAGCTTAACGTTTGTAGTTCAATTCAGTGACAATTGGAGTCAATAATAAGATAACCATGGCAATTGTAGCTAGCAGTTGTAACAATGACAGTTGTAGCTTTCGACGAGCTAGCTTGTTTACTAACCAACTGTGAAATTAGTTCTGAGCCTTGTCAGTGTGCGCTCTTGGCTTTGATCCGATCCAGGTAGTCAGGTTCACTTTTCAGGGCTCTTGTAGGACTGATAGTCCTCTATTTTACCTGTAGATAAAAAGCCTTAGTTATGTTTATTATTCATTTAATGTATTTTAATTGTATTAGCTAGATATTTGATTATATCATTTGAAGTGGTGGCAGAATGCATGATATGTCACATTTTTTGTCTCAATAGCTGGGCCAGTTTTGTCACACCTGTTTCGTAAAATTGGAACCATTTCCGTTTGACCGCAAGGTTTTATGGGTATTATGACTCATACTGTGGTACTCTATTCTCAACTCAACAATCATCTATTTGGTAGCCTATGTGAAGCGCCCACTGCCTTCCGACAAGCTATGCGATTTAAAAACAATCCACAGCTTTTTTTGTAATGATCCTCTGATTCTCCAAATCATGCTTTTTGGTTAAGTAGCCTATTTTAAATGTATATATTTCTGTATAGACAGGAGTAGGCAAATTAGGCTATATATTTTTTGCAATTTAATTATATTGACTAGCCTTCTGGACATGACGCCTATGGGACTCTTGTTATTAGGCTATTTATAAAGCATAAAGCAACAAAAACATGCATTGTATTAAAGTCCACACGTCAAACGATTTTGAAGGCTAGCTCTTCTACAATAAATTACCACTAAAAGCAGCAACATAAATAGGTAGGAGCAAATATGAACAGATCTATAGGTCTATAATAAAACCAAAAATACTTTAATATATTATAAAACAAATAAAAAAGCTATTTTATGGAGTCGGCTGGTAAAATGTAAACTATGCATCATCTATCTCATGAGCGGACATGGGTAACACTGTTCCCCGCAATGCTGAACATTCACTCTGGTGCAGTGCTCGTGGCACAAATACATATGTATCTACGTGCCAGCTTTGACAATGGATAGCGAATCTCCAGGTCAGGGGATTATCAGGCTGTTCCTGCAGGTAGCGAGTTAGTTCAGTGTCTGCACAGACTCCGAGGGGTATACTGTAGGGGCAGTGGTATAGGCCCTTCACTTCTGGAGATCCCCTAATTTCACTTTCTTGGCAGGTGGTGGCTGCATTGTTCCGAGTCATCATCTTCCTCAGTCACAGCAGTACCCCCGCCTCTGCCCCCCAGTAACTGTCACCAGAGAGAACATTAGTGAAGTCAGCCACAGGTTTCAGTGCTGCGTGGACTGATGACAAGATGTCTTTGTCCTGCCATTTGAAGAGGTGATTATGTTTCCGATCTGAGACCAGGACTCATTCGATGGCTCCAAAACCCTCTCTACCATTTTCTGTTTGGTTATCTTAAGCAATTCTGTGGAATAAAACAGTTCATACATCAATTCCTCATCCATATATTATGTAACATAGGATTCCTGGAATATCTTCTATATTATTTAATTATAAATCAGTGATTTAACGTATAATAGCTAAAAAAATAAATAAAAGGCTAATTCCGTTGTGAAAATACAATGGGCCTATGGTAATGTATGTTGAATGATTCAAGGAAATTAGCCTTTATTTTCTAGGGCACTGGAATAACATTATACACTGAACACAAATATAAAACTTAACAGGAAACTATTTCAAAAGATTTCACTGAGTTACATTTTCAGCTTCCAATTGTGTACAGATCCTTTGTGCCATGCATTATGCTGAAACATGAGGTGATGGCACAGGATCGTGTCACGGTATCTTTACATTGAAATTGCCAATGCTAAAATATAACTGTGTTCGCTGTCTGTAGCTTATGCCTGCTCATACCAAAATCTGACCGCCAACATGGGGCACTCTGTTCACAACATTGACATCAGCACGTCTGCGTGGATGTACTGCCAAATTCTCTAAAATTACTTGAGGCGGCAACAACTCATCACCAACAGGGATGTAAACAAATTTGTGCTCAACATTTGAGAAATACATTTTTTTGTATATGGAACATTTCTGGGATCTTTTATTTCAGCACCAACACTGTACATTGCTTTTCTATTTTTGCTCTGTATATTAAACACAACCAGTGTGGATTGCAGTTTCTCATTGTCCTTAGACTGCAAGTTCAGGAAGCAAATTATATTTTCAAATTTTGGGGAAATATACCTTTGACTTCTAAAAACGTTGTAGCGACCTTAACAAGGTAGCTAGGTGTTAAGAGTTTGAGACCTCCTGTCGTAACAATTAAGGTGTTGGCTTGACAGTCACTGGACCTGGGTTATAATCACGGTCATGGCTTCCTCCTGAATTTGCAACAATATGTTTGATTAATTTTGCTGGCAAAAACCTGTCCAAAGTGACTGATCCCTCTATTTGTACTTTGCACAAATAAAAACCCATAAACTCAATAACCAAATGGGCATAAAATTGTCATATTTACCAATGGAATCAGTTAAATTTGTCAAATGTGAAACATAACGATTCCTTAATGTTTATTACTCAACCTCAATTGTATTTTATAAACAATTACTTGCTGGAATGACAGCATGAATTAGACAAATTATCCAAGTCAGAATTTCATGATGTGAAATATACAGCCATTTGTCAAAATACAAAACAGTAACTCAGTATTTTGTATAGGACCTCGGATCATGAATAGAATGACATATCCAGTAAATATTAACGGCTCTGAAAATTATGTCATGGTGAAGTCCTTTGCAATATGCAGCAGATATAACGAGTGCTGAATGTTTACAATAGACATCTTTGAACGATGCAAGACATTAGCCGTAAAAGGTTTAGGGACTGTCCAATGATATGAGAGTCAGGTATATGGGGATCTAACGCTGTATTTTCTGTCAAGGGACTAGAACATGACTTGGAGCCTGAAGTGGGTCTGTTTGTTAGAGTTGTTGCCCATGCCTATCTTCAGCATCCACCTTGACTTCATCTTCTGGACAAACTTCATGTCCTTCTGGTTCTGATGGAAAGAGTTTTTACCTAGACAGAAAACAAGCAATGAATGGTGAATGGGTTTGGTCAATTAATTGTATTCAGCTTTTCGCATGTTACTGCTGTGGTCACATGCTCCATACCGTTCTTGGTCAAACACCTTCAAAATAGTCACGTGGGAGATTTTTTTTTTAAATAAAAAAGGAAGATATTTTTAAATTGTGGAAAATTGAAGTCTCAAAAACGCATTGGTTTCCATAAGGGTAGAACAAAAAGGTATACACTGAAGGTTTGAATGATAGTTTAAATAAAGACTATTGGTTCATCTCTAAATCAAATTGTGAACTCAGGATTATCTGTAAATTAAACTCAATTAATGTATAGACTGGCTTATTAATTTCTCTATGCACGCGTTAAGTTATGTATAGGTTCACTCAATTATAGAGTTCAGTAGTGAATGTGTAGGTGCAACCCTGCATGGATCATGGTTGATGTGTAGTGTTGACCCTTACCCATGTCTCCACCCCAGCCCAGGGCCTTGTACTGCCTGAGTACCCGACCCACTGCGTTCCTGTTGTGGGCCAACGCCACAGTCCTGGGTGCGCCGAAACGCTGCTTGTAGTATCGCATCAGAGAGCGGTGGCCAATCTTAGCACCTGAGGAAAAACAGCGAGAGATAAGAAAATATGTATTAGTTGGAAGCTATGATTAGTTTAATACGGCACGTTACTGCGGTGGCCTGCACATACACCGGCCCTGTGCGCATAAGATTGCAAACCTCTGGTCTGAAGGGAGTTGAAGACAGCCCATCTAATTCTAAAGAGATGTTAAGAGGGGTTCAAGACAAATGGAAGTTCATAATTTGCGTACATTTGGTCAGATAGCAGAAATCAAAATTTACAAGACATTCATCATAGTGTTTCCTGAGTTTGAATACTTCATGATAATCTGTAGGCCATACTATTTAGCAAGAGCTTTTATCTAGATTTTTCGTAGCTGTCCATTTACCACAAACCGATGCTGGCACTAAGACTGCACTCATTGGCAAACAAGAAAATGCTCATCAAGGTGGCACTCCTAGTTGCCGGGCTGCATACTACCAGGCTGCGTACTAGCGCATGCTCTGACCAGCTGGGAAGTGTCTTCAGAGACATTTCAAACTACTCCCTGACCCAGTCTGCAATGTCAACATATTTCAAGCAGACCACCATAGGTTATCTGCACATCTGCAGTCCTCATGCCGCCTTGCAGCATGCCTAAGGCACGTTCACGCAGATGAGCAGGGACCCTGGGCATCTTTCTTTTGGTGTTTTTCAGAGTCAGTAGAAAGGCCTCTTTAGTGTCCAAAGTTTTCATAACAGTGACCTTAATTGCCTACCGTCTGTAAGCTGTTAGTGTCTTAACGGCCGTTCCACATATGTGCATGTTCATTAATTGTTCATGGTTCATTGAACAAGCATGGGAAACAGTGTTTAAACTCTTTACAATGAAGATCTGAAGTTATTTGGATTTTTACGAATTATCTTTGAAAGACAAGGTCCTGAGTTTAGAAAGATAGTAGCCAGTTACATTAACTTGGAGCAAAACATTAGGCAATCTTGGAAAAGTACCGTAGAAAAGTAACTACACATAAGTCAGCGCTGTCTGCTGATAGAATGCCCGTTCGTGAATTCTTATCCCAGCTTAGATGTGCAACTGAAGCACAAAATTAGCCTGATGTAGAGGAGAAATTACAATAAATTTTTTAAATCTGCATTTACAAAACGCAGCAAGATAATTGTTATGCGTTCTTTCCCCTGCGTCAACTCTGTGTTAACGCGACTGCTAAGTTTAACTTGCCGTCTATGTTAAGTGGCTGAATTAATAAATTGACAGGGCATCATAGTGTTACCTTTCTGCTGTGTTTGAGAAGTCAAAGACCTTTGGATTAGTTCTGTATAGCTGCAATCTTGATTTGTGTTTTTTATCTCCTCTGTTCTCAGCCCATCTGCTCTTCCCCCATCTTTACCGAGAAGGACAGTTGCCCTAGCGACTCCAGACTCAACGTATGCTACTCCAGAGCCAGTACCATTTTTCCTTCAGACAAGCATGCATGAAAACTGTTCATTTGCATGTCTCTCGTAAAGATTCGCTGGTAAATTTCCAAACTCAAATGGCATTCAGTATCTCCTACACACACTGCATTAGGAAAACATTCAGACCCCTTGACTTTATCCACATTGTCAAGCTAGACACAATAACCCATAACGAAGCAAAAACAGGTTTAGACATTTTTAAACATACATTTTAAAAAAACGGAAATATCACATTTACATAAAGTATTCAGCCCCTTTACTCAGTACTTTGTTGAAGCACCTTTGGCAGCGATTACAGCCTTGAGTATTCTTGAGTGTGACGCTACACTTGTACACTTATAATTGGAGAGTTCCTCCCATTCTTCTCTGCAGATCCTCTCAAACTCTGTTGGGTTGGATTAAGCTATTTTCAGGTCTCCAGAGATGTTCGTTTGGGTTCAAGTCCGGGCTCTGGCTGGGCCACTCAAGGACATTCAGAGACTTGTCCTGAAGCCACTCCTGCGTTGTCTTGGCTGTGTGCTTAGGGTCGTTGTCCTGTTGAAAGGTGAACCTTCGTCCCAGTCTGAGGTCCTGAGCGCTCTGCAGCAGGTTATCAAAGATCTCTGTCCTTTGCTCCTTTAATCTTTCCCACAATCCTGACTAGTTTCCCAGTGAATGACGATGAAAAAAATACATTGCCACAGCATGCTGCCGCCACCACCATGCTTCACCGTAGGGATGTGCCAGGTTTCATTCAGACGTGACGCTTGGCATTCAGGGCAAAGAGTTCAATCTTGGTTTCATTAGACCAGAGAATCTTTTTTTATTTTTTTTATTGTTAGAGACTTTAGGTGTCTTGGCAAACTCCAAGCAAGCTGTCATGTGCCTTTTACTGAGGAGTGGCTTCTGTCTGGCCACGTCACCATAAAGGCTTGATTGGTGGATTGCTGCAACCCAATTGAGATGGTTTGGGATGAGTTGGACCGCAGAGTGTTGGAAAAGTACTGTTGGAAAAGTATTCCAGGTGAAGCTGGTTGAAAGAATGCCAAGAGCAAGCGGTCATAAAGGGTGGCTACTTTGAAAGATCTAAAATGTATTTATTAGTTTAACACTTATTTGGTTAGCACATGATTCAATGTGTTACTTCATAGTTTTGATGTCTTCACTATTTTTCTACAACGTATAAAATAGTAAAAATAAAGAAAACCCCTTAAATGAATAGGTGTCCAAACTTTGCCTGGACTGTGTGTGTATAAAATATTATATACACACAGTGCATTCGGAAAGTATACAGACCCCTTAACAAAATGTGGAAAAAGTTACATTACAGCTGTATTCTAAAATGTATTAAATAAAAATCTCAAACTACACCATAATGGCAAAAATACATTTACCTTATTTACATAAGCATTCAGACCTGTTGCTATAAGACTCAATTGAACTCCATTGACCACCCTTGAGATGTTTCTACAACTTGATTGGAGTCCTCCTGTGGTATATTCAATTGATTGGACATGATTTGGAAAGGCACACACCTGTCTATATAAGGTCTTCTGGAGAGTCCTCCCTATCCAGCCTGACCAAGCTTGAGAAGAAACGGGGGGGGGGGGGGGGGGGGACTCCAAAAATACAGGTGTGCTTGTAGCACCATACCCAAGAAGACTCAAGGTTGTAATTGCTGCCAAAGGTGCTCCAACAAAGTACTGAGTAAAGGGTCTAAATAGTTGTGATATTTTATTAAAAAAACTTTGTTTTGTCATGGGGTAGTGTGTGTAGATTGAAGGAAAAATAGGATTTAATCCATTTTAGAATAAGGCTTTAATGTGACAAAATGTGGAGAAAGGTCAAGGGGTCTGAATACTTTCCTAATGCACTGTATATAGCCAAGCTATCATTGCCTATTTATTCCCCGTGTTCATTTTTTTTATTCTGCATTGATGGGAAGGGCCCGTGAGTAAGCATGTCACTGTTAGTCCACACCTGATGTTTACGAAGCATGTGAAAATAATTTGATTTCACCTGAGGGAAGGGTGAGCTCCAGCGTATCATCATCGTAGTCTATGTTCTTCCCGTCCGGCAACTCTTCATCCTCCATCTCAACATCATCTCCCTCTTTCTGGTCAGGATAACTTGTCCTGCAAACAACATTTCACAAAATGGCCACTTGAGAAATTGCTAATATATAATTACAATCAAAGATAAAGTGAGGGGCAGAAGACCCCCTTTCCTACTACGGTGCATACTTGAATTCTGTGCTGGCTCTGATTTTTCCTTCTTCATATTGTCCTTTCCAGCCTAGTCCCAGCAACTACAGTGCTGGAACCAGGCAAGCACAGTACAGCTTGGTTCAGCTCAGTAGTGTGAAAAAGGTTAGACTATAGGAGCCCTGGTATTTGACACCTACCTGAAGTCGTAGAAGTCGGCAAACTCCAGCGATGCATCTCCGTCGGTGAAGAGCTTGCAGTGGCTTTTGTCAGTCATGTGGCCCTGTACTGCCTCAGTGGAGTAAAAGGAGCGGCCTTTCTCGTTACACCACAGACACACCTTACCAGCGCCCACTTTCTCTCCTGCAACACAAAGAACAAGAGTATGTTTAAGATTTATGAGTGAGATTTCAATAGCAGAGAAATGACGCAAGAGACTCCTCCGATTCAGGTTTAGATTGACCTAAATGTAAATGAAAAACATTTGGCAGACATTCTTATTCAGAGCAACTAACACTCAGTGCATTCAACTAGGGTGATAAATCAACCCCTCCTGAAGCTTAACAATAAGGTAAGGTATGGCATAAACACCCGCCATACCTTACCTCATTGTTTACCTTCAGACGTATAAGTTACCAGACCGTCTCAGGGAAGGCCAACTCTGGGAAGGCCAACTCTCCCTGCAATCACCAGTTAGGTAAATCTGCTTTTAGTTTTTTTGGACGTCATATGAAATGATCTCAAACGCCTTAAAGTTTGTGTAGTTGATGCCTCTAGGGCAATTCAGGGAGATGTTAGAGGGCCTTTTTACTGAAGAAAGCATTTGTTTCATACAATCGTGTTTGCTTTTCATGCATTGTGTAATTGATGTGTATATAGACATTTTTATTTTATTTAACTAGGCAAGTCAGTTAAGAATAAAATTTGATTTACAATGACAGCGTTCCCCGGCCAAACCCGGACGATGCTGGGCCAATTGTGCGCCGCACTATGGGACTCCCAATCACAGCCGGACATGATACAGCATGTATAGTGTAATTGCTGTTTATTGATGTGTTCATGCAGGACTGATTTGCAAAAGAGTCAATTGGTCTCAGCATGACTCCCTGGCTAAAATAATAAATGAAAAAAAAAGTCAAGACAGACAACAGGAGTTCATTTTTTTGTTGGTAGGGGGTTCAACCAAGGTGCTCTTTAAAGAATACACGGTCAGAAAAACATTCAGTTTCACGTCTAAAAACCGGAAGAGGAAAAACTCTAGACCCCAGCTACAGGTTATTTTCCCTAGGCAAGACACGATTATAGAAAATGACATGCTTTCCAAACAAGGTGCATGAACCATCGAGCAAGCTAACGGTGTAAAGATATTCAGCCACTCTTGGTAGAACAATGGAGGACCTGATGACACTTATGGACTTCCACTCACCCAGGTAGCAAATTAGTCCCTTGAGGTTGATTAGAAATTCCAGGTCGGGCAGGAAGAAGCTGTGCACTTTTGTCATGTGAGCCAGGTTTTTGAGGAGTGAGTGAGAGTGGTGGGGGCAGAACAAACAGTCCGTGGGGGGGATGGCCCCTGGTAGAACGGCGTGGTGGGGGGAAGCCGAAGCAGAACCATCCCCTTCCTCGTGCTCCATGGTTTCGTCAGCATCTTCCTCGAAGTCATCATCATCCATGTCATTGTCGCCATCCACATCCTCCCACTCTTCTGAAATAAAGAAACTGACTGAGTGACAATGGAGACAGACAGAAGACCCAAGACAACCACAGCAACACTGACAAATAGGGATGGCGTTTTGATATTACAATCATCTTCACAAAAGTCGACACATTCTTGGCCAAATCTTCATGCAATCCAGACAGATCCTACACAAGTTAATTCAGGCCTACTTGAGTCAGACATCATACCTTCCTCTGCTGTGGCCAATTCCTCTACCTCCATCTTCTTCGCTTGCCCCTCAAACCATTGCAGCCTGGGCGGTTTCTCCGGCTTGGACTTATCCGCTGCTGGCCTCTCCACTCCTGAAGCCTGGGCCTTTTCCGGATTGGGCCGTTGCGGCGGCTTTAGGGCCTGCTGTAGCGCTTCGTTCTTGGCATTGTGGTCCACCTTGCCGTCGTCCCCAAGGCCCTTCTCCAGGTTTTTCTCATTCATCATCTCCACTTTCTTCTGGGCTGCCAGCAAGGCCTGCTTCTCTGCCTGCTGGTGCTTGTGGGACTGCAGGTGGTTCTGGTAGGCATTGGAGCTGGAAAACTTCTTGTTGCACGTGGTGCAGCCCTCGCTGACAGTGGCGCCAGTCACCTGTTGTTCGGTGGCGGCCCGTTGCGCCAGCACACGCTCCTGGAAGTTCTCTGCAGTCACAGGGGGCATGTCGGCAACTTTGCGTTTCAGGTTGTAACGGTGCCAGTCGGTTTTGTAGTGGGCACGCTGGACCTCACCATCTGCGAAGGCCACACGACAGCTGATGCAGGTATACGAGGACATGGTTGTGGCTAGAAAGATAAGAAGATTAGCCGACAGTGGCTCCCCTATAGTTACTATTCTTCAAGAATCAATGGCTTTATATAATTTATTGAAACGACCATTGACCAATAGTAACCATTGCAGATATATATTCATCTTTTGGACTATACGAGACTAATGTTACCTCTATATTTCCACTTACCATGAACTTTTGTGGGGGCAGGTTCGTCGTCGTAGTTAATGGGAATATTCATTCTAAAGTCAACCTGAGAACCAAAAAGTATGTGGTTAGTCCCAAATGTAACCACTTTCACATTAAGGGTTTAACGTTAGCTACACACCTAGCTACATGCAGTAGTAGCTTACTAGCTAGCTATGCTTCATGAATACAAACAGCTATCACTGCATGAACATTTTTAATTTTTATTGGTAGGATGAACAGGACTTTGTCAACCAGATACATCTCTCATGAAAAACAAATCGCTGTAACGTTTAATTACACCTTTCTAGCTGACTAGCTAGCTAACGTTACTGGTAGAGACGGGCCCGTACGAATTGCACTGTTATTCCACACCTGTTTACGAAGCATGTGACAATTAAAATGTGATTTACTACAGGTGACAATATCATTTTTATAACGTCATGGAACATATTTTGACTAGGCAAGCGCAGCCAGCAAGGCACTGGCTTGATAGCATTAGCGAAATCATATTTATACGTGAGCAATGACGCGCTAATGCTAGGCTAACAGGTAGCTAGCTATTTGGCCACTAATAAGCTTGATGTCTGAAACTTCAGTTAACTTCTGGCTAGAAAGGATATCACAAACAATTTACACACTTGACAAATAAAATCACACTTCACGTACCAATTCAAAGCCCTCCTTGAAGAAAATTTGGAAGCGAACTACGTGTTTATGCAAACGACTGCAAACTTGTCTTCCTCCACACGTGGGTTTCAGCGACACTACAAAAGTATTTCCAGGTCATGGAATTTCGGACATTTTCAAAATAAAAGTAATCCACGTAACAGTAGAAACGTTTCAAAACCCTGTATTTATTCATGATAAATTAAACATAATGTCTAAACATTAACACTGATTCATATTTAAGTGACATTAGCATTACATTTGGGTTTTACAACATGTTCCCAGGTCAAATAAATGCCCACAATGCAAATCACTATATATTAAATATTTGTATATTATTAACCTTTATTTAATTAGGCAAGTCAGTTAAGAACAAATTATTATTTACAATGACGGCCTACCCCAGCCAAACCCTTACCCAGATGACACTAGGCCAATTATGTGGACTTCCAATCACAGACGGTTGTGATACAGCCTGGAATTGGCGTGCAGTGCCTTAGACTGCTGCGCCACTTGGGAGCCCCTGAATATAATGTATATTGGCTTATAGAGCAAAAATTATTGTAAGTGCACAGAAAAAGTATTGTAGGGAATACTCAGTAGGGTCTGTAGGATCCATATATGGTGTCATTTCATGTGTAACTGAATTAAACGGAGTGTTGCTGGTCTTTTACTGCGCGCCTCCCATAGTCTGTTCTGGACTTGGGTACTGTGAAGAGACCGGCATGTCTTGTGGGGTGCATGGGTATCCGAGCTGTGTACCAGTAGTTTAGACAGGCAGTGCATTCAACATGTCAATACCTCTCAAAAATACATGTAGTGATGAAGTCAATCTCTCCTCCACTTTGAGCCAGGAGAGGTGGAAATGCATATTATTAATGTTTGCTCTCTGTGTACATCTAAGGCGTGCTGCCCTGTTCTAAGCCAGTTGCAAGTCCCTCTTTGTGGAATCTGAGCACACGACTGAACAGTAGTCCAGGTGTGATAAAACTAGAGCCTGTAGGACCTGCCTTGTTGATAGTGTTGCTATGAAGGCAGAGCATCGCTTTATTATGGACAAACTTCTCCCCATCTTAACTACTGTTGTATCAATATGTTTTGACCATGACAGTACAATCCAGGGTTACTCCAAGCAGTTTAATCACCACAACTTGCCAGCTTTCCACATTATTCATTACAATATTTAAGGTTTAGTGAATGATTTGTCCCAAACACAATGCTATTTTTTCAGACAAATATATTCCTAGCCACCCTTTCTGAAACTAACTACATGTCTTTGTTAAGTGTTTCAGTCATTTTGGTCTCTGTTGTAACAGACATGTATAGTATTGAGTCATCCGCATACATAGACATGGGCTTTACTCAAAGCCAGTGGTATGTCATTAGTAATGATTGAAAAAAATGAAAGGCCATAAACAGCTGCCCTAGGGAATTCCTGATTCTACCTGAATTATATTGGAGAGGCTTCCATTAAAGAACACCCTCTGTTTTCTGTTAGACATGCAACTCTTTATCCACAATATAGCAGGGGTATCAAACCATTACACATATGTTTTTCCAGCAGCAGACTATGAGCGATAATGTCAAAAGCTGCCCTGAAGTCTAACAAAACAGCCCCCACAATCTTTTTATCATCATTTTCTCTCAGCCATTTGTGTACGTGCTGTGCTTGTTGAATTAACCCTTCCCTATAAGCGTGCTGCAAGTCTGTTGTCAATTGGTGTGCCTGAACCCTCCAAAATGTGCCTCATCAGAAGAAGAAAAAAATTCAGTGTATCCTCGCTTATTTTGATGTAAAACCTCTCCACTTACATTCTGCTCATCAGATTCAGTTTTCATAGAGCTTACGATTTCAAAGTCATGTATGGAATGGGGTTTTATTTCACACTAGGGTAAGCAAAAAAATGTGTTAAGGTGTTTTGTTTCTCCAGCTGAAATTCAACATAAAAAGTAAATTCATTTATTGTTTTGGGATTAATATAACATGCAGGAATAAATGTAGGCATTACAATATAGACAGAGTAATAACCAGCAAGCTGTTCGGCACAGCTCCCCTGAAAAACTGAATATATTTGGTTAGTAGAATCCCAACTGAGTATTTTCAACCCCAGTTTATTTGAGACAGGTAGTAAGTAACGTTTTCTATTTATGAGTGTGGTCTTGCAATGACTAATATATGAAATTACATTAATATGCGTTTGGGCCAAACATTTGCCATTTGTTTGGAGATTTTGTTGTGCTGTGGAATTAGTGAATTTTGTCTCTTGTATAATAAATTCAATACATTTGTTTATACTGCTAACTTAGTTATGTTTCAACATTCCCAATATCAGTTTTTTAAAGTCTTGGTTCCAATAGTTTATATTTTTTTCTAGGAGATTTTCAGTTGGATGTGCTATCTACAAGGTTTTCTATATCTTACTTATCATGTGAATATCCTTTTCTGACTCCAAATAGGATTCCCTCAAGATTTCGTGATATTAAACTTTTAAGTTGCATGTATTTGAAAATATCTACATTGGGCAGTCCAAAATTGCTTTTTAATTCTGTAATGGAAATAAATCCATTTCCTATTACATTGTCATTTACGGTTTCTATGTTTTTAGTTTTCCATGTAGACCAATTTATTGGTTCTTGTAGATTATATAATATTTTTCTTCCATATTGTTATAGTGTTCTTAACTATGAAGTTGTCAATGTTCTTATCTTTATCCTTTGAAAATAGACAGATGAAAATATTCTGGGGATGCGCATGCACATCTTCAAAATGTACCATTGTTCCTCTTTAGTGCATTTAACTAGATGTCGCAAGTAAAAGCAAGTTGATACAATTCCAAGTCTGTAAGATTAAAACCACCCTCAGACTTAGGAAGATGTAAAACGTTCCTTTTTATTCTATGAATTTTGCTAGACCATATAAAGTCTGTTATGACTGAGTACACTTTTTTAAAGATTGTCTTTGCTATTACCGAGAGTAAATATAAAAACTTTGGGAACCATGCCATTCTGAAGTTTATTCTACCTATAAAATGCATGCTTTCATATTGTTGAGTAATAGGATAGTTATCTGCCTAAAGTTGTTTATTGTCACTTATTAAGCATCCTAAGTATTTTATATTTTTTGTGGTCGACTTAAAAGATTGCTGTAGACCATGAGTTAATATTTATATTTTTCCTATTGGCATTATTTAGTTTTTTTCCACGTTCATTTCCACGAGTATTCTTCAAATATTTTTAGCAAGAGGGACATTGAGTTTTCTTTATTGGTCAGGTATATCAGGAGATCATCTGCAAGTAAGTTTAGTTTATATTCATGTTTACCTATACTGATACCTGTTACATTTGGGTCCTGTCTAATTCTTTCTGCAAGCGATTCAATTGCCACTGCAAAAAGGAGGGGGGAAGGGGGGACATCCCTGTCTTGTACCCCTTTCTAAAGTAATCAGATAATGTATTATTTGTGTATATTTTTGCTTTAAATAATATATTATTTCAATGTATTATTTCAGATGGAAAGTTTAAAGCTTCCAACGTTTTGAATAGAAAAGGCCATTCAAGACGGTTGAAAGCCTTTTCGGCATCAACAACCATTATTGATGGAATTTTATATTGTTTTTCTGCGTATTAAACTGAAACATGTTCTTGAATATGTAAGTGTCTTATTTTTTTTACAAACCTTGTTGATTGGTATGAATCAAGTCTGGTAAAACTTTTGCCATTCTATTGCTTATGAACTTTGCTATAATTTTATTGTCACAATTTATTAAACGAATGGGTCTGTAATCAGCAGGGGACTCTCCAGATTTTCCTGGTTTTAATATAACTGAAATAACTGCTTTATACATGGAACTAGGAAGCACTGAATGTAGTGATGTGTGTTGTCATTAGTGTAAATAGGGGTGCCACTTTGTCCCAAAATGAATTCTATGGGAAAGCTGTCCATTCCTGTTGCTTTTCTCAATGCAAAGGTTTTAACAGTCTCTAATCTGTATTTTTGGGTGATCCCTGTTTTTAGGTATTTTGTTAAGTCTGCTGATTATTGCTTCAGGGTTGTTGAGTCTCAGAAGGCTGTATCAAATCAAATCAAATCAAATGTATTTGTCACATACACATGGTTAGCAGATGTTAATGCGAGTGTAGCGAAATGCTTGTGCTTCTAGTTCCGACAATGCAGCAGTAGGATCAGTCCAACTGTTATTTAACTCTGATTGATATAGATTTTTGTAGAAACTTTTACAATTGTAAGTAATCACATTGTTGTTTCTAATGAACGCATTTGTATCTTTATCTTTTAAAATTATAAGTGTTTTGACATGCATTCGTTTTGTGAGTTCTGTGAGATGTTTACCAGGTTTATTTGCCATTAAGTAGTATGCTTTATTTGAGTTTAACCTAGTTGTTGTCTCTCTTCAAAAGTAAAATATCATATTCCTACTTAAGTTCTGACATTTTATTATTTTCTGTAGCTTGTAAAGATTGTCATGGACTTTTTCTAAGATCTTGATTTATTTTTCTTTAATTTTAATTTGTAACTGAGATTTAACTTTTGCCGAGCATGAGATTATCATTCCCCTGATGTACGCCTTAAAAGCATTCCAAATGATACAGTGGGACAAAAAAGTATTTAGTGAGCCACCAATTGTGCAAGTTCTCCCACTTAAAAAGATGAGAGAGGCCTGTAATTTTCATCATAGGAACACTTCAACTATGACAGACAAAATTAGAAAAAAAAATCCAGAAAATCACATTGCAGGATTTTTAATGAATTTATTTGCAAATGATGGTGAAAATAAGTATTTGGTCACCTACAAACAAGCAAGATTTCTGGCTCTCACAGACCTGTAACTTCTTCTTTAAGAGGCTCCTCTGTCCTCCACTCGTTACCTGTATTAATGGCACCTGTTTGAACTTGTTATCAGTATAAAAGACACCTGTCCACAACCTCAAACAGTCACACTCCAAACTCCACTATGGCCAAGACCAAAGAGCTGTCAAAGGACACCAGAAACAAAATTGTAGACCTGCACCAGGTTGGGAAGACTGAATCTGCAATAGGTAAGCAGCTTGGTTTGAAGAAATCAACTGTGGGAGCAATTATTAGGAAATGGAAGACATACAAGACCACTGATAATATCGCTCGATCTGGGGCTCCACGCAAGATCTCACCCCATGGGGTCAAAATGATCACAAGAACGGTGAGCAAAAATCCCAGAACCACACGGGGGGACCTAGTCAATGACCTGCAGAGAGCTGGGACCAAAGTAACAAAGCCTACCATCAGTAACACACTACGCCGCCAGGGACTCAAATACTGCAGTGCCAGACGTGTCCCCCTGCTTAAGCCAGTACATGTCCAGGCCCGTCTGAAGTTTGCTAGAGAGCATTTGGATGATCCAGAAGAAGATTGGGAGAATGTCATATGGTCAGATGAAACCAAAATATAACTTTTTGGTAAAAACTCAACTCGTTGTGTTTGGAGGACAAAGAATGCTGAGTTGCATCCAAAGAACACCATACCTACTGTGAAGCATGGGGGTGGAAACATCATGCTTTGGGGCTGTTTTTCTGCAAAGGGACCAGGACGACTGATCCTTGTAAAGGAAGATGAGATTTTGAGTGAAAACCTCCTTCCATCAGCAAGGGCATTGAAGATGAAATGTTGCTGGGTCTTTCAGCATGACAATGATCCCAAATACACCGCCCGGGCAACAAAGGAGTGGCTTTGTAAGAAGCATTTCAAGGTCCTGGAGTGGCCTAGCCAGTCTCCAGATCTCAACCACATAGAAAATCTTTGGAGGGAGTTGAAAGTCCATGTTGCCCAGCAACAGCCCCAAAACATCACTGCTCTAGAGGAGATCTGCATGGATGAATGGGCCAAAATACCAGCAACAGTGTGTGAAAACCTTGTGAAGACTTACAGAAAACGTTTGACCTCTGTCATTGCCAACAAAGGGTATATAACAAAGTATTGAGATAAACTTTTGTTATTGACCAAATACTTATTTTCCACCATAATTTGCAAATCTGTTTTTAGGTCAGTTAGGATCGCCACTTTATTATAGGAATGTGAAATGTCAGAATATTACTAGAGAGAATGATTTATTTCAGATACATACACTCAATTAGTATTTGGTAGCATTGCCTTAAAATTGTTAAACTTGGGTCAGTTCTGTCCACAAATTTTCTATAGGTTTGAGGTCAGGGCACTCCAATACCTTGACTTTGCTGTCCTTTAGGCATTTTGCCACAACTTTGGAAGTATGCTTGGAGTCATTGTCCATTTGGAAGACCCATTTGCGACCAAGCTTTAACTTCCTGACTGATGTCTTGAGATGTTGCTTCAATATAGCCACATCATTTTCCTCCTCATGATGCCATCTATTTTGTGAAGTGCACCAGTCCCTCCTGCCGCAAAGCACCCCCACAACATGATGCTGCCACCCCCGTGCTTCACGGTTGGAATGGTGTTCTTCGGCTTGCCACCTCCTTGCCTCCCCCTTTGTCCTCCAAACATAACGATGGTCATTATGGTCAAACAGTTCTATTTTTCTTTCATCAGACCAGAGGACATTTCTCCAAAAAGTACGGTCTTTGTCCCCATGTACAGTTGCAAACCGTAGACTGGCTATTTTATGGCGGTTTTGGAGCAGTTGTCACACCCTCATCTGTTTCACCTGTCCTTGTTATTGTCTCCACCCCCTCCAGCTGTCACTTGTTTTCCCCAGTGTATTTATCCCTGTTTTTCCTGTCTCTCTGTGCCAGTTCATCTTGTATGTTTCCACGTCAAACAGCGGTTTTCCCGCTCTCCTGCTTTTTGCATTCTCCTTTTTCTAGTCCTTCCGGTTTTGACCCTTGCCTTGAAATACATCCACAGGTACACCTCCAATTGACTCAAATGATGTCAATTAGCCTATCAGAAGCTTCTAAAGCCGTGACATAATTTTCCAAGCTGTTTAAAGGCACAGTCAACTTAGTGTATGTTAACTTCTGACCCACTATAATTGTGATACAGTGAATTATTAGTGAAATAATCTGTCTTTAAACAATTGTTGGAAAAATGACTTGTGTCATGCACAAAGTAGATGTCCTAACCGACTTGCCAAAACTATAGTTTGTTAATTAACAAGACATGTGTGGAGTGGTTGAAAAACAAGTTTTAATGACTCCAACCTAAGTGTATGTAAACTTTCGACTTAAACTGTATAGTTAACACATTTCGGGTCTTGAAGATGCGCTCTGTTCATTCTCCATGTTCTGCGTTAAGTCAATTTTCTGTTGGTGTAATTAATAATAATCCAATATCATATGTCATGGAGTTTTTTAACCTAGTGAATTTTTTTTAAATGAAAAGGTAGTCAGTTCTCGAATAGGTTTTTTTACTTTGAGAAAAAAATGAGTAGTCTTTTGTAGTTGGGAATAGTAATCTCCAGGTGTCCTGTAAATTATTTGTAGGGATTACATTTTTCAGCCTGTTTGGAGGCTCCTTAACGTTGTCATTTTTTTTGCTACGTCTGTCAATCTTATCGAATGTTTGAATTAGGTTGCCTACTAAAACAATAGTTCCTGTCTGAATTTGATCTACTATAGCTTGAATTCTATCTAAAACACCAGATTTTCCCCTGGTGGGATATACAATGAAAGCAATGTGTATTTGTCATCATGTAGGGTTCAAATCAACATTAGCAAATGGCCTTCTTGGTGTGCTGGGATATAAGGGAAAAGGGTGTATTCTTATTTATCAGGATGCCTACACCTCTACTATTACTACAGTAGGTGGAAGCATAGGCCTCTCCAACCTAGAAGCTCCTCTTTAAATATTACTTTTCTACTTTTTTTTATGTCTTGCAGGAAAACCACATTTCCTGTCAATCTCTTGAAGTGTTCATGAACCATATGCTTTTTTCCCCCATCCTGGAGCCTGTGCACATTCCATGTAATACGTTAGGTTTTAAGCTCCAACTCTTTTCCTAGTGCACCAAAAGTCTGTGGATAATGTAATTGGAGAAAGACTGCCACTTAAGTACTGTGGTCAGTTTGTATTACCTTATAAATTAAATTAAAGTATAATGGCTGGTGGGGGTTTACTTGGGGAAAGTGGGTCAACCGAGAGACTGAAGTGAGATGAGTGGAGGCCCCACACATAACTGCGGGGAGTAGTTTGGGGGTGGGGGTGCTGTCAAATATTTAGACAAATATTTTTGCCCACGCTCGTGCTGCAGCTGGATATATTAATTGGTTTGCTAATAAATCCCCAGTGCACTACTTTTGTGATTTATTTTGTTTATTAACATGTATTTTGGGATTCTGATTTTTCAGGGTGTGCTACAGCACCCTCTGCACCCATACTTCCCATGGCTATGACCCCACACATACTTTAAAGAAGTGTCTGATGCCCTCCCAGTCACCCCGTCCCAATCCCTCAGATAGAGCCACTCTCACCAATAACCATCATTCAATCTTAGTTATAATGACAAATGAATAATAATGACTCGACATCCTCTCCTAATCTGTCCAGAACTCTTATTCATTTTACAGGTTTGTCCAAGCCAAACGCATTCCTCTCCACCTCCTCCTCACAGTTTTCTCTCCCCTTTACCCCACCTAAGCCTAGCTTTTCCCAACCTCTCATCCTTACCTACCCAAGCCAAGCTTGTCCCAACGTCCCATCTTTTCCCACCCTTCCTAACTCTCGACCCCTCCATCGACTTACTCATCCATTCTCATTCATTCTCGCCCAACATATACCCTATGCATCCACACACCCATTCTCTCCCATCCTCACACACATATTCATATTCACCATTCCTCACTCTTCCCTGACACTCCCATTCATACACAAAAACACACACACATACCTACATGCCCACAAACACACACATCCATAGAACAGTTATTGACATACATGCTATATTTCCCCCTTTGAATTGTTTTTTTAGTGTCCATGTACTGTTACTTCATAGAGATGAACAGTTACTTGGGGAAAGTAGAGTATAGATTGTATTTGGGGAAGGGGGAAAGGATATTGTCTCAATTTAAGATAAGCTGGTCTTAGGCATCCCTCTGCTGAATACAGCCTACTGCGCTCATCGTTTTTCTCAAAGTATCCTTCGACTGTAAAGGTTTGTGGAGCTTGATTACGGCTTCATCAGTGCTTGTGAATTCTATGCATTCCATTCCCTTCCATACCCACAGCACTGTCTGGAAGCGGAGCTGAGACTTGATCCCCTTTTCCTCCAGTGATTGTCTGATTGGAATGCATTCCTTGTGTCTCTCTTAGCCTAGCAGACAGGTCCTGTACGACTCGAATGGATCGGCTCTGTATTTTGACCTCCTTTCCCCCCTGTGCCCTCAATGAGTTTTTGTCGGCTGATAATTCCACAGTTTGAAGATTACCATGTGCGGGTACAGTATTTAGCGTTCTTCTGTTTCAAGCCGATCCTATGGCATCGTTCCAGATGTTCATGTCAAGTTCCTCTGATATTAGTTTGGTCATGTAGCTGGAAAGGTCTCCTGTTCCCTCATCTTCCAGTAAGGACAATATGCTCATGTTTTGTCTCATTCTGTTTTCTTACTGGTCCAATTCATCTTCTAAAGTTTGCAGCTTTGTTTCCAAAAGGCACATTTTGTTGTCTTATTTGTTCACACCTGATTTGTGCGGTTCTGACACAGTAGCCTCAACTATATTTTTGAGCTAATCTACTTTTGCAATAACAGGTTGTAGCAGTTTGTTTGTTTTGGTGTGCATTGGGAGCATTTTTGCTATGTTTTCCTGGATATCCATGGCTTGTTGGATTTGTCACAGTGCCGCTTTACCAACTGATTGATTCGCTGTTGTACATAACTGATTCCCCACACTCTCCCAGTTGCTTGGGGATACGTTGATTTATCGATTTTAGAGGCTCAATTTAAACTTTTATCTGGTTTCTACATATAACCACAGTTTTCTCAGAACAAAACGAAGCTACTTACACACCATGCGTTCTATCGGTACGTACATGCCCTCCGCAGCCCCACCATAAATGGATTCTACAGACCCCACTGAATATTCCCTACAATACTTTTACTGTGGCCCATATGTAATGTATATACAGTGATTTGCATTGTGGCCAATTTCATGGGTGGAGTAAAAGTCCATGATTCAGAGCCCGATGAAATGACACTATACATAGATTCTACAGACCCTAGTGAGTACTCCCCACTGCATATCGGCACAAATTATAATTTGTCCTGTACAGTGCTATATTAGTACCACATAGTTTCAAGGCACCCCATTTTAAGCTGTGTGACCACAGTAAAAGTCCAGCAACACTTTCTATGATCTAGCTTGTTTTTCAAACGCATCTGTTTTGTATTCTAGGGACTCTAGTGAGTAGACTGGATCCTGGTTTTATCGACACACAATCAATAGTTTTTCCTGTACAGTGCAATTTGTTTGTGCATTACAACAAAAATACAGTAAGACTTTCCTTAAACATTACATTTCAAAATTGCATCATTGAACAATAGCACCAGTAAATGAACAAGTACCATACAATCAAAATAAAGATTTTTTAATTTATTTGAATTATATATGTATATAGATTTTTACCAATAGGCTATTATTATGTTCTTGACATTCATTTACTTCAGCTCCAGCCATTTCTCAATGTGCTCCACCTTAAAATATTATTTATCTTATATAAAGTATAGTCTTTATTTCATATTTCCCCCCCATGTAGTTCTAATTTTAATTTGTTATCTTAATTTGTTACATAATTGTAACATTATGCACTATGCAAAGCTACAAGAAAATACTGATTTCGTATCCTACATACAGCGTTTTACACGCTGACTTTTATTTTGAAGGCAAAATCCAAAAAAAACAGAAGTCTTCATGTGGATAGGACCCTAATCACGTGTATAGTGTTTTCTTCATGAACTTGGAACTCTGCTACTTCATGACATTTTTAAAGCTCCTTTGCTAAATTCAAAACTACACTGCCACCAAGCGGTTTATTTGGGATATTGGTTGGGCATGTATGACAAAGTGAAAAGAAGCCTGTGTTAAAATCATCCTTTCTATTTGCAAGAAATCTGTTAAGCAAGACAACACAGAAAATAAATATACTTTTGGCCTTAAATAAAAATGACAGGTTTGGGTCAAATCCAATGCAACCCAACACAGACTGAACCCTTCTGTATTTTCAAGCATTGTGGTGTCAGCATCATGTTATCGGTATGCTTGTTACTGGCAGGGACTGGGGGGTTTTTAAGGATAAAAAAATATGAAAGGTGCAAAGCCCAGGTAAAAAGTTAGAGGATAGTGAGGTCAGTCTTCTGAAAACCTAACCCTGTGATATAGTTTTATTTTTCAGCGGTACAATTACGCAAATGTTAATGCCAAAGACACAACAGAATGGCTTTCCAAGAGGAGTTGAGTGTTCTTGAGTGGTCCAGTCTCAGTCCTGACTTTTGCTTGAAAATTGCTGTCCTTCAATGATTCCCAACCATTTTTACTGAGCAATTTCGACAAAAACAATGGATATGTGTTGCACTAAGGGTTGTTAAAGTTGTTAGAATAGTATTCAAAATTATGCACAGCTGTAATGACTGCCAAATGTGCTTCCACCAATTATTAATTCAGGGGTGTCAAAACATTTTGTTTTTTGAAATTATTGTTACTAATTCAGAAAATGTTCTATACATTTTCTTTCACTTTTAAAATGTGGACTAGGTTGTGTAGATCTGTGGGGGGAAAATCAAATTCAATCCCTTTTTAGATTTCATTTTAAGGCATCAAAATGTGAAGATTATGGGGGGAGGGACTTGCACTAGGCACCGTATAACGGTGGGAACCACACATGTAGAGATCATCCGTTGACCTACTCTGCGTCTCAAAGACACGGCGGTTGGAACCAAACATTTTAAATTTGTCTCATCAGACCAAAGGATAGATTTCCACCAGTCTAATGTCCATTGCTCGTGTTTCTTGGCCCAAGCTTGTCTCTTCTTCTTAATGTTGTCCTTTAGTAGTGGTTTCTTTGCAGCAATTCGACAATAAAGGCCTGATTCACGCAGTCTCTTCTGAACAGTTGATATTGAGATGTGTCTGTTACTTGAACTCTGTGAAGCATTTATTTGGGCTGCAATCTGAGGTGCAGTTAACTCTAATGAACTTATCCTCTTCAGCAGAGGTAAGTCTGGGTCTTTCTTTCCAGTGGTGGTCCTCATGATAGCCAGTTTCATCATAGCGCTTGATGGTTTTTGCGACTGCACTTGAAAAAACTTGCAAAGTTCTTAACATTTTCCAGATTGACTGACCTTCATGTCTTAAAGTAATGATGGACTGTCATTTCTCTTTGCTTATTTAAACTGTTCTTGCCATAATATGGACTTGGTCTTTTACCAATTAAGGCTATATTCTGTATACCACCCCTACCTTGTCACAACAGAACTGATTAGCTCAAACACATTAAGAAGGAAAGCAATTCCACAAATTAACTTAAGGCACACATGTTAATTGAAATACATTCCAGGTGACTACCTCATGAAGTTAGTTGAGAGAATGCCAAGAGTGTGCAGAGCTGTCATCAAGGCAAAGGGTGGCTACTTTGAAGAACCTAAAAATATATATATTTTAATTTGTTTAACACTGTTTTGGTTACTACATGATTCCATATGTGTAATTTCATAGTTTTGACGTCTTCACTATTATTCTACAATGTAGAAAATAGAAAAATAAAGAAACCCTTGAATGAGTAGGTATGTCCAAACTTTTGACTGGTACTGTATATATATATATATATATATATATATATATATATATATATATATATACAGTGCCTTGCGAAAGTATTCGGCCCCCTTGAACTTTGCGACCTTTTGCCACATTTCAGGCTTCAAACATAAAGATATAAAACTGTATTTTTTTGTGAAGAATCAACAACAAGTGGGACACAATCATGAAGTGGAACGACATTTATTGGATTTTTCAAACTTTTTTAACAAATCAAAAACTGAAAAATTGGGCGTGCAATATTATTCAGCCCCTTTACTTTCAGTGCAGCAAACTCTCTCCAGAAGTTCAGTGAGGATCTCTGAATGACCCAATGTTGACCTAAATGACTAATGATGATAAATACAATCCACCTGTGTGTAATCAAGTCTCCGTATAAATGCACCTGCACTGTGATAGTCTCAGAGGTCCGTTAAAAGCGCAGAGAGCATCATGAAGAACAAGGAACACACCAGGCAGGTCCGAGATACTGTTGTGAAGAAGTTTAAAGCCGGATTTGGATACAAAAAGATTTCCCAAGCTTTAAACATCCCAAGGAGCACTGTGCAAGCGATAATATTGAAATGGAAGGAGTATCAGACCACTGCAAATCTACCAAGACCTGGCCGTCCCTCTAAACTTTCAGCTCATACAAGGAGAAGACTGATCAGAGATGCAGCCAAGAGGCCCATGATCACTCTGGATGAACTGCAGAGATCTACAGCTGAGGTGGGAGACTCTGTCCATAGGACAACAATCAGTCGTATATTGCACAAATCTGGCCTTTATGGAAGAGTGGCAAGAAGAAAGCCATTTCTTAAAGATATCCATAGAAAGTGTTGTTTAAAGTTTGCCACAAGCCACCTGGGAGACACACCAAAGGTGCTCTGGTCAGATGAAACCAAAATTGAACTTTTTTGGCAACAATGCAAAACGTTATGTTTGGCGTAAAAGCAACACAGCTCATCACCCTGAACACACCATACCCACTGTCAAACATGGTGGTGGCAGCATCATGGTTTGGGCCTGCTTTTCTTCAGCAGGGACAGGGAAGATGGTTAAAATTGATGGGAAGATGGATGGAGCCAAATACAGGACCATTCTGGAAGAAAACCTGAGGGAGTCTGCAAAAGACCTGAGACTGGGACGGAGATTTGTCTTCCAACAAGACAATGATCCAAAACATAAAGCAAAATCTACAATGGAATGGTTCAAAAATAAACATATCCAGGTGTTAGAATGGCCAAGTCAAAGTCCAGACCTGAATCCAATCGAGAATCTGTGGAAAGAACTGAAAACTGCTGTTCACAAATGCTCTCCATCCAACCTCACTGAGCTTGAGCTGTTTTGCAAGGAGGAATGGGAAAAAATGTGAGTCTCTCGATGTGCAAAACTGATAGAGACAAAACCCAAGCGACTTACAGCTGTAATCGCAGCAAAAGGTGGCGCTACAAAGTATTAACTTAAGGGGGCTGAATAATTTTGCACGCCCAATTTTTCAGTTTTTGATTTGTTAAAAAAGTTTGAAATATCCAATAAATGTTGTTCCACTTCATGATTGTGTCCCACTTGTTGTTGATTCTTCACAAAAAAATACAGTTTTATATCTTTATGTTTGAAGCCTGAAATGTGGCAAAAGGTCGCAAAGTTCAAGGGGGGCGAATACTTTCGCAAGGCACTGTATATATATATATATATATATATATATATATATATATATATATATATATATATATTTATAAAACATTTATATATATAAAACATTTATAGTATTTTGATATTGACTACTACATTGTTGTGAATGGCTTTCAAGCTAAGCATTTTAGTGTACTTGACAAAAAAGACAAATACAAGTTTCTAGAAATGTGTGTGGCTTGTTCTGAGGAGAATTCACACACACAGAGAAATCACAAGGTGTTACATTTTCACACTTTATTAATAATATTCTTGATCATTTACATACAACTACATTTTGCTTATGCTTCACTTCAGACAAATAACTAACAACTCACAAGTGTGTAAGATGATCTTTCTAATGTGAAGAAACTATTGAGCAGTTTAAAGAAGACACAGTTCAGTGGATTTGTCACTGTAAGGCAATCACATACTGCCATGATTTGACATGATAGCGAACAGAATGCATAATAACTCATGGCTATTGTTAATCAATAAATGGCTTGTTTAAACTCCTGATTATATGCTATATGTTCATTTTCTGTGGTGTAAAATGCATATATTTGTCTTGACAGTCATAGCATATATTTAGAAAAAGGCAGGCTATAATGATGGAGAATCAAGAATTAATGGTTATTACACGTTGTCAATCTTGTTTTTAGCACATGGGTTTATTATTGGCATATTCAATAATGAATTAAGTGTTGCGCAATATGAAATATATTTTCCTCCTACCCTTGTCAATCATCGCAAAAACAAGCCTGGTCTGATAACTTTTATTATTTTGTTTGGATAGTCCCAGTCGGTATTAGATAGAACGCAGCAGGCCCTGCCTGCCTGTTGGCAAAAAAAAACTGTGGTTACCTAGGTTACCCCATTGGCTCACAGCAACAACTTGACCTTTCTCTTGTTGTCTGCTTGTTTCAGTCAATTACAAAACTACATTTAAGAAAAGTATGTCTAAAGATTCATTTTTAACATTGCCTGCTCCCGAGCATTCTCACTACTTAGAAGAGCATATTATAGGAATTCCTTCATGCCCCTTTTCATTATGGTGCTAGCAGCCACGTGAGAGTGAGTGCTAGCTAGCTACAACCGAAACATTAAGCTAGCCAATACCAAAAACGCAAACAAATGGACTATACAGCTACAAGTAGCTACAAACAGACTATACTAATCAAGTTAAATGTCTTTATCTGTCATTAAATGTTATCCACACACATAGCTACGTGTAGCCTACTTTGACACCGGGTCCCCACAATTTCCCACTCTCCGATGCCGAATAGCCTGAAGCCAAAGGGCTCTTCTCTCAGGCTCTATTTTCCTACATGGGAGCATTGCGAACCGTAGGTCGGGATTTTTGACCTGGTTACAGCTTTTCGGCACAACAAAAAATCTATGACGAAGTTGGCTCTTTTACAATGGGGGTCAATAGGAAATAATGTTTGTTTTCCCCAATTTGTGGGCCTGGTCAATTCCTTATGACATATTGAGCTCAGTTAGCCCTTCAACTTTACTCAAGAAGGCGAACATTAACTTCAAACAAATTACACACTAACAATGGCAACTTGCAGCTGCATATCCCCACCTAAACATTTTGGGGTGAATTTTCTAAATTACCTCTTTGCGATTGACAGACAACCTCAATAATGTACCGTGCAAGCTGTTATGGTGAATCTTTCATGTCCAACGAAAGAGATCTTGCATTCTGTTTGCATGAAGTTTAAAACTGTCACTACTAAGTGATTATGTCCCAAGTGCCTAGTTGCATTGTCAAATAATAAGGTACAAGTACAAATAAAATGTGGAGCAACACTTTGCTTGAAGTGTAGAGAGCTATAACAGCATTATAATACTGCTACCTGACTGACATGGATTCTGCCATAACACTGACATAACACTAGTTTGTGACAACTGATGAAACATTCACAAGCAGAATGAATCAAGTGCTATTTCAGTTCAATTACTTTGTCCTGACGTCACCAGACAAGGAAACATTGACAGGAAAAAAAGTCAGTGCCCAATGAACTTACAAATGGTTTGTCACAAAATTTTCAAAGATAAATTACAACATTCTTATGTCAGTCATATGTCAGCATCCCAGACAACGAACTTAAAAGGATGTTCCACTCAAAATATAAGGTTGTATGTTAGATTTGAGAGGAATATCTCTTTTAGAAAAGTGTTACCGAACATCCGTTAAAGGTCAAAAGATTACCATGCATAATATCGTGAGACCTATTGCATGTCGTAAAATGTGAAGTCCCTCACCTATATTATGGCTTCATGAACAATATACAAAATTAGAAAAACAAAAAGAAAATATACAAAATATAATTTTACTATTATCTGTCATCCCATCGTTGCATGTTCCAGTTAACTACAGGATTTGTTACCTTACTTGTGCTTCAGTAAGAACCAATATGCACAAACAGTATGGGTTTGAACAATTGGTTCCATTGTTAGCACAGATGATTGTCATCGTTGTCGTAGGTCTGGTCGAATTAAGCTGTACTGTAGATTAATGGAGTTGAATGGGCCCAATCGGCCAGTGTATGAATCTTGAAACTAAAGAAGGTTAAACCAAGGCCTCATACCTTTTATAGGGTTTCATTAAATGATGTTATGATAAATTGTAAGGTCTCCTCAGGAGACCTCTGTGTGTGTTAACACCTGTTTTGAGTGTTGTGCCCTTCAGACACTATCAGAAGGTGTCTACGTTCAGACTCCTATCTGGATCCCACCGTGGTTCTGGTTTTCTGAGAACACAAGGCTGCCACAGACCTGATGAAACCAGTCCCTTGTCAGAAGATGCTTACACTCGTTCACATTGTTATGACTATATACTTGTGATGAAAGGTCAAGTTTTGGTCAAACCCACTTCTGAGATTTTACTTGCTGATAAGATGGTTCCTGCTGTCAGAGGGGAGGTTAGATTTATTAAAATGTTGTTGCTAGGGAAAGTTATGTAAGGGGGATTGGGGAGGCTATAAGTTACAGGATCTCTTAGACACTTTGCAGAACTTGGGGAGAACTATCATATACTGTACTCTGCATCAACTTCTGCCTACAATTGTATTACTAAAATTAGTATTTTAATACTTAAACAAAAAGTCTGTGTTTCCTTTCCATTACTAATGTATGTTTGATAATTATATAGACCTGATCATCTGTTGAAGAAATTAACCAACAAAACACAAATTTAGTCCTTTTGGCAGCAAATCAGAAACACCACCACATTCCATTCCATTCCTACCCATAACTTTACTACAGGTTGATGATGTGAAAATCGTTAAATAAAAGTCACAATCTCACCACACCAACACTGACACAGCCCCCTGACAACTCCACATCTCCAATCTCCATATAGCATCATGCTTGCTGAACACTCCCTTCCTCTCGCCCTCGAACATATTGATCATGTAATGCAGGAATATTCATTATTAGTACAACTGGAAAAAGAATGCAACACCATATTGTTTCGCCAAACCCCCAGTCTCTGCACCCCTAACCTCCCCACCCCCCAAACAAGGCCTCTCTCTGTCTCCACGTGCCCTCTACCCTCTAACCCCCTACTAGACCTGCACCACATCCTCCTGACACCCCTGCTCTAATCAATGGCGTCCCAGGAGTTTTGAAAAGAAGCCACTGGAAGAAGACAATGATTTTTTGGGCTCTTTGGCCGCCACTGCTGCGCTCGCCCCAAGGCCCAGCTCCCCTTCCAGCTGCTCCAGCTCGGACTGGTCCAGCAGCTCAAATTCCTCCACATCGCTGTCCGATGACGACTCCTCTGCCAGGTCCAGGGGCAGCAGTGTCGTGGGGTTGGGGAACAGCAGGGACCTGGGGTCGGGGTCTGTGGGTATGGTGTTACCGATGGCGGCCTCCAGCCTCTCCTGAATGACAGCGGTGGCGGCGGCTGCAATGACATTGCCTGCCATCTTGTGGACAAACTCCATGGCCTGGATGGAAGGGTCCCCCTGGAGGGGGGGCACGGACCCCCCCTTGGCTCTGCTGTGCTGGGGTTGGGGAGGGGGGGTGGGTAGGCCGATGCTCAGGTCGTCATCGTCCTCCCCATTGGTGCCGTTGTCCAAGGAGGGGAATTCCGGGAGGCCCCCTATGAATAGTTCTTCTCTGTCTAGGTCTACAGGAAAATAAAAACAACCATGTTGTTAATGTGAATTACAGTTACTTTGTATTATAGGGTGACATTTTGAGTTGACAAAAACGATCACACAATTGAAAATACTTGTCACGGCACTTGATCCTAAATGTTTGGAATATTGCATATGTACTCACAATGGAATACACACACACACAGTAACACTCACCATCTGAGTTCTCAGTCTGGGGCGTATGTCCCTCAGACAGGTTAAATGTTCCGTTGTCTGTCCACGTCACATCAGAAGCCTCTGTATCCGATATCGACATCTCCTTACAAACTGTGGAGTCCAACTGTTGCAAGTAACAGTAACATTATTAGGACCTTACTTTTTTTTCTGGGTAATGTTCGGTAGGACATTTGTTTTTGGAAACAGAAAGTTACTTCCTGAACAGTCAAATAAAAGAAAACATACAGTACAGTGGTTTGTCCTTTAAAAGTTGCAGCGTACTGCAGCACAGCTTGCGTGGTGCCGTAGAATTCTATGGCATGTTATTTAAGTGCCAACCACTGGTACCATTAATGCTAGTTCGTGCTGGTTTGACCACCAGAGAGCATCTTTGAAAAGCATTTGGTAGCCTTCAATAGTGGCTGTACTAGAGAATTTAAAACCTTTTTTTGTAAGAACATAGTATATGGGACTGATTTTAAGAAATTTTGCTTAATTCATTTTTATTAATATTATGGTGTTTCTATTCCATTTAAAATGAAAAACCCTCTGGGTTTCCGTCAGGATGAAACGGAAAATATGGTGCTGTACAACGTGATGGTCGGGAGTAGGCTACAGTACTTGGCTATTTAGCTAAAGAATCCCCCGTGTCATGAGGGCACGCGGGAGACCGGTTTTCAATTCCCCGATGGGGAGGAAGGAGTTGGCTGTCCTTGTAAATAAGAATTAGTCCTTAACTGACTTGCTTAGTTAAATAAAGGTTACACTAAGAGCATAACATTTCTACACCATAATTGTAGTCTAACCAATACCCAAAAGGAGATTCAGTCAAAATAAAAATCTCATTGATTAATCAAGACCAGTCCCCATTCTTGTCTCAGAGCAGCGTGAAACGGTGCTAAAATAGTTGAAGGCTATTGCTTCAAATCCTATTGCTTCTAACTTCAATATGCTTTTTAAATAAACAAGACCTACACCACTTTTAACAGCATGTTACTCAACACTAGTGAGACTCATGTTGCCTACAGTATATCGAAAAATATGACGTGACTCTCCACCAACAATTATATATAGAGGATTGGAGGATTCTAATTTAAAACCAATCTATCTGTAGAAATGCATTTTGCATTGCGATGCGGTGATTTAGACAGCTGCGCCACTGGGGAGGCCCCATGCACAAAGTATCAAAATACAGAGAGGTGTTGGTAAAGGTATATTGTCCTGCTAATAGCCCATAATGGGCTATTATAATACTGTACATGGTGTCAAAGTAAGGATAACTAAAACATTTCTTTATTAAAAACTATCAGAAAGAATGTTAGTTATTTTATTTATTTACTTATTTATTTTGATCCATAGCCATGAATGAGTGAGCCACTCAGCTTTATGCTATATGACCGTGCCATCAACTTGATAATATATAACGATATTTTGGAGGTTATTTCATTAAAAAAAAAAATGAAATTGAGCAATTGTAATCTGAATAAAGATTGCAACCAATCACGGCCGGTTGTGACACAGCCAATGTAACTGAAGAAATACATTTGACGATAGAATTCTCCCCCTAACGTCCTTCTAGAAAAGTCTATTGTCCAGTTACCTGCTAATAGCCATAATGGCGCTGTACAACGTGACTGTGTGTATTTGAAAGAGTGTTTTCCAGTAAGAAACAATTTGCTTACCTTCATCAGCCTACTTTGTTCCAATATTTCTGTAATTCAGTGACATGTATTCCCATAGTAATTTGTTATTGATCCATAACTAAATAAACATAGACATTTTGAAAGAGTATTTTTAGCATTATTTTATTAACGAAAGCATAAAGATGCCATTATTAGTTACATTGTTTTCGTTTGAACGTGCAAACTGGCACTAAGAACAGCGGGAACGTTTCCCTAGTCAGCGCCATTATTAGTGCAATGGCCCACCCCGTGCCCCCTGCCCTCGTGCCTTGAATCTCGCGCTTTCAATGTGCCACTCGGGAGCCATTACCAATATATATTGTCCTGCTAATAACAGGGTTAATAATATATCTGTGAGAATATCCAACAGGCTTTTATATAATTCTAAATTAATAATAATAATAATAGCTTTGTTTAAAAATATTTTGGAGATTATTCATTTTCAAATAATGTAAAATGAGTGAGAAAAATGCCATTCTTGAATATGGGGTGAGACATTGTTACTAATTTGTAAATAAAGCCAGTTTGTTATTTAGAATGATTTATTTCTGTTTTTAGAGGGAGAGAAAGCAAAAACCTACAGTCATCTCATGGGTCTCCCAGTCAAGGTCAGCACGGGTATTGAACCAGCATCTGTAGAGTGTCTTAGACCGTTGCACCACTCAGGCGGTGTACAACGTGACCGGTCATGAGTGGGCTACACTACTACAGTAAGAGCAAAATAATCCTAACAAAATAAAATAATAAAAACCTAGTGTAACAACAGTTTTTGAAAGTAATACTGAAGTTGTGAACAATTATCAGTTTCTATTTAGGTTTATGTCGCCCATTCATTGTCAGTTAGAGACACAGTAGGACCCAAAAGCATAATCAGTGCTCTAACTCCCCCTTGTGCTGGTCTGGAGCAATGGTGGTGACGCAGGGTACCGTACTAAACCGCAAATTACATCTAAGTCCCGTGGTGTAAACAAATTACAATGTGCAGCAGCATAATCGCAAAACTTTTGGTGGAGCAACCACTGTATGTACTTTTCCTTTGTACAACATTTGCTACGATGTGCCCTTCTGAACCTGGCCTGGTAAAACTGTAGTCCCTTTTCCTTGTCAGGTCACATGGTCATAACTAGGGCCCAGAGTCAGGTGACGAGATCATAACTAGGGACCAGAGTTTTTTTGTGGCTAGATCATCTGGGTCATGATCAGTAGGGCACCCCATAGCCAAATGTTTTGACATCTGTGTTCTTATTGGACATGATCTGGTAGAACCTTCCCAGTTCAAAATGGTTCCTTCCTTCTTCCTCCCTTTACAACTAACTAACCCCACTATTGCGAAACCCAGATATGGATCATGACAATCATTGAAATTCAATGCTCAACAAATGTCTAATTAGATTACAGCAAAGGATGAACCAACCTTGGGGAAAAGGGAGGACAGATCGGCTTCAATACTCTCCCGGTCAGCTTGTGCCAGAAGGAGTCTCTTTTCTGAAACAGAAAACACAGAATAAAACATCTGTGGACCTGTTATTATTGTGTGTGCATGTGTGTGTGGGTGTGAGCGATCTTGGAGTGGTTAGTTACCATGATTCTCTCTGATTTTCTGAAGGAATCTTTCCAGTCCGAAGTCCAGCTTCTGCAGAACTGGCTTCATCCACAACCCAAAGTCATGCGCTGTCATCAGTGGCCACAGGAAGACGCCCAGCACTAATAATAGAGGGCGACATAGTTAACAGATGGAGGAGCTAGGGCTGTTACGGAGATCGGATTACCGCCACAACGGCAGTCACGTCATGGTGGCAATCAAATTCCATGTGACCGCTTTATCACTGTTATTAGGCTTCTACCAGCTCTGATGCTGCTGATGGTCATTAGTAGCCTACAAAACTTGCTAACTGCCTGGTACTCAGCACTCTATTGTCCCTCTAATCACTCTGACATCAATGCAAATGTATCGAAAATCTAAGCAAACACTTCATAAGAGCCCATGAGCTCATGCTGCGCAACATTCCTGTAGGCTATGCAATTGCGTGAGAAAACAGAGTGATGGCCTCTATTAAAAAGGGGAGTATCCCATCAGCTATCTATAGGCTAGGCCTACTTTATTTATTTCTCAACTTTCCTAATATTAAGCACATTGCTTGTCTTTACAACAGGAGTACAATATTAGCCTACCTGGCTGGCATGAAAATGAACCATGGAAAAGTGTCTTCCATTAAGTGCATGATAATCGTGATAATCGTCCATTCTAAATCAAAACTAATTTCACACATATTTTATTTAGTATATGTAAAGGCAAGATTAAATCAAGGATAGTCTGATGGGTGACAATATTAGCCTTTCACTTGTGAATGATATATTATCACTTGTGAATGATGCCCAGCTGGTGTGCAGTAAGGCAAAAAAAACATATGCCTTTTTTTAAACAATTTTTTCCAAATTATAGTCGCACACCTCATGTAGCCTTGTCCACAGGCCTATATGTTTTTATAAGGTTTGTTTCTCAACTAGAGTGGCCAAATAACGTCTTAAAATTATGACAGGTTTAGAGCCTAACTGGCAGCATGTGAGTTTCAAATTTGGGGAAGATGGATTTTTATGGTGAAAACTACCTTTATAATAAAAGCATTCCATGCATAAATGCATTTGAGGTCACTTTTGAGAATGGTGTTTTCCTGCTAATGGAACATTGCACTTATGCAATGGACTACTGGCCTACTGCAATATGCTCATTGCTGCGCTTATAATGTTAAGAAATAGCCTAATAGTTTATTAACATTTTAAGCTAAACGATCCGATCTGTCGTGTCAGACTCATTGCTTAAAAACTTTTTTTGGTGCTAGTTGTATTACTTTGGGATCTATCCCATCCCACAACTGTCCCAGACCAGGTTTAGAATAAATATTTATCGCACAAAACAGGTCAACTTTTGTACTATGGGGTATAGTAGATTTATGTTCGTTAGGCCTACTCATCTTGTTGGCTGACAAAAAGAAAATGTGGACAGTTCATCCAATATCTTCGATATGTGCTTCGGAATTGGATAAGGACGTGCGCCTGTGAGAAAGACCCAATCACGTGACTGAGAGCCATTTGAGTGACAGGTGCTTTGAAGCATGCAGCCTGGAGAAGGGAATTATAATTATTATATTCAGCACAACGGCCACACAAAGGGGATGCCGCCGGGAATTTCCAGGCATTATCATGTGCTTGTCAAATTGTGAATGAGAGACTGATTAAGTGTATACAACCTTTGCAAGAAACAAAGCAGAGCTCAAGCCTTTAATGCTACTTTTTTCAAAATCATCATTAGAGTCGCATCATGCAGCTTTAGAATGTATTAAAAAGCAAAACAAACACAGTTTAAGTCGGAAGTTTACATACACTTAGGTTGGAGTCATTAAAACTCGTTTTTCAACCACTGCACACATTTCTTGTTAACAAACTATAGATTTGGCAAGTCGGTTAGGACATCTACTTTGTGCATGACACAAGTTATTTTTCCAACAATTGTTTACAGACAGATTATTTCACTTATAATTCACTGTATCACAATATCATTGGGTCAGAAGTTAACATACACCAAGTTGACTGTGCCTTTAAACAGCTTGGAAAATTCCAGAAAATGATGTCATGGCTTTAGAAGCTTCTGATAGGCTACTTGACATCATTTGAGTCAATTGGAGGTGTACCTGTGGATGAATTTCAAGGCCTACCTTCAAACTCAGTGCCTCTTTGCTTGACATCATGGGAAAATCAAAATAAATCAGCCCAAAAATTGTAGACCTCCACAAGTCTGGGAGCAATTTCCAAATGCCTGAACGTACCACGTTCATCTGTATAAAAAATAGTACGCAAGTATAAACACCATGGGACCACGCAGCCGTCATACCGCTCAGGAACGAGATGCGTCCTGTTTCCTAAAGATGAGCGTACTTAGGTGCGAAAAGTGCAAATCAATCCCAGAACAACAGCAAAGGACCTTGTGAAGATGCTGGAGGAAACAGGTGCAAAAGTATCTATATCCACAGTCAAATGAGTCCTATATCGACATAACCTGAAAGGCCGCCCCAGCAAGGAAGAAGCCACTGCCCCAGAACCGCCATAGAAAAGCCAGACTATGGTTTGCAACTGCACATGGGGACCAAGATCGTACTTTTTGGAGAAATGTCCTCTGGTCTGATGAAAGAAAAATATAACTGTTTGGCCATAATGACCATCGTTATGTTTGGAGGAAAAAAGGGGAGGCTTGCAAGCTGAAAAACACAATCCCAACCGTGAAGCACGGGGGTGGCAGCATCATGTTGTGTGGGTGATTTGTTGTAGGAGGGAGTGGTGCACTTCACAAAATAGATGGCATCATGAGGAGGGAAAATTATGTGGATATATTGAAGCAACATCTCAAGACATCAGTCAGGAAGATAAAGCTTGGTCACAAATGGGCTTCCAAATGGACATTGACTCCAAGCATACTTCCAAAGTTGTGGCAAAAAGGCTTTAGGACAACTCAAGGTATTGGAGTGGCCATCACAAAGCCCTGACCTCAATCCTATAGAAAATTTGTGGGCAGAACTGAAAAAGCGTGTGCGAGCAAGGAGGCCTACAAGCCTGACTCAGTTACACCAGCTCTGTCAGGAGGCCAAAATTCACCCAACATTGTGGGAAGCTTGTGGAAGGCTACCCGAATCGTTTGACCCAAGTTAAACAATTTAAAGGCAGTGCTACCAAATACTAATTGAGTGTATGTAAACTTCTGACCAACAGGGAATGTGATGAAAGAAATAAAAGCTGAAATAAATAATTTTATTTAATAATATTTCACATTCTTAAAATAAAGTGGTGTTCCTAACTGACCTAAAACAGGGATTTGTTTTATTTTGAAAAACTGAGTTTAAATGTATTTGGCTAAGGTGTATGTAAACTTTCGACTTCAACTGTAGCCCGACGTTTTTATCACAACTAAAGTTACATAAATAACTCTAAATTAAGCATATAGGAGTAGCTGACTCTTTGTTAACTTCTCAACACAGAATAGCCGCATGTGCGCACGCCCTGAAATCGTTTGGAAAAAATATCCATTTTATTTTATTCAGCTTTTTTCAATTGTATTCTTCATACTATAAAATAACATAAAATAATGCCATAGAATTCTTGTCTGCTAAATGAACTAGTGTAGCCCACAGCCATATGGCATAGCCACATCAGGACCTAACATAAGGACAACTCAGAGTATGATATTCTGTTCTCCTGAAATACACTACATTTTCTTCATATCATGCTTCTTTAGACCTGTCTAAAATAAATCATGGATTTATTGTGATGGTGTAGGCTGTATTACGGATTATGGATTTATTATGGATTTATTAGACTTTTTAAAATGTAGGTGTTCCAAAGGTCTGCATCAGTGGCTTGTAGGCTATGCGTGGAAGACAGGAGATGGTAAATGCGTTTATGTTAATTAACGATCAATTCCCATGAAGCCGGCAGTTATTTGCTTGACAATCACTGGCTGATGAAATTTTTTATGACCGCCACAGCCCTAGTAGGAGCCATTTACATGCATATATATTTTGTGCCTTGCATATTAGCTAGTTGTCCAAAGATGGTAATCCCAACAACTTACCTAAAACATATAAGATGAGAACACCTGGAATGTAGCGTCCTAAGACAGCCAAAAAGGTGCACAAACTGCAGACCAGCAAGCAAAACTAAGATGGGGAAGAAGGAAAGAGAGCAACATTTATTAGTTTGCAACCAGGGCCGGCTCCAGCTTTTTGGGGGCCCTAAGCAAGATTTGGTAAGATCTGAGTAAGAAGGACTAACAAAATCAATGTGGGTCCCCTGGAGGTTGGGGCCCTTGGGCACGTGCCCTGCGTGCCAAGTCAGTATTTGGCCATGATTACTACTAGTTTAGCTAGCTCGCTAAAAATTGTTAGCTGACATGGCTAATTGAGTGACTGTCAGTGACTGATATAACAAGATAAAAACATTGCTGCAAGGATGAGGAGAGAAGGGACTCAAGTTTTATAATTGATTTAGAACTTGACATACAATGCAGGAGTCGGTCTGCATCTAAAATAATTAAGGTAAAATTAGTTTATCAATCAAACTTTTCAATTTGGATTAAAGGCAAATACTGAATATCCAGTCATATAAAATAATGCATCAGGCATTACAAACCACATTTGCCTCACCTTGCCTGGATTCTGCTGCTTGAAGGAGGAGGTCTCCTGCAGAAAGAGCTTGAAGCTCGTCCAGGAGTCTGTGACCTGTAGCCCAGCTCCAGATCTGCTGTCCTGGCCCGCATCAATGATCTCCCAGCTAGAGTCAGAGAGAATTAGAATTATCCATCACTGGTGACCACAAGCACAGCCTCTTTTCTCCTGCTAACAATGTTATAAAACCATCCTGTGACTTCCCTGGTTAAATAAAGGATGAGTAAAATAACATAAAAAAAAGCCAAATCTGGTATCAGGAGTTTTGTAGCATGTCAGTAACATATATTATATTTGTTGTTGGCACAGTCATAGAAATGTATCAAACCAACATAACAGTAGCATGTGGGTCATATGAGCACCCCTTCTAGAAACAGTTGTAAAGGGAAGGTTAGCACCCCAACATGAGAACTGTATCATACTCCATTTGGGCTATCATTAGATCATCACATGCTCTAGTATATACTATAAGGTATGGGCGGCAAGTAACTTAGCGGTTAAGAGCATTGGGCCAGTAACAAAAAGGTTACTGGTTCGAATTCCCGAGCTGACGACGTGGGGGAAAAAACAATCGATGTGCCCTTGAGCAAGGCACTTAACCCTAATTGCTACTGTAAGTCACTTTGGATAGGAGCGTCTGCTAAATGATTAAAATGTACATGTCATCAAAGGTGACTTTATAGGCCCTACAGTCACATGCTTTACTGCTATGACATGCCAGGATATGGAGCTGGGGGCCTTGGGATCTGTCAGAATGTAAATGGTGGACAGCGCTGACTCGCAGAAACTAGGGTAACCCCATTGGTTCCAGCTCAACTCAACATAAATAGCAGGCCAATTTGTAATATGTTTCAGGGTATTTTACAAAGCAGCTAGCATGCTAATGGATCATTTCAGGTAACAACACTGGTAACAAATGACCCTCGAAGTCTGACAGAGACATTGTCATGGTGCATAAGAGCAAAGATTGAGTTTGGTCTTTGCTCTTTTGCACCATGAAAATGCCAACCTTACACTTCAAGGGTCATTTGCAGGGTCAGTTGTTACCGTGATTTGAAAACCAGCATTGTTATTGGAAATTAGCTGTTAGCGTGCTAGCTGCTTTGTAATTCACCATGAGATGTAGTCCAAATCGGCCTTTGCTGCTATTTATGTTGTTGAGCTGTAACCCTTGTAACCCTAGTTCGAGCTGAAGCCATAGTTCATGTTTGTTTTTCTGACTCTGTGCAAAAATACAATCAATCTCACTAAAATCTGGGATTATGATTTCATTTGTAACTTTTCTTCAACAATGTGCGACTAGTAATGCATTGCTCAGTTTACTTAAAGTAGCAATCAACAGTTGAAACAATAACAGTGTTTTCCCCACTCCTGTTTTAATCATGTTTTGAGGCTATATAGTGTTTGTTTACATTTAGTTAGTTAACAAAGAGAGTAAAACAAGCTAAAACAATGTTCTGATGGGGTACGACAGTTGAACTAAGCTCATGAGCTTAGAGAATCAATGTGCACATATCATACATTTTTAAGTCCAAAAATGGGCTGATTACCCCTTTAAACTTCAGTCAAATAATCGCCACCTTATAACACACATTGCTGAAGAATATACACAAATTGCTGTAGTTGTTACAGGAAATGAGCCGTTAACATTCTAGCTGCTCTGTAAATGAGTTTGGTTCAGTGCCTAGAGGGATGAATACATCAGTGAAGGTAAAGGTGAGTTTTTCTTTGATGTGTAACAAAATGAATAATGTTTGAGTAGAGAGAGTTGGGGAAGGGGATGAGCAGTAGAGCAAACTTATCTGTTTGTTTGTGTCGCATAAAAACATAGGGAAGTAAGTAGGGCTGTTGTGGTGACCATATTATCGCCACACCGGTATGAAGGCAGTCAATGAAGGCAGTCAAATTCCACGGTAATTAGGCTTATCCAAGCTCTGATG
Source organism: Oncorhynchus clarkii lewisi (assembly GCF_045791955.1). Classification (NCBI taxonomy): domain Eukaryota; kingdom Metazoa; phylum Chordata; class Actinopteri; order Salmoniformes; family Salmonidae; genus Oncorhynchus; species Oncorhynchus clarkii. The sequence continues at coordinate 3,327,351 of NC_092174.1, forward strand.
CTGCAGATGGTCATTAGTAACCTACAAAACTTGCTACCTGCCTGGTACTCATCAATGCAAATGTAATCAAAAATCGAATCAAACACTCCATGAGAGCCGGTGAATTCATGTTGCGCAACATTTCTACAGCCTTTGAAATTGCGGGAGAAAACGAGGATCCCATCAGCTTTCTATTGGCTAGGCCTACTATATTTATTTCTCAACTTTCCTAATATTAAACAAATTGCTTATCTTTACAACAGGAGTATAGCCTACCTGACTAGCATGAAAATGAACCACGCGGAAAAGCATCCTCCATTCGCTATTTAAGTGCAGAAGATATGTATTTTTCCCCTGCCCCTGTTTCGATACAGGTGCATGATAATGGTCCATTCTAAATCAAAACAAATTTCACACAATTATTATTTAGTATATGTAAAGACAAGATAAATAAAGAATAGTCTGATGGGTGACAATATTAGCTTATCACTTGTGAATGATATAATATCACTTGTGAATGATGCCCAGCATAAGAAACAATGCCTTTTTTTTGCGACTTTTTCGAATCATAGCACACCTCATGTAGCCTAGCCCATAGGCCTATATGTTTTAATAAAGTGGCCAAATAACTTCTTAAAATTAAGCACATTCATCCACTTTACAAGGGGTATAGAGCCTAACTGGCAGTGTGTGAGTTTCAAGTTTTCACCATAAAAATGCACCTTTATAATAAAAGCATGTGTGATGCCGGTGGTAAGCTAATATTGTCACCCATGAGACTATTCTTTATTTATCTTGCCTTTACATATACTAAATAATAAAGGATTGCATTTACGGTCACTTTTGATAATGGTGTTTTCTGCTAATGGAACATTCGCGTTTATAACATTTTACCATGTGTATATTGCTGCGCTTATAATGTGTAGAAATAACCTAATAGTTTATCAACATTTTAAGCTAAACGTTCTGATCTGTTGTGTCAGCCACATTGCTTAAAAAAGTTTTTTTTGATGCTAGTGGTTGTATTAATTTGGGATCTATCGCATCCCACAACTGTCCCAGACTATGTTTGGAATATTTATTTCTCGCACAGAATAGAATGGGTCGACTTTTGTACTATGGGGGATAGTAGATTGACATAGGCTAGTGGTTTCGTTGTTCGTTAGGTCTACTCGTCTTGTTGGTTGACGATGTGGAATGTGGAACGTTCTTCCAGTATCTTCAATATGCGCGCAAATTGCGTCCCCGATGTGTCGGTCTTCACTTGTAGCCTGTGAGAAAGACCCGATCACATGATGGAGAGCCATGTGAGTGCGAAATGCTTCGGATTGCAGAGCACACTCAGGGAGAAGGGCACAAAGCAGCACTCCGGGCCTCAAAAGGCATGGATTTTTTTAGGGTGCATTACGGCCACAAAGGAGATGCCGCCGTGAAATTCGAGGCATTATTAAGTGCTTGTCAAATTGTGAATGAGAGACTATTGGAGTGTGTACAGCTTATGCAAAAAAATAAGCAGGGCTCATGCATTTCAAGTTACTTTTTTCAAATCATCATTAGAGTCTCATCATGCAGCCTTACAATGTATTACAAATCAAAACATATAGCCCAATGTTTGTAGAACAACTAAAGTTGCATGAATAACTCTAAATTAAGCATATAGGAGGACCTATATCTTTGTTAACCGCTCAACACATAATAGCAGCACGTGCACACTCCCTCAAATTGTGGAGAACATATTTATATTTTATTCAGCTTTGTTCAATTGTATTTTTCATACTATAAAATAATGCCACGGAATTATAAGCAAATCTTGTCTGCTAAATGAACTAGTGTAGCCCACAGCCATATGGCATAGCCACATCAGGACCTAACATCAGGACAACTCAGAGTATGCTATCTAACTTGTGGGATACAGTCAATTTTGGCATGACACTGGTATTGGCATGCACCACTGACCCTGCACTGTACATAGTCAGCATACACACTGAAGGTACTCTCTGGTGATACCACCTGCTGGTGCATAAGGACAGTGACAAAGGGACTATATCTGTGGGTCAACTTTCAACGGGGTCAGTGTTGGACAGCTAGAATTGGGGGGTGTCAGAAGGGGGCTTGTCAGATTAAATAACAATGGCAAAATGTAAGTTTAAAGTGTTGGCAGAGGCCACGTCTTGTGAAAGCAGCTGTCCTGGACACCGGCAGTGTGAAATTACTTACAGTAAGATCAAGATCTGGTTGCGCCCCAGAACAGGCAGATTCTCTTTTGACAGGTCGTCATTGTAAATAAGAATTTGTTCTTAATGCACTTAAGTGTATAAATAAAAGGTGATTTAAAAAAAATAAATCATCCTTGCCACTTAACACTGCTTTGAGGCTCCCGCCTTAATTTAAAAGTGGGTCGTCTTGAACCAGAAAGGGCCATAAACATAGCAAAGAGGCAATAGTGGCGTAAAGCATCAAATGCAGATAACTTAAAGGGAAACTTTAATTAGACACATTTTATAAACTGTAAGTCACATGAATAAATGTGTTATGATCCGTATTAGAAAGTATTCACACCCCTTGACTTTTTGCACATTTTGTTGTGTTACAGTATGAATTTAAAATTGATTAAAATTGTGATTTTGTTCTGTGACTTGCCTACACACAATACCCAATGATGTCAAAGTGGAATTATGTTTTTTGAAATGTTTATAAATGTATTAAAAAATAAAATCTGAAATGTCTTCATTCAATAAGTATTAAAGTATGTGGGCACCTGCTCGTCGAACATCTCATTCCAAAATCATGGGCATTAATATGGAGTTGGTTTCCCCATTGCTGCTTTAACAGCCTCCACTCTTCTGGGAAGGCTTTCCACTAGATGTTGGAACATTGCTGCTGGGACATGCTTCCGTTCAGCCGCAAGAGCATTAGTATGGTCAGGCACTGATGTTGGGCGATTAGGCTGGCTCGCAGTAGGCCTTCCAATTCATTCCAAAGGTGTTCGCTGGGGTTGTGGTCAAGGTTCTGTGCAGGCTAGTCAAGTTCTTCCACACTGATCTCGACAAACCATTTCTGTATGGACCTCACTTTGTACACGGGAGTCTTGTCATGCTGAAACAGGAAACAGCCTTCCCCAAACTGTTGCCACAAAGTTGGAAGCACAGAATCGTCTAGAACAGTGGTTCCCAACCTTTTTTGGGTTCTGTACTCCTAAAACACTTTGACTTGCCTGAAGTACACCCTCATGCGTTTGCAACCGGCGTGATTCCTAGATTTGCTGTAAATTTGATAAAAAAAAGGTGGTTGACGCACCCAGTCAAGTTTGGCAGACTTGGTTTCAATGTCAGGGAAGATGGAGTTGAACTCACTGTTGAGTTTGGGTAAATGGGAGCTTACTATTTGCACTATTGTCAACATCACCTGTTTAAAGAGGTGTAAAGCTTCTGAAAACAACTTACTTCCCCATCTTCACATTTCCTCTACCAGAGTTTGAACTTCTTCATGAATCAACACACTTTGTCAAACATTTTTAGGATGTGTGTGTCTACCTTGCAGAGTTCACTTAACACATCAGCAAGATTGGCAAGGCAAGATCTCTAGTCTATGTCCTTAAACACAGACACAAGGGGGTGTGACTGCTCAGACAGAAAATCACTTAGTTTGGCACGCAGCTCAAAAAGCCGCTACTATTTCCCTCTGGATAGCCAAAGGACATCAGTGTGAAGCCGTAGCTGCTTGTGCTCCGTCCCACTGTCATCACAGAGCCTTTCAAACAATCGGTGATTCAGAAGCCTGGACTTGATAAAGTGAATCACTTTCACTTTGTCCTTCAAAACATCATGTAACTCAGGACTCATTCTCTTGCTAGCCAATGCCTCTCTGTGAATGATAGAGTGGGCTTTACCTTCTTTACATGGGCATTTCATAATTTCACTCTCCCAGGCATTGATACAGCATGAGCCGTGCACACAGGAAAACAGGATTTCCAATCCAGATAGTGCTCTGAGAAAAAGCTGTCAATAACGTGAAACACATCCTCACCTGTAGTTCTCCCCGTTAGCTTCTTGCAGAAAAGAATGTGCTCATTCATTTCCGAAATGTCTTTGTATTGCACAAACGCAATCAACTGGGCTTCCCCACTGACATCAGTCGATACGTCAAACTGCAGAGAAAATGAGCCGGAATTATAGTTTTTTCACCAATTGATAAATAATATCAACGCCCATGTCATCGTCCCTACGGCACACAGTGTTATATGACAATGGTACAGACTTCAGTTCATCGGCATCATAGTTTCTGTGAGGATAACAGCAGCAGGTACTCTAGTGCATGGAGCAAAGGATCACGTGCACTTGGCATGAGCAGAGGATCAAACATTGAGCCAACGGGTGGGCGATCACCCAGAGGCCAGATAGACAGAGCATTGCTCACACCCCAAAAGTAAAGAGTTAAAACTAGGCCTATAAAATAACTAGAGATTTCACACCAGTGACCTCAGTAAATGTTTTTCTGCCTATTCAAATTTAATATATTTTTTGTGGGGTAATATTTTTCCTTCACATTTTTGAAAATCTTCCCAACATACCACCTGGGGATTGCCCACGTACCCCTAGGGGTACCCGTACCCCCGGTTGGGAAACACTGTTCTAGAATGAACACTGGTATTCTAACTTCTGCGATGCATACAAGGCCCTCCCCCACCCTCCCTTCAGCAAATCCGATTACGACTCAATTTTTCTCCTACGGTCCTACAGGCAGAAGCTCAAACCGAATGTACCCGTGACTAGAACCATTCAACACTGGTCTGACCAATCGGAATCCACGCTTCAAGATTGTTTTGATCATGCCGACTGGGAAATGTTCCGGGAAGCCTCAGAGAATAACATTGAATTATACGCTGACTAGATTAGTGAGTTTAAAAGGAAGTGGATTGGAGAAGTTGTACCCACTGTGACCATTAAAACCTACCCTCACCAGAAACCATGGATAGATGGCGGTATTCACGCAAAACTGAAAACGCGACGCACCGCATTCAACCATGGAAAGATGACTTGGAATATAAACAGTATAGTTATTCCCTCCCAAGTCAATCAAACAAGCAAAATGTTGGTATAGGGACAAAGTGGAGTCGCAATTCAATGGCTCAGACACGAGACGTATGTGGCAGGGTCTACAGGCAATTACGGACTACAAAAGAAAAAACAGCCACGTCACGGACACCGACGTCTTGCTTCCAGACAAACTAAAACACATTCTTTGCCCACTTTGAGGATAATACATGGCCACCGACGCAGCCTGCTACCAAGGACTGCCGGTCCACCCCTCCTTCTCCGTGGCCGACGTGAGTAAGACATTTAAATGTGTTAACCCTTGCAAGGCTGCTGGCCCAGACGGCATCCCTAGTCGCGTCTTCAGAGCATGCGCAGACCAGCTGGCTGGTGTGTTTACGGACATACAGTGCCTTGCGAAAGTATCCGGCCCCCTTGAACTTTGCGACCTTTTGCCACATTTCAGGCTTCAAACATAAAGATATAAAACTGTATTTTTTTGTGAAGAATCAACAACAAGTGGGACACAATCATGAAGTGGAACGACATTTATTGGATATTTCAAACTTTTTTAACAAATCAAAAACTGAAAAATTGGGCGTGCAAAATTATTCAGCCCCCTTAGGTTAATACTTTGTAGCGCCACCTTTTGCTGCGATTACAGCTGTAAGTCGCTTGGGGTATGTCTCTATCAGTTTTGCACATCGGTAGACTGAAATTTTTTCCCATTCCTCCTTGCAAAACAGCTCAAGCTCAGTGAGGTTGGATGGAGAGCATTTGTGAACAGCAGTTTTCAGTTCTTTCCACAGATTCCCGATTGGATTCAGGTCTGGACTTTGACTTGGCCATTCTAACACCTGGATATGTTTATTTTTGAACCATTCCACTGTAGATTTTGCTTTATGTTTTGGATCATTGTCTTGTTGGAAGACAAATCTCCATCCCAGTCTCAGGTCTTTTGCAGACTCCATCAGGTTTTCTTCCAGAATGGTCCTGCATTTGGCTCCATCCATCTTCCCATCAATTTTAACCATCTTCCATGTCCCTGCTGAAGAAAAGCAGGCCCAAACCAAGATGCTGCCACCACCATGTTTGACAGTGGGGATGGTGTGTTCAGGGTGATGAGCTGTGTTGCTTTTACGCCAAACATAACGTCTTGCATTGTTGCCAAAAAGTCCAATTTTGGTTTCATCTGAGCAGAGCACCTTCTTCCACATGTTTGGTGTGTCTCCCAGGTGGCTTGTGGCAAACTTTAAACAACACTTTTTATGGATATCTTTAAGAAATGGCTTTCTTCTTGCCACTCTTCCTTAAAGGCCAGATTTGTGCAATATACGACTGATTGTTGTCCTATGGACAGAGTCTCCCACCTCAGCTGTAGATCTCTGCAGTTCATCCAGAGTGATCATGGGCCTCTTGGCTGCATCTCTGATCAGTCTTCTCCTTGTATGAGCTGAAAGTTTAGAGGGACGGCCAGGTCTTGGTAGATTTGCAGTGGTCTGATACTCCTTCCATTTCAATATTATCGCTTGCACAGTGCTCCTTGGGATGTTTAAAGCTTGGGAAATCTTTTTGTATCCAAATCCGGCTTTAAACTTCTTCACAAAAGTATCTCGGACCTGCCTGGTGTGTTCCTTGTTCTTCATGATGCTCTCTGCGCTTTTGACGGACCTCTGAGACTATCACAGTGCAGGTGCATTTATACAGAGACTTGATTACACACAGGTGGATTGTATTTATCATCATTAGTCATTTAGGTCAACATTGGATCATTCAGAGATCCTCACTGAACTTCTGGAGAGAGTTTGCTGCACTGAAAGTAAAGGGGCTGAATAATTTTGCAAGCCCAATTTTTCAGTTTTTGATTTGTTAAAAAAGTTTGAAATATCCAATAAATGTCGTTCCACTTCATGATTGTGTCCCACTTGTTGTTGATTCTTCAAAAAAAAATACAGTTTTATATCTTTATGTTTGAAGCCTGAAATGTGGCAAAAGGTCGCAAAGTTCAAGGGGGCCGAATACTTTCGCAAGGCACTGTAGGTATATCTCTAGCTGTCATAATAAACTGAGGATGGATCAACTACATTGTAGTTACACCACAATAACCTAATTGACAGAGTGAAACGAAGCTTGTACAGAATAAAAATATTCAAAAACATGCATCCTGTTTGCAACAAGGTAAAGTAATACTGCAAAAAAGGGGTCAAAGCAATTCACTTTTTGTCCTGCATAGTGTGTCATGTTTGCAGCAAATATAATAACTCAGTGCCACTACATATTTTCAAGCATAGTGGTGGCTGCATTATGTTATGGGCATGCTGATAATCGTTCAGGACTGGGGAGTTTTAAAGGATAAAAAAAAGAAACGGAGCTAAGCACAGACAAAATCCTAGAGGAAAACCTGGACAATAACCCAAAGCACAGGGCCAAATCTACCCCTGGAGTTGCTTACCAAGAAGACAATGAATGTTCCTGAGTGGCCGAGTAACAGTTTTGACTTAAATCTACAGTGCATTCAGAAAGTATTCAGACCCCCTTGACTTTTTATTTTGTAACTAAAGCCGTATTCTAAAATGGATTAAATTGTTATTTTTTCTCTCATCAATACCCCATCACGACCAAGCAAAAAACAGGTTTAAATATTTTTGCAAATGTATTAATTAAAATTTTAAAAATTGAAATATTACATTTATATACATTTTCAGATGAATTACTCAGTACTTTGTTGAAGCACCTTTAGCAGCGATTACAGCCTCAAATCTTCTTGGGTATGACGCTGCAAGCTTCACAAACCTGTATTGGGGGAGTTTCTCCCAATCTTCTCTGCAGATCCTCTCAAAAGCTCTTTCAGGTTGGATGGGGAGCATTGCTGCACAGCTATTGTCAGGTCTCTCCGGAGATGTTCAAGTCCGGGCTCTGGCAGGGCCACTCAGGGACATTCAGAAACTTGTCCCCGAAGCCACTCCTGCATCGTCTTGGCTGTGTGCTTAGGGTCATTGTCTTGTTGGAAGGTGAACCATAGCCCCTGCCGGAGGTCCTGAGCACATTAGCATCAAGGATTTCACTGTACCTTTCCCTTGATCCTGACTTGTCTTCTAGTGCCAGCCACTGAAAAACAACCCAAGGGGATGATGCTTCCAACGCCATGCTTCACCGTAGAGTTGGTGCCAGGTTTCCTCCAGAAGTGACGCTTGGAATTCAGGCTAAATAGGCCTGACTTGGTTTCATCAGACCAGAGAATATTGTTTCTCATGGTCTGAGTTCTTCAGGTGCCTTTTGACAATCTCAAAGCGGGCTGAGGAGTGGCTTCCGTCTGGCCACTTTACCATAAAGGCCTGATTGGTGGTGTGTTGCAGAGTTGGTTGTCCTTCTGGAAGGTTCTCCCATCTCCACAGAGGAACTCCGGAGCTCAGAGTGACCAGGTTACCTCCTTGACCAAGACCCTTCTCCCCCGATTGCTCAGTTTGGCCGGGCGTTCAGCTCTAGGAAGAGTCTTGGTGGTTCCAAACGTCTTCCACTTAAGAATGGTGGAGGCCACTGTGTTCTTGGGCAACACACTGCTGCAGAAATAGTTTAGTACCCTTCCCCAGATCTGTGACTCGACACAATCCTGTCTCTGCGCACTACCGACAATTCCTTCAATCTCATGGCTTGGTTTTTGTGGGACCTTATATATTCCAAATCATGTCCAATCAATTGAATTTACCACAGGTGGACTCCAATCAAGTTGTAGAAACATCTCAAGGATGATCAATGGTAACTGGATGCACCTGAGCTCAATTTCGAGTCTCATAGCAAAAGGACTGAATACTTCTCGAAATAACGTATTTCTGTTGATTTTTTGTTGCAAAAATAACAAAAAAATTGTTTTCGCCTTGTCATCACGGAGTATTGTGTGAAGATTGATTAGGCATAAAATGTATTTCATACATTTTACAATGAGGCTGTAATTCTTCCAGAATGCACTCTACTTGAAAATCTATGGCAAGACCTGGAAATGGTTGTCTAGCAATTATCAACAGCTTGTAGAATTTTGAAAAGAATCATGAGCAAATGTTGCACAATCCAGTTGTGGAAAGCTCTTAGTGACATACCCAGAAAAATTCACAGCTGTAATCGCTGCCAAAGGTGGTTGATTCTATTATGTATTGACTCAGGGGGTTGGATACTGTATGTAATGAAGATACTTTGGTATATATGGTGTATGTGGACACCCCTTCAAATTAGTGGATCCAGCTATTTCAGCCAAACCCGTTACTGACAGGTGTATAACATTTATCACACACAGTCACACAGTCATGCAATCTCCATAGACAAACATTGGCAGTAGAATGGCCTAACTGAAGAGCTCAGTAACTTTCAATGTGGCACCGTCATAGGATGCCACCTTTGCAACAAGTCAGATCTTTACATTTCTGCCCTGCTAGAGCTGCCCCAGTCAACTGTAAGTGCTGTTATTGTGAAGTGGAAACGTCTAGGAGCAACAACGGCTCAGCTGTGAAGTGGTAGGCCAAATAAGCGCACAGAACGGGACCGCCGAGTGCTGAAGCGTGTAATTCGTAAGAATATTCTGTCGTCGGTTCCAACACTCACTACCGAGTTCCAAACTACCTCTGGAAGCAACGTCAGCACAATAACTGTCCGATTGAACCTTCATGAAATGGGTTTCCATGGCTGAGCAGTCGCACACAAGCCTAAGATTCCCGTGAACAATGCCAAGAATCAGCTAGAGTGGTGTAAAGCTCGCCACCATTGGACTCTGGAGCAGTGGAAACGCATTCTCCTGAGTGATAAATCACGCTTCACTATCTGGCAGTCCGAAGGAAGAATCTGGGTTTGGTGGATGCCAGGAGAACGCTACCTGCCCCAATGCATAGTGTTAACTGTAAAGTTTGGTGGAGGAGGAATAATGGTCTGGGGCTGTTTCCATAGTTCGGGCTAGGCCCCTTAGTTCCAGTGAAGGGAATTCTTAACATTACAGCATACAACGCTCACCCAGAGGCGGCGCTCCTAGTTGGCGGGGACCTTAATGCAGGGAAACTTAAATTAGTTTTACCAAATTTCTATCAGCATGTTAAATGTGCAACCAGAGGAAAAAGAACTCTGGACCACCTATACTCCACACACAGAGACGCATACAAATCTCTCCCTCAGCCTCCATTTGGCAAATCTGACCATAACTATATCCTCCTGATTCCTGCTTACAAGCAAAAATTAAAGCAGGAAGCACCAGTGACTAGATCAATAACAAAGTGGTCAGATGAAGCAGATGCTAAGCTACAGGACTGTTTTGCTAGCACAGACTGGAATATGTTCTGGGATTCCTCCGATGGCATTGAGGAGTGAACCACATTAGTCATTGGCCTCATCAATAAGCGCATTGATGATGTCGTCCCCACAGTGACTGTACGTACATACCCCAATCAGAAGCCATGGATTACAGGCAGCATCCGCACTGAGCTAAAGGCTAGAGAGGGACCCTAACTCGAAAGTTTATAAGAAATCCCGCTATGCCTTCCGATGAACCATCAAACAGGCAAAGCGTCAATACAGGACTAAGATCGAGTTGTACTACACTGGCTCTGACGCTCGTCGGATGTGGCAGGGCTTGCAAACCATTACAGACTACAAAGGGAAGCACAGCCGAGAGCTGCCCAGTGAAACGAGCCCACCAGATGAGCTAAACTACTTCTATGCACGCTTCAAGGCAAGTAACACTTAAACAGGCATGAGAGCTTCAGCTGTTCACACTCACGCTCTCCGTAGCCGATGTGAGTAAGACCTTTAAACAGGTTAACATTAACAAGGCCGCAGGAACAAACAGATTACCAGGATGTGCACTGCTAGTATGCGCTGACCAACTGGCAAGTGTCTTCACTGACTTTGTCAACCTCTTCCTGTCGGAGTCTGTAATACCAACATGTTTTAAGCAGACCACCATAGTCTCTGTGTCCAAGAACATTAAGGTAACCTGCCTAAATGACTACCGACCCGTAGCACTCACGTCTGTAGCCATAAAGTTCTTTGAAAGGCCCCAACAGATCCACAGATGATGCACTCCACACTGCCCTTTCCCACCTGGATAAAATAATGCTGTTCATTGACTATGTGAGAATGCTGTTCATTGACTACAGCTCAGTGTTCAAAACCATAGTGCCCTCAAAGCTCATCAATAAGCTAAGGACCCTGGGACTAAACACCTCCCTCTGCAACTGGATCCAGGACTTCCTGACGGGCCGCCCCCAGGTGGTAAGGGTAGGAAACAAACACATCCGCCACGCTGATCCTCAACACAGGGGCCCTCAGGGGTGCGTGCTCAGTCCCATCCTGTACTCCCTGTTCACTCATGACTGCATGGCCAGGCACGACTCCAACACCATCATTAAGTTTGCAGACGACACAACAGTGGTAGGCCTGATCACCAACAACGATGAGACAGCCTATTTTGAGGAGGTCAGAGACCTATCCATGTGGTACCAGGACAACAACCTCTCCCTCAATGTGATCAAGACAAAGGAGATGATTGTGGACTACAGGAGAAGGAGGACGCCCCCATTCTCATCGACGGGGTGAAATCAGGAGACTGAAATTATTTGACATGGGTCCTCAGATCCTCAAAAAGTTGGACAGGTGCCCCATCGAGAGTATGGTTGCATCACTGCCTGGTATGGCAACTTTTCAGCCTTCGACCGCAAGGCACTACAGAGGGTAGTGGGTAAGGCCGAATACATCACCGGGGCCAAGCTTCCTGCCATCCAGGACCTCTATACCAGGCGGTGTCAGAGGAAGGCCCTAAAAATTGTCAGACTCCAGCCACCCTAGTCATAGACTGTTCTCTCTGCTACCGCACGGCAAGCGGTACCGGAGCGCCAAGTCTAGGTCCAAAAGGCTTCTTAACAGCTTCTACCCCCAAGCCATAAGACACCTAAAAACAGGTCAAATGGCTAGCCAGACTATTTGCACCCCCCCCCCTCGTTTATGCTGCTGCTACTCTCTGTATATTATCCATGCATTGTTACTTTAGCACTACCTACATGTACATATTACCTCAATTACCTCAACTAACCGGTGCCCCCGCACATTGACACTGTACTGGTACCCCCTGTATATTGTGCTTTTTAATTATTATTTTTGGCTTATCTATTTTTTTTACTTAACACTTATTTTTCTTAAAACTGCATTGTTGTTTAAGGGCTTGTAAGTAAGCATTTCACTGTAAGGTCTACCTACACGTGTTTTATACCTGTTGTATTCGGCGCATGTGTATTTCTCTTCCACTTTGACATTATAGTATTTTGTGTAGATCGTTGACCAAAAAATGACAATTAAATCCTTTTTAGTCCCACTTTGTAACACAACCACATTTTGAAAAAGTCAAAGGGTGTGAACACTTTCTGAAGGCACTGTATATCTGTTTGGGTTTACCAGGATTTGCATGGTGTACTCTCATGAATGGTCTCTCCATCTCTCGAGGTGTCCTTGCTCAAGGAGTAGGATAGTGGATAGGTCTAGGTACTAAAGTGCTATGACCCCAAGAACCCTAACACCGTGCCCTTAAACACTAATCACGTTGACAGATGCGGTTACTGAACACTAGCTAACTCTTTACAAATCTCCACCCCTTTAATCTGACATTTTCTAACGACAGGAAAGTAGGTCGAGCTCTACGAGCCGCTCGTAATGAAATCCCCCATGTGACCCTGGAAAGCCTGACAACTGTATCACACTTTATTCGCTTCAAGGCAATTCCAAGGCATAGAGCAGGTGAAAGATTATAGATAAAACTACATTACCCAGCATGCCTTTCAGAAAATCTCTCTTTGTTTGTCGTGGGAGAGTTTGACAGATGATGGAGAATTGGCATCGCTGGACCTCAGCTCTCAAGGAAAAGGCTTTCAAAGGCTTTCAAAGTCAGCGCAACACAGGATTCCTTGGCAGGCTGAGGACATCTATTAACTGAAGTTTATTTGAGCAGTGCCCTTTCCCAGCTCGTTACCCTCTCTCCCAAACCCACCTTCCACCCCCACACAGCTGTCCCTTTCCCATTTGTTTTGGTTGCAGAGATATTTCAAATATCCACCTTAATGCACCCCTTTGCCTGCTTCCCCCTTAAGCTCCATTCTAGGGCATGGTGGTATATCGTATTTTACTATATACCGGTATTGATGCACAGACCGGTTTGAGTTTTTACATTACCTTCTATCACGGTATTTGAATGTTTGGATTGTTGAATGTTATACGCCGTGTGTAATAGTTTTATAGTTTACTCCGCTACTTGAGTCATCTCTTGTAGCTCTCTCCATGCCGCTTTCCACACAGACCTAGCCCTGCCCCCTGTCACTTACGGAGTACATTTGATGTTCCTCAACCATGACACACTTGCGTTCAGTCTGCATGGTCAGTGCAGCACATGCAACAATGTTGATGACAATGATGCTGTTTTCACTTTGCTTCTTCATATAAAACAACTAATGTTCTAGCGGTCTGTAATGACACTATTAGTTTGTATTTCTTACATCTGAAAAAAACGGCTAGTTTGTCTTTTCTTAGCAAGTTGGGCCTAAATCGTGTTAGCCGCTAATGCTAATTGCTGGTTAGCTGGCTAGCTAATAAATGTACTGAGTCAGAGCAAACGTAGCTAGCTATCCAGCCTGATAATACCAGTGATGGTGTAGACCTAAACCAGCATGTTGTCTGTGCAACAGTATCTTCTAAATCAAAGAGGAATACGCAAAGCATCATTATGTTAGCTACATGAAGTAGCTAAGATAAAGAATATAGGGTCCACTAGGAAACACTTATTAACACTTTGGTTCCTACCCTGTCACAATAACTTCTCCTGGCATTTTCCTTCATTGTCATGGCAAACAGCACTGTATTCAAAGTGCCCACTATTATATTCTAAGTATAGAATTAGAATAATCATTCTATTTCCATGATTCCAACAGTTCACCCAAGTGTTTTGCTCTAAATCGCAATTGCAACATTTGGTAAAAAATAAGGCCTAGATTGTTTGACCATATCGTGCAGCCCTACGTGGCAGTGTGGAAATGACCTCAAATGAGTGGAGGAAATGCCGAAATTTTTACAAAGTATAGTGATATTATATTTTGGCCATATCGCCCAGCCCTACTCCAGACCACTCTCACTCATCAACCAGGAAAAGAGCAACAGGCCAGGGTAGGGTATCTCCTGAACTCCAGCCCCCCACCAAATTTACGCCATGTCTGACATTTACCTCTGTCAAGAAAGGTCAGATTGCTATTCCCCTCTCACATTCCAGGCACGTGCTTCCCAGGGAGACAGGTTTCCAGGGAAACCGTAACGGGCGCACATGTGACAACGTGACGAAACGCTTGTCTGTGAGGCAATGAATCCTGATAAAGGTTTCACCATTTCCTGTAAAAATGCCCTGCTCCGTAGAACTGCTTAAGTACAGTGCCCTAGTATGGGATGTGGTCTACTGGTAAACACTTTTGTCAAGCGTTCTGGTACTGGGCAAATTCCTTTTGGGAAAACACTCCTAAGGGAAACCCAAGGGAGAAAGACTGGTTCCAAGTTAACACCCAGAAGACATTGTCAAAATATTGGTAAACTCAAAGGATACAATGCGCCGCTCACGAGGCAATACCCACTGTATTACAGTATCCAGCTTTTGTACTGTAATGCAGTGATAGAGGCATCGTATCTTCATTGGTAGACCAAAAGGGACAGACCAAACAAAACTTATGTGGGACAGTGGTATTGACTGTCATGGGTAAACCCCTTCAGGGGAAAGTCCTAGAAAATCCTGGCACTCCTTTCAACGTGGAGCAAAATACTGGCTCAACCCTGCGTGATCTCTCAGAGCCTATAAAAGCCCTTAATGTCATGTCCTTGTACCTCAGTATCTTTTTCTCCACTGCTACTAAATTACATTGGATCTATCTACCTTTGTCTGCCTTTGGTATCCTACACTTTGGTATCCAACCCAGTGAATGATGACTGGAAGATTATAATCCTGACTATGCTAATACTGCATTATTCTACGTGATTACTGCAACCTTAATCTTGAGTCTAACAACAGTATTTCTTGAGTTAATTGACATTATGCCCTACATACTCCTGATATGAAATACCTTTTGTACTTCACTCAGGCTTCTGTAAAATGAGTCCTTTCCTATCTTTAACGGCATCCAAACCTAACAGACACATTGCTCTGTTATCCCCAACTCATCTGGGAAAACCACGGGGATCATTCCATGACAACAATCCTATCGAGAGACCAGGGGAGGGGCATCCAAAGCAGTTGTTAGGCAGACATGTCATTTCAACCTATTGGTGATCTCTAAAACAACATGGGGAGCTACATGTCTGAGCCTCTAATGAGTCCAGTGACGGCACCTTAAAAATTATATTTAACAAACGGCCAAACAATGTGAGGAATGGCGGCCAAAGAATTCAGAGCATCCACATATTTCCGAGGGATATACAGAGGGAGTAAATATGTTTACCAGTCTATGTGTGGGTACAAGAGAACACTCCAGATGCAACTTCTACCTCTATGCCAAAGACAAGAACTTAAAAATGATATTGGCTGCTATTCAAAACCCCAAGGCAAAGTCTTGACCAGTTCACTTAAACCTCCATTTCAAAAGAGTTCTCATGCACGTCTAAACCAGAGAGCCCAAGCCCAAATTAACATTTGAGGCTTTTAGCAGACACTCTTATCCAGAGCAACTTAGAGTAGTGAGTGCATACATTTTTGTAATATTTAATAGGTGTCCCCCGTGGGAATCAAACCCACAACCCTGGCGCTGCAAGTGCCATGCGCTACCAACTGAGCCACACAGCACCCATGTGGCTCTGTTGATATCACTGATATCATGACATTTTATGCAACGATGTTGACACCTTTCCAAGTGAACACAAGCTGTATTCTTTCTGTTACAGAGCTTAATTCTATTTGAAAGTTTATTTGCCTAGCCAAGTTGGGTTTTGAGCGGAGAAAACTAGAGTGAATTGTATACCTCTAACTCTTTCTTAGCAATATGGATACCATTATCCTGTCGCTTATACTTGAGGGAAAACTTAAGGCATGGCACCCAACATAATCACAACCAATTACCTAACACGAGGAGTGTAGCACCTTATCTAGAAGACTGCTTTTTTTTAATCATTGACATACAGTGCCTTCAGAAAGTAGTAATATCACAACAATATGTGGAATAAGTCAAGTGGTGTGAATACTTTCTTAAGGCACTATGAACAGAAAGCTGTAACCGTATTCAAAACTCCTTTTAACCATTTGTTAGACTGTCAGTGTCTCTCACTTTCTCTTATTACACACTCAAAAGAAGTCAAAACAAACAGACATAGTCATGTACCTCATTCCTGCCCCACGGTCTTCAGGAGACATCTTAGGAGTTCTAGTTTGGTTCTGTTACGATATTAAGGTAGTCCGAAGAAGACGTGGTTCTGGATATAAGTACTTGTCTGTCACAGCAAAGCTCTACAAATCGTTCAGGTCAAGTCAAGACACAGTTGACGTGCCACACAGCGCGAGACCAGCTAGTGTTTATCTTCAATGAAGCCTGAGCTTGACTATTTCAACCAGACCCATCTAAAAATAACACAGGTCACACAGCATTCCATCAGGCAACTATCAAAAGGACAGAGAGGTTGGGGCAGGGTGGTGGGTGGTGGGTGGGGGGGGGGGGGGGGGGGGGGGTACGAATACACCAGTGACAGGGTGGGAGCTGCCCCTCTATGTCAGTGTCACTGCCCCCCTCTGTAAAGTTTGGGGGGGCACAATCTGTTTATCAGATATCTTTGAGTGTGTGTGTGTTTTTTTGTGATTGTGTGTGTATGTGGGAGCGGGGTTTCAGAAGTAGAAAGCAAGCACATGTCATTGTTGTCTTTGTCGAATGTTGACGCCATATCCGGTGTAAACTACTCAGACGTTGCGCAAATGCTAGCTCTCCCCTGCTAACAACAGTTCAGTTACAGTCTTTATTTAGCCGTAGTGGAGTAAACATTATGTTGCAAAGTTACGCAAACACGATAATGATTGTTTAGGTAACTTTTGGCCTTTTTTTATCATGTTAAGGATATTTTAAGTTGAGGAGCATTGATGGGGCTGAGTTCTGTGACTAACTGTAATCAGTAACGTTACCAGCAAAAATAATCAAATCAGATTACAGATACTTTTGAACAACTAGATTACTTCTAGGATTACTGTTAAATTCAGAAAGGATGTTTGCGAAACAATCGTTGATACCTTTCTGTTTTCCCAATGACATTCAAATCAGCATTCAAATCAAATCAAATCAAATCAAATTTTATTTGTCACATACACATGGTTAGCAGATGTTAATGCGAGTGTAGCGAAATGCTTGTGCTTCTAGTTCCGACAATGCAGTAATAACAAGTAATCTAACTAACAATTCCAAAACTACTGTCTTGTACACAGTGTAAGGGGATAAAGAATATGTACATAAGGATATATGAATGAGTGATGGTACAGAGCAGCATAGGCAAGATACAGTAGATGGTATCGAGTACAGTATGTACAAATGAGATGAGTATGTAAACAAAGTGGCATAGTTTAAAGTGGCTAGTGATACATGTATTACATAAGGATACAGTCGATGATATAGAGTACAGTATATACGTATGCATATGAGATGAATAATGTAGGGTAAGTAACATTATATAAGGTAGCATTGTTTAAAGTGGCTAGTGATATATTTACATCATTCCCATCAATTCCCATTATTAAAGTGGCTGGAGTTGAGTCAGTGTCAGTGTGTTGGCAGCAGCCACTCAGTGTTAGTGGTGGCTGTTTAACAGTCTGATGGCCTTGAGATATAAGCTGTTTTTCAGTCTCTCGGTCCCAGCTTTGATGCACCTGTACTGACCTCGCCTTCTGGATGATAGCGGGGTGAACAGGCAGTGGCTCGGGTGGTTGATGTCCTTGATGATCTTTATGGCCTTCCTGTGACATCGGGTGGTGTAGGTGTCCTGGAGGGCAGGTAGTTTGCCCCCGGTGATGCGTTGTGCAGACCTCACTACCCTCTGGAGAGCCTTACGGTTGAGGGCGGTGCAGTTGCCATACCAGGCGGTGATACAGCCCGCCAGGATGCTCTCGATTGTGCATCTGTAGAAGTTTGTGAGTGCTTTTGGTGACAAGCCGAATTTCTTCAGCCTCCTGAGGTTGAAGAGGCGCTGCTGCGCCTTCTTCACGATGCTGCCTGTGTGAGTGGACCAATTCAGTTTGTCTGTGATGTGTATGCCGAGGAACTTAAAACTTGCTACCCTCTCCACTACTGTTCCATCGATGTGGATAGGGGGGTGTTCCCTCTGCTGTTTCCTGAAGTCCACAATCATCTCCTTAGTTTTGTTGACGTTGAGTGTGAGGTTATTTTCCTGACACCACACTCCGAGGGCCCTCACCTCCTCCCTGTAGGCCGTCTCATCGTTGTTGGTAATCAAGCCTACCACTGTTGTGTCGTCCTCAAACTTGATGATTGAGTTGGAGGCGTGCGTGGCCACGCAGTCGTGGGTGAACAGGGAGTACAGGAGAGGGCTCAGAACGCACCCTTGTGGGGCCCCAGTGTTGAGGATCAGCGGGGAGGAGATGTTGTTGCCTACCCTCACCACCTGGGGGCGGCCCGTCAGGAAGTCCAGTACCCAGTTGCACAGGGCGGGGTCGAGACCCAGGGTCTCGAGCTTGATGACGAGCTTGGAGGGTACTATGGTGTTGAATGCCGAGCTGTAGTCGATGAACAGCATTCTCACATAGGTATTCCTCTTGTCCAGGTGGGTTAGGGCAGTGTGCAGTGTGGTTGAGATTGCATCGTCTGTGGACCTATTTGGGCGGTAAGCAAATTGGAGTGGGTCTAGGGTGTCAGGTAGGGTGGAGGTGATATGGTCCTTGACTAGTCTCTCAAAGCACTTCATGATGACGGATGTGAGTGCTACGGGGCGGTAGTCGTTTAGCTCAGTTACCTTAGCTTTCTTGGGAACAGGAACAATGGTGGCCCTCTTGAAGCATGTGGGAACAGCAGACTGGTATAGGGATTGATTGAATATGTCCGTAAACACACCGGCCAGCTGGTCTGCGCATGCTCTGAGGGCGCGGCTGGGGATGCCGTCTGGGCCTGCAGCCTTGCGAGGGTTAACACGTTTAAATGTCTTACTCACCTCGGCTGCAGTGAAGGAGAGACCGCATGTTTTCATTGCAGGCCGTGTCAGTGGCACTTTATTGTCCTCAAAGCGGGCAAAAAAGTTATTTAGTCTGCCTGGGAGCAAGACATCCTGGTCCGTGACTGGGCTGGATTTCTTCCTGTAGTCCGTGATTGACGGTAGACCCTGCCACATGCCACTTGTGTCTGAGCCGTTGAATTGAGATTCTACTTTGTCTCTGTACTGGCGCTTAGCTTGTTTGATAGCCTTGCGGAGGGAATAGCTGCACTGTTTGTATTCGGTCATGTTACCAGACACCTTGCCCTGATTAAAAGCAGTGGTTCGCGCTTTCAGTTTCACACGAATGCTGCCATCAATCCACGGTTTCTGGTTAGGGAATGTTTTAATCGTTGCTATGGGAACGACATCTTCAACGCACGTTCTAATGAACTCGCACACCGAATCAGCGTATTCGTCAATGTTGTTATCTGACGCAATACGAAACATCTCCCAGTCCACGTGATGGAAGCAGTCTTGGAGTGTGGAGTCAGCTTGGTCGGACCAGCGTTGGACAGACCTCAGCGTGGGAGCCTCTTGTTTTAGTTTCTGTCTGTAGGCAGGGATCAACAAAATGGAGTCGTGGTCAGCTTTTCCGAAAGGGGGGCGGGGCAGGGCCTTATATGCATCGCGGAAGTTAGAGTAACAATGATCCAAGGTCTTTCCACCCCTGGTTGCGCAATCGATATGCTGATAAAATTTAGGGAGTCTTGTTTTCAGATTAGCCTTGTTAAAATCCCCAGCTACAATGAATGCAGCCTCCGGATAAATCGTTTCCAGTTTGCAGAGAGTTAAATAAAGTTCGTTCAGAGCCATCGATGTGTCTGCTTGGGGGGGGATATATACGGCTGTGATTATAATCGAAGAGAATTCTCTTGGTAGATAATGCGGTCTACATTTGATTGTGAGGAATTCTAAATCAGGTGAACAGAAGGATTTGAGTTCCTGTATGTTTCTTTCATCACACCATGTCACGTTGGCCATGAGGCATACGCCCCCGCCCCTCTTCTTACCAGAAAGATGTTTGTTTCTGTCAGCGCGATGCGTGGAGAAACCCGTTGGCTGCACCGCTTCGGATAGAGTCTCTCCAGTGAGCCATGTTTCAGTGAAGCAAAGGACGTTACAGTCTCTGATGTCCCTCTGGAATGCTACCCTTGCTCGGATTTCATCAACCTTGTTGTCAAGAGACTGGACATTGGCAAGAAGAATGCTAGGGAGTGGTGCACGGTGTGCCCGTCTCCGGAGTCTGACCAGAAGACCGCCTCGTTTCCCTCTCTTTCGGAGTCGTTTTTTTGGGTCGCTGCATAGGATCCACTCCGTTGTCCTGTTTGTAAGGCAGAACACAGGGTCCGCGTCGCGAAAAACATATTCTTGGTCGTACTGATGGTGAGTTGACGCTGATCTTATATTCAGTAGTTCTTCTCGACTGTATGTAATGAAACCTAAGATGACCTGGGGTACTAATGTAAGAAATAACACGTAAAAAAACAAAAAACTGCATAGTTTCCTAGGAACGCGAAGCGAGGCGGCCATCTCTGTCGGCGCCGGAAGTGAATTGAAAAAAGGTTTAAGTTTGTTCTGCCTGAGCTAGTCTGACCACAAGTCAGAGAGCACTTTAATGACACACCCAAGTGCGTTTGATGGATCACGTAAAAACGGAAAAGAGCATGAATTGGCTTTTGTAGGCCACAGTCCAAGCAATGTCTTCAAATGGTGCGACTGCTGTCGGCATCCAAAGATTATCCAACTTGAATAAACGCTAAAATGGAAAGCTGTTTTAACATATATCTATTGAATTTTTTATATCAATAAGTGCACCACCCTGACCAAGGCCTTTCTCCCCCGATTGCTCACTTTGGCCGGGCGGCCAGCTCTAGGAAGAGTCTAGTTGGTTCCAAACCATTTAAGAATGATGGAGGCCAATGTGTTCTTGGGAACTTTCAATGCTGCAGAAATGTTTTGGTACCCTTCCCCAGATCTGTGCCACGACACAATCCTGTCCTCCTCTCGACCTCATGGATTGGTTTTTGCTCTGACATACACTGTCAAAAGAGGGACCTTATATAGACAGGTATGTGCCTTTCTAAATCATGTCCAATCAATTGAATTTACCACAAGTGAACTCCAATCAAGTTGTAGAAACATCTCAAGGATGATCAATGGAAGCAGGCTGCACCTGAGCTCAATTTGGAGTTTCATAGCAAAGGGTCTGAATACTTATTTTTATAGATTTGCAAACATTTCTAAAAAGCTGTATTCGATTTGTTATTATGGAGTGAGGAAAAACATTTATTTATTACATTTTAGAATAATGCAACAAAATGTGTAAAAAGTCAAGGGGTCTGAGTACTTTCCCAATGCACTGTATATTTCCCTAAGACTTGTGTCGGTAGAAAATTATTCAAAATTATTCACAACTGTAATGGTTGCCAGAAGTTGTGGAGTATGTTGTGTAGATCGGTAGGGAAGAAATCCAATGTTATCCCTTTTTAGATTTAATTTTAAGGCAGCAAAATGTGAAGACTGTGCAAGGTGTGTGTTCCGTTCCCACTGACAGGAAGACGTGATACTTCTTTGACATTCAAGGCACTTGAAGCTGATAGGTTTTCAGTGTTAATAATGATAAATAAATGCTAATATATCCAGAATTAGACAACTATTGACATAAAAAAAGTACATTATCGATATAAAAAAATTCTAATTCATGATATAGAAATTGAATTAGCTAAAGATAAATAGATAAAATGTATTTATCTATATCAATTATTCAAATGTTGATATCAAGGACTACCTTTGATATTGGAATTATTGATAACAATAATGTTTTTTTAATGTAAAAATGTGAAATATAGGGCCTCCCGGGTGGCGCAGTGGTTAAGGGCGCTGTACTGCAGCGCCAGCTGTGACATCAGAGACTCTGGGTTCGCGCCCAGGCTCTGTCGTAACCGGCTGCGACCGGGAGGTCCGTGGGGATATCTCCCTAACCCGTCGTCCGGGTTAGGGAGGGCTTGGCCAGTATGGATATCCTTGACTCATCGCGCACCAGCGACTCCTGTGGCGGGCCGGGCGCAGTGCGCGCTAATCAAGGTTGTCAGGTGCACGGTGTTTCCTCCGTGCGGCTGGCTTCCGGGCTTCTGTGTTAAGAAACAGTGCGGCTTGGTTGGGTTGTGTATCGGAGGACGCATGACTTTCAACCTTCTTCTCTCCCGAGCCTGTACGGGAGTTGTAGCGATGAGACAAGATAGTAGCTACTAAAACAATTGGATACCACGAAATTGGGGAGAAAAAGTAATAGATAAATAAAAAATTTGAATTATTGATATCAATAATTCTAATATTTGATATGAAAAGAGTCCTTGATATCAAAATTTTAAGAATTGATATTTGATATCCACACTTTTATTATATCTGCATAGCGATAACAACAGTTTTTTTTTATATAGTACATTGAATTATCGATGTAAAAAATGTGCTTCTCCATTTAATTCTATGGGGAATTATTGATATAAAAATGCAATTATCAAATATCAAAATATCCACTATAGAAAGCCGTTTCTATAGTGGATAACATATTTTCATATAATATAATTTTTAATATCGATAAATACTTTTGGGATATAAAAATGTGAATGATTGATAACGAAAATGTAATTATTGATGTAAAACATTTCATTACTAATATAAATCAATCAATTAATATATGTTAAAATGGCTTTTCATAGTGGTGTAGCCTACGGGTGGGAATCTAATTTATTATTGATATCTACATAGGTCATTGAGGTGAATCACACTGCTGCTCTCTCATTTAGCTATTTACGCCTACAATAGATGTCATTCTATTGGTCATATAAATGTTTGTCTTCTTCTAATGCCGCTTAAGGTGAAAGTAATCTAAAAGTAACTGAACGTAATCAATTTACTGAGTTTGGGTAATTCAAAAGTTACATTACTGATTACAATTTTGGACAGGTAACTAGTAACTGTTAATGGATTACATTTATATAGTAACCTACCCAACCCTGATTGTGTTGTATTGTATTTATGCCACAATTTATGCTACATTTCACCATGTTTTAACTATGAAATACAATATATTAGACAAACATGGTAACAGAAAAAATGTATAGTTTCATCCAAAGCACATTAAGAACATCAACAATTTATTATAGATTTTTATATCCAAATGACTTATGCAAATCCTTTGACTGTGACAAAACACTCATGACGAGTATTTTTGGTCCAATGTCAGGTTTCCTTCAGAAGCACACCCCCTGCTTAGTCTTCTGACCTGACTGGCTGCTTGTAGGGTTCAAAGTAACTGCTGTCATAGGATCAGTTCCTGTAACACAGAATCAAACAAACTCTCTGTTTCTCCCTCTCTCTGTCACACACACACACACACACACACACACACACACACACACACACACACACACACACACACACACACACACACACACACACACACACACACACACACACACACTGCATGCCATATCAGATTTCACAACCCCACAAACATCACAGTTGTCGTGGGAACAAACAACACGTGTGTCCTATCTCAAAGCAGATTTATGATCGAAACACGAAGCGTAACAGGTGTTATGATTCAAACACATAATACTACACATCCAAGTCATATTCCTTGACAGCAACAGCTCGCTATAGATAACTTCTCATTATGACTCAGATCCAGTTTTACATGTTGATTTTAATTGAAGATTTGAATTGTTGACGTAAATGGGTGATTTGAAATGTTGTGTATACACACAAAGACTGACAAAAATAGGTGTTGAGAAATGTTGTGTAAACACTATTCAATGGGTGATTTCAGATATGTGTGTGTGCAGAGAAAATTATGTATATAGGACCATTAAGAAACATCAAATCAAATGTTATTTGTCACGTGCTTCGTAAAAAACAGGTGTAGACTAACAAAGAAATGCTTGTTTGTGTTTGTCTAAGGTAAAGCTGTGAAAGCGTGGGTATTTCTGGGAGTGGAGGTATTTTTGTCTATTTCCTCAGCACGTGCAGCCCATGGGATCAGGGTTACGTAATCTCTGGCCTGTGTCGTCATTTTGACAGCTGCTCTGACTTCAGAACGACAGCATTCCTCAACACACCGGCATGCACAGCAGCCATGAACCCAAAACAGTAATATTTATAATTTTTTCAACTGATATCTATCAAAGTTACATAATACTCATGTGCGTTTTGTCCTACATTTAAACGTTTCATCCCAGCCCCCGTCCACCCAGCAGTAGGCCTTTTGCATCTTGGTAGGCCGTCATTGTAAATCAGAATTTGTTCTTAACGGAAAAAATAAAAAAAAGTGTTAAATGACAATCAGGGTTGGAATCAATTCCAATCATTTTGTAGACACTATCCAGAGCGACATACAGTAGTGAGTGCATATGTTTTCATATTGGTCTCCCATGGGAATTTAATCGACAACCCTAGCGTGGCAAGCACTGTTCTCTACCAATTGAGCAACACTTGTTCACAACCCTAAATTCAAACAAAATTCTTGAATTCACTTATGAAGTGCATATTTTACGTGGAATTCAATTCGATTTGCAACAATCTTCTAGTTATTGAACTGGAATTAATATTGGAATTGTAAAAAAATACATATATTTGGAATTCAATTCAATTCATATCATAATGGGTTTAGTAACAAAATAAACTACAGGATTTGTTGTAAATCGTTTCAACTTGAAGTTATGTATAGCTGGGCTGTCTGAACACTCATATGATCAGCCCGATAGCCATAACAAATTGAATGGGAATTGGAATTTGTGGAATTGTTAGGGATAATATTGAATTAACCACATAAAAAAAAAAAATTGAACTAACATAGGAATTGAGAAGAATTGAATTAACTCTGAATTACAACATTGACATGGAATTTGAATTGATGGAATTTACATGGATAGGAAACATGGACAATTAAGAGGGTTATGTATGTGCGTGCGTGTGTGTGTTTTATGCTTTTTCCCTATGTATTGAAAACTACTTGCAGTATACTGAAAAAAAATACACTGCTCAAAAAAATGGCGCAGTGGTTAAAAAAACACTAAAATAACACATCCTAGATCTGAATGAATGAAATATTCTTATTAAATACTTTTTTCTTTACATAGTTGAATGTGCTGACAACAAAATCACACAAAAATGATCAATGGAAATCAAATTTATCAACCCATGGAGGTCTGGATTTGGAGTTACACTCAAAATTAAAGTGGAAAACCACACTACAGGCTCATCCAACTTTGATGTAATGTCCTTAAAACAAGTCAAAATGAGGCTCAGTAGTGTGTGTGGCCTCCACGTGCCTGTATGACCTCCCTACAACGCCTGGGCATGCTCCTGATGAGGTGGCGGATGGTCTCCTGAGGGATCTCATCCCAGACCTGGACTAAAGCATCCGCCAACTCCTGGACAGTCTGTGGTGGATGGAGCGAGACATGATGTCCCAGATGGGCTCAATTGGATTCAGGTCTGGGGAACGGGCAGTCCATAGCCTCAATGCCTTCCTCTTGCAGGAACTGCTGACACACTCCAGCCACATGAGGTCTAGCATTGTCTTGCATTAGGAGGAACCCAGGGCCAACCGCACCAGCATATGGTCTCCCAAGGGGTCTGAGGATCTCATCTCGGTACCTAATGGCAGTCAGGCTACCTCTGGCGAGCACATGGAGGGCTGTGCGGCCCCCCCAAAGAAATGCCACCCCACACCATGACTGACCCACCGCCAAACTGGTCATGCTGGAGGATGTTGCAGGCAATAGAACGTTCTCCACGGCGTCTCCAGACTCTGTCACGTCTGTCACATGTGCTCAGTGTGAACCTGCTTTCATCTGTGAAGAGCACAGGGCGCCAGTGGCGAATTTGCCAATCTTGGTGTTCTCTGGCAATGCCAAACGTCCTGCACGGTATTGGGCTGTAAGCACAACCCCCACCTGTGGACGTCGGGCCCTCATACCACCCTCATGGAGTCTGTTTCTGAACGTTTGAACAGACACATGCACATTTGTGGCCTGCTGGAGGTCATTTTGCAGGGCTCTGGCAGTGCTCCTCCTGCTTCTCCTTGCACAAAGGCAGAGGTAGCGGTCCTGCTGCTGGGTTGTTACCCTCCTACGGCCTCCTCCACGTCTCCTGATGTACTGGCCTGTCTCCTGGTAGCCCCTCCATGCTCTGGACACTACGGTGACAGACACAGCAAACCATCTTGCCACAGCTTGCATTGATGTGCCATCCTGGATGAGCTGCACTACCTGAGCCACTTGTGTGGGTTGTAGACTCCGTCTCATGCTACCACTAGAGTGAAAGCACCGCCAGCATTCAAAAGTGACCAAAACATCAGCCAGGAAGCATAGGAACTTAGAAGTGGTCTGTGGTCACCACCTGCAAGAACCACTCCTTTATTGGGGGTGTCTTGCTAATTGTCTATAATTTCCACCTGTTGTCTATTCCATTTGCACAACAGCATGTGAAATTTATTGTCAATCAGTGTTGCTTTCTAAGTGGACAGTTGGATTTCACAGAAGTGTGATTGACTTGGAGTTACATTGTGTTGTTTAAGTGTTTCCTTTATTTTTTTGAGCAGTGTATAAATGCAACATGCAAAGTGTTGGTCCCATGTTTCGTGAGCTGAAATAAAATATCCCAGAAATGTTCCATATGCACATAAAGCTTATTTCTCGCAAATGTTGTGCACAAATTTGTTACATCCCTCTTGGTGAGCATTTCTCATTTGCCAAGATAATCGATCCACCTGGCAGGTGGAAGCTTATTAAACAGCATGATCATTATACAGGTGCACCTTGTGCTGGGGACAATAAAAGGCCACTCTAAAATGTGCAATTATCACACAACACAATGCCACAGATGTCTCAAGTTTTGAGGGAGCAAGCAATTGGCATGTTGACTGCAGGAATGTCCACCAGAGCTGTTGCCAAAGAATTTAATGTTAATTTCTCTACCATAAGCCAACAGCATTTTCGAGAATTTGGCAGTAAGTCCAATCGGCCTCAGACGCGCAGACCACGTGTAATCACGGCAGTCCAGTACCTCCACATCAGGCTTCTTCACCTGCTGAGAAGAGCCACTCGGACAGCTGATGAAGCTGTGAGTGTGCACAACCAAATCATTTCTGCACAAACTGTCAGTAACTGTGTCAGGGAAGCTCATCTGCATGCTCGTCGTCCTCACCAGTATCTTGACCTGACTGCAGTTCGGCATTGTAACCGACTTCAGTGGGCAAATTATCACCTTCAATGGCCATTGGCACACTGGAGAAGTTGGTTCTTCACAGATTAATCCCAGTTTCAACGGTACTGGACAGATGGCCGACAGCGTGTATGGCTTCGTATGGGCGAGCGGTTTGCTGATGTCAATGTTGTGAACAGAGTTCCCCATGGTGGCGGTGGGGTTATCATATTGGCAGGCATAAGCTATGGACACGAACACAATTGCATTTTATCGATGGCAATTTGAATGCACAGAGAAACTGTGCCGAGATCCCAAGACCCATTGTAGTGCCATTCATCCACCGCCTTCACCTTATGTTTCAGCATGATAATGCATGGTCCAATGTCGTAAGGGTCTGTACACAATTCTGGAAGGTGAAAAAGTCCCAGTTCTTCCATGGCCTGCATACCCAGACATGTCATCCATTGATCATATTTGGGATGCTCTGGATCGACGTATACCACAGTGTGTTCCAGTTCCCACCAATATTCAGCAACTTCGCACAGCCATTGAAGAGCAGTGGGATAACATTCCACACGCCACAATCAACAGCCTGATCAACTCTATGCAAAGGAGATGTGTTGCACTGCATGAGGCAAATGATGGTCACACCAGATACTGACTGGCTTTCTAATCCACGCCACTACCTTTAAAAAATATATATTTTATTTTATCTGTGACCAACAGATGCATATGTGTATTCCCTGTCATGGGCAATCCATAAATTAGGGCCTAATGAATTTATTTCAATTGACTGATTTCCTTTTATGAACAGTAACTCTGTAAAATCTATGAAATGTTTACATGTTGCGTTTATATTTCTGGTCACTGAACATAGAATTACTATTGTATTTTAGTGAACCCATTTGGATGAGACATAAAAAAAGCCATTATCAGGTTCCTATCATTCTATGAAGTACTACTCTGCAAGGGGTGGGCTATTTTAGTGCCTATTTCACATGCTCCCTCAAGTCTCCAATATCTTAGTACCTATAAGTCCTTGAGCATAGAGTCTTGTGATCAATATAGATAAAGCTGATTGGCAGCAACTATTTGGATGGAGGAGGGAAGTAAGCGGGGCTACTGATAAACAGCACCTTGCTACAAAGTAGTTGGTGGTGTAAAAATGTGCAGTAAGAGCTGCCCCAGAACCAGTATTGTGTTCTGTGTCCTACTGGTTGATGTTAGGCACAGCTGATTCTAGAGGAAACCTTAAGAGACTACTTGGACCACTTTAGTTGAAGTTTTAAATTAGGAGATTAAGAGGGTTAAACCAAGGCCTCATACCATTTAAAGGGTTAATCAATTGTGTTATGATAAACTATAAGGTCTCCTCTCAGGAGATCTGTGTGTGTGTGTGGTAACACCTGTTTTGAGTGCTGTCCCCTTCAGACACTATCAGAAGGATGAAACCGACTAAGCTCATACTCCTCCTGTATGGGCCCCAATGTGGCTATCTGAGTTTCCCTGAGAACACAAGGCTGCCGCAGGCCTGATCAAAACAGCCACCTGTCAGAAGATACTTAGACTCGTTCACCTTATGACTATACTGATGAAAGGTCAAGTTTCGGTCAAACCCACTTCTGAGCTTTTAATCGCTGATAAGATGGTTGCTGCTGTCAGGAGGAAGTTAGATTTATTAAAATGTTGTTACCAGGAAAACTCACTCAAGGAGGACTGGGAGAGGCTATATGAGTTACAGGATGTCTTAGACATTTTGCAGAACCTGGGGAGAGCTATTATATAACTTCTGCCTACAATTGTATTACTAAAGGAGTATTTTAATACTTAAACAAAGAATCTGTGTTTCTTTCCATTACTAATGTATGTTTGATAATTATATAGACCTGATCATCTGTTGAAGAAATTGACCAACAGAGATTTAGTCATAGGGGTGTAAACAGTATTGCTTCCATCCCTGGTCTTGAACCAAGAACTTTCTGAACACATTAACACATGTCACCTATGAAGAAGCATTAGCAGTCACATCACAAAATATGCAACCTTTGCACAGCAAGGGAAACAACTACTTCAAGGTCTCAGAGCATGTGACGTCACTGAAATATCAATTCTTATCAACTGAGTCTAACTTGATCACCCAGCTACATTATTCGCTTCATTACCAGACAATAAATAGGGCACTTCGCCCGAGCCTGATGATCCTGTGTTTGCGTATGAATCCTGCAAATGTTACCCCCAAGATTCAAGGGGTAACGTTTGTCCTTTTCTTCTACGCAACTAGCACACCCCTAACTAGCTAGCCATTTCACAGCAGCTACAGGGGCAAGAGGAGGTGGAAGGGTGATGAGATTAAGGTCATCATATGTTTCCTAATCCTGTTCCTAATCCTGTTCCTACATGGGGATCTAAAGGATGTGCATGTTTTTGTTGCAGCCCTGCAGTACTGTACCTGATTCAACTAATCATCAAGCTTTTAGTAAGTTAAGTCCAAGGGATATAATAATGTGCTGGGCTACAACAATGGCGGTTCTAGCTTGTATGGCTCCCCGGGGCGAACCCCCCCCCTTCAGCGCCTGCCTGGCTCACAAACTAGAATCAGGGCGCCCACTCCGGCAAGGTTAATTGGCCCACAGTGACATGAGATCATTGAAGTGGCGTACAAATGAGCGATAGAAAACCGATCGCGGGCGCCCCGTGCCGCACTGGGCGGCTGCCCTTGTCGACTATACCTAATCTGCCACTGGGCTACAATATACACAGTACCAGCCAAGAGTTTGGACACACCTACTCATTCAAGGGTTTTCCTTTATTTTGATTATTATTTGTACATTGTAGAATAATAGTGAAGATTTCAAAACTATGAAATAACACATATGGAATTATGTAGTCTCCAAAAAAAGTGATAAACAAATCAAAATATATTAGATTTTAGATTCTTCAAAGTAGAAGGAAAAAGGAACCCGCACACTGCTCTTGATAGTATCACTGATCTTTAATAAGCTTTACGTATCGGCCTCACGGCCTTCGTCAGAGCTTTTGTGAGTTAAAAAACATTTTGCGCCCTTATGTAGACCTAGCCCCACACACATTCATTCCACACATTGAAAGGGGTTGGAGGCGAAGGAAAAACAAATAAGTGCTACCAAATATAACAATATGCATTTCATAAATATTACAAAAGTTTATAAATAAGACGTATTAAACACGTCTGTAAATCCATACTGAGGACATAGACCTACCGAGCAAGTTTTCATTCATCATTGGGTACATTGTACGAAAAACATCAGAGTAATCTTAAATAGGGGTACAATTCATGCTCAAATTCACAACATAACATACATAGGCATTTCATCATTAAGACACTTCCAAAGTTGAGGACCTCGAGAACAGACAGCGCCGGGAGAACGGTTGTATTTCTGGTGTGAGAGAGGGACTCGAGACCATAGGCAGAATGCGGCCAACCCTATCCATAGCTAAACTGCTACAGGAAATTCTAGGCCTCGATTAAAGTCGCGGCCAAAAGTTTTGAGAATGACACAAATATTAATTTCCACAAAGTTTGCTGCTTCAGTGTCTTAAGATATTTTTGTCAGATGTTACTTTTATTTATTTATTTCACCTTTATTTAACCAGGTAGGCTAGTTGAGAACAAGTTCTCATTTGCAACTGCAACCTGGCCAAGACAAAGCAAAGCAGTTCGACACATACAACAACACAGAGTTACACATGGAATAAACAAACATACAATCAATAATACAGTAGAAAAATCTATATACAGCATGCGCAATTGAGGTGGGATAAGAGAGATAAGGTAATAAATAGGCCATGGTGGCAAAGTAATTACAATATAGCAATTAAACACTGGAATGGTAGGATGTGCAGAAGATGAATGTGCAAGTTGAGACACTGGGGTGCAAAGGAGCAAGATAAATAAATAAATACAGTATGGGGATGAGGTAGATTGGATGGGCTATTTACAGATGAGCTATGTACAGGTGCAGTGATCTGTGAGCTGCTCTGATAGCTGGTGCTTAAAGCTAGTGAGGGAGGTAAGAGTCTCCATCTTCAGAGATTTTTGCAGTTCGTTCCAGTCATTGGCAGCAGGAACTGGAAAAAGAGGCAGCCAAAGGAAGAATTGGCTTAAGGGGTGACCAATGAGATATACCTGCTGGAGCGCGTGCTACGGGTGGGTGCTGCTATGGTGACCAGTGAGCTGAGATAAGCTGGGGCTTTACTTTGCAGAGACTTGTAGATGACCTGGAGCCAGTGGGTTTGGCGACGAGTATGAAGCGAGGGCCAGTCAATGAGAGCATACAGGTCGCAGTGGTGGGTAGTATATGGGGCTTTGGTGACAAAACGGATAGCACTGTGATAGACTGCATCCAATTTGTTGAGTAGAGTGTTGGAGGCTATTTTGTAAATGACATCGCCGAAGTTGAGGATCGGTAAGATGGTCAGTTTTATGAGGGTATGTTTGGCAGCATGAGTGAAGGATGCTTTGTTGCGAAATAGGAAGTCAATTCTAGATTTAATTTTGGATTGGAGATGTTTAATGTGAGTCTGGAAGGAGAGTTTACAGTCTAACCAGACACCTAGGTATTTGTAGTTGTCCACATATTCTAAGTCAGAACCATCCAGAGTAGTGATGCAGGACGGGCGGGCAGGTGAGGGAAGCGATCGGTTGAAGAGCATGCATTTAGTTTTACCTGCATTTAAGAGCATTTGGAGGCCACGTAAGGAGAGTTGTTTGGTATTGAAGCTCATCTGGAGGTTAGTTAACACAGTGTCCAACGAAGGGCCAGAGGTATACAGAATGGTGTCGTCTGCGTAGAGGTGGATCAAAGAATCACCAGCAGCGAGAGCGACATCATTGTTATATACAGAGAAAAGAATCGGCCTGAGAATTGAACCCTGTGGCACCCCAATAGAGACTGCCAGAGGTCCGGACAACAGGCCCTCCGATTTGACATACTGAACTCTATCAGAGAAGTAGCTGGTGAACCAAGCGAGGCAATCATTTGAGAAACCAAGGCTGTTGAGTCTGCCAACAAGAATGTTGTGATTGACAGAGTCGAAAGCTTTAGCCAGGTCGATGAATACGGCTGCACAGTAATGTCTCTTATCGATGGCGGTTATGATATCGTTTAGGACCTTGAGCGTGGCTGATGTGCACTCATGACCAGCTCTGAAACCAGATTGCATAGCGGAGAAGGTACGGTGAGATTCGAAATGGCCGATAATCTGTTTGTTAACTTGGCTTTCAAAGACCTTAGAAAGGCAGGGTAGAATAGATATAGGTCTGTAGCAGTTTGGGTCTAGAGTGTCTCCCCCTTTGAAGAGGGGGATGACCGCAGCAGCTTTCCAATCTATGGGAATCTCAGACGATATGAAAGAGAGGTTGAATAGGCTAGTATTAGGGGTTGCAATAATTTCGGCAGATAATTTTAGAAAGAGAGGGTCCAGATTGTCTAGCCCGGCTGATTTGTAGGGGTCCAGATTTTGCAGCTCTTTCAGAACATCAGCTATCTAGATTTGGGTGAAGAAGAAGGGGGGGGGGGACGATTGGGCGAGTTGCTGTGGGGAGCGCAGGGCTGTTGACCGGGGTATGGATAGCCAGGTGGAAAGCATGGCCAGCCGTAGAAAAATGCTTATTGAAATGTGCAATTATTGTGGATTTATCGGTAGTGACAGTGTTTCCTAGCCTCAGTGCAGTGGGCAGCTGGGAGGAGGTGCTCTTATTCTCCATGGACTTTACAGTGTCCCAGAATTTTTTGGGAGTTTGTGCTACAGGATGCAAATTGCTGTTTGAAAAAGCTAGCCTTAGTTTTCCCAACTGCCTGGGTATATTGGTTCCTAACTTCCCTGAAAAGTTGCATATCACGGGGGCAATTCGATGCTAATGCAGAACGCCACAGGATGTTTTTGTGCTGGTCAAGGGCAGACAGGTCTGGAGTGAACCAAGGGCTATTCCTATTCCTGTTTCTAAATGTTTTGAATGAAGCATGCATATTTAAGATGGTGAGGAAGGCACTTTAAAAAAATAACCAGGCATCATCTACTGACGGGATGAGGTCATTGTCATTCCAGGATACGCCAGCCAGGTCGATTAGAAAGGCCTGTTCGCTGAAGTGTTTTTTTTTCACCAGAGGAGCAGAGGAGAAGTAGGATAAGGGTATGGCTAAAGGTTATAAGAACTGGCCGTGTAGCACGTTCAGAAACAGAGAGTAAAGGGAGCAGGTTTCTGGGCACGATAGCATAGATTCAAGGCATAATGTACAGACAAAGGTATGGTAGGAAGAGAGTACATTGGAGGTAAACCTAGGCATTGAGTAATGATGAGAGAGATATAGTCTCTAGAAACGTTTAAACCAGGTGATGTCATCGCATATGTGGGAGGTGGAACAACATGGTTGGTTAAGGCATATTGAGCATGGCTAGAGGCTCTACAGTGAAATAAGACAGTAATCACTTTTGCTTTGGCAAAGTGGGTGGGGTTATATCCTTCCTGTTTGGCCCTGTCCGGGGGTGTCCTCGGATGGGGCCACAGTGTCTCCTGACCCCTCCTGTCTCAGCCTCCAGTATTTATGCTGCAGTAGTTTATGTGTCGGGGGGCTAGGGTCAGTTTGTTATATCTGGAGTACTTCTCCTGTCCTATTCGGTGTCCTGTGTGAATTTAAGTGTGCTCTCTCTAATTCTCTCTTTCTCTCTTTCTTTCTCTCTCTCGGAGGACCTGAGCCCTAGGACCATGCCTCAGGACTACCTGACATGATGACTCCTTGCTGTCCCCAGTCCACCTGGCCGTGCTGCTGCTCCAGTTTCAACTGTTCTGCCTTATTATTATTGGACCATGCTGGTCATTTATGAACATTTGAACATCTTGGCCATGTTCTGTTATAATCTCCACCCGGCACAGCCAGAAGAGGACTGGCCACCGCACATAGCCTGGTTCCTCTCTAGGTTCCTTCCTAGGTGTTGGCCTTTCTAGGGAGTTTTACCTAGCCACTGTGCTTCTACACCAGCATTGCTTGCTGTTTGGGGTTTTAGGCTGGGTTTCTGTACAGCACTTTGAGATATCAGCTGATGTACGAAGGGCTATATAAATAAATTTGATTTGATTTGATTTAATCACTAACCAAGACAGTAATAGACAAGGCATATTGATATTAGGGAGAGGAATGCGTAGCCAAGTGATCGTATGGATCCAGTGAGTGGTTGGGCTGGCTGGGGACACGGCGATTCAGACAGTTAGCAGGCCGGGACTAGCAAACTAGCATAAGGGCCTTCGAGAGGACGTAGCGATGGGGAAAAGTCTGTTTTTGCCTCCTCGTGCGATGACGTCGATAGACCAGTCGTGGAATTAGTAGGGATCCAAGTAGCAGAGGGGTCCAAGTCCAATTGGCAAAATGGGTATAGTGGTCCAAGAAACTGGCCGATGGATCAGCTAACAGTCCAATATGCTCTAGTACTGAAGTATAATTACAAGCATTTCACAAGTGTCAAAGGCTTTTATTGACAATTACATTAAGTTGATGAAGAGTCAATATTTGCTGTGTTTCTCTTTTTCAAGACCTCTGCAATCCACCCTGGCATGCTGTCAATTAACTTCTGTGCCACATCCTGACTGATGGCAGCCCATTCTTGCATAATCAATGCTTGGAGTTTGTCAGAATTTGTGGGTTTTTGGTTGTCCACCCGCCTCTTGAGGATTGACCACAAGTTCTCAATGGGATTACGGTCTAGGGAGTTTCCTGGCCATGGACGCAAATTATCATTGTTTTGTTCCCCGAGCCACTTAGTTATCACTTTTGCCTTATGGCAAGGTGATCCATCATGCTGGAAAAGGCATTGTTCGTCACCAAACTGTTCCTGGATGGTTGGGAGAAGTTGCTCTCATGTGTTGGTACCATTTTTTATTCATGGCTGTGTTCTTAGGCAAAATTGTGAGTGAGCCAGCTCCCTTGGCTGAAAAGCAACCCCACACATGAATGGTCTCAGGATGCTTTACTGTTGGCATGACACAGGACTGATGGTAGCGCACACCTTGTCTTCTCCGGACAAGCTTTTTCCAGATGCTCCAAACAATCGGAAAAGGGGATTCATCAGAGAAAATGACTTTACCCCAGTCCTTGGCAGTCCAATCCCTGTTTTTTTCTGGAGAGAAGTGGCTTCTTTGCAGCCATTCTTGACACCAGGCCATCCTCCAAAAGTATTTGACTTACTGTGCATGCAGATGCACTCACACCTGCCTGCTGCCATTCCTGAGAATCTCTGTACTGGTTGTGCCACAATCCCACAGCTGAATCAACTTTAGGAGACAGTCCTGGTGCTTGCTGGACTTTCTTGGGCGCCCTGAAGTCTTCTTCACAACAATTGAACCACTCTCCTTGAAGTTCTTGATGATCTGATAAATGGTTGATTTAGGTGCAATCTACACTGGCAGCAATATCCTTGCATGTGAAGCCCTTTTTGTGCAAAGCAATGGTGACAACACGTGTTTCCTTGCAGGTAACCATGGTTGACAGAGGAAGAACAATGATTCCAAGCACCATCCTCCTTTTGAAGCTTCAAGTCTGTTATTTGAACTCAATCAGCATGACAGAGTGATCTCCAGCCTTGTCCTCGTCAACACTCACACCTGTGTTAACTTCTTTGGGACTGGGGGGCAGTATTGAGTAGCTTGGATAATAAGTTGCTAAGAGTAAACTGCCTGCTACTCAGGCCCAAAAGCTATAATATGCATATAATTAGTAGATTTGGATATAAACCAATTTGAAGTTCCTAAAACTGTTTGAATGATGTCTGTGAGTATAACAGAACTCATATGGCAGCCAAAAACCTGAGAAGAAATCCAACTAGGAAGTGGGAAATCTGAGGTTTGTAGGTTTTCAAGTCTTTGCCTATCCAATATACAGTGTCTATGGGGTCATACACTTCCCAAGGCTTCCACTAGATGTCAACAGTCTTTAGAACCTTGTTTCAGGCTTCTACTGTGAACGGGGAGCGAATGAGATCTGTTTGAGTCAGGTATCTGGCAGAATGCCATGAGCTAAATCATGCGTGTGGCCGTGAGAGGTAGCTGCGTTCCTTTTCATTTCTAAAGACAAAGGAATTGTCCGGTTAAAACATTATTGAAGATTTATGATAAAAACATCCTAAAGATGAATTCTATACATCGTTTGACATGTTTCTACGAATTGTAATATAACTTTTAAAACTTTTTGTCCGAACTAAGCAATCGTGCATTGAGCATTTGGATTACTGGGCTAAACTCGCGAACAAAAAGGAGGTATTTGGACATTCAAGCTTTTGATGGATTTTATCGAACAAAACAAAGATTTATTGTGGAACTGGGATTCCTGGGAGTGCATTCCGATCAAGATCATCAAAGGTAAGTGAATATTTATAACGCTATTTCGGACTTTTCTGACACCTCCCCTTCTTTGGAAAATGGCTGTACGTTTTTCTGTGGCTAGGTGCTGACCTAACATAATCGCAAGGTGTGCTTTCGCCGTAAAGCCTTTTTTAAATCTGACACAGCGGTTGCATTAACTTCTTATGGCTGCAGGGTCAGTATTGAGTAGCTTGGATGAAAGGTGCCCAGAGGTGCCCAGAGTAAAAACAAAACACACATTTATTGTGTAACATGAAGTCCTGTGAGTGCCATCTGATGAAGATCATCAAAGGTTAGTGATTCATTTAATCGCTATTTCTGACTTTTGTGAGCCCTCTCGTTGGCTAGAAAATGGCTGTAATGTTTTCTGTGACTTGGTGCTGACCTAACATAATTGTTTGGTGTGCTTTCGCTGTAAAGACTTTTTGAAATCGAACACTGTGGCTGGATTTACAAGAAGTTTATCTTTAAAATGGTGCATAATACTTGTATGTTTGAGGAATTTCAATTATGGGATTTCTGATGTTTTGAATTTGGCGCCCTGCAATTTCACTGGCTGTTGGCAAGGTGGGACGCTACCGTCCCACATATCCCATAGAAGTTAACGAGAGAATCACTGACATGATGTCAGCTGGTCCTTTTGTGGCAGGGCTGAAATGCAGTGGAAATGTTTTTGGGTGATTCAGTTCATTTGCATGGCAAAGAGGGACTTTGCAATTAATTGCAATTCATCTGATCACTCTTCATAACATTCCCGAGTATATGCAAATTGCCATCATACAAACTGAGGCAGCAGACTTTGTGAAAATGAATATTTGTGTCATTCTCAAAACTTTTGGCCACGACTGTACCCCTGACCGTGCGCACAGAGCATACAGTCCTCACCGAAGAATGGGGAGCCGCCCAGACCCATAGTAGTAAAATTCCACTACCTTCAGGAGGAGGATGTCTCCGTAAGGCAGCGCGAGCGGCTTCCATTACCCACGACGGCCAGAATATTCACATTTTCCTGGTCTACACGGCGGCAGTCATGAAGAAGAAGTCAGCCTTCAACGAGGTGAGGGGGCTCCTACACCGCTGTCTGGACACCAAGTTCAGCATTCTTTACCCAGCTGTACTAAAGATCACTACTTCCTCCGGCGAGCAGAAGACATTCTTAGACACAAACAAGGCCAGAGAATACGTTGTCGCGCACCTACATCCACAGAACAGGCGACATAATACTAGCTAGCCATTGTAGGCTCATACTCTGACCCTGCACTAGACTTGCTAACGCAACCAGTGACCAACTAGTGCATTCATATCTTGATTAGAAATGTGCCTCCACCCTGTTGCCAAAAAAATTACAATTATTCATCCAGTCACTTAACGTTATGAACAATGAAGGTATGTATAGGGTGTGACATGTTCTCACAAGGACAATATAGTTTGAATAGTATTTTATTTACAGTACGTGGCACAATTAGTTTTGCCAACTAGCTGTGGCTGTAAAGCCAAGGTGCTAGGTGGTGCGGTAATAATTAGCCTAGTCGCTACCTAACGCTAGCCACTGAGCTCTCTTTCCATGCCTTAATAAGATACCCTACTAACATACTGTGAGCATGTTTAATACATACAAGTTTATACTCCCAAAGGACCATGTGTATTTTTCTTTACTATTTGACTGGTTGGTCCGCCCTGCTTGGTGGCGGCTGGCACGGGGTTGCAGGTTGTATAGCTGAGCGAACGCTGCAGGACGGGTATTAATCACAGCCAGTCATTTTTCGGTGTTCTGGCTTGTTAGGATGTTCAGCAGAGGGTTACATTTATACAATGTTGAATTGTAGTTTGTTTTCCTATTTACTTATTTAATTCAATGTTTTTAGATGTTTTTAAATGTTTTTAGAGTATATACACACACATATATATATATATATATATATATATATATATATATATAGACACACACACACATATATATATATATATACACAAACACACATGGGGCAAAAAAGTATTTAGTCAGACACCAATTGTGCAAGTTAAAAAGATGAGAGAGGCCTGTAATTTTCATCATAGCTACACTTCAACTATGACAGACAAAATGAGGAAAAAAAATCCAGAAAATCACATTGTAGGATTTTTAATGAATTTATTTGCAAATTATGGTGGAAAATAAGTATTTGGTCACCTACAAACAAGCAAGATTTCTGGCTCTCACAGACCTGTAACTTCTTCTTTTAGAGGCTCCTCTGTCCTCCACTCGTTACCTGTATTAATGGCACCTGTTTGAACTTGTTATCAGTATAAAATACCTGTTCACAACCTCAAACAGTCACACTCCAAACTCCACTATGGCCAAGACCAAAGAGCTGTCAAAGGACACCAGAAACAAAATTGTAGACCTGCACCAGGCTGGGAAGACTGAATCTGCAATAGGTAAGCAGCTTGGTTTGAAGAAATCAACTGTGGGAGCAATTATTAGGAAATGGAAGACATACAAGACCACTGATAATCTCCCTCGATCTGGGGCTCCACGCAAGATCTCACCCCGTGGGGTCAAAATGATCACAAGAACGGTGAGCAAAAATCCCAGAACCACACGGGGGGACCTAGTGAATGACCTGCAGAGAGCTGGGACCAAAGTAACAAAGCCTACCATCAGTAACACACTACTCCCCCAGGGACTCAAATCCTGCAGTGCCAGACGTGTCCCCCTGCTTAAGCCAGTACATGTCCAGGCCCGTCTGAAGTTTGCTAGAGAGCATTTGGATGATCCAGAAGAAGATTGGGAGAATGTCATATGGTCAGATGAAACCAAAATATAACTTGTCGTGTTTGGAGGACAAAGAATGATGAGTTGCATCCAAAGAACACCATACCTACTGTGAAGCATGGGGGTGGAAACATCATGCTTTGAGGCTGTTTTTCTGCAAGGGGACCAGGACGACTGATCCATGTAAAGGATAGAATGAATGGGGCCATGTATCGTGAGATTTTGAGTGAAAACTTCCTTCCATCAGCAAGGTCATTGAAGATAAAACGTGGCTGGGTCTTTCAGCATGACAATGATCCCAAACACACCGCCCAGGCAACGAAGGAGTGGCTTCGTAAGAAGCATTTCAAGGTCCTGGAGTGGCCTAGCCAGTCTCCAGATCTCAACCCCATAGAAAATCTTTGGAGGGAGTTGAAAGTTCGTGTTGCCCAGCAACAGCCCCAAAACATCACTGCTCTAGAGGAGATCTGCATGGAGGAATGGGCCAAAATACCAGCAACAGTGTGTGAAAACCTTGTGAAGACTTACAGAAAACGTTTGACCTCTGTCATTGCCAACAAAGGGTATATAACAAAGTATTGAGATAAACTTTTGTTATTGACCAAATACTTATTTCCACCATAATTTGCAAATAAATTCATTAAAAATCTTACAATGTGATTTTCTGGATATTTTTTTCTCATTTCGTCTGTCATAGTTGAAGTGTACCTATGATGAAAATTACAGGCCTCTCTCGTCTTTTTAAGTGGGAGAACTTGCACAATTGGTGGCTGACTAAATACTTTTTGCCCCACTGTATGTGTGTGTGTATATATGTGTGTGTATATATATATATATATATGTGTGTATATATATATATATATACACACACACACACACACACATATATATATTTATAAATACACATGCATATATATATATACACACACACATACACACATATATATAATAATATGTGTGTGAATGTATTTTGTGGCATACAGCAGGTCAGCCACCAGGGGGAGACTCGTTGAGGACTGGTGACAGACGGAGTATACATCACGAGGCGATGGCTCCATCTGCTGGACGTGCCAGGTCTTGACAGACTCTCCGGCCAGGACTAATTGGGGCTGATTGGGAGTTTGTGAGTAATCAATGGCTGATTGCTCACCAGCTGTACAAGTCCCATTCTGGCAGCACACAGGGGAGAGAGTTGGGGAAGAAAGGACTCCCGTATAGTTGGGGATGGTTGCAGAGGTAACAGGAGTGAGTTCAGTTTTGATCCCCCGGAGCCAAGAAGACTAGTTGAGTATCTGGGGGCAAAGCATTTGTCAGTTCGATTACAGGCTCAAAATGGCCTAATCCCTTCACAGAACAGCGCAAACTGGCTCTAACCAGAATAGAAAGAGGAGTAGGAGGGCCCGGTGCACAACTGAGCAAGAGGACAAGTACAGTGCCTTGCGAAAGTATTCGGCCCCCTTGAACTTTGCGACCTTTTGCCACATTTCAGGCTTCAAACATAAAGATATAAAACTGATTTTTTTTGTGAAGAATCAACAACAAGTGGGACACAATCATGAAGTGGAACAACATTTATTGGATATTTCAAACTTTTTTAACAAATCAAAAACGGAAAAATTGGGCGTGCAAAATTATTCAGCCCCCTTAAGTTAATACTTTGTAGCGCCACCTTTTGCTGCGATTACAGCTGTAAGTCGCTTGGGGTATGTTTTCATCAGTTTTGCACATCGAGAGACTGAATTTTTTTCCCATTCCTCCTTGCAAAACAGCTCGAGCTCAGTGAGGTTGGATGGAGAGCATTTGTGAACAGCAGTTTTCAGTTCTTTCCACAGATTCTCGATTGGATTCAGGACTGGACTTTGACTTGGCCATTCTAACA
Source organism: Oncorhynchus clarkii lewisi (assembly GCF_045791955.1). Taxonomy (NCBI): domain Eukaryota; kingdom Metazoa; phylum Chordata; class Actinopteri; order Salmoniformes; family Salmonidae; genus Oncorhynchus; species Oncorhynchus clarkii. The sequence goes on from NC_092174.1 coordinate 3,368,825, forward strand.
CCTGGATATGTTTATTATTGAACCATTCCATTGTAGATTTTGCTTTATGTTTTGGATCATTGTCTTGTTGGAAGACAAATCTCCGTCCCAGTCTCAGGTCTTTTGCAGACTCCATCAGGTTCTTCCAGAATGGTCCTGTATTTGGCTCCATCCATCTTCCCATCAATTTTAACCATCTTCCCTGTCCCTGCTGAAGAAAAGCAGGCCCAAACCATGATGCTGCCACCACCATGTTTGACAGTGGGGATGGTGTGTTCAGCTGTGTTGCTTTTACGCCAAACATAACGTTTTGCATTGTTGCCAAAAAGTTCAATTTTGGTTTCATCTGACCAGAGCACCTTCTTCCACATGTTTGGTGTGTCTCCCAGGTGGCTTGTGGCAAACTTTAAACAACACTTTTTATGGATATCTTTAAGAAATGGCTTTCTTCTTGCCACTCTTCCATAAAGGCCAGATTTGTGCAATATACGACTGATTGTTGTCCTATGGACAGAGTCTCCCACCTCAGCTGTAGATCTCTGCAGTTCATCCAGAGTGATCATGGGCCTCTTGGCTGCATCTCTGATCAGTCTTCTCCTTGTATGAGCTGAAAGTTTAGAGGGACGGCCAGGTCTTGGTAGATTTGCAGTGGTCTGATACTCCTTCCATTTCAATATTATCGCTTGCACAGTGCTCCTTGGGATGTTTAAAGCTTGGGAAATCTTTTTGTATCCAAATCCGGCTTTAAACTTCTTCACAACAGTATCTCGGACTTGCCTGGTGTGTTCCTTGTTCTTCATGATGCTCTCTGCGCTTTTGACGGACCTCTGAGACTATCACAGTGCAGGTGCATTTATACGGAGACTTGATTACCCACAGGTGGATTGTATTTATCATCATTAGTCATTTAGGTCAACATTGGATCATTCAGAGATCCTCACTGAACTTCTGGAGAGAGTTTGCTGCACTGAAAGTAAAGGGGCTGAATAATTTTGCACGGCCAATTTTTCAATTTTTGATTTGTTAAAAAAGTTTGAAATATCCAATAAATGTCGTTCCACTTCACGATTGTGTCCCACTTGTTGTTGATTCTTCACAAAAAAATACAGTTTTATATCTTTATGTTTGAAGCCTGAAATGTGGCAAAAGGTCGCAAAGTTCAAGGGGGCCGAATACTTTCGCAAGGCACTGTACATTAGAGTGTCTAGTTTGAGAAACAGACGCTTCACAAGTCCTCAACTGGCAGCTTCATTAAATAGTACCCGCAAAACACCAGTCTCAATGTCAACAGCGAAGAGGCGACTCCGGGATGCTGGCCTTCTAGGCAGAGTTTCCCTGTCCTGTGTCTGTGTTCTTTTGCCCATCTCAATCTTTTCTTTTTTATTGGCCAGTCTGAGATGTGGCTTTTTCTTTGCAACTCTGCATGGAAGGCCAGCATCCCGGAGTCACCTCTTCACTGTTGACGTTGAGACGGGTGTTTTGCGGGTACTATTTAATGAAGCTGCCATGTTGAGGACTTGTGAGGCGTCTGTTTCTCAGTAGAGCCCTGGATAGAGCTCTACCGTGGTAACTTGACCCACTACTACTATCCTGTAGTGCCTTTAAAAAATACACTTCAACTCACATTGATGTGTTTTTACAGATCAACTGCACCCCTGATGTGTCTCACTCTACTGTGTGGGATTCGTTAAAAGCATATCTAAGGGGCCAAAATATTTCATACACAGCCTATGACAACAAACAGCGCACCAAACACTTATCAGAGATGTGGACTACAGATATGCCTCTTCTCCGACTCCTGAACTCTAGAAAGAGAGACTGCTTCACCAATCGGAATTTGACCATTTTTCACCAAAAAACAGAGCATCTCTCTTGATGCTGAAAAGGCTTTCGACCGGGTTGAGTGGGAATATCTATTTACAGTACTAGAGAGATTTGGGTTTAGTCATTCCTTTCCTGGATTAAGATTTTGTACTCTTCCCCAGTGGCTTCTGTTTGCACCAACAATGTTACCTCCAGCTACTTCCCTCTCCACAGGGGGGTCAGGCAGGGTTGCTGTTTATCCCCTTTAATATGGCTATTGAACCTCTTGCTATCGCCCTGCGGGTGGAGGAGAGGATTAAGGGGCAACATAACTCACAAGGTGTCCTTATATGCAGACAGTCCTCTTTTATACATCTCTAACCCTGTGGAGTCTACACCCTATCTCTTGGACATGCTACAAGGTTTTGGGACATTCTCTGGTTATAAGTTAATTAAACAAAACAAAAAGTGCCCTTCACATTTCCACCCAAGCCTACTAAGTGTCCAGTCGAGAGGTGCTTAGATCTTAACCCTTATCTGAAGGGCACAGCCTCCAGATTATACGACATAATACAGAACATTAATCCGCCTTCATTTGCAAACACAAAATCTGCATGGGAGCAAGACATGGGTGTCGAGATACCCGATGACATATGGCAACAAAGCGTATCCACTGTTGGATTCGGGGTTAAACTTTGAACATTGTTATACTCAGAAGTATAGGAACATTAGTTACAAAAGAGACATGAGGGGTGCCATAATGAAGCTTGGGTGCAGGGCACACAATTGCATGTGACAGTGCTGATAAGGGGAGAAACCGTTGAAGGCTCATATCACTTAGTTCCCTGCTTAGCAAGAATGATGCAATGTTTAGCGATAAGGAGGAGACTCCACCCAAAGTGGGGTATGAATACCACCACGGGGGAAGCCATGTCTGTGTCTGAATTACAGCTGTATCGACCCTTTGGGAAGAATTAAACTTGGTTCAGCTTCTCTAGTGTCCGTGAGTTATTTACTCAAAATTAGAACCTAATAGGCTGACCACGTCGCTCGTGTGCGCGAGCGTTGCAAAAATCATTTAGAAATCTATGTTATTCAATTATTGCGCCAACGAGCGTTTGCATTGCCAAAGGCTAAAATAGAAATCGGTTCTATTTCTGATGCAGATCGCGCTGCAAGTCCTGCCTCTCCCATCTCCTCATTGGTTTATAGAAGCAGGTACCCACGTTCCATCTCCTCATTGGTTATACCCACGTGGGTGACTGAAAGACGAACAAGGTCAGTGGCGGTAATGCACCTAATTTATGAAAGTTGCCAATAGCAATATAAAATCAAGAGAAGAAAAAGCCCGGAAGGAAGAGAGATGACTAAACGATGATGACTGTTTTGTGTGTGGATTAATTGGCGGAGTAGAGGACCTTGTGCATTTAAGGTAAAAGCAACAGCAAGCTAGCTAAATAGGACAAATTAGCTAGCAAGTGCAAGCTAACTAGCTAAATTGCCACAAATGTTTAATGCTTTTCGACCAGTCCCCAAATTAATATAATTGGTTCAGTTTGTTTTGAAATTTTAACCTGCGTGTCATGATTGCGTTTGGTGTGGGGGGACAAAATAAATGTATGCACAATGGCACACGATGGCGCACGCGCGCAGCCGGTTTGTGTTCTGTGTAACACCACACATCATCATTTTGCATAAGGCATGGGTTTATTCAGTTTAAGGTTTTGCACCATCCTCATTACTCAAATGACAGATTGGCAAAAATATACCCGAATGTTGACCCCAAGTGTTTGAGATGCCACCAGAGTCCAGCGACTGTGGGACACATGTTTTGGTCATGCCAATCTTTGAGTGGCCTCTGGGACCCAATTTTTGAGGCATTCTCACATATGTGTAATACAACTGTTAGCCCCAACCCGGTCACTGACATTTTTGGGGTACTTCCCCTAGACCAGAATGCTACCATGCATCAGGAAAATGCTAAATCATTTTTATTGAACTTTTTTTTCTCCACTGTTTTTGTTTCTATGACTGTGTTTTTGTTTGTTTCTTTCGTAGGGGTGGGTGGTTTGGAGGGAGGGTGGGTGGTTTGGAGGGAGGGAGGGTGGGAGGGAGGGAGGGAGGGAGGGAGGGAGGGAGAGACAGAGAGAGGGAGGAAATGGACGGATGGATGGGTGGGTGGGAGAATGAGGGGTTGGAGGTTGTACTGTTTTTTTACATCTGAAAATCTAAAATAGCGTTTTTAAAAAACCCTCTAATGGTCATTCTTGAAATTGACTTTTTAAATCAAGACTAGGGCAAATCTGAGACTATTTTAAACCATGTCTGAGAAAAGTAATTTCAGTTAGTCAAATTCAATAGTGCAATTAAGAATAGGATTAGGCTTAATCTGTGTCTGTGAAACCACCCCTCAGTGTATATCATACTAAATGAAGGGAGCAGATTTAGGAACCAAATCCTATGAATTGCCTTGAGACCAGGTTGATCACACAGACAACAATATTATTTTCCTCCTTCTCTTCCTACTCCTCTCCAACCCAGCCCACAGCTGTCAGCGGCCATTCTGACCTGGCTAATCTCCAACTAAGCCCCGCCACACCCGGAGCCCGCTTTACAATTACCCACAAGGCACCTTTGTCTAACGGACAGCGGCAGATGACACCAACACAATAGCTAAATGTCAGACAGGAGATAGAGACAAGAGCCTTGGCGGCCCAGTAGCCCACCATTATGAGGCGATTCTGGAATACCAACAAAGCAAAGCATCATGGGTATCTATTATGATATCTGGCTTTCCCATTCACTGCAATTGAGGTCTTCGGTCTCTAAATGCATCTTTGTGCAAATTTACGTGATGCTGCAGGCCAAGTTGTCTCGTTTATTTATATAGCCAATGCACAACCGTCTAGTTCGGCGGTTAGGGACAACCAATTTTTGAACATTTATTTAAATTTATTTTTTGCCCCTTTTTTTCTCCACAATTTCATGATTATGATCTTGTCTCATAGTTGCAACTCCCCAATGGGCTCGGGAGAGGTGAAGATCGAGTCATGCATCCTTTGAAACATGACCCGCCAAACTGTGCTTCTTAACACCCGCTCGGCTTAACCCGGGAGCCAGCTGCACCAATGTGTCAGAGGAAACATTGTTCAACTGACCAACGAAGTCATCCTGCATCGCCCGGCCTGCCACAAGGAGGCTCTAGAGCAAGATGAGCCAAGAGTGGGGATATATAACCGTTGGAATTTTTGATAAGCTGCAACCTACATTTAAAAGGACTGCCAGGGTTGGGATATGAGACTACCTATAGCAGGGTGCTCCAACTGGCAAGGTATTTAGCCCCCGAAGTTTAGATTATTTAAAATATATATATATATCTTAATTGTTGGGCATAAAATACTAAAAACCCCAGCAAATCAGCTACAAGTGATAAACATGTTGGAAATCTGAAATCTGTCCAACTCATCCAAACCATCTCAATTGGGTTGAGGTCGGGTGATTGTGGAGGCCAGGTCATCTCCACTCTCCTTCTTGGTCAAATAGCACTTACACAGCCTGGAGGTGTGTTGGGTCATTTTCCTGTTGAAAAACAAATGATAGTCCCACTAAGCGCAAACCAGATTGGATGGTGTATCCCTGCAGAATGCTGTGGTAGCCACATGAAGACATGAAGGCCTGATTCACGCAGTCTCCTCTGAACAGTTGATGTTGAGATGTGTCTGTTACGTGAACTCTGCAGCGTTTATTTGGGCTGCAATCTGAGGTGCAGTTAACTCTAATGAATTGATCCTCTGCAGCAGAGGTAAATCTGGGTCTTTCCTGTGGCGGTTCTCATGAGAGCCAGTTTCATAGTGCTTGATGGTTTTTGCGATTGCACTTGAAGAAACTTTCAGAGTTCTTACATTTTCCATATTGACTGACCTTCATGTCTTAAAAGTAATGATGGATTGTCATTTCTCTTGGCTTATTTGAGCTGTTCTTGCCATAATATTGACTTGGTCTTTTACCAAATAGGGCTATCTTCTGTATACCACCCCTGATTAGCTCAAACACATTAAGAAGGAAAGAAATTCCACAAATTAACTTTTAACCAAGGCACATCTGTTCATTGAAATGCATTCCAAGTCACTACCTCATGAAGCTGATAAGAGAGAATGCCAAGAGTGTGCAAAGCTGTCATCAAGGCAAAGGGTGGCTATTTGAAGAATCTCAAATATAAAATATATTTTGCATTGTTTAACACTTTTTTGGTTACTACATGATTCCATATGTGTAATTTCATCGTTTTGATGTCTTCACTACTATTCTACAATGTAGAAAATAGTAAAAAAATAAATAAAAACCCTGGAATTAGTAGGTGTGTCCAAACTTTTGACTGGTACTGTATGTCTTTCTATCCTGTAGGACCTATATGGTTGACTGAGATATCAAGAAAGAAAGCAAGGATCATGGACAGACCTCTTCCCATTTTAGTAAGCATTGAGTCTATAAGTTTTGACTATGATAGCTTGCTATCTATGGTGACACCCAGCAGTTTAGTCTCTTCAACTTGCTCAATAGCCACATTATTTAATAATAGATCCCGATGAGGTTTACGGTTGAGCAGGTTATTTGTCCCAAAAATTATGCTTTTAGTTTGCGATATTTAGCACCAGCCTATTGCTAGTTACTCGTTCTAAAACTACCTAGAGCTCTATCTTAATGATGTCAGTTATTTATTTTACTGTTTCAGCCAATGTGTATACTGTTGAGTCGTCAGAGTACATGCACACACAGGCTTTAGTCAAGGTCATTGGACAGTCAATAGTAAACACAGAAAACAACAATGGTCCAACTACACTCAACTGAATTTGCATTAGAGGCTTCCATTAAGGAAACCCCTCTGTGTTCTATTGGATAGGAACAGTGCCTTGCAAAAGTATTCATCCCGCTTGGAGATTTTCCTATTTTGTTGCATTACAACCTATAATTGAAATAGATTTTTATTTGGACTTCATGTAATGGACATACATAAAATAGTCAAAAGTGGATGAAGTGAAATGAAAAAAAAATATTTGTTTCAAAAAATGTAAAAAAATGTAAAAAACGGAAAAGTGGTGTGTGCATATGTATTCACACCCATTGCTATGAAGCTCCTAAATAAGATCTGGTGCAACCAACTACCCTCAGAAGTCACATAATTAGTTAAATAAAGTCTACCTGTGTGCAATCTAAGTGTCACATGATCTCAGCATATATATACACACACTGTTCTGCAAGGCTCCAGAGTCTGCAACACCACCAAGCAAGGGGCACCACCAAACAAGCGGCACCATGAAGACCAAGGAGCTCTCCAGACATGTGAGGGACAAAGTTGTGGAGAAATACAGATCAGGGTTGGGTTATAAAAAAATATCAGCAGCTTTGAACTTCCCACGGAGCCCCATTAAATCCATAATTACAAAATGGAAAGAATATGGCACCACAACAAACCTGCCAAGAGAGGGCCGCCCACCAAAACTCACAGACAAGGAAAGGAGGGCATAAATCAGACAGCTCCACAGCGGAGATTGGAGAATCTGTCCATAGGAATCCTTTAAGCCGTACACTCCACAGAGCTGGGCTTTATGGAAGAGTGGCCAGATAAAAGCCATTGCTTAGAGAAAAAAATAAGCACACACGTTTGGTGTTCGCCAAAAGACATGTGGGAGACTCCCCAAACATATGGAGAAAGGTAGTCTGGTAAGATGAGACTAAAATGTAGCTTTTTTGGCTATCAAGGAAAACGCTATGTCTGGTGCAAACCCAACACCTCTCATCACCCCGAGAACACCATCCCCACAGTGAAGCATGGTGGTGGCAGCATTATGCTGTGGGAATATGTTTCATCGGCAGGGACTGGGAAACTGGCCAGAATTGAAGGAATGATGGATGGTGCTAAATACAGGGAAATTCTTGAGGGAAACCTGTTTCAGTCCTCCAGAGATTTGAGACTAGGACGGAGGTTCACCTTCCAGCAGGACAATGACCCTAAGCATACTGCTAAAGCAACACTCAAGTGGTTTAAGGGGAAACATTTAAATGTCTTGGAATGGCCTAGTCAAAGCTCAGACCTCAATCCAATTGCCTTGAAGAATGGGCAAAAATCCCAGTGGCTAGATGTGCCAAGCTTAGAGAGACATACCCCAAGAGACTTCCAGCTGTAATTGCTGCAAAATAATGCTCTACAAAGTATTGACTTTGGGGGGTGAATAGTTATGCACGCTCAAGTTCTGTTTTTTTGTCTTATTTCTTGTTTGTTTCACAGTAAAAAAATATGTTGCACCTTCAGAGTGGTAGGAATGTCGTGTAAATCAAATGATACAAACCCACCCAAAAATCTATTTTAATTCCAGGTTGTAAGGCAACAAAATAGGAAAAATGCCAAGGGGGTGAATACTTTCACAAGCCACTGTATATCACGTTTCAGGTAAGACCCAAATGCAGACTGAAGTAACAATGTTTATTGCAACAACGGGGGCAGGCAAATGACAGGTCAAGGCAGGCAGGGGTTGATAATCCAGAGTAGTGGGGCAAAGGTACAGGATGTCAGGCAGGCTCAGGGTGGGCAGAAAAGGTCAAAACAGTAAGAATCAATAGACAGGAACTGAGGGGAAAAACGCTGGTAAGGCTTGACGAAACAAAACCAACTGGCAACAGACAAACACAAGTATAAATCCACAGGGGATAATGTGGAAAATGTGCGACACCTGGAGGGAGGCGGAGACAATCGCAAAGACAGGTGAAACAGATCAGGGCGTGACAAGGTAACTGTCCATTCGTTTGTATTTGTAATTATTAAGGATCCCCAATTTCAGCAATATGTTATGATCAATGATATCAAAGGCTACACTGAAGTCTAACAAAACAGCTTGTAACTTCTTATTATCAATTTATTTCAGTCATTTGTGTCAGTGCTGAGCATGTTGCATGCCCTTCCCTATAAGCATGCTCATGTTAATTTGTTTTCTGTAAAATAACTTTGTATTTGGTCTAATGTGATAATTTCCAAAAGATTGCTAACAGGCTGATTGGTCTGCTGTTTGAACTATTAAAGGGTGCTTTGCTATTTTTGAGCAGCAGAATTACCTTTGCCTCCCTCCAGGCCTGAGGGCACACTCCGTCTTCTAGGCTTAGATTGAAGATGTGGCAAATAGGAGTTACAATGTATTCCACTACCAACCTCAGTAATTTACCATCCAGGTTGTCGGTTCCGGGTGATTTGTTCTTATTCATAGATCAATAATTTTTCACCTCTCCACACTAACTTTGCAGAATTCAAATCTACTGTGCTTGTCTTTCATTATTCGGTCCATTATGCATGAATACGAAGGGTCAGCATTTGTTGTTTGCATGTCATGCAAACAACAAATGCAAAAGTGGTTGTCAATATCAAAGGATTCTGTTTTGAATGAGCCATCAGCCTCAATGAAGGATGGAGAGGAATTAGCTAATTTAATACCATCATTCTTTATATAATTTATCTTTGTTCCATAGTATAGTTTCTTATTTTTGTTTAGTTACGTGATTTTGTTTGCCAATCTGCTGTGTTGCCAGACTTATTGTCTGTTGCAAAGAAAAAGCCATATGGGCAAAAAAACACTGCCACTGGACAGAGGAACTCTGCCTTGAAGGCCAGCATCCCGGAGTCGCCTCTTCACTGTTGACGCTGAGACTGGTGTTTTGCGGGTACCATTTAATGAAGCTGCCAGTTGAGTACTTGCCCTCTTGCTCAGTTGTTGTCATTCTGGTTAGAGCCAGTTTGCGCTGTTCTGTGAAGGGAGTAGTACACAGTGTTGTACCAGATCTTCAGTTTCTTGGCAATTTCTCACATGGAATGGCCTTCATTTCTCAGAACAAGAATAGACTGATGAGATTCAGAAGAAACTTATTTGTTTCTGGCCATTTTGAGCCTGTAATCGAACCCACAAATGCTGATGCTCCAGATACCTCAACTAGTCTAAAGAAACCCAGTTTAATTGATGCTTTAATCAATACAACAGTTTTCAGCTGTGCTAACATAATTCTAAAAGGGTTTTCTAATGATCAATTAGCCTTTTAAAATGATAAAATTTGATTAGCTAACACAACGTTCCATTGGAACACAGGAGTGATGGTTGCTGATAATGGGCTGTATGCCTATGTAGATATTCCATAAAAAAATGTCAGTTTCCAGCTACAATAGTCATTTACAACATTAACAATGTCTACACTGTATTTCTGATCAATTTGATGTTTTTTTAATGGACACAAAATGTGCTTTTCTTTCAAAAACAAGGACATTTCTAAGTGACCCCAAACTTTTGGATGTCATGTCCAAGGCCTGGTGATTGGATATTAGTCCTCTGATCAGATTATCTGACAGTAAACTCCATGTTACAGTGATATCACATGATGGATGCCAGGAATCTAATACAGAGAAAACTGTTAGTAACAACTAACCAGCTCAGAGAGACAAAAATGAGTAAAAGTACAGAAAACCTCAATCTCCAAGTTTCTCCTCCTGTTCCTCTAGCGAATTGTGTGACTGGCTTTAGAATACTTCATTGTCAATTTTGTGAGAAACACAAAGTGCCCAGTTTGCTGCCTAATGAACACGACCCATGTGGCATTTTTCCTAGCATGAGTCCTTTAAGTGTATCACTGTAACTCAAACACCAGTAACAAAGACCTGTTGTAAAAATTAACATCAGGTGTCAGTGTTGTAGTACTTGTTGTAGACTGAGACCGTCTCGACACCACATATTGAGTGTCTTTGTCTTGTTTCAGATACATTTTACTCATTCTTGACTCGGTCTCGGACAATGAGGACTTGTAATTTATTCCCGAGACCAGCCAATACCAGATAAGGGAGTCACCATTGAGACCAGTGTCTCTACCTCCATATTCAATTCGATAAAAACATACAAAATAAAATACAATATTAAACAAATAAAATACAGCACAACACATATTGCACAGACAAACATACATTTACACAAAACACAGTCAACTAAAACAAACATATTCTTCATTACAAAAATCATCTTTCCCCTGCCTGAACTGCCCTAGAGACACTAACGCATCTATTCTAAATGTATTTTGGAGATTATTCCAAACAACAAAACTAAAGGCTAACGTATCTAACTCTGTAGACACCAAAGCAGTCTCCAGAGTTAACCAACCCTGTGAACGGGTTTAATGACTTGTCATTTTAAATCTTAACAGTGATGGTAGGTTTGTGGAAGCTTGTGGTGCAGGGCTTTGTAAACAAAAATTATGTGGTTTAATGATGTGGTTTACATGACTTCAAAGAGGTTCAGCCAACCTTTTGGTAAAGAATACAGTGATGAGTAATAAAACTAAGGGAGGTATGAAAAACGGCATCCAAGGGTTTAAGAGTAGAGACAGCTGCACTTTGACAAATAGTATCACCATAATCAAGAACAGACTAGAGCGAGACAAGCTCATTTGTATGTTTTTAAACAATATATCATTGACACTCCAAATACCAAGGTATTTGTATGCAGGGACACGTTTGATTATAGAACAATCCGATGAGTGAATATGTAATCAATCTGAGACAATCTTACGAGAACTTGAAAACAATATGTCTTTTAGTTTTGCCAGTATTAAGCACACACAAAATCGGACTGTAGCCTTGTCACAGCCAGGTCATAATAGTAACATACACATATACTTAACAAAAATATAAACGCAACATGCAACAATTTCAAAGATTTTACTGAGTTACAGTTCATATAGGAAAATCAGCCATTTGAAATAAATAAATTAGGCCCTTATCTATGGATTTCACATGACTGGGCAGGGGCGCAGCCATAGGTTGACCTGGGAGTGCATAGGCCAGCCAGTCCCAGCCAATCAGAATTAGTTTTCCCCCACAAAGGGACTTTATTACAGACAGAAATAACCCTCCGTTTCATCAGCTGTCCGGTTGGCTGGTCTGACTATCCCGTAGGTGAAAAAGGCGGTCCTGGGCTAGCGTGGTTACCACATGGTCTGCAGTTGTGAGGCTGGTTGGACGTAATGCCAAATTCTCTAAAGCAACGCCGGAGGTGGCTTATGGTAGAGAAATTAACATTTAATTCTCTGGCAAGAGCTCTGGTGGACATTCCTGCAGTCAACATGCCAATCGCACGATCCCACAAAAATGTAGACCTCTGTAGCATTGTGTTGGGTGATAAAACGGCACACTTTAGAGTGGCCTGCTATTGTCCTCAGCACAAGGTGCACCTGTGTAATGATCATGCTGTTTAATCAGCTTCTTGATATGCCACACCTGTCAGGTGGATGGATTATCTTGGCAAAGGAGAAATGCTCACTAACAGGGATGTAAACAAACGTGTGCACAAAATTTGAGAGAAATAAGCTTTTGTGCATATGGAAAATTTCTGGGATCTTTTATTTCAGCTCATGAAACATGGGACCAACACTTTACATGTTGCGTTTATATGTTTGTTCAGGATATATTACAATCAATTGTGACTCACTACCTGGATTCGGTCTTATGTAGCAAAATTTGAACTGGTGTTTTATAACATTGGATAAAAGTAGAGACTCAGAGCTACAAAATGATAAATCATACTGCATTTTGAAGGACAATGGGAAAGTAATTCTGCTTTGAAAGTTGATAAACTTGTGAAATCACTTTTTAGAAAATGACCATTGAATGTTTTGGTATCTAGTGAAGACCTCTTCTTTGTCTACACCCAATCAGCATCGTTCACACCCTCTTAAGGTTTAGCCCCACCCATCTCGTTTCGCTCTCGAAGCGTTCAGAGCGAACACTTGACCAATGATTTGTTTACCTCTGGATAACATGAAAACAGCCTAACCAGCTCTGCTTTTTTTGCCAACGTTTAGTGACAGTACACTTTAGAGTAAGACATGTAGCTAGCTAACTAGGTAAACAATGAACCTAGCTAGGTAAACAATGTGTAATATCACACACATTAGCTAACGAGCCAGCCAGCTAACGTTACCTAGTTAAACAACAATGAACATAGTGCCAAATCATGTCATTACTACCCTGCATGAATCTGCCGGAAGCCTACTAATCAGGTTCAACGTTAGCTAGCTAACATTAGGCTGTAACTAGCAAAGCAAAGGGTTCAGGGATACGAATAATAATGTCATGCACTTAACATTAGCTAGGGAGCCAGCCAGCTACCATTAGGCTGTAACTAGCAAAGTAAACGATTCTGGGATATGAAAAATAACGTCATACACATAACGTTTGCTAGGGAGCCAGCCAGCTAACGTTTGATAGCTAGCTAGCTAACAGTACACTTTAGCTTGAAATTAAACCATTTTGTCAAAATAATAAACATTTCATATTTGAAAATGTAGCTAGCTAATGCTAGACTATCTTACCTGTATACATCATCATGCATGGTGGACACGTCTCCCTGTCACGGATGCCATGCCACAGTTTCCCTTAGTTTGAAGATGTAATCCGGAGACAGGTGTTTTCTCCATGCCTTTAGCTATCATACTCTAATTCCACTGATTTCATAACTCGATCCTCCAGAAAGCAGAGAGCAACACTTATGCAGCTCCACTACACATTTTTTTCAAAGCTGCATTCGACAGTAGTACCAACACAGACTGACCAGCTCAAATAGACAGAAGCCTGCTATATGGCAGACCAATCCGAACTCCTCTCTCGGCATGTCCAGCCCACTCATTATCTCAGCCAATCATGGCTAGTGGAAGGTTGCTGCCTTTTTCTGTGGCTTAACCAACAAGGCTCGTAATTCAACAATTTTAATAATATTTAAAGATGGCATACAAGTTTGTTATTAAGGCACATGAAAGTTCACAAGTTCCAGAAGGCATTTCTGCCCCAAAAAAAAACACATTTTGATCAAAATTACAAATACAAGTTCAAATGGCTCTCCTATGAAATAGTGATTTGTGACATACGCCTAGTTTTCTGAAACGGGTCACAATTAAAATGTTTAACAGATTGACCAATAGCATTTATATAAATAGTGAAAAGAAGTCCTAACTATAGACCCCTGCAGAACACCTTTATGTACTTCAAGAAATTCAGTCACTAATGTAACCGATGTGAAATGGCTAGCTAGTTAGCGGGGTGCGCGTTAATAGCGTTTCAATCGGTGACGTCACTCGCTCTGAGACTTTGAAGTAGTTGTTCCCCTTGCTCTGCAAGGGCTGCGGCTTTTGTGGAGCGATGGGTAACGATGCTTCGTGGGAGGCAGTTGTCGATTTGTGCAGAGGGTCTCTGGTTCGAGCCCAGGTAGGGGCGAGGAGATGGACAGAAGCTAAGCTGTTAACAGTCCCTCTCCTCACCCATTCCTTGTCCATCCTTCTCCTCGCTCCTACCTGGCCCTCGAACCAGGGACCCTCTGCACATAAACAACTGCCTCTCACAAAGCATTAACAGTTTAGCTTCTGTCCCTCTCCTCGCCCCTACTTGGGCTCAAACCAGGGACCCTCTGTACACATCAACAACTGCCAAATAGCATGATCAGCAGTATCGAACGCTGTGGACAGGTCCACAAACAAGGCAGCACAATTATGCTAAAGCATTGACAATATCATTAACAACTAATGTGGTTGCTGTAATAGTGTTGTGCCCAGGCCTAAACCCAGATTGATTTATATTCAAAATACCATGCTCAGATAAAAAAGAGCAAAGTTGCTTATTTACCAAAGATTCGAGAATCTTGGCTAGACATGGAAGCCTCATAATTGTCAGCTCCCATTCAGTCAGCGCATAAAATTGCTTTGCCAGGCAAAATATCCACACTCCTTTCATTATACATTACCAGTGCCTATTAAAAGCTGAGCTTCCTACTTTACTCATAACATTACTGTACTTTACTTTAGTTTCAAAACAGCTAAAAAACTTGATTTGCTAGTCTGAATTTCCTTGCTCAGCTAGTGCAGGTTGGCATTTATTGGGATGACACATGTACAAGAGGCAGTTCTGCAGGGTACTCACTAGCTGGTACAGCTACACAGTCAAAATGTTTAAGCTAACCATAACCTTAACCATAACCTTGACCACACTGCTAACCTTATGCCTTATTCTAACCTTAACCCTAACCTTAAATTAAATATTTGTTTTCATACATTTTTACTATATAGCCAATTTTGACTTTGCCGCTGGCCCATCTAGTGGAAATCGCTCAGCTCTGCCTCAAGGACAAGCTTCATCCCAATAAACATCAACCTGCTCCATGCAGTTAGTAGGAAAGAGTGGGGAAAGTTGCATGCTCACTATTAGTAAGGACAGACCGAGGAAGTTGTTACATATTTTGTATTTGTATCTATTATTTAGAGACCAGTTTGGGTTAATAATAATGTTTTCAGCATTCTGAACGTCTAAAGAATCTATATGTTCTTCTGAAATATGAACACAGAAATACTGGACATTTTGATCTCTTATTATGGTGGTGATATGAAACAATTACAATCATGGTCTTGAACTGGACTAGCTTTAGATGGTCTCGAACACAACACTGTCAGGTGCCTTGTCTCACAGCTGAGCAAATATAACGGGATGCGGACACACACAGGTAACATTAAAAGGAATACTTCAGGATTTTGGCAATGAGGCCCTTTATCTACTTCCCCAGAGTCAGATGAACTTGTGGATACCATGTTTATGTCTCTGTGTCCAGTATGAAGGAAGTAGTTTTGTGAGCCAATGCTAACTAGTGTCAGCTCATTTAATGGAAGCCCATAGACTTCCAGTCATTGCACTAACGCTAGCGCTGGTTAGCAATTTCCTTCAAACCGCAGACATAAAAATGGTATCCATGAGTTCATCTGACTCTGGGGAAGTAGATCAAGTGTCCTATTCAATACAAGCCATATTGTGAGCTCTCTCTCTCTCACACACACACACACACACACACACACACACACACACACACACACACACACACACACACACACACACACACACACACACACACACACATTACACACACACACACACACACACACACACACACACACACACACACACACACACACACACACACACACACACACACACACACACACACACACACACACACACACACACACACACACACATTACACAGAAACAATGTGTTGATAATGCAACAGAGCTCCTACCTTACAGTCATACTGCTCCATAAGTGGGCCCCTATAAGTGAGAGAACAGACATTTTATTGGTCAACATGTTCTGTCCAATAGGCTGTTTATCAGCTACCTGTTCGAGCCGTCTACAGTAGAACGCTCAACTGTGAAAAAGGTTTAATACCCATATTGCTTCTATCTTGTCTGACCTTTTCAGAACTACAGGATTGGCTAGGGAGTATGGTTAAGGGGTCCATTTGGGATTCAGATTGCAAAGCAGCCCAGAGTGAGACAGTCACTTCCATTTCTTGGTGGCAGTATTTCTATTTATGAAGGATCCCCATCACTCTTCCTGGGGTCCAGCAACATTCAGGCAGTTATATACAATTTAAAATATTACATGACATTATATTTCATAACACTTTTCACAACACATTAAGTGTTTTCCCTCTACTCCCACATATCTACAATACAAAATCCATGTGTACGTGTGTGTAGAGTGTGTGTCTGTGCCTGTGTGTGTCTCATCATAGTCCCGCTTTTCCATAAGGAAAAATCTGATTTTACTGCTTGCATCGGTTACCTGATGTGGAATAGAGCTCCATGTAGCACTGTGTGCCTCCCATACTCTGCTCTGGACTTGGGGATTGTGAAGAGACCTCTGGTGACATATCTTGTGGGGTATGTCCGAGCTGTGTGCTAGTAGTTTAAAAAAAGACAGCTCGGTGCATTCAGCATGTCAATACTTCTTACAAAAACAAGTAGTGATGAATTTAATCTCTCCTCCACTTTGAGCCATGAGAGATTGACATGCATATTATTAATGTTAGCTCTCGAGTGTACATTTAAGAGCCACCCGTGTTGCCCTGTTCTGAGACAAATGTAATTTTCCTAAGTCCCTCTTTGTGGCACCTGACCACATAACTGGACAGTAGTGCGACAAAACTAGGGCCTGTAGGACCTGCCTTGTTGATAATGTTGTTAAGGCAGAGTAGCGCTTTATAATGGACAGACTTTCCACATCTTAGCTAATAGTTGAATCAACATGTTTTGACCATGACAGTTTACAATCTAGGGTTACTCCAAGCAGTTTAGTCACCTTAACTTGCTCAATTTCTACATTATTCATTAAAATATTTAGTTTAGGTTTGGGGATTAGTGAATGATTTGTCGAAAAAACAAGGCATTTAGTTTTATAAATATTTGGGACTAACTTATTCCTTGCCACCCATTCTGAAACTGACTGCTGCTCATGTTAAGTTTGCAGTAATTTCACTCACTTTAGAAGCTGACATGTATAGTGTTGAGTCACCCGCATACATAGACACTTTACTCAAAGCCAGAGGCATGACATTAGTAAAAATGGAACAAAGTAAGGGGCCTAGACAGCTGCCCTGGGGATTTCCTGATTCTACCTGGATTATGTTGGAGAGGATTCCATTAAAGAACATCCTCTGTGTTCTGTTAGACAGGTAACTCTTTATCCACAATATAGCAGGGGTATAAATCTATAACAAACGTTTTTCCAGCAGCAGACTATGATCGATAATGTCAAAAGCCACAATGAAGTCCAATAAAACAGCTCCCACAATATTTTTTATCATGCATCGCTCTCAGCCAATCATCAGTCATTTGTGTAAGTGCCGTGCATGTTGAATGTCCTTCCCTATGCTGAAAGTCTGTTGTCAATTTTTTTACTGTAAAATAGCATTGTATCTGGTCAAAAACAATTTCTTTTTTTTTTTTACTAAGGGTTGGTAACAGGCTGATTGGTTAGCTATTTGAGCCAGTAAAGGAATTCCAGGAATTCAGGATTACAGCCAGGAATTCAAAATGATAATGCTTGTCTTTCAGAATTTGGTCAGTTATACTTGGATGTGTAGTGTCGGCATTTGTTGATGACATATCACGCCTACATTTGCTAATATTGCAGATTAAAAAAATTATTAAAGTAGTTGGCAATATCAGTGGGGTTTGTGATAAATGAGCCATCTGATTCAATGAATTATGGAGCGGAGTTTGCCTTTTTACCCAAAATGTCATTTAAGGTGCTCCAAAGCTTTTGAATTGGTTTCATAGTATAGTTTCTTATTTTTATTCAGTTCAGTCACATGATTTCTCAATTTGCAATATGTTTGCCAATTGGTTGTGCAGCCAGACTTATTTGCCATTCCTTTGGCCTCATCCCTCTCAACCATACAGTGTTTTAGTACCTCATCAATCCACAGGGATTTAACAGTTTTTACAGTAATTTCCTTAATTGGTGCATGCTTATTAGTAACTGGAATAAGTGTGTCAAGTGCAGCATCTGGTTGCTCCTCATTACACACCACAGACAAGCAAATATTCTTTACATTATCAACATATGAATCACTACACAGCGTATTGTATGACCTCTTATACACTATATTAGGCCCAGCTTTTGGAACTCTGGTTTTCCTAGATATGGTTACTATATTGTGATCACTACAGCCAATGGATTGAGACACTGCATTAAAGCAGATTTCTGCAGCATTAGTAAAGATGTTATCAATGCATGAGTGGTGCAGCGGTCTAAGGCACTGTATCTCAGTGATAGAGGCTTCACAACAGACCCTGGTTCGATTCCAGGCTGTATCACAACAGGCCGTGATTGGGAGTCCCATAGGGCGGCGCACAATTGGCCCAGCGTCGTCTAGGTTAGGGTTTGGCAGGAGTAGGCTGTCATTATAAATAAGAATTTGTTCTTAACTGACTTGCCTAGTTAAATAAAGGTTAAATCAAACATTCAAAAAATGTGATGACTTCATTCCTGTGTGTAACTAACCTGGTAGGTTAACTGATAACATGAACCAGGTTGCAGGCACTGGTTGTTTGTAGCTTTCTCTTGAGTGGGCAGCTTGATGAAAGCCAGTCAATTTTAAGGTCACCCAGAAAATATATCACATACATTATGAACCATTTCACACATATTATCCAGATACTGACTTAGCACTTGGTGGTCTATAGCAGCTTCCCACAAGAATGGGCTATAGGTGAGGCAGGTGAACCTGCAGCCATATTTCTTCAACAGTATTTAAAATTAGATCCGCTCTAAGCTTTACAGGAATGTGGCTCTGAATATAGACCGCTACACCGCCCCCATGGGCATTTCTGTCATTTCTGTAGATGTTATAACCATGTATTGTACTGGGCTTATAGGTAGTCAATAGGGAATAGGGAATTCAAGAACGTGGTGTAACAAGGGGCTTGTTTTGGACAAGGGGCTTACAGTGTAGGGTGAAGTTGCCCCTAGATGCTGATCTTCTGCCAGTTTAGCATTTTTCCAACTAATGATTAAGGTTAGGATTGGGGCAGAGGAAACTAATCCAAGATCTGTACCTAGGGGAAACTTCACCCTGGAGCAGGGGCTTATTGCTTTTGCTATTATTCCCAGCTGAACTGGGGTTTTGCAACTTAAAACAACAGGCAGCTTGAAACAAAGCACGGTGATGTTCATTATGCACCCAAACAGCAAAAACTGACAAACAGAGACGGCATGGGCAAAAAACAACAACAAAAAACATTTTGGTTTCCATTGCCTTTTTTCAAAACGTTTCAATTGTGTGCCCCAATGAACACAGCCCAGAACTACCATTTCATTACTTGGATTTGGATTTATATACATACAGTAACAGTCAAAAGTTGACACACCTACTCATTCAAGGGTTTTTCTTTATTTTTACTATTTTCTACATTGTAGAATAATAGTGAAGACATAAAAACTATGAAATAACATATGGAATTATGTAGTGACAAAATCAGGGTTAAAATACAGTTGAAGTCAGAAGTTTACATACACTTAGGTTGGAGTCATTAAAACTCAATTTTCAACGACTACACACATTTCTTGTTAACAAACTATAGTTTTGGCAAGTCGGTTAGGACATCTACTTTGTGCATGACACAAGTAATTTTTCCAACAATTGTTTACAGACAGATTACTTGATTATTTGACAGATTATTTGATACTCACTGTATCACAATTCCAGTGGGTCAGAAGATACACTAAGTACATACACTAAGTTGACTGAGCCTTTAAACAACTTGGAAAATTCCAGAAAACGATGTCATGGCTTTAGAAGCTTCTGATAGGCTAATTGACATACTTTGAGTCAATTGTAGGTGTACCTGTGGATGTATTTCAAGGCCTACCTTCAAACTCAGTGCCTCTTTGCTTGACATCATGGGAAAATCAAAAGAAATCAGCCAAGACCTCATCCTTGGGAGCAATTTCCAAACGCCTGAAGGTACCACGTTCATCTGTACAAACAATAGTACGCAAGTATAAACACCATGGGGCCACGCAGCCGTCCTACCGCTCAGGAAGGAGACGTGTTCTGTCTCCTAGAGATGAACGTACTTTGGTGCGAAAAGTGCAAATCAATCCCAGAACAGCAAAGGATCTTGTGAAGATGCTGGAGGAAACAGGTACAAAAGTATCTATAGCCACATTAAAACGAGTCCTATATAGACCTAACCTGAAATCCCGCTCAGCAAGGAAGAAGCCACTGCTCCAAAACCGCCATAAAAAAACTACGGTTTGCAACTGCACATGGGGACAAAGATCATACTTTTTGGAGAAATGTCCTCTGGTCTGATGAAACAAAAATAGAACTGTTTAGCCATAATGACCATCGCTAAGTTTGGAGGAAAAAGGGTTAGGCTTGCAAGCCGAAGAACATCATCCCAACCGCGAAGAACGGGGGTGCAGGAGAGACTGGTACACTTCACAAAATAGATGGCATCATGAGGGAGAAAATTATGTGGATATATTGAAGCAACATCTCAAGACATCAGTCAGGAAGTTAAAGCTTGGTCGCAAATGGGTCTTCCAAATGAACAATGACCCCAAGCATACTTCCAAAGTGGTGGTAAAATGGCTTAAGGACAAGAAAGTCAAGGTATTGGAGTGGCCATCACAAAGCCCTGACCTCAGTCCTATAGAAAATTTGTGGGCAGAATTGAAAAGGTGTGTGCAAACAAGGAGGCCTACAAACCTGGCTCGCTTACTCCAGCTCTGTCAGGAGGAATGGGCCACAATTAACCCAACTTATTGTGGGAAGGTTGTGGAAGGCTACCCGAAACATTTGACCCAAGGCTACCAAATACTAATTGAGTGTATATGTAAACTTCTGCCAAACTGGGAATGTGATGAAAGAAATAAAAGCTCAAATAAATCATTCTCTCTACTATTATTCTACTATTATTTTTACTAGGTTTAAATGTCAGGAATTGTGAAAACTGAGTTTAAATGTAGTGTAAGGTGTATGTACATTTCCGACTTCAACTGTATATTGTATATTTGAGATTCTTCAAAGTAGCCACCCTTTGCCTTGATGACAGCTTTGCACACCCTTGGCATTCTCTCAATCAGCTTCATGACATCGTCACTTGGAATCCATTTAAATGAACATGTGTGCTTTGTTAAGTGATTTTTTTTATTATTCTTTCCTTCTTAATGCTTTTGAGCCAATCAGTTGGGTTGTGACAAGGTTGGGGTGGTATACAGAAGATAGCCCTATTTGGTAAAATACCAAGTCCATATTATGGCAAGAACAGCTCAAATAAGCAAAGAGAAACGACAGTCCGTCATTACATAAAGACATGAAGGTCAGTCAATCCGGAACATTTCAAGAACTTGATGAAAATGCCTCTCATGAAAAGGAAGACCCAGAGTTACCTCTGCTGCAGAGGATAAATTCATTAGAGTTAACTGCACCTCAGATTGCAGCCCAAATAAACGCTACAGAGTTCAAGTAACAGACACATCTCAACATCAACTGTTCAGAGGAGACTGCGTGAATCAGGCCTTCATGTCTTCATGTGGCTACCACAGCATTCTGCAGGGATACGCCATCCAATCTGGTTTGCACTTAGTGGGACTATCATTTGTTTTTTAACAGGACATTGACCGAAAACACACCTCCAGGCTGTGTAAGGGTTATTTGACCAAGAAGGAGAGTGATGGAGCTGCATCAAATAACCTGGCCTCCACAACCACCCGACCTCAACCCAATTGTGATGGTTTGGGATGAGTTGGTCCGTAGAGTGAAGGAAAAGCAGCCAACAAGTGCTCAGCATGTGTGGGAACTCCTTCCAGACGGTTGAAAAGCATTCCAGGTGAAGCTGGTTGAGAGAATGCCAAGAGTGTGCAAAGCTGTCATCAAGGCAAAGGATGGCTACTTTGAATAATATAAAGTACTTTTTGGTTATTACATGATTCCATGTGTGATATTTCATAGGGTTAATGTCTTCACTATTATTCTACAATGTAGAAAATAGTAAAACATTTTTAAAAAACTTGAACACGAGAGGAGACAGAGCACTGGTTTCAAGTGCAGGGGTTTATTGAAAAGGACCACAGGAGGAGGCAGGTAGCTGGGTCAAGGGGCAGACAGGTCATACACAGGGGGACCAAAAGGGAAACAGTACAGGCAGGGAATAGGCTAAAGGTGTCGTTAGTGAGGCAGGCAAAAGCTATCATACACGGGAGGAGAGAATCACGGGAAAACAGAGTTCCGAAAGCTGTGTGTCACAAAACAAACAATACCTCACAGTGATGGGGTGCAAAAAACTGAACTAAATAGTGTGTGATAATGACATACAGGAGTGTGAACAGGTGATTAGAATTCAGGTGATTGGGATCTGGAGAGTGAACTGCGTTCAGGGGATCTAGGTGTTCTAGAGTGTGAGCTGGAAATGGGCTGGAAAGTGAGCTGCGTTCAGGGGATCTACGTGTTTGAGGGTGTGAGTTAGAAGCAGACGTTACAGAATGAGTAGCTGTGTCCAAACTTTTGACTGGTACTGTATATACAATGCCTTAGGAAAGTATTCGGACCCATTGACTTTTTCCACATTTTGGTACGTTACAACCTTAATCTAAAACTGATTAAATTTTTTTAAAGTATTCAAACCCTTTGCTATGAGACTCGAAATTGAGCTCAGGTGCATCCTGTTTCCATTGATCTTCCTTGAGATGTTTTTACAACTTGATTGGAGTCCACCTATGGTAAATTCCAGTGATTGGACATGATTTGGAAAGGCACACCTGTCTATATAAGGTCCCACAGTTGACCGTGCATATCAGAGCAAAAACCAAGCCATGAGGTCGAAGGAATTGCAAAATTGATTCTTAAATGGAACAAGTTTGTAACCACGAAGACTCTTCCTAGAGCTGGCCGCCTGGCCAAACTGAGCAATTGGGGGAGAAGGGCCTTGGTCAGGGAGGTGACCAAGAACCAGATGGTCACCCTGACAGAGCTCTAGAGTTCCTCTGTGGAGATGGGAGAACCCTCCAGAAGGACAACCATCTCTGCAGCACTCCGCCAATCAGGCCTTTATGGGAGAGTGACACTCCTCAGTGATCTTTTTGGCCTTCCTGTGACATCGGGTACTGTAGGTGTCCTGGAGGGCAGGTAGTTTGCCTCCAGTGATGCGTTAGGCAGACCACACCAACCTCTGGAGAGCCCTGCGGTTGCGGGCGGCGCAGTTGCCGTACCAGGCAGTGATAAAGCCCTACAGGATGCTCTCAATTGTGCATCTGTAAAAGTTTCTGAGGGTTTTAGGTGCCAAGTTAAATTTCTTTAGCCTCTTGAGGCTGAAGAGGCGCTGTTACGCCTTCTTCATCACACTGTTTGTGTGGGTGGACCATTTCAGTTTGTCAGTGATGTGTACGCCAAGGAACATGAAGCTTTCCACCTTCTCCACTATGGTCCCGGCGATGTGGATAGGGGGGTGCTCCCTCTGCTGTTTCCTGAAGTCCACGATCAGCTCCTTTGTGTTGTTGACGTTGAGTGAGAGATTGTTTTCCTGGCACCACACTCACAGAGCCCTCACCTCCTCCCTGTAGGCTGTCTCATCATTGTTGGTAATCAAACCTACTACTGTTGTGTCATCTGTACAGGAGGGGGCTGTGTTCACACCAATGTGGGGCTCCAGTGTTGAGGATCAGTGAAATGGAGGTGTTGTTTCCTACCTGGCTGGTTTTCCCTTTGTAGTCTGTGATTGTCTGTAGACCCTGTCACATACGTTTCGTGTCTGAGACGTAGAATTGCGACTCCACTTTGCCTCTGTACTGACGTTTTGCCTGTTTGATTGCCTTACGGAAGGAATAACTACACTGTTTGTATTCGGCCATATTCCTAGTCACCTTACCGTGATTAAATGCGGTGGTTCGCGCTTTCAGTTTGCGCGAATGCTGCCATCTATCCACGGTTTCTGGTTAGGGTAGGTTTTAATAGTCACAGTGGGTACATCCTGATAAACTCAGTCACCGTATCAGTGAATTCGTCAATGTTAATTCGTCAACGCTACCCGGAATATATCTCAGTCCGCGTGATCAAAACAATCTTGAAGCGTGGATCTGTTGCAGTCATGACGCAAGTTTCGCTATGCTGTCAAATCCTCCCACGTTTGTAGTTTGACCAGCTGTTCTCAGCAACTGATATTTTTTAATTAGCTTGTTTGATATTCAACGCGATTTCCTCGTAATGAACAGTGTCGAGTGTCCTGACGAAAAGGCAAACTTTTCTAGCTATGCCAGGCAAAATCTGGAAATATTAGCTCAATTTTATGGATGTATCCAAGTAAATGTAAATAGAAAACAGCTACTTTGCTTTTATTTTGGCTGCAGAGGTCGTGACTGTGTTAGCCGTAGCTAAGCAAGGGATGAACGACTGGGTCGCTTCCATAAATATCGAACTAATCGAATGAACGACTGGGTCGTGTCTCTAGCAACCAAAAGATGAGAAAGCATGAATTTGCTTCTAAAAAAGAAAATATAAATGGAAAAAAAGTATTTATATCACTAAATGTGTGCTTTCATATATTTTCTGGGGCAGCTGTGGTATTAGAGGGATAAACGCCTCAGTTCTGTATAATACCAGCAGGTAACCTAGCAGTTAATAGCGTTGGGCCAGTAACTAAAAGGTTGCTGGTTTGAATCCGAGCCGACAAGGTGAAAAATCTATCAATATGCCTGTGAACAAGGCACTTAACCCTAATTGCTCCTGTAAGTCGCTCTGGATAAATGACTAAACATTTAAACAAACAAATGCCGATGTTCTGTACATTACCTTGGAAAAATGAACTCTGCAAAGCGATTCTGCGCTGTCCATTATTTCCAAGGTAATGTACAGAGCATCTGTGTTTATCCCTTAAATATTGAGCGATGCACTACATACCTTTAGAGAAAGAGACACATCTGGAGAGAGCCACATCTTTAACAAGCAGCACTGTCCCCATCAGAGCCAAGGAAAGGGCAAGAAGACAGTACGCTCTGTAGGAACTGAGGGCCACAAACCTAGAGGATCAGAAATAAACAATGTCATCA
The DNA here is from genome assembly GCF_045791955.1 of Oncorhynchus clarkii lewisi. Taxonomy (NCBI): domain Eukaryota; kingdom Metazoa; phylum Chordata; class Actinopteri; order Salmoniformes; family Salmonidae; genus Oncorhynchus; species Oncorhynchus clarkii. Next base: position 3,394,057 of record NC_092174.1, read on the forward strand.
TGGGTCATTATCTGTCTTTTATCTCTCATCCTGATGCCATGTTGTGAGCTTGCACTGTACATGGAGAAGAATTAAACAAATCATTAAGGATTGCAGCTAACTAACCAAATAACCAAGTCACAAAATGAAACAGACAAACATATTTTTCAAGGTTTTACTGCTAACCTACAAAGTATTACATGGGCTTGCTCCTACCTATCTCTCTGATTTGGTCCTGCCGTACATACCTACACGTACGCTACGGTCACAAGACCTAATTGTCCCTAGAATTTCTAAGCAAACAGCTGGAGGCAGGGCTTTCTCCTATAGAGCTCAATATTTATGGAATGGTCTGCCTACCCTCGGTCTCAACCTTTAAGTCTTTACTGAAGACTCATCTCTTCAGTGGGTCATATGATTGAGTGTAGTCTGGCCCAGGGGTGTGAAGGTGAATGGAGAGGCTCTGGAGCAACGAACCGCCCTTGCTGTCTCTGCCTGGCCGGTTCCCCTCTCTCCACTGGGATTCTCTGCCTCTAACCCTTTTACAGGGGCTGAGTCACTGGCTTGCTGGTGCTCTTTCATGCCGTCCCTAGGAGGGGTGCGTCACTTGAGTGGGTTGAGTCACTGACGTGATCTTCCTGTCTGGGTTGGCGCCCCACCTTGGGTTATGCCGTGGCGGAGATCTTTGTGGGCTATACTTGGCCTTGTCTCAGGATGGTAAGTTGGTGGTTGAAGATACCCCTCTAGTGGTGTTGGGACTATGCTTTGGCAAAGTGTGTGGGGTTATATTCCTCCTGTTTGGCCCTGTCTGGGGGTATCATCGGATGGGGCCACAGTGTCTCCTGACCCCTCCTGTCTCAGCCTCCAGTATTTATGCTGCAGTAGTTTGTGTCGGGGGGCTAGGGTCAGTTTGTTATATCTGGAGTACTTCTGTCTTATCCGGTGTCCTGTGTGAATTTAAGTATGCTCTCTCTAATTCTCTCTTTCTCTCTTTCTTTCTTTCTCTCTCTCGGAGAACCTGAGCCCTAGGACCATGCCTCAGGACTACCTGGTATGATGACTCCTTGCTGTCCCCAGTCCACCTGGCCGTGCTGCTGCTCCAGTTTCAACTGTTCTGCCTGCGACTATGGAACCCTGACCTGGTCACCGGACGTGCTACCTGTCTCAGACCTGCTGTTTTCAACTCTCTAGAGACAGCAGGAGCGGTAGAGATACTCTTAATGATCGGCTATGAAAAGCCAACTGACATTTACTCCTGAGGTGCTGACTTGCTGCACCCTCGACAACTACTGTGATTATTATTATTTGACCATGCTGGTCATTTATGAACATTTGAACATCTTGGCCATGTTCTGTTATAATCTCCACCCAGCACAGCCAGAAGAGCACTACCACCCCTCATAGCCTGGTTCCTCTCTAGGTTTCTTCCTAGGTTTAGGCCTTTCTAGGGAGTTTTTCCTAGCCGCCATGCTTCTACACCTGCATTGCTTGCTGTTTGGGGTTTTAGGATGGGTTTCTGTACAGCACTTTGAGATATCAGCTGATGTAAGAAGGGCTTGATAAATACATTTAATTTGATGATTAGTTATTGAGAAGTGATTAATTGTCTAAACCTGATGTTGGGCTGAGCGAGAGAAATGCATTACACATGATCATCACCCTTCTGAAAAAAGATTGCAGTATAAGTGCAGTACATTGCAGTTATTCTGCAATTACTGCATCCAAAATACCACAGTCGACTGCAGTTATTGCACTTTTGCAGTATAACTGCAGTACATTGCAGTTATTCTGCAATTACTGCATCCAAAATACCACAGTCGACTGCAGTTATTGCACTTTTACTGCAGTTTCAAAACTGCAATATTTTTTTGTAAGGGCAATATGCATTCAATACCACTCAATGCCCTTCACTGTAAAACCGTGACTATGGAAACCTCTCTTTAACTTTCTCTCTTCTGTTCCCATTTTCTAGTCATAACATGCCTTGTTTTTGTGTTGTTGAAGTTGAGTTAAACTTGCTTGGCCAAGGTAATAGCACAGCTATAATCTTTACACGTTCATAATCCAGGCAACAGCCTACTGTGAAGAACAAAACAGGACTTGAGCATTTGCATTATTGCATAAAATGTCCTGCAGACATAATTAATTTCAGAATAATTTATAAGTGGGAAAGGACAGTTGCTTATTCAATGCATAACACTATAGGCACGCACGTGCACACGCACACAGAGTCGATCTTGTTGTTGTTCCCACTCCCTATCCAACACAAATGATGAATTTGTCATTATACACAGCCAGGTCATTTTTTTATTTAACCTTTATTTAACTACTCAAGTCAGTTAAGAACAAATTCTTATTTACACTGACGGGCTACCGATGGCCAAACCCTAACGACGCTGGACCAATTGTGCGCCGCCCAATGGAACTCCCAATCACAGCCGGTTGTGATACTACAGAACCAGGGTCTGTAGTGACGCATCTAGCACTGATATGCAGTGTCTTAGACCGCTGCGCCACTCGGGAGTCATGATATTGCATCATATTTCAATTGCATTCAATATGCACTCATTCCAAATCAAATATCTTATTTGTTAATCATGATACCGTAGGCTATAATATACACTACATTTCACCACAATTCGAATTTTATAGATATGCTATAATAATAGAGGAGAAGAATTTGTAAAAGCACTCAATGGTTTCAATAGGTCGTTTTCAACGACGGACACATCATTTCCACTACGTCATGCTTACCAGTACACAGCAGTGGTGGCAGCAAAGAGTGTCGTGGTCCTAAAAGGTTTATTCCAGTTGATCACGTTTGAAATGCGACAGTCCGCTATTACAGCCTGCTCTTCCTCGTGCCCAGCCGCCGCCATCGCCCCACCTGAGTGTCTAGCCCTGGCCAGACTCACGGCTGCAGCCTCCGGCCCCGCCACTACGGCAGCATCCTCGTGTCGATTCTGACGTGGGAGAGGCTATATGGACTCGCCTGGTGCCCAAATGGATGACGTATGTCGCGCATCTGAGTCAAGTGTGGAGACTAATGTATTCGGTTCAGTCAAGTCGTTCTGATAAACCCTTCCCATATAGTTTATGCTGGTTAGCTGACAACAACAACAACAGCATAGTGCTACCAAAAATAAAGTGATGTTCATTTCGATGGAAGTAACTGTATTAGTCACCATCTGGATGTGGACACCATCTCTAGTTTGTACCATCTGACGTTATTTTTTATTTCCAGTAGGAGAGTAGCCTACATGATACATACCTTCTAATATTGGTAGTAACCATCTGGATGTTAGCTAGCCCAAGATGTACTCAAAAGGAGGCGGACGTTGCTCCCTAAGGTCCAAGGACCGTATATGTCTATAAATCCTGTTAGTACATATGCCTTGCCACCTTGATATGTAGGACTAAGGCAGAGACTAAGGCATAAGAAGACACAGTGGCAGAATAAATTCAACCACGCCTTTATTTCATCACAAAACCAGAGAGCAACCTCTGTCTGGTGATGTCCACAAAGCATACTGCATGTAAAAAGCAGTTACATGACCTACAGCATGGTCAAGCAAGTTCATGTTTTCAACATTTTCGGACTACTAAATAACTATTGATTTAGAAACACAGGGTTAGCACACGTCTCAAAGAAAACAGGAGCTGCCTCCACTATTCCAGCACCATTTCAATTTACCTATGCTTAGTCTAATACAGTGACAACTAAAAGAAACCAAAAACTATTTAGTCCAATCAACATAAGCTAAATATGATTTGGCTGTCCATGGTTCTGATTTGTGTGTGTGTGTGTGTGTGTGCAAATAGAAAAAAAACATGCTGACTCACCCTAGAGCAACTCCAATGTCATTCTTCTCTCTTTCATGTTGCTGAAACAGTCTATGACTCAATACATGCTTTTAGTTTTTGTTGTCCTAGGCTACCTGGCTAAAATGCTTGCCCGCTTTCATGAGCAAAGATGATCTAGCTAGCTAGTTAACATTAGCTTACTAGCTACATGTTGAACTTCCATCCTCTCAGGCCAGGGGCACAAATCTCTAACTCCATCCATGTCTAATTTAGAAAAGGGACAATTTTAGCTAGCTAGCCACCGGAGGACAACAACACAACGAAATGCAACGATTCACTTATTTTTTCACCAATGACGTTTTGCTTTTGATGTGATGTGATTGGTGTGAAGCCAAATCCAAACTGGCTTCCCTTGACACCATTTTTTGGTGCACCAGGACCATTCACAGTTGAGCTCACTCAGTTATCTCAATGCTGATGGGCTATTATTGTATTATTTTTTATTATTAAGGGAGGCTCACTTGGATGCTTTATCCGGTGAGATCAATTCACAAGAGGCTGAATCTAAGGAAAATTATTAAACACAGAGACAAAGATAAATTATTTTATATGTTTTTACTTTTTTTCTTAGTCAATTATTTTGGGGAAGCCATCCATGAATACACAGCTTTATCACAGTTGCAGCCGACAGTATTTTCCAGTGACAACAGGTTTCTGGAGGCCTTCTTATATTACACACAGGTGTTCGGAGCATGCTAGATAGCTAATTGGCACAGGTGGGCCATATGTCTTCCGTCTGTCTTCTGTAAACATGCCTGTAACAATGGAGATAGGGCCATGTGGAAACACTAACCAACCCTAAACCTCCTCATACTTCCAAAACTGTACCCCAACCAATGCGTGTTAATGATCAGATCGAGTGTCAGGGCTCTTAACAAAACTCCCCTGTACAGGAGATGCCTTTGTCCAATAGGAGAGATTGCACCACAAATCGACACCGGCACTCAATGTTGGCGGTCTACTAAAACCGGTCTTGGCAACCCATCTTTAAGCACACCTGCGTCTCATCAGTCACACCTGGACTTCATTACTCCCTGATTACTTACCCTTTATTTAGCCCTCTTTTGTTTTCAGTTATCAGGTAGTATTGGTTATGTTTCCTTGTCTGATATTTCTCTTGTTTTGTATCGTTCTGTGTCCATTATTATTAAACTCACTAACTGCACCTGCTTCCTGACTCACTGCATTGATGTTACAGAATACTACCTCAACAAATGGAAGCAGCAGTTTATTAGGACATCTCCCAGATGGCCAGCGAACAGGGACACCTACTTCGCCAACGCCACGACCAGCTAGCACAACTGGGGATGGCTATGGATGAAAGCCTTCGTGTTCTTCAACGTCTCGACATTCCCAGAGGGGCGTCGCCTCCAACAAGTGGAGGATTCTCTACCGCAAGTCGAGTCAGCACTCCAGCCCATCCCCCAATAGTCAGCCCAGGTCAGCGATGCCCGTTTGTCCCTCCCGGACAAATATGACAGGTCTCCATCCAAATGCCATGGCTTCCTACTCCAGTGCTCCCTCTATTTCACTCATCAGATGGGAGCCCCCACCACCAAGAGGTCTAATGTTGCCACGGTTATTTCCCTGCTGGCCAGACGGGCATTGGAGTGGGCTACGGCTGCCTGGGAGAGAGGAGAGGAGGAGCTGGGTTCCTATGAGGGGTTCATGGCTCTGTTCAGGGGGGCCGTTGACCATCCACCGGAGGGCAGAGAGGTGGGTGAGCGCCTCCTCCAACTACGGCAGGATGGCCAGACCACTGCGGACAGTAGCAGCATCCAGCGGATGGAATGAGCCGGTGCTCTGCACCCTATTCAGAAGAGGATTTTGCGAAGAGGTCCAGACGGAGTTGGCGTGCCGAGACAACAATCTAACCTTGGACACACTAATCGCGATTGCCATCCGTCTGGATAACCTTCCTTGGGAGCATCGGCAGCCCCATCGCCTCTCTCCCTCATGAGTCAGAGCCTGAACCCATGGAGGTAGGGGCCACACACCTCCCCGCGGTTGAGCAATGCCGTTGGAGACAGTTGGGGCTCTGTCCCTTTTGTGGCCAGGAGGTGCACTTGCTTCAACGGTGTCCGGTACGTCCCAACCCAAAATCCACGAGAGCAGAGGAATGGCACCGTGATCATCCGCCTCTTGGGTTAGGTGTGAGTAATCCATCATCACTTTCCGCCAAACGTTTTTTAGTAACGATTTCACAAGCTGGCTGTCCCTCGTCTATTGTTTCTACAGCTCTAGTGAATTCCAGTGCCATGGGGGATTTTATTGACCAGGCCCTTGCCTCCTCCCTGCACATCACCTCATACCCACTCTCCTCTCCGTTTCCAGTCCAAGCATTATGCGACCATTGGTATCCGGCACTATTACGCACGTCACAGCTCTTGCTCAACAAACAATGTTCTGTGTCATCACAATGTATATTTCAACAAAACGATTTTGTGGTAAGTTTATTACATTTGAAGTTAGAAGTTAGATCTATAAATGTTTTTTTTTAAATATACAAGTAGGAAAGCCTTAAGATAAATAATCCACTTGTTTAGAGAGAAAAATGTAGATAATTGTTTTAGTTAAGTAGTAATATGTTGGAGTGTGTTGGTATGGTTATGAATGTGTTTCTACCTGTCATTAAGACAATAAGTAGCTAGTTAGCATAAGCTGCTAGCAACATTACAACCAGATCGTCTGAGGTAAAATACATTAAAAAGATAACATTTTTTATTTAATTTTTTATTTCACCTTTATTTAACCAAGTAGGCTAGTTGAGAACAAGTTCTCATTTGCAACTGCGACCTGGCCAAGATAAAGCATAGCAGTGTGAACAGACAACACAGAGTTACACATGGAGTAAACAATTAACAAGTCAATAATACAGTAGAAAAAAGGAGAGTCTATATACATTGTGTGCAAAAGGCATGAGGAGGTAGGCGAATAATTAAAATTTTGCAGATTAACACTGGAGTGATAAATGATCAGATGGTCATGTACAGGTAGAGATATTGGTGTGCAAAAGAGCAGAAAGGTAAATAAATATAAACAGTATGGGGATGAGGTAGGTAAAAATGGGTGGGCTATTTACCGATAGACTATGTACAGCTGCAGCGATCGGTTAGCTGCTCAGATAGCAGATGTTTGAAGTTGGTGAGGGAGATAAAAGTCTCCGACTTCAGCGATTTTTGCAATTCGTTCCAGTCACAGGCAGCAGAGAACTGGAACGAAAGGCGGCCAAATGAGGTGTTGGCTTTAGGGATGATCAGTGAGATACACCTGCTGGAGCGCGTGTTACGGGTGGGTGTTGCCATCGTGACCAGTGAACTGAGATAAGGCGGAGCTTTCCTAGCATGGACTTGTAGATGACCTGGAGCCAGTGGGTCTGGCGACGAATATGTAGCGAGGGCCAGCCGACTAGAGCATACAGGTCGCAGTGGTGGGTGGTATAAGGTGCTTTAGTGACAAAACGGATGGCACTGTGATAAACTGCATCCAGTTTGCTGAGTAGAGTGTTGGAAGCAATTTTGTAGATGACATCGCCGAAGTCGAGGATCGGTAGGATAGTCAGTTTTACTAGGGTAAGTTTGGCGGCGTGAGTGAAGGAGGCTTTGTTGCGGAATAGAAAGCCGACTCTAGATTTGATTTTAGATTGGAGATGTTTGATATGAGTCTGGAAGGAGAGTTTACAGTCTAGCCAGACACCTAGGTACTTATAGATGTCCACATATTCAAGGTCGGAACCATCCAGGGTGGTGATGCTAGTCAGGCGTGCGGGTGCAGGCAGCGAACGGTTGAAAAGCATGCATTTGGTTTTACTAGCGTTTAAGAGCAGTTGGATGCCACGGAAGGAGTGTTGTATGGCATTGAAGCTTGTTTGGAGGTTAGATAGCACAGTGTCCAAGGACGGGCCGGAAGTATATAGAATGGTGTCGTCTGCGTAGAGGTGGATCAGGGAATCGCCCGCAGCAAGAGCAACATCATTGATATATACAGAGAAAAGAGTCGGTGTGCTGGAGGTGGGCTCATGAGTTTACTGGGGATAGCTTTATTTTTTACCTATGTACAAATTAGAATTGTTTAATGGCAGAGCATAAGAGAGTTGCCACATCAATGTTACACTGAGCTAGTTAGTTAAGTTATTGTTATTAAATGTTATATTCCAATGTTATTAGTTAAATTATATTCTAATTAATACTTTTTGTAATGAAATAAAAACAACTATTGAAAATTTAGTGCAATTGTACATAATGGATTATATAAAAAAAGGAACAAAAATTAAATTAATGTGCAGATGATTTAAAAAGAGGGAGTTTACATCAAATCTCCTCACAGTGTGGATATTAATGGTAACGTGTAATACCATTATTACCCATATTTCATTTAAATAATTAAAATAAGACAACTACACTTAGCTTTCAAGTATTACTTACTAAAGAATTTCTAAATAAAAATGATTGAATAGATTTTAACAAACATGTGAAACCTTATGCCATAATCTCCTACCAGAGTAACTGGCACGCCTGGGGGCCAGTTATCCTATGGGGGGGAGCAGTTACACCGATACCTTTTCTAAAAAATAAAAATAACATTTCATGAAATAGCCAAAAACATTTTTACTGTAGCCATTTATTTCCCTTTATAGTTTAGTCTCCTAAGCAGTTACCCCCTAGTACCCTACTACCAGTAGGCCTTCGTACTTGCCTTTAAAGCCCGTATCAAATCATTACAGCTCTGAAGTTCACAAGCAATGTTATTCAAAGTGTTGGCTAGATATTTCAACTCTATATATAGCAAGCGTGAATGTCTGACTGAAAACGTTTGAGGCTGCTTTGAGACACAGCTTGTTCTAGCTACTTTAACAATCGAATCATATCATCACATCATTGTTTTTGCGAGACAGCATGGTATCAATAATCTTCACAACCAAGTGAAGAATCTTCTAAAGTGTGACACACCCCACTGCGTTGGCAAGACAGGATACACGGTTGTTTAATGTGAGAGGCTCAGTGACGTGTAGTGTAAATCTACACCCGGCACAAGGCCAGGGTGACAGCGAAATCATATTTATTGTCGTGATTGTCACCGATAAGAAATTTGGTATAACTAAGGCCTTAATGTCTAACATTACATTGTGGTTAAAAAAAAGATGAACAATTACTCCGATAAAATCTGGATGATTCTGAACACTCCCAACTTCGGCAGACAAGTTTTAAATTCTTGCTGAAGTTTCTAGCCACAAGCGTAAATTAGCTAGCTAGGAAGGGCTCATCAGGATGACTGACTGAACTGAACTGATTGAACCGAATCCGTTGTATCCAGTCAACTCTCACTGCATGACAAATGTCCTCAATTTGGCTACCAGGTGTGCCCGTATTGCCTCTCCTTTCTGACTTGGCTCACCATGGAACATGAACGCTTGTGTTGTTGTTGTTCTGTCATTGATGTCACCGAAAGCCTACCAGGGGCGCTGAGTGGGGCTACTATGGTCTATTGGTCTAAAGTGACTGGGACAAAAGTCAAATGTACCCAACAAAAATATAAATTATTTTACTGAGTTAAAGTTCATATAAACAAATCAGTCAATTTAAATAAATTCATTAGGCGCTAATCTATGGATTTCACATGACTGGGCAAGGGCGCAGCCATAGGCCACCCACTTGGGAGCCACGCCCAGCCAATCAGAATTAGTTTTTCACAACAGGGCTTTAATACAGACAGAAACAGTTTAATTAGCTGTCCAGGTGGCTGGTCTCATATGATCACGCAGGTGAAGAAGCCGGACTTTGTAGCGGGGCAGGGGAAAAAGAGGGAGGAGCATCAGGTGGGAGATGAGGAAATGTTGGATGGGCAAGGAGGCATGGCTGAGTCCAATAGGAATCTTGACTGAATGAAGTGGTGATTAAAGAGCTCAGCCATGTGCTTCTTGTCAGTATCAACCACATCTTTAACATTAAGGGACATGGGCAGCTGTGAGGAGGAGGGTTTATTCTCCAGGTCTTTAACCATTTTCCAGAACTTCTTGGGGTTAGACCCACAGAGAGAGTACTGCTCCATAAAGTAACTAACTTTGGCCTTCTCATTTCCCTGAACGAGAGCCAGTCAGCCTGAGTATGCGTGTGCCGAGCCTTTCGCCAAATACAATTCTTGAGATGGAGTAACTCTGCAAGATCATGGTCGAACCAGGGGCTGAACCTGTTATTAATTCTAATTTTCTTTATGGAGGCGTGTTTGTTAACAATACCACTGAAAATATCAAAAAATAAGGTCCAAGCGTCTTCAACAGAGGGGATCAAGCTGATTCTATACCAATTTACAGAGGCCAGGTCATGAAGGAAGGCTTGCTCATTCAAGTTTTTTAGCAAGCGTCTATGACAAATCAGAACAGGTCGTTTCACTGAGCAGCCATTATGAACACAGGCTGTAAAACAGTGATCACTAAGGTCATTACAGAAAACACCAGACTGATACCTATCAGGATTATTTTTGATGATAACATCGAGGAGAGTAGCCTCTCCTCTGTGTTTGGAGTCATACCTTGTTAATAATCTAAGAAATATTTAGGGAGTCCCATTGCTTAGGACTTGGTCAGGTGGTTTAAGCATGTCCCAGTTTAGGTCACTTAGCAGGACAAATTCAGACTTAGTGTAAGGGGCCAGGAGAGCGCTTAGGGCAGGTAGGATACAGGCCGGTGCTGATGGAGGACGATAGCACCCAGCAACAGTAAACAAAGAGCTATTTGAAAGTTTAATGCTTAAAACCAGCAATTCAAATTGCTTGGGGACAGACCTGGTGGAGACAACCGAGCACTGAAGGTGATCCCTGGTAAAGATTGCCACTCCTGCACCTTTGGAAGATCTGTCTTGCCGAAAAAGGTTATAACCAGAAAGGTTAACATCATTATTCAAAACACTCTTCCTTAACCACATCTCAGTAAAACACACATCTGAATTGGAGCGGTGAACCCACACTTTCAATTGATCCATTTTAGGTAATCCGCTTCTAGTGTTAACATTCAGAAAACCCAGGCTTTTACAAGAGCAGAAACCAGTGAAGGTGATATCAAAGCACAAGTCAGAATTGGGGCTAGTAACAGTAGATGGGCCAGGGTGTACATGCACATTACCAGATATCATCAGCAGTAATACAATCAAGGTACGGCAGAGGAAAGGGAAAGCTCTGCAGTGTTGATTTATGACATTTGAATGTGCATTAGATGGCAACAAGATCATATTGTACAGCAATTTCATCAGGTAACATGAATACAAAGCCGGCACGAGGTGGCTAGAATTGGATGGGAGGCCAAGAGTCCGTGTAACCAATAGAGAGTCAGAGTCCCGAGTGTGGGGACTTACATGGTCTGTCCCACGGTTGGGTAAACAAGAAAGTTCATAGTCCACAAAGCATGCAGGAGTCATGAGGCAAATAGCCAAATGTGACCTGTTTCAGGTAATTAGGCATATGTTGCAATTCACGACTTCAAAGGAGAGCCGTTTCAATGTAAAAAAAAATTTTTTATCAAAATGCATTTTTTGGCAGAAATGCCTTTTCGGACATGTGAACTTTCATGTGCCTTAATAACAAACTTTTATGCCATCTCTAAATACGAATAAAGTTGTGAAATTACCAGCCTAGTTGGTTTAGCCAAAGAAAAAGTCAGGAACCTTCCCGCTAGCCATGATTAGCTGAGATAATGAGTGGGCTGGACATGCTGAGAGATGATTCAGATTGGTCTGCGGTGTAGCACCTTGTGTCCATAAAGTGACCTGCTGCCCTGAATTTATCAGGCGCTATCAAATAAGGTCAGTGGGAAAAAGTTGTGATGGACTATCTAGAGGACAATCATGGCATGCTGACTCTCTCTGACTCTGAAAATGAATCAGACTATGAGGAAATCCTTGATTTAGGTAAAACATTGTAGTCTTCTGATGACAGTGATGGGGAAGAAACGGTGATCAACAGTGTTGCTGTCATGGAAGTTGACTAAGTTTTGAAATCAGTGTAATGTCTGGTAGAAGCAGAGTATGATAAGGAGATTAATATAATTCTGGCGTTTGATTGTAAATGCACATGGAGTCTAAAAGAGAACACTGAAGTCTGTTGCTTAAAACACGTCTCCGGATTACATCTTTAAACTAAGGGCAACCATGGCATCCATGACAGAGAGGGAGAAAGATGTGATGATTCTTATGTCATTGCACACGGTCAGTGTGAATCAGTGACTTGACACAACAGGCCAAGCAAGTTGTGCAAACTAAACGGAAACAACACAGGACCATTTATTGAAAGGGGTTGCAGTCTGCCATGAAGCTTTCATCCATGTATACAGGTAAGAGTCAAGCAACAGTTTCATATATTATACATTTCTTATTTTGTCCGAAAGTTGTTTTCATTGCAAGTTAAAGCTTGCTGTTAGCTAGCCAGCTGACGTTCGATGGCTGGCTTGCTTGCTAACATTGAACCTATTTGGTTAACTTGAGCTAGCTATGACGATCGGTATGTTTTGCTAGTAGTCTATGGATTGGGATTATACAGTGCCTTGCGAAAGTATTCGGCCCCCTTGAACTTTGCGACCTTTTGCCACATTTCAGGCTTCAAACATAAAGATATAAAACTGTATTTTTTTGTGAAGAATCAACAACAAGTGGGACACAATCATGAAGTGGAACAACATTTATTGGATATTTCTAACTTTTTAAAACAAATCAAAAACTGAAAAATTGGGCGTGCAAAATTATTCAGCCCCTTTACTTTCAGTGCAGCAAACTCTCTCCAGAAGTTCAGTGAGGATCTCTGAATGATCCAATGTTGACCTAAATGACTAATGATGATAAATACAATCCACCTGTGTGTAATCAAGTCTCCGTATAAATGCACCTGCACTGTGATAGTCTCAGAGGTCCGTTAAAAGCGCAGAGAGCATCATGAAGAACAAGGAACACACCAGGCAGGTCCGAGATACTGTTGTGAAGAAGTTTAAAGCCGGATTTGGATACAAAAAGATTTCCCAAGCTTTAAACATTCCAAGGAGCACTGTGCAAGCGATAATATTGAAATGGAAGGAGTATCAGACCACTGCAAACCTACCAAGACCTGGCCGTCCCTCTAAACTTTCAGCTCATACAAGGAGAAGACTGATCAGAGATGCAGCCAAGAGGCCCATGATCACTCTGGATGAACTGCAGAGATCTACAGCTGAGGTGGGAGACTCTGTCCATAGGACAACAATCAGTCGTATATTGCACAAACCTGGCCTTTATGGAAGAGTGGCAAGAAGAAAGCCATTTCTTAAAGATATCCATAAAAAGTGTTGTTTAAAGTTTGCCACAAGCCACCTGGGAGACACACCAAACATGTGGAAGAAGGTGCTCTGGTCAGATGAAACCAAAATGGAACTTTTTGGCAACAATGCAAAACGTTATGTTTGGCGTAAAAGCAACACAGCTCATCACCCTGAACACACCATCCCCACTGTCAAACATGGTGGTGGCAGCATCATGGTTTGGGCCTGCTTTTCTTCAGCAGGGACAGGGAAGATGGTTAAAATTGATGGGAAGATGGATGGAGCCAAATACAGGACCATTCTGGAAGAACACCTGATGGAGTCTGCAAAAGACCTGAGACTGGGACGGAGATTTGTCTTCCAACAAGACAATGATCCAAAACATAAAGCAAAATCTACAATGGAATGGTTCAAAAATAAACATATCCAGGTGTTAGAATGTCCAGACCTGAATCCAATCGAGAATCTGTGGAAAGAACTGAAAACTGCTGTTCACAAATGCTCTCCATCCAACCTCACTGAGCTTGAGCTGTTTTGCAAGGAGGAATGGGAAAAAATGTCAGTCTCTCGATGTGCAAAACTGATAGAGACATACCCCAAGCGACTTACAGCTGTAATCGCAGCAAAAGGTGGCGCTACAAAGTATTAACTTAAGGGGGCTGAATAATTTTGCACGCCCAATTTTTCAGTTTTTGATTTGTTAAAAAAGTTTGAAATATCCAATAAATGTCGTTCCACTTCATGATTGTGTCCCACTTGTTGTTGATTCTTCACAAAAAAATACAGTTTTATATCTTTATGTTTGAAGCCTGAAATGTGGCAAAAGGTCGCAAAGTTCAAGGGGGCCAAATACTTTCGCAAGGCACTGTATATATATATATAACTCAGCAAAAAAAGAAATGTCCTTTCACTCTCAACTGCGTTTATTTTTAGCAAACTGAACATGGGTAAATATTTATATGAACATAACAAGATTCAACAACTGAGACATAACACAGACATGTGACTAACAGAAATGGAATAATGTGTCCCTGAACAAATGGGGGGTCAAAATCAAAAGTAACAGTCAGTATCTGGTGTGGCCACCAGCTGCATGAAGTACTGCAGTGCATCTCCTCCTCATGGACTGCACCAAATTTGCCAGGTCTTGTTGTGAGATGTTACCTCACTCTTCCACAAAGGCACCTGCAAGTTCCCGGACATTTCTGGGGGGAATAGCCCTAGCCCTCACCCTACGATCCAACAGGTCCCAGACGTGCTCAATGGGATTGAGATCCAGGCTCTTCACTTGCCACGGCAGGACACTGACATACCTGTCTTGCATGAAATCACACACAGAACGAGCAGTATGGCTGGGGGCATTGTCATGTCAGGATGAGCCTGCAGGAAGGGTACCACATGAGGGAGGAGGATGTCTTCCTGTAACGCACAGCATTGAGATTGCCAGCAATGACAAAAAGCTCAGTCCGATGATGCTGTGACACACCGCCCCAGACCATGACGGACCCTCCACCTCTAAATCGATCCCTCTCCAGAGTACAGGCCTTGGTGTAGCACTCATTCCTTCTACGATAAACGCAAATCCGACCATCACCCCTGGTGAGACAAAACCGCGACTCGTCAGTGAAGATCACTTTTTTCCCCTTTTTTTCAGTCCTGTCTGGTCCAGCGACAGTGGGATTGTGCCCATAGGCGACTTGTTGCCAGTGATGTCTGGTGAGGAACTGCCTTACAACAGGCCTACAAGACCTCAGTCCAGCCTCTCTCAGGCTATTGCGGACAGTCTAAGCACTGATGGAGGGATTGTGCATTCCTGGTGTAACTCGGGCAGTTGTTGTTGCCATCCTGTACCTGTCCCGCAGGTGTGATGGTCGGATGTACCGATCCTGTGCAGGTGTTGTTACACGTGGTCTGCCACTGCGAGGATGATCAGCTGTCCGTCCTGTCTCACGGTAGTGCTGTCCTAGGCATCTCACAGTACGGTCATTGCAACTTATTGCCCTGGTCACATCTGCAGTCCTCATGCCTCCTTGCAGCATGCCTAAGGCATGATGAGCAGGGACCATGGGCGTCTTTCTTTTGACATGTTTCATTGTCAGTAGAAAGGCCTCTTTAGTGTCCAAAGTTTTCATAACTGTGACCTTAATTGCTTACCTCCTGTAATCTGTTGGTGTCTTAACGACTGTTCCACAGGTGCATGTTCATTAATTATTTATGGTTCATTGAACAAGCATGGGAAACAGTGTTTAAACCCTTTACAATGAAGATCTGTGAAGTTTATTTGGATTTTTACGAATTATCTTTGAAAGACAGGGTTCTGAAAAAGGGAGCGTTTCTTTTTTGCTGAGTTCATATAGAAGGCAGGTAAATACCTTTCACTGAGCTGTGTAAAGACTGACAACGGTGAGACAGTTAATTGTAATTTATCTTAATGTTCTTTTGTTGTTTGCAGGTGCACTATCCTGACCTTATGCAGCAATGTCTCATCTACTTTTTAACTCCTCTCAAGTGTGTCTTGTTTGGTGTCTGCTGTGATGGAAACCCACAACAAGTCAGCTACTTGATTGATGAAGGCATGTCATCCAGCAAAGGCAACAGCGCAGTCATCAACTAAATGCACAATTTCTTCACCAACTACGGAGCTGGGGAAACACGTGTGTACCTGAATTGTGATAACTGCAGCGGCCAAAACAAGGCCCTTTTCTCAAAAGTGAGTTTACAAGCATATCAACTTTCAACTCTCTACATACTCTCATATTGCAGAGTATGATATACAATTTTGTAGCTCTGAGTCTCTACTTTTATCCAATGTAAAAAACACAATTTCAGATTTTGCTACATAAGACCTATTTGAGCTGGTTGGTCACAAGTAGCAAAATGCACAAGAAAAAATCTATAACGGCTTGCGGCTAGTTCAGAGTCACTCGCCCCAACAACGCGTATGTGCTAGAGGTGAGCGAAAGCTTGGGAGAGAGGGGGGAGTGTGGTGGGGGTACCTGTACCAGACAGGGGGAGACAGACCAGGGCAGATGGTGAACAGATCGCCAGGTGGAATCCAAGCAGCAGTGCAGCAGGCAATGGGAGTAGGTGTCACACCCACTTGGGAGAAGCTTCTATTTCTGGAGGGCAGATTTATTGTATGAAATGCCAGTGGATGATCTTTGAACAGCGAGAGAGGGCTTCAAAGGCCTCTGGATTTGTTTGGGGTAGGCTGTGAGAGACTCTTGCCATTTGTTGGGCTCAAAGTCTTCGACACCTCTCACTTCACACCTCCGTACTAATTGATGTTGTATCTGGTCTGTCTCAGTTCCAGGTTGGACGATGTCCTCAGGTCTCTGCTATTTGCTTGCCAGAGCACCCTCTGTATAGCTTGTGGATGATCCTACAAAATGTTGCCAGAAGAAATGGCAGCGGTTTTACGGGCGCCCAACCAATGGTGCTATTATGTGGTTTTTTTCACGTTTTTTAAAAACGTATTTTGTACATAATGTTTCTGCAACCATATCTTACGGCAAAACAAAGCATCTGAATATCAGGACAGCGATCACTCACCTTGGATTAGACAATGTTTGGACATTCTCCAAACACCCAACAGGGACGACATCCCCGTTATTTGTAAGAGGAAGCGATGCAGGTACAAAGAGCCGGATGCCTGATCAGGACCCGGAAAAGGTTAAGATTCAATACTACTTCCCAACGTGCAATCATTGGACAATAAACTAGACGAGGTACGATCACGAATATCCTACCAACAGGACATCAAAAACTGTAATATCCAATGTTTCACGGAATCGTGGCTGAATGACAACATGGATATTCAGCTAGCGGAATACATGCTGCTCCGGCAAGATAGAACAGCACACTCCGGTAAGACAAGGGGGGACGGTCTGTGCGTATTTGTAAACAACAGCTGGTGCATGAAATCTAAGGAGGTCTCTCGATTTTGAGTATATTGTGATAAATTGCAGGCCACAGTACTTGCCTAGAGAGTTTTCCGCTGTACTTTTCCTGGCTGTTTATTTACCACCACAGACAGATGCTGGCACTAAGATCGCACTCAGTCAGCTGTATAAGGAAATAAGCAAACAGGAAACCACTCACCCAGAGGCGGTGCTCCTAGTGGCCGGAGATTTTAATGCAGGGAAACTTAAATCAGTTCTACCAAATTTCCATCAACATGTTAAATGTGCAACCAGAGGGAAACAAATTATACGTCACCTGTACTCCACACACAGAGATGCGTACAAAGTTCTCCCTCACCCTCCATTTGGTAAATCCGACCACAACTCTATCCTCCTGAATCCCGCTTACAAGCCAAAATTAAAGCAGGAAGCACCAGTGACTCGGTCTATAAAAAAGTGGTCAGATGAAGCAGATGCTAAACTACAGGACTGTTTTGCTATCACAGACTGGAACATGTTCTGGGATTCTTCCGATGACATTGAGGAGTAAACCACATCAGTCACGGGCTTTATCAATAAGTGCATCGACGACATCACTGGGGCTAAACTGCCAGATTTGGCATGGGTCCTGAGATCCTCTAAAGGTTCTACCTGAGATCCTCTAAAGTTCTACAGCTGCAACATCGAGAATATCCTGACTAGTTGCATCACTGCCTGGTACGGCAATTGCTCAGCCTTCAACCGCAAGGCACTACAGAGGGTAGTGCATACGGCCCAGAACATCACTGGGGCTAAGCTGCCTGCCATCCAGGACCTTTACACCAGGCGGTGTCAAAGGAAGGCCCTGAAAATTGTCAACACAGGAGTGATGGTTGCTGATAATGGGCCTATGCAGATATTCCATACAAAATCATCCGTTTCCAGCTACAATAGTCATTTACAACATTAACAATGTCTACACTGTATTTCTGATCAATTTGATGTTATTTAATGGACAAAAAATATGTTTTTCTTTCAAAAACAAGGACATTTCTAAGTGACACCAAACTTCTGAATGGTAATGTGTATATATATACAGTTGAAGTCGGAAGTTTACATACACCTTAGCCAAAAACAATTAAACTCAGTTTTTCACAATTCCTGACATTTAATCCAAGTAAACATTCCCTGTCTTAGGACAGTTAGGATCACCACTTTATTTTAAGAATGTGAAATGTCAGAATAATAGTAGAGAGAGTGATTTATTTCAGCTTTCATCACATTCCCAGTGGTTCAGAAGTTTACATACACTCAATTAGTATTTGGTAGCATTGCCTTCAAATTGTTTAACTGGGTCAGGTTTCGGGTAGCCTTCCACAAGCTTCCCACAATAAGTTGGGTGAATTTTGGCCCATTCCTCCTGACAGAGCTGGTGTAACTGAGTCAGGTTTGTAGGCCTCTTTACTCACACACGCTTTTTCAGTTCTGCCCATACATTTTCTATAGGATTGAGGACAGGGCTTTGTGATGGCCACTCCAATACCTTGACTTTGTTGTCCTTAAACCATTTTGCCACAACTTTGGAAGTATGCTTGGGGTCATTGTCCATTTGGAAGACCCATTTGTGACCAAACTTTAACTTCCTGACTGATGTCTTTAGATGTTGCTTCAATATATCCACATAATTTTCAATCCTCATGATGTGCACCAGTCCCTCCTGCAGCAAAGCACCCCCACAACATGATGCTGCTACCCCCGTGCTTCACGGTTGGGATGATGTTCTTCGGCTTGCAAGCCTCCCCTTTTTTCTTCCAAACATAACGATGGTCATTACGTCTAAACCATTCTATTTTTGTTTCATCAGACCAGAGGACATTTCGCCAAAAAGTCTTTGTCCCCATGTGCAGTTGCAAACCATAGTCTGGCTTTTTGATAGTGGTTTGAGGACAGGGCTTTGTGATGGCCACTCCAATACCTTGAAACCTGACCCAGTTAAACAATTTGAAGGCAATGCTACAGCGCGACAACATTTCGACGGTATACCCGGTCACGACATTTCCGGTCACGACTTGCAGACTTGTTTTTGAGTTGCTGTGCGTTTTGTTGCCAACCTGTTTTGCTACCTGACAAATTTACGGTTTTTACTTTTTAATTACCGTTTATATGTTTGTTTTTTCCTACTCAACTTTTTCACTCCGGACGCTTTATCTGGACACGATTCGTCAGGACCTCCAACAGCCGAAGCTAAGTAGTAACATTAACATGATGCCTTCTAATTGCAGTCGCTGTACTCGCCTTACGGCGAGGATAGCTGTGCTACAAGCCCAGCTTCAGACGCAATCGCTAGGCAAGGGTAATTTCAGTGTAGGAAAGGATGGAACAGCGTCTGTGCCACCAGTAAGTACAGATAGTAGTATAAATCCCCTGGCACAGTCCCCGCAGCCGGACAACTTTCTCACGGTTACTGGAAGGAAATGCTGTAGGAACGCTCAACCGGTGTCGCTCATTCAGCCGACAGAAACTTTCAACCGGTTTTCCCCATTAAGCAGCGGGTCGGAGTCAGAGGCCGAGTCTTCTCTGGTCTCTACTCCTCCCGTTACGGGGTCTGAGACGCCGAAGCTTCCCACTATTAGCTCGGACAAATTGAAAACTCTAGTCATTGGCGACTCCATTACCCGCAGTATTAGACTTGAGAATCATCCAGCGATCATACACTGTTTACCGGGGGGCAGGGCTACCGACGTTAAGGCTAATCTGAAGATGGTGCTGGCTAAAGCTAAAACTGGCGAGTGTAGAGAGTATAGAGATATTGTTATCCACGTCGGCACCAACGATGTTAGGATGAAACAGTCAGAGATCACCAAGCGCAACATAGCTTCTGCGTGTAAATCAGCTAGAAAGATGTGTCGGCATCGAGTAATTGTCTCTGGCCCCCTCCCAGTTAGGGGGAGTGATGAGCTCTACAGCAGAGTCTCACAACTCAATCTCTGGTTGAAAACTGTTTTCTGCCCCTCCCAAAAGATAGAATTTGTAGATAATTGGCCCTCTTTCTGGGACTCACCCACAAACAGGACCAAGCCTGACCTGCTGAGGAGTGACGGACTCCATCCTAGCTGGAGGGGTGCTCTCATTTTATCTACCAACATAGACAGGGCTCTAACTCCTCTAGCTCCACAATGAAATAGGGTGCAGGCCAGGCAGCAGGCTGTTAGCCAGCCTGCCAGCATAGTGGAGTCTGCCACTAGCACAGTCAGTGTAGTCAGCTCAGCTATCACCATTGAGACCGTGTCTGTGCCTCGACCTAGGTTGGGCAAAACTAAACATGGCGGTGTTCGCCTTAGCAATCTCACTAGGATAAAGACCACCTCCATTCCTGTCATTATTGAAAGAGATCATGATACCTCACATCTCAAAATAGGGCTACTTAATGTTAGATCCCTTACTTCAAAGGCAATTATAGTCAATGAACTAATCACTGATCATAATCTTGATGTGATTGGCCTGACTGAAACATGGCTTAAGCCTGATGAATTTACTGTGTTAAATGAGGCCTCACCTCCTGGCTACAATAGTGACCATATCCCCCGTGCATCCCGCAAAGGCGGAGGTGTTGCTAACATTTACGATAGCAAATTTCAATTTACAAAAAAAAAAATGACGTTTTCGTCTTTTGAGCTTCTAGTCATGAAATCTATGCAGCCTACTCAATCACTTTTTATAGCTACTGTTTACAGGCCTCCTGGGCCATATACAGCGTTCCTCACTGAGTTCCCTGAATTCCTATCGGACCTTGTAGTCATAGCGGATAATATTCTAATCTTTGGTGACTTTAATATTCACATGGAAAAGTCCACAGACCCACTCCAAAAGGCTTTCGGAGCCATCATCGACTCAGTGGGTTTTGTCCAACATGTCTCTGGACCCACTCACTGTCACAGTCATACGCTGGACCTAGTTTTGTCCCATGGAATAAATGTTGTGGATCTTAATGTTTTTCCTCATAATCCTGGACTATCGGACCACCATTTTATTACGTTTGCAATTGCAACAAATAATCTGCTCAGACCCCAACCAAGGATCATCAAAAGTCGTGCTATAAATTCACAGACAACACAAAGATTCCTTGATGTCCTTCCAGACTCCTTCTGCCTACCCAAGGATGCCAGAGGACAAAAATCAGTTAACCACCTAACTGAGGAACTCAACTTAACCTTGCGCAATACCCTAGATGCAGTTGCACCCCTAAAAACTAAAAACATTTCTCATAAGAAACTAGCTCCCTGGTACACAGAAAATACCCGAGCTCTGAAGCAAGCTTCCAGAAAATTGGAACGGAAATGGCGCCACACCAAACTGGAAGTCTTCCGACTAGCTTGGAAAGACAGTACTGTGCAGTATCGAAGAGCCCTTACTGCTGCTCGATCATCCTATTTTTCTAACTTAATTGAGGAAAATAAGAACAATCCGAAATTCCTTTTTGATACTGTCGCAAAGCTAACTAAAAAGCAGCATTCCCCAAGAGAGGATGACTTTCACTTTAGCAGTGATAAATTCATGAACTTCTTTGAGGAAAAGATTATGATTATTAGAAAGCAAATTACGGACTCTTCCTTAAATCTGCGTATTCCTTCAAAGCTCAGTTGTCCTGAGTCTGCACAACTCTGCCAGGACCTAGGATCAAGAGAGACACTCAAGTGTTTTAGTACTATATCTCTTGACACAATGATGAAAATAATCATGGCCTCTAAACCTTCAAGCTGCATACTGGACCCTATTCCAACTAAACTACTGAAAGAGCTGCTTCCTGTGCTTGGCCCTCCTATGTTGAACATAATAAACGGCTCTCTATCCACCGGATGTGTACCAAACTCACTAAAAGTGGCAGTAATAAAGCCTCTCTTGAAAAAGCCAAACCTTGACCCAGAAAATATAAAAAACTATCGGCCTATATCGAATCTTCCATTCCTCTCAAAAATTTTAGAAAAG
Organism: Oncorhynchus clarkii lewisi; assembly: GCF_045791955.1. Taxonomy (NCBI): domain Eukaryota; kingdom Metazoa; phylum Chordata; class Actinopteri; order Salmoniformes; family Salmonidae; genus Oncorhynchus; species Oncorhynchus clarkii. The sequence goes on from NC_092174.1 coordinate 3,416,041, forward strand.
GCTGTTGCGCAACAACTCACTGCCTTCCTGAAGACAAACAATGTATACGAAATGCTTCAGTCTGGTTTTAGACCCCATCATAGCACTGAGACGGCACTTGTGAAGGTGGTAAATGACATTTTAATGGCATCGGACCGAGGCTCTGCATCTGTCCTCGTGCTCCTAGACCTTAGTGCTGCTTTTGATACCATCGATCACCACATTCTTTTGGAGAGATTGGAAACCCAAATTGGTCTACACGGACAAGTTCTGGCCTGGTTTAGATCTTATCTGTCGGAAAGATATCAGTTTGTCTCTGTGAATGGTCTGTCCTCTGACAAATCAACTGTAAATTTCGGTGTTCCTCAAGGTTCCGTTTTAGGACCACTATTGTTTTCACTATATATTTTACCTCTTGGGGATGTTATTCGAAAACATAATGTTAACTTTCACTGCTATGCGGATGACACACAGCTGTACATTTCAATTAAACATGGTGAAGCCCCAAAATTGCCCTTGCTAGAAGAATGTGTTTCAGACATAAGGAAGTGGATGGCTGCAAACTTTCTACTTTTAAACTCGGACAAAACAGAGATGCTTGTTCTAGGTCCCAAGAAACAAAGAGATCTTCTGTTGAATCTGACAATTAATCTTAATGGTTGTACAGTCGTCTCAAATAAAACTGTGAAGGACCTCGGCGTTACTCTGGACCCTGATCTCTCTTTTGAAGAACATATCAAGACCATTTCAAGGACAGCTTTTTTCCATCTACGTAACATTGCAAAAATCAGGAACTTTCTGTCCAAAAATGATGCAGAAAAATTAATCCATGCTTTTGTCACTTCCAGGTTAGACTACTGCAATGCTCTACTTTCCGGCTACCCGGATAAAGCACTAAATAAACTTCAGTTGGTGCTAAATACGGCTGCTAGAATCCTGACTAGAACCAAAAAATTTGATCATATTACTCCAGTGCTAGCCTCTCTACACTGGCTTCCTGTCAAAGCAAGGGCTGATTTCAAGGTTTTACTGCTAACCTACAAAGCATTACATGGGCTTGCTCCTATCTATCTCTCTGATTTGGTCCTGCCGTACATACCTACACGTACGCTACGGTCACAAGACGCAGGCCTCCTAATTGTCCCTAGAATTTTTAAGCAAACAGCTGGAGGCAGGGCTTTCTCCTATAGAGCTCCATTTTTATGGAACGGTCTGCCTACCCATGTCAGAGACGCAAACTCGGTCTCAACCTTTAAGTCTCTACTGAAGACTCATCTCTTCAGTGGGTCATATGATTGAGTGTAGTCTGGCCCAGGAGTGGGAGGGTGAACGGAAAGGCTCTGGAGCAACGAACCACCCTTGCTGTCTCTGCCTGGCCGGTTCCCCTCTTTCCACTGGGATTCTCTGCCTCTAACCCTATTACAGGGGCTGAGTCACTGGCTTTACTGGGGCTCTCTCATGCCGTCCCTGGAGGAGGTGCGTCACCTGAGTGGGTTGAGTCACTGATGTGGTCATCCTGTCTGGGTTGGCGCCCCCCCCCCCCCCCCCCCCCCCCCCCCCCCCTTAAGTTGTGCCGTGGCGGAGGTCTTTGTGGGCTATACTCAGCCTTGTCTCAGGATGGTAAGTTGGTGGTTGAAGATATCCCTCTAGTGGTGTGGGGGCTGTGCTTTGGCAAAGTGGGTGGGGTTATATCCTTCCTGTTTGGCCCTGTCCGGGGGTGTCCTCGGAGTGGGCCACAGTGTCTCCTGACCCCTCCTGTCTCAGCCTCCAGTATTTATGCTGCAGTAGTTTATGTGTCGGGGGGCTAGGGTCAGTTTGTTATATCTGGAGTACTTCTCCTGTCCTATTCGAATCTAAGTGTGCGTTCTCTAATTCTCTCCTTCTCTCTTTCTCTCTCTCGGAGGACCTGAGCCCTAGGACCATGCCCCAGGACTACCTGACATGATGACTCCTTGCTGTCCCCAGTCCACCTGGCTGTGCTGCTGCTCCAGTTTCAACTGTTCTGCCTTATTATTATTCGACCATGCTGATCATTTATGAACATTTGAACATCTTGGCCATGTTCTGTTATAATCTCCACCCGGCACAGCCAGAAGAGGACTGGCCATCCCACATATGCTCTCTCTAATTCTCTCTTTCTTTCTCTCTCTCGGAGGACCTGAGCCCTAGGACCATGCCCCAGGAATACCTGACATGATGACTCCTTGCTGTCCCCAGTCCACCTGACTGTGCTGCTGCTCCAGTTTCAACTATTCTGCCTTATTATTATTCGACCATGCTGGTCATTTATGAACATTTGAACATCTTGACCATGTTTTGTTATAATCTCCACCCGGCACAGCCAGAAGAGGACTGGCCACCCCACATAGCCTGGTTCCTCTCTAGGTTTCTTCCTAGGTTTTGGCCTTTCTAGGGAGTTTTTCCTAGCCACCGTGCTTCTTCACCTGCATTGCTTGCTGTTTGGGGTTTTAGGCTGGGTTTCTGTACAGCACTTTGAGATATCAGCTGATGTACGAAGGGCTATATAAAATAAATTTGAATTGAAATTTGAATTTGTTTTGGAGCAGTGGCTTCTTCCTTGCTGAGCGGCCTTTCAGGTTATGTCGATATCGTTTTACTGTGGATATAGATACTTTTGTTCCTGTTTCCTCCAGCATCTTCACAAGGTCCTTTGCTGTTGTTCTGGGATTGATTTGCACTTTTCGCACCAAAAGTACGTTCATCTCTAGAAGACAGAATGCGTCCCCTTCCTGAGCGGTATGACGGCTGCGTGGTCCCATGGTGTTTATACTTGCGTACTATTGTTTGTACAATTGCTCCCAAGGATGAACCAGACTTGTGGAGGTCTACAATTTTCTTCTCTGAGGTCTTGGCTGATTTATTTTGATTTTCCCATGATGTCAAGCAAAGAGGCACAGAGTTTGAAGGTAGGCCTTGAAATACATCCACAGGTACACTTCCAATTGACTCAAATGATATCAATTAGCCTATCAGAAGCTTCTAAAGCCATTAATTTATTTTCTGGAATTTTCCAAGCTCTTTAAAGGTACAGTCAACTTAGTGTATGTAAACTTCTGACCCACTGGAATTGTGATACAGTGAATTATCAGTGAAATAATCTGTCTGTAAACAATTGTTGGAAAAATTACTTGTGTCATGCACAAAGTAGATGTCCTAACCGACTTGCTAAAACTTTTTTTTTTCAACAAGAAATTTGTGGAGTGGTTGTGTATGTGTGTATATAAACTATTGGAGCCAACACAAAGCCCATGTCCTCAATCTGATAGTAAATTTGTGGGCAGAATTGAAAAAGCGTGTACGAGCACGGAGGCTTACAAACATGACACAGTTACACCAGCTCTGTCAGGAGGAATGGGACAAATTTCACCCAATTTATGTGGGAAGCTTGTGGAAGGCTACCCTAAATGTTTGACCCAAGTTAAACAATTTAAAGGTAATGCTACCAAATACTAATTGAGTGTATATACACTGTGATGAAAGAAATAAAAGCTGAAATAAATCATTCTCTCTACTATTATTCTGACATTTCACATTCTTAAAATAAAGTGGTGATCCTAACTGACCCAAGACAGGGAATTTTTACTAGGATTAAATGTCAGGAATTGTGAAAAACTGAGTTTAAATGTATTTCACAAAGGTGTATGTAAACTGACTTCAACTGTATATATATATTTATATAGCCTTGTTATTTTCTTGTTACTTTTTATAATTTTCTGTACTTTAGTTTATTTAGTAAATATTTTCTTAACTCTATTTCTTGAACTGCATTGTTGGTTAAGGGCTTGTAAGTAAGCATTTCATGGTAACCTTTTTTTTGACAGGGAGTAAATGCTGAGACAAAGGTCTCTTTTCCAGATAAGCCCTGTATAGCACCACAATACAAAATCAAAATACAACAAACATATTCAAATACACATTCATATACACATTAAAATACACATTGTGCACAACAAGACACAAAAAGCTAAACACAATCATAAAAACCAGACAATTCTCCAGTAAAAACGTCCCCCGACAACCGTCTGAAATCGCTTAGAGGCACCAATTCCTCCAATTTTAAGGTGTATTGTAGATCATTCCACTGTTAAAGGTGCAAGGACATTACAGGCTGATTTACAGGTTTGATAACTTTTCATTTAAAATCTTAACAGTGTACTCAGCAAGTCGGGAGTTTGCGGAGCAGGATTTACTTGACGTGATGTGATCTACTTGACTTCAAAGAGGTCCAGCCAATCTTTTGGTAAATAATACAGTGATAAGTAATAAAACTAAGGGAGGTATGAAAAACGGCATTCAAGGGGTTAAGAGTAGAGACTGCTGCACTTTGACAAATAGTATCACCATATTCAAGAACAGGTAGAAAGGTTGACTGCACAATTTGCTCCCTGCTGACTAGAGAGAGACAAGATATGTTTTCTTAAAAAGTAAAAGCTCAGTCATGTTTTAAGAACAATAAATCATTGTCAATCCAAATACCTAGGCATTTTTATGCAAGAACCATCCAATAAGTTAAGATGTAATCCATCTTAGACAATCTTACGAGAACTTGGAAACAACATTTATTATACCCGTATTAAGTATGAGTTTTAAATCAGTAAGGACTTCCTGTACAACTGCAAAATTGGAATGTAGTCTTGTCACAGCCAAGCGGTGGGGGCAATTGTGTGCATAATAGTATCATCCGCATATAGATGAAATGTAAAAATTGAAACAGATTGACCAATAGCATTTATATTGTCACGCTCTGATCTGTTTCACCTGTCCTCGTGCTTGTCTCCACCCCCTCCAGGTGTCACCCATCTTCCCCATTATCCCCTGGGTACTTATACCTGTGTTCTTTGTCTATTGCCAGTTTGTTTTGTGTTCAAGTCAACCAGCATCTTGTCTCAGCTCCTGCTTTCCCCAGTCTCACTTTTTCTCTTCCTCTTGGTTTTGACCCTTGCCTGTCCTGACTCTGAGCCTGCCTGGTGTCCTGTGCCTTTGACTCTACTCTGGATTACTGACCTCTGCCTGACCTGACCCTGGCCTGCCTGATGTCCTGTACCTTGGCCCCACTACTCTGGATTATCAACCCCTGCCTGCCTTGACCTGTCATTTGCCTGCCTGTGTTGTTGCAATAAACATTGTTACTTCAACAGTCTGCACATGGGTCTTTCTTGAAATCTGATATTTATAAATATTGAAAAGAACATGTCCGAGTATCGACCCCTGCAGAACACCTTTATGTACTTCAATAAATGCGGACTTAACCCCATCAATCACTATGGCCTGAGTTCTGTCACTAAGATAATCATGAAACCATGAACAGGCGCCAGAGCTCACGCCTATCGAGGACAACTAATTCAAAGGAAAATATTTGTATTTATTTCACCTTTATTTAACCAGGTAGGCCAGTTGAGAACAAGTTCTCATTTACAACTGCGACCTGGCCAAGATAAAGCAAAGCAGTGCGACAAAAACAACACAGAGTTACACATGGGATAAACAAACATACAGTCAATAACAATAGAAAGTCTGTATACAGTGGGTGCAAATGAAGTACGGAGGTAAGGCAATAAATAGGCCATAGTGGCGAAGTAATTACAATATAGCAATTGACACTGGAGTGATAGATGTGCAGATGAAGATGTGCAAGTAGAAATACTGGTGTGCAAAAGAGCAAAAAAAACAAATATGGGGATGAGGTAGGTAGTTGGTTGGATGGGCTATTTACAATAGTACTATAGTAATAGTACTATTCCCAGGTCTAAACCCTTATGTGTTTACATTCAAAATACATTTCTCAGATAAAAATGTTGTACATTTACCAAGGATTCAAAGATCTGAGCAAGACAAAAATGCCTTGAATGGGGGCAATACTTACTAAGATCCCTACTACCCCCTCCCTTATGGAGCGGCAGCACAAGAGCTGATTTCTATACTTTTGGAATATTTCCTGATAACAATGTTGGATAAAAAAAAATGTGGGTTCTTGAGCCAACAATGCTAGGTGCTGCACACTTAAGCAGACCAGGATCCAATTGGTTTGCCCCTGTAGATTTCTTGTTGTCTACTGCTAGAAAAGCATCCATGACTTATTTTTTTGTAAATAACCGAAAAGAACATATTTGACTGTCTTTTCTCTTATCATTCAGCAAGTTTCCCCTTTCAGCATCCAGACCAACATCATTGTTATTAGGCTTAGAAGTTCTTTCAAAGAGAGCACAAGAGCACAGTTTACTGCCAAATCACTATCCCCAACAATGACATGCTCCATTTTCCCTCCCAATCACAGAAGTCTTTACTGGCCCATAAATCTTCACCTCCTCCATGTTATCTTCACTTCAAGAAAAATGATCATCAACATTGAGTTGATCAGTACATCCTGTCATCTCCTTCAGACCGAAAACTCTTTGGAAGATTCTTCATGACACACACAGACACACACAGAGACCATTAACAGACACAGTACCAGAAAACGAAAGAGAACTCACCACTAATTGGACTGAATTTAAACTGGCAACAAAAGGCTGGGCTCGAAAATTCCAGTCCTGGTTTGTACAGGCCCTGCTTTGTTGTTCATTGCCCCTGTTTTTTCTGTTCTAATGCTGTGTTAACACAAATCTTTTTTTTCAATGATGGCCTCTCCCCTCCATCTCTCTCTCGCTCTCTTTCTCTCTCTCTGTGGTGCATGAAAGGCTTTTGGCCCCGCATGACGAGTAGTTAGGCCTACCCCAAACTGAGCCGAGGCGCGTACCCCGGAGGCTAGAACGCGCTAGGCTTCCCATACACACACCCACACCCACACATACACACACCACAGGAGCTGCACAGACAACCAGGATGACCCTGAAACCTCCTCCGGAGCGGAGAGTTGCTACTGTCGTCGCCATCAGAAGGCTGCTGCTGCCTCTCGTCATGTCTTCCAACGCTGAATTTCCCCAAAAGCTTTGGACTGTCATCTTCTTCCGTTGATCCTGTGGGGAGCTGAGACAGACAGAAAGAAAGAAAGAAAGAAAGAAAGAAAGAAAGAAAGAAAGAAAGAAAGAAAGAAAGAAAGAAAGAAAGAGAGAGAGAGAGAGAGAGATGATGGGGAAGTTACGGAATATGGAGGAAGGGGGGATAGTGGAGGGCTTCAGCACGGAGGAGCTGGAGTGCATGATCTGTTACTGCCCATATAGCCTGGGCAGCCGGCGCCCTAAGGTTCTCGAGTGCTGTCACCGCCTGTGTGCCAAGTGCCTGGCCAAGATCTTAGACTTGGGCGAGTCGCCACCCAATGCTGTGGTGTGCCCGTTTTGCCGGTTCGTCACTAGTTTCTCGGGCGAGGCAGCGGGCAATCTGCCAGATGACTGCAACTTGGTGGCCGCGCTGACCCTCCAGACCCGGAACCAGAGGAACTTGCACTACCCCAATGAAGGCCCCACCGAGCTACTGCTCAGCCCCAGGCACCTAAGCTCACTCATGGGCAACCCTCCCAGCGGCTCCCCATCCTCCTCCACTACCACTACCACCACCCACACCTACTCCTCCATCCGCGGCTCACCCAACTACATGGTCATCACCATCATGGAACCGCCTCCATCCCCTCAGGACCACCACCCCTACCAACTTCACTCCCACCCCCCTGGAGTGGGCACCATCCAGGGTAGGGATTACCACTCCTCCAGTCTGGACTCCATGGCCTCCATCACCCAGAGGTGGGCGGTGTGGAACTGCGCCGCCCGGGCGCTGGTGTGGGTGTTGGGGCTCCTCTACTTCAGCTCCTTGCCCATGGGGGTCTACCTGCTCATCATGCAGAAGACCACCCTGGGGGTCCTTCTGGTAAGCCTGGTCCCGGCAAGCCTCGTCATGATCATGGTCTACGGCTTCTGCCAGTGCCTCTGTCACGAGTTCTGGGACCTTATGCCCCATAGCAGCCAAAGAACGATCATCCGAGGAGGTTAAGAACTGGTTGCAGAAATTTTACATTTTTCCGAAGGAGATCGTTACTACTGACAATGGAAATTGGCATCCTGGATACCATAGAATATTTCTTTTTTTAAATGTTATTTTAATTTTTACTCAGGCTCAAATGACTTGGTGGATTGTATATGGGAAGAGAGCAGGTACAAGAGATGTACAGTTTAGATCAATGTTAAGTTTGGGCATTTTCAGTTCTAGTCATTCATTTAGATTATGTCATTTGTGTACTGTGTAAACAAAACGGTCCACCAAATATCCAACTATACTTAAATAAGAAGTCGCAGTAAGTATCGGGTATGCTTTCGCAACCAGAAAAATTATGAAGCATTCTTTTTTCATTTTGAGGTATTAACAATATAACTATCTGGCCATAATTGGCACAGTAGAAATGTATACATTTTGTATTGAAAGCACTTAGAGGGAGGAACAATGGTCTAATGCTAAGCTTTGGCAAGTCAGTGTAAATAATAATTTGTTATAAAGGACGTGAATAATGTGGAGGACACCAAGAATATGAGTTAGTCATAATATAACCGCCACCATAAATGTATCATCATACTATCATCATCATTCATCAGTATGTGACAATAAAACATAATAAAAAATGTTTTAATGAAAATTGTTTCTCAAATGTGAAGTTAATTTGACTTGCATATCACCTTCAGAATGTTTACGGGATAATCCACAATCCACACAGGAGAGTAAATGGATGCTTCTCATTCAGAATTGGGTGCAGAAATGCAAATGACAAATTGACCACGGCAGTCAAGGGTTGTGATCATTACAGCATGCAACAGATTTTTTTTTAAATTGAACACAACAGGTCTTATTCATTAGGGCACACCAGGAGCAAAAATGTTTTGCAACAGGAACACAAAAACAAGTGTTCATTATTGGACAAGTCCAGAAAGTTCCTTCTTGTTTCAGTCAGTTTTCTTCCAGTTGGGGCCTAATGAACACAGCCCAGGTGTTATGAATAACCCCTTTGTTGTAATAATAATAATCAATATCTTAATGAGTTGTTTGCAAATATCTAAGGACAAGTGCAAAATGGAGATGTGGATTAGCTATGCTATTAACAAAACTAGGTTCACATAGATATCTTTTTTCGAATGATTTTGTAACAGGAAATACTATCTATGCCCAGCAATAAATGTTACTGATGTTGTTGCATTTTCTCAAATAGCATAACAAATGTAATGCTTTATACGCATTACATTGCCAGGCTTTCTTCTTTTGTAGTCCTAACATACAGTTGGGGGAATTAAAAAGTTAACCTGTATGGGAGTGGGGTAAATTGAGACGTTTACGTTTACATTCAGCATAATTCCTTCAAGGGAAGTATAGTATTCTTTCTAACAAAGATATCTACATAAATTGAACAAAAATATGAACGCAACATGTAAAGTTTTGGTCCCTTGTTTCATGAGCTAAAATAAAAGATTATAGAAATCACAAAAAGCTTATTTCTCTCTAATTTTGCCAAAACTTGGTTTACATCCCTGTTATTGAGCATTTCCCCTTTGCCAAGATAATCCATCCACCTAACAGATGTGGCATATCAAGAAGCTGATTAAACAGCATGATCATTACACAGGTGCATCTTGTGCTGGGGACACTAAAAAGCCACTCTAAATTGTGCCATTTTGTCCACAACACATTGCCACAGATGTCTTAAGTGTTGAGGGATCGTACAAATCAAATCAAATGTATTTATATAACCCTTCTTATATCTGCTGATATATCAAAGTGCTGTACAGAAACCCAGCCTAAAACCCCAAACAGCAAGCAATGCAGGTGTAGAAGCACCTGACAACTGACAATTGACATGCTTACTGCAGGGATGTCCACCAGAGCTGTTGCCAGAGAATTTTATGTTCATTTCATAAGCTGCCTCCAACGTCGTTTTAGAGAATTTGGCAGTACATCCAACCGGCCTCACAATCACAGACCACATGTAACCACGCCAGCCCAGGACTTCCACATTCGGCTTCTTCAGCACCCCCCGTCGGGGGCAGAGAATGGGTGGTCAGCAGAGATAGATGGAATGGGCTGAGGGAAGCTGAGGGTTGGTATGTGGAATTGGAGACAAGTGGGAGTGGAGTGGCTGTGTGAGAGAGAGAATGATGGTTTAAAGATAAAGGTGAAAAAAATTGAAATAAAACATAATAAAAGTACATTTGAATGACACTAAGTGGCAGTGTTTTTACAACTAATGCCGGTTTGTCTGAGGCTGATGCCGTACAGGTGTTTGTACACATGCATATACACACACTCTCATTCAAATAAACACATACAAGAACAAAAACATACATGTAATAGTGCCAGACATGCACACAAACATATACAGTTGGCATTGCTGTTATGATTTCAGTTGTCCTTGATGTCCTTTGTTTTAAATGTATTGTTTTGTATATATTTTTTTGCATTGTTGTTTGCTTCTGTCTTTTCCTTTTTTCTCTTTAGTTTCTTCTCTTGGTTGTTGGTGCATTGGGGGGTTCTTGGAGGTGGGGAATGGAATTCATTTGATTTTTTTTTATTTTATTCCGTGGGGGGGGCTGTGGGAGGGGTCGTGAATGGTTGAGGAACAGCTATTGGGGAACTGTGGGGGGATCTTGGAGGGTTCGGGTTTCACAAGATTGTGATCATGAAAAAGGGAACTATGACATATATTTTATATCACTATCATGCACATGCACCCTCACACATAAGGATGGCTCTGTTGCGGAAAGACTGATACATGTTTGATAGTGTCTTGATGCTGTAGTGTTTGTCCTTCATGCTCTAATACTTTAATGTTACCCCTTCCTTGTGTTTTTTGTAATAAATAATAAAACATGTAAAAGATTGTGTACAAATCCTTTTGATATGGGGCTATGCATTATCATGCTGAAACATGAGGTGATGGCGCCGGATGAAAAGCACGATAATGGGCATCAGGATCTCACCATGGTATCTCTGTTCATTCAAATTGCCATCGATAAAATGCAACTGTGTAGTCCGTAGTTTCTGCCTGCCCTTACCATAACCCCATGGGGCCATGGGGCACTCTGTTCACAACGTTGACAACAGCAAACCGCTTGCCCACACGACGCCATACACACTGTCTGCCATCTGCCCAGTACAGTTGAAACTATTTAATCCGTGAAGAGAATTCTCTAAAATTATGTTGGAGGCGGGTATGGTAAAGAAATTAACATTAAATTCTCTGTTAACAGCTCTGATGGATATTCCTGCAGTCAGTATGCCAAATGCACACTGTCTGGTGGATGGATTATCTTGCCAAGGAGAAATGCTCACTAACAGGGATGTAAACACTTTTATGCAATTTGTTTTAGAAATATTATTTTTGTGCGTATGGAAAGTTTCTGTGCTCTTTTATTTCAGCTCATGAAACATGGGACCAACACTTTACAAGTTGCGTAAATATTTTTGTTCAGTGTACATTTGAAAGTTATCTAAACACTTAGGTTAGAAAATCTACATCTTCTCATATTTCGTCTCAGGAAAGCTCATCTGCATGCTCGTCATCCTCACCCAGGTTCTTGACCTGACTGCAGTTTCTCATCGTAACCAGCTTCAGCGGGCAAGTGCTCACCTTCGATGGCCATTGGCACACTGGAGAAGTGTGCTCTTCACAGATGAATCCTGGTTTCAACTGTGCCGGGCAGATGTCAGACAGCGTTTTGTGGGCAAGCAGTCAGCTGATGTCAACGTTGTGAACAGAGTGCCCCATGGTAGCGGTGGGGTTATGGTATGGGCAGGCCGAAACTACGGACAATGCATACTCAGACCTGTCACCCATTGAGCATGTTTGGGATGCTCTGGATCACCGTGCACGACAGCGTGTTCCAATTCCTGCCAATATCCAGCAACTAAGCATAGCCATTGAAGAGGAATGGGATAACATTCCACAGACCACAATCAACAGCCTGAACAACTCTATGTGAAGGAGACTTGTCGTGCTGCATGAATCAAATGCTGGTCACACCAGATACTGACTGGTTTTCTAATCCACGTCCATACCTATGTAAACATGTTTTATTTGTGACCAACAGATGCATATCTGTATTCCAAGTCATGTTAAATATATAGATATGGACCTAATTAATTTATTGTAACTGACAGATTTCCTTATATGAATTGTGACTCATTGAAATCTTGTTGCATGTTGTGTTCATATTTTTGTTCAGTGTAGTAACAGGTCTAAGTAGAATATATATTTTTTTACATAATACCGCAGAAGCATTGTTCTGCTAATATAACAATGTGCACCTTTCATCTCCAGTTGATACAGATACTCTGCCTATCGACATTTTGTCTGGTGGTAATGGGGTTATTTGGGCAAACATGTCAGAGTGGTCATTCCTTCCTATCAGGTTTCAGGTAAGACCCAAGTGCAGACTGTGTAGAAGTAACAATATTTATTGTAACAACAGGGGCAGGAAAACAACAGGTCAAGGCAGGCAGGGGTTGATAATCCAGAGTAGTGGGGCCAAGGTACAGTATGGCAGGCAGGCCCAGGGTCAGGTCAGGCAAAGAGGTGGGTAATCCAGAGTAGGTGCAAAGGTACAGGACGACAGGCAGGCTCAAGGGCAGGCAGAGTGGTCAGGCAGGCGGGCTCGGCGTCAGGACAGGCAAGGGTCAAAACCAGGAGGGCGAGAAAAGAGAGACTGGAAAAAGCAGGCACTAAGACACAAACCACTGGTAGGCTTGAACAAACAAGATAAACTGGCACAGACAGAAAACACAGGTATAAATACCCAGGGGATAATGGGGAAGATGGGCGACACCTGGAGGGGGGTGGAGACAAGCACAGGTGAAACAGATCAGGGCGTGACACGTCCAGCGTGATGTTCCGTATACAACAGGAGTTCCCTGCTCCAACCTGATGGCTGCATTCACCTTTCTATTTCACTTTAAATATTATGGTATGGAATGGAATGATCATGAAATGATAAACACAGCAATCAGGCTAACCTACTAGTTTATCAAACTGGCAAACTGTTTTGTACAACTTTTCACATAACCCACATTACCATTTTCTATGAAGCTGCCTGTGTCATCAGGGCAGGAACTCGGGTCACTATGAGAGGCCTCATGATGACGTATCCTTTTGAGAGTAGTCAATGGAAATTCTGGCAACAACTGAGGAGGATTCACAAGGGTACATGTGTCGCCATGTGTACCTTTATTCTGAGGTCTTGCCTGACAAGCTGTGAAAACAGCAAGTGAACAGTGAATTACACGTGGTCCTGTTTAGCTCAGTTGGTAGAGCATGGTGCTGGCAATGCCAGGGGTGTGGATTCGATTCCTGCAGGGGACCAGTATGAAATAAAGTACGAAAAGTTGTCCTGTTATCAACTGATTTCAGCCAGTTTAGGGCTGAAGGTTTAACTGCATTGTTTAAATGGAATGATGGCAGTTAATTAAAAAATAATTATGGAATCATTCCTCAAAAACTGTCTGGCTAGCTAGGTAACAAACATACAGTGCAGATAAATTGTTAAAATTCATTATTTTACACAATATCTTATCACAGCGCTGGCAAACCATGGTTGACCCTCTCCCTGACCAAAATGGCTGACCTTTATCCCATCATAAGAAGGTTCATATCCATTCTAGTGTAGCTCCCTTCAGTAACCACGAGCACAATCGTTCCTTGATTTTAACTGGCGGCTTTATTCTGTAGTTTTAGTCAGAATTATCACCTTCCGTGAGAACTATAAAGTAAATGAAAAATACAGTTAAGCACACTCTTACAACCTTATCTTATGAGTGACTTATTAGCTTGGTATAACTCTGAAGTGCTTACATACATAACAGTTTAACCAGCGTTATAACGGCTTCAGATTAAACACATGAATAAAGGAAAAAATACCTAATTGGCTGCTTATTACAGAAGGGAGGAAATCAAACTTCACACTTATTATTCCTGGCATGAATTCACACTTCATCCTAACATACACTCCTCAACCTTTATGAACTACACCCGATGACATGAAAACTTAGCTAACGCAGCGCAGGATTGCCTTCCCTCCAAAAGTGTGTTGCTACAATAAGGATCCCTGTTACAACAGTATTAGCTACGTAGTTCCGCTTGTATTATCATTTCCCCCGCACAGCGGACACGTAAACAATTCAAACAAAAGACAACGACATAACCTGTAAGTCTAACTGTCAGTTACATCTAGCATTCTAATTCGAAATTCTATGGCTAGTGCACTGTTGTAGTCAGACATGAGTTAGCTAATACCACCATAGCTGCATCCAATATGAATGTGTGCCCTAGACATGGGTTGGACCTCGGAGGCTAACGTGACTGTTTAGTCTAAATTACACTAACTTACAGTGCTATGGAAATGCGATCACATTGTTAAAGTAGGCAAATCATTTGTAGTAAACAACTTAATATGATGTCGACAAATTCACTTTAGAAAGTTGGCAATGTTGTCATTACTGTTACTAGCAAAGTTTGTCAAAAATAGTTAGCAATGCTAATGTTAGCTAGCTAAAAATATATATATATATATATACATATATTTCACCTTTATTTAACTTCTTGACGCTACCCATCCCGGTACCGGGATAATTGTCATCAGCAACCGCTGAATAGCATAGCGCCACAGTCAAATAATATTATTAAAAAATATTCATATTCATGAAATCACAATATTGCAAAACACAGCTTAGCCTTTTGTTAATCCACCTGTCGTCTCAGATTTTGAAATTATGCTTTACAGCGAAAGCAATCCAAGCGTTTGTGTATTTATCGATAGCATAGCATAACATTATGTACACTAAGCATTAAGTAGCGAGGTCACGAAAATCAGAAAAGCAATCAAAAAAATAGTTTACCTTTGATGATCTTCGAATGTTTTCACTCACGAGACTCCCAGTTACACAACAAATGTTCCTTTTGTTCCATAAACATTATTTTTATACCCAAAATATCAACGTTTGTTTGTCGCGTTATGTTCAGAAATCCACAGGAAAGAGCAGTCACGACAACACAGACGTATATTCCAAACAATATTCATAATGTCCACAGAAACATGTCAAATGTTTTTTATAATCAATCCTCAAGTTGTCTTTGAAATATATATTCGATAATATATCAACTGAGTGTGTAGCTTTTTCAATAACAGCGGGAGAAACAATGGCCGCTTTACTCAGTTGCGCAAAACTCACTCTGAGAGCCCCCACCTATCCACTTACGCAATGTGATCCTTCACGCTCATTTTTTCAAAATAAAAGCCTGAATCTATGTCTAAAGACTGCTGACACGTAATGGAAGCCATAGAAAAAGGAATCCGGTTGATATCCCTTTAAATGGAGGATAGGCATGCATAGGAACAGAGAGGTTTCAAAATAAGAGGCACTTCCTGATTGGATTTCCCTCAGGTTTTCGCCTGCAATATCAGTTCTGTTATACTCACAGACAATATTTTGACAGTTTTGGAAACTTTAGAGTGTTTTCTATCCTAATCTGACAATTATATGCATATTCTAGTTTCTGGGGCTGAGAAATAGGCAGTTTCAAATGGGTACGTTTTTTTAGCCAAAAACGAAAATACTGCCCCCTACACGCAAAAGGTTAACACAGTGTCCAAAGAGGGGCCAGGAGTATACAGAATGGTGTCGTCTGCGTAGAGGTGTATCAGAGAATCACCAGCAGCAAGAGCAACATCATTGATGTATACAGAGAAGAGAGTCGGCCCGAGAATTGAACCCTGTGGCACCCCCATAGAGACTGCCAGAAATCCGGACAACAGGCCTTCCGATTTCACACACTGAAATCTATCAGAGAAGTAGTTGGTAAACTAGGCGAGGCAATCATTTGAGAAACCAAGGCTGTCGAGTCTGCCAATAAGAATGTGGTGATTGACAGAGTCGAAAGCCTTGGCCAGATCGATGAATACGGCTGCACAGTAATGTCTCTTATCGATGGTGGTTATGATGTCGTTTAGGACCTTGAGCGTGGCTGAGGTGCACCCATGACCAGTTCTGAAACAAGATTGCATAGCGGAGAAGGTACAGTGGGATTCAAAATGGTCGGTAATCTGTTTGTTAACTTGGCTTTCGAAGACCTTAGAAAGACAGGGTAGGATAGATATAGGTCTGTAACATTTTGGGTCTAGAGTGTTTCCCCCTTTGAAGAGGGGTATGACGCGGCAGCTTTCCAATCTTTGGGAATCTCAGACGATACGAAAGAGAGTTTGAACAGGCTAGTAATAAGGGTTGCAACAATTTTATCAGATCATTTTAGAAAGAGAGGGTCCAGATTGTCTAGCCAGGCTGATTTGTAGGGGTCCAGATGTTGCAGCTCTTTTAGAACATCAGCTATCTGGATTTGGGTAAAGGAGAAATGGTGGGGGCTTTGGCGAGTTGCTGTAGAGGGTGCCGGGCAGTTGACCGGGGTAGGGGTAGCCAGGTGGAAAGCCTGGCCAGCCGTAGAAAAATGCTGATTGAAATTCTCAATTATAGTGGATTTCAAATCAAATTTCAAATCAAATCAAGTTTATTTATATAGCCCTTCGTACATCAGCTGATATCTCAAAGTGTTGTACAGAAACCCAGCCTAAAACCCCAAACAGCAAGCAATGCAGGTGTAGAAGCACGGTGGCTAGGAAAAACTCCCTAGAAAGGCCAAAACCTAGGAAGGAACCTAGAGAGGAAGCAGGCTATGTGGGGTGGCCAGTCCTCTTCTGGCTGTGCCGGGTGGAGATTATAACAGAACATGGCCAAGATATTCAAATGTTCATAAATGACCAGCATGGTCCATTAATAATACGGCAGAACAGTTGAAACTGGAGCAGCAGCACGGCCAGGTGGACTGGGGACAGCAAGGAGTCATCATGTCAGGTAGTCCTGAGGCATTGTCCTAGTGCTCAGGTCCCCCGAGAGAGAGAAAGAAAGAGAGAAAGAGAGAATTAGAGAGAGCACACTTAAATTCACACAGGACACCAAATAGGACAGGAGAAGTACTCCAGATATAACAAACTGACCCTAGCCCCCCGACACATAAACTACTGCAGCATAAATACTGGAGGCTGAGACAGGAGGGGTCAGGAGACACTGATTTATCAGTGGTGACAGTGTTTCCTAGCCTCAGAGCAGTGGGCAGCTAGGAGGAGGTGCTCTTATTCTCCATGGACTTTACAATGTCCCAATTTTTTTTTGAGTTAGTACTACAGGATGCAAATTTCTGTTTGAAAAAGCTAGCCTTAGCTTTTCTAACTGGCTGTGTTTATTTATTTCTAACTTCCCTGAAAAGTTGCATATCACGGGGGCTATTCGATGCTAATGCAGAACGCCACAGGATGTTATTGTGCTGGTCAAGGGCAGACAGGTCTGGAGTGAACCATGGACTATATAATCCAAACCCAACCTTAATTTACTCTTTGTGACGCAGTCAGGTGACAAACTCCGTTTTAGACTAAACTGACTTGATGGCCAAAATTATCCTATTTGCACTTTGTAGACCATTTTGACAGTAGAATAAAGGTTTCTGACTCATATCAATGGGACATAGGCCGTATTCAAAGGGATTCGTTGGTTTTTAGGAGCAGTTGCTCTTTAATCACTTATTCTCCCTAGTAAGGGGTTCCTTCCAAGGTAAACCAGGGAGCAAAGATATGCTAGACAGGGCGCTAAATACTCTAGTTAGTGCGTACAGACAGTATCATCAGTGGAGGAGGAGAAAGATTGTTGAGTGACACACACAATGTTTGATCGGTAGTGGTGAGTGGGTAAAATCACTGGGGAAGCCAGAAAAAATGCCATATTACAACCTAATGTATGTGTTGTGACAAATACGTTGTTTGCTCTATAACCTGTGATATAAAGGCCTAAAGGCTGAGATAATAAGAACACAGTGGCAGAATAAATTCAACTACACATTTGTTTCATCACAAAACCGGAGAGCAACTTCTGTCCTGTGATGTCCGCAAAGCATATTGCATGTAACAGTTACATGACCTACAGCATGGTCAAGCAAGTTAATGTCTCCGACATTTTCGGACCACTAAACAACTATTGATTTAGAACCACGGAGAGTAGTAACTCATGCAATATGCTTTTTGTGCGTGTGTGTGTGTGTTTGTGTGTGCGTTCGTGCAAGTAGAAAAAACATATTGACTCAAGCCAATGCCATCCTCCTCTCTTTCATGTTAACGAAACAGTCATAAAGTACATGCTTTTATTTTTTCTTGTCTTATGATACCTGGCTAAAGTGCTTGCCTTTTACATGGGCAATGTTAGCTAGTTAACATTATTTAGCCTTCTACATCTAGCTACGTATTTAACTTCCATCCTCAGGCCAGGGGCACAATGTCTGAATGGATCAGTAATGATTGGATCAGGAGTGCCGTTATAATCATTGGCCAGTACAGAAAATTCCATCCATGGCTAATTTAGGAAAGGGACAATTTTAGCTAGCTAGCCACTGGCGGACAACAACACAACAAGATGTAACAATTCAAGTTATTTTTGTCAATGACCTATGCTCTCAATGTGATTTGATATAAGTGATGCCAAATCCAAACTGGTTTCCCTTGACACTTTTTTTTTAGTGTGTCAGGACCATTCATAATTGAGCTCACTCAGTCTCGCTCAATGCTGATTGGCTATTATTTTATACTGTTTTTATCCAGGGAGGCCAAATACTTGCTGGCCTCCCTTGCATTCAATGCTACGGGCGGCAACAATGACTCTTTCGGACCAGACAGCATCAGATAGATGGCCTACACATACAGAGACAGAGTGGCACTGTTTTGCTCGCTCGGATGCTTTCTCCAGAGAGATACATTCAGCCTCTTGCAAATTGAAGGGAAATTATGAAACACAGAGAGACAAAAGGTAAATTATTATTGTATATATTTTTTTTTTATTTGATTTTAGCTGCCGGTAATGGCCAGGACTCGCAGGAGGTATGTTTGCAAAGGAATTTGATCAAGCTATGTAGCCTATTGATTCCTTCTTATTGTTGTTTCTCTGTAATTCTAGCCACCCAGACATTTTATGAATTTGGCTTTAGCTAGCCAGCTAGATAGGTTCCCAATCTCACGACTTCATGACTAGCTACTAAGCCATTTCAGGCAATCAATCAAGATAGAGTAGATTGTCTAACTATCTTAGGGACAAATCGACATTTACTGGGGGAAGGATGGTCCAAAATAGGGGAGTGTTGTGTGGTTTTTTATTAGGCACAGGGGAGAGTAGTGAGTTTTTTACATGGTTTAATTTCGTTCGACTGTTTTTGATGTTACCCCAATAAAAATGAGAAACGTTTGTGAAGGTTTAGAATGGTGTGGCCATTGTTAAGCTTTAGCTACTGTAGGCCTATGATATGAAGGCAGTGTGCCCCGGCACTCCAACTGACCCTGAGTTGAAATAGAGGTGAGGAAGTCTGTTTCAGGCCTACCAGAGTTACTCCTATAATCTAACAATATAATGCTGATCTTTAAACAAAATATTCTGATTGAAAATTAACGAATTAACTTCCTTCTGCATGTCAATATCTGTATACAAGCCTTCTGACATAAATAAATGAAGGTCGGTGTCGTAGCACGCCCCCGGCAAATACCTATCTCTCTGGGTATTATCCATATATATAGAGTACCAGTCAAAAGTTAGGACACACCTACTCATTCCAGGGTTTTTCTTTATTTTCAATGTTTTCTACATTGTAGAATAATAATGAAGACATCAAAACTATGAAAAAACACATACAGAATAATTAGTAACCAAAAAAGTGTCAAACAAATGAAAATATATTTTAAATTTGAGATTCTTCAAAGTAGCCACCCTTTGCCTTGATGACAGCTTTTCACACTCTTGGCATTCTCTTAACCAGCTTCATGAGGTAGTCACCTGGAATGCAATGTCGTTCTGCCACTGAACAGGCAGTTAACCCACTGTTCCTAGGCCGTCATTGAAAATAAGAATTTGTTCTTAACTGTCTTGCCTAGTTAAATAAAGGTAAAATAAAAAATAAATAAAAATCCATTTCAATTATTAGGTGTCCCTTGTTACAAGTTCATTTGTGGAATATATTTCCTTCTCAATGCGTTTGAGCCAATCAGTTGTGTTGTGTCAAGGTTGGGGTGGTATACAGAAGATAGCCCTATTTGGTAAAAGACCAAGTCCATATTATGGCAAGAACAGCTCAAATAAGCAAAGAGAAATGACAGTCCATCATTACTTTAAGACATGTCAGTCAATGCGGAAAATTTCAAGAAGTTTCTTCAAGTGCAGTCGCAAAAACCATCAAGCGCTATGATGAAACTGGCTCTCACGAGGACCGCCATAAGAGAGGAAGACCCAGAGTTATCTCTGCTGCAGAGGATATGTTCATTAGAGTTATCAGCCTCAGATTGTAGCACAAATAAATGCTTCACAGAGTTCAAGTAACAGACACATCTCAACATCAACTGTTCAGAAGAGAATGCATGAACCAGGCCTTCATTGTCGAATTGCTTTAAAAAAAACACTACGAAAGGACACCAATAATAAGAAGAGACTTGCTTGGGCCAAGTAACATGAGCAATGGACATTAGACTTGTGGAAACCTGTCCTTTGGTCTGATGAGCCAAATTTGAGATTTTTGGTTCCAGCTACTGTGTCTTTGTGAGAAGAAGTTGAACGGATGATATCCGCATGTGAGGTTGACACCATGAAGCATGGAAGAGGAGGTGTGAATGTGTAGGGGTGCTTTGGTGGTGACACTGTCAGGGATTTATTTAGAATTGAAGGTACACTTAACCATCATCACGACCAAAGTGATACGCCATCCCATCTGGTTTGTGCTTAGTGAGACTATCATTGGGTTTTCAACAGGACAATGACGTAACACACCTCCAGGCTGTGTAAGGACTATTTGACCAAGGAGAGTGATGGAGTGCTGCATCAGATGACCTGGCCTCCACAAACACCCGATCTCAACCCAATTGAAATGGTTTGGGATGAATTGGACTGCATAGTGAAGGAAAAGCAGCCAACCAGTGCTCAGCTTATGTGAGAACTCCTTCAAGACTGTTGGAAAACATTCCAGGTGAAGCTGGTTGAGAGAATGCCAAGAGTGTGCAAAGCTGTCATCAAGGCAAAGGGTGGCTACTATAAAATATATTTTGATTTGTACACTTTTTTGGTCACTACATGATTCCATATGTGTTTTTTCGTAGATGTGATGTCTTCTACAATATTCTACCTTGTAGCTAATAGTACAAAAAAAGAAAAACCCTTGAATGTGTACGTGTGACACACCTGCTCATTCAAGTGTTTTTCTTTATTTTTACTATCAAATTTTCCTAAAGGAAACTCTGAAATAGCATATTGTTTTTATAAATATTTTGAATATTTGCATTCAAATCTGTTGCCAATTCCCAAATCAGATCAAATTGTATTTATCACATGCGCCGAGTACTGTCACGGATCCCCCCAGAACTGCTGCTCATTCTGTTCACCAGTTCCAGAGGTCTACGTCACCGGCTTTCCAGGCTTCACTGAACGGGATTCATTATCATCAACCTCGGACTGTCTTGTCTGATTACACACACCTGGTTCCCATTTCCCCTGATTAGTACGTTATATATGTGCCCTCTGTTTTTGTCGGTTACTGTTCACATGTCTGTTGGTCGTGTCAGTACCTATGCGTTGGTGCAGCTTGCATTCTGCATGCTTTATATATTGTATATTACGGGTATCGTCCCATGTTGTTCAACGAGGTTTACCCTCGTTCTTTTGTTTGGGTACAGCCCAGTGTTTTTGTATACTGTAAGGGTTTTCGTCCTCCTGACGAAGAGGAGTAGTATGAAGGATCGGAGGACCAAAACTCAGCGTGGTAAGTGTTCATGTTTTTTAATGAATAACGAACACTGAACAAAACAATAAACGTGAAGTAAATCATACCGAAACAGTCCTGTGTGGCACAGACACTAACACGGAAAATAAACACCCACAACTCAAAAGTGAAACCGGGCTACCTAAGTATGAT
Source organism: Oncorhynchus clarkii lewisi (assembly GCF_045791955.1). Taxonomy (NCBI): domain Eukaryota; kingdom Metazoa; phylum Chordata; class Actinopteri; order Salmoniformes; family Salmonidae; genus Oncorhynchus; species Oncorhynchus clarkii. Next base: position 3,437,978 of record NC_092174.1, read on the forward strand.
TCTCAGTCAGGGACAACGATTGACAGCTGCCTCTGATTGAGAACCATACTAGGCCGAACACAGAAATCCCAAATTATAGAAAAACGAACATAGACAACCCACCCAACTCACGCCCTGACCATACTAAAACAAAGATACTGTATAATAACAGAACTAAGGTCAGAACGTGACATATGTGTTTGTTTTTGGTGTATTAAAAACCCCTATTGTGTATTCCTGCGCCTGTCTCCAAATCTTTTATACCAGCGGGACAGAATTACCGACCCGCAAAATGAAGACCGCATGAAAGGCCGAGCTGGTGACCATTGTAGGGACAGTACAGCACCACAAGGACTGTCTCTCCAGACTCGGTATCGCCATGGACAGTGTGCTGGAAACCATCCTGCGCTTGGAGGGGAGTGTGCAGTCCCTCCAGTCTCCAGCACCGATCCCGGTACCCGCCCCCTCCCCACAACCTACAGTGGGGAGAACAAGTATTTGATACACTGCCGATTTTGCAGGTTTCCTACTTACAAAGCATGTAGAGGTCTGTCATTTTTTATCACAGGTACACTTCAACTGTGAGAGATGGAATCTAAAACAAAAATCCAGAAAATCACATTGTATGACTTTTAAGTAATTCATTTGCATTTTATTGCATGACATAAGTATTTGATCACCTACCAACCAGTAAGAATTCCAGCTCTCACAGACCTGTTAGTTTTTCTTTAAGAAGCCCTCCTGTTCTCCACTCATTACCTGTATTAACTGCACCTGTTTGAACTCGTTACCTGTATAAAAGACACCTGTCCAAACACTCATGGGCCAAGACCAGAGAGCTGTGTAAGGACATCAGGGATAAAATTGAAGACCTGCACAACGCTAGAATGAGCTACAGGGACAATAGGCAAGCAGCTTGGTGAGAAGGCAACAACTGTTGGTGCAATTATTAGAAAATGGAAGAAGTTCAAGATGACGGTCAATCACATTCGCATGGGGCTCCATGCAAGATCTCACCTCGTGGGGCATCAATTAATCATGTGTTACGAATCTCTCTTGGCCCGACAGTCTAGGGGGGAATGGTAGTGAGACCCGTAACATAACTCATGTAAATTATAATAGTGACAAAGTAAAAGTGAACGAAATAACCACGACAACCGAAATAATACCGTCAAACTCAGGGTTTATTTCTAAACACACGGTAATGGGGGGGAAGCAGGAAAAGGGGCTGAGCTGGACCCAAGGAAAGAAACAAATATGCAAAAACACCCCTAAGCTAGGCTAGCCTATTTCAACAACAGCTAACTAACTAACCAAAAATACAGTGGGTGGTCCGCCCAGTTCTAACTAGTGTGTTTTAACAAAGTTTACCTACGGGTAGTGTATGCCCATGGGCGACTTGTCTTGGTTTCCCCTTTTTCCCACCAGCAAACACCATAAACAAAAACAATACTCACAGGAGATGACAAAGTGATTTGGAGGTGCTCAAACAAAAGAAGAGGTTAATTATTACACAAAGAGCGAGATCTACATACATGGCATTTACAAAGAGATTGTGCTACTGAAATCTATCAAGAGCAGAGATCTACCAACATGTCATTACAAAGATTGAGCTCTCCTGAAATCTACAAAGAACAGCTATCTACCAACATGGCATTACAAAGATTGAGCTCCTGAACAAACAAATGATGGGGTTTTTAAACCATGGGGAAGGAACTGTGATAGGGTAGGAAACAGGAGGAGGTGTGTCTTCTGATTGATGGGTTGATTGTTGACTGATTGGGGAGTGATGATTTTCACCTGTGAGGGGAGAAGGAGAGAAAAGAAACACACACAGGATACACACAGACACAGGATACACACAGACACAGGATACCTGTATCCGTAACACTCCCACCCTTAAAAGAGCAACCCTAGGGGGGATTGCGACTACAGTATTTAAATGAACACTCACAACAAATCAACAACCTTGCAAAACATACTGAAATCATCTTCACACACGAGACAAAGCATCTGCCAACACATTATCTGAACCCTTTTTGTGGCGGATCTCCAAATTATAATTTTGTACAATCAGCGCCCAACGCATAAGGCGCTGGTTCTGGTTGTACATTCGGTGGAGAAAAACTAAGGGGTTATGGTCAGTATACACAATCACTGGTAGGGCACTGGAACCAATGTATACTTCGAAGTATTGCAGAGCCAACAACAAAGCAAGAGCTTCTTGTTCTATTGTCGCATAGTTTGTTTGACATTTATTAAATTTACGTGAAAAATAACAAACGGGATGATCTACTCCACTCTTGTCCTGCTGCAGTAGAACAGCACCAGCACCTCTGGCACTAGCATCTACCTCAAGCTTGAACGGTTGTTCAAAATCCGGAGCAGCAAGTACAGGGGTACTACATAAGAGTGCTTTCGCTGATTCAAAAGCTCTCTTACAATCAGGGGACAACACAAATGGTCTTGCCGGACTGAGCAAATCAGTCAATGGAGCAACTACCGCAGAGAAATTTTTACAGAAGCTACGGTAATAGCCAACCATCCCTAAAAAGCGGCGTAGCTCTCGTCTAGTGGTAGGTGCAGGGAATGCAGTTATAGCCAAGACCTTGGCATCAACAGGGCGCACCTGTCCATGGCCAACCTCTTTACCGAGATAGGTAACAGTAGCCTTCCCAAACTCGCACTTTGCTAAGTTCAGGGTTAGAGAAGCAGCTGCCAACCGTTCACATACTACCCTTAGCAAGTCAACATGATCTGACCACGTAGACGAATAAATCACTAGGTCATCAAGGTATGCACTACAATTAGGAACGCCAGCTAATACAGAGTTAACCAGTCGTTGGAAAGTGGCTGGTGCATTTCGCATCCCAAAAGCCATGACTGAGTACTGAAGGAAGTTGTCTGGGGTCACAAAGGCAGAAATCTCAGAAGCACGTGAAGTTAACGGAACCTGCCAGTAACCTTTTAAGAGGTCCAACTTGGTTACATACTTAGCAGCACCAATAGTGTCGATACAGTCGTCCAGTCTGGGTAACGGGAACGAATCTGGCATTGTGACAGAATTTACCTTTCGATAATCCGTACATAACCTGGACGTACCATCAGGTTTAGGAACCAGAATGCAAGGAGAACTCCAAGGGCTTGAACTTGGCTTAGCCAGGTCATTCTCCAACAAATATCTCACCTCATCCCTCATTATCTTCCTCTTGGAAGCGTTGATACGATATGGGTGTTGCTTGATAGGTGTAGCATTTCCAACATTAATGTCATGTTCCAACACATTTGTGCGAGTAGGAACGTCATTAAAGAGACATGGAAAACTGTGTAGTAGCCTCACAATATCATTAGCCTGTCCATCCGTTAAATGAACCAGACCTGACTGGATAGACAGCAGCATTTCTGAGTTGGGCAATCTAACACACTGCTGCTGAGTATTGCGCAACTCCAAGCCATCAACATCATCAATATGACAGTCCACTATCATTGCAGTAGTAGCAGAGGAGACAGCAGTACCTTCCTCTGTTTTTGAACTATCTAACTGTGTGATGGGTCGGGTGTGGTATGCTTTCAACATGTTAATGTGACACACACGAGATTGGCGTTTTCTATCAGGAGTTTGAAGCACATAGTCAGTTTCACTTATTTTCTTTTCAATTAAATAAGGACCAGAGAAACGAGCTGACAGTGAAGATCCTGGAACAGGTAATAACACCAGTACTTGGTCACCTGGCTGTAGTGGACGAGAAACAGCCTCTTTATCATAGTGTCTTTTCATGCTCCTCTGTGAGGAAGACAGAGCTTCCTTTGCAAGAGCACAAGCTTGGTGTAGGCGCTCACGAAAGCGACTAACATAGTCCAACACATTCTCATCTCTGGTACACAACTCTTGGGACAAGAACTGTTCTTTAAGGACTTTCATTGGTCCTCTTACTGTGTGACCAAACACTAGTTCAGCCGGGCTGAAACCTAGGGACTCCTGCACAGTTTCACGAGCAGCAAACAAAACTAGAGGAACTCCCTCATCCCAATCTTTCTCAGATTCCAAACAATATTTACGTAGCATAGACTTCAGTGTCTGATGCCATCTTTCAAGCGCACCCTGAGACTCTGGGTGATAGGCGCTTGATACACGGTGCGTAATTGATAAGGATTTCAACACCTGCTTGAAGAGCTTGGATAGGAAATTGGTACCTTGATCGCTTTGTACCACCTTAGGTAACCCGAATGTCGTGAAGAATTTTATTAAGGCTTTACTCACTATCGGAGCTGTAATCCTTCTCAGAGGAATAGCCTCGGGGTATCTTGTAGCCATACACATTATCGTTAACAAAAACTGGTTACCCGATTTTGTCTTCGGTAACGGTCCGACACAATCAACCACCACATGCTCAAATGGTTCACCTATTACAGGTATAGGACAAAGAGGAGCAGGAGGAATAACCTGATTTGGTTTTCCTGTTATCTGACAGGTGTGGCATGTCCGACAGAACTGAGCCACATCTTGTTTTAAACCTGGCCAAAAGAAATGTCGAAGGATCCGATCATACGTCTTTGTAATTCCTAAATGACCAGACCACTGGTGATCATGAGCAAGGGATAACACATTCTGTCGAAAGGCTGTAGGAATCACTATTTGGTAAACAGCATTCCAATCTCCACCCGCGTCAACATGGGATTTCCATTTACGCATGAGGAGATTACCATCACTGAAGTAAGCCACATTCTTCTTCTTCACCTCTTCTAACGAGACAACACTAGAAAAACATTTAGCAAGCTTGTTGTCAACCTTTTGGTTAGCAATCAGCTGCTCACGAGTAACTGGTAACTGTATTGCATCAGCAATAAGTTCAACGTTCTTTGATTCTTTCCTGGGCTGTTTGTCAGAGGTGATCAGCTTCTCAGAGGTATCACACAATCCATCCTCTTGATCATCCTCTTTGAACAGAACAGTGTTCGACAAATCTATCACGTCACCCTCTTGTAGTGCCTGAGCACGAGTGACAGCACAAGCGGGGAACACATGTGGATAACTCTGTGCCAACTCATTCGAGAGAGAGTGGTCACTTTTATCCAATACTTCCAATACGGGTACTACCTTTCCTCCGGCAATATCGTTACCCATTATAAAGGTCACACCTTTCACTGGCAACTTAGGACGTACCCCCACTCTGAATATTCCACTGATTAACTCAGAGTGTACTTTCACAAAGTGCAACGGCACTGGGACAAAACCCATTTCAATACCCTGCACTAACACACTGGAACCACAGTATGTATCGTCAGATAAGGGCAACACATCAGACAATATAAACGACTGCGCCGCACCAGTATCTCTAAGGATTTTAACCGGACGCTGAGACGCTTCGTCATTCTCTAGGGACACAAACCCCTCGAAAATGAATGGTTCATAACTGCGGTCGGGGACTGGGTCTTTCAAACTACAGTTACCCTGAGGCACCTGTTTTGTTGCAGACCTCACAACCGTACGAATTAGAGCAACACCTGTTGGCGGCTTGGCACGAAGAGGCATCCCTTGTTTTCGTTTAAGTTTGAAGCAATCATTAATCATATGTCCCACTTTATGACAATAGAAACAGGAACGCTCATTCTTCTGGCGTGCTTGATATACTACTGCGGGCCGACTAGGGCTAAAGGTAGGAAACTCAGTGGTTCTACTCTCAGTTTGAGCCGAAAACACACTCTTGTGCGTCAACACAAACTCGTCTGCCAACACAGACGCTTCTGCCAGGGAGGATACTTTCTGTTCGTTTAGGTAAACTACAATGCGTTCGGGTAAGCAATTTTTAAACTCTTCCAACAAGATTAACTCCCGGAGAGAGTTGAAATCAGTTACCTTACTAGCAGCATGCCATTTATCAAACAGATTTCCCTTGTCTCTAGCAAATTCCACATAAGTCTTACTAGAAGACTTTCTATGAGACCTAAATCTCTGTCGGTATGCCTCAGGCACAAGCTCATAGGCACGAAGAACAGTAGCTTTGATCACTTCATAATTCAAACTGTCCTCCAGAGGTAGCGCTGACAAAACCTCTTGGGCTTTACCAGTTAATTTACACTGAAGTAATAGGCACCATACCTCTTCAGGCCACTTCAATGCTACGGCTATACGCTCAAATACACAAAAATAGGAGTCAACCTCCGACTCTCTGAACAAAGGTACTAAGGCTATCTGCCTACTAATGTCAAACGTGTTTGAGGACACAGCAGGTGAGGACGGCACACAAACAGGCACAGTAGGAACGAAGGCTAGCCTCGCTGTCTCTGCCTCCAGTTCCATCTGGCGCATTTTAAACGTCATCTGCCGCTGTTCTCTTTCTGCCTCAATTTTACACATCATCTGCCGTTGTTCTCGTTCTTTTTCTGCCTCCATTTTACCCATCTCCAAATCTAAATGCCGCTGTTCTCTTTCTGCCTCAATTTTACACATCTCCAACTGGAGAGTCTCTCGCCTAATTTGGGCTCTCTCTTCCACCTCTAGTTGGAACTGTGCTAAACGGACATCCCTTCTGGCATCACCGTTTGACAGTGGGGAGAGTGGTTCAAAATTGGACAATGTGGCTGGTGTTTTAGCCTCACCCTCATTATCAGATACCAATGGGCTTATAGGAGCAGTTACATCCCCTACAGGGTTAGTAGACTCAGGCAGCGGTAGCACAAGCACCTGCTCTTCCAACAATACATTTAACACTAGCTGTTTAACCTCCGCCTTAACTACACTCTGCGGAATCGATATTGAGTAATGGTCAGCCAAGGTCATTAAATCAACTCTACGACATTTATCAAAAACCTCCCACGAAGGATTATCCAAAAAGGACTTCAAATCAAAAGTAGCCATCTTACACTACTTCACAAGAGCCAACGAAAATAGCAAACACTAATGCTACTTCAGCTATGACGCTCAACACTGAACTATACCACTACAACAATCTACATGAGCGGCATGGGTGTCAGTAAAGACAGATCCCGGATGAGCCCCCACTTATGTTACGAATCTCTTTTGGCCCGACAGTCTAGGGGGGAATGGTAGTGAGACCCGTAACATAACTCATGTAAATTATAATAGTGACAAAGTAAAAGTGAACGAAATAACCACGACAACCGAAATAATACCGTCAAACTCAGGGTTTATTTCTAAACACACGGTAATGGGGGGAAGCAGGAAAAGGGGCTGAGCTGGACCCAAGGAAAGAAACAAATATGCAAAAACACCCCTAAGCTAGGCTAGCCTATTTCAACAACAGCTAACTAACTAACCAAAAATACAGTGGGTGGTCCGCCCAGTTCTAACTAGTGTGTTTTAACAAAGTTTACCTACGGGTAGTGTATGCCCATGGGCGACTTGTCTTGGTTTCCCCTTTTTCCCACCAGCAAACACCATAAACAAAAACAATACTCACAGGAGATGACAAAGTGATTTGGAGGTGCTCAAACAAAAGAGGTTAATTATTACACAAAGAGCGAGATCTACATACATGGCATTTACAAAGAGATTGTGCTACTGAAATCTATCAAGAGCAGAGATCTACCAACATGTCATTACAAAGATTGAGCTCTCCTGAAATCTACAAAGAACAGCTATCTACCAACATGGCATTACAAAGATTGAGCTCCTGAACAAACAAATGATGGGGTTTTTAAACCATGGGGAAGGAACTGTGATAGGGTAGGAAACAGGAGGAGGTGTGTCTTCTGATTGATGGGTTGATTGTTGACTGATTGGGGAGTGATGATTTTCACCTGTGAGGGGAGAAGGAGAGAAAAGAAACACACACAGGATACACACAGACACAGGATACACACAGACACAGGATACCTGTATCCGTAACAATGAGGAAGGTGAGGGATCAGCCCAGAACTACACGGCAGGACCTGGTCAATGACCTGAAGAGAGCTGGGACCACAGTCTCAAAGAAAACCATTAGTAACACACTACGTCTTCATGGATTAAAATCCTGCAGCACACGCAAGGTCCCCCTGCTCAAGCCAGCGCATGTCCAGGCCCGTCTGAAGTTTGCCAATGACCATCTCTATGATCCAGAGGAGGAATGGGAGAAAGTCATGTGGTCTGATGAGACAGAAATATAGCTTTTTGGTCTAAACTCCACTCGCCGTGTTTGGAGGAAGAAGAAGGATGAGTACAACAACAAGAACACCATCCCAACCGTGAAGCATGGAGGTGGAAACATCATTATTTGGGGATGCTTTTCTACAAAGGGGACAGGACGACTGCACCGTATTGAGGGGAGGATGGATGGGGCCATGTATCGCGAGATCTTGGCCAACAACCTCCCTCCCTCAGTAAGAGCATTGAAGATGGGTGGTGGCTGGGTCTTCCAGCCGACACTAAGGAGTGGCTCCGTAAGAAACATCTCACGGTCCTGGTGTGGTCCTGGTGTGGCCTAGCCAGTCTCCAGACCTGAACCCAATAGAAAATCTTTGGAGGGAGCTGAAGGTCCGGATTGCCCAGCGACAGCCCCGACACCTGAAGGATCTAGAGAAGGTCTGTACGGAGGAGTGGGCCAAAATCCCTGCTGCAGTGTGTGCAAACCTGGTCAAGAACTACAGGAAACGTATGATCTCTGTAATTGCAAACAAAGGTTTCTCTACCAAATATTAAGTTCTGCTTTTCTGATGTATCAAATACTTATGTCATGCAATAACATGCAAATTAATTACTTAAAAATCATACAATGTGATTTTCTGGATTTTAGTTTTAGATTCCTTCTCTCACAGTTGAAGTGTACTTATGATGCAAATGACAGACCTCTACATGCTTTGTAAGTAGGAACACCTGCAAAATTGGCAGTGTATCAAATACTTGTTCTCCCCACTGTACCTCCATTCCATTGGAGCCGGTCCGTGGAATACCCCTGTCCCTCCCGCGGCGCTTCGAAGGTGCACCAGAAAGGGGTTCCTTCTACAATGCGACCGGTACCTCTCTCGCTACGCCAGGGCTGTTTCCATAGGAGACATGGTTGCCACCATCATCTCGGCACTGACCGGATGGGCTCTGGCCTGGGGTGCCACGGTCTGGGAAACGGGCGAACCCTAGGTTGAGTCCTGGAATTCCGGACAAATGCAGCCTCAACCGGATGGAACGAGTTGGCTCTGGTCACCGTTTTCCGCAGCGGACTGCGGGAGGAGGTACAGCTGGAGTTAGCCTGCAGTGATGACAACATGTTATTCGACCAGCTCATCAGCATGGCAATCCGGTTCAAATAAAATAAAATCACATTTTATTTGTCACATACACATGGTTAGCAGATGTTAATGCGAGTGTAGCGAAATGCTTGTGCTTCTAGTTCCAACAATGCAGTAATACAACAAGTAATCTAACTAACAATTCCAAAACTACTTTCTTATACACAGTGTAAGGGGATAAATAATATGTACATAAAGATATATGGATGAGTGATGGTACAGAGCAGCATAGGCAAGATACAGTAGATGGTATCGAGTACAGTATATACATATGAGATGAGCATGTAAACAAAGTGGCACAGTGAAAGTGGCTAGTGATACATGTACTACACAAGGATGCAGTAGATGATATAGAGTACAGCACATACATATGAGATGAATAATGTAGGGTATGTAAACATTATATTAGGTAGCATTGTTTAAAGTGGCTAGTGATATATTTTACATCATTTCCCATCAATTCCCATTATTAAAGTGGCTGGAGTTGAGTCAGTGTGTTGGCAGCAGCCACTCAATGTTAGTGGTGGCTGTTTAACAGTCTGATGGCCTTGAGATAGAAGCTGTTTTTCAGTCTCTCGGTCCCAGCTTTGATGCACCTGTACTGACCTCGCCTTCTGGATGATAGCGGGGTGAACAGGCAGTGGCTCGGGTGGTTGTTGTCCTTGATGATCTTTATGGCCTTCCTGTAACATCGGGTGGTGTAGGTGTCCTGGAGGGCAGGTAGTTTGCCCCCGGTGATGCGTTGTGCAGACCTCACTCCCCTCTGGAGAGCCTTACGGTTGTGGGCGGTTGTTGCCATACCAGGCGGTGATACAGCCCGCCAGGATGCTCTCGATTGTGCATCTGTAGAAGTTTGTGAGTGCTTTTGGTGACAAGCCGAATTTCTTCAGCCTCCTGAGGTTGAAGAGGCGCTGCTGCGCCTTCTTCACGATGCTGTCTGTGTGAGTGGACCAATTCAGTTTGTCTGTGATGTGTATGCAGAGGAACTTAAAACTTACTACCCTCTCCACTACTGTTCCATCGATGTGGAAAAGGGGGTGTTCCCTCTGCTGTTTCCTGAAGTCCACAATCATCTCCTTAGTTTGTTGACGTTGAGTGTGAGGTTATTTTCCTGACACCACACTCCGAGGGCCCTCACCTCCTCCCTGTAGGCCGTCTCGTCGTTGTTGGTAATCAAGCCTACCACTGTTGTGTCGTCCGCAAACTTGATGATTGAGTTGGAGGCGTGCGTGGCCACGCAGTCGTGGGTGAACAGGGAGTACAGGAGAGGGCTCAGAACGCACCCTTGTGGGGCCCCAGTGTTGAGGATCAGCGGGGTGGAGATGTTGTTGCCTACCCTCACCACCTGGGGGCGGCCCGTCAGGAAGTCCAGTACCCAGTTGCAGAGGGCGGGGTCGAGCCCCCCTATTTGGGCGGTAAGCAAATTGGAGTGGGTCTAGGGTGTCAGGTAGGGTGGAGTGATATGGTCCTTGACTAGTCTCTCAAAGCACTTCATGATGACGGAAGTGAGTGCTACGGGGCGGTAGTCGTTTAGCTCAGTTACCTTAGCTTTCTTGGGAACAGGAACAATGGTGGCCCCCTTGAAGCATGTGGGAACAGCAGACTGGTATAGGGATTGATTGAATATGTCCGTAAACACACCGGCCAGCTGGTCTGCGCATGCTCTGAGGGCGCGGCTGGGGATGCCGTCTGGGCCTGCAGCCTTGCGAGGGTTAACACGTTTAAATGTTTTACTCACCTCGGCTGCAGTGAAGGAGAGTCCGCATGTTTTCGTTGCAGGCCGTGTCAGTGGCACTGTATTGCCCTCAAAGCGGGCAAAAAAGTTATTTAGTCTGCCTGGGAGCAAGACATCCTGGTCTGTGACTGGGCTGGTTTTCTTCTTGTAGTCCGTGATTGACTGTAGACCCTGCCACATACCTCTTGTGTCTGAGCCGTTGAATTGAGATTCTACTTTGTCTCTATACTGACGCTTAGCTTGTTTGATAGCCTTGCGGAGGGAATAGCTGCACTGTTTGTATTCGGTCATGTTACCAGTCACCTTGCCCTGATTAAAAGCAGTGGTTCGCGCTTTCAGTTTCACGCGAATGCTGCCATCAATCCACGGTTTCTGGTTAGGGAATGTTTTAATCGTTGCTATGGGAACGACATCTTCAACGCACGTTCTAATGAACTCGCAATACGGAACATATCCCAGTCCACGTGATGGAAGCAGTCTTGGAGTGTGGAGTCAGCTTGGTCGGACCAGCGTTGGACAGACCTCAGCGTGTGAGCTTCTTGTTTTAGTTTCTGTCTGTAGGCAGAGATCAGCAAAAAGGAGTCGTGGTCAGCTTTTCCGAAAGGAGGGCGGGGCAGGGCCTTATATGCGTCGCGGAAGTTAGAATAACAATGATCCAAGGTTTTTCCAGCCCTGGTTGCGCAATCGATATGCTGATACAATTTAGGGAGTCTTGTTTTCAGATTAGCCTTGTTAAAATCCCCAGCTACAATGAATGCAGCCTCAGGATGTATGGATTCCAGTTTGCAAAGAGTCAAATAAAGTTCGTTCAGAGCCATCGATGTGTCTGCTTGGGGGGGAATATATACGGCTGTGATTATAATCGAAGAGAATTCTCTTGGTAGATAATGCGGTCGACATTTGATTGTGAGGAATTCTAAATCAGGTGAACAGAAGGATTTGAGTTCCTGTATGTTTCTGTGATCACACCACGTCTTCTTACCAGAAAGATGTTTGTTTCTGTCGGCGCGATGCGTGGAGAAACCCGCTGGCTGCACCGCCTCCGATAGCGTCTCTCCAGTGAGCCATGTTTCCGTGAAGCAAAGAACGTTACAGTCTCTGATGTCCCTCTGGAATGCTACCCTTGCTCGGATTTCATCAACCTTGTTGTCAAGAGACTGGACATGGGCGAGAAGAATGCTAGGGAGTGGTGCACGATGTGCCCGTCTCCGGAGTCTGACCAGAAGACCGCCTCGTTTCCCTCTTTTACGGAGTTGTTTTTTTGGGTCGCCGGCTGGGATCCATTCCGTTGTCCTGGTTGAAAGGCAGAACACAGGATCCGCTTCGCGAAAATCATATTCTTGGTTGTACTGATAGTGAGTTGACGCTGATCTTATATTCAGTAGTTCTACTAATGTAAGAAATAACACGTAAAAAAAACAAAAAACTGCATAGTTTCCTAGGAACACGAAGCGAGGCGGCCATCTCTGTCGGCGCCATGGCAACCAATCGGTTGGACAACCTCCTGCGGTCCTGAAGACCTGCGCGGAATTCTGAGCCCATGTCTACCCCTGCTCCGTGGCGAGAGCCGATGGAGGTGGGCTCGGCACATTTGCCCGAGGCAGAGCATAGGAGAAGGAGGAATTTGGTCCTCTGCTTCTATTGTGGAGAAAGGGGACGTTTCTCCCCAACCTGCTCTCTATCCACTAGGAGGCGAGGAGGTGACAAGCCAGGGAATTCCCATTCGCCAACCCAGGTAGGAGGCAAGGTCTCCTCTCGTTGTCTGTCAAATCAACCAGTGTGTTTTCCCTTTAAATTCCCAGACTATCCCTTACCCTATCCCTTCACTCCAGTAAGCTCTGATTGATTCCGGAGCTGCCGGGAATCTCTTGGCACTGGCCACTGCATTACTCATTCCTTTGGATCCCCTACAGTCACCTACTCCAGTTCGAGCCCTGGATAATCGTCCAGTAGGGACAGGGCTCGTTAATCACATTCCTTTTCCTGTTTCTTTGCTGACCCATGACACTCATTCAGAACAGATCACTTTCTTGATTATAGACACGCCCACGCACCCCATTGTTTAAGGTCTCCCCTGGTTGAGTTTGCAGAACCGGTTATTTCCTGATCTTAGAGGAGACTGCTGGGATGGTCGCAGGAGTGTCAGGGGAGGTGTCTCGCGGTGTCTGTTAACACCACTATGATGGAAAGTCCAGACTGTGCTCCTCAAGTGGATTTACGGGAGGAGTACCAGGATCTGCACCGGGTTTTCTAAAAGACCCAGGCTACATGCCTGCCTCCCCATCGCCCCTGGGACTGTGCCATTGACCTGTTGTCGGACACAGCCCTCCCAAGAGGACATGTCTATCCCCTCTCCTATGCGGAGACCGAAGCCATGGAGATCTATGTACAGGAGTCTCCAGCAGTGTTTTATCTGCCCCTCTAAATCACCAGACTCCTCAAGCTTATTTTTTCTTAAGAAGAAATATGGGGGTCTTCTCCCCTGCATTGATTATCAAACACTGAACAAGGCCACCATCAAGTTTAGCTATCCTTTACCCCTTATCCGAACCATCATCCCAACCACAGGGGCACAGTACTTCATGATGCTGGACTTGAGGAGCGCCTACAATCTGGTGCGCATTCGTGCAGGTGATGAAGGGAAGACTGCTTTTTCCACGACCACGGGTCATTACAAGTATCTCATAATGCCCTTTGGCCTGTCTAATGCTCCTTCAGTCTTCCAGGCCTTCATCAACGAAGTGTTTCAGGACATACTGGGACGGGGCGTAGTGGTCTATGTAGACATTTTGGCCTATTCTGCTGACCTCATCCAGCATGTCTCGTTAGTCAGGTCTGTCTGAGAAGACTGTTGGAGCAAGATGTACATGTTAAACAATAGAAATGTTTCTTTTTACAGCAGTCCGTGTCCTTTTTGGGCTCACCTCCAAAGAGGGAGTGGAGATGGAGGAGAAACGCTTCAGTGCCGTCAGGTCATGGCCCATCCCCAACTCCGTGAAAGCAGTTCAGCGATTCCTGGGGTACGCCAACTATTTCCGGAGGTTCATCCGGGGCTTCAGCACAGTGGTCGCGCCTCTTACCTCCCTGCTGAGAGGAGGTCCCCAGTGGTTTCGTTGGACGGCGGAGGCAGAGAGGGCGTTCGAGACGCTGAAGGCATGTTTCACCACTGCTCCCGTGTTGGCACATTCCGACAACTCACTCCCCTTCATCGTCGAGGTGGATGCCTCAGAAGTAGAAGTCAAGGCAGTGTTGTCCCAGCGTACCGGAATCTATTCAAAGCTGCAGGCCTCCGCTTTCTATTCTAAGCAGCTGAGCCCTGCCCAGAGCAATTACGACGTAGGGGACCGGAACTCTTGGTGGTCAAGAAGACTCTGAAGGCATGGAGGCACTGGCTGGAGGGGTGCAAACACCCTTTCCATGTGTGGATGGACCACTGCAACCTAGACTACATCAGGGCAGCGAACAGGCTAAACCCGAGACAGGCCAGTTGGGCTCTATTCTTCGCCAGATTCCAATTCACAATTTCCTACAGGCCAGACTCGAAGAATGCGAAGGGCGATGCCCTGTCTCGCCTCTATGACAGAGAGGTAGGGAGAGGAGACCCCCATCATCCCTCCGTTCTGCATCATCGCGCCAGGGGTATGGGATGTGGATGCCAACATATGGCAGGCCCTGCATACGGAACCCGCACCTGCACAGTGCCTGGAGAACCACGCCAACGTGCCCACAGGTGTGCGGAACTGCCTCCTTTCCTGGGCTCACACGGCGTCTGTGTCGCATCATCCTGGGATAGGCCGTACCATCGCCTGCCTAACGGTGGCCCACCTTGGCTAGGGACATCCGGGTTTACATCTCTTCCAGCTCCATCTGTGCTCCGTCAAAGACACCCAGATGCCTCCTTCCCCTGCCGGTTCCACAACGACCCTGGTCTCACCTCTCGGTGGACTTTGTTACTGACATTCCCCACTTCCAGGGGAACACCACTGTCATGACGTTGCCCTCTTTGGGTATAGCAAGCCCTATCCCCCTCTCCCTGCCCCCCCCCCCCCTGCCTCCTTCAACTAGGCTGCTGTGGTCAGAGAGAGGTCGTAATTCCTGAGGAGAAGACCCTGCCACATGGCCACACAATATAAGAGGCAGAGTGAATTTTCATAGTTGCCCTGGCTGTGTGTTTTGGGTCGTTGTCATGCTGGAAGACCCAGCCACCACCCATCGTCAATGCTCTTACTGAGGGAAGGAGGTTGTTGGCCAAGATCTCGCGATACATGGACCCATCCATCCTCCCCTCAATACAGTGCAGTCGTCCTGTCCCCTTTGAAGAAAAGCATCCCCAAAGAATGATGTTTCCACCTCCAATCAAAATCAACATCAAATCAAACACGGCAAGTGGAGTTTAGACCAAAAAGCTATATTTTTGTTTCATCAGACCACATGACCTTCTCCCATTCCTCCTCTGGATCATCCAGATGGTCATTGGCAAACTTCAGAGGGGCCTGGACATGCGCTGGCTTGAGCAGGGGGACCTTGTGTGTGCTGCAGGATTTTAATCCATGACGGCGTAGTGTGTTACTAATGGTTACTAATGGTTTTCTTTGAGACTGTGGTCCCAGCTCTCTTCAGGTCATTGACCAGGTCCTGCCGTGTAGTTCTGGGCTGATCCCTCACCTTCTTCATGATCATTGATGCCCCACAAGGTGAGATCTTGCATGGAGCCCCAGACCGAGGATGATTGACCGTCATCTTGGACTTCTTCCATTTTCTAATAACTGCCCCAAAAGTTGTTGCCTTCTCACCAAGCTGCTTGCCTATTGTCCTGTAGCCCATCCCAGCCTTGTCCCTGATGTCCTTACACAGCTCTCTGGTCTTGGCCATTGTGGAGAGTCTTTGATTGAGTGTGTGGGCAGGTGTCTTTTATACAGGTAACGAGTTCAGACAGGTGCAGTTAATACAGGTAATGAGTGGAGAACAGGAGGGCTTCTTAAAGAAAAACTAACAGGTCTGTGAGAACCGGAATTCTTACTGGTTGGTAGGTGATCAAATACTTATGTCATGCAATAAAATGCAAATTAGTTACTAAAAAATCATACAATGTGATTTTCTGGATTTTTGTTTTAGATTCCGTCTCTCACAGTTGAAGTGTACCTATGATAAAATTACAGACCTCTACATGCTTTGTAAGTAGGAAAACCTGCAAAATCGGCAGTGTATCAAATACTTGTTCTCCCCACTGTACATCTCTTAAAAGAAGTGTTGGAAATCCAAACGTGGATCACGTTAAAATAATCCAGCAATCTCAATTGCTTGGGTCTCATTCAATTTATTTATTTAAATTGTTGGACATACCTTTCTAGGTTCTTCCAATGAAATGAGACACCTTAAGCTTTGCAATAGTAACCTAGATGAACCAATTTCCCAGGTTAATTTAAAGTTTAATTCCCAGATAGCCTATCCAGGTATGATTAATCATTATCATTAATTAATTCAATTTGCTTTTGCAAATTCATTCACATCCAACTTCCACAGTACTGTCCAGTACTGATGGTTCATTAACGTCTATAAATAGTCTTTGCAGCTCACAATATATTCCAAAACCAAACTTTGGAAAATAGGAAAAAAAAATTTCCTTTCAAATGTTCTAATAATGTGCAAGCTATCAGAGGGGGTAGTCCCCACTCGCCCGCTAATTAGTGATTGGATTGATCTCTGACCTCAGCAGTGATACCAACCCTAATTATGCCATTAGTGGAAAAGCAGACAACGCTTTCCAAAATCAGCCATCGGGCGCAGGCCTCGTAAAGGTTCTCTCCAATCTAGCCCTGATGTCTTGCCACCCAAGATTGGCATCTGTCCAATACCGCAGTGCACAGCTGAAGCATGAGCAGGTAATGAGAGACATAAAGGGACACGTGGAGAGAACCGGGAAACCAATGACAAATGCAGAAAAGGGAAATATTCTGCTACTTATGGTACTGTGCTTGAAAACTGAACAATTAAATGTAATTGCAAAAACATATGACGATGAACAAGCACAAGCTCTTCAACAAAATCATATTCTACAGGAACAAAATCATATGCTACAGGAACAACTCGATTTAGCCAAAACTAAATACGATGATGTTCACGCCAAACTAGATAAATCTGAAGAGTTATCTACAAACAGGAGCGCTCAACTTGATAACATGCATGCAGTTTTGTTGAACGTTACTCAGAGTAACACGGTTCTACACAAAATGCTGCAGACCAAAGACGAACAGTTAATGAACACAATGACAAAGTTGGATGACAAATCAGCAGAACTCATTGAAGTCGCTGACAAAATGAATGATGAGAGAACTCAGGTGATGAAGATGGAAATATTGATTTCTAAGCAAGCGGAGGAAATCTCATCACTGAATCTCTTGCTCCGTACTCAAGACCTCTATCTGCAAACCATGACAGATAAGTTTGAGACCGAAAGGAGCAAGTGTGACACTCACGTGTCCAAAATCAGTACTCTAAGCGCTCAAGTGGACTCTGCAATGCAGCAGAATACCACCCTTAGGTACCATCTGGAGGAAGTCCAGAATGGTCACGCTCTACAGCGTGACTATCAATCCAAGCAACCGGAGCCCATTCCCTTACAGGAGTAAAGACGATAGGTTTCAGACCTTGCCTCCCTCATGTGTCCCTCAGTCCTCCTCTTGGCCATTCGGCACTGAGTAATATTGCGCCTCTTGGCCAACAACAACAAGGCTTTGCTTCTCCTCTTGGCCTTTCGGCCCCAATCTCTCCACAGGATGAAGCCAACCCTCTCCGCCCGCTTGGCACGGAATACCTTGACAAACTCATCAAGAATTTCCCCACCATTGACCCCGTTCCAGGTCAGCCAAACGAAACTGAGAAGTTCCTAGCTGACATAGAGGACGCATTCGATGGCTACCCGAACGCTACGGGTTCTGACAGGGTTTACCTGTTGAAGCGAATGTCGAACAGACACGTGACAAGGTTCATTCGTCTACAACAGCAACACGTGCTAAATGACTACTTTAAACTTGCCACAGCTTTGAAATTAGAATTCAGTGGTTCTGCGACTTTCAAACACGATAGCTCACTGGCTAACACTGTCAAACAAGCTCGGAACGAACACCCACAAGCTTACTTGTATGGGTATCGGCCTCAAGCAAATGGGCAGGTTGAGAGGGTCAACCAGGAGATGGGCAGGTTCCTGCGGTGTTACTGTCAGGATCAGCCGGGGGAGTGGGCAGTTTTTCTACATTGGGCGGAGTACGCACAGAATTCCCTCTGCCACTCCTTTACTAACCTCACTCCTTTCCCGGGTGTGTTCGGTTATCAGCCGGCCCTGGCACCTTGGCATCCGAGCCAGACCGAGGCTCCTGCTGCTTCTGCGGTGGACGAGTGGTTTCGGCGTGCTGAGTAGATCTGGAACGCTGCGCACACTCGTCTCCAGCACGCCGTGCATCGGCACAAGGAACAGGCCGACCGCAACTGCAGTGAGAAGCATGTTTTCTCCCCAGGCGACCGGGACTGGCTGTCCACCCGGAACATGTCCCCTGCCGGAAGCTGAGCCCTCGGTTTGTGGGGCCGTTTAAAGTCCTGAGGAGGGTTAATGAAGTAACATACAGTTTACAACTCCCTGTTTATTACCGCATTAACCCGGCCTTTCATGTCTATCCTCGGTCCAGTGGTGCCTGGTCCCCTCGCTAAGGCTGGACCCATTGACGCCCCGCCGCCTCCTCTGGACATTGAGGGAGGACCGGCGTACTCAGTCCGGGAGGTCCTAGATTCGAGGCATTGGGGGAGGGGGGGGGGGTCTCCAGTATCTCATTGATTGGGAGGGGAATGGCCCAGATGAAAGGTGCTTTAACCCTTCGCTGACCAGGGATTTTCACCGTCGGTGCCCAGATCGACCAGCACCGTGCCCCTGTGGTCATCCCCGAGGCCGGTGTTGACCCGCTGCTAGTGCAGCGCGTCGGGGGGTACTGTCACGGATCCCCCCGGTACTGCTACTCATTCTGTTCACCAGTTCCGGAGGTCTACGTCACCGGCTTTTTAGGCTTCACTGAACGGGATTCATTATCATCAACTCCGGACTGTCTTGTCTGATTACACACACCTGGTTCCCATTTCCCCTGATTAATATGTTATATATGTGCCCTCTGTTCCCTCTGTCTTTGTCGGTTATTGTACTCATGTCTGTTGGTCGTGCCAGTACTGCGTTGGTGCAGCTTTTATGCTGTATATTGTGTATTACGGGTATCGTCCCGTGTCGTTCAAGGTTTACCCTTGCTTTTTTGTTTGGGTACAGCCCAGTGTTTTTGTATACGTGTTTGTTTTGGGTGTATTTAAAACCCCTATTGTCTATTCCTGCGCCTGTCTCCAAATCCTTTATACCAGCATGACAATTACAACCGGTGTAGACCTTACAGTGAAATGCTTACTTACATGCCCTTAACCGACCATGCTGTTTTAAGAAAAATAAGTGTTAAGTAAAAATAGATGAGTAAAAATTTAATAAAAATATAAATAACAAATAAAGAGCAGCAGTAAAATAATAGTAGAGGATATATACAGGGGGTACCGTGTACAGTGTCACGCCCTGACCTTAGAGCTTTTTATGTCTCTGTTTTGGTTTGGTCAGGGTGTGATTTGGGTGGGCATTCTTTTTTTAAAATATATTTTATTTTTGCATTTTCCAATTAAGAACATTCAAAACAAAAGTGAAAAGATATTAGACAACGATAGGACAAAGTGACAGTAACAGACGAGCGTAACAAAAATAAATAATAATAATAATTATATAAATAAACATACAATAAGAAAAGAGAAACAAATATATAAAAAATAACGAGACATTGGATCACCTGCCGTAGGCTACATATTATACATTACGTGTGAAACATTATGTGAGGATTATATATAGATTCAATCAATGAGATGTGGGGGGAGATTCTCCATATAGTCAATAAAAGGTTGCCAAATTCTGTAAAATGTCTTTAACTTATTCCTCAAGCAGTAAGTGATTTTCTCCAAAGGGATACAACTATTAACTTCCGATAGCCACATTGTAACTGGCAGGGAGGAATCCAATTTCCATTTCAAGGCAATACATTTCTTGGCGATCGCTAGCAATATTTCTGTTAGCTTTATAGTATGGCTTTGCCTAAGATTGGTGTTAGTAAAGTTACCCAGTAGACAAACCTCCGGGTCTGAAGGGAATGCAACCCCGTGAATTGAGGATATGGTATCGCATACCCTCTGCCAGAAACCGTGTAGTTTTGAACACTGCCAAGTGGAATGGAGGAATGTTCCTTCATCTGAGCCACATCTAAAACATAGGGAGGAGATATCTGGGTTGAACTTGTGCAGTCTAGATGGGGTGATATAGAGCTGATGGAGGAAATTAAACTGGATCAGTCTGTATCTAGAGTTCAATGTGGATGTAACACCATCCCTGCATAGGTCACTCCATAGATCCTCATCAAGATCAATACCCAGATCTTTTTCCCATCTAAGTCGGGGTTTATCTAGTCCAGGCAGTGTTAGTCCTGACATAAGAGCATCGTATACACGGGAAATGGTCTTGAACAGTGGTTGGTCTGCGTGGCAGAGTTGTTCAATAGGTGACATCTTAGGTAGGTTCCATTGTCCCTTGAGAGTCACCCTAATAAAGTTTCGTAGTTGTAGGTAGCTAAAGAAGTCCCTGTTAGGCAAGTGGTATTTCTGTTTCAGCTGATCAAAAGACATAAGAACTCCCTCCTCGTAACAATGTTCCAGAAGAGTAATCCCCTTATCAGACCATGGTCTAAAGTTACTATTCTGGAAAAACATAGAGATCGATCTATTGTTCCATAAAGGGGTTTTAGGGGAAAGGAATCCCCCTCGTCCGAACAGCTCATGCAGTTTGCACCATGCCAGGACAGAATGTATGATTAAAGGGTTGTCTGTGGTGGTTTTTATAGATTTTCTGTCCCATTTGTAAAACAAATCTGCCCCAGTGTCATCATTTACCTCAAGCTTTTCAATGTTCAACCATGAGGGAGAGGGACCATTGTCGAACCTCTGAGCCAGAAACCTAGACTGTGCAGCCCAGTAGTACATTCTAAAATTTGGGAGGTTTAAGCCCCCTTGACTGTAATCAAGGGTCAGTTTATCCAGGCCAACCCTAGGGGTTTTGCCGTGCCAGATAAACCGTCTGGTCAGCTTGTCGAGAGAGGAAAAAAATGCTGCGGGAACAGGGATAGGGAGAGATTGAAACAGATATAGAAATCTGGGCAGGACATTCATTTTAATTACATTAATTCTACCCAGTAGAGTGAGAGGTAAGTCCATCCATTTACAAAGGTCAACCTCCACCTTTTGCAACAAACTGGCCAGATTGAGTTTATAGAGGTTGTTCAGATTACCATCCATCATTACGCCCAAATATGTGAAGCCCATAGGCGAGCATCTAAAAGGAAACTTGTGCTTGATGGTATGATGGTCAAAGACAGACAACGGTAAGATTTCGCTTTTATCAAAATTGACCTTATATCCAGAGAAATAACTATAACACTGTAGTAGGATCTGCAAGTGAGAGAGGGAGTGTTCTGGGTTTGTTAGAAATAAGATAAGGTCGTCCGCAAAGAGTGATAATTTATGGGTATGGGGGCACACCTCAAAGCCATGTATGTCAGGGCACGTTCTAATAGCCTCAGCCAACGGTTCGATGGCGAGGGCAAAGAGGTGGGGGCTAATTGGGCAACCTTGTCTGTTCCCCGTATAAAGAGGGAAAGAGGAGGAAGTAATCCCATTGGTAGCAATCCTAGCTTTAGGAGATTTGTAGAGTGATTTTATCAAATTTACAAACACGGTACCTAAACCAAACTTTTCCAAGACGCGAAAGAGGTATGGCCATTCAACCCTATCAAAGGCCTTTTCAGCGTCGAGGGAGACTGCGACACTAGGTATTTTGTTTTTGTTAGCAAGGTGAATTATATCAAAGAACCTTCTGAGATTATTGGAGGACAATCTATTAATTATGAAGCCAGTCTGATCTGGGTTGACCAACAGGGGAAGACATGACTCCAGTCTCTTAGATAGCATCTTGGTGACCAGTTTACAATCTGTGTTAAGGAGAGAGATTGGTCTATAGGAGGCGCACTTTAGCGGGTTTTTCCCTTTCTTGTGGATTACAGTAATCACTGCTTGAGAGAAGGACTCTGGAAAGCAGTTGTCTTCTCTGGCTTTTTTAAGTACCTCCATAAGGTAGGGGACCAACAGCTCCCTAAATTATTTATAGAACTCTGGAGGGAAGCCATCCTCCCCAGGAGATTTATTAGAAGGTAAGGATTTAATGGCCTCCAACAATTCAGGAACTGAGAAGTGTTCACTCAGGCGCTCGCTGTCTTCCCCTGACAGGCATGGGAGGTTGAGAGAGGAGAGAAAGGAGTCGATCTCTGATAGATCATCGCTTGATTGGGAAGTGTAGAGGTCTTCATAGTATTTCTTAAAAGTATTATTAATTTCAGTAGGGTCGAAAGATATCTCATTAGTAAGAGTTTCTATGGCATTAATTGTCCTCTTACTTTCCTCTGCTTTCAGTTGCCATGCCAATACTTTGTGAGCTTTCTCTCCCAGCTCGTAATAGCGCTGTTTTGATTTAGTGATGGCCCTCTCAGCTTGATATGTGTTCAGAATATTATATTTAAGTTTTTTATTTACCAAAAGCCTGTATAGATCTTTAGTTGTGCCTCTTTGGTAGGTTTTCTCAAGCTCTGAGATTTCAGAGCACTCAGCACTCAGCACCGTGAGTGTGTTGTCTCAGGGCACTCAGCACCGTGTTTTTTCTTCAGCCCTTTAGTATAGGAAATAATCTGTCCCCTCAGATAGGCCTTCAATGTGTCCCAAAGAATGAAGCTGTCAGGAGCAGAGGGTTTGTTTGTCAAAGTAAAAATATTGATCTGCTCTTTGATGAATACACAAAATTCGGGTTGCTTTAGGAGTGTAGAATTTAGTCTCCATCTATATACTCCATTTACCTTGGTAGGAATGGAGATTGATAATACCAGAGGAGAATGGTCACTAAGCAATCTGGGGAGATACTCAACATCTAAAACTCTATGAAACAGTTGTGTTGAAAGTAAAAAGTTATCTATGCGTGTGTGTGTCTTGTGTGGGTGTGAATAAAAAGAGTAGTCCCTATCCTGTGGGTGCAACTGTCTCCAGATGTCTAGTAAATTGAGATCTTTCATGAATGACATGGTGAGCTTGCCGGCTTTGGTAAGAAGTGAGGGTTTATCAGAAGACCTATCAAGAACTGTATCTAAGCAAAAAATTAAATATCCTCCAACCAGTAGCCATCCTGGTGGTGCTTGAGCAACCTGAAGGAAGACATTCTGAATAAACATATGGTCATCGAAGTTAGGAGCATAAATATTCAATAGGGTCCAAGACTCTGAAAACATATGCCCCTGCACCAAAACAAACCTGCCAGAGGGATCAGCGATGGTGTTGTTGACGCAGAAGGGGATGTGTCTACTTATCAAAATTGCAGTTCCTCTTGCTTTGGAGTTAAAAGAGGACGCAAAAACTTCTCCTACCCATTCCCTCTTCAATTTCTTGTGTTCACTGGCTGTAAGATGTGTTTCTTGTAAAAACACAATGTCAGCCTTTAATTTCTTAAGGTATGTATAGACTCTTTTCCTTTTAATCGGGCTGTTAAGACCTTTTACGTTGAATGTGACATATTTTAGTGGATTAAGCATAGGTTGGGTTTCAAATATGTAACTGAATAGAAATCTATCATATGCAGATAATTAGGAAATGTTTCAACTTTGGTTTGAGCACAAAAGTGACCTGTGTGTCTCTTTAGGAAGGAAACAATAAACATAGAAAAAAGGAAGAAAAATAAATAAATAATCCCACCCACCCATTGTCAGACTAAAACAACAATCCTAACAATCAAACATGAATACACTTGTAGAGATACTCTGCTGCTCGCTTTCCATCTGGCTCTTACTAGCTAAAACCTGACGTAAACTAAAACCTGCGAGCTCTCTAAATTGAAAACAAATGTTGTGAATAGATATTTATGGCTGAATATTTACTGCCCACGGTAAGGGATGCTTGAGTCTCTTTTCGAAAGATTAACATAAATGAGGGGGAAAGCAGTGGGCCTAAGCCCACTTATTGCTTCGCCCAGTAGATATGGACTAAACCAAAATATACTC
This sequence comes from Oncorhynchus clarkii lewisi, assembly GCF_045791955.1. Taxonomy (NCBI): domain Eukaryota; kingdom Metazoa; phylum Chordata; class Actinopteri; order Salmoniformes; family Salmonidae; genus Oncorhynchus; species Oncorhynchus clarkii. The sequence goes on from NC_092174.1 coordinate 3,462,125, forward strand.
TCCTGTAAATGTAATAGAACTCACCCCGGGAAGATACGGTTAGTTGAAAATGTACAAATCAATTATAGTGACCGGGAGATACCAGCAGTTCAATCCGGATAAGAGAAAAGAAACAAACTGAATTTTATCCCCCAGAGAGACCGTCCTGGCTCAGACGTTGCTCAGTTCTTTGAGAAAAGTGTGCACTTCTCCCGGTGTGTTGAAGAGATGGCTTCGGCCTTTGTACTGAACTTTCATCCACCCATGAGGTAGCCGGTGTCGTGGAAAATCGGTTCAAATATAACGCTTACAAGAACTTGTGAAATCAAATAGGCTTTTAATACAAAGTATAGCAAGCCGGAGTGGTATGCGGAACACACACCGCTTCCCAGAGCCCCGGCTCCTGTATTTATACACATATAGCATATGGGTCCAACCCATATGCAGATAAACATACTTCCCCTAATTCTTCTGCCTACCATTATCTTTTTAGTTCAGGCTTCCTGCTTGTTCACACCCAATAACGCCCATATCTGCTTTCCGTCAGATTATAATGGTGGCAAGACCCTTGCTTTGTCCTAAACATAATATACATTCCTCTATTCTATAGGCCTATGCTTTGGCCCTGCACTTAGCTTAATGCGTTCTTTTGTATGTGTGTTCTTATCTAGGATCAGCAGACTATGTGTCTCCTCTGTTTTTAGTGTGTCCAGCTGTACTAAAAATACTATACATTCCTCTATTCTATAGGCCTATGCTTTGGCCCTGCACTTAGCTTAATGCGTTCTTTTGTATGTGTGTTCTTATCTAGGATCAGCAGACTGTGTCTCCTCTGTTTTTAGTGTGTCCAGCTGTCCTATACATCTATGTGTTATCTATGTGTCTCATTTACTCCCACACCGGTGATGTTCTTCTCCTTCAGTGCTTTGGCGGCAGGTCTGAACTGCTTGCGACGTCTGGCGAGATCCGTGCTCATATCTGGGAAAAGGCTGACCCTCTTTCCATCGATGGTGATGTCCTCATCTGGCCGGGGTTTCGGCACTGATGTTCTGTGGGCGCGTTCGATTTCCAGCGGCTTAGTGAAATTGATTATGCCTAGGACCTCCGGGATCCATTGAGTGAAGAAACGGACCGGGTCACGGCCCTCGCTGTCCTCTTTCAATCCCACCACACGGATATTACTACGTCTACTCTGGTTCTCCATCTGATCTACCTTGTTTTTGAGGAAGGCATTGTCCTTTTGCAGTTGTATCAAGACCTGGTCATGTCTAGCGATGGTATCTTCAACTGTGCTAATGCGCAACTATGTCTCAGTCGTTCTCAAAAGGAGATCATTTATGGAGGATTTCAGGTCGTGAATGGAGTTCAGCCGATTTCTTATCAATTTTCAGAGAAAGACCTCTGTTACCATCCTGAATTTCCCGGAGGAGAGTAGCCAGCATGTCGACAGGCTCGCAAGAGGCTGCTGAGAGCAACAGTCTGGAACTGTCGTCTGAGTTATGAGGGCTAATGCTAATCTTGCTAGCTGTAGCGTTATCGTTATCTTGGGAATCAACAACGTTTTGGTCGTCCTTCTTGCCTCTCGGTCGGAGGTCCATGGCTCTTTGGGAAGGTAAGTACTTGACAATTTATCAGCCGATGTTCGAATATTGTTTCAGCGTTGTTATTTAGGTAAAAATAGAATAACTTTGAAGAGCTTGGTTTGTCAACGTCTGCTCAGCTCCGCGGCATCACGTGCTCCCCCTTGGGTGGGCATTCTATGTTCCTTTTTCTATGTTATGTATTTCTTTGTTTTGGCCGGGTATGGTTCTCAATCAGGGACAGCTGACTATCGTTGTCTCTGATTGGGAACCATACTTAGGTAGCTTTTCCCCACCTCTGCTTTGTGGGTAGTTATTTTCTGTTTAGTGTTTTCTGCACCTGACAGGACTGTTTTGGTTTAGTTTATTGTCTTTGTTATTTTGTTCCAGTGTTCAGATCAATAAAAGTCATGAACACTTACCACTCTGCGCTTTGGTCCGATTCTTCCTCTTCAGACGACGACACCCGTTACACACAGGTTAGTTGAGGTAATATGTATGTGTAGTTAAAGTGACAATGCATAGATAACAAACAGAGTAGCAGCTGCGTAAGGAGGACGAAGGGGCAATGAAAATAGTCTGGGTGGCCATTTGATTAGCTGTTCAGGAGTCTTATGGCGGGGGTAGAAGCTGTTAAGAAGCCTTTTGGACCTAGACTTGGTGCTTCGGTATCGCTTGCCATGCGGTAGCAGAGAGAACAGTCTATGACTAGGGTGGCTGGAGTCTTTGACAATTCTTAGGGCCTTCCTCTGACACCGCCTGGTATAGAAGTTGTGGATGGCAGGAAGCTGGCCCCAGTGTGGTACTGGGCCATGCACACTACCCTCTGTAGTGCCTTGCGGTCAGAGGCAGAGCAGTTGCCATCCCAGGCAGTGATGCAACCAATCAGGATGCTCTCGATTGGTGCAACTGTTTAACTTTTGAGGATCTGAGGACCCATGCCAAATCTTTTCAGTCTCCAGATGGGGAATAGGCTTTGTCATGCCCTCTTCACTACTGTCTTTGTTTGTTTGGACCATGAAAGTTTGGTGATGTGGACACCAAGGAACTGGAAGCTCTCAAACTGAATGGGGTGTGCTCGGTCCTCTTTTCATGTAGTCCACAATCATCTCCTTTGTCTTGATCACATTGAGGGAGAGGTTTTTATCCTGTCACCACACGTCCAGGTCTCTGACCTCTTCCCTATAGGCTGTCTCATCTTTGTCGATGATCAGTCCTACCACTGTTGTGTTGTCTACAAACTTAATGATGGGTTTGGAGTCGTGCCTGGGCATGCAGTCATGGGTGAACAGGGAGTACAGGAGGGTGATCACACACCCCTGAGCGTCCCCCGTGTTGAGGATCAACATGGCAGATGTATTGTTACCTACCCTTACCACCTGGGGCCGGCCCGTCATGAAGTCCAGGATCCAGTTGCAGAGGGGGGTGTTTAGTCCCAGGGTCTTTAGCTTAGTGATGAGCTTTGAGGGCACTATGGTGTTGAACGTTGAGCTGTAGTCAATGAAAATCATTCTCACGTAGGTGTTCTTTTTGTCCAGGGGGAAAGGGCGGTGTGGAGTATCAGGAATCAAGGTAAGACCCAGATGCAGACACATCGAATTGACAATGGTTTAATATCCCAACAGGGGCAGGCAAAAGTTAGGGCAAGGCAGGCAGGGGTCAGTAAACCAGAGGTGTGCCAAAGGTACAGGTCGGCAGGTAGGGTCAGGGCTAGGCAGAGTGGTCAGGCAGGCAGGCTCAGAGTCAGGACAAGCAAGGGTCAAAATCAGGAGGGTGAGAAAAAGAGAGACTGGGAAACGCAAGAGCTGATAACAAAAATGCTGGTTGACTTGACAAACAAGACGAACTGGCAATGGACAAACAGAGAACACAGGTATAAATACACAGGATAATGGGGAAGATGGGCGACACCTGGCGTCCTAACTGGGCGCATACCTGGTTGACCTGGGTGTCGGCTTTGAAAATCTGCGATGAGGCCTGGGTCCAGGATGTCCCTGGTCTGCTCCAGGGCATAACCCAGTCAACTAAGTACTGGAACCCCCTGCCCCAAGGTCGAACCTTCAGGAGACACCTCACCGTGTAAGCCGGTTGGCCATTGATGAGATGGGGGGAGAGGGGTGGGACTGGAAACAGGAGACAAAGGGCTGTGAGACATAGCTTTGACTCTGGACACATGAAAGGTGTGATGTATACGAAGGGTACAGGGCAACAGAAGACGAACAGCAGAGGGGCTAATAATCTTGAAGATGGGAAATGGGCCGATAAACCGGGGGGAGAGTTTGCGGGATTCCACATGGAGGGGTGGATCCCGGTTGGATAGCCATATCTTCTTTCCGAGATGATACCGGGGATTCGGGGTTCGACGGCAATCCTCTTGTCGTCGATACCTGGAGGTGGTCTTGAGGAGGGCCGACCGGGTTCTCCTCCAGGTACGACGACAGCGGCAGACAAACATCTGGGCAGAAGGTACGTCGACCTCTTCCTCCTGCTCGGGAAGAGCGGGGGCTGATACCCCAGGGAACACTCAAATGGAGAAGAGCGTTGCGGGCGTACTTGACCCACACCAGCTGCTGGCTCCAGGAGTTGGGATTGGCGGAGACCAGGCAGCGCAGAGTAGTCTCAAGATCCTGTTTGGCTCACTCCGACTGGCCATTGGACTGGGGGTGAAACCCAGAGGACAGGCTGGCCGACGAACCAATGAGGGCGCAGAACGCCTTCCAGAACCAGGGTGAGAACTGAAGCCCCTATCCACAGGCAGTCCATTTGATCCGGAAGTTTGGGGTGAGGAATGAAGTGAGTGGCCTTGTAAAGCCGGTCGACCACAGTCAGGATGGTAGTGTTGCCCTCAGACGGGGGTAGACCCTTGACAAAATCCAGGGATATGTGGGACCAGGGATGGTGAGGGACAGGCAGTGGTTGCAGAAGACCAGCCGGGGCTTTTTGAGGAGTCTTAATCTGAGCACAGACCATGCAGGCGGAGACAAACTCGGCAACATCTGGAACCATCATAGGCCACCAAAAGCGTTGTCGCACGAAGGTCACGGTCTGACGGGAGCCCGGGTGGCAGGCAAGCCTGGAGGAATGGGCCCACTCCAGGATCGCAGAGCGAACAGCATACAGGCACAAACATCCGATTATCAGGGCCCCCGCAGGCAGCTGGGATGGGATGAGTGGCTCATAAGGATGCAGCATCTTTAGGGTTCTTTCCATGACCTGTGGGTGGATGGAAGCGATGGCATGAATGAAACAAGACTCCTTGTAATCAATTCAACCACTAGCTCTTACCAGTAGGCACTGCTTTAGATCTGAAACAATTGGATAGGGGTAAGTAGTAAGACAGAAATTCCCTCTGGCCAATCAGACAGCAGCAATTACAACTACCATATTGCTTAAACCAGATCTACTAGAATGCCGAGAGGTGTGGGAATTCAGCATTAGGTGAACAGAAAAAAGCATTTTCCCCTAGTGCTGAGCGAATAGTTCCTTTTGAGGTAGATTATATTTTTAAATCACATAGTGCAATTAATGTTGAAAAATAATTCCTATGTGGGTTGAACGCTTTAACACAGAACAATTAATAAAAAGTCCCATGATGGTAGTGAATGCTTATCACTTAACCATAATTTATTCACAGGACTTTAAAATATTTACATTCGTTTTTTTATTAATATTTAATTCCAAGTCATCTATAGAACTGCTGCCCATGCCTTAACAAAATTACTTCAATGTCGAAGGTATACTTATGAATAGCAACTATCAAAATCACTTAGATCATACATTTCAGGTAGATACCTTGAAGCAACTGCTCTATCCCTCTCAATTGGGCATTCTGGCTTCTGTCGTCTGCCTCACACTAGCCTAAAAAGCAGGCATAAAATAAACAATTAGACAAGTAGGCGCGCAATTGATTATGATCATTGTAGTTCATAACCATTTTTTCTGCACTAAACTACTGTATGTCGACTATTGGTCTGTTGTGAACTACAACTCCGAGTCACACAGTTAAGGTTTGATCTAATTCCTGTAGAGAAAATTGCATGATGTTGAGCTCACAGGAAAAAAATCAAATAGAACAAATGTTAAAGTAGTAGTTTCAAAAACAACCGACATTTTGGTTAATCGCCCAGCACAATCTACCCTCAAGTGGGAACCATAAATAAGATTTTCGGACAAATCACGATGTCACAGGTACTCACATCTAATTTGGGAAGGGGGACATTTGGCCCATACACTTGCATTTAGGACACCCAGAAAAGTAATTATCATGCACTGTCTGTAAGTCATCAGAAATAATGTCAACCCTGAGAGTCCATTCACACCTGTGACACTAGCAACTATAACAATTACCAACAAGTGGAATTTGCGATTCAACTTCAAAATAAGAAGTCCCCCTTGAAACTGAAGCAAACTGATACAAATAGTGGAATAATGCCATATTGAGCACGCTAAACAAGTTTCAAAAACGACCGACATTTTGGTTAATCGCCCAGCACAATCTACCCTGTGGGAACCATAAATAAGATTTTCGGACAAATCACGATGTCGCAGGTACTCACATCTAATTTGGGAAGGGGGACATTTGGCACACAGACTTGCCTGAAACTGGCAGAGAAATTGCATTTAGGACACCCGGAATACGTAATTATCATGCACCGGGGGTCCAGTAAATCATCAGAAACAATGTCAGCCCTGAGAGTCCATTCACACCTGTGTGACACTATCAACAATAAAGATTACCAACAAGTGGAATTTACGATTCAACTTCAAAATAAAAGTCTCGCTTGAAACTGAAGCAAACTGATACAAATAGTGGAATAATGCCATATACATGTACATATGGTCACTGTGGGGACGACATCATCAACGCACTTATTGATGAAGCCAGTGACTGATGTGGTGTACTCCTCAATGCCATCGAAAGAATCCCAGAACATATTCCAGTCTGTGGTAGCAAAACAGTCCTGTAGCTTAGCATCTGCGTCATCTGACCACTTCTTTATTGACATAGTCATTGGTAATTCCTGCTTTAGTTTTTGCATGTAAGCGGGAATCAGGAGGATAGAATGATAGTCAGATTTGCCAAATGGAGCGCGAGGGAGAGCTTTGTACGCGTCTCTGTGTGTGGAGTAAAGGTGGTCTAAGTTGTTTTTCCTCTGGTTGCACATTTAACATGTTGGTAGAAATGAGGTAAAACAGATTTAAGTTCCCCTGCATTAAAGTCCCCGGCCACTAGGAGTGCCGCCTCTGGATTAGCATTTTCTTGTTTGTTTATGGCCTTATTCAGCTCATTGAGTGCGGTCTTAGTGCCAGCATCGGTTTGTGGTGGTAAATAGACAGCAACAAAAAAATATAGATGATAACAAGGTAAATAGTGGGCTCTACAGCTCATCATGAGTTACTCTACCTCAGGCGATCGTAGCTCACCTATTTTCTTATCCAATGATTCTACGTTGGCTAATAGGACTGATGGTAGAGGCAGATTACGCACTCGCCGTCGGATCCTTACAAGGCACCCCAACCTACGTCCCCGATATCTCTGTCTCTTTCTTATGTGAATGATGGAGATTTAGGCTTTGTTGGGTGACTGAAGTAAATCCTTCGTGTCTGACTCGTTAAAGAAAAAATCTTTGTCCAGTACGAGGTGAGTAATTGCTGTCCTGATATCCAGAAGGTATTTTTGGTCATAAGAGACGGTGGCAGAAACATTATGTACAAATAAGTTACAAATAACGCGAAAAAACACACACAATAGCGCAATTGGTTAGGAGTCCGTAAAACGGCAGCCATCTCCCCCGGCGCCATGACACCCTGAAGACATTCACTTTGATTATGCCTGCACATTATGGTTCACCAGCAGCCAAACAAGCTTGTAAGAATTTAATCAACTCACCCCTCATACTCATCTGGTGGTTGAGCATTTTTTCATTTCTATCTCTGTAATTGTGTGTATGTATTTATGTAAAAAATAGGGATCACAATGGAAATAAGTCAGTGACTTTATTGTATAATCCTGGTCACTTAAACATCTTTGTGTATACAGTGCCTTGCGAAAGTATTTGGCCCCCTTGAACTTTGCGACCTTTTGCCACATTTCAGGCTTCAAACATAAAGATATAAAACTGTATTTTTTTGTGAAGAATCAACAACAAGTGGGACACAATCATGAAGTGGAACGACATTTATTGGATATTTCAAACTTTTTTAACAAATCAAAAACTGAAAAATTGGGCGTGCAAAATTATTCAGCCCCCTTAAGTTAATACTTTGTAGCGCCACCTTTTGCTGTGATTACAGCTGTAAGTCGCTTGGGGTATGTCTCTATCAGTTTTGCACATCGAGAGACTGACATTTTTTCCCATTCCTCCTTGCAAAACAGCTCGAGCTCAGTGAGGTTGGATGGAGAGCATTTGTGAACAGCAGTTTTCAGTTCTTTCCACAGATTCTCGATTGGATTCAGGTCTGGACTTTGACTTGGCCATTCTAACACCTGGATATGTTTATTTTTGAACCATTCCATTGTAGATTTTGCTTTATGTTTTGGATCATTGTCTTGTTGGAAGACAAATCTCCGTCCCAGTCTCAGGTCTTTTGCAGACTCCATCAGGTGTTCTTCCAGAATGGTCCTGTATTTGGCTCCATCCATCTTCCCATCAATTTTAACCATCTTCCCTGTCCCTGCTGAAGAAAAGCAGGCCCAAACCATGATGCTGCTACCACCATGTTTGACAGTGGGGATGGTGTGTTCAGCTGTGTTGCTTTTACGCCAAACATAACGTTTTGCATTGTTGCCAAAAAGTTCAATTTTGGTTTCATCTGACCAGAGCACCTTCTTCCACATGTTTGGTGTGTCTCCCAGGTGGCTTGTGGCAAACTTTAAACGACACTTTTTATGGATATCTTTAAGAAATGGCTTTCTTCTTGCAGCTCTTCCATAAAGGCCAGATTTGTGCAATATACGACTGATTGTTGTCCTATGGACAGAGTCTCCCACCTCAGCTGTAGATCTCTGCAGTTCATCCAGAGTGATCATGCGCCTCTTGGCTGCATCTCTGATCAGTCTTCTCCTTGTATGAGCTGAAAGTTTAGAGGGACGGCCAGGTCTTGGTAGATTTGCAGTGGTCTGATACTCCTTCCATTTCAATATTATCGCTTGCACAGTGCTCCTTGGGATGTTTAAAGCTTGGGAAATCTTTTTGTATCCAAATCCGGCTTTAAACTTATTCACAACAGTATCTCGGACCTGCCTGGTGTGTTCCTTGTTCTTCATGATGCTCTCTGCGCTTTTAACGGACCTCTGAGACTATCACAGTGCAGGTGCATTTATACGGAGACTTGATTACACACAGGTGGATTGTATTTATCATCATTAGTCATTTAGGTCAACATTGGATCATTCAGAGATCCTCACTGAACTTCTGGAGAGAGTTTGCTGCACTGAAAGTAAAGGGGCTGAATAATTTTGCACGCCCAATTTTTCCGTTTTTGATTTGTTAAAAGAGTTTGAAATATCCAATAAATGTCGTTCCACTACAGGATTGTGTCCCACTTGTTGTTGATTCTTCACAAAAAAATACAGTTTTATATCTTTATGTTTGAAGCCTGAAATGTGGCAAAAGGTCGCAAAGTTCAAGGGGGCCGAATACTTTCGCAAAGCACTGTATATGTATTTTTTTTACTGACACATAAAACCAATCAATCAATTCAAACTGTGAAGCAGCGAATTGATGAATAGAAAGAGACATCTCCTACAAAACACCAAAAAGTTTAATGACATTCAGAGATTGTCAAGCCAAGCCTTCGATACTGGGCAATTCTACAAGGTAGGGTCGGATGTATTTTCTGTTTCTTGAGATTGTCTATTTATTGTGATATAGAAGTGCCTGAAATCGGTATGCTTTGTTTGTTGGTTGTGTGGTGCATTTGCACAGAAACCTGTTGGTAGAAAATGTGTTGCATATATTTTATATAATTATAAATATGGCATCAAAATGATGAAAATCTGATTTACCCCTAGCTGATCATTTTCTGCAGCTGGCTCTGATCGAAGTGTAATGAGGGACAGTGGTGGTCGGCAAACCCTCAAACTTCTGGCCCGTAGCCCAGCATGGCATCGACTGTGCCACAAAAGCATGCTGAAGTGGCAAAGTCGATATCCATGCTTATAAACAAAGGGTCGCAACTATTATTATTTTTGGTCGTAAACATTATTTTATAGTTCATTCTATGAACTTCCAGCCCCCCAACAGTACATTTCGATCTGTCCCTTAGCTGTCATGCCTGCTAGCAAGGTAAAGAGCAATTGAACAGGTAAAGAGGTATGCTTAGATAACCTATGCAGAAAAATAGGTGTTTCAGGTGTTTGAAATTCTCCTACATCCGGAAGAGTGGGGGTGTCACCCGGGTCACCTCCCGTCCATCCTCATGTACTTCGTGTACCACCTCTAAAATAATGGGTGCATGACGCCCCTGAATCCAGGTTTCATTTAGTCAGACTCAGGACAGTTAGACTACATTAAGCCACAGTTAATACTAGCTTCAAAGAGATTCACTGTAAACCAAATGTAAATGAGCTGCAAATTGTGAAAGTATCTCTGTTGTGTAGGAAGAGTTGGCCTAATCATCCTGGGGGATGACAGTCTTTGAGAAATGTGGTAGGTGAGCTGGGTTCAACTTGGATTTGCATTATTAGGTGATTGTTATATAGATTTTTATTTCATTTGTGTGACCACAGTGTTAAATGTATGAATGATTTTCGTTCAATTCTTTATTCATTTATATAACTTTTTCATTTTCCACAGTGATGGAAATGTAGGACTAGACCTCAATTTACCCCACTTCCTACAGTCCTTCATTCCTGGTATTGCATTAGCTACCCTATTTGATGAAGAAATTACAATTGAACTACTTGACCATTTTCCAAGAGAAAACTACTTCATATAGAGTTGGGGTTTCTGCAGACCAATTGGCCTAAATATAATAAACTGTTGAGAACATTGTGAGGATAGAACTAAACTGTGTGATAGAACCCCTGGTAGAACATTGAGGGATACATTGCTGTTTGTTATGTGTCTGAGCATGTACTTCCCAGTCCTTAAGGAAATGTGACTGGACCTCCTCTAAACCAATCAAATGTGTGGATTAGCACCGACAACAAACAAAAGATCGAGGTTAGCCATACTTTGTCGATGTCTACCAGCTCTAATCATATCTGCGAGATAAATCGTGTCGTATATTTTCAGTTCGTCTCCAAAACGCTTTAGTGAGATGGGTTTTCTTCGTTAAATTTGGTAGTTTTATGTGTTTAGCGGATGTCAGATATTGAGCCATTTTTGCAATACGCGTATTTAGTTTGCTAGCTTGTTTTGTGGCTAGCATTTGCTAACAGCGTTAGCTTTTAAAATACTTGACAGTTTGTGGAGGCGTCTGACTTATAGTTAAGTTGTTTGAATCGGTGGCTGACACGCCTTTAACTTAAATAAACCCGTTTGTTCGCCATGTCGGGACAGTCATCGGGCTGTGGGTTTCTTATGTCGGTTGTTGTTCACGGAGACTCGGCTCTGAACGAGCAGGAAAATGAGCTCAACCAGCAACTCAGACGGCTCTATCCAGCGGTAAACGAACTTGAAACCCCGCTTCCTCGATCCTGGAGCCCGAAGGACAAGTTCAGTTACATTGGCCTCTCTCAGAACAATCTTCGAGTGCACTACAAAGGTAACTATCTATGACGCGTGAATTAAATTAAATGTGAGTGCTAACGTTAGCTAGCGTCATCCGCTTACTTTGCTGCGGTTACATGTCAGTGGCTAGCTAGCCGTACTCTTAGCTAGCTAGCTACGTTACCTAGGCTAGCCAACGTTCGCAGCTAATCTTAGTAGTTATCGCTCTCAAAACGAATTGCAAACAACAGTCAAGCTAATGTTAGGTTGGTAACTAGGTAATGATTAACAAAAATACGCTATCTTGTAAATCAAATACGCTATCTTGTAAATCAGCTGGCGAAATCCCCAGCCAAAACAAGAACGTTAAGTAGCAACGTTACGCCAGCGAGCTTTCCAGTTGGACGAACTGCAGTCCTAGCTAACAACTGTTTGTCAAAGCTAGCAACAGTTGATAATTTGATATTTTTTAACATAATTGACATGTCAGTTGTACCTTGCTACATAACTGGCTCGTTTCTTTGTTTTCCAGCTGTTTAGCATAGATGGACTCGACCAGGTCCGGAAATAAACATGTCACAACCGCCGATTTGTCATTTTTATTTGACATTCATTTAATTAGGCAAGTCAGTTAAGAACCAGTTCTTATTTTACAATGGCGGCCTACCCCGGCCAAAACCTCCCGTAACCCTAGCTGATTAGGCTAACTGATTTATAATGGCAGGGCCCACCGCTAGCTTGTTTTTTGATTTATTTATCAAGGGCCCAGGGTTCACAAATGAATTAATCTACTAGTTAAGCTACTAGTTAAATTGGCACAAATCAGCAAGCTAGCTTTGTCAAGCTGACAAAACAAAACAAAAAACGACACCTAAAGGCAAAGCCCTTACTTATCCTGTGTAGGCTGTCGTCTAGCTATAGGCCTAAAGTTAGCTAGCTAGCCTAGAAATGCTTATTTAGCACTACCCTGCATACCCTATATTAGGTCATATTGGTGGGAAATACTATTATTCAATCGGTTGCTATGTCATGGTGGAAGTCAATGGCTGGAGTGAAAATCAAGGCTCTTGCTTTGTACCTCAACCAACTAAAGGTATTTTCCCCAGTGTTTGATGTAGGCCTACTACATCAAGGTGTAACAGTGTATTTCCTTTCTGGGTGTGTAGGCCATGCATTTGACCCTTTAAACAATCTCTTCATAGTATGTGATGTGTCTAGAGAACATCAAGGCTTTACACATCCTCTTGTGGTTATACAGACCACTGAGGTTATAATATGAAAAATATCTCGACTATGCCTGACCTTTTCATTTTCAACGTAATCTATTCGCGTTTGCATATGCCGATTCATGGACCGTTTTTATATCCGGTTTACACAGCTTAACTTGACATGCGCACTTGAACTCGGTGCGCACAGGGAGCAGCCACGATGTCATCCAAAAACATTGGCTGAATATAAAATGTTAGATCTGCAACGTTTTCTGGGCCACCTGACTAAATTCACAAAGAAATTACTTATAGAGCTGTCATTCTCATTGAAAGCATGTCTAAAAAGCTGTAGCTCTGTTCTGTGCTCTATTTATATGCTTCACATTAAGTTAAATTTTTTGCTTCTTTCTGTTTTGTACAACAGCTTCAAACAGCTGAAAATACAATATTTTTGGTTATGGAAAGTATATTTCAGTGGTTTAGATGGTCCAATGATTCTCTACACTAGCTTGTTTTGTCACAAACTGAAATTAGGCTGATTATTAGAATTTAACAACTGGGAAATAAGCCTCTGTGACAATTTGAATAATTCAATGAATGTTTTGTGCACAAAGGTGATGACTGTCCTTATTAGGAATTTTCAAATCTGACTTCTATGGAAATTGTCTTTCTGGGCCAGTACTGACGCAAAACTGTAGGAGCAGTCAACTGTGCTTCTACACCGGAACCCTGGCTCCATGATTCATCAGCCAGGCAGGCATAGTGCAAACTTTAAACCAACACACTTGGCTGACAACTGGTCACTTGAGACTGACACTTTAGGGTATGTGATTATGTTCACAGGGATGGGTGGGCCAAAGATTATACATATACTGACAAGATGCATGTCTCTTCGCCCAAACAATGGTAGTCGTTGACCACATGGCGGGTTGTCTAGCTCCCGCCTATCCTTACTTTGTTGGTGGATACATCTCATTGTTGTAATCCTTTTTTAAATATTCAATGATGGTTATTGATTTCAACCACCTGTATTCAAGGGCGAAGGATGCTATACTACTAGACTCATGCCATGAATAGTCATCTCAAGACGACTCCGATAAAGTTCTCAATGTTGCCAGGATGTCACGTGTCCTACTTAGCAGTACACTTGTAACCACTTAAGCAATATGAAACTTCTATTAGATCAAATAAATCTCATGTAGCAAATAAGCCATACATTCTTTGTTGTTGACCAAATTCAACACTCATTGACCTCCATATAAAACTCCATGCTTGGTGGGCGAAACAACAAAAACACCACCTACTGGAGGGAGAGATTTTCACAGTTGGCCCACAATAGTGGAATTTGCGGTATGCCTTCAAAATCAAATTCCCCCATTGAAACTGGTTGATACAAATAGTGGAATAATGCCATGTTTAGCATCTAGTCCAAGTAAGGTTTGCATTTTATATAAATTCAACAAAAGACAATGTAGTTAATTTGACACAACTGAAATTGCACTGTGTAAGTATTAGACTTCAGAATTACATTGCATGTATACCTGTAGACTGCACTGTAAAGCCTTACCTATGGATCTTGCAGGGCTTGACATGGGCTGCTGGCCCAGGTAGGTTTTGGAAACCATCTGGGCAAGTCAATCATCCATAATGCTATTTTCAGTCTAGGCTATATAATTGATGAGACAAGTCTGTTCCAAAAGCTGTTTGTACATAAACTATGTAACCTCTAAGCTGCGCACGTGCGTAAAGCTCCACTTGGATTTCCACGCAGAAGAAATATCAGCCCACGCAGAGAAGCAAGAGTGAACTTCATTCAACTTTCTACATCCCTCCCCTGTTAACACTATCAACGTTTCCCTTAACTGGCAATTGATCGAATCAACACAATATTAGCCACTTTCAATGCAACAAAACAAACTTTGCGAGAGATTTAGTAGTAGGCAGAAGGCATTAGCGTTGGATTCTATTGCATTGACAGGCACCACTCAGGCCCGTACTCTACACGGGCCCGTACTCTACACGGGCCCGTACTCTACACGGGCCCGTACTCTACACGGGCCCGTACTCTACACGGGCCCGTGCGCCATAACCATTCGATGCTGCAGTAGGCCAATATGCAAATAGACCATTGCCATATATGGATCTGTGCCATTCACTTTGAACTAGACTGTTTAAAGCATGAGTGGCCGTGAGTAGGTGAGCTTGTTTTGAGATCAAAGCGAGAGCTGCATGTAGCCACTTGCGCACATTTGTTCATATCCTTCGCTAGTTAGTGAGTTATTAACCCAGTTATAGATCATTAATAGTCAGCAATGGGGGAGTGATTGCTTCCTACAAGAACACAATGTGTGCATTTCTAGCTGTCTTTGAAAAGCGAGTCAGGTAAAATAAACGTTTTTAACCTTTTATTTAACTAGGCAAGTCGGTTAACCTGTTGCGTGTAGGGGGCAGTATTTTGATGTTTGGATGAAAAACATACCCAAATGAAACTGCCTATTTCTCAGGCCCAGAATCTAGAATATGCATATAATTGTCAGATTAGGATAGGAAACACTAAAGTTTCCAAAACGTTCAAATATTGTCTGTGTATAACAAAACTGATATTGCAGGCGAAAACCTGAGGAAAATCCAACCTGGAAGTGCTGTTTTTCCTGAAAGCTCTCTATTCCATTTAAACCAACCAGATTCCCCATGGTGTGAAGTCTTTAGACATGGTTTCAGGCTTTTATTTTGAAAAATGAGCGAGAAAGATTACATCGTGTCATGTAGCGTTTTGCATGCGCAACAGCTTGGAGCAGACATTTTCTCTCTCCTATCGAAGAAGCTATAGTCCCGGTTGAAATATTATCGATTATATATTGTAAAAATAACTTGAGGATTGATTATAAAAAAAATATTTAAAAAAATGTTTGACATGTTTCTATGAACTTTACGGATACTATTTGGAATTTGTCTGCCCGGTCTTGACCGCTCGAGCCTGTGGATTTCTGAACATAACGCGCCAACCAAATGGAGGGATTTTGGATGTAAAAATAATCTTTATGGAACAAAATGATCACTTTATTGTGTAACTGAGAGTCTCATGAGTGCTAACATCCCAAGATCATCAAAGGTAAGTGTTTCATTTTATTGCTTCTCTGACTTTTCTGACTTTCGTGACCAATCTACTTGGCTGCTAGCTGTTTGTAATGTTTTGTCTACTGAGAGAGATGTCCTTAAATAAACGATTGGAATGCTTTTGCTGAAAAGCTTTTTTGAAATCTGACACGCCATGTGAATTAAGAACCAGTTCTTATTTTCAATGACTGCCTAGGAACAGTGAGTTAACTGCCTTGGTTAGGGGCAGTACGACAGATTTTTACCATGTCAGCTCGTGGACTCGATCTAGCAACTTTTCGGTTATTGGCCCAACGCTCTAACCACTAGGATACCTGCCGCCCCTAAAGAGTTTATTTTTTTTGTCTGAAAGGGTCAGTTGAATTTTGCATAAGCTAAGTAGCCAATAGGCAAGAGGGTAGCATACATGGTCTGATTATCTGATAATGTAATAATTGTGTTTTTATAAAGTCTTCTTGCATCAAACACATTTTCAGTCACCTTGTCTGAAGGACAAGTGGATAAACAGGTTGTCAATCACTTTTCAAAAGTCTCATGGAATGTAGGCCTACATTGAACACCAGACATTTGCTGCTGCTACTGTAGGCTGAACATGGTAAAATATTATGGGATGAATGTTCTAAATTCGTTTTGATGGTAGGCCACTCTGGTAGTCCTACATTATGATCAAATGGCCAGTAGCCTACTTGACCACTGTTAAAACTAACTTAAAGCGGGTACAGCCTGTTCACAGTAAACATGTGCCAGGAGTTGCACAATTTTCACGACGTTCAAATTTGCGCCCAGCAAAAAATGAGGGAACATTGTCCCGCTCAAAATAATCTACATAACCAAACTGTCACGCAGCTCTCAAGTGGTTCTTTTGTGGAGCAGCTCACAGAAGAACGACAGCGTTAGGGTAGGTAGGAAAGACTTTTTGATTTATGATATATACACAACTTTTTGTGTCGACACCACTTCAAATTAGTGGTTTCGGCTATTTCAGCCACGTCCATGCAATCTCCATAGACAAACATTGGCAATAGAATGGCGTTACTGAAAAGCTCATTGGCTTTCAACGTGACACCGTCATAGGATGCCACCTTTCCAACAAGTTAAATTCCTGCCCTGCTAGAGCTTCCCCGGTCAACTGGAAGTGATGTCATTGTGAAGTGAAATGTCTAGGTGCAACAATGGCTCAGCCGCAAAGAGTTAGGCCACACAAGCTCAGAGGACGGGACCGCCAAGTGCTGTAAGCGTCTAAAAGTCCTGTTGCAACACTCACTACAGAGTTTGAAACTCCCTCTGGAAGCAACTTCTGCACAATAACTTCATCAGAAACGTCATGAAATAGGCTTGTGTGTGGCTGCTCAGCCATGGAAACCCAAGAACACCATGCCAAGCGTCGGCTGGTGTGGTGTAAAGCTCGCCGCCATTGGACTCTGGCGCAATGGAATTGCTTTCTCTGGAGTGATTTAATCACACCATCTGGCAGTCTTGCAGACTAATCTGAGTTTGGTGAATGCCAGGAGAGCGCTACCTGCCCCAATGCGTAGTGTTAACTGTAAAGTTTAGTGGAGGAATAATGGTCTGGGGTTGTTTTTTATGGTTTGAAGTGAGATCTTATCGCTCCAGCATACAACGATATTCTGTGCTTCCAATTTTGTGGCAACAGTTTGGGGAAGGACCTTTCCTGTTTCAGCATGACAATGCCCACATGCACAAAGCGAGGTCCATACAGAAATTACTTGGTAAGAGTGTTGGACTAGTAACCGGAAGGTTGCAAGTTCAAACCCCTGAGCTGACAAGGTACAAATCTGTCGTTCTCCCCCTGAACAGGCAGTTAACCCACTGTTCCTGGGCCGTCATTGAAGATAAGAACAAATTCTTAACTGACTTGCCTAGTTAAATAAAGGTAAAAATTTAAAAAAAAAAAAACTTGATCAGTGTGGTGGCCTGCACAGAGGTCTGATCTCAACCCAATTGAACACCTTTGGGATGAATTGGAGCAATGACTGTGAGCCAGGCCTAGTCGCCCAACATGAGTGCCCATCCCCACTAATGCTCTTGTGGCTGAAGGGAATCAAGTCCCCGCAGCAATGTTCCAACATCTCGTGGAAAGCCTTCCCAGCCTTCCCCTTTGCTGTTATGGCAGCAAAGGGGGGACCAACTCCATATTAATGTTCATTTTGGAAAGAGATGTTCGATAAGGAGATGTCCACATACTTTTGGTCATGTAGTGTAGCATTTACTGGTAGATAAGTTAACAATGGATATTTAAACCAGAAATCTACTTTTTGGTCCGAAATCTTGCGCTGTTTTGAATGAACAATTCTAACGGCTTTCCCAAAACAACCTTCCCAAATGAATGTTGTTGAATGCGAAGTAGGTCGAGCTGGCAGAATGTCCTGATGAGTTGCACAGTATCAATCGGGTGGGTGTTAACGAAGACTCTGCCGTCACATGTAGGCTACACTGTGTAGTGGTGTTTCTATACTGTACAACGGCCTCTTGCTTGGTTCGCAATTGAATTAAAGGGCACCTATAACCCTCCCCACAAAAAAAATACATATAAATAATATTCTCCCACACCTCATTAGTGGTCTCCTAATGTGGGCTAACCATTGTTGTGGAATATTATTTTTTTTATAGGGCCACACGACTAGCCTGCTGAAAATCGCAAACAATGACCCCCTTTTTTGAGATTTGTTCTATACATTTGCGCAATCTCCGCCGACGACTAAGGCCTCTGATTCAGAGGTGTTGGATTAAATGTGGAATAAAGATTTCAGTTGTGCAACTGACTAGGTATCCCTGTTCGTGTGTATTGACATTCATATCGCAATGTACTAGCCGGACTTGTTTTTGTTTTTTTTGCAGACATTTAGCGGGGCTCCTGAGTGGCGCAACGGTCTAAGGCACTGCATCTCAGTGCTAGAGGTGTCACTACAGATCCTTGTTTGATTCCAGGATTGTATCACAACCGGCCACGACTGGGAGTCCCATAGGGCGCTGCACAATTGGCTCAGTGTCGTTAGGGTTTGGCGGGGGTAGGCCGTCATTGTAAATAATTTAACTGACTTGCCTAGTTGAATAATGATCCAGAGGGACCTACAAAAGCAATTAGGGTAAAGTGCCTTGGCGACTCACCCTAAATTCTACTGTGCTATCTTTTGCTAGATACTTGAGTCTAAGACTGCCATCATTGAAGCCGTTTGTGGTGACAAAAGGCACGAAGGGCGTTGTACAAAAAGTAATCAGCGACGGGATCGTCTCTAGCCAATCGGAGTATCAAAGGCAATGATAATTAGTTTTATTTTTTTACCCATGTGTGTTCTTTCTCTGGCTCAACCCAATGGCTTCTGGAACAATCAGACGGCCTGAATGTGTTTGCTTGCCTGGCTACACAGACTCCTTGCTCCAGCCAAATGCAATGTACAGCGTTACCCATCTTGGTTCTGTGAAATGGTGTATCAGCCAACTCTGTCACCCACAGAACACAACTGAAGCGTTGCCACAAATATTGTGTTCACTACAACCCCAGTTATAACTAACCTGATTCAGCTTATTAACCAGCTAATTACTAGAATCGGGTGTGCTAGATTATGGTTAGTGAACCTACAGGACGGTAGCTTTCCAGGAACTGGGTTGTTGACTTATATTAGGAAGCAAAGTGGAAATTAGCATCCTTGTCACCATCTTCTTGCATCTGACCATGCAGACAGAGCTTGAGTGACTGGGCGGGGCTTGGTGTGGGAAGCGCGTAGGTATTTATGGAAGGAGAGGGAGTGAGACGACTAGCAAACTAGGTTATCTATAAAAATGGACATTTAACAAAATCAACATTGACATACCTTTTTGTAGAAGTAAAAACCCAAACCGGTCTGTGCAGCTGTGTGTACACTGAACAAAACTATAAATGGAACATGCAATAATTTCAAAGATTCTACTGCATTACAGTTCATATGGAAATCGGTCAATTGAAATAAATTAATTCTGCCCTCATCTATGGATTTCACTTGACTGGTAATACAGATATGTGTATGTTGGTCACAGATGCCTTAAACAATTTTTTTATTTTAAATCCATAGGGGTGTGTGGCTCCGAAAACCAGTCGATATCTATCTAGTGTGACCATATGTCTCGTGTTGTGCTGCATATCGCCTTCACATAGAGCTGATCAGGCTGTTGCTTGTGGAATGTTATCCCACTCCTCTTCAGTGGCTGTGTGAAGTTGCTGGATATTGGTGTGAACTGGAGTCAGAGCATTCAAATTCTTAGATAGACAATGAACACTATTGCATTTTGTCACTTGTGCCTGCCCATACCATTAAACCCACTGCCACCATGGGGTATTCTGTTCACAAAGTTGACATCAGCAAACTGTTTGCCTAAACGTCTCATCTACCCGGGACAGTTGAAACCGGGTTTCATCCGTGACGAGCACACTTCTCCAGTGGCCATTGAAGGTGAGCATTTTCCCACTGAAGTCTGTTATGACGCCAAACTGCAGCCCGGTCAAGACCCTGAGGACGACGAGCACGCAGATAGTTTGCATGTGAAAAAAGCCGGATGTGGGGCTTCTGGGCTGATGTGGTCTTTTTGAAATTAGTTTTTGTGCGTACAGAACATTTCAGTAATCTGTTTATTTCAGCTCATGACCCATGGGACCAACACTTGGCATGGTGCGTCTTATTTTTGTTCAGTATAGTAAAATATGGTATTTCGCCCAGCCCCATGTTGACATTGCAATGTATAGCATTGCCTATGGATCTTGGGACCATGAAATGTGCGATCAGCCTACTCTGACACCCACAGATTGCAATTCTGAAGAGTTCACACAAATATTAGCTTCAATGCTCTTGTGGGAAAATCACCTTTATTCAGCCAATTTGTACGTACTGAACATTCATATTGCCATGTACAGCCGTACCTATTGGGGAGGGGGATATCCCAACATTGTTGCTGCTAGGACTGATGTGAATTGAGCCACATTAGCTCAGTGTTGTCACGGAGTAGGCCGATGCCCCATTTCATGATCCCAAGATCCATAGGTAAGGCTTAACAGCCCACAATGCAATTCTAAAGTTATAATACATCCATAGTGCGATTTCAACAGCTTTTATGTTTGTGTCAAATGAACTACTTACTGCCTTTGTTGAATTTATATAACATTCCAACCTTGTTTAGCGTGCTCAATATGGCATTATTCCACTATTTGTATCAGTTTGCTTCAGTTTCAAGGGGGACTTCTTATTTTGAAGTTGAATCGCAAATTCCACTTGTTGGTAATCGTTATAGTTGCTAGTGTCACAGGTGTGAATGGACTCTCAGGGTTGACATTATTTCTGATGACTTACAGACAGTGCATGATAATTACTTTTCTGGGTGTCCTAAATGCAAGTGTATGGGCCAAATGTCCCCCTTCCCAAATTAGATGTGAGTACCTGTGACATCGTAATTTGTCCGAAAATCTTATTTATGGTTCCCACTTGAGGGTAGATTGTGCTGGGCGATTAACCAAAATGTCGGTTGTTTTTGAAACTACTACTTTAACATTTGTTCTATTTGATTTTTTTTCCTGTGAGCTCAACATCATGCAATTTTCTCTACAGGAATTAGATCAAACCTTAACTGTGTGATGCAGGGAGTTGTAGTTCACAACAGGCCAATAGTCAACATACAGTAGTTTAGTGCTGAAAAAATGGTTATGAACTACAATGATCATAATCCATTGCGCGCCTACTTGTCTAATTGTTTATTTTATGCCTGCTTTAGGCTAGTGTGAGGCAGACGAGAGAAGCCAGAATGCCCAATTGAGAGGGATAGAGCAGTTGCTTCAAGGTATCTACCTGAAATGTATGATCTAAGTGATTTTGATAGTTGCTATTCATAAGTATACCTTCGACATTGAAGTAATTTTGTTAAGGCATGATGACTTGGAATTAAATATCAATAAAAACGAATGTAAATATTTTAAAGTCCTGTGAATAAATTATGGTTAAGTGATAAGCATTCACTACCATCATGGGACTTTTTATTAATTGTTCTGTGTTAAAGCGTTCAACCCGCATAGTGCAATTAATGTTGAAAAATAATTCTTAAGTGATTTAAAAATATAATCTACCTCAAAAGGAACTATTCGCTCAGCACTAGGGGAAAATGCTTTTTTTATGTTCACCTAATGCTGAATTCCCACACCTCTCGGCATTCTAGTAGATCTGGTTTAAGCAATATGGTAGTTGTAATTGCTGCTGTCTGATTGGCCAGAGGGAATTTCTGTCATACTACTTACCCCTATCCAATTGTTTCAGATCTAAAGCAGTGCCTAAGGGTAAGAGCTAGGCGTTGAATTGATTACAGGGTGTCTTGTTTCATTCATGCCATCGCTTCCATCCACCCACAGGTCATGGAAAGACCCCTAAAGATGCGGCATCCGTACGAGCCACTCATCCCATCCCAGCTGCCTGCGGGGTCTACTACTTTGAGGTGAAAATCATCAGTAAAGGCAGAGATGGGTAAGATGGCTGCACAGAATTGAGCACCACGCACACATTGTGCTCTACCCATGCAAACCTCTTTTGACTTAACTAATCATAGTCTACAGTTAACGTTTTGTTCAATCAAGGTCATCTCATCAGTCCCCCCCCCCCCCCATTAATCGGCCTATCAACTTTTTCCTAGGGTGTATTCACTAGGAACCTAACTGAACAAAAACAGGGAGGGACAACCTGAATTTGTCTAAAAAAACACACACTTTTTCATTTGCTAATGAACACTAATGAACACCCCTGATTACCATTGCTGATCACATCTCTGGACAGTTAGGAATTGACCTTTGCATGAGGGTGTCATGTTGGTATGATTCATGAAATTCCCTTGAGGCAGTTTAGATATCCTTAGCCAGTGTAACCAATTCTTTATAAAACTTAACATGCTCGGATCATCACACATTTTGACCCTACTATCATTCTGTTTATCAGGTACATGGGTATCGGTCTCTCGGCTCAAGGTGTCAACATGAACAGACTCCCTGGTAAGGCGACTCTGAAAGCTATAGCTTGTGTGTGTCAATGTTGACACTCTGCCTTGGTCTTCGGGTGGGTTGGAAGACCGTTTGGTTTGTGAATTGTCCCTGTCTGTGATTTGGTTTGCGTGTGTATTGTCTGGAAGACGTGCTGGTGATGAACATACACTTGTGTGTTTCAGTGGATTGTCTGTTTTCTTTGAGTATGTATTGTCTGAAACTTGTGTGGGTGTGCCCTTAGAAGCCAGACAGGCTGCTTATTCTCTGTCCTGACATGACACCATTGGGGCAGGGTCACATGTTGGGGGGTTTATCTGGCAGTGCAGGGTGCCTCTCTCTGACACTGGCCTGCATCCCAAATAGCAGACTATTTCCTACATAGTGCCCCACATGCTTTGGTCAGAAGTTGTCCACTATATAGGGTGCCGTTTGAGATGCATCCTGTAACCCTTCAGGACACAGGGCGGGCCTAGCAAAGGCCCACGGCATAGCAATGCAGCGCAGTCGTATAAAACAGCAGACAGAGCAGTGCCAGATCATGGCTAAGTAATCACTAATGGCTAGTTGCTAACTTGCTAAATAAAACTGTTAATAGCTCTTTGACCCACATAAGTGTCAAATGGAACGTGGCTAATTCTTAGGAAACCTAATACATACATGCATGAGAATTCAAATGAGAATGTTCTTCAATTTGTACATTTTATAGCCGAGACCTAATTAGCACAATGCACATAATTGTTAGGTCCTAGGTTTTAAAAGCTATACTGAAATGAGAGCTTCTAATCTAACCAGTGCTGTGGCAGATCGATAGGCCTATAGTTTACCCAGGTGTAAAATGGATACTCATCTTCTGCTGTGAGGCTTTTTAATCTGAACATCTAGTTTAAGATGCATTGGTGAAGTGTTGTTTCTAGTGTGTGATGGTTAGTGCAAACACATTTCCTCTTTGGGGTTTAATGAAGTACTATCTTATAGAGAATTGCTACTTATACTGAGAATATATATATATATATATATATATATCGCACAAATTTCTAAGATTTTACTGAGTTACTGTTCATATAAGGAAATCGGTCAATGTAAAAAATAAACTAATCAGGCCCTAATCTATGGATTTGGCATGGGTGGGCCTGGCTGACATAGGCCCATCCAATTAGAGTATGTTTGTTTTTTTTTTGCCACGAGCTTTATTACAGACAAATACTCCTCAGAAACCCTCCTCCCCCTGCATGGTTACATGTGGTTGTGAAGCCAATTGGACGTACTGCCAAATTCTTTAAAACTATGTTGGAGGCGTTGTGTTTTGACAAAACAAATTTTAAAGTGGTGTTTTATTGTTCCCAGCACAGGTGAGGAATATGCTTTTTGTGGATATGGAGCATTTGGGGATTATTTTTATTTTTTTCTCAGCTCATGAATCATGGGACCAAGATTTTCTATGTTGTGCTTACATTTTTGTTCAGTTTGTAAGTCGAGACCTCTTTCAGTGTGACGCCAATGTCTGTGCGGTTTTTCTCAGGTTGGGACAAACACTCGTATGGTTACCACGGAGATGACGGCCACTCGTTCTGCTCCTCCGGCACGGGGCAGCCCTACGGCCCCACGTTCACTACAGGTGACGTGATTGGCTGCTGCGTCAACCTCATCAACAACACCTGTTTCTACACAAAGAATGGCCACAGCTTAGGTATGGAACACCCCTGCTCTAGAACATAAAAATTAATTTAATTAATGTAGTAATCCATTATGGAACTCAAACAGTGTCATTCAGTTTAACTTTTTGTGGAGTTATTGGGGGGGGTGGGGGGGAATTTGGAACCGGAAAATGTACACACTCTGAACTAACACAATGCGTGCCCCATCCTTTAATTTTTTATTAACAATTATTTATTTACACCATATCACTATCAAACAACACGCCACATGAAAACACATGACATACAATATTGTTCTCTCTCATCCTGGTCTGAATAATTTGACACGTAAAGGCACATTTCTATACTTTTCTTTGCATATCACATTTCATTCCACCCGTAAAATGTATTTTAGAGGCAACATTTTGTCCAATTGAACATCCATGGTTTGCATAGAATTGATATGCTGCATCGTGCATTCCTGTACCCAACAATAGGATATTCAGTCAGAGATTAAGAAATGTATGTTGATGTTTTTATCTTCTCTCTTGTACTCTAGGAATAGCCTTTACAGATCTACCGGTAAGTATGATCCCACCGGCCATGTTGTCTTTAAAAGCTACATTCTGGGATTTGAAACGACTAAACGACACCCCTGCCACTTGTTTTAATCCACAGCTGAGGGATGGGGTTAGGGCAATGTAATCCCCCTCATTCATTGGTCACACTAGCTGCATGGACTAACATTCCATGATATCTAAGAGATGGTGTCACATGCACCAAATAAATCAGAGGACCTTACAGTGAAATGCTTACTTATAAGCCCTTAACCAAGCAAGCAGTTTTAAGAGAAATGCCTACAAAAATAAGTAAAGGGCAGCAGTAAAATGACAATAGCGAGGTTATATGCAGGGCGTACTGGTTAGTCGAGGTAATTGAAGTAATACATGCATACTACCGTTCAAACGTTTTGGGGTCACTTAGAAATGTCCGTGTTTTTGAAAGGCGAAGACTTTTTTTCTTCCCCCATTTAAAATAACATCAAATTGATCAGGAATACAGTGTAGACAATGTTGTAAATTACTATTGTAGCTGGAAACGGCTTTAAAAAAAATGTATTGAATATCTACATCGGCCCATTATTAGAAACAAAGACCTTTCTTCTGAAACTCGTCAGTCTATTCTTGTTCTTAGAAATGAATGCTATTACATGTGAGAAATTGCCAAGAAACGTAATATCTCATACAAAGCTGTGTACTACTCCCATCACAGAACAGCGCAAACTGGCTCTAACCAGAATAGATAGGAGAGTGGAGTGGGAGGCCCCGGTGCACCTCTTTCTATTCTGGCTTGGGCTGTTCTGTGAAGGGAGTAGTACCCAGCGTTGTACCAGATCTTCAGTGTGCTTTTCTTTGAAATGTCCTGGTTTTTCAAAGTGACCCCAAACATTTGAACGGTAGTGTACATGTGGGTAGAGTTATTAAAGTGACTTATGCATAGATGACAGTATCAGCAGTGTAAAAGAGGGGGGGGGTGCGTGCAAGTAGTCTGGTAGCCATTAGATGTTCTGGAGTCTTATGGCATGTGTGGTAGAAGCTGTTTAGAAGCCTCTTGGACCTAGACGTGGTGCTCCGGTACCGCTTCCCGTGCGAACAGTGTATGACTAGGGTGGCTGGAGTCTTTGACCATTTTTAGGGCCATCCTCTGACGCCGCCTGGTATAGAGGTAGATGGCAGGAAGCTTGGCCCCAGTGATGTACTGGGCCGTTCGCACTACCCTTTGTAGTGCCTTGCGGTCGGAGGCCGAGCAGTTGCCATACCAGGCAGTGATGCAACCAGTTGCTCTCGACGGTGCAGCTGTAGAAACTTTTTGAGAATCTGGGGACCCATGCCAAATCTTTTCAGTCCTGAGGGGAAATAGGTTTTGTCCGCTTCACAACTGTCTTGGTGTGTTTGGACCTTGTTAGTCTGTTGATGTGGACACCAAGGAACTTGAGGCTCTCAACCTGCTCCATTACAGCCCCGTCGATGAGAATGGGGGTGTGCTCAGTTCTCTTTTTCCTGTAGTCCACAATCATCTCCTTAGTCTTGATCACGTTGAGGGAGAGGTTGTTGTCCTGGTTGTTGTCTCAGCCTATAGGGAGGAGGTCAGTCTCGTTGTTGTTGATCAGGCCTACCAGTTTGAACCCTATTTGAAGGAACAACATTGTTTGCAAACAACAAGTAAACAATGGATGGAGTAATAAAAAGTGATTTTGGCTTATGATAGACAGTTGTGCTAATTTCATTTAGACTTTTATGCATTCAATTCTTAAAGAATCAATGGGTAAATATCAAGAATTTTAATTGAACAACTTCACAAATCCCAGACTGTAGCTTTAATGTAAACAATGCATATTTTTAATGGTGTTTGCTGCCTGGAGGATCTGATATAGAAAACAAATATGTGAAGACTGAAGAATTTATGCCATTTTAAAGTTCCTTAAAAAAAAAAGTGAAATTTACATGTCTGCATTTTTCGCTGCACTGAGGTGGGGGGGGTTGAGCGCTGGCTGCGCTGTCCCCCTACCAGCAGAATGACCACTTGTTTGAGGATAAAATACGACTGCTTTAGCCGAAACAATAATCCATTGAGCAGAAACTGTTGGCCACGAGCCAGCATTCATGTTTCTCTGGGCTCTACGGTGATGTGCGTCAACTCCACTGGAGCTGACCTTTTCTCTGTTAGACCATGAAACGGGCTTTTAGAAATCCCTCCGCTGCTAACTCCAGGGTCATGTTCATTAGGCGTGAAACGGGGCGGGAACTACCAGAGTATGCCGAATGAGAATGCAACCCAAGTGGTCATGGGTTTGTTTTTATTTATTGAATATGCCAATGTTATAACTCGCATTACATAACTTCCACTTTATTTCCTGAACTGCTTTTTTTTTGTGACCAACCTTTTATTCAGTTGTCATTTTTCAGAGGGGGGTTACAGGTACAAAAACAATCAAATGATTACATAACCCCTATGTTGCCAGAGGCAAATGTCATCGTAAAATGTTTCCTTGGTGTTATACTGTCTGAACAAACTTAAAATGAATAAGTTGGTGGTTTGGATTATGTCCATATTCTGTTCCAGTTAATAATGTGGGGGTTCATATTCAATTAGTTAATTGGACAATCATTTTTCTTTTTAAGCGCCAGCTTTTTAAATTTTGCAGCAAATAGAAATTGTGACAATAATAGCACCGAAGCGTTTAAGGGTCATATCAGTGAAGACCACCTCTTCCAGGCCAATATGAGACGCCATTTGTCGCTACTCAGCCATGGGGGAGAAGAATCATGTCTAAACCAGTTTAAAATTGTATTTCCAGGCACATTTTGTCCCATCTTAAAGTTTGGTATGGATAGTCCTATGTCTTCCCCTCTTTGTAAATTTTATCCGGGATCGTTTACCTTTGCCATATACACTGAGTCTACAAAACATTAGGAACACCGTCCTAATATTGAGTTGCACCCCCCATGTAAGTAATGGTAGTCTTTCTTGATGGATGGCAAATTCTGCTCTGTTTTATCAGTACATTGTATTGACTTTGGAAAGAGCAATAGCTACCTGGTCTGAAGAGTTTGTGCTCAAACACAGCTGACAACGTAAAGTTATTTTAACGCCAACTCTGCCAGCTAAACTAAGGTACAGTGTTAATATATCAGTCAGTTAGATGAGGATCCTGAACCATGTCGCCATGTTTTTGTTGATCTGCTCCTTATAAAAAAATCCGTCCTGGAGTGTGTTCATTATTGCACCGTAGTGAAATGTTTTGCAACGGAGAACAGAAACGTTTCTTAAGCGGACAAATTCAGGTAGGTCCCTCCCAGTTTCATTTGGTTCCTAGTGAATGCAAACCTGGTATCAATTTGGCTCCTTGACCTATCTTGCTTGTGAAATTATATTATATACTCACTGATTTGTGGTAGAGGCTATATGGAACTTTTCCCCTTGAGTGGTTTGATGAAAATAAATAAATACAAAAGGTCATCTGTTTGAACCATGCATCCAACATTTTAAGAGTTTGTGATTTAACAAATCATCTTAGTATATTTGTGTGTCCCCAGCCCAACCTGTACCCCACAGTGGGGCTGCAGACCCCTGGGGAGGTGGTGGATGCCAACTTTGGCCAGCACCCATTTGTGTTCGACATCGAGGATTACATGCGCGAGTGGCGGACTAAGATCCAGGCCCAGATCGACAGGTTCCCCATAGGGGACAGGGAGGGAGAGTGGCAGTCCATGATCCAGAAGTAAGTACCATCCCTAATAGCTGTACACACCAATGGAAACTACATTTCCCATCCGCCCTTGCAACTGGTTTGACTTGTATTATTGCCACTTTGTTTTTTATCTCTCAATTTTCTAACTTGTTTTTAAGTGGGTATTTCTGAGTCTGAACCTCGTATTTCCAAATTCCCAACAGCATTTGAAGGCAGCATATCGTAATCTGTATTGTCTCTCTGAGCTGTTATGTTTCTCCCACCTCTTTGTCTCCACAGAATGGTGGCATCCTACCTGGTCCACCATAGTTACTGTGCCACTGCTGAAGCCTTTGCCAAATCCACAGACCAGGCTGTGCATGAGGAACTGGCCTCCATTAAAAACCGACAGAGTGAGTCATGCTTGTGTGAAAGATGGGTTTAGGGTGTGTCCTGTCATTGACTTGTGTATTTGCTTTGTGTATATTAGAACTATATGCTATATTCACAAAATGTAAACTGACTAGGTGGGTAGGTGGCGCCATTACCATATTTCTTAGGGACACATCTGCCTAGAGGCCAGGGGCCAAAATGGAATGGGCCTAGAATAAATTGTCTAACACTTTAAAATGTTTCCGCTCTCGTACCCTTGGAGACGAATGGGGAAATGCCATGCCACACGAAGTCTCCTCCCAATATGTGAATGAAAGTAAATGGGATGTGCTTGCAGAGATCCAGAAGCTGGTGTTGTCAGGCAGAATGGGAGAGGCCATTGAGACCACCCAACAGCTGTACCCCAGCCTACTGGAGAGTAACCCCAACCTCTTATTTATGCTGAAGTGAGTAACGACAAGGGATAGGCAATATTGGCACATTTAGGAACCGTACCTCTTAAGGGGAAGCTCAGGATATTACAACTTGTTAGATGGTTCCTCACCCTGGAAGTGGTTGTAAATTCCTGAACTTACCCTTTAATGGCAAGACTGTACATTGATGTGCAGCCAAGTATATTTGGTTGTTGGTATTTCTGCATTTGATTGATGCTGTATTTTTAATGTGGTGGTTGATGGTTTGACGGTTGTATTGGATAGGCCTGATCTTTGTAACCCTCCCCCTGTCCACTTAATCACACTGTCTCTCAGGGTGAGACAGTTCATCGAGATGGTGAATGGGACGGACAGCGAGGTGCGCTGCCTGGGAGGCCGCAGCCCCAAGTCCCAGGACAGCTACACAGGTTCGCCTCGCCCCTTCAGCAGCCCGAGACACAAAGCAAGCGGCTCCCAGGCCTACCTCACAGGTATATGATACACTGAACAATCTGGATTCCCCATGACAGATATGCATTGGTTAGTCACAGATGCCTCAAAATAAAAAAGCATCTATCTGGTGTGATAACCATTGGCCTCGTGCTGCGCGACATCTCCTTCACATAGTTGCTCAGGCTGTTGATTGGCCTGTGGAATGTTCTCTCACGCTTCAAAGGCTGTGCAAAGTTGCTGGATATTGGTGGGAACTAGAACACGCTGTCGTCGTACACTTCGATCCAGAGCATCCCAAACATGCTCAATGGGTGACATGTCTGAATATTCAGGCCATGGATGAACTGGGACATCTTCAGCTTCTACGACTTGTGTACAGATCCTCATGAGGTGGATGAATAGCGCGACGAAATGTGCCTCGTCCTGGTATCTGTGCGTTCAAACTGCCATCGATAAAATTCAATGGTGTTCTTTGCCCTCTGCCACCATGAGGCACTCTCCACAACGTTGACATGAGCAAACCACTCTCCCACACGGTGCCATACGCTGTCGTCATCTGCCCAGTACAGTTGAAACTGCGGCTCATCCACGAAGAGCACACTTCTCCAGTGGCCATCGAAGGTGAGCATTTACTCACTGAAGTAGTTTACGACGCCGAACTGCAGTCAAGTCAAGACCCTGGTGAGGACGAGCACGCAGATGAGCTTCACTGAGGGTTTATGCAGAAATTCTTTGGTTGTGCAAACTGTTTCATCAGCTTTCTGGGTGACTGGTTTCAGGTGATCCCACAGGTGAAGAAGCCGGTTGTGGAGGTCCTGGGCTGGTGGAGTTGTGAGGCCGGTTGGACATACAGCCAAATTCTCTAAAACAACGTCGGTGGCAGTTTATGGGGGAGAAATTAACATTAAATTCTGTCTACAGCTCTGGTCGACATTCAGCTCATGAAACATGGGACGGACACTTTACATGTTACATTTTATGTTTTTGTTCAATGTATATTCACACATCTGGTTGTGTCATTAGGTACTTTAACAGGCCGAAACAGGAAGGTACTTTTTGAAATTGTTATGTTTTGCAACAGTGTGCCCGAGGGGCGTGTTCAATAGGTACCAAACGGAAGAGCACTAACAAACGGGGAGGGACTACCTGCACTTGTCCAAAAGGATTACATTTCTTGTTTTGTTGCTAAATGTTTCTAAAACTTATCCATGAACATGACCCAGTCCTGGATCAAATTAATTTAGTAAAATACTTAAGGTGCACTTTATTTAGCTTGCCATTCACCTTTTTGTGTCTTGTACGGTGTTTTTCATCTGACTGTCCTGGTTGCTTCCCAGGATTTGATGGCGGCTGTTGTAATGGGGTGATGTCCAGTAAGGCCCACCCCTCCCCCCACAGTCACAAGCCCTGCCCCCCGGGCCCAGCCCTCCTTGCCCCCGCTGCTGAGCTCAGCTCCCTCAATGGCAGCCACAGCCTGCAGCAGCCCAACGCCAGGTATGGAACATGCACAAGGCTATAATGTACTGAACACCCTACTCAATACTAGTTGCTTGTAAACTCTTCAACATGCATCCAACACTAGAGAAAAAAAAAAAAAACTGTCAATACTGACAGTCTTGCACAGCCTGCTTTACTTCTACCTGCAAAACAAGGTATTGACACAACGTATCACGCAACCAAAAAACGCAGGTTTAAGATCGACTACATTGCAGTGGGACTGAGCAAAACTTCGGATTTACACATCGGCTTGCAGTTCTAATAACTAATTTATGTTATCAAGATTATAAGTACTAGAACTCTAATGATATTCCAAATCTACGAGAATGGAAGAATCAAATGCTTTTTTTAAATATACATTTATTTTTTGGGACTTGGAAATGTGGATCTGAGGAAGTGTGATGTCAATGTTTGTTGAAATGTATGAATGTTGTCTATTTTTGTCTGTCAAAAATAAAGTATAATTTCTAATCTTTAAAACGGATCCACTCAAACACACCTACTGTTTTACCCCCCCCCCCCCCCCCCCCCCAGTACTGATGTGGACATGGAGGTTGACCACTTCACCAACGGAGTGACCGAGTCCTCCTCCAACGGCTTCTTCAATGGCACCTCCAAACACGGAGCCCAGACAGAGGACTGTGACGCAGACATGGGTGAGTGACAGGCCATGACATCCACATGCATCCACAACTTTTTGAAGCTATACATTGCTTACAAACGAATGTAAACAATGGAGTAGTGCATCTTTTTGGGGGTTACGATAAGACGGTTGTGCTAAACTCATGAGGCATAACTTATTATTCAAGAATCAATGGGTGTATATAGCAAAAATTGAAATGATCATTGCATAGATTCCCAGATTGCACATTTGTTATATTCCGATGTAATTTTTTACAAAAGAGGTGGTACAACTGACATGATTGACTCTGGTCTGCATCTATCAAACCATCCCTTGGAGTGGCTGAATGCTATGTCCTCGTGTGATGTGCACGTTTGATTGGTTCTGTGTCCACAGAGGTGGAGTCAGCCCAGTCCAAGAGGCAGCTGTGTGGGGGAAGCCAGGCAGCCATCGAGAGGATGATCCACTTTGGCCGGGAGCTCCAGAGCATGAGTGAGCACCTACGCCGAGAATGCGGCAAGAACTCGGTCAACAAGAAGATGCTCAAGGTACTCTCTGTCAATTATGTTCAAACAACTTCCGATAAATGGCTCAATGTAATGGCTGTAAAACCTTGGATGTACATTTTGCTGTGAGTGTTTTACGTGTACGTCACACTACATTACGTCTAACAACGCAGCACTGCACTTGGCCTATAACTACATCCAATATCTCAAAACAGTATTTCTCTAGCAGTACACTACCGCACTGAACAATTTTAAAAATGTTACTAAATTATAGTTCCTATAAGGAAGTCAGTCAATTGGAATGAATTCATTAGGCCCTAGTCGATGGATTTCACATGACTGGGCAGAGGTGCAGCCATGGGTGGGCCTGGCTCCCAAGTGGGTGAGGCTATGCCCACCCATGGCTGCATCTAATCAGAATGAGTTTCTCCCCACAGGGGCTTTCATTACAGACAAATACTCCTATATTGGCAAAAGACAAATGCTCATGAACAGGGATGTAAACAAATTTGAGAAACTTTTTGTGCGTATGTCAGCTCATGAAACACAGAACCAATACTTTCATGTTGCATTTACATTTTTGTTCAGTGTATGATCTGTCAATTTTGAACTTAGTGTACAATTTGAGGTTACTGTACCTTGACTCACTGCATCCATCTCTCATTAACAGCTGTTTCTCCTACCCTGCCTTTCCCCACTCTTTTCCCTGCAATGATTTTTACATTCTTCTAAATTCTTGTTCTTCTTGGCTGTCTTTCTCCTCTATTTGTATGTCCCTTATCGCTTCCCATCTCCCTCTGTAGGATGCATTCAGTCTGCTGGCCTACTCGGACCCGTGGACGAGCCCAGTGGGCTACCAGCTGGACTCTATCCAGAGGGAACCGGTGTGTTCCACACTCAACAGTGCAATTCTAGGTAGGTACACCACCACCTCTGGTTGTCACTTCCGAGCCTCTCCTCAACCAGCAGTCAAGTGTTGTCCACTCTGGGGCGGTTTCCCAGACACCGATTTAAAGACTAGTCTTGGACTAAGATGCACTTTCGATGGACAATCTCCATTGAACATGCTTTTTAGTCTAGAACTTGGCTCAATCTCTGTCTGGGAAACTGGCCCTGTAAATTTAGCATTTTGATTACAATAATGCTAATTCTGTATAGCTTCACGTTGACCGGGGCGTTATCGTTTTCCTTTGAAAATGTCAACAAATTAGGGAGCGGTTAATTACCAACGTGGTCATAAATGTGAAGTCATTCTTTTTTATTTGAGTCATGGTTAATAAGTAGTCATTTGGCGGTGTCCATAGCTACTGTTTTGTGTATGTGGCGGTGTTATGCGTTGCCTATGGGTGTGCTATGTGGAACTGACTTGACTTATTTATGTCATGGATATGATGTGTAATGCATTGCCCAATGTTAGAAATGTATGAATCTCTAAAATTTGGTGTTTATTCAGTCTCTTATTGATTTTAATAAGATGTGCACACTAAGGCCCTTATACAGCCTCACCCCCCCCCCCCACCCCAAGTTACTCATTCAGCAGTGTCCTTAGCTACTTTTGTGTTGTTGAGTGTTATGCATTAACTATGGGAGTGATATGTAGTCCTTACATAGCTGTTTTCTACCCCCCCCCCCCCCCCCACAGAGACTCATAACCTGCCCAAGCAGCCCCCTCTGGCCCAGGCTGTGGGACAGGCCGCCCAGTGCCTGTCCATCATGGCACACTCTGGAAGTGGCTCCTGCGCCTTCGCTGCTGTGGACGATTACCTGCACTAGCCCCCCACACACAGGTCCCCCACCTTCACACAAACTCAATCTGGATCCCTCCACTCCCCGGGCTAGCCAAGGCTACTTTCAGATTCTCCAACCTCTTGAAGTGTTCACTCATGCATTGGATTGGTGCAAGAATGCCTGGGAAGAGTTTTCACCATCTTCCTCACAGCAGTCCATTCCCTTGAAATCCATGAGGGGAGTGTACGAGTGCACTCTTTGGGATAGGGTGGAGAATCGGGACGTCTCCCAGGAACCCTGATGCAAGTCTGCCCACGTAATTTTGGTTGATGGGGGGAATTGCAAAGACTAGCCAACTAGTAAATTCACCTCTCTGATCTGTGTGACTGTGGCAAACCATGCAGGATTTTCATATGCCCAAACTACTGTGCGAAGGTGGGAGCACCCTGGTCTGAAGAACAAGGAACAGCTTTCCAGTGACCGCATAACACCAACCCAGTCAATATATGTTGACACTCCATTTGCCAACCCAAAACGTGGTCCGTTTAAACCCCTGACCAACTATACCTACCAGGCAAGCCAGGCCCACAGAAGACGTGAGTATTCCGACCCATTCTAGTGCATTTGCACCTGGGTTTGGAGTACGCTAGCCAATTCCCACCCCGAGAAACCAACTCCTTGGTGGCGCAAAAGGCACACCCAAACCCCATGGCATCAGTGACTGGTGACACATGTGGCTTGAAGACTGAAGAAGCCAGTGAGAGAATCTACAGTCTTAACTTTTGTCTTTCTTTAAAAAAAAAAAAAATCTTATTTTGGGGAGGGGCAGTATGTGGGGGAGGGTGGGTAGGCTCTGTTAACACTTCCTGGTTTACAAGGCATGGTGATTTATTATTCTAGCTAATTATATTCTTACTTGCATACACAGTATATTTGTTGCGCGCCGGCAAGAGTGAATTCCACCAAATAATAAAGGTCCCAATCCCACCACTCCTTACTAGTGACAAGTGTCAGCGTGTGTACATGTTAACATTTCTATGAATAAAATATCAATCATTAAATATTTAGCTACCAAAAAAAAGGAAAAAATATCTACCCTCAAAGCTTCACACTGAGTGTTAGAATCCTTTGTGGTGTTAGTCTCTGAAACTTTGTTATACTGTGGTTGAGAAGTTGAATTAACCCTTTCCATGGGTACCCCAGTACCTGACCCCCCCCAACTGCACAGCAGGTCTGATATGTTATGACATTTTATTTCCTAATGTATTCATTCATGACATCACATACCCTTTAGCCATGAAGAACTCATGAGCCCTTTCTTGATTTGACTGCTGAGATTGTCAGTTAAGTTCTAAATGAACGGGTGTCTGTAATGAAGGGCTTTTCAGACTTTTAAATCCCTCAATGTTTAGCAGATTAGCCTTGTGTTGAACCGGTAGCGAGCTAGCGCCTAAGCGCTCATGATTTAATGTTAGCCAATACCCAGAATAGGTATTGTCCTGGTTTGGGGCTAACCATAGCAGCTTGATGCTAGCCCAGGGCTTACCATAGCTCAGCTTGTGATGGCGAACTTGGTCAAGAGCAGGCTTGTGTAAGGTTAACCTTGTCACCCCCCCCCCCCCCCCCCATTAGCCTTTTCATAGCTAACCACATCCCAGCGAAGCAAATGTTTGGATAATGGCATGTTTGAGATAGCGTCAAGAGTCTGCAGAGATCTTCACAATACCTGGAGAAGGGTTTTAACCTACCAATTTACTATAATGAGCCTATACTCTGCAAAATCTGTATATCGAACATGCCCATTTTCAGGTGTGAAAAACCCTTACAGGCTGCTTTTGTCAGAACACTTGTCATTAACAGAAAGACTTGGACCGGGAATCAAAGGCGACTGTAAAGCACTTGAGCCATCATCTGCAGCGTCTGGGACATTGCCTTTCAACAGGCAAATTGTTCCCTTGCAATGAGCTTATCTACAACGCGCCTTAGATTGAATCCCGGCCTTACTCTTTCCTAGTTTTTGTTGACCGGATCTCCTTTTAGTACTCTCAACAGCAAAACGGAAAATAAAATAGTATTGTCAACTGCACTGTGGTTACCACGTTTACAATAAAATAAAAAACATACCTAGGAAGGTGACATTGCAACTGTGCTTTAGTGCTTGCAGCTGCAGAGAAACCACAAGCAGGGGCATATGGAGCATCTCACAGTAAGAGTTGTGATTTAAGATTGTTTTTGCTTTTCAGATCACAATGAATAATATTACATGGGATCTAATCCACTGAACATTCTCAGGCTGTATGTATTCTGGTTAAAAGTAAATGCTAACGCATTGGGCATTTATAGTCTGTCTCGGAAACTGTCCCTCAGTGTCTGACCATCACACCATTCTTTCCTTTAGCACATCTTTCAGTTTAGAAATAATTTTGCATGATATACCATATAAAAACATTTTACTTTGATCTTATGATAATTGGGCCAATCTTAGATAAGTCTGTCCCAAATGGTTCCTTTTTTCCCCCCCTATATAGTGCACTACTTTAGACCAGAGCCCTATGGGCCCAGGTCAAAGTAGTGAACTAAATGGGGAATAGGGTGCCATTTAGGGCAGAACCAATGACATAGTTGGCAAGATGGCACAACCATATCTGGGACTCAGCTTTAACACATCCACTTGGGCTGCAGTTTCATCCCATGCTTCAGTCTGGTCTCGGTTGATTCAGATTCAGATTCGCCTGGTTGCCGCTGAAGACAAATTTCCAATGCAGGCTGCTGTTACAGACAACATCCTTTGAATTAAATCTGAAATTTCTCCCTGGACTTAAAAAAAAAACAGAGTCATACTGAGACCGCAGGTCTCTTTTGCAGACCAAAATACTCCTGTTTCATCAGGTGTTCCGTCCGGGTGGCTGGTCTCAGACGATCCTACAGGCAAAGAAGCCAGTTGTGGAGGTCCTGGGCTGATGTGGTTGGTGGTTCAGACAAATTCTCTAAAATGATAGGGGTGGCTTATGTTATAGAAATAAACATTACAATTTCAGATATTGCCAGATAATTGATATGGTTATATTATGTAAAAAATAATGGTGCAACACATTTGAAAACAAATGCGCTTTCTCCCGCATTGGATACGGTCACCGTTTCAGAACCGCGGACAATCTTCAGTTCGCTGTAGAATTGGCGCCTTTCCCTATGTTGCTATGTGCATAATAGCAGCATTAACCAGCATATCTGGATTGAGAACAATGTGGTGGTGGAGGGAGCAGCAGCAGAGATGAGGAACCAGCCCTTGCTTTAGCCAATTTGGCTAAGCAGATTTAAGTTGGTTTCCTCTCTCCTCAATTAGGTTGAGGTCTATAATCAATAGCCTAACTTAAGTGTGCCTGGCTTTATTAATCATCCATATATCTGACATAAGACAGATCTTGCTTCTGTTGTCTGTTTTGAGTGTAATGGCCTACTGATTTCGTGAGCACCAAGCCTCATGCAATGGCAAAATGTCGGAGAAAGCGATTTTACAGATTTGTTTATAATCTTTGCTATGCTGTTAAAAGACATTACAATGTTTTTTCCTTAGAACAGACTGGTATTACTTAGTTTACACTTTTCCAAACAGGCAGAAAAACAATATTGTAATCTAACAGCACATTTCTTATTATCAACATTAGTAGGCTTTGTATAGTAGTCTTGAATAACCACCATCGAGCTGTAGGCCCAAGAACGTGTCCTGTTCAGTCTTAATACCGTAATTTACTTTGGCCTCTTTCAATACATCGGAAGTATCTATCGTTCATGCCAACATACAGCATATGAGACATTCATGCTTTGAAATGCAATCAACTATTTTGTTTTAAAATTAAATTAACATTAGCTTAAACAAACCACAATTCACAAATGCATGCAACTGTTTAGTCTGCTGTAATAAAGTATCTTATATATTGTAATCTAACAAACTGTTTGGAACACAATACTCATGCAACACTTGCTCTTATACCCTCCTTTTCCTTGACCTCCAGTAGTTTCCATAACTATGTCAAATGTCTTCCACAGATCTGACTTCCCTTTCCCTCCTGAGCAACCAGTAAATATTTTGATTTTCACATCCTCTGCATCCATTTTGCAGATTTAGGACTAATCAATTTATTGATATGAGGCCCTATTGGTTGCATGCGACGCTGTCATGTTTCACAAAGTGAGCAAGAGTTGAGGGAATAGGGAAGTTTTTCGGTAACAACTTCAGTCAAACTAAATGGCTGAAATTGTAGCATTGACAGCGCAATAAACACTTGCTGTGTTGCCTTTTCGCTGCAGTAGGGAAGATAGCGAGACAACATGCGCCGGTCACAGTAATTTTTTTCTTAAACAGTGACCATCGTCATTGGTCTTATTTAATCAAACAGTGTGCTTAAAGCATCAGCCCAGCTCAGTGTAGTTGATTTTATTCAAACACAGGGTGGTGTGACTGGAACAATACATTTAAACATTGACAGAACAGGATGACTCGGTTGACCAAGATTTTCTTTAGTCTGGGACAGCCCTAGTAATTATCATGCTGTTTAATCAGCTTCTTGATATGCCACACCTGTCATATGCTCACTAACAGGGATGTGCACACAATGAGAAGCTTTTTGTGTGAATTTCTGGGATATTTTATTTCAGCTCATGAAACATGGGACCAACACTTTACATGTGGCATTTACATTTTTATTCAGTGTGCGTCACACACCAATTACACAACGTGAACAGCAAAACAATCATATGGGGGAAATCGCATTCTTCAGTAAAAAGGCCCTATAACACCTGCATGAATTGCCCTAGAGGCTCCAACTTCAGAGTTTTTGGGATCATTCCACAAAAGGTGCAACTTAAAAATAAAAAAAAGCTGGTCTACTTAACTCAGATTGGCAGTCATATTTATCAATTGTATCAGAGTAGTTCTGATTCAGGTTTGGTTTTCCTCTTTTACATCAGTGACAAATTACATGATCAGCACTTCTACTCAGATGCTTGATCCAGCTCCTCAATGGCCTGGATAGGTGAAAGCACTTTGACCCAAATCAGAAGGCTAGTTTGATCTATAACCATAATTATTCAACTTATCCAGCACCTTCAGATCAGGGCAGAGTGAAAGGGCGATTACCCGATTGGTGTCCACCCCATATTTTCCCTATTTGCTCAGCTTGAGGGAACCTTCTGTTTCTGAATCCATTGCTTCTTCAACTTCTCCGCCTTTGCTTTCTTCTCTGTGCCTGTAAGGATATGACACCATGGGTAAGTAATCCTAAAGAACATACTTTATACAAAACCATTTAGTAAACTGAGTAGCAGTGTGACCCAAAGAGAGCCAGATGCAATTCCATAAATCACATTACTACTGATGCATTTTAAGTCGTTGCAGCCATGTAGAAATTGTATTGACTGGAAGAACTGAGCCAACCACAGCTTGAAGGATGTAGGAAACTCACCCCATTTCTTATTCACAAACTGCATGGCCGCACTTTTATTTGGGCCTCTCTTATTTTCAAGGGAGAGAAGTTCATTGTCTGCAGCAAAGAGAGATTTGCTGATATTAGAACAGGAGTATACTACAGTGGAAGCAAGATCTACTCACAATTTTCTAAAGCTAGCCAGCTCAGGCTTCCTCCGCACTACAAAAGTGGATATTGCTGGTCTGCCTGCCGCTAACCGTAGCAGGCTTGTAACTGCGCGTGCTAGCGCAGGTGGTTAGTCCAGCGCCGAACTCTTCATTGTGACAATGCTGAAACCTTAATCCATGGGCGAGTCAGTGCCACATTTTCATTTGTGCCGAAATCAAAATGAAAAAAAAAAAAACTCTTGCAAATTCAGAAGGCTATGGTGCGAAATAGGCTTTTGTAAGTGCACCAGCACTTTCCCCCCACTCCTATCAATAAAATAATTGTATTAAGTCAAGCTTTAACTGTGTGAAGTTTCAAATGCATTCTGTCATTACTAAATGTGTAAGGTATTAACATTACAAAACTGAACAAAAATATAAACGCAACAATTTAAGATTTTACTGACTTACAGTTCATATATTGAAATTAATTCATTAGGCCCTAGTGTATGGATTTCACATATCTGGGCAGAGGTGCAGCCATGGGTGGGCCTTGAAGGGCATAGGCCCACCCACTGGGGAGCCAGGCCCAAGCCAATCAGAATGAGTTTTTTCCCCCCATAAAAGGGGTTATTACAGATCGAAATACTCCTCAGCACACAGATGTGCTTCTTGATATGCCACACCTGTCAGGTGGATGGATTATCTTGGCAAAGGAGAAATGCTCATTAACAGGGATGAAACAAATTTGCACACGAGAGCTTTTTGTGCGTACATTTCTGGGAATATTTTTCCCATAGGTCTTGGCCGGCTGCGACAGAGCCTAGACTCGAACCAGGATCTCTAGAGGCCCACAAATCAACTCTTTCGTCAACCAGATCTCCCCTCTCTAAATTTCAAACAGATATTTTCATCTGTCCCATGAAACCGCTCGCATGTGTGGTGCGCTTTTGACAACTGTTTTCCCGCTAATTGCATGTTCCTATGGAACAAACATTCACTTATCATGAAGAAATTGTTATTACATTTTTTTAAAGCTAAACATTCTGATCTGTTGCATCAGCTGTTAAGATGAATACCCATCATCGAAATGTAATCTGTCATTGTGGGCGCTCTAATCAGGTTACGCTCCCAATGCATATGGGTAAAATGCTATTGGTCAAATGTCCAGTGCCACATTTTCCAAACGGAAACTCTGGTGAGTATTCATACTTGTCGTCCTCTGACTTCCCGGGCCATACAGTCTGGCCTGTATGAAATCCATGGCTGTCTGCTGTTGGGAGTTGGTTGAAGATTGGTCCGCCACCCTCATTACGCTGTAGTTACCCTTCAGACTGAAACAAGAGGCGTGTGTCATTAATGAACCATTCCTAGTAGAGAAGCATTAGAATGGAGTTTTTCAAAAGGATGCTTGCCTAGTCGTGAACCTTTACAGGGGAGCTACACTGGGGCGTTGTGAAAAACAGTAGGTTCTTAGCTTCTACACTGGATTAGTAACTTTTGCAGAGCATGAGCCACTTTATCAAGTGTTCTCGAGCGTGAGCCACATGTCATTCTTAATAGAACCACCACAAGCTTCTTAGAGTCACGCTTATGTCCAGGTTTCAATTAAATAAATGGGCTCATCTCACGCAGGGCAAAAGTTACACATCTAGTGTAGCATGTTAGACATGCCTTTATGGCTGCATTTACACAGCCAGCCCAAATATATTTTGCCCAATTATTGTCAAAAGATAAAAATTGGGCTGCCTGTGTAAATGCAGACTATGGGACCAGAATTCAGTTTTACCTCCGGATATTTCCCTTGAATCCTTTCTTCGTCTCTTTCTCATACCCTTCTTTCGATCCTTCGCGCCCCTCCTCCCATGAACAGCTTGCCTCTTCATGGTTGCTTTCAGCTGGAATAAAGAATAAAATAAACCAATTTAGTTTTAGAAACTGAAGAAATAGCCATTTAACAATTTATTAAAAGGTAAATGATCATTTCAATAAGGAAGAAACGAGACGGCTACTTAAATAATCTGAGGTGATGAACATATCTACCTTGATCTCCAGGTAGCTTCTGTTTTCTAAAGAGATAGGTTAGGAACAGTTAGTTTCATATGCCAATATAAAGGTATATCATAATTGTTGCATATTGGGATATAGGCTTATGTGCACTTACTTTGATGGAGCTGTGTCAATTTCTTCCAGAATATGTGCAGGGAGAAGTCTTCTTTTCTGTACAGAACAACATGGAAGAGAAATTCGCTCATCAAAATTATAACCCTTTGAGCCCTTGGTAACTGAAAGTTGAGAGAAATGGAAAACCTCAAAACACTGCCTTAATGCAAATTAACTTATTTTCTATTACTTCTGACAC
Source organism: Oncorhynchus clarkii lewisi (assembly GCF_045791955.1). Taxonomy (NCBI): domain Eukaryota; kingdom Metazoa; phylum Chordata; class Actinopteri; order Salmoniformes; family Salmonidae; genus Oncorhynchus; species Oncorhynchus clarkii. Next base: position 3,504,082 of record NC_092174.1, read on the forward strand.
ACATTGTGCCAAATATGACTGCGCACAGTAAATGGGCGGCAGGTAGCCTAGCGGTTAGAGTGTTGGGCCAGTCCCCGAAAGGTTGCTTGTTCGAATCCCAGAGCCAACAAGGTTAAATCCGTTTGTGCCCTTGAGCAAGGCACTTAACCCTAATTGCTCCAGGGTTGCCGTGGATAACGGCTGGTCTCAGGGGGAGTTGGGATATGCAAAAAACAAATCCAGTTCACACATGCGTATAGTACAAACTTATATATGTCCTATTTCACACATGTACAAGCACCAGGGTAATAGACGGCTTTTGGCTGTAACAAAATAGAAAAGCCGATTTTAAATCAAATTGTCCGGGAGAAAAAAAAGAAAAATAACTATGCGAAATTCTGCTTTTTAGCCTATTCATTTATGGAAATACCAGTTGATGTAATCAGGTTACACACCCAATGCATATGGGTCCGGTAAATTAAAATGCTGCCGGACCGCGGCCACATTGTCATAACGGAAACTTTGATAAGCACCCACCAAATGATTATGATTAAATTGTGACAGACATAACGTCAACGTTACTGGGCTAATAATATTGAGAACATTGAGACACCTACCTTCTGTTCTTGAAACAGTTCCTGTCTCTTCCTTCGCTTTTCTTTGAGCAAATCCTTTTCTCTGTGAACAAATGAATGTGTTACCTCAGGCTGGCCATTGAAGGGTAACTCTCAACCCCAATTTCAGCCTTTGCCCAACCCCTTAAAATTTTCCAAAAATGAATTCAGGTGAGAAGTTGTGGGTGGGGGGAATTGCTCATAAATATCCCAATACTCTCACTAAAGCATACTTACCAGAAGTCCACTGGCACGCTCTGCTAATAAAATGAGCATTGTGAGAAAATATGGCTCTGGACAGTTAGTTCACAGTGGTAAGGTGCCGAGTTCCTAGACATCTACTGCCACTTGCGGTGTAAATTCAAATCCCCATGGGGTGCAATAAATCTTTGAAATGTGGACTCACATTTATCACGGTATCGTGTTGGGAAGAAAATGCCATCATAGCTTAAATTTAGGGCCCAATCCAACCTGGACTGCAGTATTTACGCACTAGCGCTTTTTCCAATGGTCAAATTTACTCCGATTGGTCTTGGGTACTATGTAAAAACCTAAAACTCCTACCAGGGTGACCCCTCACAGGTATGCGATCACTTTTTAGAATTAGAAGTGTGTGGGCACAGGATATAGTAAAAATATTTGAAAAAAGATCTTCCCCATATGGGATTAGAACTCACAATCATTGAACTATGAGCCAACTGTTTGAGCAGACCAATCAGTCATAGCGGTTTGGAAAAATATGAGTTGACATGACCACCATTAACATAAATTTCTTATGACGGATGTAGCTACAAATATAAAAACAAACATATAATCCTCAACCTCATCGTATGAAACGATAAGCAAAATGATTGAATTTAGTCATGGGCAGAAATGTGCCTTAATGCCTTTTGAATCTTGTGTAAGGTCAGTGGTCTAGTCAAGGAAGAATCATGCAGAATATATTTGCACACTTCATTTACCAAGACCATTACCAAATAAGGCACGCTGTCATCTGCTTTTATAGCAAGCCTTGAGTCGGTACCACTCAGCACATATAGATGGAAGGGTATTTTATACCGAACACCTCCCCTGAGATGAGTATGACTTAGAGCAGGGATCATCAACTAGCTTCAGCCATGAGCCATTTTCTTTCTTGAGCGGATGGTCAGGGTGCCAGAACATACCATTTTTTTGTCTGCAAATTGACCGTAAGAAGCCTAAACAGATAATATTTGACGAAAACAATCATTTCAAACCTCTTACATTTGGGTACATTGTCCTGCGTAGGGTGCCGTCTATCGGATGTGAGGTAAAAATGGGTGTCCTGACTCTGGTCATAAATTCCATGGTGCTTATTGTGAGAGTAGGGGTGTTTGCCCCAATTCCCAACCTGGCCACCTAATCATCCCACTCCTTCCTAATTGGCATACAACTCCTCACCTCTCCTCCTGACAGCTGCTGTGTGTTGAGTTCTGACACACAAAAAGGTTGCCATGTATCAGAGATGAGTGCAGCTCATTGATGGTGGATGCGGTGAGTTTTCCCCTACTATGTAAAGCGCTTTCAGTACCTCAGTTGGTATTTAAGTGCTTTATAAATCCAATCAATTATTATTTGTATATGATCACGTCTCTTACGTGTGGGAATACTTGGGAACATATTGTAAAAACAGCAGGAAATCAACTAAGTGATTTACATTTGGGAGTATTTTATGCCCAACAAAAATTTTACAACGTTTTTTGCTCAGAAAACATGGGGACCAAATTTGGGAACCCTAATTTAGAGGCACCTTTTCTACATCACGATTTCAAGAGTCGAGTTGAACCGCTAGGTGGGCAAAATGAACTAGATTTACTACTGAAAGACATATCACTTTTGCAATGTACTGTAAAAATGAACACCATAATTTGTGTTTTACTAGAAATAAGCCTAAAACATCTGGTTTTCAATTTTAAAAAAACGTGGTTTCATCAACGTTACTCTAACTGAAAAACATACTACTGTACCATGAGGAGATAGTTAGCATTAGCAGGTAGCTAGCCTGTACCTTTTGGATGTCTCCATCGCATTTTTCATGCTCCGTAGAGCAGAAGCCTTTGACTCTTCGAAGGTCACCTCTTCTGGAGCGTCGTCATCGCTTGAGTCGAGATGTAATTGAAAATCATCCGTCATGTTTGCACTATTGAATTTATTTGAGGACGAAGGAGATTTCCTAAGCAGTTTTTTCGCCATCTTAGGTCAACACGTCATCAATCCACTTCTTCTTCGGTGAGGTTTAACTTATTTTTCAACCAAAATTTTTTGCATTACCGCCACCTACTAGACTGGAGTACAACTCCCTTCTACTTTGTTTGAAAAAATAAATAAATAAACACTCACCCAAAAAATTCTCACATAATAAACAAGAACGCCACCCTACTCCACTATTTAAAACTATTTAGTTTCAGGCCAAACACCTGAAAAGATGGGACACCACCACTTAACACACCCTGTAACTCTTATGATATCAAGTCTCGCACACCCAAATACCGCTCTGGAGCTGCCACCAAAACCTCAATCCCTGCAGTACAGTTGATAGCCATTGCTATAAATGCTAAAAATCCAATCTTACTGAAACATATATCACTTGTTGGTTTATCACTCTAATGGTACAGCTCTACTACTCCCACCACTCCTCTCAGGATCCCTCCCCCTTGACCCATCTACCTCTACTTTCTTCACTGCCTCAGCATATGACAACTTCTGCACTACTCTAACCCTGGAAACCTCAACCTGCCTCACTCACACCTGACATTTCTGATCCCCAGCCCCATGGGCACCCCTACAATAAGCACATACCACTACTTTCCCCAATGCTACACATTCCTTTGTCTCATGCCCTTCTGCACACTTCTCACACCTAGAAACCTCCCTCCTACACACTGCTGCCACATGCCCATAAGCTTGATACCTGTAACAACGTAATGTATTCGGCACAAAAGCACGTACAGGATAACGTATATAGCCTAATATCACTTTGTCGGGCATAGACTCAACATTAACTTTCAAAAGAACAGACTTCTGTTTCACCACTCACTGTCTGCGTCGCGCAAAACAACAAGAATCACAAACACCGGGAATCTTCCTCTTCAGTTGCTCAACTTTTACATTTACTGCTACACCAGTAATCACTCCTTTCAATGGCACCCTTTCCTTGAGAGCAAATCAATTCACATCTCTTGCCCCCATTCGTTTAATGCGGAGCGCCTTCTCCCTCTGACCAGCAGAAACACAAACAATTACCACAAGACCACTTCTGGTTACCCTCACTGAGTCCACAGCATCCAACTCTGTTTTCACCCACCCTGAAACCACAGATCAGTCAAAAGGCAAGGGTCCACTTTTTCCAAAAACTTCACTCCTCGATGCACCTCGATGCAAGCCTTGGGCTCCGAGAACTTCACCACACCTACCACCTCCGATACTTCTCCCTCGTTCACTTCCATTTCTCCTCCTGTCTTCAGCTCACTCTGCTTACACTTTCTACTATTCTTCTTTAACAAACCATCTCCCCTTTTCCTGCCATTTTTAAGACTCAAGCTCACCCTCTTCCTCCCTCTCTCTCTCTTAGATCTCCTCTGCCTCTCTTTTTCACTCCATTCGCCCTCCGTATTCCAAGTATACGTCTCCTTATGATAATACTGCACTTCTCCTGACATACGTTTTGTTCTTGCCTTCAAGGGACGCCATTTAACCGTCTGTCACAATCTCCATAGCGCTCCCACTTGTAAAGCAGCTGCTTCGTCTTGATGTTCTTCTTTATCAATAGCTACCGCAACGCTTTTCCAATTCAAACAAGCGTGCTCTTCCAACCACATCCACCGTCTCCTCATTAGTCCACGTCGTGGCAAAACCAAAGATTTTCAAGACAACTGGTGCCGCATTCAAAACAACTGGGAACTCGGAAATCTCGTACTTCCGATTTCAGTTTGTTCAAGACACTGCGGAAAAAAACAATATTTTCTAACAGTCATTCAACTCAGAATTCCAACTTAGTAACTCAGGCTTCTTTCTAGAGCTCCGACTTTCCAACTTGAAGATCACTGAAGTCATTATTTCACCTGGTATTTCCCAGTTCCCAGATGTCTTGAACTCTGGGGAAAAAAAGAGGTCAAATCATGATGTCAGGTCAGAAGGTCAGTGTCGTTAAAGAGGTGGAAGGACCATTTTTTTTAAATGAGCATGGCCTTATTTCTATTACAGCATATTACATGACTCTCATTCATATTCCATTCACACAGTTCAATGTAACAGCGATAGGCTTAGGCTACCGGTGGGCCCGGTGGCAATAATTTAGTAATACCAAAAGCTTACCTTGACTTGGAAGAGTTTCAGTGTTGTGTTGGAAAGTCATAGCCAGCTAGCTAACATAGCATCCCTCTGTTTAAGCAGGGTGTTTCAGCAGGCTAAACTAGCTAGCTGCATTTGCTAGCTAAGTAAGTGAGCGTGAAAAAGAATGACAATCTCTCTCTATTTCTCTCTTGCATCTTAATTTTGGAAGAAATGAATTTGTTCAAAAGTGTTCAACTTTGGTCTTTCTCTCTCTTTGAGTCAACTACTCGCTAAATGTTACACATTGCATTGCTAGTTAGCTGTAGCTTATGCTTTCAGTACTAGATTCATTCTCTGATCTTCTGATTGGGTGGACAACATGTAAGTTCAAGTTGCAATAGCTCTGAAAGACTGGAGGATGTCCTCCGGAAGTTGTCATAATTACTGTGTAAGTCTATGGAAGGGGGTGAGAACCATGAGCCTCCTAGGTTTTGTATTGAAGTCAATGTACCTAGAGAAAGAGGGAAGCTAGCTGTCCTCTGGCTACACCATGGTGCTGTTGAGGCTACTGTAGACCTCCTTTGCAAAATAGTGTGTTTTAATCACTTATTTGGTGATGTGATTATATTTAGTATAGTTTTATCCCAAATATAACTTTTTAAAATGTTTTACAATTTACATTTTTATGAAATTCACTGAGGATGGTCCTCCCCTTCCTCCTCTGAGGAGCCTCCACTGTCATGAACACTCGGAAGTCGGCATATTTCCGAGTTGTTTTAAATGCGGCATTATAACCTAACCCTCCCACATAGATCAATAGCAAAGATTATGGATATACTGACAAGATGCAAGTTACTGCTACTCTGTTTATATTATACCCTGTTGCCTCGTCCCCTTACCACTATACATATCTACCTCCATCACTCCAATATCCCTGCACATGTAAATATTGTATTGGAACTGACTTAAAATATTATCAGTGTATAGTATGCGTACTTACTTACTTTATTGTGTATTTCATATTTCCTATTCTTATTTCTCGTGTCTTTTTTTCTAGTAATACATGATTGAATATTGCATTGTTGGGTTTTGAGTTTGCAAGAAAGGCATTTCACTGTACATTGAAACTTGAAACTAGATACATGTCTCTTCACCCTAACAATATGAGTCGTTGTCCACAAAGTGGCCCAGCGGGCTGTCTAGCTCCCGCCTATCATATATTTTGATTGGTGGATACATATCATTATAGTGATATTATTTTGTCATGAAGGTTGTTGACGTCAACCACCTGTATTCCATGGAGAGAAACGCAATACTACTATGAATATGCATAGCAATCTTGAGACAATTCCGATACAGCGTGTTTTCTCAAAGTTGCTGGGATGTGACGTGTCGTACTTATATCAGTACACTAGTAACAACTTAAGCATTACGAAACTTATATTTGATCAATAAACCGAATGTAGCAAACAAGCCATTCATGTTTTTGCTAACCAAATTCGAAACTCTCATTTACTGCCATTCAAAAACTCATTGGTTGGTGAGCGAATAAAAAAAACGCCACCTACAGGAGGGAGACAGATTTTCCGCCGAGTTGGGCCTCTCTTCCTCTCTGGCAATAGGTAATGGCGTCTTTTTGTAGGCACCAACTCCCCAATGGTTCGTTGAACAAAGCCTATTGGGAAATAGCGTTTTTGTAGGGTTTTGGATAAATGCCCAAAATAAGGTATGTGGTAAACACAAGTTTAGGAGATCTTATAGGTTTTGTTCAATTAAATCATCTTAATCAGCTAACGTCACTTTTTGTGAATTATGACGCATTTTATGCAATTTAAAAAGGCACACAAAGCACAAAGCCTTCATCAATCATAAAGGTCATGTTAATTGACTGATATGATCTGTTCGACCGAATGGGAAAACGTCTGTGTAAGCATTCGATATTATTTGATATTAGATCAGGATCAAAAATGTTTGCAAATAACTTTTGGGGTAACTAGCTAGCTTTAGCTTGGTACCTAGCTAGCACCAATACAACCAGCCTGAAAACAATGAACAGTAGAAACTGGAGTCATTTTCATTATTCTTAGCAATGATTTAGGAATCCATGTGAGTAAGTATTAGCTAGGTAGCCACTTGTTGTTCTCCTATTGAAAAAAATAGCTAGCCTGCTACTTAACCCTGTTGCCCAAAACTAACGTTATAATCATCCAGCTAGCTTTATCTAACTACTATATTATGGCTTGACCGTACCGGGAAATGTGTTGTGAAGATAGCCACAATAGTGGAATTTGTGGTTCGCCTTTAAAATAAAAGTCCCTATTTGAAAGTGATGCAGAAGGTTGCAATTGGTGAAATCATGCCATATTTAGACTTGATAATGTTAAACATGGTTGGAGTGTTGGAATGTGGAGCAATGAAATAGGGTATCAGTCCACTCGGAGACACCCAGAGAAGACAACTGTGAAGAGTTTACAGAAATATTAGCGTCGTAGCTCATATTGCGGGACCTTGACTGTGGGAAATCACCTTCCCAGTCAGACTATTGTGCGTTTCGACATTCATATTGCACTGTACAGCCTTACATAACGAGGGATCAATGAAATATGGTATCAGCCTACTCAGTACCCAAGTGCTTTTTCCCCAAAGTCCTCCTCAAGAGTTATACCCTGGAACAGTGTTCAATACAGATAGTAGGTTGACTGGTACAATAAATGTGGCTCAATTCACAGTTGTTTCAGAGTCCCGCAATAAGTGCTACGACTGATTACCCCATGTCACTGATCCACAATCCATAGGTAGGCTGTACAGTGATGCCCCCAATCCAATTCTAAAGTCTAATACATCCAGTGTGATTTAAAAAAAATTGTCAAATCAATAAATTATTGTATTTTGTTGAATTTATATAACATTCTAACCTCGTTTAGCACGATCTATTCAATTATGGCATAATTCTACTATTTGTATTCATTTGCATTACTGTCAATAACATTTTATTTTGAAGGCTAACCGCAAAGTCCACTATTGTGGCTAATCCTTATTGTGGCTAGCTTCACATAAATGGGTCCGCCCACCATTAATCAAGTTAGAACTGTCTTACAAGTTAGGGTTATTTTAGATGATGACACCTAGCTACTTGATCTGTCCCCCATAGCTAGCTAACTATAGCTACTGAAACATATTATGTCGTTTTGCTGTGTTTTGGGGAAGAACATTGTTTGCATCCATCAGCTAGCTAGCGTTTTTACGATCAGCACTGTCCAGGGAAGGGCAGGTGCGCGAGACAACTTTACCAGCATCATAGCATACATATCGATGAATCCTTGTGACATATGAAATACGAGTGATACTGTAATCATTGTGTAATAACTACGTAACAATTTATCGAGTTCATACATTTTTTTATGTGACTGCAGTCATTTTCAGGTAATGATTGGTCAACAAGCTTATTTGACACGTCAAATAGTGTTCTTTGAATTGTATATTTTTTGATAAGTCAAGACCCAAACGGCGTTCCATACTATGTATGGACTATTATTTGTTGGCTATTATTTATGTTTATATCATTTATATAAATAAATTGTAAAGAAATAAAGATAAGTGGGCAAATATCAATTTGAAACATGTACATTTCAAAATGCTAAATGTTCCTGTGCTTGTTAAATTCTAAGGTACGACTACATATCATGCTATTTATGTTTACAATAATTAATATAACAATGTTACCGTAAATGTATCCTTTTTATACAAACATGTTTATTATCATAGGACGGATTTGCGACTGCGTGAGCTGCTCTGAAAAAACCAAAGGGCTTTTTATTTGAGTGTAACGGTATCAAAGACTCAGTGGTGTTATCAACCTGCTGCCACATATCAAATGAAATCAACAGTTCATGATTTTTACCTTCACTTGAATGAATTCCATATCTCCAGGATGACTCATGTTGTATCTCTTGTGTTTGCATTTTGCTTGGGAGCGGTGGTACCTGCTTTGAGCTACCCGGAGACAGCTTTCGCACCGCCGGTTCAGCCCTGTCTTGCGCCCTTGCAATGGGAGGGCAGATCCGTCGAATACAACCACAACACAGGACGAAATACACGGGCCTCGGTGTCGTATGATGCACAGAACCACAGAATAAGGCTTCTTCAACAGAATAAAAGACATACACCATGCCAGAAGTAAGCAGGCTACTTTGAAACATTCGTTTTTATTCATGAATAGCGTTTGTCCAAATGCTGAGGTCAAGTAAACAAAGGTTAGGTATTGTGGATACTGATGAAATACCGATGATGGCCGCTACAAAGCGTCAATATGGCTTGAGCTGTCCCTCTACCATTGTGATTGCAGACCTAAATAGACAATAACAGCAAAATTATAAAACAAAAATATCCAATCTAAGACATTTTGTGTGATATTGAACCTTTACCAATATAATAAGACTATAAATGTTTTTGTATTCATATTTTAAATAATAAGCATATGTGTTCTTTATGAACTAGAACTGTTTTATGTTCAGACCTATGAGTCAGCATTGCTGCTGACCTTCATGAAAGTAGTTGATCCAGTGCCCTGTTTTTGGATAAGCTCTCCGTACCCCTAATAGGCCTAATATGCTCACCAGTGCGCCGCAAAATTAATTTAGAAATCCATGTTATTCAATTATTGCACCCACACTGCTCACACGCGACAACAAGCGTCTGCGATGCCAAGGGCTAAAATAGAAGTCATTCCTATTTCTGACACCGATTGCGCTGAAAGTCCTGCCTCTCCCATCTCCTCATTGGTTTATAGAAGCAGGTACCCACGTGCCATCTCCTCATTGGTTATACCCACGTGGGTGATTGAAAGACTGATTGAAAGACGAACTGTTTTGCCGGTTGTCGTGGTAATACTATGAAAGATGCGATCACCATATAAGTTCAATGATGAAAAAGCCTGCAAGGAGGAGAGATGACTAGAAACGATTCAGTTGGCCATTTTATGTGTTGATTAATGGTCAGAGTAGAGGAGTTTCAGGTAAAATAACAACTCATTGTTTATATCCCAGGACAAATTAGCTAGCAACAGCAAGCTAGCTAAATAGGACAAATTAGCTAGCAAGTGCAAGCTAACTAGCTAAATTGCCATACATGATTAATGCTTTTCGACCTGTCCCCAAATTAATGTCATTAGTTCAGAGTTTGTTTTGATATTTTAACCTGCGTGTTGTGATCACTTTTGGTGTAGGGGGACAAAATACATTTATGCACGATAGTGCATGCGCGCAGCCGGTTTTGGGTTCCATGTAAGTAAAACAAATGACAACAGCCAGAGCCAAAAGAGGAAAAGCGTTTTTCTCACAGCATAGATAGACCTTGAACAATAATCTAATTACTTGGTTATTATCAATGATCAATCAGTAATGCAAAAGGCAATATAATAGGCCTAATGTTAAAAGGACTAACCCTGCATTTCTTGTTGAATAGCTACTATTTACCTAGCTACAGTATGATTGATTCAAATCACATGCATTTTCTCCTATTATTACAAACTTGACATTTTAATATTTCCTTTGTTTTGCACTCACTCTCCAGATACTTTGAGTTTATCTACCTGTACAACAGTGGCCTGCTGTTCCAGATCGAGCAGAAGACGAAGCAGTGTTCTAAGATCCCCTTGACCCAGGCCTGGGACCCCTTTGACATCCCTATGAACTCCACCTATGAGGACCAGTACTTTATCGGTGGACCTGGAGACATGATCGAGGTGCAGGAGTGGTCAGATAGGAAACCAGCCCGCAAAAGTAAGTAAGTGCCTTTAAACAGGGTATGGTAGTAGGTTCCAGGCGCACCGGTTTGTGCGTCAAGAACTGCAATGCTGCTGTGTTTTTCACACTCAAAAATTGTCCACCACCCAAAGGACATCCAGCCAACTTGACACAACTGTGGGAAGCATTGGAGCCAACATGGGCCAGTATCCCTGTAGAACGCTTTCGACGCCTTGTAGAGTCCATGTCCCGTCGAATTGAGGCTGTTCTGAGGGCAAAAGGGGGTGCAACTCGAGATTAGGAAGGTGTTCCTACACTCACTCCATTGTGTTACCAGGTGCTTGTTGAAAAACTGTATACTTAGAAGGAAGTGAAGGTCCATTGAAGACCAAAAAGTTGGTTTATAAATGTTTGGAAGCATCAAGCTCACCTGGCTGGCAAACACCATCTTATTTAGAAGAAACAGGAAATGCTTCAATGTTTACTTTTATTTTTATATACAGAGCAATGTAGAAATCAACTTTTTCAAGATGAAAGACAATGGCCAGAGCTTACCCATAATGTTGCACAATGATTTAAGTCATTGTTTTAGTCATTTGGGCTTGAGTGACAAATCCAAACTGCAAATCCGTGTGAATGAACAAATTATTTTCTGCCTACATTTCGTTTCAGGGCTGGGTTTTATTTGAATGTTACCACCCACCAGCGTGGCATTGCTTATTTATTTAATTAACCGTTAAGTTAAGTCCGTTAAGAACAAATTCTTATTTACAGTGACGGCCTAGGAACTGCCTTGTTCAGGGGCAGAATGACAGATTTTTACCTAGTCAGCTCGGGGATTCGATCTAGAAACCTTTCGGTTACTGGCCCAACGCTCTAACCACTAGGCTACCTGCTGCCCTGATTATTATTAATCAGAAACAACTGTAAAGTTATTCTTCTTATCGACTCAGATGAACCAAACAGCCTTGTGTTTTACTTGGCCACCTGAGCAATGGTTAAAATACATTTAAAATATGGGGTGCAAATTTAAAATAGGGGGTGGGGTGCAAACATATGTTTTTGCACCATTTTTTTTTTACCAGAACATTATCATAATCCATTGGATAATTTATAAATGTTCACTTATTTTTTAGCTAGTCTGTTTAAAAAAATATATATTATAGTTTTATAAATGGTATAAATGTGTGATTTGCTTCCCCCATAGCCCCAGATCTTTAAAGTTTTGTTTCACTATGCGCTCCACTGCAATTTATAGAAGATATAACAATAGGCCAGTTTGGCCCAAATTTTTTAAATTGAAATTTTACCCCCTTTTCTCCCCAATTTCATAGTATCCAATTGTCATTGTATCTTGTCTCATCGCTACAACTCCCGTACTCCCGTACAACTCCCGTACGGGCTCGGGAGAGACGAAGGTCAAAAGTCCTCCGAAACACAACCCAACCAAGCCGCACTGCTTCTTAACACAGCGCTCATCCAACCTGGAAGCCAGCCGCACCAATGTGTCGGAGGAAACACCGTGCACCTGGTTAGCGCGCACTGCGCCCGGCCCGCTACAGGAGTCGCTGGTGCGCGATGAGACAAGGATATCCCTACCGGCCAAACTCTCCCTAACGACGCTAGGCCAATTGTGCGTCACGGACCTCCCGGTCGCGGACGGCTGCGACAGAGCCTGGGCTCGTACCCAGGTTCTCTGGTCGCACAGCAATGCAGTGCCCTAGACCACTGCGCCACCCAGGAGGCCCAGTGGGGCAACGTTTTCCCTAAATCAATACTTATGACATAATCAGCTCCAGAACCAGCCATAAAGCCAGTTGGCTAATATTTTGAATACGGTGTAGTAATTTTTTTTTTAAAGCAACATCTGATAACATTAGCTAGCTAGATAATGTTAGCATTCAAGCTAGCTTCACTGACAGCCTTCAGTGCCTTATTTGTTAATGTTTATCAACTCCACGTGGAAATTCTCATACCCAATTTGTGAATATGTATAAGTAGCCTTCATCATTCTTCGGTTGAACCTAAACATGCATTTCCTCTCTAGGACAGGAAATTACAATGAAATAGTGGTGGCAACTTCCTCTGGGGAAGTCCGTTAAAGAGGAATTTCCCCCTGGCTCTCAAAATACAGTATGAACAGTGTAGTACAGTTCAGTGTGTCTCAGGTGTAGTAAAGTGCAGAGAACTGTAGCTACAGATTGTTACAACAGATGTTAACCAAAGATTTTTGGTTACTATTACTGGGATTTACAGGATGGGTACTGTTTGGTGTAGCATAGGAAATGTTCGACCAATTTTAGCTTGGCAATGCTGTTTTCGTCCTCGATATGTGGAAACAGAAGCCTCAAAATGTCTGTGTTCTGTTGCAGGGGGTCCGTTCGAAATTTAGAAAATGCTTCGTTATTAAAATCAATACTTTTCAAATAAAATTGTATTTGTCACATGCGCCGAATACAACAAGTGTAGACCTTATTGTGAAATGCTTATTTGCCCTCACCATCCAGAAACATTTGCTGAATAAACTAAAGGAAAAATAGTAACAAAATAAAATAATAGCAGATAACAATTGATCGAGACAGGTGCGTGTCCACCCCAAAGTGCCGCATGTCATGATGACAGACACCAGTCTCGATGAATGAGAGAATAATTTAAATAGACAAGATGGAGACGTACACATGGTTGGATTACTTGATGGAGCAAAATCTGTATTTACTTTAGTAACTGAGCATTTTCTGAATTCAAACTGACCCCCTGCAAATGAACATGGATATTTTATGAGACTTGTGTTTCCACGAATTGAGGACGAAGACCACAAGGTTGGTCAAAAATTCTGTGCTACACCAAACGGTACCTATTCTGTAACTCGCAGTAAGGGATACCAAAATGTTTTGGTTAAATCACATTATCTGGTGTAACAATCTGTAGCTAAAAGAACTGGTGGGGAATGTACAATAATGGGAGAGGTGGTCATGATGGAATTGCCATTCCAAAGAAACATACAGTAAGTTCAGGGAACACTTGTAGGTGGAGTGTTGTCATGATCAAACTGCCATTCAGCTCCTCTTGAGTCATCTTCTGCTTGAAATCTGGCATAATGTCCAATCCATCAAGAGGGATATATTTCACAGGATACAGTTCTGCTACAATGACACACGCAGGCAAATTAATTATGTTTCTCTCCAAAAATCCACTCCAGGAAGAATTCCAGGCACCACACGGTATGATCTGTAAGACAACCAATTTATAATAAATTAGATTTCATTGCACAATTTGAACGACAGTTGAACTGTGCCAGCATAACAACATTTGGGTAGACTAGTTGAACATGCATACATGTGCATAGGCACAGAGATTACATTTAGAACAATATCTAGCCTAATAGAAATAAATATAGCGTGACCCTCAACCTTTGCACAGTGACCAGACCGTGCAAATGTACTGAAGTAGGTAGGCTGACAGTATCAAGCTACAGCCATGTCTAACAGGCATGTTTAGGAAAATATTTGCTCAGTAAAAATAATCAAGCGTATCAGTTTTTGAGACTTACAACTGTTAAATTGTTGTATTTTTGTTTCTCCTCACTGTTAGCTAGCTAGTAAACCAAACTAGCTTAGTTGCTGGATAGCTAATATATGTTATTTACAACTGTTTGGAATCCTATCTTGCGTCATGCCTATAAATTTGTCATTTTGAAATGCATCCACGGTCATAATCATAAGCAATGTCAACCCTCATCAATTATGCTACATAACTAGCTAGTAAAACTATTTACAGTTGCTGATGTTACACGTTTGCTAAAAGGTTACAAATGGGAGGCCTTGTGCATAGTAACAAGTTAGCAGGTGCCAGGCTAACTAGCTAGCAATCTCCAGTCATGTACTAACGTTTGCTGGTAAACCTAGCTTTAGGTGGCTGGTTGTAATGTTATACCTTGCTGTTTAGTAGCCATATCTACGACTAAAAAGAGAAGAGCTTTTACAATGGAAATACAATAGATCTCCGACTGTAAAACCTCTTCTATTTATAGTCATAGATATGGCTACCTGTAGTTGTTTAGCAAATTTTGTCATCTAAACCCAGCAAAAAAAGAAATGCCCTTTTTCAGGACCCTGTCTTTCAAAGATAATTCGTCAAAATCCAAATAACTTCACAGATCTTCATTGTAAAGGGTTTAACTTCTGTAGGGTAGGGGGCAGCATTCGGAATTTTGGATGAAAAGCATGCCCAAATTAAACGGCCTGCTACTCGGGCCCAGAAGATATGATATGCATATAACTGGTAGATTTGGATAGAAAACACTCTAAAGTTTCCAAAACTGTTAAAATAGTGTCTGTGAGTATAACAGAACTGATTTGGCAGGCGAAAACCCGAGACAAATCCATCCAGGAAGTAGTTTTTTTGGGGTTTTGTAGTTTTCTATTCAATGCCATTACAGGATCCATTGACTTAGGACTCAATTTGCAGTTCCTATGCCCTCCACTAGATGTCAACAGTCTTTAGAAATTGTTTCAGGCTTGTATTCTTGTAAATGAGTGAGTAAGACCAATCTGAATGAGTGAACCCTGACGTGTCACAGAGCTTTTTCATGCTCAATCCCGAGAGAGTGCATTTCTTGTTTACCTTTTATATTGAAGATGTTATTTTCCGGTTGAAATATTATAGATCATTTAGGCTGAAAACAACCTGAGGATTGAATATAAACATCGTTTGACATGTTTCTATGAACTTTATGGATACAATTTGGATGTTTTGTCTCCCTGTTTTGACTGTGTTTGAGCCTGTGGATTACTGAAGAAAACGCGAACAAAACAGAGGTTTTTGGATATAAAGAGACTATCGAGCAAAAGGAACATTTATTGAGCAAATGAATGCAACCATATGCAGATCATCAAAGGTAAGGGATTAATTTCCTCTCTATTTCTGAGTTTTGTAACTCTTCTGCTTGGCTGGTTACTTTTTGTAATGATTTGTCAACTGGGCTATGTTCTCAAATAATCGTAAGGTATGCTTTTGCCGTAAAGCATTTTAAAAAGCTGACACCGTGGTTGGATTCACAGGAAGTTAGGTTTAAAGATGATGTAACATATGTTTTGTTTTCTGAATTTTTATAATGAGTATTTCAATATTTGAATTTGGCGCTCTGCAATCTCACTGGATGTTTGCCAGGTGGGACGTAGCGTCCCACATACCCTAGAAAGGTTAAACACGGTTTCCCATGCTTGTTCAATGAACCATAAACAATTAATTAACATGCACCTGTGGAACGGTCGTTAACCTGTTGGATCTCTAGGGGCGCTATTTCATTTTTGGATAAAAAACGTTCCCGTTTTAAGCGCAATATTTTGTCACGAAAAGATGCTCGACTATGCATATTCTTGACAGTTTTTGAAAGAAAACACTCTGAAGTTTCAGAATCTGCAAAGATATTGTCTGTAAGTGCCCCAGAACTCATTCTACAGGCGAAACCAAGATGATGCTTCAAGCAGGAAATGAGCAGAATCTCTGAAGCTCTGTTTTCCATTGTCTCCTTATATGGCTGTGATTGCGCAAGGAATGAGCCTACACTTTCTGTCGTTTCCCCAAGGTGTTAGCAGCATTGTGACGTATTTGTAGGCATATCATTGGAAGATTGACCATAAGAGACTACATTTTCCAAGTGTCCGCCTGGTGTCCTGCGTGGAATTCGGTGCGCAAACGCCAGCTGCTTGTACTTTTCCATTTGATTGAGGGGAGAAACCATGCTTCCACGAACGATATATCATTGAAGAGATATGTGAAAAACACCTTGAGGATTGATTCTAAACAATGTTTGCCATGTTTTCAGTCGATATTATGGAGTTAATTTGGAAAAAAGTTCGCGTTTTGAGGACTGAATTTTCGTTTTTTTTTGTGGTAGCCAAATGTGATGTAGAAAACGGAGCTATTTCGAATTCACAAAGAATCTTTTTTGGAAAGACTGAGCATCTGCTATCTAACTGAGAGTCTCCTCATTGAAAACATCCAAAGTTCTTCAAAGGTAAATTATTTTATTTGAAGGCTTTTATGTTTTTGTTGGAATCTTGCGTGCTGGATGCTAACGCTAATGCTAACGCTAAATGCTACGCTAGCTAGCCACTTTTACACAAATTATTGTTTTCCTATGGTTGAGAAGCATATTTTGAAAATCTGAGATGACAGTGTTGTTTACAAAAGGCTAAGCTTGAGAGATGGCATATTTATTTCATTTCATTTGCGATTTTCATGAATAGTTAACGTTGCGTTATGGTAATCTGCAAAGATCCCCCCCCCCCCCCCCCCCCCACCCCGCATAGCCTGCTGGGTAACGTAGCCTAAATGTTATTAACACATAACAACACATTATCCTTCCTTTAAAAGAAAACTACTTTTCTAAGTAACTACAAATGTCACATCACATTTGTTTACCCAACCTGCATAACATGCAATTTTTAATAACACACATTTCTTTCCCCCAATTTGTATTGTTTTTTTTTTTACATTGCTCTCATCACTTAAGAGGCAATAAACATATTCTGATTTATTATTTTTTCAACTAAATATAGTCTGTCCAACAATACTCTATTGTGGCTCTATTTCTTTTCACATAAACAAAACATTCAGTCCAGGTGCCTCTTTTTTAAAAACGTTTTATTTATTAGCAATTGGCCTAGCCAGAGTGGCCTAGCCAGTCTCCAGACCTTAATCCCATAGAAAATCTGTGGAGGGAGCTGAAGGTTCGAGTTGCCAAACGTCAGCCTCGAAACCTTAATGACTTGGAGAAGATCTGCAAAGAGTAGTGGGAGAAAATCCCTCCTGAGATGTGTGCAAACCTGGTGGCCAACTTCAAGAAACGTCTGACCTCTGATTGCCAACAAGGGTTTTGCCACCAAGTACTAAGTCATGTTTTGCAGAGGGGTTAAATACTTATTTCCCTCATTAAAATGCAAATTAATTTATAACATTTTTGACATCCGTTTTTCTGGATTTTTTTGTTTTTATTCTGTCTCTCACTGTTCAAATAAACCTACCATTAAAATTATAGACTGATCATTTCTTTGTCAGTGGGCAAACGTACAAAATCAGCAGGGGATCAAATACTTTTTTCCCCTCACTGTACATGTATCTTATACCGTTTTAAAGGTAGTCTTGTTGTTAATCCCACCACAGTGTCCTGTTTCAAATAGGCTTTACGGCGAAAGCACCACAAACGATTATGTTTGGTCACCACCAAACCACAATAAAAACAGCCATTTTCCCAACCAAAGAGAGGAGTCACAAAAAGCACAAATAGAGATAACATTAATCACTCACCTTTGATGATCTTCATCAGATGACACTCATAGGACTTCATGTTACACAATACATGTATGTTTTGTTTGATAAAGTTCACATTTATATAAAAAATCAGTTTACATTGGCGCGTTACATTCACTAGTTCCAAAAACATCCAGTGATTTTGCATAGCCACATTGATTCAACAGAAATACTCATCATAAATGTAGATGATAATACAAGTTATACACATGGAATTATAGATATACATGTCCTTAACGCAACCGCTGTGTCAGATTTCAAAAAAACTTTACGGAAAAAGCAAACCATGCAATAATCTGAGACGGTGCTCAGAACAAGTCAAATTAGCCGCCATGTTGTAGTCAACATAAACCATAAATTACATGCTAAATATTCCCTTACCTTTGATCTTCATCAGAATGCACTCCTAGGAATCCCAGGTCCACAATAAATGCTTGATTTGTTCGATAATGTCCGTTATTTATGTCCAATTAGCTACGTTTTTTAGCGTGTTTGGTACACCTATCCAAACGCTGGTGATGGGCGATCATTTTTTCGTCAAAATCTTAAAAAAGTTATATTACAGGTCGAAGAAGCGTTTCAAACTAAGTACAGAATCAATCATTAGGATGTTATCATAAATCTTCAATAAAGTTCCAACCGGAGAATTCCTTTGTGTCTTGAGGAGGAACGGAACGCAGGAAGATATCATGTGGTATGCGCGTGACCTGGAACTGGCTCTCTGCCAGTAGTCTGACTCATTCCCCTCTCATTCAGTCCCACAACACAGTAGAAGCCAAATTTCTGTAGATGGTTGACATCTAGTGGAAGCCCTAGGAAGTGATTCTTCATTCATATCCCAAGGGGATTTCAATAGGGAATGGGTTGAATAAATACCAACCTCAGATTTCTTACTTTCTGTTTGGATTTGTTCTCAGGTTTTTGCCTGCCATATGAGTTCTGTTATACTCACAGACATCATTTAAACAGTTTTAGAAACTTCAGAGTGTTTTCTATCCAATAATAATATGCATATATTAGCAACTGAGACTGAGGAGCAGGCCGTTTACTCTGGGCACCCCTGGACACCTTTCATCCAAGCTACTCAATAGCCTTTCAGGGGCTCTGACAGTCTTTTTTGGTCATTCTGCTGAAGTGCTTCCTGAAACAGTTGGACAGCGTTGTCAGTCAGGGTGTTCTGACTGAATTGTCCATTTCTAAAGGCATTTGACGCTTCAGCAGTATCCTCCTGATGATCCTCAGTCCCTTGAGTGAATGGCTGAAGCCTTAGATCCACTCTGTTTCGTCTCAGTTGTGATCCATGCTCCGTTTGGATCTCATAGGATCGCGGTGCAACTTCTCTCTGCACACACCCTTGCTGCATCCAGATTCCTGTAGTAATGTCTCGGAGTCATACATGATCTCCAGGTTTCAGTTCAGGTAAGTGTCTTGCACTTTTGCCGTGTTGCTGTTTTTGTCTGTCTTTCTGTTTTTCCTTTGCGAATAGTGACTTTGTGAGCACCTCTGGGTGTTAGCAAGTCCTCATGGATGGGTAGGTTGGTTCTGATGCGACGTCCCATCAACATTTGTGCTGGTGAAAGTCCGTTCTGCAGTGGTGTGCTGCGGAAGATCATCAGATTTTTTTAGGAAATCCTCCTTTCCAACGTGTGCCTTTTTTATCAGACCTTTGACGATTTTGACTGAACTCTCTGCTAAGCCGTTGGACCTTGGGTAGTTGGGGCTGGAAATGTTGTGTCGGAATCCCCAGTCATGAGCGAACTATCGGAATTCGGAACTTGAGAACTGCAGGCCATTGTCTGAGTACAGTTCAGATGCAACCATGTCTTGCAAAGACTGATTTCAGGTAGGTGATTACAGCTTTGCTGGAGGTAGTTGGCAGTGTTGCTACTTCAGGGTAGTTTGAGTAGTAGTCGGTAACAACAATGTGACTTTTGCCATTGCAGTCAAAAAGGTCAACTCCAACTTTGTAGTAGGGTCTGTTGGGTACTGGATGAGGGATTAGCGGCTCTGCTTGCTGCTTTGGCAGTTCACATGAAGCAGTGGTCTGGCTGATTTCCTGGTTCAATCTTGGCCAGTACATTACTTCTCGTGCTCGTCGTTTGCATTTTTCCTCACCCAAGTGGCCGTTGTGTATTTTCTGTAGCATTTCTTTACATAGTGTCATGGGAATGATAATCTTGTTGCCTTTGAACACTGTCACCCACAACGGTGCACTCAGCTCTGCACATCCAGTAATCCTGTATTCTCTTTGGACAGTTGTTTTTCTGTGCGGGCCATCCTATCAGTGTTGTTTCTTTCAACTCTGTCATTGTTTGGTCAGCCGCAGTCTCTCTTTTGATCTGCTCCATTCTCTCAGAAGACACAGGAAGTGATGCTACGATCATGTCAACGTAAGCCTGAATCTCAGTGTTTTTCTGTGTGTCAAAGCTCTCTTTCTTGTTGACTGCTCAAGAAAGCGTGTCGTGGCGAACATGAACTTTCCCGGGGTATAGATCATCTTCACATCATACTTTTGCAGTCGGATCCACATTCTCTGGATTCTCATTGGTAAATCATTCAGTTGCTTAGATATGATTGACACCAATGGTCTGTGGTCGGTTTCTACTTCGAAGTCTCGTCCTTAGACTTATTAGTGAAACCTTTCACAAGCGTATGTGCTCGCCTGTAGTTCTTTCTCTATTTGTGCATACCTTGTCTCTGCGCCTGTCAAGGCTCTGGACTCATAAGCGACGGGTTGCCATATGTCGTCATGCTGTTGCAGAAGAACTGCTCCCAGGCCAAACTGACGCATCTGCAGAAATCCTTGTGCTTTTCTCTGAATCATAGAACCTGAGCACTGGCTCTTCTGTGATTGTCTTATTTAGGTTTTTGAAGCAGTTTCCCTGTTCATGGGACCATTCCCATTCATTCTTCTGTTCCAGAAGACATCTGAGTGGAGCGGACTGTGCTGACAGTTGAGGTATGAACTTTGCAAGGTAGGGGATCATGCCCATGAAGCGTCTCACGTCGTCCTTGTTTTTCGGGCGCTCCATGTTGTTGATGGCTGATGTTTTCCTCGGGTCTGGTTTGACTCCCTCCCCTGAAAGTACGTCTCCCACGAATGTAAGTGTTTTCACACCAATCTCGCATTTGTCCTTGTTTAGTTTTAGGTTGACTTTCCGTGGTTGGCAACTTGAAATGCTTTATTGAGATCTCTTGGGTCTAGACATATGCTGAGATCGCCCTTCTTTTTCACCACAATAACCAGTGAGCTTACCCAGTCTGTAGGTTCATCCATTTTTGTCCATCTTTTCCATGCGTCCGAGTTCCTCCTTGAGCTTTTTCCTCAGTGCAAATGGAACTTTTGCATGCATGCACAACTGGAGTAATTTTGTCATCAGTACATATTGTGTTCTCCTGGTAAACATCCAAGACCCTCAAACACATCCTCATACTCAGCCAGTAATGAGTTTTGGTCATTTTCACTCTGTTGTCACTACATACACTCTTTTCAACAAATTGAGCTTTTCACATGCATTGATTCCTAGAATAGGCTGTACACTCATTTCCACGATCAGCAGCTGTGCTCTGAACTGTTTTCCTTTGTGCTGTAAAGTTACTATGCAGCTTCCTTTGACTGGTACGTTCTCCCCAGTATAACCAGTAACCTTAATTTTCACCGGGTGTATTTTGCTCTTCACCTTAAGTGTTTTGTAGTCATCCAGCGACAACAGGTTTACCTGTGCTCCAGTATCAAGCTTGAATGGTATTATAGTTTCATTCACAGTCAATGTCACAATCCATTCAGCTTTTACTGCATTGCATATTTCCACAGAATCAACAAAGAATTATTCAATATCCTCCTTGACTGTGTGAACCTTTTACTTTGTAACCTCAGCTTTGCAGCATTTTTAGACATTATTATTTATTATTATTAACATTATTATCATTATTAACAGTTGTTGCATGATTTTCCATATGGAGGGCAATTTTTTGGCTTGTGGATAAATCCACATTTTCCACATGTAGTGTTTTGATGTCTCTTTTGCTTGTTTTTGTTGTTGTGTGTGGTGCTCTTCTCTTTTTATTGCATGCACTGACGTCTCATCCTTGCATAGCTCTTTAGCTTGTGCTCTGGTGGTTTCAGCTGCTCGGCACATATTCACTTCACTAAATCTTGCTCATGCAGCAATCTCTCCTTGAGTCCATTATCAAGTATGCCACAGACTATCCTGTCTTTCACTAGTGAGTCTTTCAGATTTTCAAATTCACACATTTTGCTCAGTGTGTTCAGCTCAGCCAAATACTGGTCAAAACTGACTCCCTGATTCTGATCATGAGAGAAAAACTTTTATCTCTCAAACGTGACGTTCTGGCTTGGTACAAAGTATCAACCAAAAGTACCAACTAAAAGTACCAACCTCAAATTTAGCCATTAGCACAGTCCATGTCAAGTTTGCATCATCTTGCTGAAAGTTATTGTAAATGTCCAATGCATCCTCTCCAATAACATGCAGATAAATGGAAGCTTTCAATTTGTCATCATCTCCCCCTGCTCCACTGGCTGCTAGGTAGATATTGAATCTCTGCTTGAAACGTTTCCAATTGTCAGCTAGATTGCCTGTTAACTGCATAGGAGTAGGAGGACTAAGCCTATCCATGACGGAGAACAGGAACAGTGTCAATTTCTCTTACTTCAGCATGTTGCTCATCAACTTGCTCGTCAGATTCCAATGCAGCATCGCTCTCGCTGCTGTCACTCTCGCTGCTGTCACTCTCGCTGCTGCGGCTCGTTGTCCTCGCTCTCGCTGCTGTCACTCTCGCTGCTGCGGCTCGTCCTCGCTCTCGCTGCTGTCACCCTCGCTGCTGTCACTCTCGCTGCTGCGGCTCGTTGTCCTCGCTCTCGCTGCTGTCACTCTTGCTGCTGCGGCTCGTTGTCCTCGCTCTCGCTGCTGTCTCGCTGCTGCGGCTCGTTGTCCTCGCTCTTGCAAGCTAGCATCTTCGACTACTCACGTCACTTGACTTGTGGTAGAATGTTAAATTTTCGTTGCAGAAATTTGCCGAGTTACTCCTTTATTTTCTTTGTTGTGTCAAAGCGACTACCAATCTAACACCATGTTATGTTTGTTCCTTGTATGATGACAAACCGGGGCGTACGTTTAACTACTTTTAATGAACATATACTTCAGCTAGCAACTGCCCGAGTTACACCAGGAATGCACAATCCGTCCATCAGTGCTCAAACTGTCCACAATAGGCTGAGAGAGGCTGGACTGAGGGCTTGTAGGCCTGTTGTAAGGCAGGTCTTCACCAGACATCACCCGCAACGACGTCGCCTATGGGCACAAACCCACCGTTGCTGGACCAGACAGGACTGGCAAAAAGTGCTCTTCACTGACGAGTCGCGGTTTTGTCTCACCAGGGGTGATGGTCGGATTCACGTTTATCGTTGAAGGAATGAGCATTACACAGAGGCCTGTACTCTGGAGAGGGATCGATTTGGAGGTGGAGCGTCCATCATGGTCTGGGGTGGTGTGTCACAGCATCATAGGACTGAGCTTGTTGTCATTGCAGGCAATCTCAATGCTGTGCGTTACAGGGAAGACATCCTCCTCCCTCATGTGGTACCCTTCCTGCAGGCTCATCCTGACATGACCCTCCAGCATGACAATGCCACCAGCCATACTGCTCGTTCTGTGGGTGATTTACTGCAAGACAGGAATGTCAGTGTTCTGCCATGGCCAGAGAAGAGGCCAAATCTCAATCCCATTGAGCACGTCTGGGACCTGTTGGATCGGAGGGTGAGGGCTAGGGCCATTCCCCCCAGAAATATCCGGGAACTTGCAGGTGCCTTGATGGAAGAGTGGGGTAACATATCACAGCAAGAACTGTCAAATCTTGTGCATTCCATGAGGAGGAGATGCACTGCAGTACTTAATGCAGCTGGTGGCCACACCAGATACTGATTGTTACTTTTGATTTTGACCCTCCCTTTTTTCAGGGACACATTATTCCATTTATGTTAGTCACATGTTTGTGGAACTTGTTCAGTTTGTCTGGTTGTTAAATGTTGTTCATACACATATTTACACATGTTAAGTTTGCTGGAAATAAACGCAGTTGACAGCGACAGGACGTTTCTTTTTTTGCTGTGTTTAGATTAGCTGGGTACACATGTTAAGTTTGCTGGAAATAAACGCAGTTGACAGCGACAGGACGTTTCTTTTTTTGCTGTGTTTAGATTAGCTGGGTACCTACCTAATTAAGTCAGCAAACATAAAAATGATTTGATTTCCCCCCCCACTGTAACACAGTGTGTTAGCTAGCAACACACAATATGGGTTTCAGTAGATAAATGAAGTTATTTTGTCAGCTTGTATATTTAGCAATGAGTCCGCTGATAGGAACATCACTGAAAGACATCCAATAGCTCTACTGAACAAGGACAACCATATCTACACACACAATGACATAATGAAAACAAGCCCAGATTCCCCCAGGGTGAAAATCCCCTTTATTAAGGGTGCTCAGTGCAAAGTGCTTGTCAGGAGATGACAAGCAACTTATTTCAAAATGGCATCATGTGAGTCAGTCAACAGTCAACACAGATTTTGTCCACTTGACCCCTGGTGGCGATTTCCTAGTTGTCTTGCTGCAAATTGGCTCTTGGTGAAATGGGATCGTTTTCACCACTCTGAGAATACAGACCCTTGCAAAGTATCCTATTTGTATGTTGTGATGTCTAACTCATAATTGTGCATTATTGTGGAAGATATCCATGTGCATAGTGTTTTTTCAAGTATACATTTTAAGAGATTTTCAGATTTTATTGAAAATATCATGATAGAGGTAGTTGGCCAGATTCAAACATAAGCAGACACTGTAGATATGTGTCAAATGCTGCGCCAGTACTGCTAGGCCACATTAGCCACTATGTGACTAATGTTTGACTTCTTAAATCATGTGGAACTGACCACCAAGTCACAGCCTTGCCATGGACTGATTAACCTGTGTGTGTGTGTGTGTGTGTGTGTGTGTGTGTGGCGGGGAAGCTCATGTTTTTAACCTATGGTATTCTATGTAGACGCAACAGAACATTTTAATGTACAAATTTCCCCTCAGGGACAATAAAGTCAATCCTAATCCTACCTCTCCCTGCTACACCAGATGAGGCGTGGGTGGGCGTCTACACAGTGAAGGACTGCTACCCTGTCCAGGAGACCTACACCAGGAACAGCAGCATCACTACCTCTACCCGCTTCTTTGACCTCCAGCTGGGCATCAGCGACCCGGAAGTCTTCACACCGCCCAGCAGCTGCCAGTCGGCCCGCCCAGAGAGGATGAACACCGACTGCTGAGGCCTTCACCTTTCCCCTTTGACCCATGCTCGTTGACCCCATGCTCTGTTTTCACATTTCCCCCACTTTTAACCAAATTTAACCTTTATTTAACTAGGCAAGTCAGTTAAGAACTAATTCTTATTAGTGCCGGTTTCGGTGTAGGTCCAACTGTCCCAGCATCCCGGTTAGAGGATGTAGAATGACCAGCAGGAGACAGAGAGACAAGGCACACTTTATTACCACACACACACACACACACGGCAAACAGGAAGAGGAGACTATTAGTAGTGTAAGTGTTGTAGTGGTTGTCTACAAG
Source organism: Oncorhynchus clarkii lewisi (assembly GCF_045791955.1). Lineage (NCBI taxonomy): Eukaryota > Metazoa > Chordata > Actinopteri > Salmoniformes > Salmonidae > Oncorhynchus > Oncorhynchus clarkii. Next base: position 3,529,661 of record NC_092174.1, read on the forward strand.
AGAAGAGCATGTATTACATAATGGCATTACAGGCTAATGACTATGTAATAGCAATGAGGATGACACGTACTATAATGGTCAGGTATTAGCATAAGCTAATGTGGTACACAGTAGGACACAATAGTACACTATGGACAGAGCTACTAGCATGTATTAGCAGCTAGGCTAACAGTATGGCTTACAAAGAGAAGTTTGTAGCAGCCAACTAATGTAGCACACATTATGACAGTATATACAGGTGGGCTAGCATAGCATACACAAGATACAATTAGTGGCTAGCATATGTAAGATATACAAGAAAAGCTAGCATGCTAGGCTAGCAGGCCACAGGCTGTAGGTAGTAGCACACAGTATATACAGTGGAGGCTAGTAAGCTTCAGGTTATAGGTACAGCATACAGAACTATGTACAGTAGGGAGGAGTTTGCATTAGTGTTAGCAGCTAGGAGTTAGCATGCTATTTGGCTAACAATGGACATCTTGGTAGAGGCTACGATTCGTATGAGGAAGTGACCGGATGTTACCGGTCGGCCATTTTAGGTGAGCAACTCGAAGATCTAACTGGTAGCCATCTTGGGTTCCATAACAACAATGAAGGGATTACTCCTCATGGCCTGGATACTGTACTGTAGCCAGAACTATGCCAAGCGGGTAGATAAAACAAGTTATGTTACATGGGATTTCAGACAGAAGTAATCCTAACATAAATAATGAAATATGTATAAGCATATACTAACATAATAATATCAGCCTATAACTTGTAAGCAGATGTTTTGTAGTGATTTATGTTGAAAATGTAAAGAATATTTGCTTGTCTATGGTGTGTAATGAGGAGCAACCAGATGGTGAATTTGACATATTTATTAATTTGCTTGTTCCAGTTCCTAATAAGCATGCATCCATTAAGAAAATGACTGTAAAAAATGTTAAATCTCTGTGGATTGATGAGGAATTGAAAAATGTTATGGTTGAGAGGGATGAGGCAAAAAGATTGACCAATATGTCCGGCTGCACAGCCGATTCGCAAACATACTGTACATTAAGAAATCATGTGACTAAACAAAATAAGAATCTGTACTTTGAAACAAAGATAAATAATATAAAGAATTATAATAAAAAGCTTAAAATCAAATCAAATTTTATTTGTCACACACATGGTTAGCAGATGTTAATGCGAGTGTAGCGAAATGCTTGTGCTTCTAGTTCCGACACTGCAGTAATAACCAACGAGTAATCTAGCTAACAATTCCAAAACTACTACCTTATACACACAAGTGTAAAGGGATAAAGAATATGTACATAAAGATATATGAATGAGTGATGGTACAGAGCGGCATAGGCAAGATGCAGTAGATGGTATCGAGTACAGTATATACATATGAGATGAGTATGTAAACAAAGTGGCATAGTTTAAAGTGGCTAGTGATACATGTATTACATAAAGATGCAGTAGATGATATAGAGTACAGTATATACGTATACATATGAGATAAATAATGTAGGGTATGTAAACATTATATTAAGTAGCATTGTTTAAAGTGGCTAGTGATATATTTTAGAGTACCTTAAATGAAATTTGGGGCAAAAAGGCAACCTTGGCTCCATCATTCATTGAATCAGATGGCTCACTCATCACAAAATCCACTGATATTGCCAAGTACTTTAATGATTTGTTCATTGACAAGGATAGCAAACTTAGGCATGACATGCCAACATCAAATTCTGAACCTACACATCCATTTATAACTGACCAAATTATGAAAGACAAGCGTTGTAATTTTGAATTTCGTAACTTGAATGTGGAAGAGGTGAAACAATTATTGTTGTCTATCAACAATGACAAGCCACCTGGGTCTGACAACTTGGATGGAAAATTACTTAGGGTGATCGTGGACGATATTGCCACTCCTTTTTACCATCTCTTCAATCTAAGCCTACAGGAAAGTGTGTGCCCTCAGGTATGGAAGAAAGCAAAAGTAATTCCGCTACCCAAGAATAGCAAAGCACCCTTTACTGGTTCAAACATCCAACCAAACATCAGCCTGTTACCAACCCTTAGTAAAGTTTAGGAAAAAATGGTGTTTGACCAGATACAATGCTATTTCACAGTAAAAATAATAATTGGTCTCCTCACAGTCCCCAAATCCAGAACAGATTATGGGAGGTGTACAGTACTACATAGAGCCATGACTACATGGAACTCTATTCCACATGAAGTTACTCATGCAAGCAGTACAATTAGATTTTTTTAAAACAAACAGATAAAAATACACCTTATGGAACAGCAGGGAATGTGAAGACGCACAGACATATGGATACACTCACACATGATAACATACGCACACTATACACACATGTACACGTGTGCATTTTATGTCATAGATATGTGCTAGTGAAGTAGTGGACTGAGGGCACACACATAATCTGTTGTGAATTGAATTGTAATGTTTTTAAAACTGTATAACTGCCTTAATTGTGCTGGACCCCAGGAAGTATGCTGCCTTCAAATTAATTTGGGAAGGGTCCGTAAGTGTGTTGAGGTGGAGGACAGATAGGTGGTTGGCCGAAGCCTTAAGGGAGGAACAGATTTTTTTGTATATGACAGTAAAACATTCTTGTGACACAAATTTGTTGGCCCCTTCAATTCTTACACATTTTCTCCTAAAACATATATTCCAACACTCAGCCGCTAAGACAAATTTGCTTAACTACTAAACTTAAAACCAATCAGAACTCCCGTACATACACCTCGTGATGAAGGCTATGCTTCTATCTATGATGTAAACACAGCTTCTTGCGAAAACGTGAGCTGCTGTCTAATGAAGAGGAACATATACATAGCTAGCTAGCTCCCAGACTGAAAAAATAGAAATATCCGTTTTTGAGTGCACTTGAAATATGTTGCATACAATACGAATTGTCTTGACAATATGAAGAAGTAAATCTGTTTACCATTTAGCCAATTTATTGAAAGCTAGCCAATGTTAGACAAGCCTACTGTAAATGTCAACTTGTGTTTCATTAGCCATCTCTCTGTCAGTTAATTAAATTGTTGAATCATGTTTTGGTATGATACATACAGTATGTCTCATTTCAAATAACTAGCTGCAGGCTTAAAGAAACATATACTTTGCATAGAAACCCAAATAAAAGCATGTAGATAGAAAGATGTGTGTGTGTGTCATGTATGCTAGAATGAGGGTTTAAAAGTGACAGCTGCATATTAGCCAATACTAAATGGCATAGCCTACACATAAAGCATACCTTGTAATACAATATTTTCAAAAAAAAAACAGTTGTACAATGTGCTCTGCAATAAGATAACTAGAGTTTGATTTGTAAAGCAGATGAGTTCTCAAATAGCATCTGCCCAATACCATGGACGGCATGCATAATGTGGTTGCTTTGGAATATAAGGTACAGAGAATGATAAAGAACCTGTAGAATTATAGAAAAAGCAGTTGGGAAATTAATGTTTGAGTTTCAGATGCATGAGTATATTTAGGTGGTTAAAATGAATAACTTTCCTACTAACAGTGCCGTGGGGGGCTCAATCGTACAGTCCAGAAATGAGAGCTTTGCCATCTATTCCAAAAGCCTGGCACTCTGATGGAAACATTAGAACTGCCATCAATACATGCTTCTTTGTAGGAGCATTTGTGTGCCCGGGCCCCATATTGAAAGGCCCCCACCCATGTACAGTGGGGAGAAAAAGTATTTGATAACCTGCAAAATCGTCAGTGTTTCCTACTTACAAAGCATGTAGAGGTCTGTAATTTTTATCATAGGTACACTTCAACTGTGAGAAATGGAATCAAAAATCCAGAAAATCACATTGTATGATTTTTAAGTAATTAATTTGCATTTTATTGCATGACATAAGTATTTGATACATCAGAAAAGCAGAACTTAATATTTGGTAGAGAAACCTTTGTTTGCAATTACAGAGATCATACGTTTCCTGTATTTCTTGACCAGGTTTGCACACACTGCAGCAGGGATTTTGGCCCACTCCTCCATACAGACCTTCTCCAGATCCTTCAGGTTTCGGGGCTGTCGCTGGGCAATACGAACTTTCAGCTCCCTCCAAAGATGTTCTATTGGGTTCAGGTCTGGAGACTGGCTAGGTCACTCCATGACCTTGAGATGCTTCTTACAGAGCCACTCCTTAGTTGCCCTGGCTGTGTGTTTCAGGTCGCTGTCATGCTGGAAGACCCAGCCACGACCCATCTTCAATGCTCTTACTGAGAAAAGGAGGTTGTTGGCCAAGATTTTGCGATTCATGGCCCCATCCATCCTCCCCTCAATACGGTGCAGTCGTCCGGTCCCCTTTGCACAAAAGCATCCCCAAATAATGATGTTTCCACCTCCATGCTTCACGGTTGGGATGGTGTTCTTGGGGTTGTACTCATCCTTCTTCTTCCTCCAAACACGGCGAGTGGAGTTTAGACAAAAAAGCTCTATTTCTGTCTCATCAGACCACATGACCTTCTCCCATTCCTCCTCTGGATCATAGGCAAACTTCAGACGGGCCTGGACATGCACTGGCTTGAGCAGGGGGACCTTGCGTGCGCTGCAGGATTTTAATCCATGACGGCATAGTGTGTGTTAAGTGCCTTGTTCAAGCGCATAGACAGATGTATTACCTAGTCAGCTCAGGGATCCGAACCAGCAACCTTTTGGTTACTGGCCCAACGCTCTTAACCGTTAGGCTACACTGCCCCGGACTTGGATATGCTACACTCCTCCTCTCACCGGAAAACAAGGGTGTCTGACGCACCGGCTCTTTCGTCAGCCACAATGGGTTTTTCCTTCCAGCAAGAGGCACAAAAACTGCCGGACCTCCTCTGCCATCTCACCAACCGTTATCATTGGCAGTTCTATGGTGACAAACATCTCAGTTTTCAGGCAAAAACCTTGTGCTCTCCTGGGGCTCGGGTACAGGACATTACTGGGCTGCTTCCTACTGTTTCTTGCCAGAACACGGGGGATGTCGCTGTCGTAGTCCATGTTGCATCTAATGACATTAGGGTGGCTAGCTCAGAATGGCTGAAACAGGATTTTATAGAACTGATTGGAACTCTGAAAGACTCCAAAAAGCATCCAATTATTTCAGGCCCAGTGCCATCGCTGAGTCGTGCCAGCGAAAGATTCAGTAGGTTGCTGGCATTACATGAAATGTGAGGACAGGGTCCAGTACAGTAGACTCACTGAGACATTGACCTTTCCACAACCCAAGTTCCGGGCAGGTAATCCCAACCATAAAGGATCTGCATTATCATCATACTGCAGGCCCGCAACAGGTAACCCTCATTGACTCTTGTTTTAATCCACATCCATATTCAAAGCAAAGTCACAATTGTACAATTCTAGACAATCTTGTATCTATACCAATTCAAGCTAGCCCTATGGTATTTTCAAATAAGGGGTTACCTACTGATCATGGTATGCTTGTATTATACTCTGTCTGATCTGAAATCCCATGGCATTGGACTAATTCATGTAAATGACAGAAGTTTGATATCGAAAATGGACGTTATTATAATCCTGGCCTCTTAAACCAACATGGACATTATTGTAATATCTGGCTAAATAAGACTGTACTGAAAACTGATGTATCTGACTGGTTATAATGTTTATAGATCTGACAGAGTTGGCGGAGGTGGAGGTGTCGCCATATTTAGAAACAACAATTTAAATGTTTCTGTAGCAATTTGAATGTCAAGTCCTAAATCTGGGCCTTGGTAATAATGTCCAATTTATGCTAGTGGGAATTTATCCTCAATTATGCCTCAACATGTGCTCTTAGCCAAATGTCTAACTTGCTATCTAACTATGCTAAATCGGAATTATTAATTTTGGGTGATCTTAATCCTGATTGGTTGATGGCAGCTTCTGATATGCTGAAAAATATCTACATTGAGCTAAATCTAACTCAGATGATAACTGAACCAACTCATGAAGTATCAGAGAAAGTTAAGTACAGAAATGTAGCTTGGGCTAAGGCTGACTGATTTTAAGTCAGACTGACAGTCCTTTAGAAATAGATGTCGATCCCTGGTTAGAAAAGCAAAATAGACATACTTTTTGAACTGTGCATCCGAGAATGGTGGGAATCCAGCTGCCTTCTGGAAGGTAGTCCAATCTCAAACAAAACTCCATCCCCTCATTACCCCAACAGGTTATGACAGTCTCTGGTCCCATAACAGATAAGATGGACATTTGTGGTGCTTTTTTTTAAAAACCACTGCCTCAGCGTACCTTTTTCAGGATCCTGTCTTTCAAAGATAATTAGTAAAAATACAAATAACTTCACAGATCTTCATTGTAAAGGGTTTAAACACGGTTTCCAATGCTTGTTCAATAAACCATGAACAATTAATAAACATGCACCTGTGGATCGGTCGTTAAGACACTAACAGCTTAAGGCAATTAAGGTCAAAGATATGAAAACTTAGGACCCTAAAGAGGCCTTTCTACTGACTCTGGAAAAACAGCAAAAGAAAGATGCCAAGGGTCCCTGCTCATCTGCGTGAACGTGCCTTAGACATGCTGCAAGGAGGCATGAGGACTGCAGATGTGGCCAGGGCAATAAATTGCAATGTCCGTACTGTGAGACGCCTAAGGCAGCGCTACAGGGAGACAGGACGGAGAGCTGATTGTCCTCGCAGTGGCAGACCACGTGTAACAACACCTGCACAGGATCGGTACATCTGAACATCACACCTGCAGGATGGATGGCAACAACACCTGCCCGAGTTACACCAGGAACGCACAATCCCTCCATCAGTGCTCAGACTGTCTGCAATAGGCTGAGAGAGGCTGGACTGAGGGTTTGTAGGTCTGTTGTAAGGCAGACATCACCGACATCACCGACAACAACATCGCCTATGGGCACAATCCCACCGTCGCTGGACCAGACAGGACTGGCAAAAAGTGCTCTTCACTGACAAGTCGCAGTTTTGTCTCACCAGAGGTGATGGTCGGATTCGCGTTTATCGTCGAAGGAATGAGCGTTACACCGAGGTCTGTACTGGTTGTCATTGCAGGCAGTCTCAACGCTGTGCATTACAGGGAAGACATCCTCCTCTTTCATATGGTACCCTTCCTGCAGGCTCATCCTGACATGACCCTCCAGCATGACAATGCCACCACCTGCTCGTTCTGTGCATGATTTCCTGCAAGACAGTAATGTCAGTGTTCTGCCATGGCCAGGGAAGAGCCCAGATCTCAATCCCATTGAGCACGTCTGGGACCTGTTGGATCGGAGGGTGAGGGCTAGGGCCATTCCCCCCAGAAATGTCCGGGAACTTGCAGGTGCCTTGGTGGAAGAGTGGGGTAACATCTCACAGCAAGAACTGGAAAATCTGGTGCAGTCCATGAGGAGGAAATGCACTGCAGTACTTAATGCAGCTGGTGGCCACACCAGATACTGACTATTACTTTTGATTTTAACCCCCCCTTTGTTCAAGGACACATTATTCAATTTCTGTTAGTCACATGTCTGTGGAACCTTTTTTAGTTTATGTCTGTTGTTGAATCTTGTTATATTTACACGTTAAGTTTGCTGAAAATAAATGCAGTTGACAGTGAGAGGACGTTTCTTTTAAAAGAAAATGTATTATACAAAACTTTAATTCCAGCAGAGGGAGTTCTTTACTCACCTCAAGCCAGGTTGCAGAGAACAATACATTCCCAGATACACATCCTGATTTTCATTTCAACCATTTGATGTCTATGTTGTACTAAGTGCCTTATTAAAGATTTTTTTAAATCCACTGGGGCTGACTCACTTGATCTCTTTTGGCTGCAGATTTCTGCCCCACTTATTGCAGAATCATTAACCTATATTTTTAACTTGACAATTGAGGTTATTTCTGGGGTTCTCCCTAAGATCTTGAAAACTGCTCATGTCCTCCCCCTACACAGAGGTGGAGATCCTTCTGACTTGGATAACTACAGTCCAATTTCCAAGCTATCTTGCCTTGCTAAAGTTTTAGAGTCCCTAGCCAACTCGGCTTAGAACTTTTAAACTTTTCATTCTATTCTTAATGAGCACCAATCTGCTTTAAGACCTCCACATGACACTGTTTCAGCGACTACACTTAGATGATGTGCTATGTTGTTTAGTTTAGACCATACAAATCATTGTGCTGCCTTATTTAGTGACCTGTCGAAGGCATTTGGTACGGTTGACCATTTCTTACTTGTTCAAAGGCTGTCTGAAATAGGCCTAGATCAGGCATCTTGCAATTGGTTCAAGAACTATCTAACGGAAAGGAAACAGTGTGATGGTATCAAATCTAGTTTCCTTAATGTTACGAAAGGTGTGCCGCAGACCTCGATTTTGGGCCCTGTTCTCTTCACTATTTATATAAATAATATTAGTGTATCTGTTCAAATCTGTAACATTCATCTCTATGCAGATGATACAGTCATTTAGTCCTATGCCTCCTCAATACAGCAGGCCATTCATGACCTTCAGCTAAATGCTAATTAACCAAGTTTGTTGTTCTCTTTGTCTCATAATATTGACCCTGAGGACCTGCATATTTCCTCATTGAAGGGATCCCAAATGGTGCAAGTTCCCATTATAAGTACTTGGGTATTTAGATTGATGATAAGCTCTCTTTTTAAAACACACATTAAGATCGTTTTTTTTATACATATAAAAAAAGGTCTCGCTTTGGAAAGTAGAAGGAATATTTTTCAAGCAACGCTTCTCTCAGTACTTGATTACGGTGATATAATCTAAATGCCTGCAGCAGCCTCTGCTTTAAAACCTTTCGAATCAGTCTAAATGTTCTGATTACCAGAATGGTAGACTGCACTGTTTTTTTTTAATCACTGGGGAACATTTTCGTTACATCACTGCATTTTGTATAAAATAGTTCTGTTGGCTGGGAGTCTCTGACTACCAGAAGGGCCCAGCATTGTCAACTTTTTGTATATAAAGCGGTTCTTCGGAGACGACTTCAGCTCACTTATTAACTGGAGATCCAGCAATTTTTAGACCCACTCTCTGGTCTGGCTGGTTCTGAAGATCCCGCGGGTCTCCACTGACCTGGGGGAAAATGCTTTTAGTTTGTATGCCCACAGCTCATGGAATAGCCTTCAGGCCATCTTGAAATTAGACTTGCTTCTCTCCATAGGACAGTTCAGATCGAGTTTAACCTGTAGTGACACCCCATCCCGTGAACGGGACCGGTCATCATCTGACCCTAATTAGCATAACGCAACGGACATAAATCTTCCTAAAAAATCTTCCTATTCATGAAAATCACAAGTGAAATATATTGGAACACAGCTTAGCCTTTCACCCTGTCATCTCAGATTTTCAAATTATGCTTTACAGCCAACGCTAGACAAGCATTTGTGTAAGTTTATCCTAGCATAGCATTATGCCTTGCTAGCAGCAGGCAACCTTGTCACGGAAATCAGAAAAGCAATCAAATTAAATCTTTTACCTTTGATGAACTTCGGATGTTTTCACTCACGAGACTCCCAGGTAGACAGCCGAAGTTCATTTTTCCCCAAATATTATTTTTGTAGGCGAAATAGCTCCGTTTGTTCTTCACGTTTGGCTGAGAAATTGCCCAGAAATTGCCCAGAAATTGCGGTCACCACAACGCTGAAAAATATTCCAAATTAGCTCCATAATATCGACAGAAACATGGCAAACGTTGTTTAGAATCCATCCTCAAGGCTTTTTTTCTAATATCTATTCGATAATATATCCGTTGGGACTATTCGTTTTTCACTAGGACCGATTGGAGTAATGGCTACCTCTGTATTCGGAGCCAACATGTGACCACTTACGCAATGTGGCCACCTACGGCTATTCTTCAACAGGAATGCGTAAAACTACTTCACAATGCTGTAGACACCTTGGGGAATACGTAGAAAGCGTAAGCTCGTTGATGGTACATTCACAGCTGAATAGGGAGTCATTGGAACGCAGCGCTTTCAAAACCTGGGGCACTTCCGGATTGGATTTTTCTCAGGCTTTCGCCTGCAACATCAGTTCTGTTATACTCACAGACAATATCTTTACAGTTTTGGAAACGTTAGAGTGTTTTCTATCCAAAGTCGTCAATTATATGCATATTCTAGCATCTTTTCCTGACAAAATATCCCGTTTAAAACGGGAACGTTTTTTTTTCCAAAAATGAAAATACTGCCCCCTAACACCAAGGGTGTGAGAGTTGTGTATGTTTTATTACCTGTGTTCTAATCAGATGGGACATTTACCTAAATCTAATGAATTCTAATAATAGCAGATAGGCAATTGCGATAGATAGAGCTGTGACCATGATCGTGTCATTTCCCTAGGGAATTGGCTGACGTATTTTATACATTTGGCGCATTACAGGTTAATCTGAAAATATGAAACGTTTAATAAGTGTGAAGCAGAGGTTGGTATTAAAAATATAGAGTAATATTGTTAGGGTGGACTACAATGAAAACATTGCCTTCTGGTAAGGAGAGAATAATCATGGCTTGGTTTCTTTTATTTTCTAAAACCTTACAATGCGTGACAGTGACAATGACATTGATAAAGAGGGTTGATGTCAAATTGAATGAGTGCTGACAGTATGTGTATCTAATATGTTATTAGTGTTTTTTGGGGCTAAAACTCTAATTATGCAATATTTTAGTAATTTGAAGAAGCTGAGGTTTCAATACAAGCTTTAATGATTGAGCCTTGAGGTTGTAAAATAGACTGGCTGCGGATGACCTCGAGTGGGCTGTAAGGACGCAGTGGGACATTTGCAGCAGATATTTGAATACTTGAATCGGAAACGTTCTTTGACAGTTTCTGATTACTGTTGCTCGGTTTTATAGTTTAGGTAACACCAGTGAATTTGAGCAGGAAGTTAATGTATTCTAACATTATAATCTGCTTATTTTATGTGGAACAGTGTCCAGTAATTAAAGTAGATAAGTGAAATAAGTATTGACTATTACGCTGATGAGACAACACCAACTTTTTGAAGGTTCTACATTTGTTAAACAACAGGTTTATATTTTGAATAAATTAATGCAACAGGTTGCAATTATTAGTTTACCGGTTATGAATAGAGGTATCATAAAGGGACACACACATGGATTTTTTTATCTTTTAATTGAACACATGTAAATTCTTTGGATAGGAAATGTACTGGAAACTTACTGTACACCTGGGATACGATATGTATGAAATATTTGACTGTTTTTCATTCATTAGTCTAATTTAGTAAGAAACACTTCTTTGAAGGGTTTGTATGACCTCTGACCTCTGCCCTGACTTTCCAGTGTGGTTTGATAGCCCTGAAGGGAATGCCATTCAGATGATGAATTTAAGGTAATTTGTAATACTGATTTGAAGTGATTTATAATACTTATAATTCTGATGAAGTTTAGAGTTCATAGCCATGTTTGTGAGTTGGACCAACAGGAAGAAGGAGAGGGCGTTTGAATAAGAGTAGGCTGTCTTGTCTATTTTCCTATGACCGTATGGGTGCAATATATATTTTTTTAACCTTTTGACCCATTCCATACATTTGTCAGGAGGATGTACTTTGCTATAAAATGCTGTGACTCAAATCCTTCGTTGGGCCCACAACGAACCATCTAAGGGTGGTTCGTCGACCAGCTTCATTATTGCAATAATTAATCTGTTTTATTAATACATTTTGAATAAAGCTATATCCTGATTGGTGATTGACCTTGTCTCTCCTCATTATTGATGATTATTTCCATGACAAAAGTGAGAGACAAGAATTAATAAAATAAATAATCACAGCAAAGTAGTTTGTGAGCTAGAAAATGAACATCCTGACAGTCTGAGGCAGGGTGCTCTGCAATCATCCTACTCCAACTATTGACAGGGATAATGTGGCATTTCTTATTTGTCAGTATGAATGAAATGAGTGGGTTCTGACTTGATGACCGTATTAGATTTACACCACTTGTCCTTTAGATTTTTGTAGTCCTGAATTATTAGTGAAAGCTAAAACGCTCCGTGTCCCAGAATTACATGCTAGCGATAAAGTTATCTGCTCCTGCTAGCTAGTAACAGATCAACTCATTGTAACTAGCTAGATAACTAGCAAGCTAGCTACATTACTAAGGTTGCTGTGTTTACATCTTGCATTAATGGCATCACGTTTCTATAACAAAATAAATTGATTACAAATTAATAAAAAATACTTTACATGATAGCAGTTTATCGGACGGAAATCTCTCTTGAGATGTCACCTGCTGTCTACTACCTTAGATACGGATAACGGGATTAGCAGATGTGATCAGCAGAGATAGTACCATGGATAGTACAGTTTAGTACTCTGAGGCATTTGACAGTCCAGCTAGCGAACATAAAAGTAAGTATTTCATTTTTTTTTGCAAGAATTGACATTGCCAACAAACTCAAATGTGTTCAGAAGAAATACATATACACAATACGTAAAAAACAGCTTCTCCCTCGACAAAGATCGATCATCTCGAAAACTAAAGTAGATACAGTAGCTTGCTAAGGCCCACCACCTAAGGAGTTTACAGAGCTTGTCTCAACCTGCCCTTCTTTTTAGGGAGCGTGCAATTGGCATGCAGGAATGTCCCCCAGAGCTGTTGCCAGAGAATTTAATATGAATTTCTCTACCATAAGCCGCCTCCGTCGTTTTTAGAGATTTTGTCAGTATGTCGACCAGCCTCACAACCACAGACTACGTGTAAGGCGTCGTGTGGGCAAGCGGTTTTCCAATGTCTGCATTTTCAACAGAGTTCCCCATGGTGGCGGTGGGGTTATAATATAAGGTAGGCTTAAGCTATGGACAACGAACACAATTGCATTTTATCGATGGCAATTTGAATGCACAGAGATACCGTGATGAGCTCCTGAGGCCCTATTGTTGTGCCATTCATCCGCCACCATCACCTCGTGTTTCAGTATGATGTATTCCCAGTCACGTGAAATCCATAGATTGGGATCTAATGAATTTATTTGAATTGCCTGATTTCCTTATATAAACTGTAACTCAGTAAAATCTTTGAAATTGTTGCATGTTGCGTTTATACTTTTGTTCAGCATTTGAATGTCTCCTTGCTCTTCTCCTCCATCATCACTCTCTCTCCACCTCCTTTTTGTTCCTTTTTGTTCTCCTTCATATCCAATTTGACTGTCAAAAAATGTTGTCCTACTTTTTCCAATAGTGGCTAATTTTTTCTGCACAATGATAAAGATATGGATAATCTCATAAAGAAAAACCTACTTGGCCAAAAAAGATACAATTTACTATTAGACTACATATCCCATAAGCCCACACAAGGTCGAAATATTGGGCTCGTTTGAGTAATAAGGTGAACACAACAGACTGTAGACGAAAGTCCAGGAGTGAAGTCGGGGGAGGTGCATCTGCGACAGCTGAAAGTCGGACACATAGTTTTCCAACAGGAAGGCTCAGTGCAACATGGAGGTGTTGCAGTTGTTTACAAACATTTTTCTTTGTCATGTCGAAATAACAAGTGTCCAACTTCCATACTTCCATATCACACACTCACAACTGTAAATATATATGTGTACATTATAGGGTACTAGGGGGTAACTAGCCCCCTGGGGTAACTAGTAATATGTTGCATGAGTGCATGTAACTGGCCCCTGGGGGCTGGTTACCCCTTCATGGTTATGAATGTGTTTCTACCTGTCATTAGACAATGACTAACCAAGTTAGAGCTAGTTTATGCTAACTTGGTAGCTAGCAACTTCACTGGCAGTAAATGCTAGCCAGCTAGCTAGTTAGCATAAGCTGCTAGGAGTGCTAGCTAGCAACCTCACTACCAGATTGTCTGAGATAGAATACTGTGGCGATCCGCAGAAACAGCTGTGTGTTATGAGTTATGCTGTTCGTTTGTTGTGTTGGTGGAGCGGCGGGGGGTGGAGCACCGCAAGTTTAAGACCATGCTTAGCCATTGTTCTCTCTCTTACATTTTGTCTTAACAAGAGATGGTGACGGTTGTTTTATACTGTTATCCTTGGTTTATTTCACGTGGGCTACACCCAAACAGTAGCCTGTGTTGAGTTGGGTTAATAAAACAGGAATTCGTAAACTCAATCCCTCGGTCTGGACATTTGTTCATTTATGATCTAGCCAGGCCATTACAATACATTAAAAAGGTAATGTAACTTAATTGCAGTTGTGAATGTTTCCACTAGTGACTGATAGATTAAAGTTAATGTTACTTTATAGCCTTTTAGCTATTTTACACAGCATTTCATGTCATATTCCTGGCTAGCTAGCTAAACATTTTTAAAGAGAGCTTTTCAATTGCATCTCCCCCTGTTTTCAGTCACAGGTGGGGACTGGATTAGGTGTGAGCAGTGCTGGAGGTGGGCTCATGAGTTGTGCTCCAACTTTAGTGGGGATAGCTTTATTTGTGACCTATGCTCCCGAATGTAATTTTAAAGTCTTGCATTATTCAAACAATATCTAGTGCAATTGTACATAATGGATTGTATAGAAAAGGAACTACTAAGAAAGAACAAATAAAATGTCATTGCAGGTGAGTTAAAAAGACTACATCAAATAGCCCCATAGTGCGGATACTAATGGTGATAACACCACCCACCCCCCCCCCATATTTTATTTAAATAATTAAAATAAGACAACTAGACTTAGATTTTAAGCATTACTTACTAAATAATTTCCAAATAAAACTGATTCAATGGATTTTAACACACCACTTTTTTGTTTTTGTCCTGGCACTACATAGCTAATTCAAATAACCAACTCATCAAGTTTTGATTATTAGAATCAGCTGTGGAGTGCTAGGGTAAAAGCCAAAACGTGCACCCAGGTGGGGCCCCAGGACCGAGTTTGGGAAACCCTGCGCTAATGCGACACACTTTGGAAGGAGACTTGACAAAAGTGATCCGCTCGAACGCGCCCATTATCACCCCATTTCCTGTCCGACGGAATCAAGTATTTCCGCTGTATTCGATTGACAGTTTAGTCTTCCGCATAATATGCCAAAAACAGCAGGGTCTAAGAAGAACACGACAGGTAGCTAGCTATACAATTAAAGGTAATATAACAATTTCATTGCAACACAGCCTATGTCATTTGCATACGTTCATTAATCATTATTAGAATATTTCCAGTTTCGAAAACATTTGCTCCTATGAAGAATAATTTTCTTGGGCGCACTACTGCCTGCTCACGAGCAGATATCGGTGGACTGTCTTGTTTTTTCCTCCAGCGTCGGTCGGGTCTGTATATGTTGTTGTGCTGAATTCGATGCCATATATGGACATCTATTTAACCAGTTTAACGGATCATAATTATTTAATATCACTAACCCCAATTTGCATTAGGTAAAGTAACTGCACATTTGTGATTAGTTGATATATTTGCAACAGAACTTGCAACAATGTAGCCAAATGCCCAATTACAAGAAACTCACATAGCAACATTAAGCACAACAGTGAGTGGTTAGTTGCAGTAGTCTCGCGTTGCGATAACTCAAATCACGTCGTTGCCTCGTTTTATAAACGTTGTCTATACTCAATATGCCCCAAACCTAACGCTAGCGTTGCATGTTTTCACGTAACATGTGGCATTTATAAAAACTGAACTAGACGTGAGAATTTGCTTGTCCTCCAGCAAACTTAGACCATGCTTAAGGACAGTTTCTAGTGGTTGAAGTATTACATTGCAAGGAGGCTAAAGTAGCCTAGTTCACGAATATGACACTTATTCATAACAAAAACGGGTAGCTAAATTATAAGATGCAAACATTTGCCGTTAGAGAGAAGAGCGAAAATCGATGCATTCTAAAATAAAGGCATTAACGTTACATGTTATATTTCAGTAATTTGGCCTTATCCAGAGCAACTTAGTGCATTCGTCTTAAGATGCATAGGTGGAACAACGCACAGTCAAGTCATAGTATGTACATTTTTCCTCAATCAAATAGACCTCTAGTTCCAACTATTTATTTCATTTCCATGATCATTGCAGAATAAATGACTCACCTTTTCTGACTGATGGTTTCATACTCACGAAATAGCCTATAGCATATCTCATTTTTCCATTGACGTTTATAGGCTACGTCTGAATACTGTAATGTCATATTTCGAGTAGACTATCATTTATAAACATAATACATGAACTGAGTGTACAAAACATTAGGAACATCCCCTTTTGGCCTCAGAACAGCCTCAATTCGTCGGGCATGGGCTACAAGCTGTCGAAAGTGTTGATGCTTCACACTGTTGTCAGGATGTCCTTTGGGTGGTGGATCATGGTATACACAGGAAACTTGAGTGTGAAATACCCAGCAGCATTGTAGTTATTTGACACACTTAAACCGGTGCACCTGGCATCTACTACCATACCCCATTCATAGGCACTTACATTTTTTGTCTTGCCCATTCACCCACTGAGTTGACCACACACAATCCATGTCTCAAGGCTTAAAAATACTTAATTGACCTGTCTCCTCCCCTTCATCTACACTGATTGAAGTGGATTTAACAGATGACATCAATAAGGGATCCTAGCTTTCACTTGGGTTCACCTGGTCAGTCTGTATTGGTATTTAATATGAATCCCCATTACCTGCTACCAGGACAGCAGCTCTTCTTCTTGGGGTCCAGCAAAATTAAGGCAGTTATAGAAACTAGGGCCTGCAGGACCTGCCTTGTTGATAGTGTTGTTAAGAAGGTAGAAACCAGGGCCTGCAGGACCTGCCTTGTTGATAGTGCTGTTAAGAAGGTAGAAACCAGGGCCTGCAGGACCTGCCTTGTTGATAGTGCTGTTAAGAAGGTAGAAACCAGGGCCTGTAGGACCTGCCTTGTTGATAGTGCAGTTAAGAAGGTAGAAACTAGGGCCTGTAGGACCTGCCTTGTTGATAGTGCTGTTAAGAAGGTAGAAACTAGGGCCTGTAGGACCTGCCTTGTTGATAGTGCTGTTAAGAAGGTAGAAACTAGGGCCTGTAGGACCTGCCTTGTTGATAGTGCTGTTAAGAAGGTAGAAACTAGGGCCTGTAGGACCCGCCTTGTTGATAGTGCTGTTAAGAAGGTAGAAACTAGGGCCTGTAAGACCTGTCTTGTTGATAGTGTTAAGAAGGTAGAAACTAGGGCCTGTAGGACCTACCTTGTTGATAGTGCTGTTAAGAAGGTAGAAACTAGGGCCTGTAGGACCTGCCTTGTTGATAGTGCTTTTAAGAAGGTAGAAACTAGGGCCTGTAGGACCTGCCTTGTTGATAGTGCTGTTAAGAAGGTAGAAACTAGGGCCTGTAGGACCTGCCTTGTTGATAGTGCTGTTAAGAAGGTAGAAACTAGGGCCTGTAGGACCTGCCTTGTTGATAGTGCTGTTAAGAAGGTAGAGTAGCGCTTTATTACGGACATACTTCTCACCATCTTAGCTACTGTTATATCAACATGTTTTGACCATGACAGTTTACAATCCAGACTTACTCCAGCAGTTTAGTATTGCTCAATTTCCACATTATTTATTACAAGATTTAGTTGAGGTTCAGGGTTTAGTGGCACTTTAGTATTGTCAGTGTAACAGTATAGCTTCCGTCCCTCTCCTCGCCCCTACCTGGGTTCGAACCAGGAACACATCGACAACAGCCACCCTCGAAGCATCGTTACCCATCGCTCCACAAAAGCCGTGGCCCTTGCAGATCAAGGGGGGAACAACTACTCCAAGTCTCAGTGAGTGACGTTTGAAACGCTATTAGCGCACACCCAGCTAACTAGCTAGACATTTCACATCGATTACTGATAGGAGCTGATAGGCTTGAAGTCATAAACGGCTCAATGCTTGAAGCGTTGCGAAGAGCTGCTGGCAAAACGCCTAAAAGTGATTTTTTAATGATTGCTTACGAGCCTGCTGCTGCCTACCATCACTCAGGTAGACTGCTATATCAAATCATATACTTAATTATAACATAACACACAGAAATACGAGACTTTGGTCATTAATATGGTCCACTCCGGAAACTATCATTTCGAAAACGAAAGTTTTTTTCAGTGAAATACAGAACCGTTCCGTATTTTATCTAATGGGTGGCATCCCTAAGTCTAAATATTGCTGTTTCATTGTAAAACCTTCAATGTTATGTCATAATTACGTACAATTCTGGCAAATTAGTTCGTAACAAGCCAGGCCGCCCAAACTGTTGCATATACCCCGACTCTGCGTGCAATGGACGCAAGAGAAGTGACACAATTTCACCTGGTTAATATTTCCTGCTAACCTGGATTTCTTTTAGCTAAATATGCAGGTTTAAAAATATATACTTCTGTGTATTGATTTTAAGGCATTGATGTTTATGGTTAGGTACCCGTTGGCGCAACGACAGTCCTTTTTCCCGAATGCGCACCGCATCGATAATATGCAACGCAGGACACGCTAGATAAACTAGTAATATCATCAACCATGTGTAGCTAACTAGTGATTATGATAGATTTTTTTTATAAGATAAGTTGCTAGCTAGCATTAAACTTACCTGTGCTTCTTACTGCATTTGCGTCACAGGCAGGCTCCTCGTGGAGTGCAATGAGAGGCAGGTGGTTAGAGCATTGGACTAGTTAACTGTAAGGTTGCCAGATTTAATCCCTGTGCGGACAAGGTAAAAATCTGTCGTTCTGCCCCTGAACAAGGCAGTTAACCCACCGTTCCTAGGCCGTCATTGAAAATAAGAATGTGTTCTTAACTAACTTGCCTAGTTAAATAACGGTGTAAAAAAAAAAAACATCTGCCAACTCGGTGTCCAAAAATACCGATTTCCGATTGTTATGAAAACTTGAAATCGGCCCTAATTAATCGGCCATTCTGATTAATCGGTCGACCTCTAATCTGTATCGACACATGCTCCAATGATGCACTTAGCAACTGTTCTCTCTGCATGGTGTTTTGGGAAACGTCTGTTGTAGGAAAGATGCATTAAAACACTTGTAAGTTATAGGGAATAGGGAAACCAGGCCCAGGCTAGGGTTTGAGAAGTGAAAAATCCTTCCTTGTTAATTTTCTCTGAACCTAAAGATTCAAGCTAATGTGTTAAGTAGTTGAACATGTTATTACTCCAACCTCTTGAAAGTGAAACACGCTTTCATTTTCGTTAAAAACAACTTTATATCAAAGGAGTGCCTTTTTGATTTGATGACCGTTAGACCCGATGACATGTTTCTGTGCATGAGCTTAGCTAGCTAACGTCAAAGACATCGCCAAACAGGGAAGCAGGTTCTGCTTATGTGTTGGGGGGCTATATCAGCTTTAATATGGCATATAGATTGTAGCTTCCATCAATGTAATTGTCTGCATCATGATGGGGTTAGGGGAACATAAAGGAAATATATTTGACATTATAATGTTCCCCTAACCCCACCACTAATTGGAGTAAACTAATGGAAAACAACACTTAGGCTTCTCCTTCCAGCTTATACACACAATATACATTTTACGGACACATATTTTACAATAGTTATTTTTAATCCCATCCTTCAGCTGCTCTTATTTCCCCTCCCATCTACAGTGCATTCAGAAAGTATTCAGACCCCTTGACTTTTTCCACATAATGACGGAACAAACAGGTTTTTGGAAATATCACATTTACATAATTCAGACCCTTTACTCAGTACTTTGTTGAATCACCTATGGCAGCGATTACAGCCTAGAGTCTTCTTGGGTATGACACTACAACCTTGGCACACCTGTATTTGGGAAGTTTCTCCCATTTCTTCTCTGCATATCCTCTCAAGCTCTGTCAGGTTGGATGGGGAGCATTGCTGGTTTAAGTCCGGGGTCTGGCTGGGCCACTCAAGGACATTCAGAGACATCCCGAAGCCACTCCTGCTTTGTCTTGATTGTTTGCTTAGGGTCGTCATCCTGTTGGAAGGTGAACCTTTGCCCCAGTCTGAGGTCCAGAGCGCTCTGGAGTAGGTTTTCATCAAGAATCCCTCTGTACTTTCTCCGTTCATCTTTCCCTCAATCCTGACTAGTCGATGCTGCCACCACCTTAGGGATGGTGCTAGGTTTCCTCTAGACGTGACGCTTGGTATTCAGGACAAAGAGTTCAATGTTGGTTTCATCAGACCAGAGAATCCAAGCAGGCTGTCATGTGCCTTTAACTGAGGAGTGGCTTCCATCTGGCCACTCTACCATAAAGGCCTGATTAGTGGAATGCTGCAGAGATGGTTTTCTTTCTGGAAAGTTCTCCCATCCCCAGTCCCCAGCTCTGTCAGTGACCATCGGGTTCTTGGCCACCTCCTTGACCAAGGCCCTACTCCCCGATTGCTCAGTTTGCCCGGGCAGCCAGCTCTAGGAAGAGTCTTGGTGGTTCCAAAGTTCTTCAATTTAAGACTGATGGAGGCCACTTTGTTCTTGGTAACCTTCTATGCTGCAGGCATTTTTTGGTACCCTTCCCCAGATCTGTGCCTCGACACAATCCTGTCTCGGAGCTCTACGGACAATTCCTTCGACCTCATGGCTTGGTTTTTGTTCTGACATGCACTGTCAACTGTGGGACCTTATATAGACCGGTATGTGGGCGGCAGTGTAGCCTAGTGGTTAGAATGTTGGACTAGTAACCGAAAGGTTGCAAGTTAAAATCCCAGAGCTGACAAGGTACAAATCTGTCATTCTGCCCCTGAACAGGAAGTTAACCCACCGTTCCTAGGCCATCATTGAAAATAAGAATTTGTTCTTAACTGACTTGCCTAGTTAAATAAAGGTAAAATAAAAATAAAAAATATAAAAAAATGTGCCTTTCCAAATCAATTGAATTTACAACCGGTGGATCAAGTTGTAGAAACATCTCAAGGATGATCGATGGAGACAGGATGCACCTGAGCTCAATTTCGAGTCTCATAGCGAAGGGTCTGAATACTTATGTAAATAAAGTATATTTGAAATTATTTTTATACATTTGCAAACATCTCTAAAAACAACATAGGGTATTGTGTATAAATTGATGAGGGAAAACTGCCCTTAATCAATTTTAGAATAAGGCTGTAATGTTTAAAAATGTGGATAAAGTCAAGGGGTCTGAATATTTTCCGAATGCAGTATGTGCAGTGTGTGTGCTGGGATGTATGGATAGAATCTGTAGTATATCTGAAGAATAGTATGTACAGTAATAGTTAAATATGTTATGTACAATATACATTCAGTCACACTTGAGGGAGGCTTTTAATGCAAGTAATGAGGATGAAAGGTTTTAAGCAGAACCATAGATGTAGATAGATGGCTCTGGTTTCAAGTATTATTTTACATGGGGTAATATACTAAAGTAAATGGCAGTAATGCAAATAGGTCTACTGCCTGCATTTGAAGTAAAAGCAGGCAAGCAAATCAAATTGACCCTTTCCTTGATGTGAAATGTAAACTGCATTTACTGAAGGCCTGGCTTTTCTCTTTTTCAGCTGAGGCAGGGATGCATCTGACATCCATCCGCAGTGATCGTCACTGGATGTGATAAGTAGGCGGGCCTGCTTCTGACCAGTCGACGGGGCCAATACCTGCAAGCAGCAGGTGTGGGCACACCCCTTGAGTGGTGGGCGTTGCCAAAGCTCCTCGGCCTTTACTGTCATTGGCTGTGACTGGAGGGGCAACCAAGTAGCTGACTGACGCTTCATTAGTGGGTGGACCCAGTCCAGAGTGAAAGGCGTGGCCAGTTATGGAGAGCATAAGTGGTAGCAGCGTGGACTCGAGAGCCACCCTTAGGGGCATAAACACCACACCTCTCTTGGCCCGCATAGAGTCTTATGAGGCGAGCGAGAAGAAGTGCATCTCCGATGTCAGGAGGACATTCTGCCTCTTTGTCACCTTCGACCTCCTCTTCATCACCTTGCTCTGGATCATTGAGCTCAATGTAAGTTGTTTTTTTAATGCATCATGAAAGTGAATACAAACTCCTGGTAAGTGCAGTCTGGACATGTGCGAACTCTTGCAATGAGGGTTTTCAGTCCCAATTCAATGATATTATAATGAATCACTCCTGTTAACTTCATGCTCCGGTTTAGTGCACACTGTCACTACACGACAGTTGTACCAAGCTGTTGTATTTACCAGGCCCTTTCATAACTTATTAACGTATTGATAGAGCTCAATATTGACTACTGCACACACACACACGCGCTCACACACACGCGCTCACACACACGCGCTCACACACACCCGCGCGCTCACACACCCGCGCGCTCGCACACACCCGGGTATAGTTTAGTGTGGGTATAGTTTAGTGAGCGTGCATAGAGTCGGTCCAAGAGAGTCAGTGCAAATAGGCAGGGTGGCCATTTGATTAACTGTTCAGCAGTCTTATGGCATTGGGGTTAACACTCTTTAGGAACCTTTGGGTCCCAGACTTAGTGCTCCTTGTGGTGCGGTAGCAGAGAGGACAGTCAATGGCTTGGGTGGCTGGAGTCTTTGAAAATGTTTAAGGCCTTCCTGCCTGGTCCTGGATGCAGGGAGCTCGGCTCCAGTGATGTACTGGTCCATATGCACTACCCTCTGTAGTAGCGCCTTACGGATGCCAAGCAGTTTCCATAACAAGTGTTGATGCAGCCAGTCAAGATGCTCTCAATGGTGCAGCTGTTTAACTTATTGTGGATCTTAGGGCCCATGCTGACTCTTTCAGCCTCCTGATGGGGAAGAGGTGTTGTGCCCTGTTTGTGTGTTTGGACCATAATAGGTCCTTCGTGATGTGGACACTGAGGAACTTGATGCTGCCAACCCGCTCATTCATGTGAATTGGGGTGTGCTTGGCCCTACGTTTTCTGTAGTCCACAACACTGCCAGGTCACTCACCTCCTCCTTATAGGATGTCAAGTCATCAGTGATCAGGCTAATGTATTCAACTTTTTCTGGCCCATGGTGTTGCGTGTGAATGTTTATCCTTTTAAGCTTGGAAAAGAGACATTTTCAGTCTGAACATAGACTTGGATCACACAAAGTGATTGCTTTGTGTCACACACCCTCTCCACCAAATAGCAGACGGGAAGCAAAATAGTGATTGCTTTGTGTTAGTTAGCCATTGATTCCTTCCTAACCACGCATGGTTGAATTTGCAATTTCCGCCTTGTTATGTAATATTTATGACCAATGAGCACCAATATGTTTTATCAATAATTGAAAAGGATTTGCCAGTAGATTGTCAACGTGATTCATAATAACTGCTTGTCTAGTTAGCTAGCTAAGATTTTGATTTTGACATGATCAGTCCAATCAAAGCTATAACATCATTTGATGTCTTATCTGTGGCCAATGACCTCGCGCTTTAGACGGGCACTTCTATTTTATTTTTTTGTGAATATATTTTAAATGACATGCTTTTTTTGTTAACTAGTAAATAATAGCCTACAGCAAAGTATTTACATAATTTCTATCTTGTTAACAATTTCTGATAGTTAGTTTTTGCTTCCATGTGGGTTTAGCTTGCTTGAGCCTGCTAACTGAGGAGTGTTAATTCACCTGTTTCCATACATGTTTAATTTTAGAACATTTATTTTACAAAGAAGGAATTAGAATAAACTGCTTAACTATTTATCTGTACATGGAATTTTATTTTTGTACTCATTTTGTTTTCTAGTCTTTACAGGAAAATGTCATGGTACTATCTGATGTGTGGAGACATTTCACTGCAGCTAATGTAGAAGGGAAAAGCTGTGTACATTTGCAAATACTGTGCCAAATCATATGTGAAGAATGCAACAAAGATGCAGGTGAAGGTCAAGCAAATCATATTGCAATCATCTCTGATGGGTGGTTGAATGTTCTGCATCTCCACCCTCAACCAGTATTCTACAAGAGCACAGACACCGTGGACAACAGACACAAATGTCTCTACATTGCAGATGAGCTGAAGGCAGTCATCAATGACCTTGGACCACAGAAGGTATTTGCACTGGTGACAGACAATGCTTTGAACATGAAGGCTGCTTGGTCTAAAGTGGAGGAGTCCTACCCTCACATAACACCCTTTGGCTGTGCTACTCATGCATTGAATCTGCTCCTCAAGGACATCATTGCACTGAAAACAATGGATACACTACAAGAGAGCCAAGGAAATGGTTAGGTGTGTGAAGG
Source organism: Oncorhynchus clarkii lewisi (assembly GCF_045791955.1). NCBI lineage: Eukaryota > Metazoa > Chordata > Actinopteri > Salmoniformes > Salmonidae > Oncorhynchus > Oncorhynchus clarkii. The sequence goes on from NC_092174.1 coordinate 3,553,731, forward strand.
GTCATTAAGTTATAGCAGCAATCTACCTCACCAAGGAAAGTGAGAAGAATTAGAGCACCACCTTGAAGCTGCCCAGCAACACCTGTTGGGGTGGTGTTATCATGCTTGACAGTCTTCTGGAGGGGAAAGAGTCTCCAAGAAATGGCCATATCATAGTCTGCTGATATGGACAGCCCCATCAAGAGGATCCTCCTGGAGGATGTATTTTGGGAGAGAGGGGTAAGCAGCCTGAAATCTATAGCAGTAGCCATTGCACGGATTGAGGGAGACCATGCCATCCTATCTGATGTTCAGACTCTGCTTGCAAATGTAAGAGAAGAAATCCGTACTGCCCTGCCCACTTCACTGTTGCTCCAAGCAGAGGAAACTGCAGTTCTGAAATAAATCAAAAAGCATGAAGACTTCTGCCTGAAGCCCATACACACCGCACCGTACATGTTGGACCCCAAATATGCTGGCAAGAGCATCCTGTCGGGTGCAGAGATCAACAAGGCCTATGGTGTCATCACTACCATGTCTCTCCACTTTGGCCTGAATGAGGGCAAGGTTCTTGGCAATCTGGCGAAGTACACTTCCAAGCAAGAGCTTTGGGATGGAGATGCAATATGGCAGTCGTGGCAATATATCGCATCAGCCACCTGGTGGAAGGGACTTTGTGGATCTGAGGCTCTTTCCCCTGTTGCCTCCATCATCCTCCAAATCCCACCAACATCTCCTGCAGCGCAACTGTTCCTTGTTTAGGAACACACACACCAAAGGATGCAACAGGCTGACCAATACAAGGGTTGAAAAATTGGTGGCCATCCTCAACAAGGTTGGACAGTGAAGATGAGGCCTTGGAGTCTGATGTTCAAGAGGTGGACATTGAGGAGGTCCAGGGAAAATATATGGAAGCCTGAGGAAGACAACCAAAGTTTTAGTTTCTAGACTATCATTTTACAGATGTATGTTGAAAACATTTTTGGGAGATGCAATGGGTCATTGGGAATCATTCAATATTCCCTTTTGTTGTTCAGTGAAATCATCCCATGTGAAGAGTCAACTCATTTAATTAAAGTTCAATTCGTAACAAATATTTTTTCTATTGGAAGGATTTAATCATTTGCAATTATGTCTACTTATGATAAGGTAAAAGGTTTGTTTCTGTCTCCATATGATATATCCAATGTAAAAAAAATCTTAATTTTTAAATGGTATTAATATTAATTCCTGTTATTTCCCACGGAAAGTTTCCACCTCTGAATATTCCCCAAAATGTGCAACTCTAGCAGCTGGCATGAGAGATGTTAGAAGAGCTTTACTGGTGTTCAGCGCTTCCTCATTGAGTTTGTGAAAAACAAACTTTTTCTTGTTTTCCCCCTTTACTTTTTACTCCATATTATACGTTTTTGTGGGTTTTGGTTGGCTTTTTCTTGGGCAGATTTAGTGGGCACACATGGTGGGTGTCTATTTATTTATTTATTTATTTCTTGTTGCTAGTCAACTTTCAGTGGACACCTAATGAACACTCCACCTGCTTCCTTTTGGTTGTTAGTGACTTAGTTCCCACTTCTGTTTGAGCGGCTACATTTTTGGATTATTTTTGGGGAACGTAACATGTCACAAGACTTTCATGAATACAACCAACTTATTGGTTCAGGGACCTCAACCCTCGAATTAATGGCACATTTTTTTTGTTTTTTACTTTGGTACTCTGGACTCTGTCCTGGCCTTTCAAGGCCGCATTGAGACAATGACTTATCAGTGACCCAAGCCCTGCTCAGATAATCCCTACTATTGTGTCACCGAGCTGTCGTAGTACTGCTGCAAATGTACATTTTCCCAGGAGTGTTGGCAGTCATAATGTAAGTAACCTAATTTATGTTCTTCTAAATGCCTGTCAATCCGACGGCTATTATCATCAGTAATCATCTGCCTATGATCCTGAGTTATACTGTTTAGCACAGAGATGTTTTTCCCTAGTAAGGACGCCCACTGTGAGCAGTTCACCCTGCACTATCAGCTCAAATATAAATATCGCTGTCATGTCTACTTCTAAGCCTCCCAGTAAAGCAATAAAAACCAAGAATCCCAGAAAAGCGCCAAAAAACAGCTGTATGTAGCCTAAAAAATAAGGTGCATTAAAGCGATCTTGCTAGCAACAGAAAACCTGCATATATTGGCTCTGAAACTCACTTGGATAATTCCTTTTGATACAGTGGTAGCAATATATATGGTTATAACAGCTACACTAGACACATGAATGCCAATGGAGGTATTGCTGTTTGAGTCATATTCCTGTAAAGATTAGAGAGGATCTCATGTCAAATGCTGTTGAAGTAATATGGCTTCAGGTTCATCTGCCTCGCCTAAAGCCTGTTCTTGTGGGAAGTTGCTATTTGACCACCAAGTGTTAACAATTCGTCTCTGGATAATGTGTGTGAAATGCTTGGTAATGTATGTAATCTCAATAGAAGCAGATTTTCTGGGTGATCTAAATATTGACTGGCTTTCATCAAGCTGTCCACAGATAAAGCTTAAAACTGTAACCAGTGCCTGCAACCTGGTCCAGGTTATCAGTCAACCTACCAGGGTATTTACAAACGGAACAGGAACTAAGTCGATACAAGTGGATGATTACGTCTTTACCAATGTTGTAGAAATCTGCTTTGAAGCAAGATCCACACCCATTGAATTTAGTGATCATAATATAGTAGCCATATCTAAATGTTCCAAAGACTGGATTTAAAATGGTTTCTAAGCGATCGTAGCGGTTTTACAATTATTCCGAATGTTGAAGATGTGGAATATTTGTTGGTCTGTGTGTAATGTGTGATATCCTGATTCTGCACTTGAAGCATTTATGAAATTGCTTATTCCAGTTACTAATAAGCTTGCACCCATTAAGAAAAATATTTTAAAAATTGGTTAAATCCTCTTGAATTGAAAAATTGTATGGTTGAGAAGGATGAGGCAAAATAAATGTCACATAAGTATGGCTGCACAACTGACTGGCAAACGTATTGCAAATTTGAGAAATCATGTGACTGAACTTAACAAAAATTATACTATGAAACTAAAATAAATGATATAAAGAATGATTAGTAAAAAGCTTTTAAATGAAATTTTGGCCAAAAATGCAAACTCATTTTTGCTGTAGCGTTAAGATTTCCCTTCACTGCAACTAAGGGACCAAGGCCGAACCATGAAAAACCGCCCCAGACCATTATTCCTCGTCCACTGAACTTCGTAGTTGGCACTATGCATTGCGGCAGGTAGCGTTCTCTTGTCATCTGCCTAACTTTGATTTGTCCGTCGAACTGCCAGATGGTGAAGCGTGATTCATCACTCCAGAGAACGCGTTTCCACTGCTCCAGAGTCCAAAGGCGGTGAGCTTTACATCACTCCAACCAATGCTTGGCATTGCGCATGGTGATCTTAGGCTTGTGTGCGAATGCTTGGCCATGGAAACGTATTTCATGAAGTTTCCAACAGTTATTGTGCTGATGTTGCTTCCAAAGGCAGTTTCAAACCCTAGTGAGTGTTGCAACCAAGGACTGATGATTTTTACGCACTTCAGCTCTCGGCGGTCCCGGTCTGTGAGCTTGTGTGGCCTGCCATTTCGTGGCTGAGCCTTTGCTGCTCCTAGAAGTTTCCACTTCACAATAACAGTACTTACAGTTGACCGGGGCAGGACAGAAATTTTTCAAACTGACATGTTGGAGGTGACATCCTATGACCGTGCTGTGTTGAAAGTCACTGAGCTCTTCAGTAAGGCCTTTCTACTGCCAATGTTTGTCTATGGAGGTTGTGTGGTTGATTTTTATACACCTGTCAGCAATGTGTGTGTGTGTGTGTGTGTGTGTGTGTGTGTGTGGCTGAAATAGTTGACAGTGCATGACTGCGCAAAAATCAAACCGTGAGGTCGAAGGAGTTATCCGTAGAGCTCCGAGACAGGATCGTGTCGATGCACAGCTCTGGGAAAGGGTAAAAACAAATGTCTGCAGCATTGAAGGGCCCCAAGATCAGTGGCCTTTTCCATTCTTAACTGGAAGAACTTTGGAAACACTGAGACGCTCCCTAGAGCTGGCCGCCCAGCCAAACTGAGCAATTGGGGGAGAAGGGCCTTGGTCAGGGAGGTGATTAAGAACCTGATGGTAACTCTGACAGAGCTCTAGAGTTCCTTTGTGGAGATGGGAAAACCTTCCAGAAGGACAACCAACTCTGTAGCACTCCACCAATCAGGCCTTTGCGGTAGAGTGGCCAGACAGAAGCCACTACTCCAGTAAAAAGCACATGACAGCCTATTTGCCTAGAGGTGCCTAAAGGACTGTCAGACCATGGCCTGAATGGCAAGTTTCACATCTGGAGGAAACCTGGCACTATCCCTACGGTGAAGCATGGCGGTGGCAGCATCAAGCTGTGGGGATGTCTTTCAGTGAAAGGGACTGGGAGACTAACTAGAATCAAGGCAAAGATGAACGGCGCAAAGTACAGAGATTCTTGCTGAAAACCTGCTCCAGAATTCTCAGGTCCTCAGACTGGGGTGATGGTTCACCTTCCAAAAGGACGATGACCCGAAGCACACAGCCAAGACAATGCAGGAGGCTTGGGGACAAGTCTTTGAATGTCCTTGAGTGGCCCAGCCAGAGGCCAGACTTGAACCTGATCGAACATCTCTGGAGAGACCTGAAAATAGCTGTGCAGCGACGCCTACCTGACAGAGCTTGATAGGATCTGCACAGAAGAATGGGAGAAACTCTCCAAATACCGGTGTGCCAAGCTTGTAGCATCATACCCAAGAAGACTCGAGGCTGCCAAAGGTGCATCAACAAAGTAAAGGGTCTGAATACTTATTTATATTTAAGTTTTTAATTTAAGTTTTTAATATGCATTAATATACATTTCCCAATTTGTCATTATGGTATGTAGACTGAGGAAGAGAATGATAACCAAAAAAACATGTAGGCTAATTAACCTACCGTAGCAAAAATATTTGTGTTTAGTCCATGAGGAAAAAGTACAATTTGAGTCTTGTCTTAATCTCATTTGCAGCTTAATTTTGTCCACAAATCTATTGGTTAAAGGTGAGTATCCAAAAATCACATTCCCATAACTATATGCATGTTTGTGGCCTTGTTTTTGATTGGAATACAACAGACAAAACAATGTGTGAGAATAGTCAGTTCATGCCCCTATCCCTGCATCCCTGGCTCTCTATCCACAGTGAGTGTTACACACACACACACACACACATCACCTCACTATACACTATTAATGAACACAGTGATTACTTGATCTCTCTAAAGCACACAACAGGTCTTTGTTACAGGTGAGAGGCATTTACGCGCAAAATTATATTCTCGCTCGCTTTCTCTCCCCTTTTTCTCTCCCAATTTTCAGTTCAGTTTGCTTTATTGGCATGATGTAACAATGTATGTATTGCCAAAGCTTACTTTGGAGGTTTACAATATTAACATAATCAATATTGTCAACTGCACGAGTAACAGCAATAACCAAAGGTCAAAATAAGCATAGAGGACATGTGCAGGTATGTTGGTCTGTCCCTCAACTTATGGCAGGCAATGTAGTGCGCAATGTAGTGATGTAGTGTGTTGCCAACCCACAGCTGTCTGCGTCCTCCCCCAACAGGACGGGTAACCTATCCTCATCAGAGAGGTCTGAGGAAATGGCACTCGTAATTGTTTTTATATTTTTACAATTTTGCCAGGAAATGCAGCTCTGTTCAGGTTCTGCTGTTGTGCAGTGGTTGCACAGCCTTTCCTCTACAGGGGGCCTGGTCAAATATCTAGCCATGGTGTACTGTCAATTTAGGGCCAGATAGCACTGCGCTTGTGTTTCCCTATAAGTAATGTAAACTCAACAAAAAAATAAACATCTTCTCACTGTCAACTGTGTTTATTTGCTGCAAACTTAACGTGTAAATATTTGTATGAACATAAGATTCAACAACTGGAACAAACTGAACAAGTTCCACAGACATGTGACGAACACAAATTGAATAATGTGTCCCTGAACAAGAGGGGGGGAGGGGGGGGGGGGGGGGGGTCAAATTCAAAACTACAGTGGGGCAAAAATTATTTAGTCAGCCACCAATTGTGCAAGTTCTCCCACTTAAAAATATGTGGGAGGCCTGTAATTTTCATCATAGGTACACTTCAACTATGACAGACAAAATGAGAAAAAAAATCCAGAAAATCACATTGTAGGATTTTTTTAATGAATTTATTTAAATTACAGGCCTCATCTTTTTAAGTGGGAGAACTTGCACAATTGATGGCTGACTAAATACTTTTTTGCCCCACAGTAAGTCATTATTTGGTGTGGTCATCAGCTGCATTAAGTACTGCAGTGCATCTCCTCCTCATGGACTGCACCAGATTTGACAGTTCTTGCTATGCGATGTTACCCTACTCTTCCACACTTGCACCTACCTGCAAGTCCCCGGACATTTCTGAGGGAATGGCCCTAGCCCTCGCCCTCCGATCGAACAGGTCCCAGACATGCTCAATGGGATTGGGATCTAGGCTATTCGCTGGCCATGGCAGAACACTGACATTCTTGTCTTGCAGGAAATCATGCACAGAACGAGCAGTATGGCTAGTGGTATTGTCATGTCAGGATGAGCCTGCAGGAAGGGTACCACATGAGGGAGGAGGATGTATTCCCTGTAGTGCACAGCGTTGAGATTGCTTGCAATGACGACAAGCTCAGTCAGATGATGCTGTGACTCACCACCCCAGACCATGACAAACCCTCCACCTCCAAATTGATCCGGCTCCAGAGTACAGGCCTCGGTGTAATGCTCATTCCTTCAGCGATAAACGCGAATCCGACCATCACCCCTGGTGAGACACAACCGCGACTCGTCAGTAAAGAGCACTTCTTGCCAGTCCTGTCTGGTCCAGCGATGGTGGGTTTGTGCCCATAGGAGACATTGTTGCCGGTGATGTCTGGTGAGGACCTGCCTACAAGCCCTCAGTCCAGCTTCTCTCAGCCTATTGAGGACAGTCTGAGCACAGATGGACGGATTGTGCGTTCCTGGTGTAACTCGGGCAGTTGTTGCCATCCTGTACCTGTCCCGCACGTGTGATTTTCGGATGTACCAATCCTGTGCAGGTGTTACACGTGGTCTGCCACTGCGAGGACGATCAGCTGTCTGTCCTGTCTCCCTGTAGTGCTGTCTTAAGCGTCTCACAGTACGCAATGTATTACCTTGGCCACATGTGCAGTCCTCATGCCTCCTTGCAGCATGTCTAAGGGACGTTCACGCAGATGAGCAGGGACCCTGGGTATCTTTCTTTTGGTGTTTTTCAGAGTCCTAACTGTGACCTTAATTGCCTACCGTCTGTAAGCTGTTAATTTATTAATGACCGTTCCACAGGTGCATGTTCATTAATTGTTTATTGAACAAGCAGTGTTTTAAACCATTTTTACAGTGAAGATCTGTGACGTTATTTGAATTGGTAAAAATAATCTTTGAAAGGAGACTTTATTTTTTGCAGTGCTTTGTTTTGACTGTGTTGTTGTTTTTGATCTTATTGATTGGATGTTCTTCTTGTCCTTAGGCTTCAGTGTGTTAGAGGTTTGTGAACTCAGGACCAGGTAGATGAGGGGACTTATTTACAATGACGGCCTACCAGGGAACAGTGGGTTAACTGTGTTGTTCAGGGGCAGAGCGACAGATTTTTACCTTGTCAGCTCGGGGATTCGATCCAGCAACCTTTTGGTTACTGGCCCAACGCTCTAACCACTTGGCTACCTGCCGCCCCATTGCAGGGTGTGGTAATGATATTTCACCTTTATTTAACCAGGTAGGCAAAAAATATATATATGAGAGGGGGTCACTGTATTTTAGATGTTTCCAAAACTTAATTGCTCTTCGAGTTTTTATTATTAGTGGATATTGACCTAATTCTAAGTCTAATTTTGCCAGAAGTTGTTTGTTTATGGACTCCTCAATTAGTGTCCAGCTGCTTGCTGTTGTACTGTGCTTTTTTTGGTTCTGAGTGTACGTTAATAGTTTTTAATGTCTCACAGTAATGAAGGTGTAATTCACCATTTTTGGGGGGTTTCTGTGCTTTGGTTTGATAGTGTTCTGGTATTTTTTTCCCCCTCTTTATTTTACCACCTGCATAAAACCAGCTGTCATCTGGTCTTTTTTGTTTTGTTTATTTATCAATTTCTGTTTTGCTGATTTTAGTTTTTTGCCTGAATATATTTCTAGATTGATGCCTTCTTTAGTGTTAGTGGATGTGCTATTCAGAAAGTTATCTAAGAGTGTTTGGATATTTTGGTTACAGGTTGCTTTCTGGTATTCTTCTGTGCTGTTTTGGGCCCATCTGTATACATTTCTGATGTTGTACAGCCTACTGGGCTGTGAATGTGTGGTTGTTTCCAAGTCTGTTCTCTTGAGGAACAAGATCATTTGGCTGTGATCAGACAGAGGTGTTAGTGGCTTGACAGTGAATGAGCTGAGAGAGAAAGGGTCAATGTCTGTAATCATATAGTCTACTGTACTGTGTCCAAGAGGTGAGCAGTAGGTGAATCTCCCCAAAGAGTCCCCCCATAATCTACCATTGACAAAGTACAGAGCTGCAACAGATTCCTTTCCGTGTTTGTTGACGGTGCTGTCACTGTTGTTTCTATGGGGGAGATGAAGACTGTTAGAAACAGTATGGCCTCTAATAAAGCTGTCCCCTCGTGTGGTCGTTAGATCAGGTAGTGTTCCTGTGCACGCATTTGTGTCCCCACAGATGAGCACATTTCCCTGGGCCTGGAAATGGCACGTCTCTTCCTCAAGGGTGGGGAAGATCTCCTCTGAGTAATATGGGGATATATACACTGCTCCAAAAAATAAAGGGAACACTAAAATAACACATCCTAGATCTGAATGAATGAAATATTCTTATGAAATACTTTTTTCTTTACATAGTTGAATGTGCTGACAACAAAATCACTCAATTATCAATGAAAATCAAATTTATCAACCCATGGAGGTCTGGATTTGGAGTCACATTCAAAATTAATGTGGAAAACCACTCTACAGGCTGATCCAACTTTGATGTAATGTCCTTAAAACAAGTCAAAATGAGGCTCAGTAGTGTGTGTGTGGCCTCCACGTGCCTGTATGACCTCCCTACAACGCCTGGGCATACTCCTGATGAGGTGGCGGATGGTCTCCTGAGGGATCTCCTCCCAGACCTGGATTAAAGCATCCGCCAACTCCTGGACAGTCTGTGGTGCAACGTGGCGTTGGTGGATGGAGCGAGACATGATGTGCTCAATTGGATTCAGGTCTGGGGAATGGGACCGGCCAGTCCATAGCATCAATGCCTTCCTCTTGCAGGAACTGCTGACACACTCCAGCCACATGAGGTCTAGCATTGTCTTGAATTAGGAGGAACCCAGGGCCAACCGCACCAGCATATGGTCTCACAAGGGGTCTGAGGATCTCATCTCGGTACCTAATGGCAGTCAGGCTACCTCTGGCGAGCACATGGAGGGCTGTGCGGCCCCCCAAAGAAATGCCACCCCACACCATGACTGACCCAACGCCAAACCAGTCATGCTGGAGGATGTTGCAGGCAGCAGAACGTTCTCCACGGCGTCTCCAGACTCTGTCACGTGCTCAGTGTGAACCTGCTTTCATCTGTGAAGAGCACAGGGCGCCAGTGGCAAATTTGCCAAACTTGGTGTTCTATACCAGTTTCTACACTGACCCTTTGACCTTTAAAAACAATAGTAACTCACACACAAACTTCTCAGGCTTTTCAATCTATGATTGAACTGATATCATCTTGTTCATGGGGCGGCAGGTAGCCAAGTGGTTAGAGCATTGGACTAGTAACCGAAAGGTTGCAAGATCAAATCGCCGAGCTGACAAGGTAAAAATCTGTCGTTCTGCCCCTGAGCAAGGCAGTTAACCCACTGTTCCTAGGCCGTTATTGAAAATAAGAATTTGTTCTTAACTGACCTGCCTAGTTAAATAAAGGTAAAATAAAAAATAAATGTAATATTTATTCTGTCTCCAAAGTAACATTTCGACCGGTTGCTCACCTACATTGCCAATGCCGCCAACACAGTTGTTACAAAAATGCATGCCAATCACGGATAACATAGCAAGTCGCATATTTGAATGGGGGAATATTGAAAATGTTTGGTATTTTAAGAATGAGTTGAATCTATGACAAGTTAACTCAATGTATTGACTACAGATTTGGTTATTTTGCATCTGTCCTATCTGTCAAATCCATTTATTTTTATTGTTTTTGTCTTCATAGGTGAATGGAGGAATCGAGACGCGGCTCGATAAGGAGGTCTTACACTATGACTACCACGCCTCATTCTTCGACATATTTGTAAGTCCATTATGCTGCATCTTTGCTCAGAGTACAGTGCTCATTTGTTATCCAGATCAGGCAGAAATGATGACGTAAATTGCAACTGAATATTCCCTAGCTCCTGGCTGTGTTACGGTTTGCAGCCCTAATCTTGGCCTATGCTGTTTGTAAACTACGTCACTGGTGGGCCATAGCGGTAGGTGAACCATCCTATGACTCAAACACATTTTCACATTTGCTACTCTAGAGGGTGCTGTTTCCCCTGTGCAGGTCCTGTTTTACATGTTCATTGTGCCTGTTTTCAGTCGAGCAATGAATCGAATAGACAGTAATTGCATGGCAACACATTTCCTGTCTTGTTTTTTTTCTTCAATAGTTCACTTATGATGCAGTGACATTTTCTTTTCATGATTTCATTTTTACTGATGTAATGTATTTAATGCCAACTACAAGTAGTAACTGTTTTCTGATCGGTCTTTCCATCACAGATAACCACAGCAACCACAAGTGCTTTCCTGATCGCAAAAGTCATTTTATCAAAGGTATGCTTTTATTAAAGTATGTCTGATATAATTTTAACAAGAGGAATGAAAATATAATTCATAATTTGAATACAATAGGAGGGATATGCATCTTCTCTCTGACATAGTTGAAGGGTGATAAGATGTTTTTTATTTTTCATGTTTGGATTGTGAATCGAATAATGTAAGCATTACTGTAGGACTTGGTGTTGGTACAGTGGTTCCTCCTTTAGCCAGTTGGATTTAGGGGGCGCTATTTTAATTTTTGGATGAAAAACGTTCCCGTTTTAAAGATGCTTGACTATGCATATAATTGACAGCTTTGGAAAGAAGACACTGATGTTTCCAAAACTGCAAAGATATTGTCTGTGAGTGCCACAGAACTGATGTTACAGGCGAAACCCAGATAAAAATCCAACCATTGCCGCATTTTTTGAAACCGCCTCATGCCAATGACTCCTTATATGGCTGTGAATGAGCTACGAATGATCTTACGTTTTCCACGTTTTCCCCAAGGTGTCTACAGCATTGTGACGTCTTTTTAGGCATTTCCCTTGAAGAATGGCTGTATGGGACCATATATGGCATGTGGTCACATGGTGTCTCCTGCAGAAAACCTTAAAATACTGAGGTAGCCATTTTTCCAATCGCTTCTTATGAGAAACCAACTGCCTCGACGGATATATTATCGAATATATTTGTTAAAAACACCTTGAGGATGGATCCTAAACAACGTTTGCCGTGTTTCTGTCGATATTATGTAGCTAATTTTGAAAAAAGTTTGGCATTATAGTTGTAGTATTTTTCGGTCGATTTCTCAGCCAAGCATGGTGAAGAAACGGGAGCTTTTTCGCCTACAAAAATAATATTTTTGGAAAAAAGGAACACTTGCTATCTAACTGGGAGTCTCCTGAGTGAAAGCGTCCGAAGTTCTTCAAAGGTAAATTATTTAATTTGGTTGCTTTTCTTATTTTCGTGAAAATGTTGCCTGCTGCCAGCAGAGCCTAGCATAGCGTTATGCCATGATAAACTTACACAAATGCTTGTCTAGCGTTGGCTGTAACGCATATTTTGGAAATAAATCTGAGATGACAGTGTTGTTAACAAAAGGCTAAGCTTGTGTTTGAATATATTTATTTCATTTCATTTGCGATTTTCATGAATAGGAAAAGTTTCTAGGGGTATTTATGTCCGTTGCGTTATGCTAATGCATTTGAGGCTATGATTACGCTCCCGGATACGGGTTTGCTCGTCGCAACTGGTTAAATCATGTTTCTAGTCTATTTCATAGTTACACTGTGTAATCATTGACGTCCCAGGAGCGGTAAACACTGTTGAAGTGTATAATTGTAATATATACATGCAGACACAGCATCATTCAAAGAATGGAGTTTGATACACCTGGTATTAGATATGACACCAACAAAAAAAATACTTGCTAAATAGCGATTTTTGTAAATTAACTTTGACAAAAAAAATATGCACAATCGTTTGTCTCTACATTAACTACCATATTCCGCTTAATTGTAAATGTTTTGCTTAACTTGTTATGACTACTTACATCTGCTTCCCCCGTAATGTCAGCCATCTTTGCTGAAGAAATTCACCAGGGACGGGTGGCTCGCGTGAAATTCCTCATTAATATGAATAGTCATATAAAAACCTTGGGACCCAAATGCATAATGAGTGCCCTAACTCCCCCTTGTGGTGGTCTGGAGCAATGAAGCCGTGACGCTGGGTACCTCTAAGCGTAAGCTCACATCTTTTAAGTAAAGGCTGATTTGTAATTCATATATACAGAATAAAAAAACAGTACATCCTGCCAGCACGCCCACAAGTGTGCTGAATGACGCATTGGAGGAAGCGAGGAATGATATTGGAGTAACAATCCAGGCTATTTCCTCTGAGACCTGCATAATAATGTAATGAAACAAGCAGGGAGCAGGTTTCGAACCCTCAACATTCTAGCCCGAAGTCCAGTACGCTATCAACTGTGCCCAAATTTATTAATTGGGGTTGGGGCTGATTGTGGCTAAAAACACTAAGGGGAAAAAGTATTATTAGTTTTTCATAGGCATAGCAGGATGGGCTATTAGCTGAACAATAGACTATTCAACCTTTTTAACTAAATTATTGTCTAATAGCTGAGCCAACATGCAACAAGTCATTAGGATCTACCTTTCCACATCTACCTACACACGGTTAATGTTCTGGGGGAAAAAAATGTGTGTGCGATTGGTCCCGAGTGGTGCAGTGGTCAAAGGCACTGCATCTCAGTGCAAGAGGCTTTTTCTACTGTCCCTGGTTCGAATTCAGGGTGTATCACATCCGACCGTGATTGGGAGTGCCATAGGGCGCACAATTGGCCCAGCGTCATCTGGGTTTGGCCGGGGTAGGCCGTCACTGTAAATAAGAACTGGTTCTTACCTGACTTGTCTAGTTAAATAAAGGTTCAATTTAAAAAACTGGCCGCAACCGCAGCGCAATCAATAGGAGGTGAATAGTGGCTGGTGCTGAAAATATAGCAAACTTGTTGGTGTGCAATTGTTGCACACCAACAGATGGAGAAAACAGTCGAGCAATTCATTTCAACAATCTTCAATGAAGCCCTCTTGTCTATTTCTTCAGAGCCTAGACTATATAAAATAACTTAGCCTACCTCGGCCAGTTATGAAGCTTAACAGCCTAATAGAAGTAGGATTTTTTTTAAAGGGGCCTACTTACAATTGCAACTGGTCAAAAATGTGGCATCCTAGCACTTAGCATTTAAAAAAGACTTCACTTTCAAACTAAAACAATGTAACTAATAATTAAAAGCGCACATTTGTAAATCCCAAACTCCAAAACGAATTGGAAAGGTAGATTCAAATTATGTGACATTTGTGGTTACAATAAAGAATGTAGCCCATCATGCAAATGTTTCCTATTAGCAGGACAATATACTTTTTATAGCCCAGCTACTGTCCCTCAACTTGCAATGTATTTGATGCTTAAGTACTGTAAAGTGTTACATTTCTAACTCAAAACACCATTTCTTCATCAACATCTTTATGCTTTTGTTAATCTTCTCGATCTTCTTTTTTTCCTGTAGCAATTTTGAGCAAATTGCTCAAGGGCCATAGTTGATTAGTCTGTGAAGATGACGTTTATTGAATGTCTCGCCAGCCTTGATCCATGCCGGGGCTTGCACGACGCAATGTTCTTTGTTTGTCAGACGAGTTATTGGAATCATTGACTCGCGCGTTGAAAAGGGCGAGGAATAATCAATGCCAGGCACACCAGTGAGCTCTGGAACTCCACCTCCTCCGACAGGCAGAGTCAACATACGTGATGGCTTCGTCAGGTCTTCGGTTCACACTGACATTTCCATTCCTCTTCTGACAACAGAACTTGACCAACTGCTCACCAGGCACAGCAAGGGCCGCCCGGACCGTTATGCTGTTCTGCCTTTCCAAGGATGTGTAACCGAAGAGATGCCCGAGTGGGCACCGCTGTGGGTGTCTATTTCAGCACCATTTCGCACTGCTCTGAGACAAGCATGGAGAAATGAAAATTTTCCAATATTCCACGATATTCTTAAGATATGTGTTGACTGAATATAAGCAAGTGATGTCTGCGTTCTCCAGAAACCTAATGGCAAATGCCCCTTTAGATATTAATATAGTGTCCTCCAATCCTCTTAAGAGCAATTATTGTCGGAGAGTCACATCATTGAAAATAATATTTGTAGATATACTGTTAAGTGGCGTAGGTCTTATTTATTTAAAGAGCATATTGAAGTTAGAAGCCTACAACTATTTTAGCACTGTTTCGCGTTGCTCTGAGACAAGCATGGAGACTCTTGAGACAAGCCTACTCCTTCCTCCCCATCGGCGATTTGAACCCCGGTCTCGTCTGCACGACATAGGGATTCTTTAGCTAAATAGCCCAGTACTCTACTGCCGACCGTCGTGTTGTACAGCGCCATATTTTCCATTCCAGCAGGTACCAGTCAAAAGTTTGGATACACCTACTCATTCCAGGATTTTTCTATATTTGTACTATTTTCTACATTGTAGAATAATAGGGAAGACATCACAACTATGAAATAACACACATGGAATCAGTTAAGAACAAATTCTTATTTACAAGGACAGCCTACTCCTTCCTCCCCAACAGGCTGCATTCTGTAGTACAGACTGTTCTCCCTTATGTAAGAAATTAGGCACTTTCCCATGTTTACTACAGTATCTATTGTAGACTGCACAGTAGCCAAATAAACACATTTTGTTAATAAAATAATGATAAAAAAATACTCTTTCAAAATGCAGATGTTATTTACTTATGGATCCATAATGAATTACTATGGGAATAAATATCACTGATTTACAGAAATATTGGAGAAAAGTTGAAGGCAAAAAATGTTCCATCCTGTAGCCTACTCCCGACCGTCACGTTGTACAGCGCCATATTTTCCATTCCATCCTAACGGAAACCCTGAGGGTTTATTTTTTTCTCTGAATAGGAACACCATAATATTAATCAAATGAATTAAGCAATTTTTTTAATCAATCCCATATACTATGTTATTACAAAAAAGGTTTTAAATTCTCTGGTAATGCCAATACGGAATACTATCAAATGCTTCTCAAAGATGCCCTCTGGTGGTCAAACTAGCAATAATTTGCAGTAACAGAAAAAATGTCTGACAATTAAATGACGTGCCACAGAATGCTGCGGCAGCACGCAGGGTGTGCCGCAGTATGACGCAACTTTTAAAGGAGGAATCACTGTACATGTTTAGTGTCTGTTCTTGTCAGTATGCAAGTAACAACATATGTTTGCTTATGTGTGTTTTGCTATATGAACTAAGAGCAAATTAGTTTTGTGTGTGCATGTTACAGCTCCTTTCCCAGGGGGCCTTTGGGTACCTGCTGCCCATCATCTCTTTCATCCTGGCCTGGATAGAGACGTGGCTACTAGACTTTAAGGTTCTACCTCAGGAGGCTGATGATGAGAACAGTGAGTATGGGAAACTCCCATTGCACTCCTAGGGTGCATCCCAATAATATCTCCTTTTTCCTGAGGTGTACATCCGTTCACTACTTCCCACAAATCTAAAAGCATTGGATTGGTGGAGGTATGGGCTAGAGGGAGTCTTCACCAGATATTTCAACAAATAAGTAAATGAAGGGAAAGGAAAGTGAACAAGTACACACTTTGGGAGGAAGAGATAATTGGGACGGCGCCCTAGACAATCTTCTAAATTGACTTATTTTGATTCATACTCACAGTTTACAGAAACGGAAGAAATACAGATTTTAAATCATAATGTAATATAAAAACACATGAAAAGACAAATGGGTTACATATCCTTTTGTCTTGATTGGAGTCATTTGTATTGTTAAAAGCTCAAATTATTGTAGTGGGTCTCTTTTTTGAAAAACAAACGTGCAATTGTGCTTGCTGCCACAGTGTTTTCCTTCACCGCATTCAGCAAAACATGACCGCATCTGTATATACAGTGCGTCTGGAAAATATTCAGACTCCTTCACTTTTTCCACATTTTGTTACGTTACAGCCTTAAAATGTATTAAATACATTTCTTTCCTCATCAATCTACACAAAATACCCCATAATGACAAAGCGGAAAACAGGTAATTCAGACCCTTTGCTTTGAGACTCGAAATTGAGCTCCGGTGCATTCTGTTTCCATTGATCATCCTTGATGTTTATACAAATTGATTGGCATCCACCTGTGGTAAATTCAATTGATTGGACATGATTTGGAAAGGCACAAACCGTGTCTGTATAAGGTTCCACGGTTGACAGTTCATGTCAGAGCAAGAACCAAGCCATGAGGTCAAAGGATTTTGTGTTACAGCCTGAATTCAAAATGGATTACGTTGTTTTTTCTCACCCATCTACACACAGTACCCCATAATAACAAAACATGTTTAAAGAAATGTACATTACTTGCAGAAATATAT
The DNA here is from genome assembly GCF_045791955.1 of Oncorhynchus clarkii lewisi. Lineage (NCBI taxonomy): Eukaryota > Metazoa > Chordata > Actinopteri > Salmoniformes > Salmonidae > Oncorhynchus > Oncorhynchus clarkii. The sequence continues at coordinate 3,570,564 of NC_092174.1, forward strand.
AATTTACATAGGTATTCACACCCCTGAGTCAATGCATTTTAGAATTACCTTTGGCAGTGATTGCAGCTGTGAGTATTTCTGGGTAAATTTCTTGACAGCCTTTTTAAATTCTTGCCATAGCTTTTCAAGATGATTTTAAGTCAACTGTAACTAGGCCAATCGGGAACATTCAATGTTGTCTTGGTAAGCAACTCCAGTGTATTTTTGGCCTTGTATTTTAGGTTATTGTCCTGCTGAAAGGTGAATTTGTCTGTTGGAAAGCAGACTGAATGAGATTTTCCTCTAGGATTCTGCCTGTGCATAGCTCTATTCTGTTTGTTTACTCCTGAACTTATTTAGGCTTGCCATAACAAAGGGATTGAATACTTACTTATTGGCTGAAGACATTTCAGCTTTTAATTTTTAGTTGATTTGTACACATTTCATAAACATAATTCCACTTTGACATTATGGGTGTATTGTGTTTAAGCCAGTGACACAATCTCAACACATTTTTATACAAGGTATAACACAACAAAATGGGGAGAAAGTCAAGATTTGTGAATAATTTCTGAAGGCACTGTACAAGTGATACTATGTTACAGTGACACTTGTGTCATCATTGTGTTTTCATCCCATCAGGATTTCTTTCTATAATGGACGCCCCTGAAAGGACCCCCTTCGTGCAACCAGGACCACTTTCAGATGGGCAGTTCTACTCCCCACCCGAGTCTGTGGCAGGTGAGAATGTGTGAATCTAAGGTTTGAGTTGAAATTTTACAGGCCTGTTTGTGGATTGTTTTCCATAGAGAATGTTGTAGCTGTTTAAACTGGGTTTAATCTCTGTGGTATTCACAGTGTATAAGTAAGTGTCTTTTAAACAACATAAATGAGAAATTTTGTTTTGGCACCAACGACTGGTATGACAAATATTGAAGAAGCTCTCTGGTGTCCAAGACAGTATGAAGTGTCATCAGAATATTTTTTTTTCTCATATCCGTATACTCTGATATGTGTCACCGCATGGTGATATTGTCATTTTCAAATCCATTTATTGCACAGCTTATTTACGCTATTTCCTATGTCTGTGTGTTTTGTAATTTTCTTAGATCTATTTGACTTTTTGGTGTTGTGCTTGCTCCGTTTGTAGACTCTGATGAGGAGCTGTTGGAAGATAAACATGACCCGGAGAAGGCTCTTATTTAGCAGGTAACTATACTGTCTTTACCACTCAAACTAATGAGGCGAGTAACTGAATAAAATCAAAATAGTATTTTGGTGTTTAGAATGGTGCCTATAACAGGTAGGATTTATTTATATCATTATAAATAAGCATTTATAACATTCAAGCGTTATGGATGTTACATTTTCAAGCAAAATCACAACTTTAATCTCTCACAGAATGGACAAACAAAATAGAAATTGACCTTTTTGATGTTTGTCTATAGTACCATTTAGGGCAGTGGTATTCACTTTTTCAGCGGGGACCCCAGATCTAATGACACAACCTTAAAATCTGTACATTTCGATTTTTACGTCAACAAATAACCTTAAATTCGTTGCATTTTCATCTCTTATCAAAACTAAAAGAAACAAGTAAAACATTTCTCTAAAATAGTATTTAGTTAATTATCTTTCTCAATTTTTGTATATGGTCCTATACAATCTGTACTCTAAATGTTTTGTTCCCAAATTATTATTGGATTTTTTTGGGGTGACCCCACTGCAGTTCCCCCGCACCCCGACTTTGAATACCACTGCCTTAAGGCATCTGCATGCTTCCCAGCCGGAAGAGTTTGTGCATACACTGCTGTTCAAAAGTTTGGGGTCACTTAGAAATGTCCTTGTTTTTGAAAGAAAAACCTGTTTTTTTTGTCCATTAAAATAACATCACATTGATCAGAAAAATACAGTGTAGACATTGTTAATGTTGTAAATGACTATTGTAACCGGAAACGGCAGATTTTTTAAAAATAAAAATGGAATATCTACATATGCGTACAGAGGCCCATTATCAGCAACCATCACTCCTGTGGCACATTGTTAGCTAATCCAAGTCTATCATTTTAAAAGGCTAATTGATCATTAGAAAACATTTTTTGTAATTATGTTAGCACAGCTGAAAACTGTTGTGCTGTTTAACCTGTTTGGGCGCATGAACTGCTAGCGGGACACCTACGACAACATCCAGTGAAATTGCAGAGCGCAAAATTCAAAATACAAAAATCGTAATATTAAACATTCATGAAAATACAAGTGTCATACATCATTTAAAAGCTTAACTTCTTGTTAATCCAACCGCGTTGTCAGATTTCAAATAGGCTTTACTGCGAAAGCATACCATGTGATTATCTGAGGACAGCGCCCCACATCAAATACTTTTTCAACCAGCAATTAAATAAATCACTTACCTTTGTAAATCTTCCTCTGTTTGCAATCCCAAGGGTCCCAGCTACACAATGAATGGTAGTTTTGTTCGATAAAGTCCTTCTTTGTATCCAAAGAAATCTGTTTAGTTGGCGCCAAGGATCTCAGTAATCCACTCGTTCAACATGCATACAAACAAATCCAAAAAGTTACCGGTAAAGTTTGTCCAAACAAGTCAAACGATGTTTCTAATTAATCCTCAGGTACTCTAATAAATAAACAATAATATTTCAGACGGAGAATAGTATGTTCAATAGGGAAGATAAATAACAAAGAGCGCACACCTCATTCACGCGCCAACACGACAACTTTTATAATGAGACAACTTGGAAAAACTACAACTACTCACTCATTTTTCAAAAAACAAGCCTGAAACCCTTTCGAAAGACTGTTTACATCTAGTGGAAGCCATAGGAACTGCAATCTGGGTCCTATCTATTTGTATTTCCCATAGGCTAGCATTGAAATGGCCTGTGACTTCAACCCCCCAAAAATTAATTTTCCTTTGGTTTTTGCCTGCCATATTAGTTATGTTATACTCACAGACATTTATTTTAACAGCTTTAGAAACTTGTGTTTTCTATCCAATGCTACCAAGTATATGCATATCCTAGCTTCTGGGCCTGAGTAACAGGCAGTTTACTTTGGGCACATCAGTCATCTGAAATTCTGAACAATAACCAGTATGCTAATAAAGTTAAAGAAGCAATACAACTGGCCTTCTTTAAACTAGTTGAGTATCTGGAGCATCAGCATTTGTGGGTTCAATTACAGTCTCAAAATGGCCAGAAACAAATACTTGCTTCTGAAACTCGTCAGGCTATTTTCATTCTGAGAAATGAAGGCTATTCCATGCGAGAAATTGCCAAGAAACTGAAGATCTCGTACAATGCCATCTACTACTCCCTTCACAGAACAGCGCAAACTGTCTCTAACCAGAATAGAAAGAGTGGGAGGCCCTGGTGCACAACTGAGCAAGAGGACAAGTACATTAATGTCTAGTTTGAGAAACGGACACCTCACAAGTCCTCAACTAGCAGCTTTATTGAATAGTACATGCTAAACACCGGTCTCAATGTCAACAGTGATGAGGCGACTCAGGGATGCTGGCCTTCTAGGCAGAGTTGCAAAGAAAAGCCATTTCTCCGACTGGCCAATAAAAAGATTAAGATGGGCAAGAGGAACTCAAAAAGACTACGGTCTGATCAATTTGATGTTATTATAATGGATAAAAACTGTGCTTTTCTTTCAAAAACAAGGAAATTTCTAAGTGACCCCAAGCTTTTGAACAGTAGTGTATATCATGATGACGTTTATGTGCATTTTGCACTTCAATAAGTTTTTTTCTCGGTTGTTTGTGGGGGGTGTACATTTCTTTTCTCAAGGCCAGCTGAAGTTTGGGAGCTGACATGTATGCCCCTTGGTCTGAGATTTGTTAACGGTAGGGATTCTTCAATAAAATGTATCATTCAACGAGAGATGACTCATTTTCATGCACCCCTATTCATTGAGAAATACTGCACCAACCATCTTAGTTAGATGTAGAATTGCACGACTAAGATCTCATCAGTAAAAATGTTAAACTTAATGACAACTCAAGAAATCTTTCTTAGATTAAATCTGACTATTTTTAGGAATTGTATACTGGCTACGGCATCTCAAAATGGACAAATAGTATTTGCTGCTTATTTTTCAAGAGAAGGTATTTTTTAAGGGAGTTTGAGCACACTCGTCCGGTTTGCCTCGTAGACTTCGGCTGGCCAAACTGAAGCATGCTGACGCCTTTAGGGGGAGTGTATAAGTGTATATTGAAAAAAGTGAACTTCAAAAATATTGGTATGTTGGAGAAATAAAGCAAATATGAATCAGTATGGATGCTACATTAAATAGACAAGCTTTTTTTTTGTTTTTTTTAATAAATTTTACCCCTTTTTCTCCCCAATTTCGTGGTATCCAATTGTTGTAGTAGCTACTATCTTGTCTCATCGCTACAACTCCCGTACGGGCTCGGGAGAGACGAAGGTTGAAAGTCATGCGTCCTCCGATACACAACCAACCAAGCCGCACTGCTTCTTAACACAGCGTGCATCCAACCCGGAAGCCAGCCGCACCAATGCGCCGGAGGAAACACCGTGCACTTGGCCACCTTGGTTAGCGCACACTGCGCCCAGCCCGCCACAGGAGTCGCTGGTGCGCGATTAGACAAGGACACCCCTACCGACCAAGCCCTCCCTAACCCGGGCGACGCTAGGCCAATTGTGCGTCGCCCCACGGACCTCCCGGTCGCGGCCGGTTACGACAGAGCCTGGGCGCGAACCCAGGGACTCTGATGGCACAGCTGGCGCTGCAGTATAAATAGACAAGCTTTTTGAACATATTAGCAAAAGTCTTAGGTCAAAACATGGCCGTTCTCAAGGAATTCCAAAACCATAATATAGAAAATATGGCCGTTTCCATGATTACTTTAGAGAGCAAAAACAACAGTTATGGATGTTTGTCTGAAATCATGAAATCTATCTTGTCATTTGGAGTGTTTTCAAGAAGACAGCATAAGGCATAGTACCTGCATAATTACAGTTAGCCTTAATAGTATACACAGCCAGGCACCACACTCTAATAGGTTAGACCCAAAGATAAGTGTTTTTTTTTTTTTTGTATAAAAAAATAATCTGAAATATTGTAATGCAAATGAGGCATTTGCCTGTACTGCCAATCCACTTTCTGGACACTGGATGAAGCCTGTATATTTTGGGGGGCTCATTTGAAAAAGACACTCCAGGACTATTCAGTTTGTTGATTAGCACTCTTATCTTTCTATCTAAAAAAACTTGTACTGCCATGTATCAGATCAATTTCAGCATACGTTTTCCAAGATAATCTTAGCTAGAACACATTTTCAAGATATCAACAATTGCGTCACTAAAAGTATGAAGAATATATTTCAGAAAAGCACAAAATGTGGTGAATGCACAAGCTTCTGAAGCTAAGATATGATAATTCAATATCCATCACATCCACAACCATTATGGATCTCATAATGCTAAAAATGGATACTAAATTTCAAGAGAAACCAATTACAGACCATATAAAAATGATGGTGATGATAGTTGGCTTTACAGACAGTTTCAAGATCAGATGTAAGGTGCATGTTTTACAAACTTTTCCTAAAAACCGTTATGTACAGTTGAAGTCGGAAGTTTACATACACTTATGTTGGGGTCATTAAAACTCGTTTTTCAACCACTCCAAAATGTATTGTTAACAAACTATAGTTTTGGCAAGTCGGTTAGGATATCTAATTTGTCCAACAATTGTTTACAGACAGATTATTTCACTTATAACTCACTGTATCACAATTCCAGTGGGTCAGAAGTTTACATACACGAAGTTGACTGCCTTTAACCTCTCTGAACCACCCATCCCGTATCCGGTATAATTGTCATCAGCAACGCTGAATAGCATAGCGCCACAGTCAAATAAAATTACTAGAAAATATTCATATTCATGAAATCACAAGTGCAATATTGCAAAACACAGTTTAGCCTTTTGTTAATCCACCTGTCGTCTCAGAATTTGGAATTATGCTTTACAGCGAAAGCAATACAAGCGTTTGTAAGTTTATCGATCGATCGCTCAACAAAACAATAAGTACACTTAGCATAAGGTAACTTGGTTACGAAAATCAGAAAAGCAATCAAATTAATGGTTTACCTTTGATCTTTGGATGTTTTCACTCACTCCCAGTTAGACAGCAAATGTTCCTTTTGTTCCATAAAGATATTTTTCAAATACCTCAGTTAGTTTGGCGCGTTATGCCCAGGAATCCACCGGAAAGAGCGGTCACGACAACGCAGACAAAAATTCCAAATTATATCCATAATGTCCACAGAAAAATGTCAAATGTTTTTTATAATCAATCCTGATGGTGTTTTTCAAATATCTATTCGATAATATATCAACCGCGACAGTTGGCTTTTCACTAGGACCGGGAGTAACAATGGCCGCCTTTCTCTTTTGCGCACAACTCACTCTGAGAGCCCCCACCTTTCCACTTATGCAATGTGGTCGTTCACGCTCATTCTTCAAAATAAAAGCCTGAAACTATGTCTAACGGCTGTTGACACCTTAGGGAAGCCATAGAAAAAGGAATCTGGTTGAATCTGGTTGATATCCCTTTAAATGGACAATAGGGATGCATAACAACAGAGAGGTTTCAAAAACAGGGGCACTTCCTGATTGGATTTTCCTCAGGTTTTTGCAAAAATAGAACTTTGTCCATAATGACCATTTGGTATGTTTGGAGGAAAAAGGGGGATGCTTGCAAGCTGAAGAATACCATCCCAATCGTGAAGCACAGGGGTGGCAGCATCATGTTGTGCACTTCACAAAATAGATGGCATCACGAGGATGGAATATTATGTGGATATATGTTGCTTCAATAAAAGTCTCAAGACATCAGTCAGGAAGTTAAAGCTTGGTTGCAAATGGGTATTCCAAATGAACAATGACCCCAAGCATACTTCCAAAGTTGTGGCAAAATGGCTTAAGGACAACAAAGTTCAGGTATTGGAGTGGCCATCACAAAGCCCTGACTTCATTCCTATAGAAATGTTGTGGGCAGAACTGAAAAAGCATGTGCAAGCAAGGAGGCCCACAAACCTGACTCAGTTACACCAGCTCTGTCATGAGGAATGGGCCAAAATTCACCCAACTTATTGTGGGAAGCTTGTGGAAGGCTACCTGAAATGTTTGACCCAAATTAAACAATTTAAAGGCAATGCTACCAAATACTATTTGAGTGTATGTAAACTTCTGACCCACTGGGAATGTGATGAAAGAAATAAAAGCTGAAATAATTAATTCTCTCTACTATTATTCCGACATTTCACATTCTTAAAATAAAGTGGTGATCCAAATTGACCTAAGACAGGTCATTTTTACTAGAATTACATTTCAAGAATTGTGAAAACAGTTTAAATGTACTTGGCTAAGGTGTATGTAAACGTCCGACTTCCAACTTCAATGATCCCTTATTGATGTCATCTATTAAATCTACTTCAATCAGTGTAGATGAAGGGGAGGAGATGGGTTACATAAGGATTGTTATGCCTTGAGACAGTTGAGACATGGATTGTGTATGTGCCAATCAGAGGGTGAATGGGCAAGGCAAAATATTTAAGTGCCTTTGAACGGGGGGGGGGGGGGGGGTATAATAGTAGGTGCCAGGCGCACTGGTTTGAGTGTCAACTGCAACGCTTCTGGGTTTGTCACGCTCAATCGTTTCCCGTGTGTATCAAGAATGGTCCACCACCCAAAGGACATCAGCCAACTTGACACAACTGTGGGAATCATTGGAGTCAACATGGGCCAGCATCCCGGTGGAACGATTTCGACACCTTGTAGACCATGACCCGACAAATTGAGGCTGTTCTAAGGGCAAAAGGGGGTGCTACTCAGTATTAGGAAGTTGTTCCTAATGTTTTGTACACTCAGTGTAAATTGTATTCGCAAAGAAATGGGGAAATTATATTATTTTATATCACCACAGTTGCTCAAAGATTTTGTTCAAGTTAATAAAACAAAATCTCAAAACGGAAAGTTTAACTAGGCAAGTCAGTTAAGAACACATTCTTATTAATGCTCCGGCACCATCACCTTTTGAGAGGATATAACCTTTTCACAAAAGGTTTTATGAGATTGAAAAACAAATTAGGAAGGATCGTAAGACCATTCCTCGACGCATAATTTTTCTAGATAATTGATATCCTTTGTCTGCGCTTATGGACTACCCTCTTCAATCAAACCATTTTCAATGGGGTTCAAGTCCAGAGACTTATTGCAGAATGTTGATTTTTTTTTTTTGTAGTCAATTGACCATTTCTTTGGATTTTGATGTGTACTTGTTTTTTTTTGTTTGTTTTTTTGTGGAAGATCCACTGCGGCTAAGTTTCAGCCTACCTGGCAGAGGCAACCAGGTTTTAGACTAAAATGTCCTGGTACTGGGTAAAGTAAAATAAAATGCCCTTGACCTTAACAAGGTCCCCTGGACCAGTGGAAGCAAATAAGCCCCATAACATCAAAGATTCACCACTATATTTTACAGTATGTACGAGGTACTTTTCTACGTGTGCATTTATGCCAGTGTTGTTTAGCAAATTCCAGGTGTTTACGTTTGTTGGATGACATGAAAATGGAGCTCTTTGGCTATGCACACCAGTGGTGGGTTTGGTGTTGAAAGAAAGATACGTATGCAGAAAAGTACCTCATACTTACTGTAAAATATTGTGGGGGATCTTTGATGTTATGGGGCTATTTTGCTTTCACTGGTCCTGGGGCTCTTAAAGTTAACGGCGTAATTAACTTTATCCAGTACTAGGATATTTTAGTCAAAAACCTGGTTGCCTCTGCCAGGAGGCTGTTTCAAAAAATAATATCATTTAATATAGCAATATAATATACAATATAGTTAAGTATTTATTTTAAGAATGCCAAGAATTTTGGATCTGACTGTATATATGTTTCTAATTCCTAATATTGAGTTACACCCCCACCTTTGCCTTCAACAGCCTCAATTCGTCGGGGCATGGACTCTACAAGGTGTCAAACGTTCCACTGGGATGCTGGCCCATGTTAACTCAAGATTTCAGCAGTTGTCAAGTTGGCTGGATGTCCTTTGGGTAGTGGACCAATCTTGTGGGAAACTTTTGAGCGTGAAAAACACAGCAGTGTTGCAGTTCTTGACACACTCAACTTGTGCGCCTGGCACCTACTACCATATCCCCCATTTAAAGGCACTTAAATCTTTTGTCTTGCCCATTCACCCTCTGAATGGCACACATACACAGTCCATATCTCAATTGTCTGCAAGGCTTAAAAATAATTCTTAAACCTGTATCTTCATCTACACAAATGGCGCAGAACGGCATCTCGGAACGCACAACTCGCCGGTCCTTGTCACGGATGGGCTGTTGCAGCAGATGACCACACCAGGTTCCACTCCTATCAGCTAAAAACCATAATCTGCCATAGTGGGCATGCGATCACCAACACTGGACAATTGAGTGGAAAAACATTGCCTGGTTTGACAAGTTCCTGTTTCATGTTGAGTCAGGATTTGGCGTAAGCAACATAAATCCATAACCCCATTAAGCCTGGTGTCAACGGTACATGCTGCTGGCAGTGGTATAATGGTGTTGGAAATGTTTTTCTGGCACATGTTAGGTCCCTTGATACCAATTGAGCAATGTGTCCATGCCCTGAAGAATTCAGGCTATTCTGGAGGAGAAGGGTTTTCTGACCTGGTACTAGATGGGTGTACTTAATAAACTGGCTGCTGAGTGTATGTGTAAATATAACATTTGAATGACTATTGTCAAAATGTCATTTTGTGAATGTTGACATGAAAAGACATTAATTTCTGGTTTGGTTAATTATGTAGGTCATAATATAAGTGGTGTTTGTTTGCTTATAATATGCTTTGTTTTGTTTTTGAGAAGTACCAGTGGTCATCCTGGGAGGTGAAACCCCATTTGAAGATTCACAACCCTGAGTGACTGCGTCTAAAGGTACGCAAGTGCTCACAGCAGCTGCCCCATCTAACCACGGGGAAGACTTACGACCACTGCACGTTCTTTATTCCTCCAATGAGAGCTCTGTATTCCTCAGCCTATCACCCTCTACACACCTGCTTCATGTCCCGTCGCCTCTTCACTCAAGCTTCCAAACAATTATTTTTAAGAACTGGGTGCATACTGTTTTGTTTTTGTTGCCAGATATAAGTTCCTGATGTGCTTATTCTTGTATCTCTTGCTGATATGGTTAGAAGCTTCAAAATCAGTTCAGAATTGAAGACTGAGAAGTCCGCATGGGCAGTGTGTGCCAATTTCAAGTGTGGCTATAGGGCTGTTGAGCTCTAAGGATGGCACTTGAATATAAATAGATTACTCAGATTTTTTTTTATTGATATTAAGCAAACTCCTTCGGACAGCTGTCAAGGGGGGAAATATAGACTACATAACCAACACAGCTGTGCCTGCATATGTCACGACTTCAGTTGGTAATTATATATGTCTGAATGCATGACTTTGGGAACTCAATGACAATGTTTTTTGATTTCTTCTTATGACTACCCTCTCTTCATCATAGGAAAGGAAGAAATTGTATACAGCACATGTTTTCAATCACTGGAAAGTGTTATACCGTTTGTTTTCTCAACTGACCATTTGGAAGTAGAAGGGCATTAGCCCGGAAGCTTCTTAGTAAACTTTCAACTTGGCTTTGCAAAATGTATCAATACACACATTTAAAAAAATGGCAGAATACATTTCCCATGAATTCATATTAGAGTTCAACACTGGTATCTTTTACACCACCTGGAAGTTTCATACTTTTAATCAAAATATCTGCATGGTATGTTTTCAAAGTGAACCGTCCCAAAGCTTTTTATGCAGAAGCAGACTAATGGGGTTTGTGCTCTTATCATGGTGAATGCACAAACAAACAGCTAACACAGAGGGAACCGTTTAATGTAGTTAACCAACAGAAGTTGTGTTAGCATGAATTAATATAACTCCCACCACAATTTCCATTCACCATGACAATACTATGAAAATGGCAATAAAACATGCTTCCTCAAACTATTACAGATCCCAGTTGTGTGTACATATCAACATGGAAATAACATGGGTAGGATGTAGATTGTACACTGAAATGTATATTTGATAACCTTTTATTAGGTTAACCTCTGAAAATGAATGTGTGTTGGCATGTAATGCTCTTAACTTGCATTCATAATTAGTGTATGCTGATGCATGGACCTGTAATCAAGAATTTCAATGCGATCGGTGGTAGATCCGCGTAATAGTGTGCTTAACATTTTAAAGTGATTTCCGATTGAGCCTGAAATACAGTTTACAGCACTTACCGTGCGTGATTGCAGTTTCCGTGAACATGGGAACATTGGCTTTTTATAAAAGGTGCATACTGTAGACGACAAAGCGCAATCGGATTGAATACCCACTAAAGAGAGTATAGTCTTCACTTTTATTTTTTATTTAACTTTTATTTAACTTGGCAAGTCAGTTAAGAACAAATTCTTATTTGCAATTACTGCCTACCCCGGCCAAACCCGAACCCGGACGACGCTGGGCCAATTGTGCGCCGCCCTATGGAACTCCCAATCACGACCTGTTATGATACAGCTTGGAATCAAACCAGGGTCTGTAGTGGCACCTCTAGCACTGAGACCGCTGCGCCACTCAATACAGTAAAATAATAAGGTTCACCATTCAAGACACCAAGTTCATTTTCACAGTGGCAAGCCTGTGTGCATTTAGGAATTAATGGTTGGTTACCACGTTTGATCAAGAATTACATTGCTTGTCAATTCAATTAAGCAATAATCTGTATCTAGCTTTATGAGTTATTGGTTTTACTCGTCTTTGTATTTAGTTTTGGATTAAAGTGAAAATTGTATGATTTGTTAATGATGGTATATGTTCTGTTTTTGCATTTCATTCGATTTTAATACAAATAAATTGCACATTGTTAAAGGGCCTTCTTTGGGAGGTGTGTAGAGTTTTTTTTATTTTTTTTAAATTTACATTTCAGTAGCACTTTACAGCACGTAATAAATGCACGTAGCATGATATTAATATAGATTTACAGTGGCTTTTGGAAATATTCATCCCCCTTGGAATTTTCCCTTTGTTGTTGCCTTACAACCTGGAATTTAAGTAGATTTTTTGTATTTTTTTTGTATTTTGTATAATTTGATTTACACAACATCCCTACCACTTTGAAGCTGCAACATTTTTTATTGTGACACAAACAAGGAAAACAACTTGAGCGTGCATAACTATTCACCCCCCCCCCCCCAAAGTCAATACTTTTGCAGCAATTACCGCTGCAAGTCTCTTGGGGTATGTCTATAAGCTTGGCACATCTTGCCACTGGGATTTTCGCCCATTCTTCAAGGCAAACCTGCTCCAGCTCCTTCAAGTTGGATGGGTTCCACTGGAGTACAGCAATCTTTAAGTCATACCACAGATTCTCAATTAGATTGAGGTCTGGGCTTTGACTAGGCCATTGAAGACATTGAAATGTTTCCCCTTAAACCACTTGAGTGTTGCTTTAGCAGTATGCTTAGGGTCATTGTCCTGCTGGAAGGTGAACCTCCGTCCCAGTCCCAAATCTCTGGAGGACTGAAACAGGTTTCCCTCAAGAATTTCCCTGTATTTAGCGCCCTCCATCATTCCTTGAATTCTGACCAGTTTCCCGGTCGATTGCCGATGAAAAATAGGTGTTGGGTGTGCGCCAGACATAGCGTTTTCCTTGATGGCCATAAAGCTCAATTTTAGTCTCATCTGACCATAGTACCTTCTTCCATATGTTTGGGGAATCTCCCACATGCCTTTTGGTGAACACCAAACGTCTTTGCTTATTTTTGGTTTCTTTGTTGCCTCTCTGATTAATGCCCTCCTTGCCTGGTCTGTGAGTTTTGGTAGGTGGCCCTTTCTTGGCAGGTTTGTTGTGGTGCCATATTCTTTCCATTTTTTAATAATGGGTTTAATGGTGCTATGTGGGATGTTCAGTTTCTGATATTTTATTATAATCCAACCCTGATCTGTACTTCTCCACAACTTTGTCCCTGACCTGTTTGGAGAGCTCCTTGGTCTTCATGATGCCGCTTGCTTGGCCCCTTGCTAAATTGTGTTGCAGACTCTGGGGCCTTTCAGAACAGGTGTATATATACTGAGATCATGTGACACTTAGATTGCACACAGGTGGACTTTATTTAACTAATTATGTGACTTTTAAAGGTAATTGGTTGCATTAGATCTTATTTAGGTTCTTCATAGCAAAGGGGGTGAATACAAATGCACGCACTACTTTTCAGCTTTTTATTTTAAGTAGTTTTCTTCATTTCACTTCACCAATTTGGACTGTTTTATGTATGTCCATTACATGAAATCCAAATAAAAATCAATTTCAATTACAGGTTGTAATGCAACAAAATAGGAAAAACACCAAGGGGGAACTTGTACAAAGCACTGTACATAAATAATTACTCCAGCCATGATTTCATTTGATTTGTGGTGAAACATAAACAAGCTTGTTTTGCCATTGGCATACAATTCTGCAAATGTATGAATCATAAGCTCTGGTTATGTAAATACTATATTCTCGAGACTCGTACCCACAAATGGAGAAGAAAAGGGTGAAAGCAAAAAATTAAGAATCCAGCAGCATTGAATAACCAACAACTCGTCACACGATTGAGCTGGGGTCATGCAGCTTTATCTTCTTTCCAGTAACTACCGTTTCACCTTTAATAAAAAAAAACAAGAAACATATTATACTAGACAACCAGTTCTTATAGCCTTTAGCTGTACCCTTATCCTACTCCTCCTCTTCCTCTGGTGATGTAGAGGTTAACCCAGGCACTGCAGCCCCTAGCTCCACTCCAGGCGCCCTCATTTGTTGACTTCTGTTACTGTAAAAGCCTTGGTTTCATGCATGCTAACATTACAAGCCTCCCAAAGTTTATTTTATTCACTGCTTTAGCACACTCAGCCAACCCGGATGTCCTAGCCGTGTCTGAATCCTGGCTTAGGAAGACCACCAAAAACCCTGAAATTTCCATCCCTATCTATTACATTTTCCGACAAGATTGAACTGCTAAAGGGGCCGGTGTTGCAATCTACTGCAGAGATAGTATGAACTCTGCAGACTATCCAGCTCTGTGCCCAAACAATTCGAGCTTCTACTTTTAAAAATCCACCTTTCAAGAAACAAGTCTCTCACCGTTGCCGCTTGTTATAGACCCCCTTCAGCCCCCAGCTGTGCCCTGGATACCATATGTGAATTGATTGCCCCCCATCTATCTTCAGAGTTCGCACTGTTAGGTTACCTAAACTGGGACATGCTTAACACCCCGGCTTTCCTACAATCTAAGATAGATTATCATGGAACCTACCAGGTACAACCCTAAATCCGTAGCCATGGCCACCCTCTTAGATATCCACCAACTTGCCCTCTAAACTTGCCCTCCAACTTGCCCTCTTAACTTGCCCTCTATATACACATCTGCTGTCTTAAACCAGGATCTCAGCGATCATTGCCTCATTGCCTGCGTAATGGGTCCGCGGTCAAATGACCATCCCTCATCACTGTCAAACGCTCCCTAAAACACTTCAGCGAGCAGGCCTTTCTAATCAACCTGGCCCGGGTATCCTGGAAGGATATTGACCTCATCCCTTAAGTAGAGGATGCCTGGTTGCTCTTTAAAAGTGCTTTCCTCACCATCGTAAATAAGCATGCCCCATTCAAAAAATGTAGAACTAAGAACAGATGGTTCACCCCAGACTTGACTGCCCTTGACCAACACAAAAACATCCTGTGGCGTTCTGCATTAGCGTTGAATAGTACCTATTATATGCAACTTTTCAGGGAAGTCAGGAACCAATATACTCACTCAGTTAGGAAAGCTAAGACTATCTTTTTCAAACAGACATTTGCATCCTGTAGCACTAATTCCAAAACGTTTTGGGATACTGTAAAGTCCATGCAGAATAGGAGCGCCTCCTCCTCCTCATTTCAATTAGCGTTTTTCTACGGCTGGCCATGCTTTCCACCTGGCTACCCCTACCCCGGCCAACATCTCAGCACCCCATGCAGCAACTTGCCCAAGCCCCCCCCCCCACCCCACTTCCCCTTCACCCAAATCCAGCCAGCTGATGTTCTGAAAGAGCTGTAAAATCTGGATCCCAACAAATCTGCTGGGCTAGACAACTTGGACCCTCTCTTTCTAAAATTATCCGCCAAAAATTGTTGCAACCCCTATTACTAGCCTATTCAACCTCTCTTTCGTATCGTCTGAGATCCCCAAAGATTGGAAAGCTGCCGCAGTCATCCCCCTCTTCGAAGGGGGAGACACTCTAGACCCAAACTGATATAGACCTATATCCATCCTGCCCTGCCTTTGTAAAATCTTCGAAAGCCAAGTTAACAAACAGATCACCGGCCATTTCAAATCCTACCGTACCTTCTCCACTATGCAATCTGATTTCCCAGCTGGTCATGGGTGCACCTCAGCCACGCTCAAGATCCTAAATGATATCATAACCGCCATTGATAATAGACAGTACTGTGCAGCCGTCTTCATCGACCTGGCCAAGGCTTTAGACTCTGTCAATCACCACATTCTTATCGGCAGACTCAATAGCCTTAGCTTCTCAAATGACTGCCTTGCCTGGTTCACCAACTACTTCTCAGATAAAGGTCAGTTTGTCAAATCAGAGGGCCTGTTGTCCGGACCTCTGGCAGTCTCTATGGGGGTGCCACAGGGTTCAATTCTCAGGCTGACTCTTTTCTCTGTATATATCAATGATGTCGCTCTTGCTGCTGGTGATTCTCTGATCCACCTCTACGCAGACGACACCATTCTGTATACTTCTGGCCCTTCCTTGGACACTGTGCTAACTAACCTCCAAACGAGCTTCAATGCCATACAACACTCCTTCCGTGGCCTCCAACTGCTCTTAAATGCTAGTAAAACCAAATGCATGCTTTTCAACCGTTCGCCGTTCGCAATAAAGCCTCCACTCACGCCGCCAAACTTACCCTAGTAAAACTGACTATCCTACCGATCCTCGACTTCGGCAATGTCATCTACAAAATAGCTTCCAACACTCTACTCAGCAAACTGGATGCAGTCTATCACAGTGCCATCCGTTTTGTTACCAAATCACCTTATACCACCCACCTCTGCGACCTGTATGCTCTAGTCGGCTGGCCCTTGCTACATATTCGTCGCCAAACAGGTCATCTATAAGTCAATGCTAGGTAAAGCTCCGCCTTATCTCAGTTCACTGGTCCCGATAACAACACCCACCCGTAGCACACGTTCCAGCAGGTATATCTCACTGATCATCCCCAAAGCCAACACCTCATTTGGCCGCCTTTCCTTCCAGTTCTCTGCTGCCAGTGACTGGAACGAATTGCAAAAATCTCTGAAGTTGGAGACTTTTATTTCCCTCACCAACATCAACTATATAAACATCAACTATCTGAGCAGCTAACCTATCGCTGCAGCTGTTCATAGTCCATCTGTAAATAGCCCGCCCAATCTATCTACCTCATCCCCATACTGTTTTTATTTTATTTACTTTTCTGCTCTTTTGCACATCAGTATCTCTACTTGCACATCATCATCTGCTCATTTATCACTCCAGTGTTAATCTGCTAAATTGTAACTATTCACTCCTATGGCCTATTATTGCCTACCTCCTCATGCCTTTTGCACACACTGTATATAGACGTTCTTTTTTCTACTGTGTCATTGATTTGTTTATTGTGTTATTGGCTTGTTTATTGTTTACTCCATGTGTAACTCTGTGTTTGTCTGTGTCACACTGCTTTGCTTTATCTTGGCCAGGTCGCATTTGCAAATAAGAAATTGTTCTCAACTAGCCTACCTGGTTAAATAAAGGTGAAATAAAAATAAAATATTATATGACCCTGATGGTCATCTGCTAACTTTGGAACATCTTGAATAACAATAAGGGCCACATGTACAGTACTCTTAAATGTCCACTCAGCACAGCCCTTGGATCATGGTTCCTCTCTAATTTTAATTCTAGGTTTATGACGTTTAGGGAGTGCTTCCTAGATGCTGTGCTTCGGCATATGCATTGATGGGTCTTGGATTTTTAAACTGGGTAAAACACTGCTGATGCAAAAAGGGGTTTTAAGAAATACATTTGGTTGGTTGACAGATTTGTATTATTAGAAAAATTATATAACAATATTATTATTATTATCATAATCATTATTATTATTATGTTACAGGTGAGACATACCCAGAAATGTCAACGTCTTGTCAAGTGCTCAAATCTGTACAGCAGCCCCATATAATCACGTACAGTAGCACCAATTTACAAGAATGTGTTTACAAGGCAGTGATGAAAACAGTTTATATGAGCGCTAATTCAAACATACAATGATATATATATTTGATACAGTTACCCATTCAAAACTGTTGTTACAAAATCACTTCTCAATGTGTACATTTCATGGTTTCACAAACATAAAACAACTATCTAGTTAATGTTTCTCGGACTAACACATTGTTGAGTTTCCTATTTACTAAAGAACAATCATTAAGACAAAACACAAAGAGTTGTAATATAATCTGTATACAAGTCATTCTATACTGAAAACAGGTACATTCTGAAATATTTTGTTGTTGTTGATGTGATAACACATGTTTAATTCATGTCTCATTTCAGGATAATACTGTTAATTTGTATTTTACTTAAATTGTATAATTTATGTTGTCTCATACCATGCTAATACACTACCAAGCAATGCAAGCAGATGTGGAATTAACCCCAAAACAGTTGTGTGTCTTTTTGGATCAAGAAATGATCAGATCCTCTTTCCTATTCCTATTCAGGCATCATATAATATACAGCAAATACATAAACTCCACCAATAAAACATTGAAAACCTTAACATGACCACTGGCTATGTCATTATTTTCATCACCATCCATCAATGGTTGAATTGCGTGTTATTTTTCTTTGTATTTTTCTTTGTACATGCACCGAGCTTCCAATGGCTGGAGCCAATCAACAGGGTAAATTAAAAAGACCCAAATAAAACGTATGTGAAAAGTTGTGGTCAAAGTATAAATCTGTTTTGTGTGTGTTTTTGTTACAACAACCAGGTCTTCCTAACATTTGCCATAACTAGTAAGCCTTACATCCTGCATGTATATGTGCTATAAAATATGCACCTGGGCACACATGGGAGGGGTGGGACCACATGCCCTTCTAAGTAATTGCAGCGAGAAAATAATTGCTATATTCTAATTAAAATCATTGACCCATAAGAGAACACATGACCAAAGCAAGGCATGACCCATATAGAATTAAAACAACATTATTCTTAATGAGAAATATAATCTAATAAGCAAATGTTTGCATAACGAAAGACATGAAAACTGTCTCCAACAATGTATTTAGCTAATTATAAAACTGTCATATTGGCAGTAAACTCATTGAGAATAACAATAGACAAAAGTTATTGTGGGTAGTTTAGGGATAAATATAGTGAATGATCATGAATGTTAGAGATTTGTTCACAGTTGGGATTCTGAAAGAGGGGGATTAGAACCCCAAAGTAATAGTATTCTGAAAGAGGGGAATTAGAACCCCAAAGTAATAGTATTTTGAAAGAGGGGGATTAGAACCCCAAAGTAATAGTATTCTGAAAGAGGGGGATTACCCCAAAGTAATAGTATTCTGAAAGAGGGGGATTAGAACCCCAAAGTAATAGTATTCTGAAAGAGGGGGATTAGAACCCCAAAGTAAGAGTATTCTGAAAGAGGGGGATTGGAACCCCAAAGTAATAGTATTCTGAAAGAGGGGGATTAGAACCCCAAAGTAATAGTATTCTGAAAGAGGGGAATTAGAACCCCAAAGTAATAGGATTCTGAAAGAGGGGATTAGAACCACAAAGTAATAGTATTCTGAAAGAGGGGATTAGAACCCCAAAGTAATAGTATTCTGAAAGAGGTGGATTAGAACCCCAAAGTAATAGTATTCTGAAAGAGGGGGATTAGAACCCCAAAGTAATAGTATTCTGAAAGAGGGGGATTAGAACCCCAAAGTAATAGTATTCTGAAAGAGGGGGATTAGAACCACAAAGTAATAGTATTCTGAAAGAGGGGAATTAGAACCCCAAAGTAATAGGATTCTGAAAGAGGGGATTAGAACCCCAAAGTAATAGGATTCTGAAAGAGGGGGATTAAAACCCCAAAGTAATAGTATTCTGAAAGAGGTGGATTAGAACCCCAAAGTAATAGTATTCTGAAAGAGGGGGATTAGAACCCCAAAGTAATAGTATTCTGAAAGAGGGGGATTAGAACCCCAAAGTAATAGTATTCTGAAAGAGGGGGATTAGAACCCCAAAGTAATAGTATTCTGAAAGAGGGGGATTAGAACCCCAAAGTAATAGGATTCTGAAAGAGGGGGATTAGAACCACAAAGTAATAGTATTCTGAAAGAGGGGGATTAGAACCCCAAAGTAATAGTGGTAAGAACGATCATAGGTTTTGCTAAGGGATCTCTTTCTCAAGGGGCTTTATTGGCATGGGAAACACATGTTAACATCTCTCATTCTCTCAATTCAATTCAAGGGGCTTTATAGGCATGGGAAACATATGTTAACATTGCCATAGCAAGTGAAGTAGATAACACACAAAAGTAAAATAAACAGTAAACATTACACATACAGAATTTTCAAAAGAATAAAGACATTACAAATGTCATATCATGTATATTTGCAGTGTTGTAACAATGTACAAATGGTTAAAGTACAAATGGGAAAATAAACAGTTCTGTCACGACTTTCACCGACGGTGGCTCCTCTCCCTGTTTCTTGTGGTGCTCGGCGGTCGTCGTCGCCGGCCTACTAGCTGCCACCGATCCATTTTTCCTTTTAGTTTGTGTCTGTCTGTTTTTGTTTACACCTGTGTCCTATTAGTTAATTTCGGTGGGTTTATTAACCTCCGCTGCCTGCTATGCTTTGTGAGGGATTATTTGCTGTTGTTGCTCAACACAGGTTTTTTTTTCTCTCACAGTCGTACCGTTGGTACTGTATTAGGAGTAGAGGTTTCTCCTCTGTGTGTTTCGTGATTTTCCCTATGTGTGGCGACTCCGCTGGGGTGTGTTTCCCCACCTGTTGTTGTTGGGTTGGGACTTAATAATAAACGACTGTGCCACTGGGACTTCCTTGCTCTCCTGCTCCTGACTCCTGTACCTACCTCTTCTTAGGAAGCACCTAACAAATTCAATTCAATTCAATTTGCTTTATTGGCATGACATAACAATGTACATATTGCCAAAGCTTACTTTAGATATTTACAATATGAAAATAATAAGAAAAAAATGTGTCAACGGGACAACAGTAACAACAGTAACCAAGGGTCAACATAACCATACATTGAACAATAACAATAAGCATACAGTAGAGGACATGTGCAGGTTGATTGGTCTGTCAGACACTGTCCCTCATCTTATGGCAGGATGGCAGCAATGTAGTGCGCTGCCAACCCACAGCTCTCTGCGTCCTCCCCCAGGACGGGTAGCCTACTCTCATCAGAGCGGTCTTTTAGACCTCAAATTTGGGGAAATTACACTCTCTAATTGTTTTATATATTTGACATTTTGTCAGGAAATACAGCTCTGTCTCAGGTTCTGCTGTGGTGCCGTGGTTGCACAGCCTTTCCTCTACAGGGAGACAGGTTTTCCTGTGTCTACCCTTCTCAATGGCAAGGCTGTGCTCACAGAGCCTGTACTTTGTCAAGGTTTTTCTAAAGTGTTGATCAGTAACCATGGTCAGATAGTTAGCCACGGTGTACTGTCGATTTAGGGCCAGATAGCACTGCATTTTGCTTTGTGCTTGTCTTTCCCAATAAGCAATGTAGTTTTGTTTTGACTGTGTTGTAATTTAGTTTATTCTGATTGATTGGATGTTCTGGTCCTGAGGCTTCAGTGTGTTAGTAGAACATGTTTGTGAACTCAGCCTCAGGACCAGCTGGATGAGGGTACTCTTCTTTGCTCAGTTCTTGGCATTGCAGGGCTTGGCAATGATATGAGATGGGGTCACTGTATTTTAGATGTTTCCAAAACTTAATTGCTCTTTTCTGAGTTTTTATTATTAGTGGATATTGGCCTAATTCTGCTCTGCATACATTGTTTGTAGTTTTCCTCTGGACATGTAGGATAATCTTACAGAACTCTGCATGCAGTGTTTCAATGGGGTGTTTGTCCAATTTGATGAAATCTTCTTTTGCAAGTGGATCCCAAACCTCGCTGCCATGAAGTGCAATTGGTTCAATGACATATTCAATTAGTTTTAGACAAATTTTAATAGGTATTTCAATTTGAATTTGTTTTTTAATGGTGTAGAATGCCTTGCATGCTTTCTCTCTCAGTTCATTCACTGCCTCATTAAGGTATCCAGTTGAGCTTATTTTTAAACCTCAGTAATTGTAGTGTGTGCAGTACCCTACTTATTTTGTACCAGTTGAGAACTTTGGTCTAATTCCCTGAGATCTGGATCTTCTCTGGAAAATCATTATTTTAGTATTTTTGGGGTTTACTGCCAGGGCCCAGGTCTGGCAGTACTGCTCTAGCAGGTCCAGGCTCTGCTGTAGGCCATGTGCTGTGGGTGACAGCAGGCATAGGTCATCTGCGAAGAGTAGGCATTTCACCTCTGAATTGTCGAGACTAACACCAGGGGCTAAGGATTTTTCTAGAATAGCGGCCAATTTGCTGATGTAAATATTGAGGAGCGCAGGGCTCAGATTGCAACCCTGGCGAAGGACCCGCCCCTGGTTAAAGAATTCTGTTCTTTTCTTGCCAATTTTGATGCTGCACGTATTGCCAGTGTACATTGATTTAATTATGTCATATGTTTTACCCCCTACACCACTTTCAATAACTTTGTAGAACAATCCTGTATGCCAAATAGAATCAAATGCTTTTTGGAAGTCGATAAAGCAAGCATATATTTTGGTGGACATGTTTATCTATCAGGGTGTGTGGGGTGTAAATATGATCAGTCGTGCAATGTTTTGGTGTAAATCCAATTTGGCTTTTACTCAAGACATTGTGCTTATTAAGGAAGTTTAGAACTCTTACATTTATAATACTACAGAAAACCTTCCCTGGGTTACTGTTCACATAAATGTCTCTGTAATTGTTAGGGTCAACTTTGTCTCCATTCACACATGAGTCCTTGATTCCAGATGTCAGAGAAATAACCTCAGGATCAAATTAAACAGTTTTAATAAAGCCAATTGAAATTTTGCACTAATGAATTTGAGAGTCTCATTTAGGATGCCATCAGGTCCACATGTTTTTTACATTTGAGAGCCTGAAGTTTCTTATAGAGCTCCTGGTCAGTAATTGGGGAGTCCAATGGATTTTTATTGTCCTTTATAGCTTTTTGTAATCCATTCAACTTCTCATGAATTTGGCCTTGCTCTGCGTTTGTGTCAACTTTTTTTATTTTATTTTACCTTTATTTTACTAGGCAAGTCAGTTAAGAACAAATTCTTATTTTCAATGACGGCCTAGGAACTGCCTGTTCAGGGGCAGAACGACAGATTTGTACCTTGTCAGCTCGGGGATTCGAACTTGCAACCTTTCGGTTACTAGTCCAACGCTCTAACCACTAGGCTACCCTGCCGTGTTGGTGAATGGTGTTGTAGAGTGTTTTAAAATGAGTTGTCCGTATGTCTCCATTTTGTATCAATTTTGACAGAAGTTGTTTGTGTTTATGGACTCCTCAATTAGTGTAAACTGCTTGCTGTTGTACTGTGCTTTTTTGGTTCTGAGTGTATGTTTCTAGAGTTTTAAATTCTCATAGTAATGAAGGCGTAATTCACCATTATTTAGGTCTCTGTGCTTTTGGTTGGATAGTGTTCTAAGTTTATTCCTTATAATTTTACAATCTGCATCAAGCCAGTTGTCATCTGTGGTCTTTTTTTGTATTTGTTTTTATCAATTTCAATTGTGCTTCTTTTGCCGTTTGCCTGAATATATAGTTGATGTTTTGTACTGCTAGATTGAGGCCTTCTTTACTGTGAGTGAATGTAGTATCCAGAAAGTTATCTAAGAGTGTTTGGATATTTTGGTTACAGGTTGCTTTCTGGTATTCTTCTGTGCTGTTTTATGCCCATCTGTATACATTTCAGATGTTGTACAGCTTACTGGGCTGTGAATGTGTGGTTGTTTTCAAGTCTGTTCTCTTGAGGAACAACGTAATTTGGCTGTGATCAGACAGAGGTGTTAGTGGCTTGACAGTGAATGAGCTGAGAGAGAAAGGGTCAATGTCTGTAATCATATACAGTGGCCAAGAGGTGAGCAGTAGATGAATCTCCCCAAAGAGTCTCCCAGTAACCTACCATTGACAAAGTACAGACCCAGGCTTCTACAGAGCTGCAACAGATCCCTTCCATGTTTGTTGACGGTGCTGTCACTGTTGTTTCTATGGGGGAGATGAAGACAGTTAGAAACAGTATGGCTTGTAATAAAGCTGTCCCCTCGTGTTGTCAAATCAAATCAAATCAACTTTTATTTGTCACATACACATGGTTAGCAGATGTTAATGCGAGTGTAGCGAATTGCTTGTGCTTCTAGTTCCGACAATGCAGTAATAACCAACGAGTAATCTAACTAACAATTCCAAAACTACTACCTTATACACACAAGTGTAAGGGGATAAAGAATATGTACATAAAGATATATGAATGAGTGATGGTACAGAGCGGCATAGGCAAGATGCAGTAGATGGTATTGAGTACAGTATATACATATGAGATGAGTATGTAAACAAAGTGGCATAGTTTAAAGTGGCTAGTGATACATGTATTACATAAAGATGCAGTAGATGAAATAGAGTACAGTATATACGTATACATATGAGATGACTAATGTAGGGTATGTAAACATTATATTAAATAGCATTGTTTAAAGTGGCTAGTGATATATTTTACATCAATTCCCATCAATTCCCATTATTAAAGTGGCTGGAGTTGAGTCAGTGTGTTGGCAGCAGCCACTCAATGTTAGTGGTGGCTGTTTAACAGTCTGATGGCCTTGAGATAGAAGCTGTTTTTCAGTCTCTCGGTCCCAGCTTTGATGCACCTGTACTGACCTCGCCTTCTGGATGATAGCGGGGTGAACAGGCAGTGGCTCGGGTGGTTGTTGTCCTTGATGATCTTTATGGCCTTCCTGTGACATCGGGTGGTGTAGGTGTCCTGGAGGGCAGGTAGTTTGCCCCCGGTGATGCGTTGTGCAGACCTCACTACCCTCTGGAGAGCCTTACGGTTGTGGGCGGAGCAGTTGCCGTACCAGGCGGTGATACAGCCCGACAGGATGCTCTCGATTGTGCATCTGTAGAAGTTTGTGAGTGCTTTTGGTGACAAGCCGAATTTCTTCAGCCTCCTGAGGTTGAACAGGGAGTGAACAGGGAGTACAGGAGAGGGCTTAGAACGCACCCTTGTGGGGCCCCAGTGTTGAGGATCAGCGGGGTGGAGATGTTGTTACCTACCCTCACCACCTGGGGGCGGCCCGTCAGGAAGTCCAGTACCCAGTTGCACAGGGCGGGGTCGAGACCCAGGGTCTCGAGCTTGATGACGAGTTTGGAGGGTACTATGGTGTTAAATGCTGAGCTGTAGTCGATGAACAGCATTCTCACATAGGTATTCCTCTTGTCCAGATGGGTTAGGGCAGTGTGCAGTGTGGTTGAGATTGCATCGTCTGTGGACCTATTTGGGCGGTAAGCAAATTGGAGTGGGTCTAGGGTGTCAGGTAGGGTGGAGGTGATATGGTCCTTGACTAGTCTCTCAAAGCACTTCATGATGACGGAAGTGAGTGCTACGGGGCGGTAGTCGTTTAGCTCAGTTACCTTAGCTTTCTTGGGAACAGGAACAATGGTGGCCCTCTTGAAGCATGTGGGAACAGCAGACTGGGATAGGGATTGATTAAATATGTCCGTAAACACACCAGCCAGCTGGTCTGCGCATGCTCTGAGGGCGCGGCTGGGGATGCCGTCTGGGCCTGCAGCCTTGCGAGGGTTAACACGTTTAAATGTTTTCCTCACCTCGGCTGCAGTGAAGGAGAGTCCGCATGTTTTGGTTGCGGGCTGTGTCAGTGGCACTGTATTGTCCTCAAAGAGGGCAAAAAAGTTATTTAGTCTGCCTGGGAGCAAGACATCCTGGTCCGTGACTGGGCTGGTTTTCTTTTTGTAATCCGTGATTGACTGTAGACCCTGCCACATACCTCTTGTGTCTGAGCCGTTGAATTGCGATTCTACTTTGTCTCTATACTGACGCTTAGCTTGTTTGACTGCCTTGCGGAGGGAATAGCTACACTGTTTGCATTCGGTCATGTTTCCGGTCACCTTGCCCTGATTAAAAGCAGTGGTTCGCGCTTTCAGTTTCACGCGAATGCTGCCATCAATCCACGGTTTCTGGTTTGGGAATGTTTTAATCGTTGCTATGGGAACGACATCTTCAACGCACGTTCTAATGAACTCGCTCACCGAATCAGCATATTCGTCAATGTTGTTGTTTGACGCAATACGAAACATATCCCAGTCCACGTGATGGAAGCAGTCTTGGAGTGTGGAATCAGATTGGTCGGACCAGCGTTGAACAGACCTCAGCGCGGGAGCTTGTTTTAGCTTCTGTCTGTAGGCAGGGAGCAACAGAATGGAGTCGTGGTCAGCTTTTCCGAAAGGAGAGCGGGGGAGGGCCTTATATGCGTCGCGGAAGTTAGAATAGCAATGATCCAAGGTTTTGCCAGCCCTGGTTGCGCAATCGATATGCTGATAAAATTTAGGGAGTCTTGTTTTCAGATTAGCCCTGTTAAAATTTCCAGCTACAATGAATGCAGCCTCAGGATATGTGGATTCCAGTTTGCAAAGAGTCAAATAAAGTTCGTTCAGAGCCATCGATGTGTCTGCTTGGGGGGGAATATATACGGCTGTGATTATAATCGAAAAGAATTCCCTTGGTAGATAATGCGGTCGACATTTGATTGTGAGGAATTCTAAATCAGGTGAACAGAAGGACTTGAGTTCCTGTATGTTGTTGTGACCACACCACGTCTCGTTAACCATAAAGCATACGCCTCCGCCCCTCTTCTTACCAGAAAGATGTTTCACGCAATGCATGGAGAAACCAGTCTCTCCAGTGAGCCATGTTTCCGTGAAGCAAAGAACGTTACAGTCTCTGATGTCCCTCTGGAATGCTACCCTTGCTCGGATTTCATCAACCTTGTTGTCAAGAGACTGGACATTGGCGAGAAGTATGCTAGGGAGTGGTGCGCGATGTGCCCGTCTCCGGAGCCTGACCAGAAGACCGCTTCGTTTCCCTCTTTTACGAAGTCGTCTTTTTGGGTCGCAGGCTGGGATCCATTCCGTTGTCCTGGGTGAAAGGCAGAACACAGGATCCGCTTCGCGAAAGTCATATTCTTGGTTGTACTGATGGTGAGTTGACGCTGCTCTTATATTCAGTAGTTCTTCTCGACTGTATGTAATGAAACCTAAGATGACCTGGGGTACCAATGTAAGAAATAACACGTAAGAAAACAAAAAACTGCATAGTTTCCTAGGAACACGAAGAAAGGCGGCCATCTCTGTCGGCGCCGGAAGTGTCTCTGTCGGCGGCCATCTCTGTCGGCGTCTTTAGATCAGGTAGTGTTCCTGTGCATGCATTTGTGTCCCCACAGATGAGCACATTTCCCTGGGCCTGGAAATGGCACATCTCTTCCTCAAGGGTGGGGAAGATCTCCTCTGAGTAATATGGGGATTCTGATGGGGGGATATATATTGCGCAAAGGAACACATATTTTTCAGTCAGTACAAGTTATTTTTTCAGTTTTAACCAAATGTGATATTTACCCATTTTGAGGGGATTTGTACCAAATGATCAGTCCTCCAGAGTCTCTGCCTCTATTGACAGAGCTGTGTTTCTGTGACGGCATAACTACCACTCTGTAGCCTGTGGGACAGTGAGTGACAATGTCAGCCTTACACCATGTCTCCTGCAGAATGATGACATCAACATCTTTAAGATTTTTGTTGAACTCCAGTTCTAAACTATTCAGTCCAAAGGTTGATGAGTTAGGCCCTGAATGTTCCACATGCTAACTGATAGTGATTTCATGTTGCAAAAAGGAAGAATAGCAGTCAGAAATACAGTAACTACTAACTAATACGTTGTTAAGAGTGGGATAAACAGGATAACAGCTAACATTTTTTCTGTTATATATATACAAATTCCTATTAGTTGAACAAGTAAACTTTTAGTACAATAGGTGTGTGTGTGCATGCGTTCGTGTGTGTGTGTGTGTGTGTGTATGCGTCCGTGTGTGTGTGTGTGTGTGTGTGTGTGTGTGTGTGTGTGTGCATGCGTCCGTGTGTGTGTGTGTGTGTGTATGTATGTGTGTGTGCATGCGTCCGTGTGTGTTTAGTGCAGTTTAGTGCAGATGTATTGGAGATGATGTTTAATCTCACTTAATCCTACAGGGTTCTCTTGTCCTCTGATGACCCCCGTGTAGCTGCGCTGTTGGGGCCTGTGGCTTGGCGGGAGTAGGCCACACCCTCTGGTGATATCAGCGTTGACTTTCTGAATGGTATGGGGATGAAAGTCTTTGTGGGGCAGCAGAGTGGAGATGGTGATGTGGGGAACAACTCAGAGGCCCTCTCTTCTACTCTGTTGACCAGGCTGCCTACTCTCTCCTGCTTCTCTCGCAGGTTGTTGGTGCCGGTGTGAATAATAATGTGGCCTGGTCAGGCTGGGACTCTCTCTCCCTCCCTCCCGCCTGCCCTTGTAATGTCTTGAGGACTGAAGTGCCCATTTTCATAAATGTTCATTATGCTGTACTTGTTTCATCATATCAAGCACTTTAAAATAATCTCTCCACCTGAAGCTAAAGACAGGCCCAAAATAGTTTACCTTAGTTTGTATGTATTTTCAAAAGCACTCAGGCAGAGCTACCTATATACAAGGGGTCACAAGACACACAGCAGATCCATAATTTCACTACAAAATTTCCCAGCTGTTTCACATTTTCTTTCAGTTCAACAAGGTCACTACATGTCAATCACCAGGACATTTTTATTGCAAACATTTGCTTTACCCAAAAGAAACAGCTGCACTATCATGTTACATAAGCAAACAGCTGAACTATCATTTTTACATAAGCACTCATCCAAACAGGATGTCCATAAAAGGGCATAAACACAGGACACCAAAAATAAATCTTCAATCACTTTTTGCCACATGCTGTCTACTGTATTCTCTCTATCTGCTGCAATACTATTTGCACATACAGTATTTGCACAAATTGAGTGTGAGATTGTGTTGAATATTGATATGGTAGCCTCCTTGTATTACAGGCAGAGACGTTGGGACAACTTTTTTCACAGGGGTGTTGGGAGAATAGTACACTTTTAAGCCAAATTTGTATATTTATCTGCTTATAATTTAAAACATGTGCTAACCTATTTTAGTCAACTTGTCTAGTCAAATAGGCCTTTCATTTTCTCTTAAGTCATCATTTGTTGCCCTAGAAGACAAAAAATATATAATATATAATAAATAATCGGTGCTCACAAGAATAAATGTCTTAAATGATAGAATGAATGCATCTAGCTGACATCTGTAAAGCTTTTTCTTTCAATGTTGCTGCGTTTGGCGGGACCGGGGAGAAAACGCAATAGTTCTAAACAGGGTAGCAAACATTTTCATATTAAAAGCAGTGAAATTCTGTCAGCTGTTATGTAAAAGGATCAATCACTGAATAAGACACACATTACTCACATTTGCTGAGATAGTAGCTAGGTTTCCATCCAATTGGCGACAGATTTTCGTACGAATATAAAAAGATCGGCATAAATAAAATCCCAGAGAAGTGTTTCTATCAAATTTACTTGTTGCTGATAACAATTTGTGTGTGATGACGCACAATTTTAACTGCAAAATAACTTCTGCGGTTAAATTCCAATGTAAATTCCAAATTCCAGTGTAAGTTAAATGAGTTTCCATTGCATTTTCAAATGGTTTAGTCACAAAAAATGTTGCGTCAATTAGCGAATGTGCCCACTCTGGTATGGGCACTTGTGCTCTAGTCAACAGCTCACAGATACAATGCGGGTGTTATTATTATTTGTTCAAATGGCAGCCAAGCATCGAACATCATTGACTCATTGACTCTCTGCTAGACACTAACAAAAGACCCCCCTGTGCCCTCTCTGAATTGTGGCATTGAACGTTTTAGCAGGATTCTTTCTCTTCACAACTGGCTACGTGATTATTGCAGCTCAATGAGTGTAACGTTTGTTGACTATTTTGATAACTTTTGGAAACAAAACATGTTTTATAAGGAAGATGGGATCCATCCAAATCATTTGTGTACCTGGATCCTTTCATAGCATTATAAGGCTGTGTTGAGACAATGACTTATCAATGACCCAAACCCAGCTCAGTAAATCCCTACCATTGTGACTCAGAGTTGTCATAATGCTTCAGCAAATGTACATTATCCCAGGGGCGTTGGTAGACACAATGTAAGTAACCTAATTTATGTCCCCCTAACAGTCCTGAATGCCTCTGTCGATCCTACCGCTATTGTATGAAGTAATCATGTGCCTATGAACCAGATGTATACTGTTAGCATTGAGCCGGTGTGCCCTAGGAGGAAGTCCACTGTGTGCAGCTCACCCTGCACTAACATAAATAACATGAGCATATCTACTTTTACTAAGCTTCCCAGAAAAGCATACAAATACAGTGCCTTGCGAAAGTATTCGGCCCCCTTGAACTTTGCGACCTTTTGCCACATTTCAGACTTCAAACATAAAGATATAAAACTGTATTTTTTTGTGAAGAATCAACAACAAGTGGGACACAATCATGAAGTGGAACAACATTTATTGGATATTTCAAACTATTTTAACAAATCAAA
Organism: Oncorhynchus clarkii lewisi; assembly: GCF_045791955.1. Lineage (NCBI taxonomy): Eukaryota > Metazoa > Chordata > Actinopteri > Salmoniformes > Salmonidae > Oncorhynchus > Oncorhynchus clarkii. The sequence goes on from NC_092174.1 coordinate 3,600,521, forward strand.
AACTGAAAAATTGGGCGTGCAAAATTATTCAGCCCCCTTAAGTTAATACTTTGTAGCGCCACCTTTTGCTGCGATTACAGCTGTAAGTCGCTTGGGTTTTGTCTCTATCAGTTTTGCACATCGAGAGACTGAAATTTTTTCCCATTCCTCCTTGCAAAACAGCTTGAGCTCAGTGAGGTTGGATGGAGAGCATTTGTGAACAGCAGTTTTCAGTTCTTTACACAGATTCTCGATTGGATTCAGGTCTGGACTTTGACTTGGCCATTCTAACACCTGGATATGTTTATTTTTGAACCATTCCATTGTAGATTTTGCTTTATGTTTTGGATCATTCTCTTGTTGGAAGACAAATCTCTGTCCCAGTCTCAGGTCTTTTGCAGACTCCATCAGGTTTTCTTACAGAATGGTCCTGTATTTGGCTCCATCCATCTTCCCATCAATTTTAACCATCTTCCCTGTCCCTGCTGAAGAAAAGCAGGCCCAAACCATGATGCTGCCACCACCATGTTTGACAGTGGGGATGGTGTGTTCAGCTGTGTTGCTTTTACGCCAAACATAACGTTTTGCATTGTTGCCAAAAAGTTCAATTTTGGTTTCATCTGACCAGAGCACCTTCTTCCACATGTTTGGTGTGTCTCCCAGGTGGCTTGTGGCAAACTTTAAACAACACTTTTTATGGATATCTTTAAGAAATGGCTTTCTTCTTGCCACTCTTCCATAAAGGCCAGATTTGTGCAATATACGACTGATTGTTGTCCTATGGACAGAGTCTCCCACCTCAGCTGTAGATCTCTGCAGTTCATCCAGAGTGATCATGGGCCTCTTGGCTGCATCTCTGATCAGTCTTCTCCTTGTATGAGCTGAAAGTTTAGAGGGACGGCCAGGTCTTGGTAGATTTGCAGTGGTCTGATACTCCTTCCATTTCAATATTATCGCTTGCACAGTGCTCCTTGGGATGTTTAAAGCTTGGGAAGTCTTTTTGTATCCAAATCCGGCTTTAAACTTCTTCACAACAGTATCTCGGACCTGCCTGGTGTGTTCCTTGTTCTTCATGATGCTCTCTGCGCTTTTAACGGACCTCTGAGACTATCACAGTGCAGGTGCATTTATACGGAGACTTGATTACACACAGGTGGATTGTATTTATCATCATTAGTCATTTAGGTCAACATTGGATCATTCAGAGATCCTCACTGAACTTCTGGAGAGAGTTTGCTGCACTGAAAGTAAAGGGGCTGAATAATTTTGCACGCCCAATTTTTCAGTTTTTGATTTGTTAAAAAAGTTTGAAATATCCAATATTTCGTTCCATTGTCGTTCCACTTCATGATTGTGTCCCACTTGTTGTTATTTCTTCACAAAAAAATACAGTTTTATATCTTTATGTTTGAAGCCTGAAATGTGGCAAAAGGTCGCAAAGTTCAAGGGGGCCGAATACTCTCGCAAGGCACGCATCCCAGAAGAAAAGCGCTCAAAATAGCGCATTAACACATGTAGCCTCAGAAAGAAGATTAAATAAATAAATAATTTGCTAGTAACAAATGACATTAATTTTCTGACTCTCTGCAACTCACTTAGATAATACTTTTGATGATACAGTGGTAGCAATACAAGGTTATAACATTTACATAAAATATAGAAATGACTATGGTGGAGGTGTTGCTGTTTATATTCAGAACCACATTCCTCTAAAGCTTATAGAGGATCTCATGTTAAATACGGTTGAAGTAATATGGCTACAGGTTCATCTGCCTCACCTAAAGCCCATTCTGGTGGGAAGCTGCTATAGACCACCAAGTGCTAACAGTCAGTATCTGGATAACATGTGTGAAATGCTTGATAATGTATGTGATATCAACAGAGAGGCATATTTTCTGGGTAATTTAAATATTGATCTAAATATAAATATAAATAAATATCAAGCTGCCCACTCAAGAAAAAGCTTCAAACTGTAACCAGTGCCTGCAGTCAACCTACCAGGGTAGTTACACACAGCACAGGAATGAAATCATCAACATGTATTGATCACGTCTTTACTGATTCCTATGTTGTTGATGTAAATAATATTTATTGGTCCGTGGTGTGTAATGAGGACCAAACAGACACTGCACTTGACACATTTATGAAATTGCTTATTCCAGTTTCTAATACGCATGGACCTATTAAGAAAATGACTGTATAAACTGTTAAATCCCCGTGGATTGATGAGGAATTGAACATTTGTATAGTTGAGAGGGATGAGGCAAAAGGAATGGCAAATAAGTCTGGCTGCACAACCGATTGGCAAACGTACTGCAAATGTATAAATCCTGTGACTAAACTGAATAAAAAGAATGTCACGTCTGCTCCCGCTCTTCCCTCCCCTGGCGCTTGAGGGTGCCAGGCTGCCCTGCATCAAGCACTCCTGCTATCAGTTACACCTGCCTTCCCTCGTCACTAGCTTCAGAGATGTTGGACTCACCTGGACTCACTTATCATCTGTTTATTACCTCCCTTATATTTGTCAGCTCCCTTGCTCTGTTCCCTGCTGATGCATAGACTGTTTTTTGTCTTTGTTTTCTTGTATGCTGACGCTGTTCCTGTCTCGTTCCATGTCCGTTATTTATTAAATGTGTTACTCCCCGTACCTGCTTTGTCTCTCCAGCGTCATTCCATGTGACAATGTGACTCTGAAGGAGGATTTGATCAAGTGATGCTCATTTCCCTGCATCTGTCAAATACAAGATGTGGCCATCAAATTGTCAATGTTATCTTGTCTATAGGCTAACTCTTATTATGTGTGAAATTGGTTTCGGTGTAGTTCCAATGAGCCGGCTGTGCAGGCTGACTGGAATCGTTTGTTTCCCGCTCATTAACTTGGTTATTCTAAAGGCCCACCCTCCCAAAAATCAAAAGATATTGGTCACGTGCGCTGAATACAGGTAGACCTTACTGTGAAATGCTTACTTACAAGTCCTTAACCAACAATGCAGTTCAAGAAATAATGTTGACTAAATAAGAAAACATTTGAATAAAAAGTAACAATAAAATAACAATAATGATGCTATATACAGGGGGTACCGGTACCGAGTCAATGTGCGGGAGTACAGGTTAGTCGAGGTAAGTTGTACATGTAGGTAGGGGTAAAGTGACTATGCATAGATAATAAACAGCGAGTAGCAGCAGTGTAAAAACAAAAGGGGGATTCAATCTAAATAGTCCGGGTGGCCATTTGATTAATTGTTCAGCAGTCTTATGGCTTGGGGGCAGAATCTGTTAATTAGGAGCCTTTTGGACCAAGACTTGGCACTCCGGTACTGCTTGCCATGCTGCAGCAGAGAGAACAGTCTATGACTTGGGTGATTGGAGTCATCGCCAATTTTTTGGGCCTTCCTCTGACACCGCCTAGTATATATGTCCTGGATGGCAGGAAGCTTGGCCCCATTGATGTACTGGGCCGTATGCACTACCCTATGTAGCGCCTTATGGTCGGATGCAGAGCAGTTGCCATACCAGGCAGTGATGCAACCGGTCAGGATGCTCTCGATGGTGCAACTGTAGAACTTTTTGAGGATCTGGGGACCCATCCCAGGATCTGGGGATCCGTCTCCTGAGGGGGGAAGGTGTTGTCATGCCATCTTCACAACTGTCTTGGGTGTGTTTGGACCATGATAGTTTGTTGGTGATGTGGACATCAAGGACCTTGAAACTCTCGACCCGATACACTACAGCCCCATCGATGTGAATGGGGGCATGTTCGGCCCTCCATGTTTGGTAGTCCACAATCATCTCCTTGTTTTGCTCACGCTGAGGGAGAGGTTGTTGTCCTGGCACCACATTGACAGGTCTCTGACCTCCTCCCTATAGGCTGTCTCATCGTTGTCAGTGATCAGGCCTACCACTGTTGTGTTAACAGATAACGTAATGACGGCCACGCAGTTGTGGGTGACGCAGTCGTGGGTGAACAGGGATTATAGGAAGGGACTAAGCACGCACCCCTGAGGTACCCCGTGATGAGGATCAGCGTGGCAGATGTGTTGTTGCCTACCCTTACCTCTTGGGGGCGGCCCGTCAGGAAGTCCAGGATCCAGTTGCAGAGGGAGGTGTTTAGTCCCAGGCTCCTTAGCTTAGTGATGAGCTTTGTGGGCACCAGTGTGGAGTGCGATTGAGATTGCGTCATCTGTGGATCTGTTTGGGCAGTATGCGAATTAGAGTGGGTCTAGTGTTTCTGGCATGATGGTGTTGATTTGAGCCATGACCAGCCTTTCAAAGCACTTCAGGGCTACCGACGTGAGTGCTACGGGGCAGAAATCATTTAGGCAGGTTACCTTCACTTTTTTGGTTACCTTCGCTTTTTTGGTCTGCTTGAAACATATAGGTATTACAGACTCGGTCAGGGAAAGGTTGAAAAAGCCAGTGAAAGGGGCCTCCCGGGTGGCGCAGTGGTTAAGGGCGCTGTACTGCAGCGCCAGCTGTGCCATCAGAGTCCTGGGTTCGCGCCCAGGCTCTGTCATAACCGGCCGCGACCGGGAGGTCCGTGGGGCGACGCACAATTGGCCTAGCGTCGCCCGGGTTAGGGAGGGCTTGGTCGGTAGGGGTGTCCTTGTCTCATCGCGCACCAGCGACTCCTGTGGCGGGCTGGGCGCAGTGTACGCTAGCCAAGGTGGCCAGGTGCACGGTGTTTCCTCCGGCGCATTGGTGCGGCTGGCTTCCGAGTTGGATGTGCGCTGTGTTAAAGAAGCAGCGGCTTGGTTGGTTGTGTATCGGAGGACGCATGACTTTCAACCTTTGTCTCTCCCGAGCCCGTACGGGAGTTGTAGCGATGAGACAAGATAGTAGCTACTACAACAATTGGATACTACGAAATTGGGGAGAAAAAGGGGTAAAATTCAAAAAAAAAAAAAAAAAAAAGCCAGTGAAGAGACTTGGCAGTTGGTTCACGCATGCTTTGAGTACACCTCCTGGAAGTCCGTCTGGCCCCGCTTTGTGAATGTTGACCTGTTTAACGTCTTGCTCACATCGGCTACCGAGAGCGTGATCACACAGTCATCCAGAACATCTGGTGCTCTCATGTATGCTTCAGTGTGGCTTGACTCGAAGCGAGCACAAAAGGAATTTAGTTTGTCTGGTAGGCTCGCGTCAGTGAGCTGCTCGCAGCTGGGTTTCCCTTTGTAGTCCGTAATAGTTTTCAGGCCCTGCCACATCAGATGAGCGTCAGAGCCGGTGTAGTAGGAATCAATCTTAGTCCTGTATTGATGCTTTTCCTGTTTGCAAGACAGGAATGTCAGTGTTCTGCCATGGCCAGCAAAGAGCCCGGATCTCAATCCCATTGAGCACGTCTGGGACCTGTTGGATCGGAGGGTGAAGGCTAGGCCCATTCCCCCCAGAAATGTTCAGGAACTTGCAGGTGCCTTGGTGGAAAAGTGGGGTAACATCTCACAGCAAGAACTGGTAAATCTGGTGCCGTCCATGAGGAAGAGATGCACTGCAATACTTAATGCAGCTGGTGGCCACACCAGATACTGACTGTTACTTTTGATTTTGACCCTCCCTTTGTTCAGGGACACATTATTCAATTTCTGTTAGTCACATGTCTGTGGAACTTGTTCAGTTCACGTCTCAGTTGTTGAATCTTGTTATGTTCCTACAAATATTTACACATGTTAAGTTTGCTGAAAATAAATGCAGTTGACAGTGAGAGGACGTTTCTTTTTTTGCTGAGTTTAGCATTAGTAGAGCATGAATCAGGAAGCTATTTTAACTAGCTAGCTAGCTAACTGAGCACTTCGGTGTCCTGACATTCTCATTGATAAAAAAAAATAATCTTCATCAGATGATGACCCATTCCAGGACGTTCCTGTGAGCTTCCATATGCCCATGTTATCCTGAAATCATTTTAAGGTATGTGGGTGAATTCAGATAATTTCAGTCTGTCACTGTAGTTCATATTAGGGCTAACAATGTTAACACGGTATCTTGGTCTTTTGCACAATACATTATAGCTTAGGCAGGTTTTTTAAATAGTAGCATGCCCCCTATTTTACGGTCAACATTTCCTTCCTCCTGTAGGGCTCAGAAAGGATATGTGATGGAAGACCTGCGCCTTTTTCGCATCCAAACAAACTGAGCTTCTGAAGAACTACAGGCTCAGGCATGGACACAGTCAATCACTGCCTTGTCTCTATTAACATTTTCTTCAAAACATGGAGTCACATTTGTCCAAACAACATCCAACTGACCAGTCAGTAAGGCGAGGAGAGGTCTTCTCTTTTAGATGCGAAGTGTGCAACCCTCGCAGTTCCTCAACTTTTAGATGTGAAGTGTGCAACCCTCGCAGTTCCTCAACTTTTAGATGTAAAGTGTGCAGCCCTCGCAGTTCCTGAACTTTTAGATGTGAAGTGTACAGCCCTCGCAGTTTCTCAACTTTTAGATGTGAAGTGTCCAGCCCTCGCAGTTTCTCAACTTTTAGATGTGAAGTGTGCAGCCCTTGCAGTTTCTCAACTGAGAATGCATATATACTGTCACGCCCTGGCCATAGAGAAGTTTTTATTCTCGTTAGGCCAGGGTGTGACTAGGGTGGGAATTCTAGTTTATTTATTTCTATGTTGGTGTGGTTCCCCATCAGAGCCAGCTGTCTATCGTTGTCGCTGATTGGGGATCATATATAAGTTATTTTTCGTTTGGGTTTTGTGGGTAGTTGTTTTCTGTCTGCACCTGACAGGACTGTTTCGGTTTCCCCTTTTTGTTATTTTGTTTGAGTGTTTTGAGTATTAATTTATCATGAACACTTACCACGCTGTGTTTTGGTCCACTCCTTCATACGACGATCGTTACAGAACTACCCACAAAAAAGGACTAAGCAGCGTGTTCAAGAGGTGCAGGGATCCTGGGCCCGGGAGAAAAGAGAGTGGAGGACATCCTGGACCTGGGAGGAGGTTATGGCAGGGGACAAGACCCTGCCATGGAAACAGGTGGAAACAGCGAAAGAGGAACGGTGACGATACGAGGGGACACGGCTAGCACGGAAACCCTCGAGGCAGCTCCAAAAATATTTTTGGGGGGCACACGAGGGGAGTGGCAGAGTCAGGGTTCAGACCTGAGCCAACTCCTCGTGCTTACCGTGGGAAGTGTGTGACTGGTCAGGTACCGTGTTATGCAATGATGCGCACGGTGTCTCCAGTGCGCATTCATAGTCCGGTGCTCTCTATTCCAGCTCCCCGCATTGGCTGGGCTAGAATGGGCATCCAGCCAGGACGGATTGTGCCGGCTCAGTGCTCCTGGTCTCCAGTACACCTCCTTGGAACAGGATATCCTGCGCCGGATCTGCGCACTGTATCTCTGGTGCGTCTGCACAGCCCAGTGCGTCCTGTGCCAGCGCCCTGTATTTGCAGGGTGAAAATAAACATCCAGCCAGGACGGGTTGTGCCAGATTTACGCTCCGGCGACAGTTCCCAGTCCAGAGCTTCTGGCGACAGTTCCCAGTCCAGAGCTTCCGGCGACGTTTCACAGTCCGGAACCTCCAACGACGTTTCACAGTCCGGAACCTCCAACGACGTTTCACAGTCCGGAACCTCCAACGACGGGCCACAGTCTGGAACCTCCAACGACGGGCCACAGTCTGGAACCTCCAACGACGGGCCACAGTCCGGAACCATCCAACGACGGGCCACACTCCGGAACCTCCAACGACGGGCCACACTCCGGAACCTCCAACGACGGGTCACACTCCGGAACCTCCAACGACGGGCCACTGTCCGGAACCTCCAACGACGGGCCACAGTCCGGAACCTCCAATGACAGACCACAGTTCAGAACCTCCAACAACGGGCCATTTTTCGGTCTCTCGGTCCCAGCGTTGATGCACCTGTACTGACCTTGCCTTCTGGATGGTAGCGGGGTGAACAGGCAGTGGCTCGGGTGGTTGTTGTCCTTCATAATATTGTCTGTGACATCGGGTGCTGTAGTGTGCCCCCGGTGATGCGTTGTGCAGACCGAATCACCCTCTGGAGAGCTTTGCTGTTGTGGGTAGTGCAGTTGCCATACCAGGTGGTGATACAGCCCAACAGGATGCTCTTAATTGTGCATCTGTAAAAGTTTGTTAGGGTTTTAGGTGACAAGCGCCTTCTTCACCACACTGTCTGTATGGGTGGACCATTTCAGTTAATCCGTGATGTTTACACCGAGGAACTTTCCACCTTCTCCACTACTGTCCCGTTGATGTGGATAGGGGGGTGCTCCCTCTGCTGTTTCCTGAAGTCCACAATCATGTCCTTTGTTTTGTTGATGTTAAGTGAGAGGTTATTTTCCTGACACCACATTCCGAGTGCCCTCACCTCCTCCCTGTGGGCTGTCTCGTCGTTGTTGGTAATCAAGCCTACTGCTGTTGTGTCGTCTGCAAACTTTATGATTGATTTGGAGGCGTGCATGGCCACACAGTCATTGGTGAACAGGGAGTACAGGAGGGGGCTGAGCATGCACACTTGTGGGAGATATTGTTTCCTACCTTTACCACCTTGGGGCGGCCCGTCAGGAAGTCCAGGACCCAATTGCACAGGGCGGGGTTGAGACCCAGAGCCTCAAGCTTAATGATGAGCTTGGAGGGTACTTTGGTGTTGAATGCTGCACTATAGTCAATGAACAACATTCTTACATAGTTATTCCTCTTGTCCAGATGGGATAGGGCAATGTGCAGTGTGATGGCGATTGCATCGTCTGTGGACTTATTGGGGCAGTAAGCAAATTAAATTGCGTCTAGGGTGACAGGTAAGGTGGAGGTGATATGATCCTTGACTAGTCTCTCAAAGCACTTCATGATGACAGAAGTGATTTTATTTAGTTATTTAGTTCAGTTACCTGAACAATGGTGGCCATCTTGAAGCATGTGGGGACAGCAGTCTGGGATAGGGAGAGATTGAATATGCCCGTAAACACATCAGCTAGCTTATCTGCGCATGCTCTGAGGACGCGGCTAGGGATGCCATCTGGGCCTGCAGCCTTGCGAGGGTTAACACTTTTAAATGTCTTACTCAAGTCGGCCACGGAGAAACAGAGTCCACAGTCCTTGGTAACGGGCCGCGTCGGTGGCACTGTATTATCCTCAAAGCGGGAAAAGAAGGTGTTAAGTTTGTCTGGAAGCAAGATGTCAAGTGTCTGTGAAGTGGCTGGTTTTGCTTTTGTAGTCCGTGATTGTCTGTAGACCCTGCCACATCTGTCTCATGTCTGAGCCGTTGAATTGCGACTCCACTTTGTCTCTATATTGACATTTCACTTGTTTGATAGCCTTGCGGAGGGAGTAACTACACTGTTTGTATTCGGCCATATTCCCAGTCACCTTTCCATGGTTGAATGCGGTGGTTTGCGATTTCTGGTTAGGGTAGGTTTTAATGGTCACAGTGGGTACAACATTGTCTATACACTTCCTTATAAACTATTATTCTCTGAGACTACCCGGAACATATCCCAGCCCGCGTGATCAAAACAATCTTGAAGCATGGATTCCGATTGGTCAGACCAGCGTTGTCCTTATCACGGGTACATCCTGTTTGAGTTTCTGCCTATAGGAAGGGAGGAGCAAAATGGTGTCGTGGTCAAATTTGCCATAAGGAGGGCGGAGAAGGGCCTTGTCTGCATCGCTGAAGTTAGAGTAGCAGTGATACAGTGTTTTTCCAGCACGAGTGCTACAGTCAATATGCTGATAGAATTTAAGTTGCCTTGCTCTCATATTTGATTTGTTAAAATCCCCAGCTACAATAAATGCAGCCTCAAATCAAATCAAATGTTACAGTAACTAGTAATTGTAGAGCAGCAGTAAAATAACAATGGCGAGACTATATACAGGGGGGTACCGGTACAGAGTCAATGTGTGGTGGCACCGGTTAGTTGAGATAATATGTACATGAAGTTAGAGTTATTAAAGTGACTATGCATAGATGATGATAACAGAGAGTAGCAGCAGTGTAAAAGGGGGGGGGGGGACAATGCAAAAATGTCTAGGTGGCCATTTGATTAGATGTGCAGGAGTCTTATGGTTTGGGGGTAGAATCTGTTTAAAAGCCTCTTGGACCTAGACTTGGCGCTCCGGTACAGCTTGTCGTGTGGTAGAAGAGAGAACAGTCTATGACTAGGGTGCATGGGGTTTTTGAAATTTTTTAGGGCCTTCCTCTGACACCGCCTGTTATAGAGGTCCTTGATGGCAGGAAGCTTGGCCACAGTGATGTACTGGGCCGTACGCTCTACGCTCTGTAGTGCCTTGCGGTCGGAGGCCGAGCAGTTGCCATAACAGGCAGTGATGCAACCAGTCAGGATGCTCTCGATGATTTAGCTGTAGAACCTTTTGAGGATCTGAGGGGGAATAGGTTTTGTTGTGCCCTCTTCACAACTGTCTTGGTGTGCTTGGACCATGTTGGTTTGTTGGTGATGTGGACACCAAGGAACTTGACGCAATCAACCTGCTCCACTACAGCCCCGTCGATGAGAATGCTCGGTTGTCTTTTTCCTGTAGTCCAGAATCATCTCCTTTGTCTTGATCACGTTGAGGGAGAGGTTGTTATCCTGGCACCACACGGCCAGGTCTCTGACCTCCTCCCTATAGGCTGTCTCATCGTTGTCGGTGATCAGGCCTACCACCGTTGTGTCATCGTAAAACTTAATGATGGTGCTGGAGTCGTGCCTGGCCATGTAGTCATGAGCACAGGAGTGGACTGAGCATGTCACCCTGAGTGGCCCCTGTGTTGAGGATCAACGTGGCGGATGTGTTGTTACCTACCCTTACCACCTGGGGCAGCCCATCAGGAAGTCCAGGATCCAGTTGCAGAGGGAGGTGTTTAGTCCCATGGTCCTTAGCTTAGTGATGAGTTTTGAGGGCACTAAGGTGTTGAACGCTGAGCTGTAGTCAATGAATAGCATGCTCACATAGGTGTTCCTTTTGTCCAGGTGGGAATGGGCAGTGTGGAGTGCAATAGAGATTGCACCATCTATGCAAATTGGAGTGGGTCTAGGGTTTCTGGTATAATGGTGTTGATGTGATCCATGACCAGCCTTTCAAAGCACTTCATGGCTACAGACGTGAGTGCTACGGGTCGGTAGTCATTTAGGCAGGTTAACTTTGTGTTCTTGGGCACTGGGATTATGGTGGTCTGCTTAAAACATGTTGGTATTACAGACTCGGAAAGAGAGAGGTTGAAAATGTCAGTGAAGACACTTGCCAGTTGGTTAGCGCATGCTCGCAGTACACGTCCTGGTGATCCATCTGGCCCTGCAGCCTTGTGAATGTTTACCTGTTTAAAGGTCTTACTCACATCAGCTGCGGAGAGTGTGATCACACAGTTTTCCGAAACAGTTGGTGCTCTCATGCGTGTTTCAGTGTTATTTGCCTCGAAGCAAGCATAGACGTAGTTTAGCTCTTCTGGTAGGCTCGCGTCACTGGGCAGCTCTCGGCTGTGCTTCCCTTTGTAGTCTAATGGTTTGCAAGCCCTGCCACATCCGACGAGCGTCAGAGCCGATGTAGTATGATTCAATCTTAATCCTGTATTTACGCTTTGCCTGTTTGATGGTTCATCGGAGGGCATAGTGGGATTTCTTATCAAATTCTGGGTTAGAGGCCCGCTCCTTGAAAGTGGCAGCTCTAGCCTTTAGCTCAGTGCGGATGTTGCCTGTGATCCATGGCTTCTGGTTGGGGTATGTACGTGCGGTCACTGTGGGGACGACGTCATCGATGCACTTATTGATGAAGCCAATGACTGATGTTGTGTACTCCTCAACGCCATCGGAGGAATTTCGGAACATATTCCAGTCTGTGCTAGCAAAACTGTCCTGTAGCTTAGCATCTGCTTCATCTGACCACTTTTTTATTGATCAAGTCACTGGTGCTTCCTGCTTTAGTTTTTGCTTGTAAGCAGGAATCAGGATAGAATTATGGTCAGATTTGCCAGATGGAGGGTGAGGGAGAGCTTTGTATGCGTTCCTGTGTATGGAGTAAAGGTGATCCAGAGTTTTTCCCCTCTGGTTGCACATTTAACATGCTGATAGAAATTTGGTAAGACAGATTTAAGTTTTCCGGCATTAAAGTCCCCGGCTACTAGGAGCGCCGCCTCTGGCTGAGCATTTTCCAGCTCATCTAGTGCGGTCTTAGTGCCAGCAGCAGTCTGTTGTGGTTTGTTGACAGCTACGAAAATACAGCTTATCATGAGATACTCTACCTCAGGCGAGAAAAACCTTGAGACTTCCTTAGATATCACGTACCAGCTGTTATTTACAAAAATATATAGTCCGCCGCCCATTGTCTTACCAGACGCCGCTATTCTATCCTGCCAGTGCAGCTTATAACCAGCCAGCTGTATGTTGATAATATCGTCGTTCAGCCACTACTCTGTGAAGCATAAGATATTAGATATTTAATTACAGACATTGGTTTTATAGTTTAAATATGACTTTTATGATGTTTCTTGTGTCCTTGAGTATTTAGAAAAGTGCTAGTCCTATTTAAATAAATATTAGTATTACGGTTGCACATTTTGGGGACTATTCAGGAGGTGGAAACTTTCTGTGGGAATTAAGGGAATATATGGGAATTAACGGGAATATATGGGAATTAACGGAAATACATACAAATTAATATTAATACTATTTAAATGTAGATGTTTTTTGCATTGGATATATTACTAAAGCTTTGGTTGTCTTCCTCTCAGACTTCCATGTCTTCTCCCTGGACCTCCTCAATGTCCACCTCTTGAACATCAGACTCTGAGGCCTCGTCTTCACTGTCACTTTCCAACCTTGTTGAGGATGGCTCGTTGTCAGGCTCAAAAAGCCTCAAATTTGCCCGGATGGCCACCAATTTTTCAACCCTTGTATTGGTCAGTGTGTGTTCCCGAACAAGGACCAGTTGCGCTCTGAGGCGGTTGATGTTGGTTGGATTTGGAGGATGATGGAGGCAACAGGGGAAAGAGCCTCAGATCCACAAAGTCCCTTCTACCAGGTGGCTTATGAGATAAGTGTGTTCTTCGCCAGACTGCCAAGAACCTTGGCCTCATCCAGGCCAAGGTAGATTGCTGCTATAACTTGATGACCCTTCACATACCTAACCATTTCCTTGGCTCTCTTGTAGAGTGTATCCATTGTTTTCAGTGCCATGATGTCCTTGAGGAGCAGATTCAATGCATGAGCAGCACAGCCAATGGGTGTGATGTGAGGGTAGGACCCCTCAACTTTAGACCAAGCAGCCTTCATGCTCACAGCATTGTCTGTCACCAGAAAATACCTTCTGTGGTCCAAGGTCATTGATGACTGCCTTCAGCTCATCTGCAATGTAGAGACTAGTGTGTCTGTTGTCTCTTGTGTTTGTGCACTTGTAGAATACTGGTTGAGGGGTGGAGATTGCATAGTTAATTATTCCCATCAGAGATGATTGCAATGCAGTGCTTTCTCTATGATTTGCTTGACCTTCACTTGAACTTTATTGAACTCTGCATCCAGCAAATGAGTAGATAAAGCATGTCTGGTTGGAGGGGTGTATGCTGGGTGAAGAACATTCAGAAATCTCTTCAACTCTTCACCTCAGGATGGTAAGTTGGTGGTTGAAGATATCCCTCTAGTGGTGTGGGGGCTGTGCTTTGGCAAAGTGGGTGGGGTTATATCCTGCCTGTTTGGCCCTGTCTAGGGTTATCATCGGATGGGGCCACAGTGTCACCTGACACCTCCTGTCTAAGCCTCCAGTATTTATGCTGCAGTAGTTTATGTGTCGGGGGGCTACGGGTCAGTCTGTTATATCTGGAGTATTTCTCCTGTCTTATGCAGTGTCCTGTGTCAATTTGAGTATGCAATTTAAGTATTACTTCAACTTGATATCGAAGGAGTGCCTTTGATTTGATGCACAGGTCAGTGCGACACAACGTCGCCATAACATCACCTACAAGCGTGATCGGGCATTTCTATTGGAGAAGCCGTTTCTGGAGGTCTTTATCTACAGTGTATAGGCACTTTGATTTGGTATTGTCTGACTCTCGCAAGTGCAGTAAATTGAATGTCGATGACCCCGCCACGCTGTGCAACTCACAAGTTCCTGTTTTTCATGAACAACAAAAATCGTATTTGGATATTTTTCTTTGAAAAAATACTATTTGAATATTGGAATGTATTTGGAAATACACTTGGAAAGTATTGACATGTATTTTCAGACAGAAGTGTATTTCCAGATACAAATATTTAAATACTCCATGCATTTGTACCCCGGTCTGTTTGGTCCTCCAGGGTATTTGGAAACAAGTATTTGAAAATAGTTTCAAATAGTATTTAGTGGAAATGATTAGAAAAATACTTTCAAATACTTCAAATAGAAGTAGTTGATTTGGCCAGACAATAAGTATTTAAAATACAAATACTTAAATACGCATGTATTTGAACCAGATCTGCAAATAATTCCCAATCAACGAGAAGCTGTAACATATTAACTATTCTTTATTCACCTTTAGATAAATAATCACAGATATGTATATCACAAAAAAAGGTTATACAGTGAGGGCTAACTGTACGAAAACAGGAGTGACGTCATATTCATTGCTATACTGAACAGTTGGACTATTGTGACCCTACAGTATATAAACCAATTACATAAATTGCATATCTGATTTCTCTCCCAGCACCTTCCCAGTGATCTTAAACTTTAAAAATATAAAGTTAAATAAATACAATTTATCATAACATTTCATTCACAAATAAATAACTTCATATGTCTTTCCACTGGTTGACTTGGTTTCTTGTATATATGTAATTGCAGATATAAGGTATAAGGATATACACATTAACATTTTATGTTAGGGAGCTACAGTGTTATTTTTTTATTTTACTTTGAGAAAGCTGCATCTGCCAGTTCCCGGATCTCAGCTTCATCACAAACATCATTTTTCATGCTGGAAACTCATTGGACGTCCCATTCCAATGCTCAGAATTTCAACGTCAATTATGTTGTTTCGGCAAGAGCACAGCATGTCTTGTCAATGAACAATGTCAACACTGAGTACTCCAAAAAAATTATCACTACAGCCGCACACATACAGCCATGACACTACAAGAGAACACTAACAAGTGATGCAAGGTAACATTTATGGCTGAAATGTCAGAAAGAAAACATTTAAAGTAACACTCAAGAACAGTTAGATAGATCATAGCACTACAGATTCTTAGAAATTCCACTGCAGAGCAACAAAATCAATACAATACACTTGGTGCAGAGAAGATAAGGTAACTTTTTTTTTTCTTCAGGAGGTATTTCTCATTTTAGTTTATCTTTGAAACAGATATGGATTTACATGTGGAGATCAAGGGATTTACATGTGGAGGTCACCACACTTCCAACAAAGCACACATCAATTCGCTGCTGCTTAAAGGTTAACAAACAAAAAAAGGGTAGACCATACTATCGCATCATGCTCATGTTATTTTTCGTTATGCTCCGAGCAGGTACTAGTGTTTATCCACACTTGGTTTGTTTTTTGTTGATTGTTTGTGTCCTTTCCTCTATCAGTGACGACCTTGGTCTGTCTTGCAAACAAGGTCACAGACGGGTTAGCAGACGCTCGGCTAGACATTGTCTGGAGAACACAGGCCCCTTCACCTCCTCCACAACTCTTTTCTCCGGGCTCAGATGGTTACTCCAAGCGCTGTGTGAAGTTTTCTGGGAAGAGTCCTTTGTGGGCACTGGCCCCAAGATGTGACCATTCGCTTTCCTTGATACCTGTAAGCCAACCCGCATCCTGGAAAACATAGAGAAAGTGAGGCAAGGGGTGAATTTCATTGGCCATGGATATGTCTGTGTACTAGGCTGGTAGCTAACATAAAGCTAAACTACTCTATTTGTGTATGTGTTAGGTAGACAAGGACCCAGCTCTATTTCGGTCCTTTTACTTCCTCAAAAGCCTATCCTTTCAGTGTTCACAGATCTATGAGGCATAAGCAATACGGTTATGGCTCCACCAAGTGGATCATCGGGAATACTGTTACATGGAATCTGGTCACTGTGCTGTGGAGTGCTGTGTTAGTTTTTTTTATACCAATGATCTGAGATCCACTCTATTTTACCATATTTATGATATTCTATGGACGTGAAGTGCTCAGTATTTGTACAGGATTAATATAGCGTTTTCAGAATTTGAAAGCTGATTTAATACAGTGTGAATACAGAGTTTTTCCTCACCTGATCTTCTGCTGTAGCCGTGGGAACAACCAGAACCACGTCACCTTTCTTCAGCTCCAGCTCGTCTGAGTTTGCAGCTTCAAAGTCATGCAGAGTCTCCACCTACAGGATAGGAGTTCATAATACAGCATGAGAGTACGTGTGGGTGTGCATCCAAGTGTGTGTTGATAACGGTATACAACAAAATACAGTTATTCTATTTTGAGTGTTGCCAGTTTCACACTATAGGGCCAAACCTAGCAAAGCCCAGGTGTACTATGAATCCACCATAGTCGCTGCTGGAAAGACCAACTGAAAAGAAAATATCCTACCTAGCCAGCACAGTACAATTCGGGTCAGCCTTTTTGTGTGAATCAGGGAGGTCTTGTGGGTGTTTGTGTGCGTGTGTGTGAGAGGGCAAGAGTGAGAGGGAGACTGACACAAAAAAGGAGTATAATGGGTTAGTGTGTGTGTGTGTGTGTGGACCATTGAAAACCTTGTAAAGGAAGCCAGGAGGGAGTCCTGGTGGGCCGTCGGAGGTGGTGATGTCTTTGGCCGTCTGGGTGTCCGCTGTCACTCCGTTGTCGCTGATGGTCGTTGGGGAAATGTCAATAATGTCGCGGTCATCGTCACCTTCGTTGCTGGAGGCTGGCTCAATCACCACTGAGGGAATAGGCATCTTCTCCTGGTGAGGAAAGAAACCCGTTAACGAGACACAATAACACACACAAATCCACACATTTATACATGCTAAAACGTAGGCATACAAGCAGTTAACATATTCTTCAAGAAATAAATAGAATGATTTTCACACCACAGATCCACATAGTTTCGAAACATGGTTTCATTGGATTAATATGTTGACATTTCAGTGTCTATTTTCATGAATACCATCCATGTTTACATCAATGGCTACAGTACATCCCAATAGTTCTAAAAAAGCTTCCTTTCCTTCATGACCATTCATCACAAACATGATGACCTTGTGTAAACAACATGGTGGCAACCAAACCTCGAAGGTCATCAAGGAAAGTCGGTGAGGGATCAGGGGACATGACCAAGAGAAATTCTGGGCCCCAATTATATTTTTTCGTTGTATACTGACATACCGGTAAGATATTTAAAGTTTGCACCAACATTTTGTAACATTAACTTTTAAAAACATAATATGCAAAGGGAGTGGAGCTGTCCAAGGCAGCTAACAATAAGATAAAATAGGGGTGGGTAAGTTCAACAGCCGTGATGATGACCACCAAAAAAGTCAACAGCCCTAATGACAAGCAGTATTCTAGTCATCAGCGGATGTTCTCATCCTGTACAATGGCGCCGGAGGTGATGGCTGACGTTTTACGGTCCCCTAACCAATTATGCTATTGTGTGTGTTTTTTCGCGTTATTTGTAACTTACTTTTTTGTACATAATGTTTCTGCCACTGTCTCTTATGACCGAAAAGAGCTTCTAAACATAAGGACAGCGATTACTTACCTCGTACTGGAAGAAGTTTTTTTCTTTAACGAGTCGGACGCAAAGGATTTACTTCAGACACCCGACAAAGCCTAAATCCCCGTCATTCACAGTAGAAAGAGACAGAGATATCAGGGACGTAGGTCGGGGACCCTTCTAAAGATATGATGGCGACTGGGTAATCTGCCTTTACCATTGGTCCTATTAGCCAACGTACAATCATTGTATAATAAAATAGCCGAACTACGATCACGTACATCCTACCAACGGGACATTAAAAACGGTAATATCTTATGTTTCACCGATTCGTGGCTGAACGACAACATGGATAACACAGCTGGTGAGTTTTACGCTGCATCTGGTAAGACAAGGGTTGGCGGGCAATGTATATTTGTAAACAGCTGGTGCACAAAATCTAATAGTAAGGAATTCTCTAGGTTTTATTCACCGGCGTTAGACTATTTCATGATAAGCTGTAGACCACACTATTTACCAAGAGAGTTTTGATCTACAGTTGAAGTCAGAAGTTTACATACACCTTAGCCAAATACATTTAAACTCAGTTTTTCACAATTCCTGACATTTAATCCCAATAAAAATTCCCTGTCTTAGTGGTGATCCTAACTGACCTTTATTTTAAGAATGTGAAATGTCGGAAAAATAGTAGACAGAATTAATTATTTCAGCTTTTATTTCTTTCATCACATTCCCAGTGGGTCAGAAGTTTACATACACTCAATTAGTATTTGGTAGCATTGCCTTTAAATTGTTCAACTTGGGTCAAAAGTTTCGGGTAGCCTTCCAAAAGCTTCCCACAATAAGTTGGGTGAATTTTTGCCCATTCCTCGTGTGTGATCATGCTCGCCATAGCCAATGTGAGTAAGACCTTTAAACAGGTCAACAGTCACAAGGCCACAAGGCCAGACGGATTACGTGTACTCCGAGCATACACTGACCAACTGGCAAGTGTCTTCACTGACATTTTCAACCTGTCCCTGACCGAGTCTGTAATACCAACATGTTTCAAGCAGACCACTAAAGACCCTGTGCCCAAGAACACCAAGGTAACCTGCCAAAATGACTAGCACCCGTAGCACTCACGTCTGTAGCCATGAAGTGCTTTGAAAGGCTGGTCATCGCTCACATCAACACCATTATCCCAGAAACCCTAGACCCACTCCAATTTGCATACCGCCCCAACAGATTCACAGATGATGCAATCTCCATTGTACTCCACATTGCCCTTTCCCACCTGGACAAAAGGAACACCTATGTGAGAATGCTGTTCATTGACTACCGCTCCGCATTCAACACCATAGTGCCCTCAAAGCTCATCAATAAGCTAAGGACCCTGGGACTGAACACCCCCCTCCGCAACTGGATCCTGGATTTCCTGACGGGCCGCCCCGAGGTGGTAAGGGTAGGTAACAACATTTGCCACACTGATCCTCAACATGGGGGCCTCTCGGGTAAGTGCTCTGTCCCCTCCTGTACTCCCTGTTCACTCATGACTGCATGGCTAGGCATGACTCCAACACCATCATTAAGTTTTCCGATGACACAACAGTGGTAGACCTGATCACCGACAACGATGAGACAGCCAATAGGGAGGTCAGAGACCTAACAGTGTGGTGTCAGGATAACAACCTCTCCCTCAACGTGATCAAGACAAAGGAGATGATTGTGGACTACAGGAAAAGGAGGACCGAGTACACCCCCATTCTCATCGACGGGGCTGTAGTGGAGCAGGTTGAGAGCTTTAAGTTCCTTGCTGTCTACATCACCAACAAACTATCATGGTCCAAACACAACCAAGACAGTCGTGAAGAGGGCACGGCAAAGCCTATTGCCCCTCAGGAGACTGAAAAGATTTGGCATGGGTTCTCAGATCCTCAAAAAGTTATACAGCTGCACCATCGAGAGCATCCTGACTGTTTGCATCACTGCCTTGTACAGCAACTGCTCGGCCTCCGACCGCAAGGCACTACAGAGGGTAGTGCGAACGGCCCAGTATATCACTGGGGCCAAGCTTCCTGCCATCCAGGATCTCTATACCAGGCATTGTCAGAGGAAGGCCCTAAAAATGGTCAAAGACTCCAGCCCTAGTCATAGACTGTTCTCTCTGCTACCGCACGGAAAGCGGTACCGGAGGGTCAAGTCAAGGTCCAAAAGGTTTCTTAACAGCTTCTACCCCCAAGCCATAAGACTCCTGAACAGCTAATGAAATGATTACCCAGACTATTTTCATTGTGACCCCCCTCTTTTACTCTGCTGCTTCTCTCTGTTTATTATCTATACATAGTCTCTTTAACTCTACCTACATGTACATATTTCCTCAATTACCTCGACTAACCGGTGTCCCCGCACATTGACTCTGTACCGGCAGCCCTGTATATAGCCTCTCTTTAATTATTTGTAATTATTATAATTTTTTAAAAACGTATCTATTTTTTACTTAACCAACAATGCAGTTTTAAGAAAAATAATGTTAAGGGCTTGTAAGTAAGCATTTCACTGTAAGGTCTACCTACACCTGTTGTAATCGGCACATGTGACAAATTCAATTACTTGATTTGATCAACGAGTCAGAGCATCTCAGCGCATGATGACAAATGAGTTTGCTCTTATTCTTATACCGTTTGAAAATATGGGGGATTATTCCTTTCTATGGTATTCAGAAAAGAGGCATTTATAAAGGTGGGAATAGATTCCCACTCAAATGGAATTAGATTGTCATCAATCTACATGTGCGTATAGCGTTTGATAGGAAATTTTCAATTTTCAACAAATACAGTATGGAAGTGATCACCACAAACGAATACACAGTAAAAAATAAATAAATAAATAATAATAAATAATAATAACAATAAACACCAGTGCAAAAAGGTGACAACATTATTTTACAGTTCAGAATGTGAGAAGTTTGGGAGATTTTTGGTATTTTCTCTACTGCTCAAAGACTACTTGAAACTAGGCAAGTTATGTACATCTGTCTCCTAATCATTCATACCATTTATCGGTCTGTACATAAGACCGTCAGATCACAATATTGATTTTAATCCAAAAAGTCTGGATGTTACAATTCTTCTGGCACGGGGAAAATGTAACAGTAGCTGGGGTCAAATGTCAAATAAAACAATCATATAAACTCACTTAACTTAAAAAAAAACATTCAAGTTTATGAATTATCATATCACAGACATACAGTATGGAATGATTTTGCAATAAATATAAGTATTTCTATGTACGTAACCAATATTTACCGTAACAACCCCATTCGGTTCCGCTCAAAACATCTTGAATAGTCTGATGTTGCACAGGTCATATCTGTTTTAAATTATTTGGCACTCTACAGAACCCCAAGGCTATTTTAAGTTAGTATTTGTATAATTAATACGATCTTAATGTAAAATCCCTTGTTTTCAACATTTGGCTGCTTGTATTACAATTGCACCCCAACCCTAGCAGCCATGACAAAACATTATGTGTCTAGCAAGAGACACGAATAGTGACACTTGTCAGTGTTAAGCCAACATATAGTGATGAATTATTGGACATTAATGCCCAGGAGAGTAGAAAAACATATACAGGTTGTGGAAAAAATGACTTTCACCCCTAAAAACCTAAATGTTCAAACAAGGTAATAGTGAGATGTTTGACTGAACAATTTCAAGCAGGGAGACAACTTAAACATTGGCATATACTGTTTCATCACACTAGCTTGTTTCTGTTTGAAAAAATTAAATGTGATATCAAATATTTAGAGCATAGATAGGTTGGTTATTTAGCAACAAAACCAACGCGTGCGCAACTATAGGGCAAAACAGACGGGGTTGGCTTAGGTTGTTGACAACTTGTAAACTATATTTCGTCTCCAATGTTATTGTTGGTTAGCTAGCTAATGCATTTTTTTGCCATATTAGCATAGACGTGACATCAGTCAAGACACCTCAAAACAAGACATAGTATCAAGAACAAGATACAACTAGCTGGAAAGAGCCACCTACGATTCCCCACACGGCAGCTTCTTGTCATTGTTGCTATCTGGCCATCCAGAATCACAACATACAGACTTCTGCCATTGGAGTGTACGCATCGTTTCAGTGACGTTGCCAGCTAACCCGTCTATAACGACACGGAAAACATAATTGTATCAGAACTGCTATTTGAATTTTGAATTTAAGGGTTAAAGTTATAACCTGTATAACCTGTATAAAAGACACCTGTCCACACACTCAATCATAATAACAATGTATGTATGAACAAACAGGATCTGGAAGAATTACACAAGGTAAATAACACACCATAGAAAATACACTTACTTCAAACATCGTAATCTACTATCTTTCCAAATCATCATCTCCCACTGGGCACTGATGTCATTTCAACGTCTACTCCATGTTGGTTCAATGTAATTTCATTGAAATGACATGGAAACAACGTTGATCCAAGCAGTGTGTGCCCAGTGGACTAGGTCTTTGATAGTGCTACTGGTGTAACACCCACACTTGTAAACCGACTTGCTACTGTTTGTTTCAAGTAATGTCATGTGAAAAGGAGGCTTTTGATAGAAAATATTAACAGCAAAAAGCTTGTTTTCGATGTGTGAAAACAGTATCCTATAAAGGAGATCCGTTTTGAGGACAAGTCTGATACCAAGCTTGTAGATGATATATTCATAATGTTGAGCATTGTGCAGCAATCCGGATAAAATGCTGCTGCAACATTTCCATCATTCAGTAACACTTTACCTAACCTTCAAATTATATAGCAGGTAATTTTGTTGCGCAACAAACTTAAATAAAAGTACATCTCACAGATCAGGTAGCGGAAATCAGATGCCACAACATTTTGCGACGTTCGCTTTGTCATGTTTGCAGTATGTCATCATAATGATCACATTATGTAGGCAGATTCAAATAAAGTGTTAGCAATAATGCTGGCACCGGTATCAGATACATCCCCACGATGAGGATAACGGGGATGCAACTTTCAGTAGTCAGTTTGCTACCAGTGTCTTCCTGAGGAGAACCTTTAGCATCCACAGGTGCCTACAGTTCAGACAAAGAGATGTTATTGATGCAGACCAACCACCATAAGGCTACGGATCAAAAAAAGAGTTAAGACAAGTGCCTGTTCTCCATTACAAAGTACAATGTCTGTTCTTCACCAAATAGTTATCCATCTGAACGCTCAGTAAAGTTGCAACCTCCTACATAAGAAAACAACGAAAATAACTTTCAAATATTTTGTCATGGCGGTGTTAAGGCAGCATTCACAAGAAATGTGAGTTCTGATTATTGCAGTTGTTTGTGGTTCAGCAACAATTAATGACAGTTCACGATACTAAATGGGAAGCAATTACGTAACGTCTACCGTGGAATGGGGGGCAATAAAAAAGAAGCAAAGTGAACAATTGAAAAGCAATTTAAAACATTCGACTGACATCTGCCTATAGCAAATGCATATACATTTTAGTTGTCAGTAGAAACATTTATTGCGATGCGATCATGGTTGTGGTATTCCCATTTTCTTTGTGGATTAACTGTCGCCTTGTTTGTTTGACTTTGTTTGGTATAGCCCTTTTGCAATAGCCCTTTTGTTTAATTTCGGAATAGTTAAACACCCACACCAGTAGAAATCCACTTTTTTCGAGCTGAGAGACGATGGCCAGAGCTTACCCAGGTTGTTGCACATCGATTTAAGACAATAAGTCATAATTTTTGTCAATGTATGATACAGTGGGAAGAACAAGTATTTGATACACTGCCGATTCTGCAGGTTTTCCTACTTACAAAGCATGTAGAGGTCTGTAATTTGTATCATAGGTACACTTCAACTGTGAATCTAAAACAAAAATCCAGAAAATCACATTGTATGATTTTTAAGTAATTCATTTGCATTTTATTGCATGACATAAGTATTTGATCACCTACCAACCAGTAAGAATTCCGGCTCTCACAGACCTGTTCGTTTTTCTTTCAGAAGCCCTCCTGTTCTCCACTCATTACCTGTATTAACTGCACCTGTTTGAACTCGTAACCTGTATAAAAGACACCTGTCCACACACTCAATCAAACAGACTCAACACCTCTCCACAAACACCTCTCCACAATGGCTAAGACCAGGGGGCTGTGTAAGGACATCAGGGATAAAATTGTAGACCTGCACAAGTCTGGGATGGGCTACAGGAAAATGGGCAAGCAGCTTGGTGAGAAGGCTACAACTGTTGGCGCAATTTTTAGAAAATGGAAGAAGTTCAAGATGACGGTCAATCACCCTCAGTCTGGGGCTCCATGCAAGATCTCACCTCGTGATCTCACCTCACCACTGATAAATCCACTATAATTGAGAATTTCAGTAAGCATTTTTCTACGGCTGGCCATGCTTTCCACCTGGCTACCCCTACCCCGGTCAACAGCACTGCACCCCCCCCCCCCCCACAGCAACTCGCACAAGCCTTCCCCATTTCTCCTTATCCCAAATCCAGTCAGCTGATGTTCTGAAAGAGCTGCAAAATCTGGACCCCTACAAATCAGCCGGGCTAGACAATCTGGACCCTTTCTTTCTAAAATTATCTGCCGAAATTGTTGCCACCGCTATTACTAGCCTATTCAACCTCTCTTTCGTGTCGTCTGAGATTCCCAAAGATTGGAAAGCAGCTGCAGTCATCCCCTTCTTCAAAGGAGGGGACACTCTTGACCCAAACTGCTACAGACCTATATCTATCCTACCCTGCCTTTCTAAGGTCTTCGAAAGCCAAGTCAACAAACAGATTACCGACCATTTCGAATCTCACCATACCTTCTCTGCTATGCAATCTGGATTCAGAGCTGTTCATGGGTGCACCTCAGCCACGCTCAAGGTCCTAAACGATATCTTAACCGCCATCGATAAGAAACATTACTGTGCAGCCGTATTCAATGATCTGGCCAAGGCTTTCGACTCTGTCAATCACTACATCCTCAACGGCAGACTCGACAGCCTTGGTTTCTCAAATGATTGCCTCGCCTGGTTCACCAACTACTTTTCTGATAGAGTTCAGTGTGTCAAATTGTCTGTTGTCTGTTGTCTGTTTGTCTGTTGTCCGGACCTCTGGCAGTCTCTATGGGGGTGCCACAGGGTTCAATTCTTGGACAGACTCTCTTCTCTGTATACATCAATGATGTCGCTCTTGCTGCTGGTGAGTCTCTGATCCACCTCTACGCAGACGACACCATTCTGTATACTTCTGGCCCTTCTTTAGACACTGTGTTAACAACCCTCCAGGCAAGCTTCAATGCCATACAACTCTCCTTCTGTGGCCTCCAATTGCTCTTAAATAC
The DNA here is from genome assembly GCF_045791955.1 of Oncorhynchus clarkii lewisi. Lineage (NCBI taxonomy): Eukaryota > Metazoa > Chordata > Actinopteri > Salmoniformes > Salmonidae > Oncorhynchus > Oncorhynchus clarkii. The sequence continues at coordinate 3,625,457 of NC_092174.1, forward strand.
AAGTACAACTAAATGCATGCTCTTCAACCGATCGCTGCCTGCACCTGCCCGCCTGTCCAACATCACTACTCTGGACGGCTCTGACTTAGAATACGTGGACAACTACAAATACCTAGGTGTCTGGTTAGACTGTAAACTCTCCTTCCAGACCCACATCAAACATCTCCAATCCAAAGTTAAAACTAGAATTGGCTTCCTATTTCGCTACAAAGCATCCTTCACTCATGCTGCCAAACATACCCTTGTAAAACTGACCATCCTACCAATCCTCGACTTCGGCGATGTCATTTACAAAATAGCCTCCAATACCCTACTCAACAAATTGGATGCAGTCTATCACAGTGCCATCCTTTTTGTCACCAAAGCCCCATATACTACCCACCATTGCGACCTGTATGCTCTCGTTGGCTGGCCCTCGCTTCATACTCGTCGCCAAACCCACTGGCTCCATGTCATCTACAAGACCCTGCTAGGTAAAGTCCCTCCTTATCTCAGCTCGCTGGTCACCATAGCATCACCCACATATAGCATGCGCTCCAGCAGGTATATCTCTCTGGTCACCCCCAAAACCAATTCTTTCTTTGGCTGCCTCTCCTTCCAGTTCTCTGCTGCCAATAACTGGAACGAACTACAAAAATCTCTGAAACTGGAAACACTTATCTCCCTCACTAGCTTTAAGCACCAGCTGTCAGAGCAGCTCACATATTACTGCACCTGTCCATAGCCCATCTATAATTTAGCCCAAACAACTACCTCTTTCCCTACTGTATATATTTTATTTATTTTGCTCCTTTGCACCCCATTATTTTTATTTCTACTTTGCACATTCTTCCACGGCAAATCTACCATTCCAGTGTTTTACTTGCTATATTGTATTTACTTTGCCACTATGGCCTTTTTTTTAACCTTTACCTCCCGTATCTCACGTAATTTGCTCACATCGTATATAGACTTGTTTCTACTGTATTATTGACTGTATGTTTGTTTTACTCCATGTGTAACTCTGTGTTGTTGTATGTGTCGAACTGCTTTGCTTTATCTTGGCCAGGTTGCAATTGTAAATGAGAACTTGTTCTCAACTTGCCTACCTGGTTAAATAAAGGTGAAATAAATCAAATAAAAAAACATCATTCTTTGGGGATGCTTTTCTGCAAAGGGGACAGGACGACTGCAGCGTATTGAGGGGAGGATGGATGGGGCGATGTATCGCGATCTTGGCCAACAACCTCCTTCCCTCAGTAAGAGCATTGAAGATGGGTCGTGGCTGGGTCTTCCAGCATGACAACGACCCGAAACACACAGCCAGGGCAACTAAGGAGTGGCTCCGTAAGAAGCATCTCAAGGTCCTGGAGTGGCCTAGCCAGTCTCCAGACCTGAACCCAATAGAAAATCTTTGGAGGGAGCTGAAAGTCCGTATTGCCCAGCGACAGCCCCGAAACCTGAATGATCTGGATAAGGTCTGTATGGAGGAGTGGGCCAAAATCCCTGCTGCAGTGTGTGCAAACCTGGTCAACTACAGGAAACGTATGATCTCTGTAATTGCAAACAAAGGTTTCTGTACCAAATATAAAATTCTGTACCAATTCTGTACCAAATATAAAATTTCTGATGTATCAAATTGATTGCAAATTAATTACTTAAAAATCATGCAATGTGATTTTCTGGATTTTTCTTCCTGGACTTTTTAGATTCCGTCTTTCACAGTTGAAGTGTACCTATGATAAAAATTACAGACCTCTACATGCTTTGTAAGTAGGAAAACCTGCAAAATCGGCAGTGTATCAAATACTTGTTCTCCCCACAGTAGTTGTACAATTTAGATAATGCATTGATATATAGCTAGCTAGCTTTCTGAAATGATAACAGAGAGAACAAACAATATAGCTATTTGATCATGTCCGTGTGCAGTGGTGGAAAAAGTACTGAATTGTCATACTTGAGTAAAGGTATACAGTGGGGCAAAAAATTATTTAGTCAGCCACCAATTGTGCAAGTTCTCCCACTTAAAAAGATGAGAGAGGCCTGTAATTTTCATCATAGATACACTTCAACTATGACAGACAAAATGAGGAAAAAAATCCAGAAAATCACATTGTAGGATTCTTTCTGAATTTATTTGCAAATTATGGTGGAAAATAAGTATTTGGTCAATAACAAAAGTTTATCTCAATACTTTGTTATATAACCTTTGTTGGCAATGACAGAGGTCAAACGTTTTCTGTAAATCTTCACAAGGTTTTCACACACTGTTGCTGGTATTTTGGCCCATTCCTCCATGCAGATCTCCTCTAGAGCAGTGATCTTTTGGGGCTGTTGCTGGGCAACACGGACTTTCAACTCCCTCCAAAGACTTTCTATGGGGTTGAGATCTGGAGACTAGCTAGGCCACTCCAGGACCTTGAAATGCTTCTTACAAAGCCACGCCTTCATTGCCTGGGCGGTGTGTTTGGGATCATTGTCATGCTGAAAGACCCAGCCACGTTTCATCTTCAATGCCCTTGCTGATGGAAGGAGGTTTTCACTCAAAATCTCACGATACATGGCCCCATTCATTATTTCCTTTACACGGATCAGTCGTCCTGGTCCCTTTGCAGAAAAACAGCCCCAAAGCATGATGTTTCCACCCCCATGCTTCACAGTAGGTATGGTGTTCTTTGGATGCAACTCAGCATTCTTTGTCCTCCAAACACGACGAGTTGAGTTTTTACCAAAGTTATATTTTGGTTTCCTCTGACCATATGACATTCTCCCAATCTTCTTCTGGATCATCCAAATGCTCTCTAGCAAACTTCAGACGGGCCTGGACATGTACTGGCTTAAGCAGGGGGACACGTCTGGCACTGCAGGATTTGAGTCCCTGGAGGCGTAGTGTGTTACTGATGGTAGGCTTTGTTACTTTGGTCCCAGCTCTCTGCAGGTCATTCCACCCCCCATGTGGTTCTGGGATTTTTGCTCACCGTTCTTGTGATCATTTTGACCCCACGGGGTGAGATCTTGCGTGAAGCCCCAGATCGAGGGAGATTATCAGTGGTCTTGTATGTCTTCCATTTCCTAATAATTGCTCCCACAGTTCCCACAGATTTCTTCAAACCAAGCTGCTTACCTATTGCAGATCTTCCCAGCCTGGTGCAGGTCTACAATTTTGTTTCTGGTGTCCTTTGACAGCTCTTTGGTCTTGGCCATAGTGGAGTTTGGAGTGTGACTGTTTGAGGTTGTGGACAGGTGTCTTTTATACTGATAACAAGTTCAAACATGTGCCATTAATACAGGTAACGAGTGGAGGACAGAGGAGCCTCTTAAAGAAGAAGTTACAGGTCTGTGAAAGCCAGAAATCTTGCTTGTTTGTAGGTGACCAAATACTTATTTTCCACCATAATTTGCAAATGTGATCTTCTGGATTTTCTTTTCTCATTTTGTCTGTCATAGTTGAAGTGTACCTATGATGAAAATGACAGGCCTCTCTCATCTTTTTAAGTGGGAGAACTTGCACAATTGGTGGCTGACTAAATACTTTTTTGCCCCACTGTAGATACCTTAATAGAAAGTTACTAAAGTAAAAGTGAAAGTCACCCAGTAAAATAGTACTTGAGTAAAAGTCTAAAAGTATTTGGTTTTAAATATACTTAAGTATCAAAAGTATATGTAATTGCTCAAATATACTTCAAAAGTATAAGTAAAAGAATAAAGCATTTCAAATTTCTTATATTAAGCAAAGCAGACGGCACCATTTTCTTGTTTTTAAAATTTACGGATAGCCAGGGGCACACTCCAACACTCAGACATTATTTACAAATAAAGCATTTGTGTTTAGTGAGTCCGGCAGTAGGGATGACCACGTGTTCTCTTCATAAGTGCGTCAATTTCACCACTTCCCTGTCCTGTTAAGCATTCAAAATGTAACGAGTACTTTGGGTTGTCAGGGAAAATGTATGGAATAAAAAGTACAATATTTTCTTTAGGAATGTAGTGAAGTAAAAGTAGTCAAAAATATAAATAGTAAAGTACAGATATCCCAAAAAACGACTTAAGTAGTACTTTAAAGTATTTTTACTTAAGTACTTTACACCACTGTCTATGTGCAGTCCAAATATTAATGACGATTAGAATCTGACTTGGTTTCACTGGAATTATCAAATGGCAAGAGTCAGACAAACGTCAACCCTCAACATTCCAACAGCTCGTATAGGCACAGTTTAGTTGAGATCTCTTGACCGGTAGGTTGGTTTTCTTATTATGAAATCATTATTTTCACCTGTGCTAACTGAAAATGGTGCTCACAATAACGTTCATTAGCTGGCTAAGGTTAGCATGCTAGCTAGTTAAACTGCCAGCTGTCAGTCAGTGACTTATTTGTTGTTATTTCTCTGCTACATGTGGAAATCACCACAACGTTCCCACCCCCAATTTCTAAATACGTATTAACAGCCTGCGTCAGTTTTCGAGGTGGAACCTAAACAATAATTTCTGATCTAGGACAGGAATTACTCTAAATAAGTGCAGCAACTTCCTCTGAGGTGGGCCTTTACATTTGAATGCCTCATGTTCTTAGAACATATACCTTGTAATTTGAAAGTATAACAACAATCACTACTATTTTCTGGAGCCTATTTCAGGCTTAAGTGACTCAATGGACTTTCGGACAGGTCCCAATAGGTCCCAGTTACTGAGCTTTGTTGAATAAGGCAAATGTGGGATCATGGATATTAGGGTTTTGGGAATGGGGTTTGGGAATCTTGGGATAATAATTACCGGAGTCTCCTCCACAGGGGACTCCTTCATTTCCTCCGGGGTCGGAACGGATTCCTACGTACAAAAGAGAGTTGATTCACAATCACATCTGGGGAAAAAAATATTTTCAAGCCTCGGGGATGGCCTCTCTCGACTCTCCAGATTTAGTTTGGTTATTTCAAGTTATTTGGTATGTTTCCTTTAATTTTGTGTACTCCTATGTCACAGGTGGATAGCTCATAATAAATGGTTGGAATGGAATGGTATCAACCATGGAAAACATGTTTGACGTGTTCGATACCATTCCATTTATTCTGTTCCTGCCATTACTATGACCCTGTCCTCCCCAATTAAGCTGCCACCAACCGCCTGTGACCTATTTGCTATACTTCTAAATAAATATAGCATTTTGATATTTCAACTCATATACGTACAGTATATGAGAGTATATAACATTGTGGAATTTCAAGATTCAAAAGGTTGAGACTTCTGATGGCTGATGATACATTTACATTTCACAAGGCATTGGTTCCTTTGCTATAGGGATCTGGGTCCTGCTTTATTTAAAGTGCATCTTATGAAGGCTTCATAAGCACTACATAGATGCTTCACAAATCATCTATAACCGTATATAATGCTCTATAAAGATTTTTAATGTGGCATAACTGTGTGACATAACTATCAATCTATGTTAGATTCTGGGATTTTAAAGCATGGAGCTTTATGTGGAATACATGGAACAGGGGTTTGGGGATATAGCCAAGCTCATATGAGACTGGGTGCTATTCACACAAACCCAGATTTTGGTGAATACTGTTGTCTGGAAAAAAACATTATTTCCCCTGCCCCACGTTAATGATGGAAAGTGACAATTTATGTCACAGTATACATTGAGTGACATTTCTACAGTATAAATGCTAATTTCAAATGGCACATGAAATCCAAGGTTTGGGTTTGTTTTAATAGCATCCTCTGTATACTTTGGAGTGAGTCAGACCTCAATGTCATACCACTCTGTCCTGTATGACTCAACCTTAAAGCTTATATGAGACACTGTGTCAAATACAATTGAATGTTGAAGATTCTACAAAACATTGCAAAATATGACTTGAGGTTCAAACTCACACAAGATACTCGGCCAAATATGATTTTAGCTTCCTTTTTGCCAAATTTGGCATAAGTTATAGTTACCGGGGGAGCTGTTTCGCTGGGGGATGCTTTTTCAGCCTCTTCAACTGGGAGGATCTAAGCGCAGAAAAAGGTTTTAATGCACCTAGCTAGCAACCTTTTTCAGTACAGCCTTTAGCATTGAGTTTGCATTTGATATATTGAGCTTAATCTGCATCAATTACATACATAACAGCGGTTCTCCTTTTTATTGATATTGTTAGTATAGCATTCATGCAAGTGCAGAACGTAAAGTACTGAGATGCAGGCTTTGAGGAATCGTTGCATCCAGTCATTGCTGTGTTTGGCAAGGAAATGTTTGGTCCATTCTTTCAAGGTACAGGCTATCTTGGTGTATCAAGATTCTGCACAGATTCTGTGGTTATTATATTGTTATTATATTTAGTGGGATATACTCTTGTTCAAGGAAATTATTTTTAAACATGAGCATCTATATCAAGGAAAATCTCAAATCAAATGAATGAAAATAAGGCTACTCATCTTTTTTAAGTCGTTTTGATACGTGGTTGGCACATGGAAGAAAGTAAATGGATATGCAGACATTTCCTCCACTCAAGCATGACAATAAGAGCCATATACACACAGCAATTGTAATTACCCTTCGTAAATGAGCAACTCCCCAAGGCACATACCCAATATATACAAACGTATGTGGACACCCCTTCAAATTAGTGGATTCGGCTATGTCATTCACACCCGTTGCAATCTCCATAGACAAACATTGGCAGTAGAATGGCCTTACTGAAGATGTCAATGACTTTCAACGTGGCACCGTCATAGAATGCCATCTATCCAACAAGTCAGTTTGTCAAATTTCTGCCGTACTAGAGCTGCCCCGGTCAACTGTAAGTGCTGTTATTGTGAAGAGGAAACGTCTAGGAGCAACAACAGCTCAGCCACAAAGTGGTAGGCCACACAAGCTCACAGAATGGAACCGCAGAGTGCTGAACCGTGTAGCTTGTCAAAATCGTCTTTCCTCGGCTGCATCACTCACTACCGAGTTCCAAACTGCCTCTGGAAGCAACATCAGCACTAGAACTGTTCGTCGGGAGCTTAATGAAATGGGTTTCCGTGGCCAAGCAGCCGCACACAAGCCTAAGATCACCATGCACAATGCAAATGGTCGGCAGGACTAATCTCTGGAGTGATGAATCACGCTTCAGTATCTGGCAGCCCAACGGACTAATCTGGGTTTGGTGGATGCCAGGAGAACGCTACCTGACCCATTGCTTAGTGCCAACTGTAAAGTTTGGTGGAGGAGGAATAATGGTCTGGGGATGTTTTTCATGCTTCGGGCTAGGCCCCTTAATTCCAATGAAGGGAAATCTTAACGCTACAGCATTCAATGACATTCTAGATTCTGTGCTTCCAACTTTGTGGCAACAGTTTGGGGAAGGCCCTTTCCTGTTTCAGCATGACAATCCCCCTGTGCACAGAGCAAGGTCCATACAGAAAGCCTTCCCAGAAGAGTGGAGGCTGTTATAGCAGCAAAGGGGAGATCAACTCCATATCAATGGCCATGATTTTGGAACGAGATGTTAGACGAGCAGGTGTCCACATACTTTTGGTCATGTAGTGTATCTCTTTGCGATGTGGCTAGCTAGTGCTTGCCCCAGGTTCCAACCTGGAGTAGGATGAACAGCTCATACACTCAAATATAACAAGTCTGTCACAATGTATAAAACAACACATACCAGCCTCATAGGAACAGAACATGAGCACTAATCATATTTTGGAATACACACAAATAGTATGTGCATGCATGGCATCCCAACAGAAAGATCATTAAAAATGCCACCCTAATTCTTCAATCACATTCTGACACAGACACACACACATTTCCCACCCAAGATGACTATGATGCACTCAATACAATCAGTTATTCAAAGTCTCCACACGGACAATCTCTCAACCTAATGACACTTTGACAATGGTGATGGTAGGGTTTGGGCCCGGCTACTGAAAGAAGATGGACTTCAATGTAACACTCACAGAACCGAGTCACAGAACAGTAATGGCAGGGTGTGAGTGGACAAAGGGGAGGATCTTACACATACCTCAGTTGGTGAAGCCCCCTCAGGTTCTGCAGATGTCACTGGAGACCCCACAGTGAACTATACCAAGAGTGAGTTAGAGAAGAATGTAATATTTAAGACTTGAATCCTGTCATAATGTACAGATGTGTTATAAAACAATAAATGGGAGTTGTAGAGTGGATTGAGGTCAAAACAAAAAGTACCAAGTTTAAAATGGTAAGTTTTAAAATCAAGGAGAACATAATTGAATGACAAGGAAGGTGTCGATAATTGCAAAGTAAAATTTTTAAAACAGGATATCAAAAAGCATCTCCACGGATATAATGAATGGGATGATAACGATGATCATGATAATGACAAAGGTGAAAACACTGATGATGATGACGACGATGATGATGATGATATTGACAATATGAAAATATTGATGATGACGATGATGATGATGATAATAAATACGATGATGATGACGATGATGAAAAGGTTCCCTTAAACAGTGGCATAGAACTATGCCTTATAAGGATGACTTGGACCATAGATGGCTGGGGAATGACCCATGCTTGTGATGATGAGCGTGCTATTTCACAGTTACTGTATTTAATAGCTAACTGTCACTCACATCAGGCTTCTCCTCTCCAGGGCTGGTGGCACTCTCGGCTGCCTCAGCCTCACTAGTCGGGGAAGCAGGCTCCTGGATCTGTCCTGCCTCGGCCGCTGCCTCTGTGGCATCTGAGGCCTCAGTCCCAAGGACCTCCGGGGCCACAGCAGTCTCAGCTGTTGCCTCCGGGGCCACAGCAGTCTCAGCTGGGGGCGCAGCAGCTTCAGGGGCCATGGTGGCATTGCTTTCATTCTTTCCACAAAGACAGGCGAGGGAAGAACTGATCAACATCCCCTGTCTTACAGCAGCCCCCACAACCCCCCTGTCCCAACTCACCATACCTCTTTTGTACTTTTTTGATTATGCTGTGTAGCACCTTGGGTGCAACAAATGCACTACCGTTAAAATGAATTATCATCATCATCATCATCATTATTACCTGGATAGGTATGGCTGTTTAGCCCTTTAACCCTCTGTATAACTATACAACATAAACATTCCGAGTGGAACTGCAGCGCAGTTTCCTTTAATCTGCAAATAATTGAATCAGTTTCAACAGAGAATACAATGTGTTTGAAGGCCTTAAAGACAGACTTAATAATATGACATCATACAAGGCAACCTTACAGATATGACAGAACTCAAATCAGAATAGATTGTCACGGTTGCCTCTTTCCAGCGTGGAAATACCTCAAGGGAGGGCACAAATTGGGAAGAGCTAATAGGGGCAGTCTTGACAGATTAAAATGTTGTTGTTGTTGAGGTCTGTATGCAGGAACTTGTTCCTCTATGTACAGTATGATGATTCAATATTGCCGAGTATAGTTTAAATGTTGCTTCAGAGTACAGTTTGAGCATTTTGGCAGCAACACAAAAAAACAAAAAACATAAGTGTTTTGGATAACATATTCAACATAAGTGTGAACACATCCAAAACTGCACTTAAAGATGCACTATGCAGAAATCACTCCGCCATTTCCTGGTTGCAAAATTTCAGTCATTGCGTCAAAAAACATTGTACCGTCTAAACCGCTGTGAAATATATTTTCCATAACCCAAAATATTTTATTTTCAGCTGTTTGAAGCTGGTGTACAAAATCGAAAATAAAAGTGGCAAAACATTACCGTAGGAACGTGAAACATAGAAATAGCGCACATAGAACAGATCTAAAGCGTCATAGACTTGCTTTCAATGAGAATGACAGATCTATAACTCTCATTTCTATGTGAATTTGTAGGGGTCAACCAAAAACTAACATATTGCAGCTTTAACAAATACAACTGAATGAATGTGAAGATGGCGCCGAAGAACATGGCTGACGTTTTACATTCTCCCAACCAATTCTGCAATTCTGTTATTTTTTTTGCTTTTTGTGTAACTTATTTTTTTACTCATTGTGTACATAATGTTGCTGCTATTGTCTCTTATGACCGAAAATAACTTCTGGACATCAGAAAAGCGATTACTCACCACGGACTGGAAGAAACTTTTTCCTTTAACGAGTCTGACGAGAAGGATATCCTGCTTTCACTAGAACAGGCCCAGATCCACGCCTTTTACGTGAAGAAAAGACATCGGAAAAGAGGACGCAGATTGGGGATCCTTCTGAGAAGTCGGAGGCAAGTGAGTAAACTCCCAATGCCTTCCATTCTCCTTGCTAACGTGCAATCGTTAGAAAATAAAATTGATGACCTACTATTAAGATGATCCTACCAACGGGACATTAAAAACTGTAACATCTTATGTTTCACTGAGACGTGGCTGAACGAAGAAACGGACAATATAGAGGTGGCGGGATTTTCCATGCACCGGCAGAACAGAGACGCTACCTCTGGTAAGACGAGGGACGGGTGTGTGTGTCGTTTTGCCAATAACAGCTGGTACGCAATGTCTAATATTGAAGAAGTCTCGAGGTATTGAGGTAGTGCTTGCCTGAGGTAGAGTACCTCATGATAAGTTGTAGAACACACTATCTAAAAAGAGAGTTCTCGTCTGTATTATTCGTAGCCGTCTATTTACCACCACAAAGCGAAGCTGGCACAAAGACCGCTCTCAACCAACTCTATAAAAAGAGAGTTCTCATCTGTATTATTCATAGCCGTCTATTTACCACCACAAAGCACAGCTGGCATTAAGACCGTTCTCAACCAACTCTTGCCATAAGCAAAGAAGAAAATGCTCACCCAGAAGCGGGGCTCCTAGTGGCCGGGGACTTTAATGCAGGCAAACTTAAATCAGTTTTACCAAATTTTTACCAGCATGTAACGTGTGCAACCAAAAAAAAAACAAATCCTAGGCCACCTCTACTCCACACACAGAGAAGCATACAAAGCTCACCCCCGCCCTACATTTGGCAAATCTGAATACAATTCTATCCTCCTGATTCCTGCTTACAAGCAAAAACTAAAGCAGGAAGTACCAGTGACTCGCACAATACAGAAGTGGTGAGATGACACAGATGATATACTACAGGACTGTTTTGCAAGCACAGACTGGAATATCTTCCGGGATTCATCCAATGGCATTGAGGAATACACCACCTCAGTTATCGGCTTCATTGTAACTGCATCGATGACCTCGTCCCCACAGTGAGTGTATGTACATATCCCAACCAGAAGCCATGGATTACAGGAAATATCCGCATCAAGCTAAAGGCTAGAGCTGCCACTTTCAAGGAGCTGGAGACTAATCCGGACGCTTATAAGAAATCCCGCTATGCCCTCAGACGAACCATCAAACAAGCAAAGCATCAATACAGGATTAAGATTGAATCCTACTACACCAGCTCTGACACTCGTCGGATGTGGCAAGGCATGAAAACTATTATGGACTATTATGGACTACCCAGACGTGAGCTGCCCAGTGATGCGAGCCTACCAGACGAGCAAAATGCCTTTTATGCTTGCTTTGAGGCAAGCAACACGGAAGCATGCACAAGAGCACCAGCTGTTCTGGATGACTGTGTGATAACACTAACTGTAGCCGATGTGAACAAAACCTTTAAACAGGTCAACATTCACAAAGCTGCTGGGCCAGACGGATTACCAGGAAGTGTACTCCGAGCATGCGCTGACCAACTGTCAAGTGTCTTCACTGACATTTTCAACCTCTCCCTAACAGAGTCTGTAATACCAACATGTTTCAAGCAGACCACCATAGTCCCTGTGCACAAGGAAGCGAAGGTAACCTGTCTAAATGATTACCGCCCCGTGGCACTCACATCAGTAGACATGAAGTGCTTTGAAAGATTGATCATGGCTCAAATTAACAGCATCCTCCCGGACACCCTAGACCCACTCCAATTCGCATACCGCCCCAACAAATCCACAGATGATGCAATCTCAATCGCTCTCCACACCGCCATTTCTCACCTGGACAAAAGGAACACCTATGAGAGAATGCTCTTCATTGACTACAGCTCAGCGTTCAACACCATAGTGCCCACAAAGCTTATCATTAAGCTAAGGACTCTGGGACTAAACACCTTCCTCTGCAACTGGATCCTGGACTTCCTGACTGGACGGCCCCAGGTGGTAAGAGTAGGCAACAACACGTCTGCCACGCTGATCCTTAACACTGGGGCCCCTCAGCTGTGCCTCCCCTGTATTCCCTGTTCACCCACGACTGCGTGGCCAAACACGACTCCAACACCATCATTAAAATTTGCTGAGGACAACAGTGCCTGATCACCGACAATGATAAGACGGTCTATAGGGAGGAGGTCAAAGAACTGGCAGTGTGGTGCCAGGACAACAACCTCTCTCTCAATGTGAGCAAGACAAAGGAGCTGATCGTGGACTACAGGAAAAGGCGGGCCCGAACAAGCCCCCATTAACATCGACGGGCTGTAGTGGAACATGTCGAGAGTTTCAAGTTCCAACAAACCATCATGGTCCAAACATTCCTAAGTGAGTTGTGAAGAGGGAATGACAAAACCTGTTCCCCTCAGGAGACTGAAAATATTTGGCATGAGCCCTCAGATCCTCAAAAGGTTCTATAGCTGCATCATCGAGAGCATCCTGACCGGTTGCATCACCACCTGATATGGCAACTGCTCGCAACTGACCGTAAGGCGCTACAGAGGGTAGTGCGAATGGCCCAGTACATCACTGGGGCCAAGCTTCCTGCCATCCAGGACCTATATAATAGTCGGTGTCGGAGGAAAGCCCATAAAATTGTCAGACTCCAGTCACCCAAGTTATAGACTCTTTTCTTTGCTACCGCACGGCAAGCGGTACCGGAGCGCCATGTCTAGGACCAAAAGGCTCCTCAACAGCTTCTCCCCCCAAGCCATTAGACTGCTGAACAATTCATAAAAATCGCCACTGGGCAATTTACATGAATCTCCTCTTGTACAAAGCTGCTACTCGCTGTTTGTTTGTTACCTATGCATAGTCACTTCGCCCCCCACCTACACGTACAGATTACCTCAATTAGCCTGTACCCCTGCACACTGACTCGGTACCGGTGCCCCGAGAAGCCTCGTTATTGTGTTACTTTTTATTTTAGCCTACTTGGTAAATATTTTCTTCTTCTTGAACTGCACTGTTGGTTAAGGGCTTGTAAGTAAGCATTTCACTGTAAAGTCTACACTTGTTGTATTCGGCGCATGTGGCAAATAAAGTTTGATTTGATGACAGTACACAAACACAACACTGTGACGGAATGGGGTCACCAAAAAATGTAAATAAATATCTGAAGTGAAGCCCTAATTGACTCATTAAAATACTATTCCCTCAACAGTATTACATATATATCTACAGTTGAAGTCGGATGTTTACATACACTTAGGTTGGAGTCATTAAAACTCGTTTTTCAACCACTCCACAAATTTCTTGTTAACAAACTATCGTTTTTGCAAGTCGGTTAGGACATCTACTTTGTGCATGACAAGTCATTTTTACAAAAAAAATTCCAGACAGATTATTTCACTTAGAATTCAGAAGTTTACATACACTGAGTTGACTGTGCCTTTAAACAGCCTGGAAAAATCCAGAAAATGATGTCATGGCTTTAGAAGCTTCTGATAGGCTAATTTACATAATTTGAGTCAATTGGAGGTGTACCTGTGGATGTATTTCAAGGCCTACCTTCAAACTCCGACTTCGACTGTGTGTATGTATATCTATATAATGCTGTTGAGGGAATAGTATTTTAATAGATATATATACACACACACAGAGGCAGGTTTATTAGGTACACACATCTACACTGAACAAAAAATATAAATGCAACAATTTCAAATAATTTATTGCGTTACAGTTATATTTTTTAAAAATCTGTCAATTGAAATAAATTCATTAGGCCCTAATCTATGGATTTCACATTACTGGGAATACAGATATGCATCTGTTGGTCACATATACTTAAAAAAAAGGTAGGTACATGGATCAGATAACCAGTCGGTATCTGGTGTGACAACCATTTGACTCACGCAGCAAAACACATCTTTTTCACGTAGAGTTGATCAGGCTGTTGATTTTTGGCCTGTGGAATGTTGTCCAAGTCCTCTTCAATGGCTGTAAGAAGTTGCTGGATATTGGCGGGAACTGGAACACGCTGTTGTGCACGTCGATCCAGAGCATCTCAAATATGATCAATGGATGACATGTCTGATGAGTATGCAGGCATGGAAGAACTGGGACATTTTCAGCTTCCAGGAATTGTGTACAGAACCTTGTGACATGAGGCTATGCAGTATCACATGTGGTGATGGCGGTAGAGCAGGGTACAGTTGAAACCGAAACTTTACATGTTACGTTTATAGTTTTGTTCTGTGTAGAACCGGGACAGATCCCCATTTGGCTCTAAAACAGCCTGAATTCTTTGGGGCATGAAAACTTTGCTCAATTGGCATCAAGTGTGGGGAATGGTGTGGGGAACGTTTTCCTTTGGAAATCCAGGAAAACATTCCCCACACCATTACACAAACACAAAAGCTGCCAGTTGAGGACTTGTGAGGCGTCTGTTTCTCAAACTAGACACTGATGTACTTGTCCTCTTGCTCAATTGTGCCCTGGGGCCTCCCACTCCTCTTTCTATTCCGGTTAGAGCCAGTTTGCAATGTTCTGTGAAGGGAGTAGTACACAGCGTTGTACGAGATCTTCAGTTTCTTAGCAATTTAGTCTCACCAGGGGTGATGGTCAGATTTGCGTTTATCTTCGATGGAATGAGCGTTACACCTGAGGCCTGTACTCTGGAGCGGGATTGATTTGGAGGTGGAGGATCCGTCATGGCCTGGGGCAGTGTCACAGCATCATTGGACTGAGCTTGTTGTCATTGCAGGCAATCTCAACGCTGTGCGTTACAGGGAAGACATCCTCCTCCCTCATGTGGTACCCTTCCTGCAGGCTCATCCTGACATGACCCTCCAGCATGACAATGCCACCAGCCATACTGCTCGTTCTGTGTGTGATTTCCTGGAAGACAGGAATGTCAGTGTTCTGCCATAGCCAGCGAAGAGCCCGGATCCCAATCCAATTGACCACGTCTGGGACCTGTTGTATCGGAGTGTGAGGGCTAGGGCCATTCCCCCCAGAAATGTCCGGGAAATAGCAGGTGCCTTGGTGGAAGAGTGAGGTAACATCTCACAGCAAGAACTGGCAAATCTGGTGCAGTCTCTGAGGAGGAGATGCACTTAAGGCAGCTGGTGGCCACACCAGATACGGACTGTTACTCCCCTTTGTTCAGGGACACATTATTCCATTTCTGTTAGTCACATGTCTGTGGAACCTGTTCAGTTTATGTCTCAGTTGTTGATACAAATATTTACACATGTTAAGTTTGCTGAAAGTAAACGCATTTGACAGTGAGGATATTTGTTTTAATTGCTGAGTTTACACACACACACACACACACACACACACACACACACACACACACACACACACACACACATACATACATACATACATACATACATAATAAAGCAAATATAAGGACATAAAAGTTAGTAATGGAAGAGCAAAAACGTCTGTCATATTGACACTTGACTTACCAGCTTATCAAAATCTGCAACAAATGTTGGGGCTGTTGCTTCCATCTTTAAGATAAGTTGGTGGAAAGAGAAAGAGAGGGAGAAAGTTAAAACTATACTGGCAGCAAACCAGCAGTAATAAAATATCAGAGCATATACAATGTTAGTTTTGAAAGGTAAGTTATGATGGGATAATTTTGGGGAGAGTATTAGTGAGGGATTGACAAAGTGTTTGTAACCGGGATAGAGTGAAGGGTAAACTCATGTAAGCATAGTTTATCCACCTTTTTAAACAGTGAAGTTTTTGCAGCAATTACACTATATTCGCGTTGTTAGCAAATTTGCCCAACTACATTATTGTTGTTAGCATAAGTTTACCCAACTTGTTTTTTTTACATACCTGGTTAGTTTACAAAACTGTAGTTTAGTTCTCGTTTATTGTAATATCCCTAAATGCTACAACCATGTAAACTTCATACTATTCTACTACTAAGACAGTCTTTAGCTTCTTTATGCACAACAGGAACTGCTTTTTATATAACTGGAAGTTCAATGTTAGGGGTCAATTGCAACCAGTATTCGGGGTAATGCGTTACAAAAGTAACATGTTACTTTTTCAAATTGGGGAATATTATTGAAGTTACTTTGTTATACAACGAGTGCGTAACTAATCCCAACAACTAGCAGCATCAGGAGATAAGCTTTTGCGGCCTACAATCTTCTAACGTCACTTTATACCTAATTTAAATACTTCAGTTGTTTAAACTAATCTGCAAGTAAGTAAACTACATGACAAAAAGTATGTGAACACCTTCTGGTCATCTCGCTCCAAAATCATGGGCATTAATATGGAGTTGGTCCCCCCTTTTGCTGCTATAACAGCCTCCACTCTTCTGGGAAGGCTTTCCTTTGCAACCGAGGACAGATGATTTTGACGCGCTACATGCTTCGTGAGCTTGTGTGACCTACCACTTCGCGGCTGAGCTGTTGTTGCTCCTAGACATTTCCACTTACAATAACAGCACTTACAGTTGACCAGGGCAGCTCTAGTAAGGCAGAAGTTTGACAACTGACTTGTTTGGAAAGGTGGCATGCCATGTTGAAAGTCGCTGAGCTCTTCAGTAAGGCCATTCTACTCCAAATGTTGTCTATGGAGATTGCATGGCTGTGTGCTCGATTTTATACAGCTGTCAGCAACGGGTGTGACTGAAATAGCTAAATCCACGAATTTGAAGGGGTGTCCACATACTTTTGTATATATATAGTGTATAATATTTATGGTCGATTTTAACAAGTAATTGCATTCACAGGATGAAATACGAAAAAAATACGCGACACAAATGGAGATTATCTTAAACCAAAAAATGGTAACATCTCCTCCTAATGATCTGTTGCAAGTGATCCAACTTGATCCTGTCCGCTACCATATTATATTTTAGTTTTTTAATGACAAAGCATCTGCTCTAACTAACAAGGCAGCGATGAATCCTTTTCTCAATATCATCTTGTGATCACTAAAATAGAAATTTGGTCGAGACTAATTACCTGGGGAAATCCGTTAAATGCATTGTTGGTCACCTAAATCAAATCACAGACACACAATTAGTATGGGAGGCTTTTGGCATGGCTGCTTTGAAATGTGTTTTAATTATGCGGCAAGTGATGGAATGTTTTTTATAAAATTGACAAAGTGGAACCGACAAGCAGACAAGCAAGCAGAGGAGAGAGAGGAGAAGAGGACTGGGATTCTGTGGCGCTGCAGGATCCAGGTAGGGTTGCGGGACAGCACTTTTTATTTTATTATTTGTACATCTGTGGGAGGGAAAATAAGGAAGAGGGGATTCTGTTTGCTCTAGACTACTCTACGCTATTCTCTACGTAGAGGGGGGAGGAAGTCAGGTACCTCTTCCTTCTCTGTATCTATCTCTTGGTACAACTTTCCGTATCTCCTGTTTGCGACCTCATCTTCGGACAGGTCCGAGTTATCAGGCTCTTTGTGAGCTCGGCGGACGACTCCTTCCTTAGCTACTGCTTCGCTTCTTGGCCCGGGAAAGGAGGCGAAGAGGTCCCCTGCCTGGCTGCCGTCACCCCCTGAGGAGAAGAAGCCACTGCTGTCGCTGACTTCCTGCCAGGACCCGCTGTCGGTGGTGGCGCCCCCTGTCTCTGCGGAGGGAGCGGGGAAACCTGCCCACTGGACTGAACCATTGTTAGCGAAAGGGTCTGCCGCCCACCCTGCCCCAACTTCCCCGGTCGTCTCTGCGAATGGATCTGTCGCAAATCTAACTTCCCCACCTCCCCCTTGAGTTACGGCAAAGGGACCAGACTCAAATCCCCCTCCCACATGAGTTTCCGCAAAAGGATCAGACACAAAATCCCCTCCCCCGCCTTCCCTCTGAGTCTCCGCAAAAGGATATGAGGCAAATCCCCCAGGCGTCTCTGCAAAGGGGTCAGACTCAAAACCACCTTCCCCAGGGATCTCCACAAAAGGATCGGTCCCAAAATGGATCACCTGATCACCGGTTGAGCCCTGTTCTGGGACACTGGTTGGATCCGCAAATGCTGTTCCTGTTTCGGCAGACTGCGTTGGTGCCTGTTCTATTGGTTGGGCCCAGTCAGCTGCGAACCCTGCATCGCTTGCCAGAGCCTTCTCTTCCTGTAAAGGGGTGGCCCGATCACTTGAAGCCCAGTCTGCGAAGCCTCCCTGGGCTGTGCTACGGTCTGTGAAACACTGTTCTGCGGCGGAATCCAGTTCATCGTCAGTGCTGGCCCATCCTCCGTTCTGCCCCACTGAGTCCCCCCACTCCTCCGTCGTCTCATATTCTGAGCCGAAACCTTGTCTGCCGGCCGGCCGGACCAGGTACAGGCCAGGCTCGCTGCCTTCAGGGGTGTCCTCAATAATCTGGCCATGCTCGTTGGTGATGCGCAGGCCCGGTGTGGATTTGCGACGATCTCTCCATCCTGCCTCGTCTCCCTCTGAATCTGCCTGACCTGCTCCCCACCCTGCCTCCCATCCCTCTCCTGACCCTGCCTCTCCTTTCCCTGCCTCCCCTGCCTCTCCCCATCCCCATGATCTTGCCTCTCGTGGCCCCTGCCCCGGCTCCTGCTGGGCCTGCTGGTCGCCCCCCACTGCACAAGGATCACAGTTGGGGGTAAGTTGGGGGTTGGGATCCCAGCCGCTAACCTCGTCTCCAGCTGCGGCCGTTTCGGCCCCCTGTGGCTGCTCTGCTGCTGCTGCCTCCCCTGCCTCCCCGCCCCAGCCGTCCGCTGCAGGCCAGCCTTGGGCCTCGTCCTGCCCTGTGGTCGCTGGAATCTCGCCGGCTGCCGCCTCGGTGGCAGACGGGACAGAGTCTTCTTTTGCCGGGGCCGAGCCGAAGTCAGCAGCCCAGTCGGTGGCGAAGCTGGGGTCTCCCGCCTGCTCGGGGAATGCGGGGAACCCAGGGTTAAAGTCAGCAGTGTTCGGGGCCTCGCCACCGCCGCCCCCATCCTCCTCCACACCCACAGTACTCATAGACCCAGAATCCATCTGGAAGGACCAAGCCGGTGCGTGAAGGTAAGGTAAAGAGAGCACAGAGAGTGTTTATCACAAGAGGACAGAGAGAGAAGGTGAAATAATTGGCAGAGGTAAAGAAAGAAGACAAGGCATAGACACAAAAGAAGACAATTGTGACTGTGGATTGTGGCTAATGGAGTGGTCTGTGGTGGAGTCTAGTGAACAGTTCTGGATTGTGACGAAAAGAGTGAAAAACATACAGGTATCAAACAACTGGCTTGATGACAGGTACGACCAGAGGTCACAGATATTAACATTTTGAAATCAAGGCACGTAAATATTTGCCGAAAGGGATTTTGATGATTTGGAAGTCAGGTGTGGATGTATTACGTACAGGCTGCGCAGGTTCAGCATTTCCCTGGGGAAAAAAACATTTGTATTTAATGTCATATTCATCAGTATACTACTGTAAAAGTAGTATACTACTTTATTATCAATAAGAACAAAGTTAAATATAACTTTCATTCATCGTTACACATACAGATTGTAATAAAAATATACATGGAGTAGCATAAGAATAAGACAGGGGCAAGTTAATTGCTTGGAACTTAACTTGCAATCTGCTATTTGGTAGTCTTAAATACTGTTGCATGGGAGAAAAAACATTTGGCATAACAAAAGCCACAAAATGGCTACTTTGTTTTTATTTAGTCTACTGAGCATGCATATCACCATGCCAATCAAAGCTAGTAGAGGTCAGGAGTCCTACGTGTTGAGACTGATAGCTTTTGCTCAATGTTTTTTCTTAATTTTTCACTTGATTGAAACACTTTAATAAAGACCCGTGCTAAATGGGGACATGTAAAATGGGTTCTAGTCTTGTCTTTTTCAAAATTCAGAGTATACAAAATTCAATGTATACTTAATTCTCTAACATATCTAGGTATAATATATATTATTATAGTGTATTGTAACTAACTAATGACTATCTCATACATCAAGGTTATAAATCTCATCAAGCAACCAATCAACCAACGAATCAATCAAGTAGGACATTACTGTACTTACTGTCCACAAATCCCAGGGTAGTTGCTGTAGAACAAAACACGTGATTATTCACTATGAATGACGAGCACTCTATGTGCTCTATTGGTGTGCACGTATATTACTAGAGAGAACAGCGATATACATCATCTAGTGTACAGAAACATTTAAAGCTGAATATAAGATACATTTAAGACGGATAACATAGCATTGTGGTATAATAGATGAAAATTGAGATAAATGGACCTGTGTTATGGGTGGTGCAGCCTGTCCGATAGTGGTGTTGCCGTCAGGCTTGAATGGATCAAAGTCCAGATCCAGGAGAGATTCTCCGGGTCTTTCATTTGGCTGAAAATAATAAAATTCAAGTGTTGGTTGAGTTAACAGCTCTCTAACACAACCGTACTGAAAGGCTGAACATTTGAGATCAGGAGCAGTATCTGTCATACATCTCAGAATAGGAGTGCTGATCTAGGATCAGGTTCATCCTCCCTGTCTTTGTAATCTTATTCATTGTGATCTCAAAGGCAAAACTGATCCTAGAACAGCACTCCTACTTTGAGACGCTTCATATGGCCCCAGGTTATTTGTGTACTTTGTAGTTAATAAGGGATTTGTAATCTTGACGGCACTCTCTTAATAAACCCTTCACCCCTCCCCTCTAAAACAATACATGTTTAATATATCCCACTCCCACTGGTGGAAAACCTCCAAACACTGTGACCCACCAGGACCAGGAGCAAACAGTACTGTAATAGATGGAATAATGACGGGGCATGCTAGTGGAGACCTCTGCATCTTAGGTAGTTGTGGAGAGTAGTTTAGTGCCCAGTTTGAATACTTTGAAAAAGCCAGATAGTTGCATGCACAAAGCCAAGTATAGACACAAAAGAAGACAACTGTGACTTGTGGCTATTGAAGTGGTCTGTTGTGGAGTCTACTGAACAGTTCAGGGCCCGTTTCCCCAAAACATCTTAAGGCTAAGTCCATCAGTAGAACATTCGTAGGAGCATCGTTAAATCTATGAGCTGTTTCCCCAAAACCATAGTTACTAAAGTTGCACTTGAAAATGTTAGTTATTTACCAACTGCCTCAGAACATTCTTAGAATAGCTAAGCGTGTCCTTAGATGCGTTTTTCCCCTACCGTGTCACTTTATACACAGAAGAGCACAGCTAAACATACAACACATGACTAAAATGATGTGGACACGTGCTGTTCGAACATCTAATTCCAAAATCATGGCCATTAATATGGAGTTGGTCCCCCTTTGCTGCCATAACAGCCTCCACTCTTCTGGGAAGGATTTCCACTAGATGTTGGAACATTGCTGTGGGGACTTGCTTCCATTCAGCCACAAGAGCATTAGTGAGGTTGGGCACTGACATTGGGCGATTAGGCTTGAATTGCAGTCGGTGTTCAAATTAGGGCTGTGGCGGTCACGAAATTTCATCAGCCAGTGACTGTCAAGCAAATAACTGTCAGTCTCTTAACTAACATAAACACATTTAGCATTTGCTGGCATCCACACACTGCCTACAAGGCACTGATGCAGACCAATTCCGAGGTGCATAATGAAGATATTGGAAGAACTGTCCACATTTACTTTTCGTCAGCCAACAAGATGAGTAGGCTTAACGAACAGCAAAACCACTAGCCTATGTCAATCTACAATCCCCCATAGTACAAAAGTCGACCCATTCTATTCTGTGCGAGAAATAAATATTCCAAACATAGTCTGGGACAGTTGTGGGATGCGATAGATCCCAAATGAATACAACCACTAGCATCAAAAAAAACTTTTTTAAGCAATGTGGCTGATGCAACACATCAGAACGTTTATCTAAAAATGTTGATAAACTATTAGGTTATTTCTTCACATTATAAGTGCAGCAATGCGCACATGGCAGTAGGCTATAAGCATGAATGTTCCATTAGCGTTAAAACACCATTATCAAAAGTGACCGTAAAAGGTGCATTATTTTGATGAAATTATTTTCCCCAAGCTTGACTCTCACGCACTGCTTATGTATCCCAGTTAAGCTTTACACCCCAAGCCGATTAATGTGCTTAATTTTAAGAAGTTATTTGGCCACTTTAGTTGTGATACAAACCTTATTAAAACATATGGGCTAGGCTAAATGACTATGATTCATGTAATCTATCCATTTAAATAGCGAATGGAGGACATTTTTCCCGTGGTTATTTTTCATGTCAGCCAGTTAGGCTATACTCCTGTTGTATAGATAAGCAATGTGCTTAATATAAGGAAAGTTGAAAAATAAATATAGTAGGCCTAGCCTATAGAAAGCTGATGGGATCCCCCTATTTTTAATAGAGGCCATCACTGTTTGCTCGCTCAATTGCATAGCCTATAGAAATGTTGCACAACATGACCTCATGGATTCTCGTTAAGTGTTTGATTCGATTTTTGAAAACATTTACATTGATGTCAGTGATTAGAGGGACATTAGAGTGCTGAGTACCAGGTAGTTAAGAAGTTTGGTAGGCTACTAATGACCATCAGCAGCATCAGAGCTTGGAGAAGCCTAATTACCGTGACTAAATGGTCACATTGAATTTGACTGCCTTCATGACTCGTGACCGCAGGTGTGGCCGTAATACGGTCACCGCAACAGCCCTAGTAATAACACCCATTTGACTCTAGTGGGAATTTATCGCTCTCCCTCTGCCTGCTTATGTGCTCTTAACAAATTGTCCTTCCTGCTGCCTAACTATGCTAAATTCAAATTATTAATAGTGGGTTATCTTAATCTGTATTGGTTGATGCCAAGTCAGATGGGCTGAAAGATATTTGTACTGAGCTAAGTCTAACTCAGCTGATAACTAAACCAACTCGCCCCAATTTTAATGAGCAACATTTTTTGTCTGAGCTGCGACTGAGTGACTGGTGGGTTGTTTTAACTATCATTGACATGGATCATGCCCTCTAATTGTTTGAGTTCCCTGTTTAACACTAGAACCGCCTGGCCTTTCAGAATGAAATGAACCGCTCAGGCATCAGTCAGGCATCCCCTTCAGCGTACGCATCAGATGCATGTCAACCTGCAAGATGTGCAAACATGCTTGATAAATAAATGCTTGCTAAATAGAGAATAAACTATTGGAAATGATTAATTGCATGAAGAAATATTTGTGAAAATATATTAATGACAACATTTGTTGATTGTATCAGATACTGTATTGTTCCTTTATCGCCGTTTCTTTACACATGAATCAATCGCGTCTTCTCTTTTTGCTTCGGGTCCACAGTCAGCGTACAGCTTTGGGGCTGTGTGTGAACAAGCCCCACAAACAAAACGGTTTCACTGCACACAGATTTCATGGACCTTGTTTTGTGTGCACCTGCCGACTTGACATTGTGACTTATTTTTCCCCGAGTGGGAACTGTGGTGCTTGGAGAAGAGGGAGAGCAGGACCTGCTGCCTTTGCAGCCTGTTTGGCAGCTGTAGCTTCTTTCATGTGGTTCTCATGAAGCTCACGTGCCAGATCCAGTGGGATGCATGGTGCTGAGGATGCAAACACGTCTTTATTTTAAATCTGTACACCGTGAGTGCTGCTTTACCACTCTCCAGCACTGATGTGGAGTACAGATCCACTGGTATGTTTTGCACAGAGGGGGGGGCAGCTCCCGCCTTTGTTAGTTTACTGTTCCGAGCAGGCTAGTCTTCTTTGCAATCAATTCTGTGCAACTTCCAGCGCTTTACGTTACAGTTTTAACAGCAAGTAGGCTACTGTGGCAATTTGATCATAATGTAGACCTACCAGAGTGGACTACCATCAAAAGCAATGGAAAAAATGCACTGCGGAACATTTTAACATGGAAATAGCTGCTCTATAATTCAGCCTACAGTAGCAGTCAATGTATGGAGCTCAATGCAAATCAAATCAAACTGTATTGGTCACATACCAGATGTTAATGTGAGTGTAGTGAAATGCTTGTGCTTCTAGTTCCGACAGAATACTTGTTAGATATTACTCCATCTTCAAATTCACAACGACTATCTTATACACACAAATGTAAAGAGGTGAATAAGAATGTGTACATATACATATATGAATGAGCGATGGCCATGCGGCATAGGCAAGATGCAGTAGATGGTATAGAATGCAGTATAAACTTTTGAGATCAGTAATGTAGGATATGTAGACATTATTAAAGTTGCGTTATTTAAAGTGACTAGAGATACCTTTATTAAATCCATTTATTAAATGTATTAAAGTGGCCAGAGATTTGAGTCTGCAGCAGCCACTCTATTTTTTATTTTACCTTTATTTAACTAGGCAAGTCAGTTAAAAACAAATTCTTATTTTCAATGACGGCCTAGGAACAGTGGGTTAACTGCCTGTTCAGGGGCAGAACAACAGATTTGTACCTTGTCAGTTCGGGTTACTAGTCCACAGCTCTAACCACTGGGCTACGCTGCCGCCCCTATGTTAGTGATGGCTCTTTAACAGTCTGATGGCCTTGAGATAGAAGCTATTTTTCAGCCTCTCTGTCCCAGCTTTGATGCACCTGTACTGACCTCGCCTTCTGGATGATAGCGGGGTGAACAGGCAGTGGCTCGGGTGGTTGTTGTCCTTAATGATCGTTTTGGTATTCCTATGACATTGGCTGCTGTAGGTGTCCTGGAGGGCAGGTTGTTTGCCCCCGGTGATGCACTGTGCAGACCGCACTAACCTCTGGAGAGCCTTGCGGTTGTGGGCAGAGCAGTTGCCGTGCCAGGCGGTGATACAGCCTGACAGGATGCTCTCGCTTGTGCATCTGTAAAAGTTTATGAGCGTTTTAGGTGACAAGCCAAATTTCCTCAGCCTCCTGAGGTTGAAGAGGCGCTGTTGCGGCTTCTTCACCACGCTGTCTGTGTGTGTGGACCATTTCAGTTTGTCAGTGATGTGTACGCCCAAGAATTTAAAACTTTACACCTTCTCTACTGTACCGTCGATGTGAATTGGGGGGTGCTACCTCTGCTGTTACCTGAATTCCACAATCATCTCGTTTGTTTTGTTGACGTTGAGAGAGAGGTTATTTTCCTGATACCACATTCCGAGGGACCTCACCTCCTCCCTGTAGGCTGTCTCGTCGTTGTTGGTAATCAAACCTACCACTGTGGCGTTGTCTGCAAACTTGATGACTGAGTTGGATGCGTGCATGGCCACGCAGTTATGGGTGACCTGGGAGTACAGGAGAGGGCTGAGAACGCACCCTTGTGGGGCTCCAGTGTTGAGGATCAGCGGGTAGAGATGTTGTTTCCTACCTTCACCACTTGGGGGCGGCCCGTCAGAAAGTCTAGGACCCAGTTGCACAGGGCGTGGTCGAGACCCAGGGTCTCTAGCTAAATGACGAGTTGAGTGTACTAGGGTGTTAAATGTAGTCAATGAACAGCTTTCTTACATAGGTATTCCTCTTGTCCAGATGGGATCGGGCAGTGTGATGGCGATTGTGTCATCTGTGGACCTATTGGTGCGGTAAGCAAATTAAAGTGGGTCTAGGGTATCAGGTAGGATGGAGGTGATATGATCCTTGACTAGTCTCTTGAAGCACTTCATGATGACAGAAGTGAGTGCTACGCTTGTCGATAGTAATTTAGTTCAGTTACCTTAGTTTTCTTAGGGACAGGAACAATGGTGGCCATCTTGAAGCATGTGGGTACAGCAGACTGGGATAGGGATTGATTGAATATGTCCGTAAACACACCACACCATCCAGCTGGTCTGAGCATTCTCTGAGGACGCAGCTAGGGATGCCGTCTGGGCCGGCTGCCTTGCGAGGGTTAACACATTTAAATGTTTTACTCACGTTGGCCACGGAGAAAAAGAGCCCACAGGCTTTGGTAGTGGGTGACCAAATACTTTGTAGGTGACCAAATACTTATTTTCCACCATAATTTGCAAATAAATTCATAACAAATCCTACAATGTGATTTTCTGGATTTTTTTCTCTCATTTTGTCTGTCATAGTTGAAGTGTACCTATGATGAAAATGGCAGGCCTCTCATATTTTTTAAGTGGGAGAACTTGCACAATTGGTGGCTGACTAAATACTTTTTTGCCCCACTGTATACCTAATTGGGTCCTAAAATGTAAATTCCTATAGCAAAATGATCCATGGTATGACCATCTTTAAAAATTCCATATGTCAGCTTAGACCCCCTCCCCCTAGATAAAAAGCAATTTAAAAAAAAAATAGATATGGCCACTCCCTAATCAGATTGTACAGTCAACTTCCTGCCAGTTCTTGACTATGGTGACACCATTTACCAGAATGCAGCAGCCACTACTCTTAAACCTTTTGAAAGTGTCTACCATAGTGCACTTCGCTTTATCACAGGTGACAGTTTTAATACTCAGCGCTGCATCCTGTATCAAAAGGTTGGCTGGTCCTCATTAAAGTCCCATAGATCACTTCATTATTCCCTTTTAGTTTACAAAGCTCTAATACACAAGCTTCCAACTTTCCTAACATAATTGCTAACGTATAAAAGAATGAGCTACCGAACCCACTCGCAGGATTGATTAACTCTTGAGGTTCCTCAGGTCTCCACTGAATTAGATAAATTCCACGTTCAGTTTTAATGCACCTCACTGCTGGAGCAATTTGCAGAACTCATTACAATTAGATGTTCTGGTGCCGCTAGTTTAAGGTGTTAAATTGAGGACGTAGTAGCTGAGGACTAAATGTTTCCATAAATGTTGTATTTTGTATTGATTGCTGTTTGGTTTTACATTGTATTGGTTGTGATCAATAAACCCCTGGGAATGAGACCCTGTTCTCAATGGGTTTCCCTGAATAAATATAGAATAATAATAATACAAATGTAATAACCTCCAGTAGAGATAACATAGGCCTATATATGTAAATGACATTGAAATAATCAATTTAGTTTTCATTCAATTTAGTTTTATTTTGCTATTTGGCTAATGTCTATAATTTTTGCCTGAATATATTTCATGTTGTGTAGCCTAACAGGTGCACAATGATGTGCCACATCTTGATTTAGTGCATTATTATAGGGTATGCATTAGAATAAGCCGTCTCAATATTTGCAGCCAATAGGTGATAATTCCTCTCTGAGAGCTGATCCGTAATTAGTATTGTGGAATAATTCAAATACTACGGTAAGATTTGAATGGAGAAAGCTGATCCGAGAGCAGCGTTGCCTTTCTTTCGATCCTATCAGTATCGACACATACGTCAATAACGCACTTAGCGAACCTTCTCTCTGTGTGGTGTTTTGGGAAGCGCATGTTACATCTTAGGCCGTTGCAGGAAAGATGCAACGTTAAAACACTCGTAAGACTAAGTTCTATCAGGAAACCGGGCCCTGGATTGTGATGAAAACGCTCTCTCTACGGTCATCTAGACAGATGGGAAAGTTCCACTGCATAGCTTTCACGAATACAATCATGTCAATGCATGTCCAAGGAAAGGAGAGCATAAGAATCCCTTGTTAAAATGATGAAATTGGACCCAGGATGTGACTGACCTGCGAGGGCGTAGCCGCGGGTAAGAACTGGCCCCCAAACAGGTCGATTATCTGCTCCTGGTGCAGCTCCTTGGTCGGGGTCTTGGGTGGTGGGGGCACTGGTGGTCCCTTTTTGAACTGGGGAGGTGGAGAAGGTTGCCAGAAGCATTAGAGTTTTGGTGTTGGATAGATATCGATATGGATAGATATCCTATGAAGTGTTCTATTTAGTTCCGTGGTGGATACATTCTTAGGGTTGTTAATGTCACTCCATGTCAAACATACTGCAATTCACTGATTCACCTGTATCTCACATCATCATTGACTGTGCTGTACATGTATTCAACATGTGACTATACTATGGCAATCTAGACAATCATAGGAGAGTGACAAGATTTGTTTATAACCACTGAACCTTATACAACTTGCTCTTGGAAGATGTTTTACAGACATATATGTATGACTTGCATGAGTACTTAAAGAGGTTAAGGGAGAATTTGGTTGCCAAGGCAATATGGCATTACAAATTAAATGGGCTCACAGAACATATCCATTTTTATCCTATGTGAATATATAAAATATAATTGACTGTAGTACGTAAACTGTATACATTCTGGTTGGTTTTAATCAGAATATGAACAATGGTTAGATAACCATGAAGTAGATACTGTAGTGTAGTAGATACTACAGTACCCCTGAATGCCTTAGGAAACACTGATAGGTGAACATGCTAATGCTAAATATGTCTACTACTCATACTAGTCAGGGATCTACAAACTGAGTGTGACATGCTAACTTACCATGGCACATCACATGCAATGTGCAGGGAAAGAGACAAAGCCAAGGACAGGTGAACATGAGAAGACAACTAAAATCGTTACCAAAAAAACTGTGCTGTGTTCAAATTTGATACGGGAAATACAGGCAATCTTTGATTGGATTGGTCCTTGTAGAGTTAAAATTAATATAAAAAAAGTAGTCAGGTGTGGAAAACAGAAACTATACATCAAAAGCACAAATTGTTGATACAACTGTACAAAATAAATGTTAGTCTGGTGGTGGTGTATGTATCGTAGAACCGTCGATGCACAGAGAGTTCTGCAGTCTATACAGTGCCTTTGGAAAGTGTTCAGACCCCTCGACTTTTTCCACATTTTGTTACGTTACAACCTTATTCTAAAACTGATGAAAAAAAATATCCTCATCAATCTACACACAATACCCCATAATGGCAAAGCGAAAACAGGTTTTTAGAAATGTGAGCTAATTTATAAAATAAAAAATCCTGGAAATATTACATTTACATAAGTATTCAGACCCTTTACTCAGTACTTTCTTGAAGGACCTTTGGCAGCGATTTGTGACAGAAAAGTTATGTATTTACCTGGTTTGTTTGATATTAATAGTTAGAAATGAATACTTAACAAATAGGAAGACATTTTTGTCCTGCTAATGCTGTGTTTTTATGGTCTCCTACTCCTAAGCTATCTCCAGTAAAACACATTCTTGTCTATGTAATGCAGTCTTTAACTAATTTGTCAGGTCAAGCCATCTCTAGTGACCATACGCCCAGATTAGCTGCAGGGAACTAGAGTGAACAATCCATCATTGTCTCAAAATCATCCTTGCATCTGAGAAACTAAGCCAGGGTGAGGATAAGACAACACCACCCGGTGCAGATAAAGACAGGATAAACCCAGAGTGACTTATGATGCCACAATATGCATGGGAGGTGTGGAACCAGCCATGACTAAGCATTGTTAGTGTCAGATATATAAAGAACTCTGCATGTCTGTAAAGGTTAAGCTCTCGGCAACACACACTTCAAAGTGTGTGGTCGATGGTTTCATTATTGCAATAATTAATCAATGTTAAATAGAGATTGATTGGTTGAATAATTGTCCAAGTCTCTCTCAGTATACATGAATTTCCACGACAGATTACAGCATCGCTCCTTCATGGGTATGACGCCACAAGCTTGGCACATCTGTATTTGGGGAGTTCTTCTCATTCTTCACTGCAGAGCCTCTCATGCTCTGTCAGGTTGGATGGGGTGAATTACTGCACAGCTACTTTCAGGTCTCTCCAGAGATGTTCGATTGGGTTCAAGTCTGGGTTCTGGCTTGGCCACTCAAGGACATTCAGAGACTTGTCCCAAAGCCACTTCTGTGTTGTCGTGGTTGTGTGCTTAAGGTCGGTGTCCTGTTGGAAGGTGAACGTCCTGAGTGCTCTGGAGCAGGTTTTCATCAAGGATCTCTCTGTACTTTGCTCCGCTCATCTTTGCCTCGATCCTGACTAGTCTCCCAATCCCTGCCGCTGAAAAACATCCCCACAGCATGATGCTGCCACCACCATGCTTCACTGTATGGATGGTGCCAGGTTTCCCCCAGACGTGATTATTGGCATTCAGGCCAAAGAGTTCAATATCGGTTTCATCCGACCAGAGAATCTTGTTTCTCATGGTCTAAAAGTCTTTAGGTACCTTTTGGCAAACTCCAAGCGGATGGTCATGTGCCTTTTACTGAGGAGTGGCTTCCGTCTGGCCACTCTACCATAAATGCCTGATTGGTGGAGTGCTGCAGAGATGGTTGTCCTTCTGGAAGATTCTCTAATCTCCACAGAAGAATTCTGGAGGTCTGACAGAGTGACCATCGGGTTCTTGGCCATCTCCTTGACCAAGGCCCTTCTCCCCCGATTGCTCAGTTTGGCAGGGCGGCCAGCTCTAGGAAGGGTCTTGGTGGTTCCAAACTTCTTCCATTTAAGAATGGAGGTGACTGTGTTCTTGGGAATTTTCAACGTTGCAGACATTTTTTGGTATCCTTCCCCAGATCTGTGTCTCGACACAATCCTCTCTTGGAGCTCTATGGACAATTCCTTCGACCTCATGGCTTTGTTTTTGCTCTGACATGCACTGTCAACTGTGGGACCTTATATAGACAGGTGTGTGCCTTTCCAAGTCATGTCCAATCAATTGAATGTACCACAGGTGGACTCCAATCAAGTTGTAGAAACATCTCAAGGATGATCAATGGAAACAGGATGCACCTGAGATCAATTTCGAGTCTCATAGCAAACAGTCTGAATACTTATGTAAATAAGTTCTTTCTGTTTCTGCCATTATGGGGTATTGTGTGTAGATTGCTCAGGATTATTAAAAAAAAAATCAATTTTAGAATATAGCGTGGAAAAGGACAAGGGGTCTGAACACTTTTCGAAGGCACTGTTCTCCATGTTGGCATCCAAGAACAACAATATTGTTGGCATCCAAGACAACAAGTGCATTTAAGTCTGGAATTTGGGAAACAAAAATCATCTGGGTTTTGGGTTCCTATAGGGAGATTTGCATGGGGTAGTGTGTTTTGGATTGTTAAGACACTCCTCTTCGCACGAACACACACACACACACACACTCACAAACAGTACCTTCATAACTATCAACACATCGCAACCTAAATATAACACTACTCTTAGTATAATTAAACCATGGTGTTTAAAAATGAATGTGACACCACATGAGAGATTATTACTCACCATTATAACAATACATACAAAGTGTACGGGAAAGAAATAGAGCCATAACAAGTCAATATGATCTCAAACTGCGTCTACAACTACAGTGGGTTACACAAATCTGATTCTCAAATAAACAGGCTGTCATTGATTAGTTTGACTTCAAATTTAATTATCTCTTGTTGAACCAGAATTAGCTGGAAATGAATATAAACTACTGAACAGGTGTTTGGTTAGCATACGTCAAAGGAAGACTCGCGTGGTGTAATTGTACATGGATAGTGTACAACTGAGTAGACCTAGAGCGTCACACAGTATACTGAAATACTTTGGTCTGGCGCTACATGCGTTTGGTTAGAGCATGTTACCAACAGGGGTGGACTTTGTTGATCTAGCCAATGGAAAACACACGATTCAACTAATCAGCCAATCATAAAGGCTTTGATTAGTTGAACCAGGTGTGCTAGTGCTAGGGTGGAACAAATACCTGCATCCAGGACTGAAGTAGGAGATTCCTGTGGCTGTCAATAGGAGTGTATTGGGGTAAGGCATACCTGGCCTGAAGGAGATTTGGGCCGGGGCGGGCCGGGAGAGGCAGGCGCCAGCATGTGGTTAGGAGTGTCCACTGGGCTCTCGTCACTGTCGCTGTCCGGTGGCGAGGGGGCCCGAGAGAGTCGCAAAGGTCCTGAATCACTGAAGTAAAGAGGATAAAACAATGAAGATATATTATTTTTTTTACTCATTAACACATGCGCCAACAGGAGAAAGGCTAACTCAAGGAATATGGCTTGTCTATATTTGTGAAACTGTTATTGTCATTTAAATTAAATGTGAAAAGTGCACAATGGTGAGGGTGCAAATGCTGGGATTAAACTGGGATATGATATGCTATTTGTGTAAATATACTCTAACTTGCTGTCCACAGATAGACTCATAGAAAGCAGCTATTTAGTTCATTTGCAAAGTTTAAATTAAAATACATTTAAATGTTGCATATGTGAGAAACATTCCCTGTGCACATAATCCTTTGGATGTTGGGTTGCAATTTGTATTTTAAAGAAATTAACATAATGGAATGAGGTTAAATAGAATACATTATCCATAGACGACTGGAATTGGGTGTGGACCTTTTAATTGCGACCCCTGGGAATCAACACAAGATCAATGTTAACAAATGAGCTAATGCTAAAAGGTTTGTCAAAGAGGTTTAAAATAAATAAATATTTTACCTTCATATTACCAGGTTAGTCTCATTGAGATTAAATATCTATTTTGTAAGAGAGACCTGGACAGAATAGCAAATAAAGAAGTTTATATTGTCACATACATCGGATAGGTGCATTGAAATGTGTTGTTTTACAGGGTCAGCCATAGTAGTACGGCACTCCGGGAGCAAATTAGGGTTAAGTTCCTTGCTCAAGGGCACATCTGATCCAGAGAATGTTTGGGATGCTCTGGATTGACGTGTACAACAGCGTGTTCCAGTTCCCGCCAATATTCATCAACTTCGCACAGCCATTGAAAAGGAGTGGGACAACATTCCACGGGCCACAATTAACAGCCTGATCAAATCTATGCGAAGGAGATGTGTCGCGCTGCATGAAGCAAATGGTGCTCACACCAGATACTCTGATCCACGCCCTTAAGTGTTTTTTAAAGTATCTGTGACCAACAGATGGATATCTGTACTCCCAGTCATGTGAAATCCATAGATTTGGGCCTAATTTATTTATTTCAATTGACTGATTTCCTTATATATTTTAAAATTGTACCTTTATTTTGACAGGGGAAACATTATTATTGAGACCACGGTCTCTTTTCCAAATGTGCCCTGTATAATACAATATAAAATACATATTATACACAAAATAAATATATCTACACATTAAAATACAAAACCACAAATAAAACTTTGTAAGCACAAATAAAACATCACAAATCACCCAGAAAACATTCATCCACAAATAAGTTCCCAGTCAATACTTTAAAATAGCCAGAATGGCACCAGGTCATCAAGATGAAATGTATTTAAAATTTTGTTCCAGCAATACAGTGCATTAAAACTAAAAGCGGATTTACCTAGCTCGGTGCAGGCCCTAGGAACCAATCCTGTAAATGGATCAGGCAACTCAGGTGTCTATACTTCAACAGCACAGTTAGATGGAAGTTCATGAAGTAGGGCATAGGGAGTAATGTAGAGATCTATGGATCTTTAGTCCAGACAACCTTTTCTGCTTCCTACTGCTTAGAGAAAGGCACAATCTGTTTCTGTAGAACAAGCCTACTTTAAATATTAGCTTCTTAACCAGCTCATATACAATGCATTTGGAAAGTATTCAGATCCCTTGACTTTTTCCACACTTTGTTACGTTACAGCCTTATTCTAAAATGTATTAAATTGGTGCAGTGGTCTAAGGCATTGCCTTAGTGCTAAGGCATTGCCTTTCAGTGCTAGAGGCGTCACTACAGACACCCTGGTTCGAATCCAGGCTCTATCACAACCGGACATGTTTGGGAGTCCCATAGGGCGGTGTAGGCCGGTGTAGGCCGTCATTGTAAATACTGACTTGCCTAGTTAAAAGAAGAAATTAAGATGGGTAAAATAACACAGACACTGGACAGAGGAACAATGCCAAGAAGGCCAGCATCCCGGAGTCAACTATTTACTGTTGACGTTGAGACGTTGAGGTGTTTTGAGGGTACTATTTAATGAAGCTGCCAGTTGACGACTGTTACTCAAACTAGACACTAATGTACTTGTCCTCTTGCTCAGTTGTGCACCAGGGCCTCCCACTCCTCTTTATATTCTGGTTAAAGCCAGTTTGCGCTATTCTGTGAATGGAGTAGTACACAGCGTTGTACGAGATCTTCAGTTTCTTGGCAATTTCTCGCATGGAATAGCCTTCATTTCTCAGAACAAGAATAGACTGGCGAGTTTCATAAGAAAGGTCTTTGTTTCTTAAGAAAGGTCTGTGTTTCTGGCCATTTTGAGCCTGTAATCGAACCCACAAACGCTGATGCTCCAGATACTCAACTTGTCTAAAGAAGGTCAGTTTTATTGGTTCTTTAATCAGGACAACAGTTTTGAGCTGTGCTAACATAATTGAAAAAGGGTTTTCTAATGATCAATTAGCCTTTTAAAATGATAAACTTGGATTAGCTAACACAACATGCCATTGGAACACAGGAGTGGTGGTTGCTGATAATGGGCCTCTGTACGCCTATGTAGATATTCCATAAAAAATCAGCCGTTTCCAGCTACAATAGTCATTTAAAACATTAACAATGTCTACATTGTAGTTCTGATCAATTAAAAAATGTCAAAAACAAGGACATTTCTAAGTGAGCGCAAACCTTTGAACGGTAGCGCAAATATATATATTTTTAATGTGAATCACATTTGTATTTGGCATACCCCCGACGGCATTGCGCTTACCCCGTTCTCCAGTTTGGGAATACCTGGCGTAGAGCATCTTTTGTTTCCAAAAAGTGTTCAAATTGTCAATAAAAGTTATGCCAACAGAGTGGCACTAGTCTTTAAGCCAGATATGAAGTGCTAAGAGCCTGCTGAAACTTTCACAGCCGTGACCCAGCGACGGCATGGGACCAGAGATAATCGGCTGCTTTTCAGGGCCTTTTAGGGTGTTGAACAGCTCAATAAAATCCTGTTTCATTAGCTCCGATGGACCCTTTTTGATATCATTTGATCCCACATGCATTACAACAGCCCTCTAGTATGTATAAGCTGGAAGTAGAAACCTAAGTGTTGTTGTCCATTTGTTTACTTCAATTAAGGGAGGGGTGGTAGGGTTAGGGGAAATTAATAAATATGTGGGAGTTTGGAAATGATGCAGACAATCACAATGATAGAACGCATAATCTATCTGCAATATTAAAGCTGACATATGGAAACTGCTCACCTGGGCGCTCCCTGTATGGTGAACATTTTGTCAGAGTGTTGCTCTCCCAGCTTGGTCATCACTTCATACAGCTGCTTACAGAGCTACAACAGCCAGAAGAGAGAGAGAGAGGAAAGAGAGAGACAAATGTTGATGTGATAAAAGTGTTAAAGGTAGAACATCCAACTCCTTTCTTTACATGTTAGCATGGGCCTCGCACGTATCGCAATACCATATCAATATCATTTATATGAGGGGGGCCAGTTACCAATAGTGAAATACTACTTTTGTCATAGTGCACCAATTCCGCCATGTTGCCTCGTTTCTTCCCTGTCCTATTCAGTTCAATCATAAACAATAGCCAGCAAAAGAAAGTCTGTAACCACTAAATATCAGCATGAAGTAGTCACTGTTATTTATTATTTTTATGAACTTTTATTTATTCAGCTTAGCCCAATTGAGACCAAGGTCTCATTCCCAATGGTGCCCCGGGTACAAACATTTTCTCAGAAACAGGGGAGAGTTTTTGTAACAAATAAACCACTACAATCAATCAAAACAACAGCCATCCTCAATGAATTCATTCAACACCAGAGTCCTAAACCGCCCTAGCGGCACCAGGCAATCAACATGCAAGGAATTTTGTAGGTTATTCCAACAATGGGGGGCACAAAAACTGAAGGAGGATTTACCTAAATTTGTCGAAACCAGAGGGACCTCAAGAGTTAACCAATTCTGTGAGTGGGTTCGGTAGCTCATTATTTTATACGTTAGCAATTAAGTTAGGAAAGTTGGAAGCTTGTGTATTAGAGCTTTGTAAACTAAAAGGGAATAGTGAAGTGATCTACGGGACTTTAATGAAGATCAGCCAACCTTTTGATACAGGATGAAGTGATAAAGCGAAGGGCGCCATGGTAGACGGCATCCAAAGGTTTAAGAGTAGTGACTGCTGCAATCTGGTAAATGGTGTCACCATAGTCACGAACTGTCAGGAAAGTTGACTCTACCATCTGCTTCCTGCTACTTAGGGAGAGGCAAGATATTTTTCTAAAAAATAAGCTTTGCTTTTTAACTAGCTCATCCATGTTCTTTAAACATTAAATCTTTGTCAATCCAGATTGCCAGATATTTATAGGTGGAAACCCAATCAATGGGAGAACCATCCAATGAATAAATATGTCATTCATCTGAAACATATTTGCGAGAACTAGAGAACAATGTATATTTAGTCTTGCCGCATTAAGTACAACTGTTAAACCAACCAAGGCAACAAAGTCACAAAGACTGGTTAACATTTGGGGCAATTGCAGACATAACAGTGTCATCTGCGTACAGATGAATATTACAAGTTTCAACAGATAGACCAATATTATTTATATAAATAGTAAAGAGAACAGGTCCCAGTACCGACCCCTGCGGTACACCTTTTGTACTATCCAGGAAACTAGACTTGACACCATCAGAAATCACACACTGAGTCAGTCCCATCTGACAGATCATTCTCAAACCACTTGCACGAAGTCTGATCCAGGCCTATTTCAGTCATCCTTTGAATGAGAGTGTGATGGTCAACAGTGTCAAAGGCCTTGGAATGGTCTATAAATAAGGAAGCACAATGCTGTTACATGCTGACTCGATGGCCAAGTTGAACGTTACAAAATAAATGAACAAATACGGGTTATTCAATAATTTCATCCAAACTGCTTGTGCGGGTCAACATCTACGATGCAAAATGCTAAAATAGATGTCCCGCCTCTACCACAAGCTTCCAACTTACCTAACTTCACAGGGTTGGTTAACTCTGGAGACTCCTTTGGTGTGTCCAGAGTTAAGTAAACCAGCCTTTAACTTCCTTGCACCCTATGTTTGGAATAATCTCCAAAATGCTTGGTGTTACTAGGGCAATTGACAGAGAATTTTTATAATGAAGAAAGTTTGTTTTAAATTGACTGTGTTTTGTATCTTATGTGTAAATTGTGTACTTTTATGTTTTTGTGTTGTGCGGGGCTCATTTGCAAAAGAGACTTTAGTCTCAATATGACATCCCTGTTGACATCCCATCTCCTTATTGGTTTTCACAAAGATACAGCCACACGTGGTTGCTTGAAAGACAAACGAGATACTAATTTGAAACTACAAACTAAAAACTAACTAGGTTTTCTGTGGATTAATCGTCTGAGTAAAGAAATACAACATTTTTGTATGAGCCAAGTCAAAATTCTACAAGAAAACAGCTAAGGGGACAATACATGATCAGGTAAAATAACAACCCAATGTTCATCCCTCAGGACAAACTGCTAGCAACAGCTATCTAGCTTTTAATGTCCATTCATGTTTTATGTGCGTTTCCACCTGTCCCCATATTAATATAGTTGGTTCATAGTTGGTTTTGGTATTTTAACCTGCATGTCAGGATCTCGTCTGGTCGGAATTTACAAAATCAACATGCGCACAATGGCCAGTGTAGCGAGTACGAACTAACATCCTGATCTTGGGAGCTTTTATAAATATTTGTAGGTATTTTCTGACTTTATTGAACAGAGAGAGAGGATGACAGTGGAGAAAGATAGAGAGAGGTTGTGTCAAAGGGAAGTGTTCCGGATTCAAACATATGTCGACACCGTAGGCTGCGGCACAGATCGCTCGACCACCTTAGGCCACCTGCCCACTCCCTTCTGACACAAACCCTCTTCCAACTTTCCTGTCTCTCTCTCACTGTCTCCATTCAATAAGATGAAAAATGTTGGAACCACCACTCTACAATTTTTTTTTTCTACATTTCTAGAGACATCATCCAGTGACTAAGTCTCGTACTACCATCCTGATCTCGTGGATCCGTGTAGCTAAACATATGTATTAAAAATGAAGGCTGTGGGCCGTATCCCATCCCACGCCGACACAGTATGTGTTCTTGCGGCAGCGGCTAAACCACCCCAGACTACATCTCTTTAGAAATCTTGAACCCAGTGACCACTCCTATAATACAGTATAAGCAACCGGTGACTCTGACTCATTTTTTATCTTTATTTAACAAGGCAAGTCAGTTAGGAACAAATTCTTATTTCTTATTTCAATGACGGCCTAGGAAAAGTGGATTAACTGCCTGTTCAGGGTCAGTACCTTGTCAGCTTGGGGGTTTGAACTAGCAACCTCCCGGTTACTAGTCCAACGCTCTAACCACTAAGCTACCCTGCCACTCCATACTCAGAATCGGCAAATGCTACATCCTTCCAACAGTACACCTGTGCATCTTTTACATCCCAGTGCACAACAACATGGAAAATATTAAATATCTAAAGTCAGTATCAAAAACATGGATTTCATCTTGAGACACAATTATCTTTAAAAGTCATCTCTTGTGGACAGACGCACACCAAATCACATTTTATTTGTCACATGCACTGAACACAAAAAGTTACAGTGAAATGCTTACTTAAAAGTCCTTAACCAACAATGCAGTTAAGAAAAATAAGACTTAAGAAAATATTTACAAAATAAAATTAAAACTATAACGAGGCTATATACAGGGGTACCGGTACCGAGTCAATGTGAAGGGGTACAGGTAAGTCAAGGTAATTACGGTAATATGTACATGTAGGTAGGGGTAAAGTGACTATGCACAGACAATAAACAGCGAGTAGCAGCAAGGGTCAATGCAAATAGTCCGGGTAGCCATTTTATTAACTGTTCAGCAGTCTTATGGCTTGGAGCCTTTTGGACCTAGACTTGCGCTCCGGTACCGTATGCCATGCGATAGCAGAGAGAACAGTCTATGACTGTGGTGGCAGGAGTCTTTGACAATTTTCAAGGCCTTCCTCTGCCACCGCCTGGTATAGAGGTCCTGGATGGCAGGAAGGTTGGCCCCAGTGATGTACTGGGATGTATGTACTACCCTCTGTAGTGCCTTGTGTTCGGATGCCGAGCAGTTGCCATACCAGGTGGTGATGGAACCGGTCAGGATGCTCTTGATGGTGCAACTGTAGAACCTATTGAGGATCTGAGGACCCATGTCAAATCTTTTCAGTCTCCTGAGGGCGAATAGGCTTTGTCGTGCCCTCTTCACGACCGTCTTGGTGTGTTTGGACCATGATAGTTTGTTGGTGATGTGGACACCAAGGAACTTGAAGCTCTCGACCTGCTCCACTACAGCCCTGGTCGATGAGAATGGTCCACAATCAGCTTCTGTGTCTTGATCACATTGAGGGAGAGGTTGTTGTCCTGGCACCACACTGCCAAGTCTCCGACCTCTTCCCTATAGGCTGTCTCATCGTTGTCTGTGATCAGGCCAACCACTTGAGTGGGTTGAGTCACTGATGTGATCTTCCTGTCTGGGTTGGCGCCCCCCCTTGGGTTGTGCCATGGCGGAGATCTTTGTGGGCTATACTCGGCCTTGGTAAGGATGGTAAGTTGGTGGTTGAAGATATCCCTCTAGTGGTGTGTGGGCTGTACTTTGGCAAAGTGGGTGGGGTTATATCCTTCCTGTTTGGCCCTGTCCGTGGGTATCATTGGATGGGGCCACAGTGTCTCCTGACCCCTCCTGTCTCAGCCTCCAGTATTTATGCTGCAGTAGTTTATGTGTCGAGGGGCTAGGGTCAGTTTGTTATATCTGGAGTACTTCTCCTGTCTTATCCGGTGTCCTGTGTGAATTTAAGTATGCTCTCTCTAATTCTCTCTTTCTCTCTTTCTTTCTCTCTCTCGGAGGACCTGAGCCCTAGGACCATGCCTCAGGACTACCTGGCATGATGACTCCTTGCTGTTCCCAGTCCACCTGGCCGTGCTGCTGCTCCAGTTTCAACTGTTCTGCCTGTGATTATTATTATTTGACCATGCTGGTCATTTATGAACATTTGAACATCTTGGCCATGTTCTGTTATAATCTCCACCCGACACTGCCAGAAGAGGACTGGCCACCCCTCATAGCCTGGTTCCTCTCTAGGTTTCTTCCTAGGTTTTGGCCTTTCTAGGGAGTTTTTCCTAGCCACCGTGCTTCTACACCTGCATTGCTTGCTGTTTGGGGTTTTAGGCTGGGTTTCTGTACAGCACTTTGAGATACCAGCTGATGTACGAAGGGCTATATAAATAAATTTGATTTGATTTGAATGCTGAGCTGTTGGCAATGAACAGCATTCTCACATAGGTGTTATTTTTCTAGGTGGGAAAGGGCAGTGTGGAGTGCAATAGAGATTGCATCATCTGTGGATCTGTTGGGGTGTTATGCAAATTGGAGTGGGTCTAAGGTTTCTGGGATGATGGTGTTGATGTGAGTCATGACCAGCCTTTCAAAACACTTCATGGCTACAGACGTCAGTGCAACGGGTCGGTAGTCATTTAGACAGGTTATCTTGGCGTTCTTGGGCACAGGGACTATGGTGGTCTGCTTAAAACATGTAGGTATTACAGACTTAGTCTGGGACAGGCTGAAAATATCAGTGAGTACACTTGCCAGTTGGTCAGCGCATGCTCTGAGTACATGTCCTGGTAATCCGTCTGGCCCTGTGGCCTTGTGAATGTTGATCTGTCTACATTTGTGTTCGTTCCATGTTAATGAATTCTGTGTTCCCGGTCCAAAATGACCGCCCCATTATAGCTGATTATAAATACATAATAATACATATATTATCACCTAATGTTGTGTTAGATCTTTTTTTACCTTTATTTAACTAGGCAAGTAAGTTAAGAACAAATTCTTATTTTCAATGATGGCCTAGGAACAGTGGGTTAACTGCCTGTTCAGGGGCAGAACGACAGATTTTGTACCTTGTCAGCTCGGGGATTTGAACTTGCAACCTTCCGGTTACTAGTCCAATGCTCTAACCACTAGGCTACCCTGTATGCCTCATTGACCTGAGCTCATTCAACTCGTTTTTGGGTTTTAAAAATGCATAATGTATGGATTATTTTGACTATAACAAATACTCAGATGAAACATATTGTGCTATCTATCACAGACTACTTTGTGTCAAAGTTGAGCAAGAACTCTCTCTTCCTCACCAGTGTCATGATCAAAGATATGATCAAGAGCCTCACATACAGTATATCGTTTGGTCATTGTGCTGCCACCTTGTGAGCAAGGCCTCAAAAAAGCTTTTTATACCAAAGCTGCGAGAAAAGTTCTATATATTCTTGAAACAATGTTGCGATTGTTTGTGAGAATGCCAACAGGTGTGGTTCTCGTGGGGGAAAGATTATATTGGGGAAAGGTTCCCTTGGGGGTTGCCATGGAAGCCAAGAAGGGGAGTGAGGTGTAAGTGTGTGTGTTCAAACACACATGCATGTGGGGGTCTGGGAGAGGCAGTCCATCTAATGAATGGGCATGTGACTGAACTCAATTTTGTACACAGTAATTGTAGTCACACCCATTCATTTCTAATGACCGGTCATTTTTTACCGGGAACACCACAGATGTACAAAAGTTCAATAAAACACCAAAAAGTATTCTGTGTGTTCAGATGCCCTGTGTGGACAAAGTCATGGAACCTTATGACAATCAGATTAAATGAACTACATTTTTCAAAGAGAAAACCTGTCAAATCGGTCCAATTCGACCGGAACACAGCAGGAGTGTTAAAGGTCTTACTCACATCGGCTATGGAGAGCATGATCACACAGTCATCTGGAACAGCTGGTGCTCTCATGCATGCTTCAATGTTGCTTGCCTCAAAGCGCAAATAGAAGTAATTTAGCTTGTCTGTTAGGCTCGCGTCACTGGGCAGCTCACGACTGGGCTTCTCTTTGTAGTCCGTAATAGTTTGCAAGCCCTGCCACATCCGACGAGCACCAGAGCCGGTGTAGTAGGTTTCAATCTTAGTCCTGTATTGACGCTTTGCCTGTTTGATGGTTAGTCTGAAGGGCATAGCGGGATTTCTTATAAGCATCTGAGTAAGTGTCCCGCTCCTTGAAAGCGGCAGCTCTACCCTTTAGCTCAGTGCAGCTGTTGCCTGTAATCCATGGTTCTGGTTGTTATATGTATGTACAGTCACTATGGGGATGACGTCATCAATGCACTTATTAATGAAACCAGTGACTGATGTGGTATACTCCTCAATGCCATCGGACGAATCCCAGAACATATTTCATACTGTGCTAGCAAAACAGTCCTGTAGCTTAGCATCTCCGTCATCTGACCACTTCCGCATTGAGTGAGTCGCTAGTACTTCCTGCTTTAGTTTTTTTGTTGTAAGCAGGAATCTGGAGGATAGAATTATGGTCAGATTTGCTAAATGGAGGGGGAGGGAGAGCTTTTTACTCTTCTCTGTGTCTGGATTAAAGGTGATCTAGAGTTGTTTTCTTCTGGTTGCACATGGTTGTTACATGCTGGTAGAAATTAGGTAAAATGGATTTAAGTTTTCCTGCATTAAAGTCCCCGGCCACTAGGAGCACCGCCTCTGGATGAGCATTTTCCAGTTTGCTTATGGCCTAATACAGCTCGTTGAGTGCGGTCTTAGTGCCAGCATCGATTTGTGGTGGTAAATAGACAGCTCCAAAAAATACAGATGAAAACTCTTGGTACATTGTGTGGTCTACAGCTTATCATGTGATACTCTACCTCAAGCGGGCAAAACCTCAAGACTTCTTTAATATTAGATTTCGCACACCAGCTGTTATTGACAAATAGACACAGACCCCCACCCCTCGTCTTACCGGAGGCAGCTGTTCTGTCTTGCCAATGTATGGAAAACCCAGCACACTGTATACTCTATTATCCATGTCGTCGTTCAGCCACGACTCTGTGAAACATAAGAAATTACAGTTTTTAATGTCCCATTGGTATGATAATCTCGAATGGAGCTCATCCAGTTTATGCTCCAATGATTGCATGTTGGCTAGTAGGATGGATGGTAGAGGCGGGTTACTATTCCAACGAATTCTCACGAGGCAGCTGGATCTGCGTCTCATGTATCAGGGTCTCCTCTTCATGTTAATGACGGGGATTTGGGCCTGGTCTGGGAGCAGCAGTAAATCCTTCACGTCCAACTTGTTAAAGAAAAAGCTTTGTCCAGTTCGAAGAGAGTTATCGCTGTTCTGATATCTAGGAGCTCTTATCGTTTATAATAGACGGTGGCAGAAATATTATGTACAAAATAAGTTACAAACAACACGAAAAAAACACAAAATAGCACAATTGGTTAGGAGTCCGTAAAACGGCAGCCATCCCCTTCAGCACCATTCTCAATCAAAGGCCTAACATTATTGGTAGTAGGATCTGTCGACAGACTGTGGGATGACACGACTAATGAGGAACTTCGTTCCAGTATGCTAATTTTTATTCACTGATCATTTGGACAAATCACGATTTCGCAGGTGCTTGCTGGGTGACCCAGAGTACTCAAAAATAAAGGATCAATTAAATAAATACAAATAAATCAGGGTTGTGGTCAATTCCATTTGAAGGTAGTCAATTCAGGAAGTGATTTAAATGTAAAATTCACAAATTGAAAAACTTTTGAAATAAATAACTTCTACTTTTCAGTTTATTCAGATGCCATAAAAAATTGATATTGAATTGTAATTTCAGTTCTCTTCCTGAATTAACTGCCTTTCAATTGAATTGAACCTACCCTCAGTGGGTAGGTGCGAACCAAATGCATTCTTACAAGGCGACATTATCTTAACTCCACATTTACTGGATTGGTTGAACGGTGCAGAAGGATTAGAAAGAAAAAGGCCATCACAAGCGTTTATTTTACATCTGCAACTTAGGTTAAATTGACTCAAACTCTGAAATAAATGAAAAATGAATTAATGAGGCACAATTTATACTTTTCGCTGCAGAGGGCAGTCTAGAACCAGAAGCTAAAATGGATGTCTGTCACCGCAAATGTTGAACTTCGAGATAAAAATGTCAGGACACACACACACACACGATGTGGATGGGTAGTGAGGATAGGAATTGCAAGAGGCTATAGTTTAGGGAATAGGGTACCATTTGGGACACAACAGAACTCATATTATATTTCCATTGCCTACAAAAAATAACGCTAAAAACAACAGCTCAAATGAGTAGTGTAAGATTAATACTTTGACACACCTTAGTAACACAATGACCTTTATATTCACCAGTAATACTGCTGACAGCCAATACAATATAATAGGCTTAATATGTGGCAGTTACTGTAGTCCTTTCCCTAGACCTCAGTAAGACAATTACAATCTTACATAACAGTGCTGTCCCTGCTAGTTGGAAATGCAGTACCTTTGAACACAGGATAATAAGGTTTAAGTGGGTAAGTGTGAGCGAATCATGTGCTGGCCTAAAATTATTTCAGGAAGTCAAATAAAAACATCATCATTGATGAGTATTTTCCTCAGTGCACTTCATTAATGGAGTTGAAATAGCATTGAGCCAAACACAGATTGAGTCTGTAATACCTACATGTTTCAAGCAAACCACCATAGTCCCTGTGTCCAAGAACACAAAGGCAACCTAACTAAATGACTACAGACCCGTAGCACTCACGTCCGTAGTCATGAAGTGCTTTGATAGGCTGGTGATGGCTCACATCAACACCATTATCCCAGAAACCCTAGACCCACTCCAATTTGCATACTGCCCAAACAGATCCACAGATGATGCAATCTCTATTGCACTCCACACATCCCTTTCCCACCTGGACAAAAGGAACACTTATGTGAGAATGCTATTCATTGACTACAGCTCAGCGTTCAACAACATAGTACCCTATGGTACTAAGCTAAGGATCCTGGGACTAAACGCCTCCCTCTGCAACTGGATCCTGGAGTTCCTGATGGGCCACCCCCAAGTGGTGAGGGTAGGTAGCAACACATCTGCCATGCTGATCCTCAACACTGGAGCTCCCCAGGGTTGCGTGCTCAATCCCCTCCTGTACTCCCTGTTCAACCACGACTGCATGGCTAGGCACAAAGCCAACACCATCATTAAGTTTGCAGACGACACAACAGTGATCACAGACAACGACGAGACAGCCTATAGGGAGGAGGTCAGAGACCTGGCCGGGTGGTGCCAGAATAACAACCTATCCCTCAATGTAACCAAGACTAAGGAGATGATTGTGGACTAAAGGAAA
The DNA here is from genome assembly GCF_045791955.1 of Oncorhynchus clarkii lewisi. Taxonomy (NCBI): domain Eukaryota; kingdom Metazoa; phylum Chordata; class Actinopteri; order Salmoniformes; family Salmonidae; genus Oncorhynchus; species Oncorhynchus clarkii. The sequence continues at coordinate 3,670,453 of NC_092174.1, forward strand.
AGGAGGACCAAGCACACCCCCAATCTCATCAACAGGGCTGTAGTGGAGCAGGTTGAGAACTTCAAGTATCTTGGTGTCCACATCAACAACAAACTAGAATGGTCCAAACACACCAAGACAGTCGTGAAGAGGGCACGACAAAGCCTTATCCCCCTCAGGAAACGAAAACGATTTGTCATGGGTCCTGAGATCCTCAAACGGTTCTACAGCAGCAACATCCAGAGCATCCTGACTGGTTGCATCACTGCCTGGTACGGCAATTGCTCGGCCTTCGACCGCAAGGCACTACATAGGGTAGTGCATGCGGCCCAGTACATCACTGGGGCTAAGCTGCCTGCCATCCAGGACCTCTACACCAGGCGGTGTCAGAGGAAGGCCCTGAAAATCGTCAAAGACACCAGCCACCCCAGTCATAGACTGTTCTCTCTACAACCGCATGGCAAGCGGTACTGAAGTGCCAAGTCTAGGACAAAAAGGCTTCTCAGTTTTTACCCCCAAGCCATAAGACTCCTGAACAGGTAATCAAATGGTTACCCGGACTATTTGCATTGTGTGCCCCCTCCCAACCCCTCTTTTACACTGCTGCTACTCTCTGTTTCTCATATATGCAGTCACTTTAACTATACATTCATGTACATACTACCTCAATTGGGCCGACCAACCAGTGCTCCCGCACATTGGCTACCCGGGCTATCTGCATTGTGTTCCGCCACCCACCACCTGCCAACCCCTCTTTTACGCTATTGTTACTCTCTGTTCATCATATATGCATAGTTACTTTAACCATATCTACATGTACATACTACCTCAAATCAGCCTGACTATCCCGTGTCTGTATGTAGCCTCGCTACTTTTATAGCCTCGCTACTGTTATTTTTCACTGTCTTTTTGCTGTTGTTTTATTTCTTTACTTACCTATTGTTCACCTAATACCTTTTTGGCACTATTGGTTAGAGCCTGTAAGTAAGCATTTCACTGCTCCCTGCTGTATTCGGCGCACGTGACAAATAAACTTTGATTTGATTTGATGCCCCTGAACCAGTATTCCTCAGAGGACACAGAGTTGTAAATTCAGTCCAACACAGTACTGGCATGTTTATTTCAGGTGATTTATCAAAGGTTAACGAAAATGGCGTTAGAAGTTTCTGTCACTCTCGTAGCATTCTCCTGACTTGCCTTAGTAACATGTTCACATTGGTATTCTGAAGCTCTATGACTATGTTCAGAATTCAATATTTCAATGGCAAACCAGAGACAAAGAGAGCTGAGTTCTGGTTCACAGGCTTGCCTTACCTCTGATATTTCCCACACACAAACAAATTATGATTGACTAGCATTTCTGAAGGAAAGAGGAAGGCCTAAATTATAATGTTTCACTCTTGATCACTGACAGGTAGAGAGAGGTGTTATTACAGAAACTGCAGGAGCAAATTTGAAGCTATAATGCTAGGTTTTCAGCCCATATTTGAAGTGAAAGGATTTTAATGTTCTAATTACAAGAGTTAAGTGCAGCAAAATCTTAATATAAACCCTTTATTTCTAGGTAAATAATTCTACATTTGACAAAAAATGTATTCTGCTCAAGGAGACACATGTAAACGTCTTGTGTATTGACGTTTTCAATTCCACATTAAGTCATTACCATCGTGAGCTGTAATTTTCATGCTCCTTGAATCAGCAATTTGTCCATTTCCATTTGAATAAATTGTTGAATTAGTAATTTGGTGTATGTCTTAGTGAATGGTGGAAAGATATCAGAACATTTAAAAAAGTGGGCTATATGATCAAGGCTAATGTGATATGATGTAAGCCCACGATTAGGCTATAGAAGTAAAGAGCGGTGATGATTGTTTTGGAAAACAAGAATTACAATTACTTGCTCATCTTCACTGTCTGGTGCTTGAGGTTGGTCAAGCGGTTAGGGCTGCCTCGCTGAGAATGTATGCAATCTCCTGCCTGGGTGGGATCGAATCCCGGCCCCACCGGTCTAACCACTAGGTTACCTGGGGCGACAGGTAGCCTAGTGGTTAGAGTGTTGGGCCAGTAACCAAAAGGTTGCTGGGTCAAATCCTTGAGCTGACGAGGTAAAAATGTGTCGTTCTGCCCATGAACACTGTTCCCCAGTAGGTTGTCATTGTAAATAAGAATTTGTTCCTAACTGACTTGCCTAGTTAAATAAAGGTTACACACACTATGTTCCCTCTGTCTCCCAGCTCTCTTCTGTATAAAATGAACTTCAAAAAAATAGTGGGAAGAAAAGTATGTGAACCCTTTAGAAATACCTGGATTTCTGCATAAATTGGTCATAACATTTTATCTGATCTTCATCTGAGTCACAACAATAGACAAACACAGTCTGCTTAAACTAATAACACACAAACAATTATAATTTTTCATCTATTTATTGATAACACCGTGTAAACATTCACAGTGCAGGTTGGAAAAAGTATGTAAACCCATGGTTTTAATAACAGGTTGACCCTCATTTGGCAGCAAAAACCTCAAACAAACGTTTTCCGTAGTTGCGGATCAGACCTGTCAGGAGGAATTTTGGACCATTCCTCTTTACAAAACTGTTTCAGTTCCACAATATTCTTGGGATGTCTAGTGTGAACCGCTCTCGAGGTCATACCACAGCATCTCAATCGGATTGAGGTCAGGACTGACTGTGCCACTCCAGAAGGCGTATTTTCTTCTCTTCAAGCCATTCTGTTGTCGATTTACATCTGTCAAATAGGTTGTTGTCCTGTTGCATCACCTAACTTCTGTTGAGCTTCAATTGGCGGACAGATAGCCTTACATTCTCCTGCAAAATCTTGATAAACTTAGGAATTTATTTTCCCGTCGATGATAGCAAGCTGTCCAGGCCCTGAGGCAGCAAAGCAGCCCCAAACTATGATGCTCCCTCCACCATAGTTTACAGTTGGAATGAGGTTTTGATGTTGGTGTGCTGTGCCTTTTTTTCTCCACACATAGTGTTGTGTGTTCCTTCCAAACAACACAACTTTAGTTTCATCTGTCCACTGAATCTTTTGCGAACATCAGACATGCAGCAATGTTTTTTTTGACAGCAGTGGCTTCTCCCATGGTGTCCTCCCATGAACACCATTCTTGTTTAGTGTTTTATGTATCAACAGAGATGTTAGCATCTTCCAGAGATTTCTGTAAGTCTTTAGCTGACACTCTAGGATTCTTCTTAAACCTCATTGAGCATTCTGCGCTGTGTGCTCTTGCGGTCATCTGTGCAGGACGGCCACTCCTGGGGAGAGTAGCAACAGTGCTGAACGTTCTCCATTTATAGACAATTTGTCTTATCGTGGATGGATGAACATCAAGGCCTTTAGAGATACTTTTGTAACCTTTTCCAGCTTTATGCAAGTCAACAAATCTTAATCTTAGGTCTTCTGAGATATATTTTGTTCGTGGCATGGTTCACATCAGGCAATGCTTCTTGTGAATAGCTAAATCAAATTTTGTGAGTGTTTTTTTATACGGCAAGGCAGCTCTAACCAACATCTCCATTCTCGTCTCATTGATTGGACTCCAGGTTAGCTGACTCCTGATTCCAATTAGCTTTTGGACAGGTCATTAGCCCAGGGGTTCACATACTTTTCCCAACCTACACTGTGAACGTTTACATGTTGTATTCAATATAGACAAGAAAAATACAACGATTTGTGTGTTATTAGTTTAAGCACACTGTGTTAAGTCTATTGTTGTGGCTTAGATGAAGATCAGATAAAATTTTATGTCAAATTTATGCAGAAATCCAGGTAATACCAAAGGGTTCATATACTTTTTCTTGCCACTGTATATATGTTTGGATACGCTAAGCATACTGTAGATGAACATTCAGAGACACCCATGGTAAACCTCATGGTACATCATCATACTGAACGGTACTTTATCCCTTGTGCTGATGCAATGTCAGAAGGAAGAGACTCAACCTTCAAAAGCACCGCCCACCGCATAAAGCAAATCGCCTTGAGAATTTCTATTTTTGTTACTCACCACAGAGATTTCCCGGTGGAATTTGGCCTCCAGGTTCGTCACGTTCTTGAATGTGTTCACGTAAAAACCAACTCGGCTAGAAGGGGGGGAAACACATCTGTTACCATGGTGATGTTTTGTCACCCACAAACATCTTCATTAAATCCCTAAAATAGCTCTTAAATGGACAGCCTCAGCTGTAAGGCGAATGCTGTTAGCATGAAGAATTCCATACATTCGAATGAACAGTTACCATAATGATATACTTTTCATACACTTTTCAAAAAAATAAAACCATATCAAACTGGTAGTCAGAGATACAAAACGCTGTTTAACTACAGTCCCCTATACATGGTTATTGCCTTCTAGGGAGTTGGTTGGTGGTTGAAGATATCCCTCTAGTGGTGTGGGGGCTGTGCTTTGGCAAAGTGGGTGGGGTTATATCCTTCCTGTTTGGCCCTGTCCGGGGGTGTCCTCGGATGGGGCCACAGTGTCTCCTGATCCCTCCTGTCTCAGCCTCCAGTATTTATGCTGCAGTAGGTTATGTGTCGAGGGGCTAGGGTCAGTTTGTTATATCTGGAGTACTTCTCCTGTCCTATTCGGTGTCCTGTGTGAATTTAAGTGTGCTCTCTCTAATTCTCTCTTTCTCTCTTTCTTTCTCTCTCTCGGAGGACGTGAGCACTAGGACCATGCCTCAGGACTACCTGACATGATGACTCCTTGCTGTCCCCAGTCCACCTGGCCGTGCTGCTGCTCCAGTTTCAACTGTTCTGCCTTATTATTATTGGACCATGCTGGTCATTCATGAACATTTGAACATTTTGGCCATGTTCTGTTATAATCTCCACCCGGCACAGCCAGAAGAGGACTGGCCACCCCACATAGCCTGGTTCCTCTCTAGGTTTCTTCCTAGGTTTTGGCCTTTCTAAGGAGTTTTTCCTAGCCACCGTGCATCTACACCTGCATTGCTTGCTGTTTGGGGTTTTAGGCTGGGTTTCTGTACAGCACTTTGAGATATCAGCTGATGTACGAAGGGCTATATAAATACATTTGATTTGAAAATTTGATTTAGGGAGTTTCCTGGCCACTGTGCTCTTTGGGATTTGAGGCTGGGTTTCTGTAAAGCACTTTGTGGCAACTGCTGATGTAAAAAGGGCTTTAAAAAATACATTTGATTGATTGATACATTGTTTAACAACCAGTTCGCAAAATGTTAGATATGTATTTTAAATTGCGATCTGTTGCTACTATTTATGTGAACTCCTAGCACATCTTCTTGCTGAACATATAAGCAACAAGTGCCAATATCAGAAAAAGGTCAACCAAAGTGTACAGCAAACATTGTGTTGACCTTGTGAGGATCCTCTCTCCGCAATGCCGTCTAGCACTACTCAACTCTTGTCATTTTGCAATGAAGCAGGCAGGAGACCTGTGGTCATTCATTCACACATACAGGGGTTGAATTGATTCTGACACATATCCTGAACACATATACTGTAGCTCAGCAGTTGAAGCAGATGTTTTAACAAAAGGATGACTGTCATTATAATGATAGGGCTAAAAATAAAAGCACTGCAATTCCCATCCATGAGTAGAGCAGTGCTAGAGGGCATTGTAGAGAGGATGCCTTCTCATTGGACAGATTAGGTAACCACGGCTGCAAGCATTCTTCTCCAGTGAGCAGCCAGTGTGCTGCTCACTGCTGCTCAAGATGGCAACACACATACACACACAAACAGGGGCGGACTTTGGGATTTGTAGGCCCCCATGACTGTTCAACAAAATCATGGCTACTGAAAGAAGAGCTGTTCGGAACTGGCTTTTTTAGTTGAACGAAGCAGAATGAAGGCTTCCTGAAAATAGTAAAGGTCTTTACATCACCACATCATTTCAACGGAGGGACAAAGCAATTTTTTTGTTATTGAAAGCAATTTGTGGGCCAGAAGAAAGGCAGTTATTTTTTGAACATGATAGAATGTATTTAGAAATGATAATGGTCCTATCTGGTTTATTTCTTATTCATATTTTTAAACTGCATTGTTGGTTAGGGGCTTGTAAGTAAGCATTTCACTGTATTTGGCGCGTGTGACTAATAAAAAGTGATTTGATTTTGAATATCAACCAGTACCTTTATTTTGGAAGATTTTTAACCATTCTAGCACAGATACAAACTGCAACCAAGTTTCTATGTTCATAAGGCTAATAAGAAAATATGTCAAATTACTTGAATATGGGAAAGGTGTAACAATGTTTTATTTAGTATTGGAAAGACTGCCAGGTAATAATTGTGTGTGTAGAATAAAATAAATGCATTATTTTCAATTGCGGTTTTGTCACACTCCCTTCTAACGTGTCCTGCGCAGCTTGTAAGCGTTGTTGTGGGAAATAGAAAGAGTTTTAGCTCTTCTATTACTGTACGTATTATTAAATGAAATTATGCCAAGTTCACGAGGCCCCCTGATGAGGTGAGGCCCTAGGAAATTGTCTGAGTTGCCTAATGGTAAGTCTGCCACTGCGACGCACACCCACAGCACATACAGTGCATTCGGAAAGTATTCAGAACCCTTCCCCTTTTCCACATTTTGTTACGTTTCAGACTTATTCTAAAATTGATTAAATATATTTTTCCCTCATCTCTACATACAATAACCCATAATGACAAAGCAAAAATAGGATTGTAGAATTTTTGCCAATTTCTAAAAAAATAAATGAAATATCACAGTATTCAGACCCTTTACTACCTAGCACCTTTGGCAGCGATTATAGCTATAAGCTGGGCACATCTGTATTTGGGGAGTTTCTCTCATTCTTCTCTATAGATCCTCTCAAGCTCTGTCAGGTTGGATTGCTCAGTTTGGCAGAGGCGTCCGGCTCTAGGAAGAGTCTTGGTGGTTCCAAACGTCCTCTATTTAAGAATGATGGAGACCACTGTGTTCTTAGGGACCTTCAATGCTGCAGAAATGTGTTGGTACCTTTCCCCAGATCTGTGCCTCGTCACAATCCTGTCTCGGAGCTCTACAGACAATTCCTTCGACCTCATGGCTTGGTTTTTGCTCTGACATGCACTGTCAAACCTGGGACCTTATATAGACAGGTGTGTGCCTTTCCAAATCATGTCCAATCAATTGAATTTACCACAGTTGGACTCAAATCAAGTTGTAGAAAAACTGTTTTCGCTTTATCAATATGGGGCATTCTGTGTAGATTGATGAGGGAAAATAATTATTTGAAACTTTAATGAAGTTCATTCATGAATAATGAGTAATCTTCAGTACAGTAATTGCATTTCAATTCCTTGAATTCCTTGATCCTTGATCTAGAGTCCAGATACGCAAACATCTTTAACTTAAGAACAATCAGAATCAACTAAAAGCACAGTATACTGTATGTGCTTTGATAATGCTAGACAGTCACACCTAACAATGTGAACCTGACAATTACATAAGAGGCAGCATGTGACCATCCTAATGGCAAAAACAGATTATAGTAACCAGTTGTACAGTCATTGCCTAAATTAAATCAGAATGCTTGATGTTAATCACTACTCCAATCTCCAGACATTCAACGTTCAAAAAGATCTAGAATGAAAGTTTCCCCAAAGATTTTCACTTAAGGAAATCCAATCCCACAGCTTTCGTATATTTAGAATATGGTCCTCCTTATGTATATTTTTTAAAGGATTTTTGTCAGTACAGAGGGAGATGTAGAGAGGGTAGCCGAGATGGGGCTGGGACCTCTGTCTACAGGGAGCATATGTGGTCCGGTATCGGGAGCTTAGACCGCTACACCGGATCCACTACACATGCAGTTATTTTTATTGGCCAGTCTTAAATTTGGATATGGTGAACACCTCTTAACTTCTAGAGAGATTTTGGAAGACAGGTCTATTTTGTTAAATAGACAGCTATATTAACAGTCCAATTCATTGCACAATAGCAGTTGGCTCCAGTTGGCAACCTAGCTAGTCACCATCTGGTTAGGCGTTTCCTTAGTCACAAGGCAATTCTGCTTAGCCTTCTGTGTGAGACTGGCTACCTCATTGATAAGGAGGAAAAACAACATGTTATATGAACATTGAGGACACCTGCACACACACACAACAAAATTGACAATATCTCTCCCCCAGAACAGATACAATTCCCTAACACCTTATCTCACCACTAGTTTAACTGCATGTCCCTCTATCTGACAGAAACAGAGATCAACTAAAAGGAAATCTGATTTTATTATTGTGATTCAGTTAGCCCATTTTCAGGCAATCCCCTAAGTCTGAATGCACCATGATATTATTATGCTGTGTTGAATTCTATTTTTCATCCTAATGGTGGTGCTTAGACTGAATCTCTCAATCTAGGAAATACTCATATTTAGGGCTTTCTATAGCTGTAAAGCCACAATTCATTGTTTCCATTCACATTTCATTATTAAATGTACATTATTCTGTACATCATGACTGTCATTCAGACATATAGGAAAAGTAAATCAGTATAATATACTATTTTAAACAAACAAACGTACGATAGACAGACAAACACAGACACAAGCTAATACCTTGGCTACAATAATGATCATATCAACCGTTTTAAACTAGTGCTTTTTCTGGGAATAATCTTCTGGTCTAGGCATATCTATGGAGACTTGTTGACCCATGGATATACATGGACTTCATCACAAGAGACTGACAGAGAGAAATAAAAGTATCTAGAGTCACATCTCGACTGACAGTCACCTAAGAACTATAGAAGAAATCTTGGGTTGCATCCCAAAAGGCACCATATTCCCTATTTAGTGCACTACTTTGACCAGGGCCCACGTGTAGTGCACTATGCACTGAATAGGGTTCCATTTGGGATGGATGTAAAATGATTAACACATTTTCATTCACGACTTTAACACATTTTCATTCACGACTTTAAAGGATTTATATGTTAAAGCACCTAGAATAGAACAATAACAACAACAATAAAAACATAACACTGCATAATAGTACTGTGGTATATATATATATATATATATATATTTTTTTTTTTTTACAGTACCCGAAACCATTCGTTTTGATTTGTAATTGACCATGGGAAGAGGAGCTACAGCATAAAGACCACAACGTTGGTTTATCTATACGTTTGAATTAGGGTCGTATTAATTAGTGCACATCGTACCAAAACGTTTTGCAACGGAAAACAAAAACAGCGCTTCTTATTGGACAAATCAGGTTAGGCCCCTCTCCATGTTGGCCTATTTCCTTCTGTTTGGTGCCTAGTGAATGTGACCCAGGTGTTGATTTTAATTTACCTGTCCCAGAGAGTTGGTAACTCGTCCTGCAGATCAACATTGAGCTCATCAAACACCTTCTGGGCTTTTTTCAACTCGTCCTCTGCCTGAAGAGACAAATACATAACGAGGGGGGAAATATTAACATCTCTTTCCTGCCATAACCAGCACCTTGAAGATGAACTGCTTTGCACAAGGATCCTCTTTTACACTTGAGACACAGTACTTTACCCGTAGTGTACTGTCGTGATGCTCTTAGAAGACTGCCATAAGAATGACATAACATGACGTACAGTATGTTAACGAACACCCACTTTCAATTATGGTTGGAGACTAAGCTGCTGTTAAACGGCTCTAGTCTGTTGGGTTTACATCACAAAACTATTGGAAAGGTGAACTATTATAGCATATGAGGTATTTTCGTTTTAGTAAAAGAGTTGTGTTTCTCAATCATTCTTCACTACAATGGTAAAGGCGGACAGAATAGCACATTGTTGCATTACTGCACAGGACTTACCTTGGAGACCTTCCGATCACTTCTATTGACCACCGCCTGAATGGTCTCGAGATGGTGCCGTGCACTATCGTAGTCAATTAGCTTTCTGCTTCTTTTCGCCACACGAATCTGACGGTGAGTAATTACCACACAGACCGGTCTTTAACACAATACAGTAGTACACAAAGTCCTTCCCCTAAGCAAAAGTTCCAAGCATAAAGGTGTCACCCGTTCTGAGGTCTGCGTCCCAAATGACACCCTATTCCCTTTATAGTGCACTACTTCTGACCAAGGCCCATTGGGCCCTGGTCAAAAGTAGTGCGCTACATAGGGAATAGGGTGCCATTTGGGATGCACACTGAGCCACAGGGACAAAAGCCTGAAATCTCTCTAAGTCTTTGAGACTGTGAGCATATTACGAATATGCCGGAAGAGATTAACCTAGTCAAACTTCTCACCAATAGCTAATTTATTACAAATAGTGCTGTACTATAAACAATATTGGATAAATAAATGACAAATACATAGCTAGTGTTTCAACATTTATCAATTTGATTGAGTTGGTCAAAGGCAAGAGTCAACTCGTGTAGCCAAGGACTGCTATTAGTTTCTATGACGACAGAGCCCAGGCTAAGCTGTTTTTATGCAGTACACTGTACCTTGAGGTCGGGGAACTGTTGCAGGTACGTGTCCAGTGTGATAAGTGATGAATCAACCAGCTTCTGATGGAAGTCCTCCCATAAGACATCACAGTTCTAAAAGAGAGACACAGAGAAACATTTCAGTTAGCCAGATGCTGAACAAGATGAGAACAGGTAGTTAAGTCATATGGTGTAATATACAGTCTACCTACATTTAAAGGGACTCTTTGAAAGGGACTCTTTCAAATGAAAGTTTTAGACATGATTAGAACACTAAAGTAGTCTAATGTCCAGATGAAACCACATCCCATAACATCGGTTATGTAGATCCAGCCATATGCCTCCACCACAAATGAATAGAAAATATAAATAAACCAGAAAGTTAAGACGGCGCCAATCTTTTCCATTAATTTGGGATTGAGGCATATACAGTTGCTGCGTCTACACAACAGATAGTCTGGAATGTTGACATATCGCAACATTTGTCTACTTTTGAGATCTGAAAACATCTGACAAACTTTAATTTAAGAGTGAAATGTCCCTCAAAAGCAGTATCTTTTATGTATGTAGTATGTATTATGCAAAGGCTCAGTGGTGCATTTAGCTTGCAATAGTGTACATACATATTCAAATATGGTTTCTATTTTTGTCTCATGTTCAGAATCACACACTCAGTGTCCCTGTTTCCACAGACTCCCAGAGGGTTTGTCTTCATGTATGTTGTCGAGCCGCTTTATGGGGTGATATCAGTGCCAATAGATTCAACTCCATCACAGTGATTGTATCCCATCACAGTGATTGTATCCCTATGATAGAGAAAACCATCGGCACAGAGGACTCGGGAGAGAATTACATTTTAATTCGGTTTTTGTTTACAGTGATGAAGGGGGTAAATGAAAAGATGGATGCTAAATACATGATGTTCTTCCTACAACAAGTGTGAGTGAGATTAATTAACATACAGTGCCTTCAGAAAGTCTTCACACCTAGGGCTGTTGCGGTGACCATATTACCGCCACCGCGGTGGTCACGAGTCATGAAGACAGTCAAATTCCACGTGACCGTTTAGTCACGATAATTAGGTTTCTCCAAGCTCTGGTGACGCTGATGGTCAATAGTAGCCTACCAAACGTGCTAACTGCCTGGTACTCAGCACTCTAATGTCCCTTTAATCAGTCTGATATCAATGCAAATGTCATCGAAAATCTAATCAAATACTTCATGAGAGCCCATGAGCTCATGTTGTGCAACATTTCTACAGGCTATGCAATTGAGCGAGAAAACAGTGATGGCCTCTATTAAAAATAGGAGGATCCCATCAGCTTTCTATAGGCTAGGCCTACTATATTTATTTCTCAACTTTCCTTATATTAAGCACATTGCTTATCTATACAACAGGAGTATAGCCTACCTGGCCTGCATGGAAATAAACCATAGGAAAAGAGTACTTCATTTGATATTTAAGTGCAATGTATTTTTCCCCTGGCCCTGTTTCAAGACAGGTGCATGATAATGGTCCATTCTAAATCAAAACAAATTTCACACATATATTATTTACTATATTAAAGACAAGATTAAATCGAGAAGTCTGATGGGTGACAATATTAGACTATGACTTGTGAATTTTATATTATCACTTGTGAATGACGCCCAGCGTAAGGCAAGAAACATCCTTTTTTTCTAAACATTTTTGAATCATAGTCGCACACCTCATTTAGCCTAGCCCATAGGCCTATATGTTTTGATAAGGTTTGTATCACAACTAAAAGTTGCCAAATAACTTCTTAATATTAAGCACATTAATCCGCTTGGGGTGTAAAGCCTAACTGGGATACATGAGCAGTGCGTGAGAGTCAAGCTTGGGGAAAATAATTTCACCATAAAAATGCACCGTTATAATAAAAGCATTACATACATAAACACATTTACGGTCACTTTTGATAATGGTGTTTTCCTGCTAATGGAACATTCATGCTTATAGCCTACTGCCATGTGCACATTGATGCACGTATAATGTGAAGAAATAACCTAATAGTTCATCAACATTTTAAGATAAACGTTCTGATCTGTTGCGTCAGCCACATTGCGTAAAAACTTATGCTATTGGTTATATGCTGCTTATGCTAGTGGTTGTATTATTTGAGATCTATCGCATCCCACAACTGTCCCAGACTATGGCTGTGTTCGAATTCCCAAACTAACATACTGTATGCTACATACTTAACTTGTTATTGCTGCATCCCTTGTTCTCAATTTCCGCCTGAAGACATACCCTAATGTAACTGCCTGTAGCTCAGCCACAGAGGCAAGGATATGCATATTCTTGGTATCATTTGAATGGAAACATTCTGAAGTTTGTGGAAATGTTAATTGAATGTAGGAGAATATAACATAGTAGATCTGGTGGAAGAAAAGAGAAAGAACGAGCATACGTTTTCTGTTTTTTATTGTTGTAGCATCATCTTTCACATGTACTAGAATAGCCACACAGTCAGATAGGATGCTGGAGATAATTTTGATGGATAACACAAGAGGGCAAATGTAGGTGTGCAAAGTTTTAGACTAATAGCTTCAGGAATGGGTGAGCTACATGACATTTAGCATGAAGTCACCCAGGTGTCCCACACAAGTTGCCCAAATGTACCCAAGTGGCTGAATTGGTGAAATGACCTATAACTATATACAACAGTGCAAATAACTACATACAACACATCAAAAAGCAATTCTAACACACAAAAAATATATATAAAAACGTTTTAAAAAATATTAGAAAAAATATATTAAAAAAAAAACAGGGATAGACCCTTTGGAAGTCCTCTACACAATATTTTTCTGCCTATGCCATGTCCCATAGCAGTCTCTTTCTGATGTAAAGAAGAGGCAAACTGAACAAGTGGTGCAGGTGATGGGGGACTTCATGCGACACAGAACACAACAACGCCTCCATGCTGTGCCCTTTTGGCCCTGAGGCACAGTCATGCCTGCAGTAATGAACTGTGGCATATGAACGCCACTGGAGGCAGGAGTAGAGGGGGCAGAGGTAGAGCGGGCAGCTTGGCACCGGGGGCTCCCAGTCGGAGTCGCTATCACTGTGAAAGAAAACATTAAAAAAATATTTTTATTGTATGAGCCTTTTATCATCACATAAAATAAACTGATATGTATTGTATAGAGCAGAGGGAACAGTTACTAAGGTGACTATAGCCAATGTGTACTTTACACATTTCATTGCAAATTGCAAAAAAAATATACATATATATTTTTGCAAAAAAAAAAAATGTATATATTTATATTATTTCATTAGCACTTACCCGTCCAGAAGTACGTCCTGTCCTTGCAGAAACAGCTCTTCAATGTTTGAATCATAGCACTCAAAGATTCCTCAAACAAAAAATCTGTCTCACTTTCCCCATCAACCTCTTCTATAATCTGGTGCAAATCTGTATACTTAGACTTGGACTTTGCTTTTCCTGATTTATTCTCCATGATGTCTTCAATGAAATCGTTGAAAAAAACACTTTCCAAAATACTACTTTCCAAAACACTGCTGTGCGTAACAAGCGTGACTGCAACTGCATTGCTCGTTGTCTTCAAATCAGTTCACTTCAGTCAAAACTCCCCGCAAAAAAAACAATCACGTTTGGCTGTGTTGCAAACATCTAGAGGATTGCAATGAAACCAACTATGACTAGATAAACAATTGTCAATTCAGAGCGGTCAGATTGTCCGTTTGACAATTCAGAGCGTTGTCAGATTGTCCGTTCGTCAATTCAGAGCGTTGTCAGATTGTCCGTTCGTCAATTCAGAGCGTTGTCAGATTGTCCGTTCGTCAATTCAGAGCGTTGTCAGATTGTCCGTTCGTGAACATAACAAGATTCAACAACTGAGACATAAACTGAACAAGTTCCACAGACATGTGACTAACAGAAATTGAATAATGTGTCCCTGAACAAGGTGGGGGGGGGGTCAAAATCAAAAGTAACAGTGTGGCCACCAGCTGCATTAAGTACGGCAGTGCATCTCCTCCTCAGGGACTGCACCAGTTCTTACTGTGAAATGTTACCCCACTCTTCCACCAAGGCACCAGCAAGTTCCTGGACATTTCTGGGGGAAATGGCCCTAGCCCTCACCCTCCGATCCAACAGGTCCCAGAAATGCTCAATGGGATTGACAACCGGGCTCTTCGCTGGCCATGGCAGAACACTGACATTCCTGTCTTCCAGGATATCACGGACAGAACAAGCAGTATGGCATTGTCATGCTGGAGTTTGAGATTGCCTGCAATGACAACAAGCTCAGTCCAATGATGCTGTGACACACTGCCACAGACCATGACGAACCCTCCACCTCCAAATCGATCCCGCTCCAGTGTACAGGCCTCGGCGTAACGCTCATTCCTTCGACAATAAACGTGAATCCGACCATCACCCCTGGTGAGACAAAACCGCGACTCGTCACTTAAGAGCACTTTTTGCCAGTCCTGTCTGGTCCAGCGACGGTGGGTTTGTGCCCCACGATGACGTTTCCGGTGAGGACCTGCCTTACAACAGGCCTACAAACCCTCAGTCCAGCCTCTCTCAGCCTATTGCGGACGGTCTGAGCACTGATGGAGGGATTGTGCGTTCCTGGTGTAACTCGGGCAGTTGTTGTTGCCTTCCTGTACCTGTCCTGCAGGTGTGATGTTCGGATGTACCGATCCTGTGCAGGTGTTGTTACACGTGGTCTGCCACTGCGAGGACGATCAGCTGTTCATCCTGTCTCCCTGTAGTGCTGTATTTAAGTGTCTCACAGTACAGACATTGTAATTTATTGCCCTGGCCACATCTGCAGTCCTCATGCCTCCTTGCAGCATGCCTAAGGCACGTTCACGCAGATGAACAGGGACCCTGGGCATCTGTCTTTTGATGTTTTTCAGAGTCAGTAGAAAGGCCTCTTTAGTGTCCTAAGTTTTCATAACTGTGACCTTATTTGTATGAGTATTTGAACACAGCTTATGTTTGGAATGTATATTTCTCGCACAGAATAGGGCAACTTTTGGACTACGAGGCATACTAGTTTGACATGGGCTAGAGCTTTTGCTTTTTGTTATTTCTACTCAACGGCTGATGAAAAGTCAACGTGAAGAGTTCTTCCAATATCTTCAATATGCACCTCGCAATTGGGGATGCCACTGGGAAAGGGGATCCCGCCGGAAAATTTGAGGCATTAGCATGCGCAAGTCAAATTCTGAATGAGAGACTAATGAAGTGTGTACAACCTGCGCAAAAAAAACAAAGCAGGGCTCAACCCTTTCATGCAACTTTTTTCAAATTATCTTTAGTCACATCATACTGCCTTAGAATGTATTAAAAATCAAAACATATAGCCCAATGTTTGTAGAACAACTAAAGTTACATTACTCTAAACTCTAAATTAAGGATAAAGGAGTACCTGTTTCTTTGTTAACTGCTCAACACAGAATAACCACATGTGCGCATGTATCTTCAAATCGTTTGGAGAAAATGTCCTTTCTATTTAATTCAGCTTTGTTCAATTATATTCTTCATATGGTATTCTAAGCAAATCTTGTCTGCTAAATGAACTAGTGTAGCCCACAGCCATTAGGCATAGCCACATCAGGAACTAACATAAGGACAACTCAGAGTATGCTATTCTGTTATTCTGAAATAGACAACATTTTCTTCATATCATGCTCCTTTAGACCTGTCTAAAATAAAGAATGGCTTTATTGGGAAGGCGTAGGCTCTATTACATGGATTAATTAGACTTTTTCAAATGTACATGTGTGAAAGCCAGGAGATGCTAAATGTGTTTATGTTAATTAACGGTCAATTACCGTGAGACTGACAGTTATTTGCTTGACAATCACCGGCTGACGAAATTTTGTGACCGCCACAACTCAATTCACACCCCTTGTCTTTTTCCATATTGTCGTGTTTCAGCTTAAATTAAAAATGTATTAAATTGAGATTGTGTGTCACTGGCCTGCACACAGTAGCCCATAACGTCAAAGTGGAATTATGTTTTTAGAAATGTTTACAAATAAATGACAAATGAAAAGCTGAAATGTCTTGAGTCAATAAGTATTGTTATTGCACGCCTAATTAAGTTCAGAAGAGAACTTAACAAGTCACATAATCAGTAGCATGGACTCACCCTGTGTGCAATAATAGTGTTCATTAACACCATTTTTTCATGACTACCTCATCTCTGTAACCCAAACATACAATTATATGAAATGTCCCTCAGTCGAGCAGTGAATTTCAAACACAGATTTAACCACAAAGACCAGGGAGATATTCCAATGCCTTGCAAAGACGGGCTCCTACTGGTAGATGGGTAAAAGAAGTAGACAATGAATATCCCTTTGAGCATGGTGAAGTTATTAATTACACTTTGGATGGTGTATCAATACACCCAGTCACTATAAAGATACAGGCGTCCTTCCTAAATCAGTTGCCGGAGAGGAAGAAAACCGCTCAGGGATTTCACCATGAGGTGACAGTGATTTTAAAACAGTTACACAGTTGAATGACGAAAACTGAGGCTGGATCAACATTGTAGTTACTCCACAATACTAAACTAAATGACAGAGTAGAAAGAAGGAAGCCAGCGCCCTGTTTGCAGTAAGGTACTAAAGTAAAACTGCAAAAAATGTGGCAAAGAAATGTACTTTATGTCCTGAATAAAAAGTGCAATGTTTGGGGAAAATCCAACACAATACATCACAAAGTACCACTCTTCATATTTTCAAGCATGGTGGCGGCTGCATAATGTTATGGATATGCTTGTCATCGACAAAGACTAGGGAGTTTTTGGGGATAAAAATAAATGGAATAGAGCTAAGCACTTGCAAAATCCTAGAGGAAAACCTGGTTCAGCCTGCTTTCCAACAGACACTGGAAGACAAATTCACCTGTTAGCAGGACAATAACCCAAAGTATACACTAGAGTTGCTTACCAGGACCATGTTTCGGAGTGGCCTAGTTACAGTTTTGACTTAAATTGGCTTGAAAATCTATGGCAAGACTTGAAAATGACTTCCTAGCAATGATCAATAACCAACTTGACAGAGCTTGAACAATTAAAATAATAATAATGTGTAAATATTGTACAATCCAGGTGTCCAAAGTGCTTAGAGGAATACCCAGAAAGACTCACAGCAGTAATCACTGCCAAAAGTGATTCTAACATGTATTGACTCAGGGGTATGAATACTTACAGTACCAGTCAAAAGTTTGGGCACACCTACTATTTCAAGGGTTTTTCTTTCTTTATTTTTTACTATTTTCTACATTGAAGAATATAGTAACCAAAAAAGACAGAATGCCAAAAGTGTGCAAAGCTGTCATCAAGGCCTTCGAATGGCTACTTTGAAGAATATAAAACCAATTTTGATTTGTTGAACACTTTTTGGGATGCTACATGATTCTGTATGTGTTACTTCAAAGCTGATCTCTTCACAATTATTCTACAATGTAGAAAAAAAAAAAAGGGAAAAACCCTTGAATGAGTAGGTGTCCAAACTTCTGACTGGTACTGTACGTTTTCACTTTGTCATTATGGGGTATTGTATGTAGATGGGTGAGAATAAAAAAAAAATCTATTGAATCCATTTTTAATTCAGGCTGTAACACAACACAATGTGGAATAAGACAAGGGGTATGACTACTTTCTGAAGGCACTGTAATAAAGGCGTTTTAAAAAAAAAAATAGATGCAGGGTGCATGAAAATAGAAAATGGCATCACACACAAACAAATACAGACAATGTACTTTTTATAGTCCAACTTTACTGCCAAACCCCATAGACTGGGCAGAGGTCCAAAACATTGTCATACTTGTTGACCAGTCTTGAAACAAGTCTTGAAACAAGACGCAACACGTTTCAGACCCTATTTTGGGGTGCCCTAAAATAAAATACATATTGGGAACACTCTCGTCCTTCATCTCATAACAGACTCCTTGTATTAAAGGAAGAGTGAGTGTTTTTTTTTTGCTTGATAATATACAATCTAGGACGTGAACATTCAACAAGTGCGATCAAACTGTAGAATCCAATCCAAAGCCAGCCATGCCTTTTCAAAAAACACAAATGCAAGAGGCATTTGATATGCAAACTCGACTAGCCTGTACCCCCGCACATTGACTCTGTACCGGTACCCCCTGTATATAGCGCATGTGACAAATACACATTCATTTCAACTCAATGATAGAGACAGATGCTTTGAACATGAGCCTTGGTTGACACCTTCATCGATCTTGTTTTTTGTTCAAGTCACCCTTCAATTTCAGAGCTTTTATCAGCAACACAATGCATTATGCTCTGTACTTCATTTGACTGTGGCATATGTTCTCTGTTAAAGGGATAGTTTAGCCAAACTTGGTTTGGGTCAAATTCCTCTTACCTTGAGTTGCCTCTAGGCCAGTAGTGGCAGCATCCACAGTAATCCATTGTTTACTTTTCCACAGCCAGGAGTTAGCATGATTAGCATTGTACAAAAAAAATGAATGTAATCCATGGTACCGATGTTTACAAAGCTTCATTCCAAGATAAAAATTATTTTAAAAACACTCGTCTATGTTCGACAATTGGTGGAGTTTGCAGGGATTTTTTTAACCTGCATATTTGTGAAATAGTCACTGGAAGTGTGTTACTCAAAACTGTAACCGTTTCCTCATGTAGTCTCACAGCCACATCTGTTTCTGTTGATTGCTGTAATATGAACAATAAAGTTATATTGAGTTATATTGTATTCCATTGGGCCCTCAGACGTGGATCGATTATCAGCTGTGAACAAATTCACTGGTGACTTGATGGAACTATCAGAGAATTTCAATTTGGCTAAGAGGAATTTGACCGAAAGATAAATTCTATTTAAATTCTGTTTTAGTTAAACAATCATTACTTTCATTGACTAGATCATAACTCCCCACATCTCAGAGAACATTAGTGTATTAAAGTGGAACTGACAGCTTTTAAACTACTTTGCAGATATGAAACAAACAGACAATCATAACATATCAGATTCACAGTTTATGCTGCAAAACCAACTTCACAAGAGGTTTTAAAAATAGGTTATATTTGACTCAACGTTCCATGATGTACACTAAGCCATTGTTGGTAGAATAGATGGATGCAGTTCAATGCATGATTCATATGATTCACCAATACATTTCTTGGTTGTAATAATGGCTGGACTGGTCTTTGTATTTCGTATTTATTAAGGATTCCCATTAGCTGCTGCCAAGGAATATCTACAATACAAAATCCATGTGATTGTCTGTGTAGAGTGCGTGTGTTATGTGTATATGTGTGTCTGTGCCTGTGTGTGTGTGTCTCGTCACAGTCCCTGCTGTTCTATAAGTTGTATTTGTATCTGTTATTTAAAATCTGATTCTACTACTTGCATCAGCTACCTGATGTGGAATAGAGCTCCATGTAGTCATGGCTCTTTGTAGTACTGTGCACCTCCAATGGTCTGATCTGGACTTGGGGATTGTGAAGAGACCTTTGGTGACATGTCTTGTGGGGTATGTATGGGTGTCTGAGCTGTGTGCTAGTAGTTTAAACAGCAGCTCGGTGCATTCAGCATGTCAATACTTCTTGCAAAAACAAGTAGTGATGAATTTAATCTCACCTCCACATTGAGCCATGAGAGATTGACATGCATATTATTAATGTTAGCTCTCTGTGTACATCCAAGGGCCAGCCGTGCTGCCCTGTTCTGAGCCAATTGTAATTTTCTTCAGTCCCTCTTTGTGGTACCTGACCACATGACTCGACAGTAGTCCAGTTGCGACCAAACTAGGGCTGTAGGACCTGCCTAGTTGATCGTGTTGTTAAGAAGGCAGAGCAGTGCTTAATTATGGACAGACTTCTCCCCATCTTAGCTACTGTTGCATCAACATGTTTGTACTATGACAGTTTACAATCCAGGTACATTGTATGCTGCCTCCATCCATTCACGATGCACTGTTTCAGTTTCAATTACTCAATATAAAAATGTAGAAAATGGACAACTGTAAATAAGTCTGTGAATGTCAATACTAGCAAGGGCAATGACCCAAGTCAGTCATAACGTGGCTAAAAGGCTAGTGCACGTGTCAAATACAAGGCCTGCGGGTCAAATAGAACACACAAGTCAGTATACTGTAAATGAGTCAACAGTTGAGTCCTCTGCTTCATGAAATCACAGCCTGATGCGCTCACGTCAGTGAATTTAGTTCAATTGCGCTGCTTCGTGTGTCCTTACAGCGCTCAGCGGAGGGACAGTTTACAGACACACGCCACAGTTCTAGCTAGGCTACTAAAATGTTGCAGTCTGGCTTCAGTTTTTAAAGCTTGACAATGAATAACTAAAAAACAACACCTGCCTGCAACAACACACCATGCAAAGGATATGTAGGCATATTGCAGCAACATTTGAGCAATAGCCCGGCTACTCAACTATAATATATTTTGAGTTCACCATATAGCAATGCTGCATTCAACCGCACTGGTGCAGTGCAAAAAAAATGAAAACCGTGTTTTAAGTTTAAATGTTACAACAACCATTTAGCTACATTTTTGTTATTTGGAGTTATAAAATACTTTTTGATTAGGGTCGCAGCATACACTACATGACTCAAAGTATGTGGACACCTGCTTGTCGTCAAACATCTCATTCCAAAATTATGGGCATGAATAAGGAGTTGGTCCCCACTTTGCTGCTATAACAGCCTCCACTCTTCTGGGAAAGCTTTCCAGTATATGTTGGAACATTGCTACGAGGACTTGCTTCCATTCAGCCACAAGAGCATTAGTGAGATCGGGCACTGATGTCTGGCAATTAGACCTGGCTCGCAGTCGGTGTTCTAATTCATCCCAAAGTTGTTCGATGGGGTTGAAGTCAGGGCTCTGTGCAGGCCAGTCAAGTTCTTCCATACCGATCTCGACAAACCTTTTCTGTATTTAGCTCGCTTTGTACATGGGGGCATTGTCATGCTGAAACAGGAAAGGGCCTTCCCCAAACTGTTGCCACAAAGTTGGAAGCACAGAATTATCTAGAATGTCATTGTATGCTGTAGTGTTAAGATTTCCCTTCACTGGAACTAAGGGGCCTAGCCCGATCCATGAAAAACAGGCCCAGACCATTATTCCTCCTCCACCAAACTTTACAGTTGGCACTATGCATTCGGGCAGGTTCGTCTGTCAGACTGCCAGGTGGTGAAGTGTGATTCATCACTTCTGACAACACGTTTCCACGGCTACAGAGTGGCGGCAAGCTTTACACCACTCCAGCTGATGCTTGGCATTGCACATAGTGATCATAGGCTTGCGTGTGGCTGTTCAGCTATGGAAACCCATTTAATGAAGCTCCCAACGAACAGTTATTGTGCCAACGATGCTTCCAGAGGCAGTTTGGAACTCGGTAGTGAGAGTTGCAACCGAGGACAGACAATTTTAACGAGCTACTCGCTTCAGCACTCAGCGGTCCCATTCTGTGAGCGTGTGGCCTACCACTTTGCGGCTGAACCGTTGTTGCTCCTAGACGTTTCCACTTCACAATAACAGCACTTAGTTAATTGTGGCAGCTCTTGAAGGGCAGCAATTTGACGAACTGACTTGTTGGAAAGGTGGCATCCTATGACGGTGCCTCACTGATGGGCTCAGTGACTTTCAACAAGGCCATTTTACTGCCAATGCTTGTCTATGGAGATTGCATGGCTGTGTGCTGAATTTCATACAACGGTCAGCAACGGCTGTGGCTGAAATAACCAAATCCATTCATTTGAAGGGGTATCCATACTTGTGTATATACTGTGTAGTGTATTATGTACATCTGCATGCATAGCACAAAAGTTCGAACAAATATTAAGTATCTCTGCTTTGTTTTAATATGTTCAAATGCTACGTACAGCATCCTATGTACAAAAGTGGGCATTAAAAAGGGCCATTCATTTTCTAAAAAAACAATTGGCAGTTTGGGTCGTTATCTAGCTAGCTAACTAGCTAGCTGTTGCGAGGATGTGATGCCATTGGAGGAGTGGGTGAGTGACTTGACTTTTTCCCCTCGTATTGTTTTTCAGTGGCTACAGTAGTTAGAAATGCAGGTGTCATTAGGTTAGCTAGCAAGAAATGTGAATCGCTTTGCAAGCTAGCTATGCTGAACTTGAAAGACTTATCCACAGTTAGCATATCTCTTAGTTGTCAATCAAATGTATTTGGCATTGATCAAATGGGCGGGTAGGCAGGCACGTTCCCATTCGGTTGTCAAAACATAGGTTGGGACAAGCATGCATTGGCAGGCAAGCTGCAGAAGGACGGGCAGGCTACTTACTATTCCCTATCGTTTCAGTGCAATTCTGATGGCCAACAAGCTTAAAGTTTGAAAGGGTTTATCTAATGTTCCCTCGTTAGAGTTTAGCTTATCTCACTCTGTCTAGCTTTAGTTGATCTTGTTGTTGTCGATTTGCATAGGCAATTGAGGGAGAGACAGCCTACCTTGTCAAGGTTGTTTGATCAATAGGACTGAAGTTCCCAAATGTAAGAGGACTCCCGTGGTGTTTACATTTTAGCAGAAATACATTCAAGTGGCTTTTGGAAAATGCGTTCTAATGATCTAAAGTCGCGCTGTTGCTATTGCCTGTAAACACCCAGTCCAGTTCAAAGTGAATGATGGCAAATGGCTTATTTGCATATAGGCCTACTGTAGCTATGGTGCACTGGTCTGCGCAGACTCCGGTCCTGGACAAGACAGATGTTTTTATTATTTCTTGCAGTGTCTATTTATTATCCAAACGCATGGCCGTTTTCCCACTGTATACTGCTATAGAATGTTCACATTCCAAAACATTCTATGAATTTACGAAAATGACCATATGTAAGTGCTCGTTCTTCCTGTGGGTGTATATGATTTTAATACTATTTCATGTTGCTAAAACACTGTCAGTTCCACTTTAAATATTGCAGAAATTCATTCAGTTGGTATCATATCTCTTTACTGCTTTCAATAAAGCCAAATATCTTTAAAACTGCTGGTTTTATTTGATTCCAAAACGATCATTTATTCCTCCCATGATCAATATTGATGGATATTGTCGGGGTGCTATTATCCTCTTGACTTGACTCAGTTCAGGAAATGGGTCAGTGTCTAGTATGCTCTATGTATGCTGTTTATGTACACCACCGTTCAAAAGTTTGGGGTCACTTAGAAATGTCCTTGTTTTCCATGAAAACATACATGAAATGAGTTGCAAAATGAATACGAAATATATTCAAGACGTTGACAAGGTTATAAATAATGATTTTTAATTGAAATAATTATTGTGTCCCTCAAAGAATCCTCCATTTGCAGCAATTACAGCCTTGCAGACCTTTGTTATTCTAGTTGTCAATTTGTTGAGATAATCTCAAGATTTCACCCCATGCTTCCTGAAGCAAGTTGGATTGGCTTGATGGGCACTTCTTACGTACCATAGGGTCAAGCTGCTCCCACAACAGCTCAATAGGGTTGAGATCTGGTGACTGTGCCGGCCACTCCATTATAGACAGAATACCAGCTGACTGCTTCTTCCCTAAATAGTTCCTGCATAGTCTGGAGCTGTGCTTTGGGTCATTGTCCTGTTGTAGGAGGAAATTGGATCCAACTACCACAGGGTATGGCATGATGTTGCCTTCCTTCTTCAAGATCCCTTTTACCCTGTACAAATCTCCCACTTTACCACCCCCAGACCATCACATTGCCCCCTCCATGCTTGACAGATGGCGTCAAGCACTCCTACAGCATTTTTTCTGCATCTCACGAAAGATCTTTGTGATCCGAACACCTCAAACTTATATTGTCCATAACACTTTTTTCCAATCTTCCTCTGTCCGTTGTCTGTTCTTTTGTCCATCTTAATCTTTTATTTTTATTGGCCAGGCTGAGATATGGCTTTTTTTTGCAACTCTGCCTAGAAGGCCAGCATCCCGGAGCCTCTTCACTGTTGACGTTGAGACTGATGTTTTGCGGGCACTATTTAATGAAGCTGCCAGTTGACGGCACTAATGTACTTGTCCTCTTGCTCAGTTGTGCACCGGGGCATCCCACTCCTCTGTCTATTCTGGTTAAAGCCAATTTGCGCTGTTCTGTGACGTGAGTACAACACAGCGTTGTACGAGATTTTCAGTTTCTTGGCAATTTCTCGCGTGTAATAGCCTTAATTTCTCAGAACAAGAATAGCCTGATGAGTTTCAGAAGAAAATCCTTTGTTTCTGGCCATTTTGAGCCTGTAATCGAACCCACAAATGCTGATGCTCCAGAAACTCAACTAGTCTAAAGAAGGCCAGTTTTATTGATTCTTTAAAATCAGGACAACAGATTTCTGCTGTGCTAACATAATTGCAAAAAGGTTTTCTAGTGATCAATTAGCCTTTACAATTATAAACTTGGATTAGCTAACACAACGTGCCGTTGGAACACAGGAGTGATGGTTGCTGATAATGGGCCTCTGTACGCCTACGTAGATATTCCATTAAAAAAAATCTGCCATTTCCAGCTACAATAGTCATTTACAACATTAACCATGTCTACACTGTATTTCTGAACAATTTGATGTTATTTTAATGGACAAAAAATGTTGTTTTCTTTCAAAAACATTTCTAAGTGACCCCAAACATTTGAACGGTAGCGTATGTTCTGTGTATTTATTTATAGGGCATAATGCACATGAATCAATATTACAATAATGCAACAACCATGTAAATGTGCTGGGGTTTGGCCAAAAGATCATTTGCACCCGTAGTCCCAAGGCATCTAAGGACAATTACACAACCACAATACAAATACTCACTAAAACAATACAACATACCAATAATATATAATATATAATTCAAACAAAAACAACAACACTATCATCAACTGTCATTTTACATAGAGGAACCACAGATAACTCATGTGTACAGGTTTGGATAGATTTTAGCCATGCTTTCAATTCAAATTTAAACCTAACTTTGGATAATCCAAACTTAACAACCTTCTTCAGATGTTTCTTAAATGTCAAGTTCGAGTCCAAAATTACACCAAGATACCTGAAGTTAGACACAACATTCAGATTATCCCCCATTAATAACATGAACAGCTGGTTGGGAAGAATCAACGAATTTCTTACAGAAGTACATACAAACAGTCTTGTCGATATTTAGATGCAGGCAAGAATTAGTCATCCATTTAGAAACATGTACCATAGCATCAGTTAACTTGTTAACAACCAGTTGTCAATTTTTTTTTGTGTACATACAGAACCGCATCGTCTGCATACTGCATGTTAACTTGTGGGCAAGCAAGTGGGAGATCATTTATATAGATGGTAAACAGAAGAGGGCCTAATATTGACCCTTGTGGGACCCCAATTTTATAGTAAAGAGAGTCTGACTGAGTGTCCCCCAAACAAATACTGACTTATGTTTGTCATAAAGGAAAACATCCAACTAATGACTTCAGTGGACACATTAAGGGAGGATAGTTTGGATAGTTGAACCTTATGATTCACAGTATCAAAGACCTTTTTAAGATCCAAAAAGACTGCACCGACTTCACCAATGGTTAGATCTGAATCCAAATGGCATTTTATGTATGGAGTTGCCCTGAATGAGGTGATCAGTCAGATGATCAGCCACTTTCAGCTACTTAGTTTTGGCAAGTCAGTTAGGACATCTACTTTGTGCATGACACAAGTCATTTTTCCAACAATTGTTTACAGACAGATTATTTCACCTCTAACTCACTGTATCACAATTCCAGTGGGTCAAAAGTTTACATACACTATGTTGACTGTGCCTTTAAACAGCTTGGAAAATTCCAGAAAATGATGTCATGGCTTTAGAAGCTTCTGATAGGCTAATTGACATAATTTGAGTCAATTGGAGGTTTACCTGTGGATGTATTTCAAGGCTACCTTCAAACGCAGTGCCTCTTTGCTTGACATCATGGGAAAATCTAAAGAAATCAGCCAAGACCTCAGAAAAAAAATTGTAGACCTCCAGAAGTCTGGATCATCCTTGGAAACAATTTCCAAATGCCTGAAGGTACCCCGTTCATCTGTACAAACAATTGTACGCAAGTATAAACACCATGGGACCACGCAGCCGTCAGACCGCTCAGGATGGAGACTCGTTCTGTCTCCTAGAGATGAATGTACTTTGCTGCGAAAAGTGCAAATCAATCCGAGAACAACAGCAAAAGACACTGTGAAGATGCTGAAGGAAACAGGTACAAAAGTATCTATATCCACAGTAAAACGAGTCATAGATCGACATAACCTGAAAGGACCCTCAGCAAGGAAGAAGCCACTCCTCCAAAACCACCATAAAAAAGCCAGACTACGGCTTGCAACTGCACATGGGGACAACGATTGTACTTTTTGGAGAAATGTCCTCTGGTCTGATGAAACAAAAATAGAACTGTTTGGCCATAATGACCATTGTTATGTTTGGATGAAAAAGGGGGAGGCTTGCAAGCCCAAGAACACCATCCCAACCGTGAAGCACGGGGGTGGCAGCATCATGTTTTAGGGGTGCTTTGCTGCAGGAAGGACTGGTGCACTTCACAAAATAGATGGCATCATGAGGAAGGAACTGGTTCTTCCAAATGGACAATGACCCCAAGCATACTTCCAAAGTTGTGGCAACAAAGTCAAGGTATTGGAGTGGCCATCACAAAGCCCTGAACTCAATCCTATAGACAATTTGTGGGCAGAACTGAAAAAGTGTCTGCGAGCAAGGAGGCCTACAAACCTGACTCAGTTACACCAGTTCTGTCAAGAGGAATGGGCCAAAATTCACCCAACTTATTGTGGGAAGCTTGTGGAAGGCTACCCGGTAGCACTGCTACCAAATACTAATTTAGTGTATGTAGACTTCTGACCTACTGGGAATGTGATGAAAGAAATAAAAGCTGAAATAAACATTCTCTCTACTATTATTCTATTGTTTAAAGTGGTGATCCTAACTGACCTAAGACAGGGAATTTCTACTAGGATTAAATGTCAGGAATTGTGAAAAACTGAGTTTAAATGTATTTGGCTAAGGTGTATGTAAACTTCCGACTTCAACAGTCTCATTACGAACCTCACAGGCCGTCGGTCGATAAATAAACAAGCAAGCCGTCTGGTGAGTATCAATTGACCTTTGATCCATAAGACATTCATATGGAGTTGGTCTCCCCTTTTTTTATGCTGTCTATGTATTCTCTATGTATGCTTGGCCGAGATAGAAACATGCTCACATACAGTATGTATTATCTACCATTTTAGATCATTTTAAACTACAGTGTGTGGAGCCGTGGTCCAGTGGTAACACTTCTGGTTCCATGCACATATGCAATTTTCTGCCTGAGACTGGGGTTCAATCCATTTGTACTTACTTCTCACTGCGTCTCCACTGTTTCTAATATTTTTGTCAATAAAGCATAACAAAATATGAAAGGAGAGTGACTCTCCTGTCTCCTTTAAAAAATGGAATAAAAATATAATTATGGACCACAAGACTATAGCGATTGCTGTGGCTTCGGCTAATGGAGATGCAAAAAAATTAAGAAAGAATTTAGGCTAACATGATTCATATCAGACTAAAGCAAAATCATAAATACTGATAAGTGATCATGCCTCCCCCAATATAAATTACTGACATACAGGTATGAAAACCCCAGAGAGAATCATGACTTTTGAGTGAACCCTCCTAGCCTCCGAGTATCAGGAGTGAGCCCTCCTAGCCAATCACATATAGTCGCATTGAAAATCGACCATTACCAATGAACGAAAGACTGAAAGAACAGAGGGATATGAGAATGAAAGAAGAAGAAAAGTAGTGCTCACCTTCCCGATGCTCAAGACATCGTCCTTCCCGTGCCAGTCCGGCTCGTAGACTTCATGTAGGGACTCTGTCAGATTCATGGAAGCCTGTTGCATTGCTAGAAGACACCATCAACATGATAAGAGCTTCAAACAATCCATTGGACCAGGTTCCCAGACACAGATCAAGCCTAGTTCTGGATTTAAGAGAACTTCCAATGAAGATTATCCATTTCGAACGCTCTTGGAATCCAGGATTAGGTTTAAAGCAACCCAATAGCGCTGTACTGTCCTACCAAACAAAGAAAAAAATGATGATCAAATCGCTTTGAGCAGATGATGGACATCAAAGTGCACGATCAGCATCAAAAAGGAAGACTGAACACTGCCATGTTGACCTGGGGCTGTATCCACAAATCATCTCAGAGTATGAGTGCTGATCTACGATCTGTCCATATAATCGTATTCATTATGAGGCGGCAGGGTAGCCTAGTGGTTAGAGCATTGGACTAGTAACCGAAAGGTTGCAAGTTCAAATCCCCGAGCTGACAAGGTACAAAATCTGTCGTTCTGCCCCTGAACAGGCAGTTAACCCACTGTTCCTAGGCCGTCATTGAAAATAAGAATTTGTTCTTAACTGACTTGCCTAGTAAAAAATTAAAAATAAATGATCGACAAGGAAAAACTGATATTAGATCAGCATCATAGTAAACAACATTTTAGTCTGTAAAAATAGAATAGTTGTGCGAAAATATCAGCTCCCCTTGCAGCAGCTGACTAGTCATAATGAAAAAAAAGGGTACGACAACCACTTGTGCATTCTCATTTCAATGCCAAACCCACTTGGCCAAAGAGCTCTATTTTCATGTCCTCCAATAAATGTTAACGCCTGGAGTTTGCTAAACAGCACTGACACTTGGATTGGAACCAGTGCTTAAGTCAGATGACATGAAGATTGAGCACTTTGGCCATGCATACCAACGGTGGGTTTGGCGTTGAAATGAGAATGCATGAGCAAAAAAAAAATAACATACCTACTGTAAAACATGGTGATAGACCTTGATGTTATGAGGCTATTTTGCTTCCCCTGGTACTGGGGCCCTTGTTAAGGTTAATGACATCATTAACTTTACCCAGTACCAGGACATTTTAGCCAAAAACCTGTTTGCCTCTGCCAGGTAGGCTGAAACTTGGCCGCAGTGGATCTTCCAGTAAGACAATGTCCCCAAGCACACATCAAAATCCACAAAGAAAAGGCTAATTGGCCACAAAAATCAACATTTTGCAATGGCCACCTCAGTCTACGGACTTGAAACCCATTGCAAACCTACGGTTTGAATCAAATAGGGCAGACAAAGGATATACAAGGATCTGGAAGGATTCTGTATGGAAGAATGGTCTAAGATCTCCCCCCCTCCCAATGTGTTCTTCAACTCATAAAATATTTTAGAAAAATATCAACCAAAAGGTTATTATAGTCTTGTGTTTTCATATTCGTTTTTATTTCTATTCGGTTTCAGATTATTGTTTAGTTTCATTTAGTTTTCTGATCCACATTACTAGTTTTTATTTACTTTCAGTTTTATACAAACATTTCTATTTCATTTTGATATTATTTAGTTTTAGTGTTAGGGACAGAAAGTTGCCCATGCTTGGGAGGCTTGGAGCCATTTTTGGAGCCATTTTTATAGTTTTTGTGCTTTTGGTGGTCACTTTCTGCCAGTGTGGGGCAGTAATGCAGGTTTAAAGGTAGACTCAGTGAGATGACGTACCGTAGATGCACAAAGTAAACAGTTGTAGTGGGTAGACAACCAGGAGCGTTCTCCACTCTTTTGGTCCCGTAGCTACCACGTGGTGGCAGCGTGCACATACGCAGACACTCCATGTGAGAGCAAAGTTTAGCCTTATGCTCATCTCAATGGGCGCGTTCCAGCAGATCAATTTTGTCAAGTCGCCACCGCCTTTCAAAGTGTGTTGCATTCTGGGGATACATTTTATTTCCTAACTTGCGCCTACATGTCAACTGTATGAACTTTACAAAAATCGTGTGATCAAAGGTCAGGAAGTTTTGACTGCAGTTGACTGCATTTGCTCTTCACCAACTTAATTCTGCAGCTATTTCCTGCATTGTGTACAAATGTGTTATTCAATGCGTTTCAATGGGCTATAGCAGTAAAGGCCAAATGCAATGTTTAAAATGATTGTGTATATACACTACCGTTCAAAAGTTTAGAGTCACTTAGAAATGTCCTTATTTTTTAAAGAAAAGCAAATAAAATATCAAATTGATCAGAAATACAGTGTAGACATTGTTAATGTTGTAAATTACTATTGTAGCTGGAATATCTACATAGCAAAACACCAATCTCAACGTCAACAGCGAAGAGGCTACTCCGGGATGCTGACATTCTAGGCAGAGTTCCTCTGTCCTCTGTCCAGTGTCTGTGTTCTTTTGCCCATCTTAATCTTTTATTTTTATATGGATTTTTCTTTGCAACTCTGCATAGAAGGCCAGCATCCCGGAGTCACCTCTTCACTGTTGACGTTGAGACTGGTGTTTTGCGGGTACTATTTAATGAAGCTGCCAGCTGACAGCTGGTGAGGCGTCTGTTTCTCAAACTAGACACTAATGTACTTGTCCTCTTGCTCAGTTGTGCACCAGGGTTCTCCCACTCCTCTTTATATTCTGGTTGTAGCCAGTTTGCGCTGTTCTGTGAAGGGAGTAGTACACAGCGTTGTACGAGATCTTCAGTTTCTTGGCAATTTCTCGCATGGAATAGCCTTCATTTCTCAGAACAATAATAGCCTGACGAGTTTCAGGAGAAAGTACTTTGTTTCTGGCCATTTTGAGCCTGTAATCGAACCCACAAATGCTGATGCTCCAGATACTCAACTAGTCTAAAGAAGGCCAGTTTTATTGCTTCTTTAACCAAAACAGCAGTTTCTGCTGTGCTAACATAATTGCAAAAAGGTTTTCTAATGATCAATTAGCCTTTTAAAATGATAAACGTGGATTAGCTAACACAATGTGCCATTTGAGCACATGAGTGATGGTTGCTCATAATGGGCCTCTGTGCGCCTATGTAGATATTCCATAAAAAATCTGCTGTTTCCAGCTACAATAGTGATTTAAACATGAACAATGTCTACACTGTATTTCTGATCAATTTGATATTATTTTAATGGACATAAAATGAGCTTTTCTTTCAAATAACAAGGACATTTCTAAGTGACCCAAAACTTTTGAACAATAGTGTATATTTTTTTTATACCTACAGTATTCCTAAAATTCCAAATCAAATGGCTAAATGATCAATTTTATGACCATCTTAAAATAATTCCATATGTTAGCTTAGTAGATATTGTGATCTAAGGGCTTAGACCTACAGAAGTTAGGGTGTTTTTATGAGACTCTCGAGAAATGTGACCAATGACATGACGTAAACTGGAACCAATTTGGTGTGATTCATGTGTACAGTGGATATATACAAATAAATGTGACATTTACACAACAACAACAAAAAAGCTTGAAAACCCGATTAGAAAATACATTTGAATTTTTTTTTTATAATTAGAAAAAGAATACCAAGGTCTGGACGTCGGTGTCCTCATGTTGACCCCTACCTTTTAGAGAGAAAAGGTATTACATGTTCAACAAAATCTCTTTCTCTGAGCAATTGTATTACTCTAAAATAATATAATTTTCCCATTTATTGGAGCAGACAATATAGCTCTGTTTTTGAATTATGTAATAGTCATTTTTGCTCATCTTTATCAAAGGTGTCAATCATTTTGGGCCCCACTGTAGGTAAATAGGTTACTGTTCATGAAAGTACATGTGAGCATCATACACAATATGGCATGTGAGGGCTTTCGGGTCTTAATACTTTGTGTTTTTCTGTTGATCCAGCATACATGTCAAATTCCAAGAACTGGATATAAATCACAGATCTTTCAGAAGTGAAAATAAAACCATCTTCCAAATTAAAGCAGTTGCTATTCATGTTTACTTTCCACTGTAGGTGTTTAGATATAGGCTCACATACTAAGTATTGTGGGAGGGCACATATGTTCAAAGGATTAGACGACTGCCATGCTCTAGCGTGTGCGTATGTGTTTGTTTGTGTGTGCGAGTGTGGACATTTATGGTGCATTCGGAAAGTATTCAGACGCCTTGACTTTTTCCAAATGTTGTTACGTTACAACCTTGTTCTAAAATGGATGAAATTGTTTTTTCCCCCTCATCAATCTACACACATTACCCCGTAATGACAAAGCAAAAAAAGGTTTTTAGACATTTTAGCAAACGTATTAAACATTTAAAATTATATCACATTTACATAAGTAAATGTCTTCTTGGGTATGATGCTACAAGCTTGGAACACTTGTATTTGGGGAGTTACTCCCATTCTTCTCTACAGATCTTCTCAAGCTCTGCCAGGTTGGATTGGGAGCGTAGCTGCACTGCTACTTTCAGGTCTCTCTGGACATGTTCGATCGGGTTCAAGTCCGGGCTCTGGCTTGGCCACTCAAGGATATTCAGAGACTTGTCTCGAAGCCATTCCTGGGTTGTCTTGGCTGTGTGCTTAGGGTCGTTGTCCTGTTGGAAGGAGAACCTTCACCCCAGTCTGAGGTCCTGAGAGCTCTGGAGCAGGTTTTCATCAAGGATCTCTCTGTACTTTTCTCCATTAATCTTTCCCTCGATGCTGACTAGTCTCCCAGTCCCTGCTGCTGAAAAACATCACCACAGCATGATGCTGCCACCACCATGCTTCAATGTTTCTCATGGTCTGAGAGTCTTTAGGTGCCTTTTACTGAGGAGTGGCTTCCGTCTATCCACTCTACCATAAAGGCCTGATTGGTGGTGCAGCAGAGATGGTTGTCCTTCTGGAAGATTCTCCACAGAGGAACTCTGGAGCTCTGTCAGAATGACCATTGGTTTCTTGGTCACCTCCCTGACCAAGGCCCTTCTTCCCCCAATTGCTCAGTTTGGCCAGGCGGCCAGCTCTTGGAGGAGTCTTGGTTGTTCCAAACTTCTTCCATTTAAGAAAGATTGAGGCCACTGTGTTCTTGGGGACCTTCAATGCTGCAGACATTTATTGGTACCCTTCCCCAGTTCTGTGCCTCGACACAATCCTGTCTCGGAGCTCTACAGACAATTCCTTCAACCTCATGGTTTGGTTTTTGCTCTGACATGCAATGTCAACTGTGGGACCTTATATACACAGGTGTGTGCCTTTCCAAATCATGTCCAATGAATTGAATTTACAGCAGGTGGACTCAACGTTGTAGAAACATCTCAAGGATGATCAATTGAAACAGGATGCACCTGAGGTCAATTTCAAGTATCATAGCAAAGGGTCTGAATACTTATGTAAATAAGGTATTTCTCTTTTAAATGTTAGAAATTTGCAAAACATTCTAAAAACTTGTTTTCACTTTGTCATTATGGGGTATTGTGTGTAGATTGATGAAGAAAAACATTACATTTAATCCATTTTAGAATAAGGCTGTAATGCAACAAAATGTGGAAATAGTCAACGGGTCTGAATACTTTCCCAATACCCAGTATATGTGTGTTTTGACCTATGAGTGAATGTGTATCTTGCGTAAACATTTGCTCTGCTGAGGCTTACCTTGTACAGCTGCCAGGTATGTGTGTGTACGTGTGTGTGCCTCACCTTTCACTGCCGCCAGATATGCCTTCATCTCCCTCTGCAGCCGGGAGCCCTCCGTCTGTAGAGAGAACAGCAGACAAATGCATGAGGGCTGAGTGTCACACACACACACACACACACACACACACACACATTACTGGAAGAACAGCTACCCACATGCATCACACAAGTTGTGTAACGAAACTAATGGTAACATAATGTAAAATGTCACACACCCTTCCAGAAGTAATAGGCTGTACCAAATGGCATCATAAATTTACTCCCAAGACTGATCTCAAACCAGTCGCAAAGATAAGCAATCTTTCAGTTTGATTTAGCGTCAGGGGCTGAGGCTAAAAATCGATTTGTCTCAGAAAACAATAAGCCATCATTCCATTTGTTTATTAATGTTTAGTTCTGTAAATGTATTTTAAAGGAGGTGCATAATGATTTTACCTAGCTGAACATTTTGGAAGAACTGATTGCAAACATGCCATTATGGCCATGGTAGGTAAGTAATGCTGTAATTTTAGGACCATGGACAGGGGATGGCCAGTTGAGGGCTGCTCATGCCTACACACAAACATTTTGTCCATGGTCCTGAAATGACAGCACTGCTTGTACAATTGATGCAGTGCTATGGGAGTAAGGGGGTTAATGATATTTTATGAAGACAACAGTGTCCCATAGCTTTTTTCTCATTCAGACTTTGCGTGGCATAGCATATCATCATGTTTACATCAGTGGAGCTGGAGGCTTGTAAATGTCATGTATTTCAGAAAGAGCTTGCTCTCATTCTGCAAATGTAATGTTATACAAACTTTGAACTTATGCTGGAACATGTGTCGAATATTGACAGGTTGGGGTCGGGACCCTGTGGGTATAACCAGATACAGTAAGAAATATTGAATCACTAGTCCTTGTAGTGTAGTAATATAACTTAATATGCATGTCATTTAGTTGTACAGTGCTTTTCAAGCCATCTTAGATTTGCCTGGGACTTACCATTATGACTTCTAGGTTATAGCTTTTCCTAGCTTTGCATGGCATTTAGGTTTGGCTATTACAATCCTTGAAATATTTGCATACTGTCACTGTATCACACATTTTGTGTGCTCTACATAGCTTTGAGTGCTATTAACCATACATTTTGGGGTTAAGACTTCAGCCTTCCTTGCTTTGCATGCCATTTGACACATGTATTGAATTTGTGTTTTCCCTAGCTTTGAACCGTTCTCTGGTATCAGCCTCCCTTGTTGTAGCTCACCCTCGTATTTACCATATGAAACATTCTGTATTGAATTCACAGCTTTTCCAAGCTTTGCATGGTATTCCCCGTCTGACACATTTTCGGGGGTTTGGACCGCTGCCTTGTTAGCACGGCGTGGTCTTTGCAAAACCTGGCTGGTGTAGCGTTAGCAACAGCAGATGTGGCGGTACCAGCCGCTGTAGTGCCAGCCCTCCAGTTTGACACAGCGCTCAAGTGTAACGTTTCTCCTAGGTACAGATCTAGGATCAGCTTCTCCTCCCCGAAACCTTAACCATTAGTGGGGAAATGCAAAACTTCACCCTGTTCCTAGCAAAGTGGTGGTGGTACCAGCTGCTGTAATGCCAACGCTGATTCATGATGCTTTTGCACAGCGGAGTGGGGTGAATCAATCTCCGGCTACTGCGGGGGAGCTGGGAATTTAGCACCTAGTATCTCCCCTCTGTTTTTCATACACACACACACACACACACAAAGACACACAGACACACTAGAGTGCATAAGTAGGTAATCTTGCTATGCACACCCCAACACAGACACAGACACACACACACACACACACACTCAAAAAACATACACGTGTAACGGGGGTTAGTGTGCTGCTAACAGCTTAGCTTCCTCCACTGTCCAACTGACCCATACTGGGCTCAAACCAGTGTTCCTCTGCTTCACAAAACAATGTGTAAACCAATTGAGCCATACAAAATGTACCTCTTGGATGACTCCATCGGTGAAATTTCAAGCTAGCTGTGGAGTGAGCTTACGGTACATTCTTAACTCCATTACACATGCATAATAAATAAGTGATATATGTGATATATGCATGTGTACGCGCACACACACACACAGTCTCTCCCTGAAAAACCCATCACAGCAACCTATGGATATTTTCCACCCAGGTCTAAACTGACACAAATTAACCACTAAATGTCACTTTTGGCTATGGCTGTATCCTACACAGCAGAGAGATACAGCTAAATTCTCCAGCTGCCATTTTGATCTACTGCTCAGGTCTACCAGTGTCATCAGTATTCGGAATTGCATCAGAATGCAACAAGCGCTACAATTTGTCACAGTGGAGAGGAGGGACTGGGAGTGGACAGATGGATGGGACAGAGTTAAGGCATATATAGGGACACCCCTTTAACGAATGTTTAACATTAAATGTTCACAGGGAGAGATTTAAAAAAGAGGCAAATGTAGAGAGCGGAAAAGAAGGAAGAGCAAAAGGGAGGAGGAGAAAGGGGGAAAGAGTAAGGAAGGCCAGTTTACTATGTAAAACCACCCTGGTGTTATTAAGCACTCTAATCAGGATTATATTGGACAGGTGGGGAGACCGGGAGAGAGAGGTGGGGAGACGGAGAGTGAGCTTTGTGATTTCAAAAAAGCTTTCGACTCGGTACGAGTCAAATGTCTACTGTACAAATTGATGGAGAGTGGTGTTGGGGGAAAAACATAAGACATTATAAAATCCATGTACACAAAATTGGCAAAAAACGCACACATTTCTTTACACAGGGCTGAGGGGTGAGACAAGGATGCAGCTTAAGCCCCACCTTCTTCAACATATACAGTTGAAGTCTGAAGTTTACATACACCTTACCCAAATACATTTAAACTCAGTTTTTCACCATTCCTGACCTTTAATCCTAGTAAAAATTCCCTGTCTTAGGTCAGTTAGGATCACCACTTTATTTTAAGAATGTGAAATATTAGAATAATAGTAGAGAGAATGATTTATTTCAGCTTTTATTTCTACCCTCAATTAGTATTTGGTAGCATTACCTTTAAATGGTTTAATTTGGGTCAAACATTTCGGGTAGCCTTCCAAAAGCTTCCCACAATAAGTTCCTCCTGACAGAGCTGGTGTAACTGAGTCAGGTTTGTAGGCCTCCTTGCTCGCACACACTTTTTCAGTTCTGCCCACACATTTTCTATAGGGTTGAGGTCAGGGCTTTGTGATGGCCAATCCAATGCCTTGACTTTGTTGTCCTTAAGCCATTTTGCCACACCTTTGGAAGTATGACCATTTGGAAGACCAATTTGCAACTAAGCTTTCACTTCCTGACTAATGTCTTGAGATGTTGCTTCAATATATCCATATAATTTTCCCTCCCTCATGATGCCATCTATTTTGTGAAGTGCACCATTCCCTCCTGTGTCACGCACTGACCATAGAGAGCTTTTATTCTCTATGTTGGTTAGGTCGGGGTGTGATTAAGGGTGGGTTGTCTAGGGTGAATTTTATTTCTATGTTGGCTTAGTATGGTTCCCAATCAGAGGCAGCTGTATATCATTGTCTCTTATTGGGGATCATATTTAGGGAGCCATTTTCCCATTTTGATTTGTGGGATCTTGACTATGTTTGTGTGTAGTTGCTTTCTGCACTGTATGTAGCGTCACGTTTAGTTTATTCTCTTTATTGTTTTTGTGCTTTAAGTTTTCTCTTCCAAATAACAGGATGGAAATATACCACGCTGCATCTTGGTCCACTCCTTATAATGATTGTGACATCCTGCAGCAAAGCACCCCCACAACATGATGCTGCCACCCCCGTGCTTCACGGTTCGATGGTTGGTTCACAGTTGGGATGGTGTTCTTCGGCTTGCAAGCCTCCCCCTTTTTCATCCAAACATGGTTAACATCATTTTGTCTGTCATAGTTGTGTGTACCTATGATAAATTACAGGCCTCACTCGTCTTTTTAAGTGGGCGAACTTGCACAATTGGTGGCTGACTAAATACTTTTTTGCCCCACTGTAGGACTCGTTTTACTGTGGATATAGATACTTTTGTACCTGTTTCCTCCAGAATCTTCACAAGGTCCTTTGCTGTTGTTCTGGGACTGATTTGCACTTTTCGCAGCAAAGTACGTTCATCTCTAGGAGACAGAACGTGTCTCCTTCCTGAGCGGTATGACGGCTGCGTGGTCCCATGGTGTTTATACTTGCGTACTATTGTTTGTACAGATGAATGTGGTACCTTCAGGCATTTGGAAATTGCTCCCATGAACCAGACTTCTGGAGGTCTACAATTTTTTTTCTGAGGTCTTGGCTGATTTCTTTAAATTTTCCCATGATGTCAAGCAAAGAGGCACTGAGTTTGAAGGTCGGCCTTGAAATACATCCACAGGTACACCTCCAATAGGCTAATTGACATAATTTGAGTCTATCAGAAGCTTCTAAAGCCATTACATCGTTTTCTGGAATTTTCTAAGCTGTTTAAAGGCACAGTCAACTTAGTGTATGTAAACTTTTGACCCACTGGAATGATGATACAGTGAAATAATCTGTCTATAAACAATTGTTGGAAAAATGTCTTGTGTCATACACAAAGTAGATGTCCTAAACGACTTGCCAAAACTATAGTTTGTTAACAAGAAATTTGTGGAGTGGTTAAAAAACGAGTTTTAATGACTCCAACCTAAGTGTATGTAAACTTCCGACATCAACTGTATATCAACGAATTGGCGAGGGCACTAGAACAGTCTGCACCCGGTCTCACCCTACTAGAATCTGAAGTCAAATGTCTACTGTTTGCTGATGATCTGGTGCTTCTGTCCCCAACCAAGGAGGGCCTACAGCAGCACCTAGATCTTCTTCACAGATTCTGTCAGACCTGGGCCCTGAGGGTAAATCTCAGTATGACAAAAATAATGGTTCAGTTGCCAGGACCACAAGTACAAATTCCATCTAGACACCGTTGCCCTAGAGCACACAAAAAAAACTATACAAAACATCAGCGCCACAGGTAACTTCCACAAAGCTGTGAACGATTTGAGTGACAAGGTAAGAAGGGCCTTCTATGCCATCAAAGGGAACATAAAATTCCACATACCACATCTGGCTAAAAATACTTGAATCAGTTATAGAACCCATCCGCTCACCAACCAAGAATTCACAAAATGGGACAAACACCAAATTGAGACTGATTGCACAATTCTGCAAAAATATCCTCTGTGTGCAACGTAAAACACCAAATAACGCATGCAGAGCAGAATTAGGCCAGTATCCGCTAATTATCAAAAGCCGTTAAATTCTACAACCACCTAAAAGGAAGCGATTCTCAAACCTTCCATAAGAAAGCCATCACCTACAGAGAAATAAACCTGGAAAAGAGTCCCCTAAGCAAGCTGGTCCTGGGGCTCTATTCACAAATTATTAATTAATTAGACCCAACCATATCATGAGAAAACAAATAGATTTGACACATTGGAAAGAATTTACAAAAAAACAGAGCAAACTAGAATGCTATTTGGCTCTATACAGAGAGTACACAGTGGCAGAATACCTGACCATCGTGACTCACCCAAAATGAAGGAAATCTTTGACTATGTACAGACTCAGTAAGCATAGCGTTGTTATTGATAAATGCTGCCACAAAAATTAGGTCTGGTGATTTCACCACCAGAAATGCATGCAATGTCTTGAACACGTGTGTGTGTGTGTGTGTGTGTGTGTGTGTGTGTGTGTGTGTGTGTGTGTGTGTAATGAGCTGGCAGTAGTGTGTGCATGTGGGAGCAAGCCTTTCACACTACTCATGTCACACAATAGGATTGCAGCAGTAATCTAGACCATATTAATTGATTTTAATTGACTAAATACTGCTTCTGTTTTATCTGCTTGCAGGTTTCACTGTGTACAGTCTTTGCAATGTCTGTTGTACATTGTGATATTTCTCTGTTTTCTTGGGCATAAAGCGATTTGAACGGTTATATGCTATAGAAATAAAGTTATAATTATTATTGTGTTATAATAATATATCAATACCTTAATGATATTATAGTAATGGTAATATGATAAATTGATTACGTGAACCTAATCCAAAGCAACAGAGTTAAAATGTACTCCGTTGCTATTCAAATCAAATCACATTTTAATGGTCAAGTACACATATCTTGCAGATGTTATCGCAGGTGCAAAGAAATGCTTATGTTTCTATCTCCATCAGTGCAGTAATACCTAACAGTACAACACAATACACACAAATCCCCCAAAATTAAAATAAATATCAGAACGAGCAATGTCAGAGTCTGGAATGCATATGACCAATGTTGGAATCAAATTCACAATCCTGATGTTGCAAGTGCAGGACCATGCTCCAACTAACTGAGCCATAATTTGACTAACAATGTTGCATTAGTAAGTAAGCCCTGTCCAAGCCAAATGGCCCATAGGGCAGGAGTTTATCTCCTGTTTCTGCAGCGTGAGGCAGCTATGTCCTGGACAGGAGGACACTAGTCTGTCGCAAGGCCTTACCCCAAATCTATATGTCAGAAAGTATTCATACCCCTTGACTTATTCCACATTCAAAATAGATTAAATATATCATCAAAAAGAAAGGAGGACCAAGGCACTCTTCATATAATTAGTTAAAATGCCTTTATTAGTATGGCACGCTCAATAGAAACAACGTTTTTTTTAAACCAACTCGTTTTGGCTGCAGGGCCTTCGTCAGGGAGTACAAAAAAAAAGGAATACAATGTCCTCTTTTGAACAGCTTTTCCAATTAG
This sequence comes from Oncorhynchus clarkii lewisi, assembly GCF_045791955.1. Taxonomy (NCBI): domain Eukaryota; kingdom Metazoa; phylum Chordata; class Actinopteri; order Salmoniformes; family Salmonidae; genus Oncorhynchus; species Oncorhynchus clarkii. Next base: position 3,711,099 of record NC_092174.1, read on the forward strand.
CCCTAATTTGAAGAGGGAGTGGTTACAAAATTGATTGGACACACCTAGTAAACGATACTATACACATTAAAAAGTGAAATATTGTAGCTATGTTATCAAAAATTAAACTCCAAGCATCAGAACACTTAGAAAGGTAGTTCTAACCTTAAATATGACTGGGAGAAGTGTCAAGAATGAGAAAGCAATATATTCCATAGTACACTAGAACACAGCAAAACATGAACAACAACAGTCTAGGCAATGAAGATACCCCATGGCAAGGTACTACAAGTCCCTACACCATGGCAACCCTGCCTCCCTACAAGCTATGGGTATTGATCATATTCTGGCCTCTATTAGAAAAGGGGACAGTCTTAAAACAGTTAAACCAAAGGGAAAGTTTTTGGATTTACAAACTACAGGCCACTAAATACCCTGGTTTAAATGAAGATATGGATTTCTCACCCTTCCTGTAGGGTCGTGATGGGTCCATTTGCTGTCATCTAGTGGACATTTTGCTCAATTGCCCTCAGCTATGTTTAGACTGTTGTTGTTCATGTTTTGCTCTGTTCTAGTGTAGTATTGCTTACTAGGTGTGTCCAATCAATTTTGTGACCACTCCCTCTTCCAATTAGGGCTAATTGGAAAAGCTGTTCAAAAGAGGACATTGTATTCCTTTTTTTTGTACTCCCTGATGAAGGCCCTGCAGCTGAAACACGTCAGTTTAAAAAAAAACTGTTTCTATTGAACGTGCCATACTAATAAAGGCATTTTAATTCATTATATGAAGAGTGCCTTGGTCCTCCTTTCTTTTTGATGACCAATTTACCCCTTTTACCAAAGAGCACCTTCTATCTACCAAAATGTACTATTGTGTACTAGATTAAAAAAAAAATGTTTTCTAACCCCACTACATACAATACCCCATAATGACAAAGTGAAAACATGTCTTTAGAAATGTTTGCTAATTTATTGAAAATGAAATACAAAAATCTAATTTACACAAGTATTCACACCCCTGAGTCAATACTATGTAGAAGCAGCTTTGGCAGCGATTACAGCTGTGAGTCTTTTTGGGTAAGTCTCTAGCAGCTTTCCAACATGGATTGTACAATATTTGCTAATTATTTTTATTTTTTTAAATGTCAAGCTCTGTCAAGTTGATTGTTGATCATTGCTAGACAGTCATTTTCAAGTCTTACCATAGATTTTCAAGCCAATTTAAGTCAAAACTGTAACTAGGCCACTCAGGAACATTCAATCTGGTCTATGTAAGCAACGTCAGTGTAGATTTGGCCTTGTGTTGAGGTTATTGTCCTCCTGAAAGGGGAATGTCTCCCAGTGTCTGTTGGAAAGCAAACTCAACCAGGTTTTCCACTAGGATTTTGCCTTTGCTTACAGCACTGTATTCCGTTTCTTTATATCCTAAAAAAACTCCCTAGTCCTTGCCGATGACAAGCATAGTCATAACATACTCATGCAGCTCAGTTGGTAGAGCACGGCGCTTGCAACGCCAGTGTTGTGGTTTCGATTCCCATGGGGGACCCGTATGAAAAAAAGTATGAAAATGTATGCACTCACTACTGTACTTAGCGTCTGCTAATTTATGTAAATGTGAAAACATGACGCAGACACCACCATATTTGAAATTATGAAGAGTGGTACTCAGTGATGTGTCGTGTTGGATTTGCCTCAAACGTAACACTTTGTATTCAGGACAAAACTTTTTTGCAGTACTTTAGTGCCTTGTTGCAAACAGGATACATGTTTTGTACTGGCTCCCTTTCTTTCACTCTGTAATTTAGGTGAGTATTGTGGAGTAACTATAACGTTGTTGATCCATCCTCAGTTTTCTCCTATCACTGCCATTGAACTCCAACGGTTTTAAACTCACCATTGGCCAAATGTCGCGACTGGGTGTATTGATACACCATCCAAAGTGTAATTAATACATCTACCAATAGGTGGCCTTCTTTGTAAGGCATTGAATCTGTGTTTGAAATTCACTGCTCAACTGAGGGACCTTTCATATAATTGTATGTGTGTGGTAGAGAGATGAGGTAGTCATTCTCAAATAATGTTAAACACTATTATAGCACACAGAGTGAGTTCATGCAACTTATTATGTGACTTGCTGAGAAAAGGTTTTACTCCTGAACTTAGTTAGGCTTGTCATATGAAATGGGTTGAATACTCACTGACTCAAGACATTTTCATTTGTATTTCATTTGTCAAAATAAAATAAAAATATAATTCCGCTTTGACATTATGGGGTATTGTGTGTAGGCCAGTGACAACAAATCTACATTTAATCCATTTTAAATTCAGGCGGTAACACATTTGGAAAAAGTCAAGGGGTGTGACTTCAAAACATCTTAACTACTTGTGACTGTAGGAGAATTTACAAGTCACATTTTGGCAATCTGCCACTGTGTCCATTACATTCATTAACAACAAAAAAATCTCTCAAATTTTGTGAACAAATTTGTTTACATCCCATTTCTCTTTTGCCAGGATAATCCATCCACCTGACAGGTGGCGTATCAAGAAGCTGATTAAACAGCACGTTAATTACACAGGTGCACCTTGTGCTGGGGACAATAAAACAATGCCACACATGTCTCAAGTTGAGGGAGTGTGCAACTGGCATGCTGACTGCAAGAATGTCTACCGGAGCTGTTGCCAGATAATTGAATGTTAATTTCTCTACCAACGTTGTTTTAGAAACTTTTGCAGTATGCTCAACCAGCCTCACAACCGCAGACCACGTGTAACAATGCCAGCCCAGGACCTCTACATCCGGCTTCTTCACCTGCGACACGGACAGATGATGAAACTGTGGGTTTGCATAACTGAACAATGTTTGCACCAACTGTCAGAAACCGTCTCAGGGAAGCTCATGTGTGTGCTCGTCGTCTTCACCAGGGTCTTGACCTGACTGCTTTTCGGCGTAACTGACTACAGGAGGGCAAATGCTCACCTTTGATGGCCACTGGCACACTGGAGAAGTGTGATTTTCATGATTTAATCCTGGTTTCAACTGTACCAGGCAGATGGCCTACAGTAATTACATTCCCCTTTATTTAACCAGGGAGGCCAGTTGAGAACACATTCTCATTTACAACTGCGACCTGGCCAAGATAAAGCAAAGCAGTGCGACAAAAACAACAACACAGAATTACACATGGGGTAAACAAACTTACAGTCAATAACACAATAGAAAAATCTATGCACAGTGTGTGCGCAAATGTAGCAAGATTAGGGAGGTAAGGGAATAAATAGGCCATAGTGGCGAAACAATTACGATTTAGCATTAACACTGGAGTGGTCGATGTGCAGACGATGATGTGCAAGTAGAGATACTGTGGTGTAAAAGAGCAATAATAAATAACAATATGGGGGTGAGGTAGTTGGGTGGGCTATTTACAGATGGGCTGTGTACAAGTACAGTGATCGGTAAGCTACTCTGACAGCTGATGCTTAAAGATATATCTCCTTCTCTAAGTCTCCAGCTTCAGTGATTTTTGCAATTCGTTCCAGTCATTGGCTGCAGAGAACTGGAAGGAAAGGCAGCCAAAATAGGTGTTGGTTTTGGGGATGACCAGTGAAATATACCAGCTGGAGCGTGTGCTACGGGTGGGTGTTACTATGGTGACCAGTGAGCTGAGATAAGGCGGGGCTTTACCTAGCAAAGAGTTATAGATGACTTGGAGCCAGTGGGTTTGGCAACGAGTATGTAGCGAGGGCCAGCCAACGAGAGCATACAGGTCACAGTGGTGGGTAGTATATGGGGCTTTGGTGACAAAGCGGATGGCACTGTGATAGACTACATCCAATTTGCTGAGTAGAGTGTTGGAGGCTATTTTGTAAATGACATCGCCGAAGTCAAGGATCAGTAGGATAGTCAGTTTTACGAGGGTATGTTCGGCAGCATGAGTGAAGGAGGCTTTGTTGTGAAATAGGAAGCTGATTCTAGATTTAATTTTGGATTGGAGATGCTTAATGTGAGTCTGGAAGGAGAGTTTACAGTCTAACCAGACACCTAGGTATTTGTAGTTGTCCACATATTCTAAGTCAGAACCGTCCTGAGTAGTGATGCTAGTCGGGCGTGCGGGTAGCAATCGGTTCAAGAGCATGCATTTAGTTTTTACTAACATTTAAGAGCAGTTGGAGGCCACGGAAGGAGTTTTGTATGGCATTGAAGCTCGTTTGGAGGTTTGTTAACGCAGTGTCCAAAGGGCCAGATGTATACAGAATGGTGTCATCTGCGTAGAGGTGGATCAGAGAATCACCAGCAGCAAGAGCGACATCATTGATGTATACAGAGAAAAGAGTTGGCCCGAGAATTGAACCCTGTGGCACCCCCATAGAGATTGCCAGAGGTCCGGACAACAGGCTCTCTGATTTGACACACTGAACTCTATGTGAGAAGTAGTTGGTGAACCAGGCAAGGCAGTCAGTTGAGAAACCAAGGCTATTGAGTCTGCCAATAAGAATGAGGTGATTGACAGGTAGATGAAGACGGCAGCACAGTACTGTCTCTTATCGATGGTGGTTATGATATCGTTTAGGACCTTGAGCGTGGCTGAGGTGCACCCATGACCAGCTCGGAAACCAGATTGCATAGAGGAGAAGGTACGGTGGGATTCGAAATGGTCGGTGATCTGTTTGTTAACTTGGCTTTCGAAGATTTTAGAAAGCCAAGGCAGGATGGATATAGGTCTTTAACAGTTCGGGTCTAGAGTGTCTCCTCATTTTGAAGAGGGGGATGACCACGGTAGCTTTCCAATCTTTGGGGATCTCAGATGATACGAAAGAGAGGTTGAACAGGCTAGTAATAGGGGTTGCAACAAATTCGGCGGATAATTTTACAAAGAGGTTCCAGATTGTCTAGCCCTGCTGCTTTTTAGGGATCAAGATTTTAGAGCTCTTTCAGAACATGTGGGTGAAGGAGAAGCGGGGGGGACATAGGCAAGTTTCTGTGCGGGGGGTGCAGATCTGTTGGTTGGGGTAGGGGTAGCCAGGTGGAAAGCATGGCCAGCGGTAGAAAAATGCCTATTGAAATGATCGATCATCATAGATTTATTGGTGGTGACAGTGTTTCCTAGCCTCAGTGCAGTGAGCAGCTGGGAGGTGTTCTTATTCTCCACGGACTTTACAGTGTAGTGTCCCAACTTTTTGGAATTAGTGCTACAGGATTCAAATGTCTGTTTGAAAAAGCTACCCTTAGCTTTCCTAACTGACTGAGTATATTGGTTCCTGACTTCCCTGAAAAAGTGCATATCGCGGGGCTATTCGATGCTAATGCAGTACGCCACAGGATGTTTTTGTGCTGGTCAAAGGCAATCAAGTCTGGGGTGAACCAAGGGCTATATCTGTTCTTAGTTTTACATTTTTGGAATGGGGCATGGTGAGTTAAGATGGAGAGGAAAGCAATTTTAAAGAACACCCAGGCATCCTCTATTGACGTGATGAGGTCAATATCCTTCCAGGATACCCGTGCCAGGTCGATTAGAAAGGCCTGCTCGCTGAAGTGTTTTAGGGAGCGTTTGATAGTGATGAGGAGTGGTCGTTTGACCGCGGACCCATTACGGATGCAGGCAATAAGGCAGTGATTGCTGAGATCCTGGTTGAAGACAGAAGAGGTGTATTTCGAGGGCAAGTTGGTCAGGATGATATCTATGAGGGTGCCCATGTTTACAGATTCAGGGTTGTAACTGGTAGGTTCCTTGATCATTTTTACAGGAGCAGCCAACAAGTGCTCAGCATATGTGGGAATTCCTTCAAGACTGTTGGAAAAGCATTCCTCATGAAGCTGGTTGAGAGAATGCCAAGAGTGTGCAAAGCTGTCATCAAGGCAAAGGGTGGCTACTTTGAAGAATCTCAAATATAAAATATATTTTGATTTGTTTAACACTTTTTTGGTTACTACATGATTCCATGTGTGTTATTTCATAGTGTTGATGTCTTCACTATTATTCTACAATGTAGAAAATAGTTTTAAAAAAATAAGAAAAACCCTTGAATGAGTAGGTGTGTCCAAACTTTTGACTGGTACTGTACCTTAAAATAAAAGGTGAAATTCTGTACTGTTGCCTCATAAAACATTTGATCTCAAATCAGTGATCCTGTAGCCAAATTATGTTTATGAGAAATGATCTAGTTTGATGGGATGGGCAGTTTGTTATATTTAAAGTTACAAAAGAGAAAAGAGAAACACATTTAATATAAAGTAATTAGTTAAAACATCAATCAAAAGGGCACTTTTTATATAGTAGGGCAAAATGGTAGGTGCTTCAGCACCCTTAGGGCTCCATCTGCTGTCCAAATACATGTATGAAACAAGGGTGTCTGGAGAAGGAATCCGTTCACCAGGCATCATAATATTGTTTTTAATTTATATGCAATCAGAGAAACATCAGGTCCCATTTTGAGAGTCTGGGAGAACTGGACCGGGGATCAAACTCCCAATCTCAGGGCGGACACTCTAAACAAACGGCCACTGAGATGGTAACTGACAAAAATAATATAATATAATATGATCGAACAAAGACATTGGCCTTCCTCACCTCCTGTCGCTTGAAGTTCTGGACGGCTTGATCAAAATGGTCATCTTTCGTCTCATCCGCCTTTCCCAGTTTCTGCAGTACCTGGAACCAAAATAACACAAGATGTTTAGAGACAGTTTGTGAAATAAGCATCAATTAGCCACTTTTGCTGCTAATAGGAGTAGGGTGCATTGCCACTAGACACTGATTTTGGGTCAGTTTTTCATTTCCCCTTAATAGTTAAAGGTCCAATGCAGTCGTTTATACCTCAATATCAAATAATTTATGAGTAACAATTAAGTACCTTACTGTGATTACTTTCAAATACAAATGCTAAGACTGTCTGGGAGTGGACTTAGCGAGGGACTTATTTGGACAAGCCACATGTAACCCGAAAACTAGCTGTTATTGGCAGAGAGGTTTGAAACTCTTTGAAACTTATACCGCCTGGTGATGTCACCAGGTAGGCCAAAACTACCTCCCACCAAAACAGGCTGAAATGTCAGGCAGTCGTTTCAAACAGCTCTTACACTAAAAGGACATTATCATTATTTTCACAATTTCAAAATAATATTCCTACCTCAGTGTGGAAATATATGTAAACATAGGAAAATCCTGTTTCTGACTGCACTGGGATTTTAAAGGTTCGGATTGGGGGAGGAGAAGCTGATCCTTGATCTGCATTAGGGGAAACTCCACCCCGGACTTTAGTACACACTCATCTATTTAAAATCAAATTTAATTTAAGTTGCATTTAAAATCGCAACAACAACAAAATAAAGGCAATAAAAAACAACAGAAGGCAGAAAATTACAGACTAGATTGAATGCCAACTGAATTGTATTCTAGTTGAACTGGGTACTGAGTACTGGTCGCTAATGAGTAGAGCATTTTCAAAAGATACTTTTGGTCATGTAGTGTATGTGGACACCAGCTCGTCGAACATCTCATTCCAAAATCATGAACATTAATATGGAGTTGGTCTCCCCTTTGCTGCAGCCTCCACTCTTCTGGGAAGGCTTTCTACTAGATGTTGGAACATTGGTGCGGGGACTTGCTTCCATTCAGCCACAGGAGCATTAGTGAGATCGTCTTCATCGACCTGGCCAAGGCTTTCGACTCTGTCAATCACCATATTCTTATCGGCAGACTCAGTAGGCTCGGCCTCCTTCACTCACGCCGCCAAACTTACCCTAGTAAAACTGACTATCCTACCGATCCTCGACTTCGGCGATGTCATCTACAAAATAGCTTCCAATATTCTACTCAGCAAACTGGATGCAGTTTATCACAGTGCCATCCGTTTTGTTACTAAAGCACCTTATACCACCCACCACTGCGACCTGTATGCTCTAGTCGGCTGGCCTTCGCTACATATTCGTCGCTAGACCCACTGGCTCCAGGTCATCTACAAGTCCATGGTAGGTAAAGCTCCGCCTTATCTCAGTTCACTGGTCACGATGGCAACACCCACCCGTAGCACGCGCTCCAGCAGGTGTATCTCACTGATCATCCCTAAAGCCAACACCTCATTTGGCCGCCTTTCGTTCCAGTTCTCTGCTGCCTGTGACTGGAACGAATTGCAAAAATCGCTGAAGTTGGAGACTTATCTCCCTCACCAACTTCAAACATCTGCTATCTGAGCAGCTAACCGATCGCTGCAGCTGTACATAGCCATTGTCATGCTGAAACAGCAAAGGGCCTTCCCCAAACTGTTACCACAAAGTTTGAGGCACCGAATCGTCTAAAATTGTATAGTGTAGGTTAAGATTTCCCTTCGCTGGAACTAAAGGGGCTTAGCCCGAACCATGAAAAATAGCCCCAGACCATTATTCCTCCTCCACCAAACTTTACAGTTGCCACTATGCATTCGGACACGTATAGTTTTCCTGGCCTCCGCCAAACCCAGATTAATCCGTCTGACTGCCAGATTGTGAAGCGTGGTTCATCACTCCAGAGAACGCGTTTCCACTGCTACAGAGTCCAATGGCGCATGTTGATCTTAGGCTTGTGTGGGGCTGCTCGGCCATAGAAACCCATTCCATGAAGCTCCGCCGAACAGTTACTGCGCTGACGTTGCTTCTAGAGGCAGTTTGGTACTCGGTAGTGAGTGTTGCACCCGAGGACAGACAATTTTTATGAGCTGTGTTTCAGCACTCGGCGGTCCCGTTCTGTGAGCTTGTGTGGCCTACTGCTTCGCAACTGAGCCGCCGTTGCTCCCAGCGGTTTCCACGGGACAGCTCTAGCAGGGCAGAAATTTAATGAACTGACTTGTTGGAAAGGTGGCATCCTTTGACGGTGCCACGTTGAAAGTGACTGAGCTCTTCAGTAAGGCCATTCTTCTGCCAATGTTTGTCTATGGAGATTGCATGGCAGTGTGCTCGATTTTATACGCTGGTCAGCAACGGATGTGGTTAAAATATCAGAATCCACTAATTTTAAGGGTTGTCCACATATTTTTGTATATATTGTGTTTCTGCTGTCTTGTTATACTTCAGAAAAATGTGATCATGTGTGAATAAAGGCAAAATAAATAGCGTTTTCAATAGGATTGTTCCCAGGCATTCCCAAAGCTCCGTTCACACTACACAATTGTATAATTCCTACAATCGTATAACCTTTCATGCTACACTACACTTGATTTCTATGATCAAATTTGCTTTCATGTTTACTGACCATTTACTGGAACCAAGGATGTCAGACATTTCTAGAATGTGCATTGGAGATAATCAATATGAAGTTTGTTTTCATTTAGTTCCTCAAGCCTGTATGACCATCGAGAGCCTGTACACTGCGCTCGTACAAACTTTCAGAGCATGATCATAACATTTGTGATGAATATTGTGTAGTGTGAAAGCAGTTTTAATTCACACAATCTGAAAATAGGGTTTGATAGGCTGCGCAAATGTATAATGTAGGCCTGTGTGCAAATACAGAATGTGCATGCTTTCATGACAGGAGAATATAAATGATTGACAACTCGACATAATCTGAAATGATTGACAACTCGACATAATCTGAAATGATTGACAACTCGACATAATCTGAAATGATTGACAATCCGAACGGAATTTGAGCGATATAGGCCTATGGACTATCTCCTTTGGCTATCTGCGATGGACTATTTATTTTCCACCTTTCTGCTAAACAAATTGCTCATTCTGTTTGTGCATATTCTGAATAAAATCGGACTGATGATTTATCATTTTTGTCAGTGTCATGGCCTAGGCCATTTGACCATAATTTATTTAATTAATCTGAGGGGAAGCACTTCATTTTGAGAGGATATACTGTTATATTCTACATTTTGCAGTTGTTTTGTTCCCCTATTGTATGGATATCACAGGTATTGTTCTGCTGAAATTGATTGTATATATTTAATGGTATATTTCATCTTAAGGGAAAACCATTTTAGAGGGGTTACTTCTATAAGTCAAGTTAATTAAGATAAAGGAAAGGAGTTCATCTGGAGAGGATACATGATATATTCTATCCTCGATATTGTCACGTTGGCATAAATGATTCGGGACGAGACCAGTAATCATCTGCCCAAACGGCACGAAAGCCAAAACACACAGCACACGTACTCACACGCACCAACTGGACATAGTAACAATAATGGACACCCCAATGGAAACCAAAGGGCACACTTATACAAGTACTAATCAGTGGGAAGAGGGGACAGGTGTGCGTAATGAAAGTTCCGGAGGGATCCGTGACACTATATTATTTTTCCTCTTGCATTCTCAATTCTGGGTATTACTGTCAGCTAAAGGTTTGCTAATATTGATTGCATTTGTTGGCCTCTGTTTTTCATCCTTTTTAAAATGTATTTAGAACTGTTAATGCTGGTCTCTTTTCTAGACAGTTTATCATTTCTTGTTTTGTTATATCTTGCTAGTTATTTGCCATCTCTATTGACCAATCCTATGAACTAAAATCAGCTATCTAGGTTATAATGACCATAGAGTAGACGCTCTTCCCACCTCAGGCCTCTTTAGGTTTTAGGCTGAGGGGCGTCGGGAGTGCGAACGTTGTATGTAAGTAATTCATTATGGTAAGTATACTTGAAACTTGTATCTCATTATGGTAAGTGGTGACAGAAGTATTGATTGATGAAATTGTGTGGAAAATGACTGGGGTGGCGAAATGTACTTCTGTCATGGGCAAAGAAATAAAAAAATAGCTGATGATGTTAATTAATAATCATTTCAATCCGAATGTGCAAACTGTCTGTCACGTCCGTTGTTGGAATGAGACCAAAGTGCAGCATGGTAAGCGTACATCTTTCTTTATTTTGATGAACACCAAAAAAACAACCAAAGATAACACAGAGTGCCTGGAGTGCCTGGATACAGCCCTTAGCTGTGGTATATTGGCCATATACCACAAACCCGAGGTGCCTTATTGTGATTATAAACTGGTTATCAATGTAATTAGAGCAGTAAAAATAAATGTTTTGTCATACCTGTGGTATACGGTCTGATATACCACGGCTGTCAGCCAATCAGCATTCAGGGCTGATGAGAGGGACTATATGACACACTGAGGAGTCCACAACAGGGGGGTAGGGGAAACACAAATGGTAGGGAACGCCCTCCTGGGGAGTGACTGTCAGAGACAAACACCCTCCTGCTCTCCCCCGCCTCTCCCTGTGTATCATGTTCCCCTCTCCCAAACAACCAGGGAGATGACACCGATAGTCATGTGACATAAGCAGACACCACTGCTGTATTTGGTTACTGGCCCAACGGTCTTAACCTCTAGGCTACCTGCTGTCCTGTAACAAGGTAGAGGAATACAGACTGCCAACCATACCGTACCAGTCAAAAGTTTGGACACACCTACTCATTCCAGGGTTTTTAATTTATTTTTATTGTTTTCTACATTGTAGAATAATAGTGAAGATATCAAAACTATGAATTAACATATGGAATTCTCTAGTAACCAAAAAAAAGTGTTAAATCAAAATATATTTTATATTTGAGATTCTTCAAAGTAACCACCCTTTGCCTTGCACACTCTTGGCTTGGCATTCTCTCAACCAGCTTCAAGGCAAAAGGTGGCTACTTTGAGGAATCTAAAATATTAAATATATTTTGATTTGTTTAACACTTTTTTGGTTACTAGATGATTCCATATGTGTTATTTCATAGTGTTGATGCCTTCACTATTATTCTACAATGTAGAAAATAGTAAAAAAATAAACAAAAACCCTTGAATGAGTCGGTGTGTCTTAACTTTTGATTGGTACTGTAGTTCCTCTCTGTTGTATATGTGTGAGTCATACAGTTCGCTTTGTTCTTCTCTCTCTCATCCCCACTATTCCAGCAGTGCTTAATTGAGCCAGATCCTGCCGGAACAAGACTTCTCAGATTTGACTTTGTTTGTTCCGGCACCTATTTGCCCAGATCCGGCACCTCTCGTGGCATGATTTATTCATTATTTCACTGTTCACACTGTAGACATTCTAATGAAAGCCATCAGCATTAAATCAAGTTGCCTGCTCATTATTTTTCCCACCCCCCCAGAAAGACCATGTAAAAGCGTGGTGATCCTTCTGTGTAATCATCCTATCCTGCCACACTGGTTCCAGACCTGCTCTCTTATTTGCACATAGACGTTATGGGAAGGGCCGGTGGGGTAAGTAACTAATATTGACGCAGGTGTAACAGGATTCTTCCGTCGAAGGAGAGGGGGACCAATACGCAGCGTGGTTGAAGTTCATGTTTTTTTTAATAAGAAAAACTATACATGAACAAACTACAAAACAATAAATGTGACAACCCGAAACCAGTCCCGTGTGGTACTGACACAGGAGACAATCACACACAAAACCCAAAACCAAACAGGCTACCTAAATATGGTTCCCAATCAGAGACAATGACTAACACCTGCCTCTGATTGAGAACCATATCAGGCCAAACACAGAAACAGACAAACTAGACACACAACATAGAATGCCCACTCAGATCACACCCTGACCAAACAAAACATAGAAACATACAAAGCAAACTATGGTCAGGGTGTGACAGCAGGTCTTGGTAGTGGTGGTCAGCTAGTGAAGAGGTCCCTACATAAATCGGTCTCCCTACTTGAATTTGAATCGTGGGAAAGCCAAATAAAAAATGTATAAGAAAAGGCAATCGAGTTTGACATTTTTCAAGTCCAAAAATCCAGAGAAAGATGGTGAATCAAACCCAGAACGAGCTGTCCGTGGCGGAGGAGAGGAGTGAGGTGCAAACTGTTATTGATGGCAATGCTAATCCTGACAGTTCAGCAATCACCACCAGCACCTCCACTAGCTAGTAGGCTACTAGCAAGTCAGACTCAGAGGGAGACCGGGAGCAGTGCATCCACCGACTAAGTACTTGGAGGAGGTACAATTTGCAGTTCAAGAACAAGCAAACGTATAACCCCTGGCTTAACATGAAGAATTTAAAGTTGGGCTGTACAACATGCCAAAAGGTAGTAAGCTTCAGTCTCGAAACAACTGGAGGCATTAAACTAGCAAAAGAGTGGGTGGAACGTACAATAAATTAACATCCTATGCATCAGAAGTAAAACATAAAAAAAAAACAACAACAACAAACGAGCCCTCAGAAAAGGTTTTTAAACATGCCTGAACCCAGGTGCATTTGGTGGCAGCAAGCCTTGTAGACAAGGCTAAAGAGGACACCCAGGTTAACACTCAAAATGAACAAAAAACATAGACACTATGCCAGAGTCTTCAGAACAGCCTTAGAATGTTGAACATCACAGCCACATGCCCGCTCATGGCTTTCAGCAAGAAGTTGACTCTCGGGAGTTAAATGGACTTGACATGGGGAGAGTCATTGTGGGAGGTTTCACAGCACACGTTTGTAACCTGAATATGTGCTTCATGTTATCACATTAAATACATTGGTTTATTTTATTTGAAGTTATATTCCGATATTTGTTCTCCTGTACATTGAGGTCTTGAAAAGTATATGAAATTGGGGTCTCGTAAGCCCCACAGCTGAGTATGTGTGCATATGGCGGAGAGTGCTGTCCGTGTTCTGCAGTGTCGTCTAAAAATGTTGCTGTACATTTATGTCTAGATAATAAGGCTATAAGAAATCCGGACTTGTGTCAGCCCGCAGCTGTACTCAAGTATGTTGGCATACTGCATACTACATTTAAAATGCTTTGAACTAATTAGCACCTTGGATAGTGCTGTCCGTTTCACCACCATAGATAGTAGGCTACTTGGAGAGTGCTGCCCGTTTCACCACCATAGATAGTAGGCTACTTGGAGAGTGCTGTCCATTTCACCACCATAGATAGTAGGCTACTTGGAGAGTGCTGTCCGTTTCACCACCATAGATAGTAGGCTACTTGGAGAGTGCTGCCCGTTTCACCACCATAGATAGTAGGCTACTTGGAGAGTGCTGTCCGTTTCACCACCATAGATAGTAGGCTACTTGGAGAGTGCTGTCCGTTTCACCACCATAGATAGTAGGCTACTTGGAGAGTGCTGTCCGTTTCACCACCATAGATAGTAGGCTACTTGGAGAGTGCTGTCCGTTTCACCGCCATAGATAGTAGGCTACTTGGAGAGTGCTGTCCGTTTCACCACCATAGATAGTAGGCTACTTGGAGAATGCTGTCCGTTTCACCACCATAGATAGTAGGCTACTTGGAGAGTGCTGTCCGTTTCACCACCATAGATAGTAGGCTACTTGGAGAGTGCTGTCCGTTTCACCGCCATAGATAGTCGGCTACTTGGAGAGTGCTGCCCGTTTCACCACCATAGATAGTAGGCTACTTGGAGAGTGCTGTCCGTTTCACCGCCATAGATAGTCGGCTACTTGGAGAGTGCTGTCCGTTTCACCACCATAGATAGTAGGCTACTTGGATAGTGCTGTCCGTTTCACCACCATAGATAGTAGGCTACTTGGAGAGTGCTGCCCGTTTCACCACCATAGATAGTAGGCTACTTGGAGAGTGCTGTCCGTTTCACCAGCATAGATAGTAGGCTACTTGGAGAGTGCTGTCCGTTTCACCACCATAGATAGTAGGCTACTTGGAGAGTGCTGCCCGTTTCACCACCATAGATAGTAGGCTACTTGGAGAGTGCTGTCCGTTTCACCAGCATAGATAGTAGGCTACTTGGAGAGTGCTGTCCATTTCACCACCATAGATAGTCGGCTACTTGGAGAGTGCTGTTCGTTTCACCACCATAGATAGTAGGCTACTTGGAGTGTGCTGTTCGTTTCACCACCATAGATAGTAGGCTACTTGGATAGTGCTGTCCGTTTCACCACCATAGATAGTAGGCTACTTGGATAGTGCTGTCCGTTTCACCACCATAGATAGTAGGCTACTTGGAGAGTGCTGTCTTTTTCACCACCATAGATAGTAGGCTACTTGGATAGTGCTGTTCGTTTCACCACCATAGATAGTAGGCTACTTGGATAGTGCTGTCCGTTTCACCGCCATAGATAGTAGGCTACTTGGAGAGTGCTGACCGTTTCACCGCCATAGATAGTCGGCTACTTGGAGAGTGCTGTCCATTTCACCACCATAGATAGTAGGCTACTTGGAGAGTGCTGTCCGTTTCACCACCATAGATAGTAGGCTACTTGGATAGTGCTGTCCGTTTCACCACCATAGATAGTAGGCTACTTGGAGAGTGCTGTCCGTTTCACCACCATAGATAGTAGGCTACTTGGATAGTGCTGTCCGTTTCACCACCATAGATAGTAGGCTACTTGGATAGTGCTGTCCGTTTCACCACCATAGATAGTAGGCTACTTGGAGAGTGCTGACCGTTTCACCACCATAGATAGTCGGCTACTTGGAGAGTGCTGTCCATTTCACCACCATAGATAGTAGGCTACTTGGAGAGTGCTGTCCGTTTCACCACCATAGATAGTCGGCTACTTGGCTGCTACGTTGTGTTTGACACTTTTTTTCCTCTGCGTCTCACACAGACACGGCGGTTGGAACCAAAAATCTCAAATTTGGACCCATCAGACAAAAGGACAGATTTCCCCCGGCCTAACGTCCATTGCTCGTGTTTCTCGGTCCAAGCAAGTCTCTTCTTCTTATTGGTGTCCTTTAGTAGTGGTTTATTTACAGCAATTCAAAGGCCTGATTCACGCAGTCTCCTCTGAACCGTTGATGTTGAGTTGTCTGTTACTTGAACTCTGTGAAGCATTTATTTGGGCTGCAATTTCTGAGGCTGGTAACTCTCATGAACGTATCCTCTGCAGCGGGTGGATCTTCCTTTCCTGGATGGTTTTTGCAACTTTTTATATTTTTTTATCGATTTTATTTCACCTTTATTTAACCAGGGAGGCCAGTTGAGAACAAGTTCTCATTTACATCTGCGACCTGGCCAAGATCAAGCAAACTAGTGCGACATAAACAACAACACATGGAATAAACAAACCTACAGTCAATAACACAACTTAATAACACAACACAAAAGTCTATATACAGTGTGTGCAAATGAGGTAAGATAAGGGAGGTAAGGTAATAAATGGGCCATAGTGGCGGAATAATTGCAATTTAGCAATTAAACACGGGAGTGATAGATGTGCAGAAGATGAATGTGCAAGTAGAGATACTGGGGTGCAAAGGAGCACAAACAAATAGCAATATGGGGATGAGGTGGTTGGGTGGGCAATGATCTGTGAGCTGCTCTGACAGCTGATGCTTAAAGTTGGTGAGAGAGATATGGGTCTCCAGCTTCAGTGACTTTTGCAGTTCGTTCCAGTCATTGGCAGCAGAGAACTGGAAGGAAAGACGACCAAAGGGGGAATTGGCTTTGGGGGTGACCAGTGAAATATACTAGCTGGAGCACGTGCTACGGGTGGGTGCTGGTATGGTGACCAGTGAGCTGAGTTATGGCTGGGCTTTACCTAGCAAAGACTTATAGATGACTTGGAGCCAGTGGGTTTTGGCAACGAAAATGAAGCGAGGGCCAGCAAACGAGAGCATACAGGTCGCAGTGGAGGGTAGTATATGTGGCTTTGGTAACAAAATAGATGGCACTGTGATATTGATATTTTACCAAATAGGGCTATCTTCTGTACACCACCCCTACCCTATCACAACACAACCGATTGACTCAAACCTAGGATGGTAAGAACTAGATTATATGGACCTTAGAGTCCTTTAGGTATTGTCTAACCAGGTTTTTCAAATATTGCACCCTTTCTCCCCCAGTTACTGTATATAAAGCACTCAGTAGTCAGTACTGATTACTTGACAAGCATGTAATATACCATATGTCTGTCTATTGTTGGGGTTGTAACCCTGTCCAACAATAATCAAATCGAATCATAAGCAACATTCCATATAGGACCCTCATATAGGATCACATAGCCAAGATGCTCCATCTCAAAAGGTTATAGCAAGCCGGAGATAAAAATATAGAATGTGACTCGAGTTAAATCATCCTTGGTTTTTAATCAGGCGTAACTACTAGTTTCAGAATGGTCACATTATCTGTTATTATTTTTCATTCGTACAAGGTGTGCGTACAGTTTGAGCAGGGTTTTTTGGTTTGTCAACCTCTAACCTTAAACTCACATTTTAATCCAACTGTAGTTAACCACAACCCACCAGCCTTCCCTGAAGGCTGAAAAAAAAGACATGAGAAGCTGAAGAAAATATTGAAAACATTGCATGGATATTATGGAAAATACACTTGCATTTTCTTACTTGCGTATACAGTTAATGGTATACAGTCAAAAGGAGACTGTAAATATAGGGCAACTGCGAGGGTTCTTTGTTGGTTCATTAAGCAAATGCTAATATGAATGATGCGTCAGACAGACATCCCTTGGGTACCCTCTTTTGAACAGCTCGTCAGCTGTTTCAAGGGTCAGTCACTCCACTGAAATACTCTACTGCACCAATAGAATCACATTCTCAACAATAGAACATGCAAATAATGGAGAAAATAACCAAGTAAAGCATCTACATACTGTGGACATATTCGACTACGGTCCTGGAGTCCGGAAACACATCTGGTTTCATTCTTTGCTTCTAAACATGGACACTTGGGCTGTGTTAATTAAGATATAGCGTAGTAGATAAACGTTTTGCAACAGTACCTCCTTTTTTCACTTCACCTCAAAAAGCTTTCTGCCAATGACAATTGGTCAATTAACTAGGTAGGAAAGAAAACCAGCAGTACCTAAGCCCTCGAATAGTTGAATTACCCTCGCATACAGATGTATATTGAATTTGGGTGGGGAATCTATTAACAGAGGGTTGCCAGAGTCGGGTTGTCTACTTCTTCTGTAATGTTGTTCTCTGATCCTTCCGAATGTGACAAAACATCACAACCTCCAGTCCCCGGTTTAGGCTAATGCTCTGAGTCACTGCCTTTACTCTATAGTCATGACCTGTTCTGTGATAACTCTTTATGAATTCTCCCTTGGCTGTAAAATCTGAAATATGTACACTATCCTTCAGAGTTGTTCGCTCGAGTCACATGACTTTGACTCGAGTTACAAGAGACTCGACTTAGAAAATAACTTGACTTGGAGCCTCAAGACTCTGGACTCAACTTTGACTTGAGAGTGATGACTTGACAGGTTTTAGAATGCCGAAATTATATGGCTAGATTTTGTAATGTTTTGTCACTCATTTTCTGGCACAGTCTACATGGATTACTTTTCACGCAGCAAGAGACTGTAGCTGCAGCATAGCCCTTGCAACAAAAAAAAACCTGCAACAGATTGGCTAGTGAAACTCAGTCTGCCCTCTGATTGGACCAGCAAACTGTCAATCAACACAGGTCGGGTGAGCTAGCGAACAGATTGCTGATTGGCAGTAGAGCTATAGGATCGGGTGCAGCACAAATATCAAATTGTAGGGAGAGAGGATTGCCATAATGGATAAATATGTAACTCCAAAAATAGTTCAGTGATCAAGAATATTAACTGTTTACTTTGCTAGCTCACCAGCAATGGGGCATCAATTACGAGCATAGGCCTACTGGTCTTTTGGTATTTATAATAGCTTGAAATTGATCATTTACTCATGAAGCTTGCATTTTTAATTTGTTGTTCAAATTCATTATTACTGTGGCTAAGACTCACCATAAGCGCGGCTTTCCACTTGCGCTCTCCAAACTCCAACCAGTAGAGTGCTTTTTTTCTCTTGTTGAAATGCTTGCTGTTGCTTTTTTAAATGTATATGTGGTAAACCTGTATTCCATGTAATACTACGATAATTGCTAGTGTTTCATCATTCCACCCCGTACCATTTATTGCAACACTTAGACATTTCTGTTTTCTGTGTAGTAGGCCTACGACACCTTTTCATTTAGCCAACCATTTGTTACCCTGCTCTGAGTGGGTGCAGTGTTTATTGTGCTCCGTCTCTGTCATTTTTGTCGTGTGTAGTAGGAGCATGGGCACCTCAGTGTGCATAGGAATAGGCTCCGTGGCTTGGAATCAGAACATTGAGTAAGAGAAAATGATTGTTCCATGTTAGCATGGTGTTGAAATATCATTAACAATCATTAAGTTTGATTAAGATAAATGTTCCAATGGGCGTGGAAATGTCCATTTACATTGTAGAACCAGTTTGTTTATTGGTTGTAATTGCACAATTGGGTAATTGTATGGTCCTGGGGGCCAAGTGCTTATTTTATGTACCTATTGGAGCTCCTGTTAGACAGATTTGATTTGGTTTCTCAAGGGGAGGTTGTGCAGTCTTTCACTCTACCTGTGTCCATTCAGATAGGACAGGTGAAGCCTGATTCAGAGGCTAGTTCTTTTGGGCTGTTGCCTGTGTATATTTGGTAAATCTACTTGTATATTCTGTATTATATGGTGCTTTCACCATTGGATCACCAAGATCTGTAAATAAATGTACACTCTGAGCATGTCAACCTGCCTTGCCTTCTGCTGATTTCCTGCCCTTACAGACTGCTACAAGGTCCCTGTTTTACAATTAGCCTACATAGGCTAATCAAAATGTGTTGTAGACAAAACAAGATTTATTTATTTTTTACTTGAAGAAAAAAAAAACATGGCTTTCTTTTAGACAACTTGTGACTTAAAACATGCGTGTGACTTGGTCCCACCTCTGTTGTCCTTACTCAATAAAATCACAAAAACAAAGTAAGGGTCAATTCCAACGAAGATCTTCAGGAAAGAATCAAACAGAAAAGCTGATTAGCATTCTTTTAAAGGTTATAATCATTGAATATGCCACCACTATATGGTCAGGATAGGTAGTTGCATTCATTATCTAGTCAATTTTACCAACAGGCTTACATTGCAGATTAACTAGCAATAGATGTGAGTGAGAAATTTACAGGTGATTATTTCAAGCAAGCCTTGACAATGCTCATTTCAAATTGACCAACGGAGGCTGGTGATTATTTTCACGCCCCAGGCTATTTCATCCAGCTACGGTGTCAGTCGGCAACACAAGCACCCAAACCACATTACAATGTGGTCTACCTGTATTAGTCCCTGAGCTCTGTTTACACCCTGGGCACAAAACCTAGAGGGGAAACGCAATCCAGCAGAGACAGCTAGCCTATCAAATATTAACCTCTCGGCTAAGCCAGGAGTCTCAGTCTCACAGCACAGCAAAGTCACCAAAAGCCAGACATTACAAGAATGCTATTCGCAGCAATGCTAGCTAAATGGAATGCTATCCTCAACACACACTAGCCATGCTAGCCATTAGCGACCTGCTCTGCTAGCTATATCATAAACTCAGCAACAACAAAAAAGAAACGTCCCTTTTTCAGGACCCTGTCTTTCAAAGATAATTCGTAAAAATCCAAATACCTTCACAGATCTTCATTGTAAATGGTTTAAACACTGTTTCCCATGCTTGTTCAATGAACCATAAACAATTAATGAACATGTACCTGTGGAACAGCTTACAGACGCAATTAAAGGTCACAGTTATGAAAACTTAGGACACTAAAAAGGCCTTTCTACTGACTCTGAAAGACACCCAAAGAAAGATGCCCAGGGTCCCTGCTCATCTGAGTGAACGTGCCTTAATCATGCTGCAAGGAGCCATGAGGACTGCAGATGTGGCTAGGGCAATAAATTGCAATGTGAGACGCCTAAGACAGCACTACAGGGAGACAGGACGGACAGCTGAATGTCCTCGCAGTGGCAGACCATGTGTAACAACACCTGCACAGGATCGGTACATCCGAACATCACACATGCAGGACAGGTACAGGATGGCAACAGCAACTGTCTGAGTTACACCAGGAACGCAGAATCTCTCCATCAATGCTCAGACTGTCCGCAATAGGCAGAGAGACGCTGGACTGAGGGCTTGTAGGCATGTTGTAAGGCCGGTCCTCACCATACATCACCTGGCAACAACGTCGCCTATGGGCACAAACCCTCCGTCGCTGGACCGGACAGGACTGACAAAAAGTGCTCTTCACTGACGAGTCGTGGTTTTGTCTCACCAGGGGTGATGGTCGGATTTGCGTTTATTGTCGAAGGAATGAGCGTTACACCGAGGCCTGTACTCTGGAGCGAGATCGATTTGGAAGTGGAGTGTCCGTCATGGTCTGGGGGCGGTGAGTCACAGCATCATCGGACTGAGCTTGTTGTCATTGCAGGCAATCAATGCTGTGTGTGACAGGGAAGACATCCTCCTCCCTCATGTGGTGCCCTTCCTGCAGGCTCATCCTGACATGACCCTCCAGCATGACAATGCCACCAGCCATACTGCTCATTCTGTGCGTGATTTCCTGGAAGACAGGAATGTCAGTGTTCTGCCATGGTCAGCGAAGAGCCCGGATCTCAATCCCATTGAGCACGTCTGGGACCTGTTGGAGCGGAGGGTGAGGGCTAGGGCCATTCCCCCCCAGAAATGTCTGGGAACTTGCAGGTGCCTTGGTGGAAGAGTGGGGTAACATCTCACAGCAAGAACTGGCAAATCTGGTGCAGTCCATAAGGAGATGCACTACAGTACTTAATGCAGCTGGTGGCCACACCAGATACTGACTGTTACTTTTGATTTTGACCCCCCACCCCTTTGTTCAGGGACACATTATTCCATTTATGTTAGTCACATGTCTGTGGAACTTGTTCAGTTTATGTCTGTTGTTGAATCTTATGTTCATACAAATATTTACACATGTTAAGTTTGCTGAAAATAAATGCAGTTGACAGTGAGAGGACGTTTCTTTTTTTGCTGAGTTTACATGTTAAACTTTTGAGTTAATAGTTTTGACAATGGATACCCCATTATTGTGAAAGAGACAAAAAGTGGAGTACGTTTCTTAGCCAAGATACCGGAGCATATCCCTTTGCTAAAACATTACTATGGATGGAGCTCTTGTGCAGGATTTCAACACTCCGACTAGTACACCTCATCAGCATAGTGGTCTTAACAGGTCAGCCACTGCCAAAATGTTTATGTCTCTTCACGGCAAATAACTGTTGAAGTGGGTGGAGATGAGGTGGCGATATACACTTACTGTTGTGTATTTTATCTGCAAGGTTATATTGTTACCAGTCACACATTAATCACAATCAAACCTGACCAACCCAACTGTTCCACAGTAAAGATTAGATAATAAAGAAAAACACTGAATACAGGACCAGCACAACACTAACAGCATTGGTTGTGTCAACAGGAGGAACAGTGAATACACTGACAATACACAGGAGTCCTTCTAAAATAAATAAAAAATTGCCAGATTGGAAACCAAGCAGAGACTTTAATATTGTAAACTTAGATTCATGCTTTTGACAAGGTTTTAATGTCTCATAAACCCTTGTAGCAGTTGAAAATCCATTATAGGTGTATATAATTGGAACATGATGTGTCTTGTCACTTGGGATCGGCATTGGTTGTTTCTTTTACTTTACTTCTTCATCATGTGATCCATCCTGCCCTAGGATCTCATATCAGGGCCAGGCTACATCCAATACCTTCCCCCTGATAACAAAGGACTCCTTGTCCTTTCTCTTATTCCTGCAGGCCTTCTCCAGGTTGAAGTTTCCCCTAGATGAAGCTCTAGGATCAGCTTCTCCTACCCAATCCTAACCTTAAAATTAACCCCTTACACTCATGGGAATTAACCTATAGGGCAAAATTGAAATGTTTCTTACAGAAGAAATATGGAATGCATAACCAAGGTAGCTTTTAAAAGGGAACAGTTTGGAAGTTATGGGGAAATGATTACACTAAAAGGTGAGGACTCAACACTTAACCGACACAAGACTGAATCCAAACGTGAACACTGTTGATTTTATGTTCATTTGACAATTATTGCACTTTTCTCTGCATTTGTTGATAATCAAATCTGATATACTCTGGATACATTCAGTAACATGATAAGATTATTCTTGGAAAATTGGGGGTCGGTGCAGCATGAGACCAAAAAAATGACAACGGGTTTGAGTGAGATTTCTAACTGGTGTTTCAAAGTGGCCATACACCTCTCCAAAGTGTGCACAGTTCCCAAATCATTTAAATGCACTTTTATGACTCAAAAGAAGAGACCTGAACTTTAAGGTGCTTTTTTGATCTGTCCTAGCTGGGCCGTTGCGGAACTAGAAAAAGCACACTTGTAGTTGTTTGGAACACGAGACCTGCATCCAAGCCTTCACACAATTACTGTTGTGATTTACGCAATCCAAAAACGGTCCATAATAAAATCGGAATCTGGGTCAGGTGGGCATAATTGGAAAGATTGTTCTATTGCCAACATGCCTAGCTAAATTAAAAAATGCAATCTTACAGTGTCAGGCTTTCACAAGGCAATTCAGAGAATATCTTAATTTTCTGCGTATAGAATGGAGTCATGAATGCATTCAGATATGCATTCAGATATGCATTCAGATGCATGGTTCGTGGGAAATTGTCTTCACAACACAACAAACAGGCTCATTCTGTTCAGGACAATCAACGTTAGAACACCATTTCATCTTGTACATCAAACATAGTGATCATAAACATTGACACTGTGTATGACATGGGTTTAATGATATGGAAATGTGAAGTGCACATTTGGACTCACGGGTGTTTGACATCGAAGCAGCATTTTTTTTATTTTATCCTCAACGTCTCATCTTTCAAAATAATTGAGTCCTCATAATTTGAAGCATTTTCCTTACTCAGACAAAACATTTGCAAAAGTTGCCCAATTAGCAGAGTGATGGGGCAACTTCTTGTTGCGCCATGCTGAAGTTCAGAACGGCTAAACATATACAGAGCTGTTAAGCGGAGACCCTGAGCTCTGACGGCACGTTACTGTAAAACCACTGCGTTACAATTTAAGAGCTTATCAGTGTCCAAATCTGCCATTTTCAACCAATTCGCTGCATTTGGAAAGTATTCAGACCCCTTGACTTTTTCCACATTTTGTTATGTTACAGCCTGATTCTAAAATGGATTAAATAAAACATTCCTCGGCAATCTACACTATACCCCATAATGCCAAAGCGAAAACAGGTTTTAGGAAATTCTTGCAAATGTATTAAAAATAACAAAAACAGATTAACTTTTATTTACACAAGTATTCAGACCCTTTGCAATGAGACTCAAAATTGAGCTCAGGTGCATCCTGTTTCCACTGATCATTCTTGAGATGTTTCTACAACTGGATTGGAGTCCACCTGTGGGAAATTCGATTCGAAATTCTTTGATTGGACATGATTTGGAAAGGCACACAACTGTCTATATAAGGTCCCACAGTTGACAGTGCATGTCAGAGCAAAAACAAGGCCATGAGGTTGAAGGAATTGTCCGTAACGTTCCGAGACAGGATTGTATCGAAGCACAGGTCTGGGGAAGGGTACCAAAATGTTGAAGGTCCACAAGAGCACAGTGGCCTCCATCATTCTTAAACAGAAGACGTTTGGAACCACCAAGTCTCTTCCTAGAGCTAGCCGCCCGACCAAACTGAGCAGTCAGGGGAGAAGGGCATTGGTCATGGAGGTGACCAAGAACCCGATGGTCACTCTGAATGAGCTCCAGAGTTCCTCTGTGGAGATTGGAGACCTTTCCAGAAGGACAACCATCTCTGCAGCACTCCACCAATCAGGCCTTTATGGTAGTGTGGCCAGAAGGAAGTAAAGGGCACAGTAAAAAGCACATGACAGCCCACTTGGAGTTTGCCGAAAGGCACCTAAAGGACTCTGACCATGAGAATCAAGATTCTCTGGTCTGGTGAAACCAAGTTTTAAATCTTTGGCCCGAGTGCCAAGTGTCACGTCTGGGGAAACCTGGCACAATCTCTACAGCGAAGCATGGTGGTGGCAAAATTATGCTGTGGGGATGTTTTTCAGAGGGACTGGGAGATTAGTCAGGATCAAGGGAAAGATTAACGAAGCAAAGTACAGAGAGATCCTTGATGAAAACCTGCTCGAGAGTGCTCAGGACCTCGGAAAGTGAACCTTCGCCCCAGTCTAACAGGACAAAGAAAAGTCTCAATGTCCTTGAGTGGCCCAGCCAGAGCCCAGACTTGAACCCGATCGAACATCTCTGGAGAGACCTGAAAATAGCTGTGCAGCAACACTCCCCATCCAACCTGACAGAGCTTGAGGGGATCTGCAGAGAATTATGGGAGAAACTCCCCAAATACAGGTGTGCCATGCTTGTAGCGTCATACCCAAGAAGACTTGAGGCTGTAATCATTGCCAAAGTACTGAGTAAAATGTCTGAATATTTATGAAAATGGGATATTTCCGTTTTTTTTATTTGTAATAAATTTGCAAACATTTCTAAAAACCTGTTTTTGCTTTGTCATTATGGGGTATTGTGTGTACATTGATGAGGAAAAACAACAATTGAAACCATTTTAGGATAAGGCTGTAACCTAACAAAATGTGGAAAAGTGAAGGGGTCTGAATACTTTCTGGGTGCATTGTATACGGGTACGAGTGTAAAGAGCTACAGGGAAAAATACAAAACCCAAGATCAGTTTCTAGAGGCATCTTCACCCCGGAGCTAGCAATATTTGCTGCCATGGTCTGTTGTCAATCCAGACCCAGAATGAAATAGTTGGACGGGAATTTGGTTTCCATGGGTGGGCCCGTTTTTTATTTTCTTTACAGGAGGTCCCAACAGCCTTCTTTATTGAGATGTAAAAACACAACTTATACAACGGCTGGGGTTGGAATTAGAATTCCAAGGAGTGGGAATGTTCGATGTGGGTGGGCGGTTATTTGAATAAATCCATTGAATATACACCATCACAAAGAAATCCATTAGTTTAGGCAGGTCCTAAAAAACACAAGACTAATAAAAATGCATTTTCAAAAGAATAGAATTGCATATTTTGAATATGTTACTTGTCTTTTGCAGCCAAGGTTACATGGCTGCGCCACGCAAATGAAACCGTTCGAACGCTACAGACAATTTTGCGAGAAGACCGATTTTTGAGATGTCTCGTGGTCTGAGAAACAGTTCTGTCATCTTTCACCACAGATGTGGAAGTGTTACATAGGTGGATGCGGTGGATTGAGATGCAGCAAATAAAAAAAATCTCTAGTTTAAACGGATGGATTTTTAAGGGGATTTTTGTATCATCTAATTCATTAGACATCAACCTTGGGGGTTAAATGGTAAGCCCAGATAATAAAGTCTGATTTAATTAACGGATACTGAATCCACATCTCAAACCACAACACAATCAACAAATAACAGACAAACAAATTTGACTGTACTAGCCTATTGCATTACCACTATAATGAATGCAATACTACAGTTAACTGTTTAACACAGTACAGGCAACAATCAAATAGTTGATTTATAGGGTAAAAACATCTTGGTACAAAACATCTCCCATTTTAAATCAGGTTTTCCTTTCGTTCTTGGTCCTCCATTTTTTCACTATCATCAACAATGATAACATTGAAACAAACTACAATTTAAACACTTCAATCTAGAATTTTACTTCCATGCAAATTCAGCTTGGTTTTATACAATGTGTTGTGGAGAGAAACAAACCTTTAGTCCTTCTACCAATCAGTCAGTCAGTATCCGAGCACTTTATTCCACGTTTCTTCATTTTGATCGTAAAAAATACAAAAGTAGAAAGTCATCCTAATTAATGAATAGCTTTTGTCGGTGAATAAAAATTATTAGAGAAAAACAACAGTCCACTCCTGTGCGTTAGCTCACGGACTGGACCAGTAGAGATGGGTTGAAGAAGTCAGTCTCTCTCTCCGGCTTGTCGGCGCCCTCGTTTTCTCCCTCTCTCTTCTTTATTGTCCTTCCTTACAAAAATATGAAACAACTAAATAAAAACGTAGTCTTTAACATTATAATAAACGTGATCGCTCAACAGCCAATAATGAGACTCAGCACTATTGAGTGGAGTCGACAGCTCTTGAATGAGGACAAAGCATTTGCCATTACATTGAATCAAATCTTATACAATAAAGTAATAGTAATATTTAAGTATTATTTTTAGGCCTACCTATGCCTATAGCCAAAACAGAGTCACAAAAGCACCACAGTGTGCAAATAACAAGCAAACCTTAAACAGCACCATGGACAGCACCACTCTGCACATTGCAGACAAGAAAAACATCAAAACAATCTACTCACACTCTCTGCCTCTCCTTGTTGGGTCTAATAAAGCTGGAGATGGCATTTCTCTGCAGAATGGAAACTCCTCAGCACATATTCGTTCCACTCATTCCTGCATTTCCTTGTGAGGTCATTCTCGACGGAAAGTTGTGTAAGGTGGGCTCTGCGAGGGTGAAGCATGCTCCTTCGGGGATCACTGAAAACATTTTTCAATGTAGAAAAAGAGTTCTCACACATGGCAGTGGAGGTTCCAAACTTTAAAGCAGACTTCATCGCTACCTTGACACTTAGAAATGCCTCCATGGTCTTGTGGAAGGTGGTCAGAAGAGTTTTGTGTCCATTTCCAATCCTCTGCAGGCGTGGACCCATTCACTTGTGTGTGGAGGAACTGTTGGGCAACAGCATACTCAGCAACAACATACTCCAAGAGGGACTTGACTTTGGCTGTATCCAGAAACATGTGCCCTGCTGGATCAAGTGAAGACAGCAAGTCCATAAGTATGCTGTTGCACTCCCCAAAGCGCCCATTCATCTCTCCACGTAGTGCATCTACGCCACTCCCGTTGCTCGTCTCCTCTTCATCGTGGTTGTGTCCCACTCCCGTTGATTATTCAACCGCATTTTTGTTGGTTGTGTGTCTCCTCTTGTTTGGCCCTTGGCCTGTTGCGTCAACGCACTGATTCCATAGCTCCAAAAACTTGGAGACCATCAACACACCGATGCACTGTTCACCAGTGACTGGAGTACATTGTTTGGTAGGTCAAAAAGTAACAGGATCTTGTTTACCATGAGAGCGATCAACCTGAAGCTGGGCTTTGATATGGCAACCACACTGCCTCGACTTCCACATCTGCGGGAAAAGCTTGTGAGTTTTCAATGTGTGCCAGCAACTTGGATATATCCTTGGAGGACTTGAAGATGACTTGTACAGTGGCCAGGTCTAGCAGTGGTCGAGCAGGCGTTTCAGTGTCTCC
The DNA here is from genome assembly GCF_045791955.1 of Oncorhynchus clarkii lewisi. NCBI lineage: Eukaryota > Metazoa > Chordata > Actinopteri > Salmoniformes > Salmonidae > Oncorhynchus > Oncorhynchus clarkii. The sequence continues at coordinate 3,739,126 of NC_092174.1, forward strand.
CCCTTGTAATGAACTCTAATGGTGGGCTTTCTTACAGTTTCTGTGAGAGTTTTGGCATCACCTGCATCTGCAGTGGCTATGGTCAGAATGCGCTCTTTTATTTCATAGTTTCCATCAACAAACAGAAGTACGATTTGAAATGTTTTCGCAGCCGTGGAGTCTCTTGTTCGGTCCACTTTATAGAAGAAAACGAGTCCCCTATTACTTCCCCGACAATATGCTCGGTCACTAAGTTGCTAATTTGTTTTATTCAGTCGTTCTGGACGTTGTGGCTTGTGTAGGTTGCGTTGTGCGGAATGGTTGGTGCTATCTTGGCCACTTCTGGGTCATTTTGGGGGGTATACTCAAACAATGACAACACCCCACTGCCTTTCTCTGTCATGCGTCATGATCTCTTCTTAGAGGGAGTTTATTAATGGCTAAAAATGCAATAATGTCAACTACAGAGCCAAGGTAATATCTACGAAGAGCAAGCTGATCCATGTTAGCGCAGGAAGTATCCACACTGGTTATCTCTTGGTGCATTTCTCTCTCCCTCTACATAGCCCTTACATGTTAAGTGTTCTTTCGAGGTGGCAGGTTTGTTATTTTTCTGTCTCTAATGCATGCTTCCAATAACATAACCCTTTAATGGTAAAGGTTGAGTCTGATGACAGACGTGCTGGACTGAAATTTGCGGCGGGGGAAACAAAAGACTAAGTCAGTGTAACGCTCGTCTTCCTCCTCTTCTGAGGAGGAGTAGCAAGGGTCGGAGGACCAATGCGCAGCGTGGTACGTGTTCATGATGAATTTATTAAACACAGAACACTAAAACAAAAATAACAAAGAGGACGGTTTCGTTTCGTGTCATTCGGTCTGGTGACATACACAAAGACAGAAAATAATCACCCACGAAACACAGGTGGGAAAAGACTACCTAAGTATGATTCTCAATCAGAGACAACTAACGACACCGGCCTCTGATTGAGAACCATACCAGGCCAAACGCAAAACACAACATAGAAAAACGAACATAGACAACCCACCCAACTCACACCCTGACCATACTAAAACAAAGACATAACAAAAGAACTAAGGTCAGAACGTGACAGTCAGCTTGTACTGAATATTCTAGCCAATCTCGATTATGGTACCATGTATTAGCAAAAGACTGCTTCTTCCCTGAATACAACTTACTGGAAACACATCTAATATCACCCGATTGGGCTTCTCAACCCCAAGGTCATTTGGGGCTGCTTCTCTGGATGTGGGTGGCTCTGGCTTGTGTGCTTTAGCATGGCTATCAGCTGCTGCTGAGCTGGGTGGGGGCAAGGAGGCAGGTGGCGGGACTGGGAGGGGGGCTCCGCTAGCTTCACCATTGACAGAGACTAGGCTAGCCCAACTCTGTGTGCTGGTCACATTGCCATGATCACCATCAATTGTAGCAGTGATTTCAACGAGTGGAGTTTCAGCGCCACTTGTTGCGGCAGATGATGCATTATTTTTAAACCAATTTCTAGTATCCATTTTGAAGGTAGCCAGACCTACTGATCACTGAGGCACACTGTTGTGTTTAACTAACACTCCACCCACTACTAACTCGAAATGGCGGTAAAACAATAAATACATACGCTCATCTAAGTGGGCCAACACCTATTGACGTACCGCCATCTTATTAAATTGAGTGTTGAAATCAAAATGGCGACCTACGCTGATTAAGGGACGATGAATAACCTGGATACTGTACATACTTATTACTAGGAAATCCACTAAAATGTATTTTGTCTAACTTAAGGGTTGAATATACAGAATATTAAAAGTATAAATGAAAATGGGGAACATTTACCCAAAGAGAAAACATAGGCATCATCCTTCAGGATTAAAATAAATCGTTATCATCCACAGAGGCCTTTCCAGTAATGAAGGCAGTGTATTGGAAATGTGTTGAAAGTCTAGGGCTGTGTCTCAAATTGCACCCTATTCCCTACATAGGGCTCTTATCAAAAATAGTGCACTTTGGGCCCTGCACTACAAAGGTAGTGCACTATATAGGGAATAGGGTGCCATTTGGGACCAAGCCTAGATGGATGTCAGTATAAACAAGACCTGGGTATACTCCATTTGGATGGCGGCTAAAATTAGCACTGTAATTGGTCCATTTCAGAGTAAATTGTGCTCTGATTCATGGTGTCCATTGATACGTGTCCGTGTGTGTGTGTGTGTGTTCTTCTTCAAACCCCTCTGCCTTCGCCTGACCATTGCAGCTAATGCACAGTTAGAATTTATGGTTTCATGACTATGCTAAAATTGCACACAAAAAATAACCAGTGCAGAACCAGTGCAGAGCATCTCTTTATTACGGACAGACCTCTCCCCATCTTTACAACCATTGAATCTATATGTTTTGACCATGGCAGTTTACAATCGAAGGTAACACCAAGTAATTTAGTCTCCTCAACTTGTTCAACAGCCACACCATTCATTACCAGATTTAGCTGAGGTCTAGCACCAACCTCTTGAAGCTAGGGGGCACTATTTTTATTTTTTAGGAAAAATAACGTTCCCAAAGTAAACGGCCTATTTCTCAGGACCAGATGCTAGAATATGCATATAATTGACAGCTTAGGATAGAAAACACTAGTTTTCAAAACTGTAAAAATATTGTCTGTGAGTATAACAGAACTGATATTGCAGGCGAAACCCTGAGGAAAATCCAATCAGGAATCCAATCAGGAAGTGCCCTTCTGCTCCTTTGCATGCCTATCCTCCATTTAAAGGGATATCAACCAGATTCCTTTTTCTACGTCTTCCCTAAGGTGTCTACAGCCTTTAGACGTAGTTTCACACCTTTATGTTGAAGAATGAGCGTAAACGAGCACATTGCGTAAGTGGCCAGCTGATGGCTCTCAGAGTGATTCTTGCGTAAAAGAGAGAGGCAGCCAATTTTCCTCCCGGTCCTACTGAAAAGCCAACTGTCCCGGTTGATATATTATCGAATAGATATTTGAAAAACACCTTGAGGATTGATTGTAAAAAACGTTTGCCATGTTTCTGTCGATATTATGGATATAATTTAGAATTTTTTTCGGCGTTGTCGTGACCGCTATTTCCGGTGGATTTCTAAAAATAACTTGACAAACCAACGGAGGTATTTTGGGTAGAAAAATTATCTTTATGGAAAAAAAGGAACCTTTGCTGTCTAACTGGGAGTCTCGTCAGTGAAAACATCCGAAGATCAAAGGTAAACGGTTCATTTGATTGCTTTTTTGATTTTCGTGACCAAGCTTCCTGCTGCTAGCTAGACATAATGCTATGCTAGGCTATCGATAAACTTACAAACGCTTGTCTTGCTATCGCTGTAAAGCATAATTTCAAAATCTGAGACGACAGGGTGATTAACAAAAGGCTAAGCTGTGTTTCGCTATATTTCACTTGTGATTTCATGAATATGAATATTTTCTAGTAAGATTATTTGACCGTTGCGCTATGCCAATTAGTGTAGTTGCTGACAATTCTCCCGGATCCGGGATGGGTAGTTCCAAGATTAAGGAATGATTTGTACCAAATACAATGCTCTTAGTTTTAGAGATGTTCAGGACCAGTTTATTACTGGCCACCCATTCCAAAACAGGCTGGAACTGGAACCGTGCTTCTACAGGCTGGAACCGTGCTTCTACACCTGCATTGCTTGCTGTTTGGGGTTTTAGGCTGGGTTTCTGTACAGCACTTTGAGATATCAGCTGATGTACGAAGGGCTATATAAATACATTTGATTTGATCTCTGTGTTAAGGGTTTCAGTGACTTCATTATCTGTGGTTGCTGATGCGTATATCGTTGAATCATCAGCATACATGGACACACATGCTTTGTGTGTACACATATTCAATCAATCCTTATCCCAGTCTGCTGTTCCCACATGCTTCAAGAGGGCCACCATTGTTCCAGTTCCCAAGAAAGCTAAGGTAACTGAGCTAAATGACTAGCACTCACCTCCATCATCATGAAGTGCTTTGAGAGTCTAGTCAAGGATCATATCACCTCCCTCAACCTGACACCCTAGACCCCACTCCAACTCCACCCAATAGGTCCACAGATGATGCAATCACACTGCACACTGCCCTAACCCATCTGGACAATAAGAATACTTATGTAAGAATGCTGTTCATCGACTACAACTCAGCATTTAACGCCATAGTAAACTCCAAACTCGTCATTAAGCTCGAGACCCTGGGTCTCGACCCCGTCCTGTGGAACTGGGTCCTGGACTTCCTGACGGGCCGCACCCAACTGGGGCCCCACAAGGGTGCATTCTCAGCCCTCTCCTGTACTCCCTGTTCACCCATGACTCAGTGGCCATGCACGCCTCCAACTCAATCATCAAGTTTGCATTACCAACAACGACGAGACGGCCTACAGGGGGGAGGTGAGGGCCCTCCGAGTGTGGTGTCAGGAAAATAACCTCACACTCAACGTCTACAAAACAAAGGAGATGATCGTGGACTTCAGGAAACAGCAGAGGGATTACCCCCTATCCACATCGACGGGACAGTAGTGGAGAAGGTGGAAAGTTTTAAGTTCCGCACGGACAAACTGAAATGGTCCACCCACACAGACAGTGTGGTGAAGAAGGCACAACAGCGCCTCTTTAACCTCAGGAGGCTGAAGAAATTCAGCTTGTCACCAAAAATACTCAAACTTTTATAGATGCACAATCGAGAGCATCCTGTCGGGCTGTATCACCGCCTGGTACGGCAACTGCTCCGCCCACAACCGTAAGGCTCTCCAGAGGGTAGTGAGGTCTGCACAACGCATCACCGGGGCAAACTACCTGCCCTCCAGGACACCTACACCACCCGTTGTTACAGGAAGGCCATAAAGATCATCAAGGACAACAACCACCCGAGCCACTGCCTGTTCACCCTGCTATCATCCAGAAGGCGAGGCCAGTACAGGTGCATCAAAGCTGGGACAGCGAGACTGAAAAACAGCTTCTATCTCAAGGCCATCAGACTGTTAAACAGCCATCACTAACATTGAGTGGCTGCTGCCAACACACTGACTCAATCTCTAGCCACTTTTATAATAAAAAATTAGATGTAATACATGTATCAATAGTCACTTTAAACTATGCCACTTTATATAATGTTTACATACCCTACATTACTCATCTTGTATGTATATACTGTACTCTATACCATCTACTGCATCTTGCCTATGCCGTTCGGCCATCGCTCATCCATATATATTTGTATTATTTTTCATTCCTTTACACTTGTGTGTATAAGGTGGTTGTTGTGAAATTGTTAAATTACTTGTTAGATATTACTACATGGTCAGAACTAGAAGCACAAGCATTTCGCTGTATGTGACAAATCAAATTTGATTTGATGAAGATGCATTACTGGGCTGAACACGCTAACAACAAGTGGCTATTTGGACATAAATGATGGACTTTATGGAACAAATCACTCATTTATTGTTCGAACTGGGATTCCTGTGAGCGCCTTCTGATGAAGATCATCAAAAAGTAAGTTAAAATTTATAGTGTTATTTCTAACTTCTGTTGACTCAAAATGGTGGATATTTCTCTGGCTGGATTGGGCTCTGAGCACCGTTCTCAGATTATGCTTTTTCCGTAAAGTTTTTTTTTTTAAATCGGACACAGCGGTTGCATTAAGGAGAAGTCTATCATTAATTCTGTGAATACCAGTTGTATCTTTTATCATTGTTTATTATGAGTATTTCTGCAAAATCACCAGATGTTTTGGAATCAAAATATTACTGCACGTAACGCGCCAATGTAAACTGAGATTTGTGGATATAAATATGCACATTATCTAACAAAACATACATGTATTGTGTAACATGATGTCCTATGAGTGTCATCTGATGAAGATCAAAGGTTAGTGATTAATTTTATCTATATTTCTGCTTTTTGTGACTCCTATCTTTGGCTGGAAAAATGGCTGTGTTTTTTTGACTTGGCTATGACCTAACAATCATATGTTGTGCTTTCGCTGTAAAGCATTTTTCAAATTTGACACGATGGGTAAATTAACAAGATGTTTATCTTTCATTTGTTGTATTGGACTTGTTAATGTGTGAAAGTTACAAATTTCAAAAAAATATTTTTGAATTTCACCTTTTTTAGCGGAATGTTGTCGAGGGGTTCCGCTAGCGGAACGCTTGTGCTAGAAAGGTTATGTTTTTTCAACAACAGGTTATGGTCAATAATATCAAAGGCTGCACTGAAATCTAACAGTACAGCTCCCACAATCTTCTTATTATCAATTTCTTTCAACCATTCTTTCAACCATTCATCAGTAATTTGTGTCAGTGCAGTACATAAGCATAAGCATGCTGAAAGTCTGTTGTTAATTTGTTTACAGAGAAATAGCTTGGTCAAACACAATTTTTTCCAACAGTTTGCTAAGAGCTGGCAGCAAGCTGATAGGTCTGCTGTTAGAACCAGTAAAGGCCGCTTTACCACTCTTGGGTAGTGGAATTACTTTGGCTTCCCTCCAGGCCGGAGGACAAATACTTTCCTCTAGGCTCAGATTAAAAATATGACAGATAGCCACCATCCTCAGTAGCTTTCCATCTAAATTGTCAATGTCAGGAGGTTTGTCATTGATCGTTAACAATTGTTTTTCCACCTCTCCCACACTAACTTTACAAAATTCAAAAAGGCACTGCTTTTCTTTCATTATTCATTTTTTTATACATGAATATAATTGTTCAAATGGTTTTGTGATGAATAAGCCATCTGATTCGATGAGATGGAGTTGAATTAGTCTTTCTGCCCATAATTTCACTTAAAGTACTCCAAAGTATTTTTTCCATCATTCTTTATATCATTCATCTTGGCTTCATATTAAAGTTTCTTCTTCTTTTTGTTGAGTTTAGTCACATAATTTCTCAATTTGCAGTAAGTAAGCCAGTCAAATGTACAGCCAGACTTATTAGCCGCTCCTTTCGCCCCATCTCCTTCATACAGTTTTTAAATTCCTCATCAATCCATGGAGCCTTAACAGTTCTAACAGTCAGTTTCTTCTCAGGTGCATGTTTATGAATAATTGGAAGAAGCATTATCATAAATTCATCAAGTGCAGCGTCTGGATACTCCTCATTAACCTCTCTTGGGTAGGGGGCAGTATTTTGACGTCCGGATGTAAAGTGTGCCCAAAGTAAACTGCCTGTTACTCAGGCCCAGATATGAAAGGATATGCATATAATTGGTAGATTTGGATAGAAAACTCTTTCTAAAATTTGTAAAATTATGTCTGTGAGTATAATAGAACTGATATGGCAGGCCTATCACTATTTTCAATGGCTATCACTTTTATTATAAGGCCAAATTCTCCCAGATTGCAGTTCCTAGGGCTTCCACTAGATGTCAACAGTCTTTAGAAAGAGGTTCAGGCTGGTTTTTGGAAAAATTACCCAGAAATTGTAGTTTTTCTAGGTGGCTCACATTTTGGCTGTAGTGTCTCCAAGCGCGTGGAAGAGAGCACGTACTTTGGTATTTTTCTCCGGTAAAGACAACAACGATTCTCTGTCTTAAATTTGATTGTTTATTTACCTAATGTTTGATAATAAACGTTGTTTGACTTATTTGGAAAAGTTTATTAGTAACGTTTGGGATTCAATTTGTATGCATTTTGATGGAGGGAAACTGGGTGGATTATTGACTGAAGCACGCCAGCTAAACTGAGTTTTGTATGGATATAAAGAAGGACAATATCAAACAAAAGGACCATTTGTGATGTAACTGGGACCTTTTGGTGTGCCAACAGAAGAAGATCAAAGGTAAGGCATTTTTTATATTGCTATTTCTGACTTTTGTGTCGCACCTGCCTGGTTGAAATGTTTTTCATGTGTTTGTATGCAGGGAGCTGTCCTCAGATAATCGCATGGTTTGCTTTCGCCGTAAAGCCTTTTTGAAATCTGACACAGCGGCTGGATTAACAAGAAGTAAAGCTTTATTTTGATGTCCAACACTTCTGATTTTATGAAAGTTAAATATTTATAATACTGTAGTTTAAATTTCTCACTCTGCAATTTCACCGGATGTTGGTCAGGTGGGACGCTGCCATCCCACCTGCCCATAAGAAGATAATCATATCAGACCAACAAATATTTTTAACATCATCCACATAAGAGTCACAGCAAAATATTTTGTATGATATCTTATACACTATTTAAGGCCCAACTGTTGAAACTTTGGCTTTCCTGTATATAGCCACTATATTGTGATCACTGCATCCAATGGGTACAGATACAGCTTTAGAACAGTATTAGTACAAATGGGATCAATACATGTGGATGATCTTGTTCCTGTAGTGTTTGTAAACAACCTGGTAGGTTGATTAATAACCTGAACCAGATTACAGGCACTGGTTACAGTGAGAAGCTTCCTCTTGAGCAGACAGCTCGATGAAAACCAGTCAATATTCATTCAGGTCCCCAAGAAAGTAGACCTCTCTGTTTACATCACATACATTATCAAGCATTTCACACATATTATTTAGATACCGACTGTTAGCACTTGGTGGCCTATAGCTAAGCAAAGAAAAGGCTTTAGATGTGCCAAGTGAACCTGCAACACTTGAATAACACTTGACATAAGATCTTCTCTAAGCATTACAGGGATATGGCTCCTCCCCCATCAGCATTTCTGTCTCTTCTATAAATGTTATATATATATGTATTGCTACTGATGTATCAACAAATTAATTATCTAAGTGAGTCAAATATGGATAATATATGAATGTTATGATGTTAGCAAAGTTATTGATTTCATTAACCTTATTTCTAAGGCTACATATACATTTTAAGTCTTAAGTTTACATACACTTAGGTTGGAGTCATTAAAACTCATTTTTCAACCACTCCACAAATTTCTTGTTAACAAATTATAGTTTTGGCAAGGCGGTTAGGACATCTACTTTGTGCATGACACAATACATTTTTCCAACATTTGTTTACAGACAGATTATATCACTTGTAATTCATTGTATCACAATTCCAGTGGGTCAGAGGTTTACATACATTAAGTTGACTGCCTTTAAACAGCTTGGAAAATTCCAGAAAATTATGTCATGGCTTTAGAAGCTTCTGATTTGGGTCAATTGGAGGTGTACCTGTGGCTGTATTTCAAGGCCGACCTTCAAACTCAGTGCCTCTTTGCTTGACATCATGGGAAAATCTAAATAAATCAGCCAAGACCTCTGAAAAAAAAATTGTACACCTCCACAAGTCTGCTTCATCCAGCAATTTCCAAATGCCTGAAGGTACCATGTTCATCTGTACAAACAATAGTACGCAATATAAACACCATGGGACCACGCAGTCGTCATACCGCTCAGGAAGGAGAAGCATTCTGTCTCCTAGAGATGAACACACTTTGGTGCGAAAAGTGCAAATCAATCCCAGAACAACAGTAAAGGACCTTGTGAAGATGCTGGAGGAAACAGGTACAAAAGTATCTGTATCCACAGTAAAACAAATCCTATATCAACATAAACTGATAGGCCACTCAGCAAGGATGAAGCCACTGCTCCAAAACCGCCATAAAAAAGCCAGACTACGGCTTGCAACTGCACATGGGGACAAAGGTCATTCTTTTTGTAGAAATGTCCTCTGGTCTGATGAAACAAAAATAGAACTGTTGGCCATAAATACCATCGTTATGTTTGGAGGAAAAAGGGGGATGCTTGCAAGCTGAAGAACATCATCCCAACCGTGAAGCCCGGGGGTTGCAGCATCATGTTGTGGGGGTGCTTTGCTGCAGGGGGACTGGTGCACTTCACAAAATAGATGGCGTCATGAGGATGGAAAATGATGTGGATATATTGAAGCAACATCTCAAGACATCAGTCAGGAAGTTAAAGCTTGGTTGTAAATGGGTCTTCCAAATGGACAATGACCCCAAGTATACTTACAAAGCTGTTGCAAAATGGCTTAAGGATAACAAAGTCAAGGTATTGGAGTGGCCATCACAAAGCCCTGACCTCAATCCTATAGAACATTTCTGGGCACAACTGAAAAAGTGTGTGCGAGCAAGGAGGCCTTACAAACCTGACTCAGTTACACCAGCTCTGTCAGGAGGAATGGGCCAAAATTCACCCAACTTATTGTGGGAAGCTTGTGGAAGGCTACCCAAAACGTTTAACCCAAGTTAAACCATTTAAAGGCAATACTATCAAATACTAATTGAGTGTATGTAAACTTCTGACCCACTGGGAATGTGATGAAAGAAATAAAAGCTGAAATAAATCATTCTCTACTATTATTCTGACATTTCACATTCTTAAAATAAATTGGTGATCCTAACTGACCTAAGACAGGTAATTTTTACTAGGATTAAATGTCAGGAATTGTGAAAAACTGAGTTTAAATGTATTTGGCTAAGGTGTATGTGAACTTCTGACTTCAACTGTATTAATATGGTCTATTTTCAGCCCTTTCCTGTGTAGCTTATCAGAGATAGACATAATATTGAAAAGAGCAGACAAAGCATGAGTAAATATATACATTCAGCAGTCCATTAATAAATTGGTGTGTGTGTGCTGCGGGGTTGAGGCTACGAACCCATAGGCTTGGCTCTCTCATCCCTTCCAGGCTTCTGGGAGGGAGGGTGGAAAATGAGCCTGTCGTAGCGAATGTACGCCCTCATGCAGCTATCATGGCTGGGATCAGTTCATTCCTCTTCTGGCACACAGCTTCAGGATAGTCCTCGTTGAGGAAGATATACATTCCTCTCAAGTCCTTGGCTCTTTCCAGAACAGCTACCTTGTCCTTGAACCTCAGGAGCTTGACCACTATCGGCCTGGGCCTATCACCTAGACCGGTGGTGAATTTTCCAGTCCAGTGGGCACGCTCTACCTCAATCTTCCTGTGGACCATCTTCAATTTCTCAGAGATCATTTTCCTCACTTCATACTCAGACTCCATCCAGGTCTCATGTGGAGATTCTGCAATTCTGTCCACAACCATGTTGTTTCGCCTTGATTGTCCCTCTGATTTATCTGTCATTGTTATCATGGATTCACACACAGAACTGATGTCCTCTCTCAATGACTTACAGATTGCTGTCATCTTTCCGTTCTCCTGTTTTAACTCATCGAGCTGACCCTGGGAGAACTGCAAACTGTTCTTCAGGTCCTGGACCTCTCTGCTCAGGTCGTAGAATCCACCAGTATTTGGACAAAACACTTGAAACTATTTTCTTGTTGTTGTAACAACTGCTTATAGGTCTCTTTTTGTTTCTTTAAAAGATCTTTGTCATGGTAGCTAGCAATGTATGTTAGGCTGTTACCCTTTGCAGTTCCAGACAGGGCAGGTCACGGGGAAAATTGAAAACAATAAACAGCAGGGATCTAGATGGCCACAAACCCGGGACAATCCGCGGTCCCAGCCACAATGGCTAACTGCGTTGCAGGCTGCGCTCAAGAACACCTCGCTAACTTGGCGTCCAGCTGGCTAGCATTTAGGCTAGCTGCGATGCCAAATAGCTTCTCAGACCCGTCCTTGGTCAGCAGGATCACTGGAAAGATACAAGCAGTCCCAGCAACTGGTGCCAACTGCGTTGTGGGACCCAACATAAGAAGCTAGGTAGCTACCAAGAACTTTCCAATATATTGTAAACAACAAACTTGCCAATCAAACAAAACCGAGCTCTTCCTTGTTCCGAGTGAAGATCCAGTGAAGGGGGCTTTACCATTCTTGGGTAGCGGAATTACTTTTGCTTCCCTCCAGGCCTGATGGCAGACACTTTCTCGTAGGCTTAGATAGTAGATATGGCAAAAAGTGGGTGTAAAACATTTGTTGGTATAATCCATTATAAAGTAATATTGGATTGTGGTGGTAACATCTGATTATAGAATATGAGCAGGCCTGATGTTGACAAAAAGGTGCATTCATTCAATAAAGTTTTATTGAATACTTATGATGAACTTCAATATGCATTCAAATTGAATGTTCGTCTTAGAATAGAATAGGAATAGCATATTGAATATCAAATGAAAAAGCACTCCGAATGTAAGTGTAGTATACTGCAAGCCAAAACCTTTCATAAATCTTACACGTCCCTTACTTAGGCAACAAAAAAAACGTTACACCAGAACAGTGGTGATTTCAGCACCATGGACAGCACACTCAGAGGTAGACAGACGGTCTACACATCTTGCCTGCCACCCCACAGATTTTAGACATGTTGATGCAGCTTTGTCATATGGCAGACGCACCTCCAGGAAACAAATGTATGTTCAATAAAAATGTTGACCGCGTGTCATCGTGAATTTCCCCGGCAAAAGGCCCATGTGCGTCTGTCAACGCTATTGAATTTAGAGGAGAGGTATTAAACTAATGTTTCCACCTGTGCTAGAGTTCAGAAAACATTTGTTTGGGAATACCGTGGGTTTAATAACTAGGCTACCGCATACACTTGGGCCAAGCAATAGGTGTAATTAAAAAGCTGTTTTGGCTGTAATGTATATATTAACTAAGACTGTTCCGCACGTTCTTCACCTCGAGTCTGCCATTAGGAGAACAGTAGCACGAGGGGATATTAAAAGAAAGACAATCCTCTTACTGCGGTTTGTGTCTGTGTGTGCGTGTGTCTGATCTAGAACCAGGGAATACTCTCTTTACCAGCTTCACAGGCCATTGATTTTTATTTCGACCTGACCATCAGCTAGTTGAAAGAAGGGTGATAGGTGGTCGGTGTGCAGTCTTTTGTCATGGTTGTAGATACAATTGTATTATGTCTAATAGACTGTCTGTAATTGCATCCGTGTTCATGTCAACGTCCCATTTCATATCAAACCAAATTTGCTCTGCATGTACAATTTAAATGAGGCAGGCCAAAACAGGTTGTAAAAACAACAACTGGCTAAAACCATTCAATATTGCCCTGTAAAAATGACTAGCTTGCCTAAAGATACAAGCCATAATAAACATAGATCCCATTTTCAGTAAGACAAAGCCTGTAAAACAATAGATTAAGATTACTTTATTGGTCAATTGCACACAAGGTCCGACCAAAATTTTACTTCCGCTTTGAACCCAAACCCTCTGAAAGACACATACAGTACATGTTTTTGGAGCAGAACTCACACTGTGCGCCCAGGGAGCTGTTGTTTTGTTAAGTGCATTGCTAAAGGGCACAACGGCAGGCAATGGCATCTAGGATTTGATAACAGCCTCACTTTCCGAGGGATTTTTCCCATCGGACCCGGGATTCAAACTGGCAACCCAGTTGTTGGCTCGCCTCTCTTACTGCTAGGCCGCCCCTAGCCTAGGCAGTTTCCCTTTTTCAAGCTTTTGGCCAAAATTCCATTATTAGTCTACCTGGAGTCTGTAAATACAAGCAAGGCCCTAAAAATACCCGTTCTTAAATAGAAAGGATTGGCTGAGTATTATCTCTACTACTGTAAACGCAGGCATATAGGCTACGCCACAGCCTAAAAACGCATCGTTGAGCACGAGTAGGGAAGAGAACCACCGCTATATCGTTCGTGCTGCAGTGAGCAGGGCATTCCCCATCTCACCATCTCCCCTTCCCCTGACCTTGCAGAAAAACACGGTTTTGACACACAACTTGAATTAAGGTTATGTATTTAATTGGGCTATGAGCGAAATGTAAATGAAACAACACAAGCATGCCTCGAATGGAGGAGGCTGATCTTTAACACCGAATGAAATGTTTCAGACGTCGCTATGACACTTAGTGGACGTGATATTCGTTATATGATTGATGTAGGCTCATTCCCATTTGTCAGGCTTCATAAAAGCAGTGTGTTGGCCTCTAACCTCAAAAAAGGCCCAACCTCCGTTCTAAGGGCCTTCCGTTCATTTAGTTCGTATATTAAAGTGGATACTGTAATGGAGCCTTCAAAGCCTCGCTGTGAAATGGCAGTAGGGGATAATATTGCATTCGCGACATTACAACTGTCGCCATGTATCTAGGCTAAATGCAGAGGCTAGAACATAAATGCTGTTATAGTCAAGCAAAATATATCAGGGAAGGTATTTTAATCATGAGACATATTCACTTATCCGTGCACGATTAGCCTACGCCGACTACAATTTCTACACACATCCATCCATACACCTGCTCCTCCCAGCTCCCCGAGAACAATCCTTGGACCGCTCCTCTGAGCACAAACGCGGTTTAGCACAAAGCAAAAACAACTTGATACACAGGATGTCGATTTGAAATGTGTTAACCGCTTTACCTTTTCCTGCGCCCTGCTTAGCCGTTTCTGGACGTTTTTGGCGAAAATCCCCGTCTTTATTTCGGCCATGGCTGCTGATACTGCAACGGGATGAGCGTCGCTTCAGTTTAGCACCTAGGACAGAGAAATGATGACGGACTAGGAAGGAGGGGAGGATCAATTCTTAAAGCCACAGTACAAAAATGCACACACTCAACCAAACGTCCCAGTTTAGTATAATGATTATTATATGTTCTGGTTTGTATATTACGATTAGTTATAATGTATTTATCATGACAAGATATCAACATGATGCCTAGCTGGACCAGGATATTGTTATCCCGTTTCTGCTTCAAACAGACATACAATGTAGCCTATAGGCGTAGACTTGCTCCAACCCTGCCCCCACTGTACATGTCGCTTGCTTGTGAACAGCGAAAACACTTCTGGGTTGCGTCAAAGCAGTCGTGGACATGAGCCCGTGTGGATAGTCTTATGTAGAAAACATACAGTACATGAATGAGTGGTAGGCCTAAACAAATACCCCTCTGCCTATATGATTAAACACATAGGCACTACTTTCACATTCCGTGCCTTTTAAAACCTGAAAAGTCAACACCAAAAGCTGAAAATATCGTGCTTCAATAATAGCCTACATATAATTGCAGTTGCAATTGTAAATGTAGAATGTGTACATCAGATGTGTATGCAGTGATACAGAAGGTATATGATAAGGTAATATTATATTAAACTTATTCTGAGTGTAGCATAATAACTTGAATAATTTGTTATTATTAGTTGTGTGTGTGTGTGTGTGTGTGTGTGTGTGTGTGTGTGTGTGTGTGTGTGTGTGTGTGTGTGTGTGTGTGTGTGTGTGTGTGTGTGTGTGTGTGTGTGTGTGTGTGTGTTGGGGGAGGCCTGGGGATGGACATGTGCTGCTGATGTGGGATTCCACATCAATCACTATCCTAGCCCCTACCTAGGTGGAGCATGGTAGCTCCATCTTGCACTCTGATAGACCAAGTGGAATCGTTTCCATATTTTGGACACCTGTCCAATCCTTTCAGATATCCACACGTGGTCAGGGACGCGACCATGAACCCGATGGTCACTCTGATAGAGCTCCAGAGTTCCTCTGTGGAGATGGGAGAACCTTACAGAAGGACAACCATCTCTGCAGCGCTCCACCAATCAGGTCTTTATGGTAGAGTGGCCAGGCGGAAGCCACTCCTCTGTAAAAGGCACATGACAGCCCACTTGGAGTTTGCCAAAAGGCACTTAAAGACTCTTAGACCATGAGAAACAAGATTCTCTGGTCTGATGAAACCAAGATGAAACTCTTTGGCCTGAATGCCAAGTGTCATATCTGGGGAAAACCTGGCACCATCTGTACGGTGAAGCATTGTGTGGGTAGCATTACGCTGTGGGGATGTTTTCAGCGGCAGTGACTGGGAGACTGGTCAGGATCGAGGCAAAGATGAACGGAGCAATGTACAGACAGATCCTTGATGAAAACCTACACCAGAGTGTTCAGAACCTCAAACTGGGGCAAGGTTCACCTTCCAACAGGACAACAACCCTAAGCACAAACCAAAACAACGCAAGGGTAGTTTCAGGACACGTCTCTGAATGTCCTTGAGGGACTAGCCAGAGCTCAGACTTGAACCCGATCGAACATCTCTGGAGAGACCTGAAAATAGCTGTGCAGCAACACTCCCTAACCAACCTGACAGAGCTTGAGAGGATCTGCAGAGAAGAATGGGAGAAACTCCCCAAATACACATGTGCCAAGCTTGTAGCGTCAAGGCTGTAATCGCTGCCAAAGGTTCTTCAACAAAGTACTGAGTAAAAGTTCTGAATACTTATGTAAATGTGATATTTCAGTTTTTTTTTATATATAATTTTGCAAAAATGTCTAAAACATTTTTTGCTTTGTCATTATCGTGTTTTGTGTGTAGATTGATGGGGGGAAAAAACAATTGAATCCATTTTAGAAAAAGGTTGTAATGGAACAAAATGTTTAAATACTTTCCGAATGCACTCTATATGTGTATTAAAGTAGTTGTCACGACTTCCACCGAAGTCGGCTCCTCTCCTTGTTCGGGCAGTGTTCGGCGATTGACGTCACCGGCTTTCTAGCCATCGCAGCTCCATTTTTCATATATCCATTTGTCTTGTCTTGTTTCCATACACACCTGGTTTTCATTTCCCCAATCACCCTACTTGTATTTTACCCTCTGTTTCCCATCATGTTTTGTGTGTAATTGTTTCATGTTATTTGTGGTGTTTTATTATGAGCTTTACTTTTGTTATGTTCCGTGTTTTGAGCGCATTTGATTTATGTAGTGCTCTCGTTTTGGAACTAAAATAAAAGTGCGCCTGTTTACATCACGCTACTCTCCTGCACCTGACTTCGCCTCTTATACACCCGATGACAGTAGTAAAAAGTTAAGTATTTGTTCCCATATTCATAGCACACCATTACTATACTGTATAAAAATATAAACGCAACATGCAACAATTTAAACGATTTTGCTGAGTTACAGTTAAGGAATATAAGGAAATCAGTCAACTGAAATTAATTCAGTAGACCCTAATCTATGGATTTCACAACTGGGAATATGGATATGCATCTGTTGGACACAGATGTGACCACCATTTGCCTCATGCAGCGTGACACATCTCCTTCGCATAGAGTTGAACAGACTGTTGATTTTGGCCTGTGGAATGTTGTCCCACTCCTGTTCAATGGCTGTGCGAAGTTACTGGATATTGGTGGGAAATGGAACATGCTGTCGTACACGTTGATCCAGAGCATCCCAAACATGCTCAATGTGTGACATGTCTGGTGAGTATGCAAGCATAGAAGAACTGGGTTATTTTCAGCTTCCAGGAATTGTGTATAGATCCTTGTGACATGGGGCCATGCATTATACCATAACACCTCATGTTGATCTTAAATTGTAGGCAGCAGAAGATTTGGGCAAATGGAAAGTCTTTGTGTTACAGAAGAATTTTCCGCCCAAAACTTTAACATCAAATAATGGACACTGGGACAATATATTTACACATCTGAATGTTGGGAATGATGAGAGATTGAATATGGAAAATGAATGTCTATTTTGTGATTAAAATTGTTATAAAGACGTTATAACGAAAATATTGTAACTTCAAGAGCCTTTACACTGTGTATATCAGGTTTACATTCTTTACGTTTTGTAGAAAATATAAAGGATAAAGAGAATGTTTTTGTGACGATAGGATTGTGACTTTATTTCTCTAACGAGATCATACTAATTCTGATACCTTGCCTTGAAACTATCCACACCCCAGGGAGCCCAGAGAGTGTGTGAGAATGACAAAATTCCCCCTGTTTTACTCGAGGATATAAAAAGATTGAGTTAAGAATTAACATATCAGACTAAAACGGACCACAGCTGCAGCAAGGTCTACGATAGTCACCACGCCGGAACGCAACACAAGGTTGAAGAAGACAAAGGAACCTCTTAACAATCAATGTTACGGCTGAGTAGCTGTTCTAAGTACTGTATTTAAGGAGATTAATTTAAGTAGGACCATTCTGTTATTCTCTTCAAATCATCATGTCCTACAGTGCTCTCATCACCACGGCTGATTAGCCGTCCTCAGGAGACCACTCTTCCAGAACGAGTGCAAGTAAACAGACAACTAAGAAGGACATTGTGACCTCCTGTGGACAATCAGAGACTTACACCATATAATGAAGAATGTTATCATTTAGCTTGTTAGTAAATAAATAATCAAATCAATTTGTGTGGTATGGAATGATCAGTGAGACCCTGGTTTGTGCAGATTTACAAAGTCTACGACGTTCAGAATGAGACTGATATGAGGGAATTATTCATTAGTGACTGTTATGATATCTACATATTCTTGAATTAATTCGGGAGACGCTAACTCATTAAAAAACTTTTCCCATGGTGCCCCCAAATTCCTAATGAGTTCATTGTTACATTATTAATTTAATCGAGTATCAATTAAACATATTTAATTGATCAAATAAATAAATAAATAAATAAAGATTAATGATAGTCACTTCACAACATATTGGAGGAATCTAAGATAAAACTAGGCTTTACTGTTGAATTCAGTCTATAGGAATTGTGTAGCAAGATACGTTATACACCAATAGGGCTGTAGGCAGGAGATGGCATGTGTATGGTTCCTTTTCATCCAGATACTAGTAGGGAGAGATTGACTCCGGTGTTGTATATCTGACGAAAAGTCAGTGTGTAGGGGATTTAATGAATGCTACGAGCTAGGAAGTATGGGCCAGCCGATGTTGGGGTATTCTGAGGAATAGACTAGTTGGGCCAAACGTAGTACTATTTCTGTCTCTCGCATTTCAGGAGTGAGTAGATTCGGTCATAAATTAATTTCTTGAGCGAGGACAAATGGGCTAGCCAATTTTGTCAATTTTAGTAGATATAGTCGTTTGACCGAAACTGACTTATTATCTCTCCATCAGTAGTGTGAGTAGACCAACGGCAGGTATTTTCTTTTATGTTACAGCGTGTTCCGGTACAACAGTGCTAGTGAAGGAAATGCCAAAAAAGGTTGAACGTGAGACATCATTAGTAAACCCATTCCCTGTTAAATTGGACCCTATTTTACTCAGAAGGGAGATTCCGGTACAATTAGGTCTAGCTTGCATTAGATGCTAAGCTAACAAAGGAAGAGTAGCCATTTTCCTTTGTTTACGGTGAAATCCCGCTCCGTGCGGGAATCCTGTTTGATCCCTTTCTGGGATCAGTGACCTTTGGGCGACAGAAGTTCCGCCTTTTCGGGACTCCCGTTTTCGATCAGTGACCCCTGGTGGTAATTAATCCCCAATATTATTATTATTATTATTTTTAAATACATTCCATTGAGGCCCAACGTTGTCTCACATTTGGAACAAGTGGTTACTCTTCTGATATCCAGCCAATCACAACTGATTAGATATAGGTGTCTCATTCAATTTAACAAACGGGTTCAAATTGCCAAACTTACCTTTTCAGGTTAATCATTTGGATAATATCCAAATCGATTTGTTCTAACCAATGAGACATTTTTCCACATTGACCTAGATACAGCGCTTTCAGGTTCATTTAAGTTTAATTCCCAAATAACCTATACAGGTTTGATTCATCATTAAAATTGATGAATCAATTCAAGTTGCTTTTGCAAGCTCATTGGAGCCAACTCCCACATTACTGACCTGGTATTGTTGGAAGTCCCACCTTTGCTGGAATCCTGTGTGGTTTCAGCTTTCAGGGAGAAGTGACCCCTGGTGGTGACATATTGCCAGTAATTATGGGGGGGGGGGGGGGGGGGGAATTCATGTAAAACCACTTGTCTTCTCACACCTATTACAATGGGGTAAACTGTATGATATCCAATCAATCTCAACTGATTGGATATCATGTTTCATTCAATTTAAAATGGCCAAACTTACCTTTTCAGGTTGATCAGTTGGATAATATCCAAACTGATTTGTTCCAACCAATGAAACATTTTAAACTTTTCCACATTAACCTAGATGCAACACTTTCAAGTTAATTAAAGTTGAATTCCCAAATAGCCTACACATTATTATGATTATTAGTTATCGGATGGGGTGCCCCGCTAATAAGTGAACACTCACCCACGGAAAGATTGAACGCTGACCTCTGCAGCAACGCAAATCCTAACTATGTCGAAGGGCTGAACATGTTAGATTAGGATGACATAAGCAAAAAAAACCTGCAGAAATTGTGATAGACCATCAGGCACAGGCCTTGTGAAGGTTCTCTCCAGTTTATCCCTAAACTATACCCACCAGCAGAGATGGACAGTGCTCCAATACCTCAGTACCCAGCAGAGACACGAGCAGGAAACTGTGGAGATGAAGGAACAGGTGGAGAGAACCAGGAAGTTATCGATTAAAGCCGACAAAGACGATACTGCTAGCCGAGGAACTGCATTTGAGAAAAGAACAATTGAAAGATCTGCCAAGCACTGACGACAAAGAACTTGCACAAACTCTTGAACAAATCCGTATTCTACAGGAACAACTCGATTTAGCCAAAAATAAATACGACAAAGTCCACACAAAACTTGATGAATCTGACGAGCTAGCTAAAAACAATGGCGAGCAACTTGATGCCCTTCAAGCAGTTTTGAATGACCACTCAAAGCAATAATGTTCTATTCCAAAAGCTGCAGACAAAAGACGATCAGCTAATGAACACAATGATCAAGTTGGAGGACAAAACAGCAGAACTCATTAAAGTCGCTGATCTAATGACCGATGAGAGGACCCAGGTGACAACGTTGGGAAAAGTGACCTCTAAGCAAGCGGAGGACATCTCATCATTGAATCTCCCGCTCCGCACTCGAGACCTCTCCCTCCAAACCATAACAGATAAGTATGAGGCCGAACAGAGCAAGTGCGACACTCAAGTGTCTAATATAAATACCCTAAGCTCCCAGGTGGACTCTGCGATGCAGCAAAATACCACCCTAAGGTACCATCTGGAGCAGTGGTTCCCAAACTTTTTATAGTCCCATACCCCTTCAAACCATCATCCTCCAGCTGCGTACCCCCTCCAGCACCAGGGTCAGAGCACTCTCAAATGTTGTTTTTTGCCACCATTGTAAGCCTGCCACACACACCCACTATACGATACATTTATTAAACATAAGAATGAGTGAGTTTTTGTCACAACCCGACTCGTGGGAAGTGACAAAGAGCTCTTATAGGACCAGGGCACAAATAATAATATAGAAATAATCAATCATTTGAAATTCAATAATCAATAATTTTACTCTTTATTTAGCCATCTTAAAACTTTATTTGTTCATCAAAAATTTTGAATAACTCACCACAGGTTAATGAGAAGGGTATGCTTGAAAGGATGCACATAACTCTACAAGGTTGGGTTGTATTGGAGAGAGTCTGTCTTAAATCATTTTCCACACACAGTCTGGGCCTGTATTTATCTAGACACTGATTTCACCCCACCCCCCGTGTGACATAGCTCCGCCATTGCCTATCACTACTTTGAAGAGAACGTGTGTCTTGTCATGCTGATGGCATTTGTGGATGGCTGTTCTTACCGTCATCTAGACCACTTGCAAGCTGGTGTTGGATTGGTATGGCACACCGACATTCCGTGCACACCATTTCAATTTCAGCTAGGTAACAAGACCAGCCAGTTCGCAGAAGTTGCTGGCGTACTGATCACACTGTAAACAGCGATGAAATACGACTTGTCAGAACTGGTAATCTGCACCGACTCAAACTACGCCAGACTCACCTTCTTATGCCACTTGTCGTTTTGGAAAAAAAAGCACATGACTACTTCAAGTGGCAAAGAAGTTCAAAACAAAGAGCTCATTCTAGCTTGCGATGACCTCATAACCAAACACGGCATACAGGTGTATTGGAAGAAAGTCAAGGGACACTCCAAATCACCTGGTCGTGACAAACTTGGCAACGACCATGTCAACAGCATGGCGAAATCTGGTGCAATTCACAGCACCCCTTGGGTGTTTCGATGCTCGAGATGCAATGATCACCGAGGCGCCCACGGGGTCTGCTGTAACGCGTATCCATGTACCACCACAGGAAATGTCTTCGCACGAACATAATGTGTTGCTAACGCATTCATTCCTGAATGGTGACCTGGTATCAATGCAACACCAAGATGAGTTCCTCGCGTCTTTGATGGCTTTCTTGTCTGATCCAGTGTACGAACTGGCCTTGGCAGGCTCACACGACTTGCGTTCGCTGTACGCAACTAAAAAGCACCTCACACTTGTAGGTGGGATAATGATAGCTCATGCCCACGACGAGCCATGTGGAGGCCATAGGGGGGTCAAGGCTACATGTAAAACATTGTGACAGGTGGCCCACTGGCCTCACATGGAACAAGATGTGGCACAATACGTGAGGGGGTGGGTGTCTAGTTTGCTGTCAGTTTCAACCCTCCACTTCACAGAGTGCCCTTGCAGCGCAAGGGTGTGTCCTACCCCTGGAGCTCGATCCAGATCAACTGGGTCGGCCCAGTCGCCAGGTCGGCAAGAGGCAACAAGTATCTCCTCACAGTGACTTGCTCATTCACAAAGAGGGTGGAGTGCCTGCCCGCAACCAATGACACAGCGGAAACCACAACAGTACTTTTGCTCAACCACGTTTTCAGTCTATTCGGCCTGCCAGGAGAAACCGTGGACAGTGACAGAGGAATTAATTTTTCGGCAGCTGTAATGACCAAACTGTGGCGGCTCCTGGGAGTCAAAGCTAAACTCCACATCGCGTACCATTGATTTGATATAATATAGCATTTCAATAGCTCAAGACAAGACAGATAGAAAGGGAGGCAGACAGGCTAAGTAGAGAGATAAATGTGATTGAATGAACCAGAATTTTCATCAGTATATTTTCTACTGTTTTTATTTGTCGGCTTTATGTATTTTTAGTAACAGTAGTTGACAATGGAAGTTATAGGCCAAAGGTTGCATTGGCCATCTTTGAGTTCCATGCGCTCATTTAGGTTATGTAGCCATGGTCGGAGACATGCCTCATGATGAAGTAAAACATTCAGGTTTCAAACAATTAACAGTTTTCAAAAGGAATAATGCCTTCAGCTCACATTGTAAAGTGAGTGGTTGGTGACGCGCTGATAGCCCGCCTACAGTTTGTTTTTTCTACCGTTCAATTTGGGCGGCATCAATTTTATCTATCTGCTTTTCGTTTTTTTTGCAGCCAAAAACAGCCAATTACTGGCTTATGGAAACCCTGGTAGTTAACTAGTCTAGCTAGCTAGCTAAGTTAGCTAAACAACTACAGGTAGCATATCTATGACTAAAAATAGAAAAGGTTTTACATTCAGAGATTTATTGTATCCCTATTGTAAAACCTTTTCTCTTTTCAGTTGTAGATATGGCTACTAAACAGCAAGCTACAAAGTTACAACCAGCCACCTAAAGCTAGGTTAATCAGCAAACCATTAGCACATGACTGGTGAGAAGTTATCAGGGGAAGTATGAAGCGAGTGAACAAAGACAGCTTCGCTCTATCCAATCACAGGGGTACAGCCCGCCCTTCTCTTTACAGACAGGCAAACTAGCCAGTTGAGTTATTTAGAGCATGGAGCATGATCCTGAGAAGGAAGCTAGTGATTATTAGAAATATTATCTATGTCATTCCAGGTCGTCCAGGGAAGCATTCTGGATCTTAACGCTAACTGTTTGGTCAGAAATCAAGGGAATTTGTCGAGCTATGAAAATATTGTCTCCCTCCGGAGGCACATGTTGCTAGGCAACAGTTGCCTTGGTAACCCTGCTCCTTCCATTGCTAAAGCCAGTGAGAGAAACATGCAAAAAGTTTTTTTCTATAAAACTAAATAAGCACTGCACTTGCTAGATTCATGTTAGATAAAGCAAGGTAAGTGAACTTCAAAACTTAATTTAGTTTTATTGGAATGTGCAGCTGTTGTTGGTTAGTAATAGAGCTGTTTAGTACCAGATTTATCTATTGATTGTTAGCAGCTAACAGTTGTGTGGTTGTGGTCAGTAGTTGTGGTCAGTAGTGGTCAGTGGTTGTGGTGAGTAGCTGTGATGTTGTGTTTCAGTAGTTGGTTGGTTGTGGTCAGTAGTTGTGTAGTCAATAGTTGTGTGGTTGTAGCCAGTTGTTGTGGTCAGTAGTGGTCAGTGGTTTTGGTAAGTAGGTGTGTGGTTCAGTATTTGTGGCCAGTAGTGGTCAGTAGTTGTGTGGTTGTGGTCAGTAGGTTATGTCAGTTCGCATTGCTGCAGACATTGATCAGATAAGGAAGCTAGAATTTCTGGAAAGCAAAGACGCTGCACAATACAACGTGAACATGTGTGGGACAAGCGAGGTTACTCTGCCTCCAGAGCGTTTTCAGGGTCTTCTACAGTAGCAACAGCGGACTCCGCGGGAGGATACAGACCTGGTCCGATGTTACCCGTGTGCGACAGGACGGCCTACGTCGACCAATAGCAGGGCCTGCTGGCATGTTGCACATGAAAAAACACTGTCCTTACATGGAAAAGGACAGCGCAGCATGGGCTTCAACTACATACACAGCTGACCAGTCCACAGCCAGGATTACTTCAAGTGTTGTGGGGAGTGGGGTTTACCTGGAGTGCAAAATGGCTGACTTCGAGTGTGAGGTCATGGTGGACTCGGGGGCCCAGGTTTCTTTGGTACACAAACAGGTATGGAGAACTGCTACTGGAGGTAAGAGTGGTACACTGCAACCATACCACAGCACAATTAAAGTAGCAAACTGACAGTTTCTCTCAGTCCTGGGGAGCTGGTCCATGAACATCGACAGTTTGAATCTGACCTGGGATTTTGTAGTCACTAGCGACGCAGACCAGTGTGCACTGATAGGGACAGACTTCCTGGTAAAATACGGGGCTGTACCTGATTTGAGAAAGAAAACATGTTGTGTTTGGGGAAGCAGATTCTCCTGATTTTCAGGGGAGCGCCAGGGGGAAGGTGTAAAGTGACGATGATGAATGACACGGTTATCCCTTCCAGAAATGAAATGTTTATAACTGGTAAAGTTGAAGGGACAGTAAACAATTACAAAACGGGTCTTCTTGAGCCCTGTGTTAAAGTCACTGATACAAGTAACCTGTTGGTAGCATGTAGCGTTTGTAGCTCAGTTAAGGAGAAACTGCCAGTGCTTGTGATGATTTCGGATTCACAGTTACTGAGGGAGGGCACTGAACTGGGGCGTTTCTCTATCTGGGAGAAGGGTCGTGAAGATTGTATTGTTGCTAACCTACAGGATTCTAACCAGCCAACATATTTTCCCACCACAGCAAAGTGGGACGTAGAACAGTTAATGCAAGCGCTGGGCATAGATTGCAGCGAACTGAGGTGCAGCTGAGAGTTGTAAAGGAAATGGTGGGAAGGTATGTGGGAGTGTTTCGATTTTGACTTGGGCTGCACAAAACTAGTCCAGCATAGGATTGACACAGGGGACACCAGGCCTATCAAACAAGTGTTGAGGTGGGTGCATGTTCATCTGGAAGCAGAGTTTGACAAGCATTTGCAGGACATGGTAGATAGGGGAATAGTTAACCCATCCAGCAGTCCATGGGCAGCACCAGTGATGTAGTAAGAAAGGACTGCTCAATCAGGTTCTGTGTGGATTACAGAAGGTTAACCGAGAACACTGTTAAAGATGCTTATCCACTTCCTAGTCTCTTCCTCTTATTGGTGTCCTTTAGTAGTGGTTTCCTTGTAGCAAATCGACCACGAAGGCCTGATTCACGCAGTCTCCTATGAACAGTTGATATTGATATGTGTCTTCAACTCTGTGAAGCATTTGTTTGGGCTGCAATTTCTGAGGCTGGTAACTCTGAATAACTTCTTCTCTGCAGCAGAGGTAACTCTGGGTCTTTTTTTCCCATGGCAGACCTCATGAGAGCCAGTTTCATGATGGTTTTTGCGACTGCACTTGAAGAAACTTTCAAAGCTCTTGACATTTTTCAGATTAACCTGCTCCAGAGCACTCAGGACCTCAGACTGGGGCAAAGGTTCACCTTCCAACAGGACAATGACCATAAGCACACAGCCAAGACGACACCGGAATGACTTTGGGACAAGTTTCTGAATGTCATTGAGTGGCCCAGCCAGAGCCCAGACTTGAAACTGATCGAACATCTCTGGAGAGACCTGAAAATAGCTGTGCAGCAACACTCCCCCATCCAATCTGACAGAGCTTGAGAGATTCTGCAGAGGAGATTGGGAGAAACTCCCCAAATACAGATGTACCAAGCTTGTAGCGTCATCTTTAAGGAGACTCGAGCTGTAATCGCTGCCAAAGTGCTGATTACTGGGTGTGGATACTTATGTAAATGTCATATTTCAGTTTTTTATTTATTTTTTATAAATGTACAAAAAATTCTAAATAACTGTTTTTGTTTTGTTATTATGGGTTGTTGAATGTAGATTGATGGGGGGAAAACAATTTCATCCATTTTAGAATAAGAATGTAACGTAACAAAATGTGGAAAAAGTCAAGGGGTCTGAATACTTTCCGAATGCACTGCATAAGTACCATTGACTTGCATTGGATTTGTGCCACAAATGCAAAAAAGTTACCATTTGAAACGGTGGACCACAAAACCAACGCATGGGTTTTGTTGTCATACCTTGTCCATAGACTGCTTACGCGGCCAAAAGGTCGCTGGTTTGAATCCCCCAAGCCAACTAGGTGAAAAATCTGTAGATGCGCCCTTGAGTAACGCACATTACCCTAATTGCTCCTGTAATTCGATCTGGATAAGAGTGTCTGCTAAATGACAAACATTTAAAAAATATATATATATTTTTTTCACCTGGAACAGCACCATCTAGTAGTCAATACCTGATCATATTCGAATGTAGGATGGGACATAAACCTAACAACTTCCATGACTAATTTCACTTAGCGGGTTAAAAACCATCACAAAATTCACTAGGAATACAAGGCATAGGATGAAGAAACAATACTCTGAGCCGCAGCTCCATACTACTTGTCAGACATAGAGAAGTGATACTATCAACTTGTTGTTGGGGATTGGCATGGAGTATGGAGGTTCTGTGGGTGGTTTTTGACCATTTCTTTGGATTCTTCATGTCTAACTCATTGCTAGAATCAGAATCAATCACTGTTAGAATCTTCTAACTCATTGTTAACTTCCAAATCAGATGTTTGGTACCATATAGCTCACCAATTTACACGGATGGTCCCGGGAGTGTGACTGTTTGAATCCCTGCTGTTTCTTGCTGTTTCCATCTGTGACCTGCCCTGTCTAGAACTGCGTGGACTAACAGCAATGCCTACATTGCTACCATTACCAAGACCAAAGCCGGTGGGAGTATCATTGAGGATAGTGGTGTCTCTCTATCAGAGGTAAACTATATTTTAAATGAACAAAAATAGTTCTACAAGCAGTTGTTACAACAACAAGAAAATAGTTTCAAGTCAGATAATGGTCCACTAATAAAATAATGGACAATCTGACCAGAGAGGTACAGAACCTGAAGAAAACAGTAAGATGACCGCAATATGTAAGTCATTGAATCCATGATGGCCATGATGGCAATGACAGAGAAATCAGATTATCTCGAGGGACAATCAAGGCAGAACAACATTGTTGTGGACAGAATTGCAGAATCTCCACGAGTCCTGGACCGATTCTGAGGACAAAGTAGGGGAAAATATCACTGAGAAACTGAAGATGGACCACAGGAAGATTGAGATCGAGCGAACCCACAGGACTGGAAAACCTACCACCAGCCCAGGTGACAGGCCCAGGTCGATAGTGGTCAAGTTCCTGAGGTTCAAGGACAAGGTAGCTGTTCTGGAAAGGGCCAAGAACTTGAGAGGAACGTACATCTTTCTCAACGTGAGCCAGAAGAGGAAAGAACTTATCCCAGCCATGAAAGCTGCCAAAGTGCATAGGGACATTGCTAACATCTGTTTTAACAGGCTCATTATCCACCCTCCCTCCCAAAAGTGTGGAAGGGATATCAATCAATCAATAAAATGTATTTATGGAGCCCTTTTTTACATCAGCAGATATCACAAAGTGCTTATACAGAACCCCAGCTTAAAACCCCAACAGCAAGCAATGTAGATGTAGAAGCACTGCGGCTAGAAAAACTCCCTAAAAAGGCAGGAACTGAGGAAGAAACCTAGAGAGGAATGAGGCTCTGAGGGGTAGTCAGTCCTGTTCTGGCTATGCCCGGTGGAGATTATAAGAGTACATGGCCATGAAGGCCAGATCGTTCTTCAAGATGTTCAAACGTTCATAGATGATCAGTGGGTTCAAATAATTATCACAGTGGTTGAAGAGGGTGCAATAGGTTATCACTTCAGGTGTAAATGTCAGTTGGCTTTTCATAACTGAGCACTCAGAGGTCGAGACAGGTCCGGCACAAGGTAGCACGTCCGGTGAACAGTTCAGTGCTCAGGTCCTCCGGGAGTGGAGAGAAAGAGAGAGATGGGAGAATTAGAGGGAGGATACTTAAGTTCACACAGGACACCAGATATGACAGACTGACCCTAGCCCCCCCGGCACATAGATTATTGCAGCATAAATACTAAGAGGCTGAGACAGGGGAGTCGAGGGACACTTTCGCCCTGTGTGTTCGTAGCTTTAAACCTGCAGCACACACACTTACACACATTAATTAATTGCTGGACTGCTGAATGTATCTCAGACTGGGCAAATAAAATGAAAAGATTAAGATGGGCAAAAGAACACAGACACTGGACAGAGCATCTCTACCTAGAAGGCCAGCATACCGGAGTCCCCTCTTCACTGCCTACATTGAGACTCGTGATTTGTGGGTACTATTTAATGAAGCTGCCAGTTGAGGACTTGTGAGGCATCTGTTTCTCAAACTAGACACTCAAAATGTACTTGTCCTCTTGCTCAATTGTGCACCGGGGCCTCCCACTCCTCTTTCTATTCTGGTTAGAGCTAGTTTGCGCTGTTCTGTGACGGGAGTAGTACACAGCTTTGTACAGTTTCTTTGCAATTTCTCTTATGAAATAGCCTTAATTTCTCAGAACAAGAATAGATTGACGAGTTTCAGAGTAAAGTCTTTGTTTCTGGCCATTTTGAGTCTGTAATTGAACCCACAAATGCTGATGCTCCAGAGACTCAACTAGTCTAAAGAAGGCCAATTTCATTGCTTCTTAATCAGAACAACAGTTTTCAGCTGTGCTAACATAATTGCAAAAGGGTTTTCTAATGATCAATTAGCCTTTTAAAATTATTAACTTGGATTAGCTAACACAAAGTGCCATTGGAACACAGGAGTGGTGGTTGCTGATAATGGGCCTCTGTACGCCTATGTAGATATTCCATTAAAAATCAGCCATTTCCAGCTACAATAGTAATTTACAACATTAACAATGTCTACACTGTATTTCTTATCAATTTTATGTTATTTTAATGGACAAAAAATTGGCTTTTCAGTCAAAAACAAGGACATTTCTAAGTGACCCCGAACTTTTGAACCGTAGTGTAGGTCCATTATCATGTCTACAAAGTTTCTATTGGTTTTTAGTCATTTTAATGTAGATTGAAGAACACTGGAGTCTATACAAACATTCAATGCTATTCATGTCTTGTTAGTCTTACCTTTTTACCGGTAACACTTCCTTTAAAGGGGTCCTTAATACAGTGCAATGACACTAAGTATCGTAGTTAATTGTAATAACTCATAGTTACACTGTAATAAGGACACGGGGAAGGACATTCAGCTTTGGCACAAGATGGACAGTGTTCCAATAACGTGTCGCTAAGCCATCAAGCAATCCATTTATCAACTGACAATCACTGGGCGCATGCCGACTATATGAAATACCCATGAACAACGGTAGCCAATAGGATTACAGGGAACATGCCAACGTGCGCGCACACACACACACACACACACACACACACAATCACTACAGTAGGCTAGAATTAATTAATTCAGTACAAATATAGATGTAGCAATCCCAGATTGCACGTTTAATAGTCTCTTCAATCTGTAAATGCTTGTTGCCATGATTGTTGCAAGTTTCCACTAAATTCACCAATTTGGTGTTTACTCTCAGCTGCATCTGATTCAGTAATAACTGTCACAAGGTTGTAATCTCTTGTGGATGCGCTGCGATTTCAAAGGTTGGGAGGCTCAGTAGGCTCTAATTACATACCCGACACGTGAATGCACACTCTTCGAAATCTCAACTCAGTGTTGTTGCTCGCAACCCCAAAAAGGGTACCATCTGGGTTAACTTGGTTGAGTTTCTAATAACAGATCACTGAACAAAAATATAAACGCAACATTCAACAATTTCAACGATATTACTGACTTACAGTCATTAGGCCATAATCTATGGATTTCACATGACTGGGAATACAAATATGCATCTGTTGGTCACAGATGTCTTTATAAA
The DNA here is from genome assembly GCF_045791955.1 of Oncorhynchus clarkii lewisi. NCBI lineage: Eukaryota > Metazoa > Chordata > Actinopteri > Salmoniformes > Salmonidae > Oncorhynchus > Oncorhynchus clarkii. The sequence continues at coordinate 3,769,305 of NC_092174.1, forward strand.
AAAGGTAGGGGTGAGGATCAGAAAACCAGTCAGTATCTGGTGTGACCACCATTTGCCTCATGCAGCGCAACCCATCTCCTTCACATAGAGTTGATCAGGCTGTTGATTGTGGCCTGTGGAATGTTGTCCCACTCCTCTTCAATGGCTGTGTGAAGTTGCTGGATATTGCGGGAACTGGAACATGCTGTCGTACACGTCGACCCAGAGCATCTCAAACATGGTCAATGGATGACATGTCTGGTGAGTATGCAGGCCATACTCACTGGAACATTTTCAGCTTCCAGGAATTGTGTATAGATCATTGCGACATGGGGCCATGCATTTTCATGCTGAATCATGAGTTGACGGTGGTGGATAAATGACATGACAATGGGCCTTGGGATCTTGTCCCGGTATCTCTGTGCATTCAAATTGGCATCGATAAAATGCAATTGTGTTCATTGTCCTTAGCCTGTGCTTGCCCATAACATAACCCCACGTCCATCATGGGGCGCTCTGTTCACAACGTTGACATCAGCCAACTGCTCGCCCACACAACTCCATACACGTGGTCTGCGGTTGTGAGGCCGGTTGGACTAAAATGACGTTGGAGGCGGCTTATGGTAGAGAAATTAACATTAAATTCTGTCAACAGCTCTGGTGGACATTCCTGCAGTTAGAATGCCAGTTGCACGCTCCATCAAAACTTCAGACATCTGTGGCATTGTATTGTGTGACAAAACTGCACATTTTTGTGAAGCCTTTTATTGTCCCTCATGCTGTTAAATCAGCTTCTTGATATGCCACACCTGTCAGGTGGATGGATTATCTTGGAAAAGGAGAAATGCTCACTAACAGGAATGTAAACAACTTTGTGAAAAAAATTTGAGAGAAATACACTTTTTGTGCGTATGGAAAATTTCTGGGATCTTTAATTTCAACTAATGAAACATTGGACAAACAGTTTACATGTTGCATTTATATTTTTGTTCAGTGTAGTTACCTATGAGCAATTTCTATAAAATTACATTTAGTAAAAAAACAACAGAAATATTACATTTACATAAGAATTCAGACCCTTTACTTAGTACTTTGCTGAAGCACATTTTGGCAGTGATTGAAGCTTTGAGTCTTGGGTATGACGCTACAAGATTGGCACACCTGTATTTGGGGAGTTTCTCCCATTCTTCTCTGCAGATCCTCTCAAGCTCTGTCAGGTTGGATGGGGAGCATCGCTACACAGCTATTTTCAGGTCTCTACAGAGATGTTCGATCCGGTTCAAGCCCGGGCTCTGGCTGGGCCACTCAAGGACATTCATAGACTTGTCCCGAAGCCACTCCTGCGTTGTCTTGGCTGTGAACCTTCGCCCCAGTCTGAGGTCCGGAGTGCTCTGGAGCAGGTTTTTATCAAGGATCTCTCTAGTTTGCTCCGTTCGTCTTTCCCGCAATCCTGACCACTGTCCCAGTCCCTGCCGCTGAAAAACATTTAACTCACCTTTCCCCCGAATGCTCAGTTTTGCCGGCGGCCAGCACTAGGAAGAGTCTTGGTGGTTCTAAACTTCTTCCATTTAAGAATGATGGAGGCCACTGCGTTCTTGGGGACCTTCAATGCTGTAGATATTTTTTGGTACCCTTCCCCAGATCTGTGCCTCAATGCAATCCTGTCTCGGATCTCTACGGGAACAATTCCCTTGACCTCATGGCTTGGTTTTTGCTCTGACATGCACTGTCATGAATAGCTGTAGCATTAATCTCACCATCACTGTTTTTATAATGAGAACGTAACCAAAAACCCAGTTCCTTTTTGATTGGAAGGATTTGTATGGAAAGCCAAGTATACTACTGCAAGTAGGCCTGGGTGGTATACCGTATTTTACTATATACCGGTATTGATGCACGGACCGGTTTGGGTTTTTACTTTACCTTCAATAAAGGTATTTGAATGTTTGGTTTGTTAAATGTGATATGCCGTGTGTAACGTCCATTTTTATAGTTTACTCCGCTACTTGAGTCATCCCTCTCTCTCTCTCTCTCTCCATCCCGCTTTCCACACCGACCTAGCCCCGCCCCCTGTCACTCAAGGAGCGCATTTGTTGTTGCTTGACCAAGAGACACTTGTGTTCAGTCGGCATGGTCAATGCAGCACATGCAACAATGTTGATAACTGTGCTTCTGAATATAAATCCGCAAGCGTTCCATAATTACACTATTAGTGTGTATTTTTTTACATCTGCAAACAGATAGTTTGTCTTTTCTTAGCAAGTTTTAGCCACTAATGCTAATCACTAGTTAGCTGGCTAGCTAGCTAGCTAGTAAATGTACTGAGTCAGAGCAAACGTAGCTAGCTATACAGCCTGATACCAGTACTGGCGGAGGCCTAAATCAGCATGTTGTCTGTGCAACAAACAGTATCGTCTAAATCAAAGAGGAATAGGCGAAGCATGAATATGTTGGCTACATGAAGAAACATTTAATGTAGCCAAAGATAAAAGGGTCCCCTAGGAAACACTGACCTACCTTGTCACAATAACTTTTCCCTGGCATTTTCATTCGTTGTTATATCAAACAGTACTGTATTCAAAGTGCCCACTATTATTTATATTCTATCTATAGAACTAGAATTTAAAAAATAATCCATGATTTAGACAGTTCACCCAAGTGTTTTGATGTCAAATCGCAATTGCAACATGTGGTAAAAAGAAAATGCCTCGTTTTTTTCCTAATATCGTGCAGCCCTACATGGCAGTGTTGAAATGATCTCAAATGAGTGCAGGAAATGCATACATTTATTAAAATGCAGGAAATGATTATTGGTTGAAGTTGAATTGAACAGTATAAAACGATGAGAAAGGAGAAAGACCCATTTAAATCACTTAGAATATATGTGTTGCCACCCTAGGGTTACACACTACTCATAAAGCACATTTAGAACCGTTATTATTCATAAACAGAAAATAGCATCAAATACCATCATACATATCGTGATATATTTTGGCCATGTCGCAAACGTAGCTAGCTAACTTAAAGCCCCTTGTATTGTTTAAAATTGAAGGAGTAACATGGAAAACAAAATGTATTTATGTTATTTCATTACCAGATCATGTTGTGAATAAGCCCACTAGACTATGTCATTTGTTGTCATTATATCCAGAATAATGAATAAGAATAGAGTTGGGTTTTGGGCAATATTCTATTAAAAAAAATGGCTGATTATTATCAATAGATTATCAACAGCTGTAACAAGTTGTCCAGTGTAGGAAATCCTCCCTGGTACCCTAGTTTATAGAAAGACCCTTCCTTATGCAGTAGGAATATGATATTAGCTTATAGATGATTTGTGAAGCATCTATGGTGTTCTTATCAAGACTATGTATGCCATATAAAGCTTTTATAGATTGTAGTTTGTTTAAAGTGGGAGCCATATACACTAAGGATACAAAGCATTAAAAACATTTCTCTTTCCATGTGTCACACCCTGATCTGTTTCACCTGTCTGTGTGCTTGTCTCCACCCCCTCCAGATGTCGCCCATCTTCCCCATTATCCCCAGTGTATTTATACCTGTGTTCTCTGTTTGTCTGTTGCCAGTTAGTTTTGTTCGTCAAGCCAACCAGCGTTTTTACCCTTGCTCCTGTCTGTTTCCAGTTCCTGTTTTCTAGTTTTCCCGGTTTTGACCATTCTGCCTGCCCTGACCCTGAGCCTGAAGGCCATTCGGTACCTGGTCACATCACACTGGATTATTGACCTATGTCTGCCCTGACCCTGAGACTGCCTGCCGTTCTGTACCTTTTAGACTCTGATCTGGATTACCGACGTCTGCATGCCCTTGACCTGTCGTTTTTCCTGCCCCCTGTTCTATTAATAAACTGTTGTTAATTCGACACTGTCTGCATCTGGGTCATGCCTAAAACGTGATACCATGACAGACTGACCAGGTGAATCCAGGTGAAAGCTATGATCCCTTATTGATGTCACTTGTTAAATCCACTTCAATCAGTGTAGATTAAGGGGAGGAGACAGGTTAAAGAAGGATTTTTAAGCCTTGGGACAATTGAGACATGAATTGTGTATATGTGCCATTCAGAAGGTGAATGGGAAAGACAAAAGATTTAAGTGCCTTTGAACGGGGTATGGTAGTAGATTCCAGGCGCACCGGTTTGTGTCAAGAACTACAATGCTGCTGGGTTTTTCACGCTAAACAGTTTCCTGTGTGTATCAAGAATAATCCACAACCCAAAGGACATCCAGACAACTTGATGCAACTGTGGGAAGCATTGGAGTCAAAATGGGCCAGCTTCCCTGTGGAACGCTTTCGACATTTTGTAGAGTCCATTCCCTGATGAATTGAGGCTGTTCTGAGGGCAAAAGGGGGATGCAACTTAATATTAAGAATGTGTTCCTAATGTTTGGTATGTTCAGTGTAATTAGCATGTGAATGTCAATAGTTGCTGTATGGGTTTGGCAGTGTTAACATTAAAAGTGAATCACTTCTACAATATGTCTGGAATAAATGAGTCAGGACAGCGTTTTTTCCCCATTCTTCATATGCAATCCAAAAACAGTCAGGAATAAGTCAATTCTAGCTCACCATCTGGTAATTGATGAGAACTTGTATGTTGAAATATTTATAATATTCATGAATATCAGTTTTGTAAATTCAGACTTCATTTGACAAGTAAATAATAAAGAGAGCATACATGTGGTTGTCTGGTTCTTGCCTCTTGCAGGGGTTCCACTCAATGATGTATATAAAGCCTCTTGCAGGGGTTCCACTCAATGATGTATATAAAGCCTCTTGCAGGGGTTCCAGTCAATGATGTATATAAAGCCTCTTGCAGGCGTTCCACTCAATGATGTATATAAAGCCTCTTGCAGGGGTTCCACTCAATGATGTATATAAAGCCTCTTGCAGGGGTTCCACTCAATGATGTATATAAAGCCTCTTGCAGGGGTTCCACTCAATGATGTATATAAAGCCTCTTGCAGGGGTTCCACTCAATGATGTACACTACCGTTCAAAAGTTTCACACTTGGATTAGCTAACACAACGTGCCATTGAAACACAGGAGTGATGGTTGCTGATAATGGGCCTCTGTACGCCTACGTAGATGTTCCATTGAAAATCATCCGTTTTCAGCTACAATAGTCATTTACAACATTAACAATGTCTACACTGTATTTCTGATCAACTTCATGTTATTTAATGGACAAAAAACGAGATTTTCTTTAAAAAATAAGGACATTTCTAAGTGACCCCAAACGTTTGAATGGTAGTGTATATAAACCCCGGATTGTGCCTACTATGTACTGGACATTGGGAGGCTTTGAATGCACCGGTCGGTCATATTGGTACTCCCCAGTAGGAGCAGTCCTCCATAGGAATGAATGGAATTCTACAGTATTTCAATTAAATGTTTCAAGGACAAAATAACATGTATTTAAGTATTTTTGTTGTTGTAGTGTGGACAGTAACATTAGTAATCTTTACAAATTATAATTGAAGGAAAATTGTTTTATATTTTTTTGTGTTTAAAGCACATAATATAGTTTAAAAGTACGCATTAAGGTGTCTGTAATATAATATATGTGGCAAAAACAAATGTAGACCTTAATAAATTAATTTCTATACCTTCCAAAATATTTTACAACGGTGGAGGAGTGCCAAGATGGAGGCACTTTGGCTTCAACACAGCGCCCCCATTTAGTCATCTAGTGTATATATAAATCATTGACAACGTTTACGTGCACATCACTATCCTGTTATTATTTGGGGTACTCAAGTATTCTGTTTTTGAGTTGATGCATATAAACATCATATTCCGTTTACAATAACCCGAAAAAGCTTGTATCCCGGTTATGAGAAACCCGGATAAGATGCCTGGGATACACTGATCTAAAACGGAATACTGTGGCATGTCGAACCCAGATGGAATATCTACATAGAGACTGAAAAACAGCTTCTATCTCAAAACCATCAGACTGTTAAACAGCCATCACTAACATTGAGTGGCTGCTGCCAACATACTGACTCAAATCTCTAGCCACTTTAATAATACAAAATTGGAAATAATAAATGTATCACGAGTCACTTTAACCAATGCCACTTCATATAATATTTACACACCCTACATTACTCATCTTGTATGTATATACTGTACTCTATACGATCTACTGCATCTTGCCTATGCCGTTCGGCCATCGCTCATCCATATATTTATATGTACATATTCTTATTCATTCCTTTACACTTGTAGTTGTTGTGAAATTGTTAAGATTACTTGTTAGATATTACTGCACAGTCGGAACTAGAAGCACAAGCATTTGGCTACACTCGCATTAACATCTGCTAACCATGTGTATGTGACCGATACAATAATTTTGCCTACTAGAATTAATTTACTACTGGCTACTTTCACGCCTAATTTAGACAAGTTTATCCTTATAATTTCAGACATTTGGTAGGCCATGTTATAATTTCAGACATTTGATAGGCCATGTTATAATTTCAGACATTTGGTAGGCCATATTATAATTTCAGACATTTGGTAGGCCATATTATAATTTCAGACATTTGGTAGGCCATATTATAATTTCAGACATTTCGTAGGCCATTTGTTTGTCAACTATAGCTTGATACATGCAGCTTCTCTTCTGTCGTAACTTGTTGCTCCAGAAGACTAAATAAAGTAGTGCTCACCAGAATAATGTCTTACATCGATAGAATGAATGAATTGGTAATTTAATGGTAACGTTGTCTGTTTCGTTTGGGAACCGGGGAGAAAACGCAATAACTCCTAAACAGTGGAATGATTAGTCCAAAATGTCCAAATGTTATCAGCTTGACCAGTTTTAAGGAAATCAAATTCTGAGAAAATGGCTAAACACATATGGGTGCATATTTTGTGGTTGAAATACTGTCTGCTTGCATAACAGTGTTACGCTGCATGTGAGCGGTTCTAGGTTTAGTGTCAGTGTCAATATTTCAGTTACTATTCCATTTAACCAATTTACTTAATTGAGAAATATTCTGATAATTCATGGATACTTATGAGGGGGATATCAACGGTGCATGCAAATGGCTTATCCCGAATGCGACCTTAAGCGGGATATGAGCTACTACCCGGAATACTGTGCACATGCAGTATATAGTGGTTGGTTGGTTACCAACAAAACCGAAGTGTGGGCAACTATGTTTGTTTGTTGTATATTTATTCAACCCATCTTGTGTATTTCTTCCCTTATATTTCCAAGTACATCTCTGCAACACAAACTACAACACAGTGTTTTAATTGTTTGTCAATGCAGATAAGTTTGATTATATGTAAATTATTTATACTAATGTATATTTTGTTATTAAACTGTTGTAAATATGTTGTTGAATAACTATTTTTACGAGTCCACATGAGGGCGCACGGGGTTAAGCAATTAAAGATTGACCAGCAAATTAATTTCTTTCAACTATCCAGTAAACACTTCGGAGATGAGGTTGGTGTAGGGTTTTTGTTGAAAAAAAATAAACGGATATATCTTGTAATTGAACAAAATAGTAAGGTGGCCAATAACTGGGAACAGTATGCCGATTATTAGGCACCAAGGCTGCTGTTTAAAACTTTTATTTTGAAAACTGAGTGTGGGGTACAGGAAGTATCTCTTCTTCGCCCCTTTCCTATTGTTTGTAGCTTAGCCAGCTAGCAAGCTATTCTCCCGATGGACGAACTCTTCACACATCGGTATTTCCAAATCCTTAGTACCAACCAAATATTATGATATATTTTCAAGTATCAATAAACGATTAACTGTAACTACAGACTAGCCCTGAAAATGAGCAGAATACCCGGACCCATGTGGAATTCCAAGGCTTTACACGAGCAGTTAGCGTCCATCATGGGGGCGTTGACCAATGCAGCGGTGGCGGACATATGTGAAGTCGTGGATGAAGGTTATGCGATTTTGCAATTAGAAATATCAAGAAGCTACAAGGAAAACGAGGACCTCAAGAAGAAACTGCATTTGATTGAGTCTATAATTGCGCGAGGAATCGATGGAAAAGCTGGAACTCAAGCTGTTGTTACTGAACCCGTCCCATTAGGTGAAGGTCTTCATCCAAAACTGTCGCAGCAGGAGGACACATGTCATAAAAGTAATGGGATAACAATAACGTCTGGAGATTGCTACTTTGTAGAAGAAGAAGAGGAGGTAAGTTTCCATATTCAAGTCTTTCAGAAGCTAGCTATATCCACAGTGTGTATTGTTTATCCACTAAATTCTAATTGAACAATAATACAGAATTGTACATTATGTTAATTTTTGTTTGCATTCAAATTATGATTTGTTGCAGTTACCCGATGTGGTACTTATCAAAGATGAGGACTCCGAGGACAGTGACACACATGAGGAAGGTAAATAGAGTGCAAATCTGTGGTGTTGTTCTAGAATGATGAAGAAGGTATATTGATCAGTTAATCTCTCGAAGACAGACACTTAAAGTAACTGGCATCTGATGCAATTACGCAAGAGTTTAGTTTTGGGTTTCCCAGATTCGTTAGTTATAGCAAAGACAGTACAGTATGAAGATGCTGTAAAACTTCAATTAATAGCCCTGGCATTTATTTGTTTAAAGGGATAATCCACTTCAAACCACTAATTCATATTAGGTAACATTGTTAATTAAATAACACTAAAATGTGAAAATGTTTTTTGTGAACAAATGTTTCATTTTGTTGTAATAACAAGATTGGTAGAAATGTGAACATATTTTGTGAAATCTGTTGCAGCTCAAGTCTACTACAAACCCACAATGCAATGTTCTCTCTCTCCCAGGCTAGGTATTTAGCTAGAAAACATAGCTACACACAATAATACCAAAGTCAATTTCAGCATGTGAAGTAGCTAGCTAGCTGTAAAACGACCTAAACAAACTGCACTATCTATTTAGGACTCCATCACACAGAGTTCAACTTGCAGTTAGTCTTTGCAACTGAGCTATAACGGCATATCTGCCCAGAGTGAGAGCAGCGTTGCTTTCCCGCCCTGTCTATTCATTTATTTTTATTTAACCTTTTTTTAACTTGGCAAGTCAGTTAATAACAAATTCTTATTTACAATGACGGCCTACCAATAGGCAAAAGGCCTCTTGCTGGGATAAAATATAAAAAATATATAGGACAAAGCACACATCACGACAAGAGAGACAACACAACACTACATAAAGAGCTGACAACATAGCATAGCAGCAATACAACATGACAACAACATGGTAGTAACACAACATGGACTTGACAGTTCATGCAGCTTTAGTATTTTGATCATAGAGTTCTGTTCATAGAATTCCAAACGCGTCATGCATCTACACCTACATTTAAATGTGTCCACAGTGTGTCTGGATTCCCTATTCCCATGCTATATTAAAATGCCACTATGCATTCTACAAACGGTGGAATAGGTAAAATATGATAACACAACAACTGATGGCAGTAGCTAACTATTGTAGCTAACTAGCCAGCTGACCTATGTAGCGAGCAAGCAACGCCAAAGGAATTGCAAACAGGTTAGCATAACTCTAACCCCCCCAAAAATATATATATTCTAAATATTAGCTAGCTGGCTAGAAATTATGAGGCCAGCAAGCATGTTCCTCACACGCTAGGAACGTATTTCCTCCAACATTATAATGAAAAGGTGCCCCTCTGTCCCAGAACACATCTTCTGGAGACTTGTGCTGTTGACGTCTCCCACTCTATGCGCTTTCGGTAGCCTGATTGCGTCTAGACTGAGGTGAAATCCGCACACAATACATCCCTGACCACCTTCTGAAGAGGTCAGACAGATCTGAACATATTCAGACCACAAAGCGACTTTTGTGAGTCTAGACCCGTCTTTTCAATGCGATCTTCGTATCCTTAGGGCAAAAGTCGGATATAAGTATCAAGTGCACACAATTTCCTGATTTTCACAAGCAGACCACTTAGAAGTTAAATCATGGGGAAAATTTGTACTTAGGCTTTTTTATAGGCTTTCATCAAATTGACAGAGGAGTTTCATGATTTTTATTTCTGGGGGTAGATTAACCTTTTAAATCACTGAACACAACAGGTGCTTATTAGAGACATTTCCTTAATGAATACTACTTTACTCATTTGCGTAGTTAATTGTTTAATTCTAACATTCACTTCCAGCATTTTAATACATTTCTTCATTTCCTGCGCTAATGTGTTATCATTTACACACGGTGTCGCATTTATTTTGTCTTAGTATGCCTCTATTTCTGGAAAAAAACAATCCTTGACAGAATAATTCTTCTCCTCCTTGACTATACATTTTCTTCACTTCAACATTTCAGAGTTGGAATCCTTAAGGTAAAAAAAAAATCCCTAACCAAAAAAACATTTTTATCTCAAACATAATTAAAATCCCAGTGCAGTTATCACAAAACATTAATTTCTGTGTTATTGCCGAACTAGACTATATGGCTATAAAAGCCTAGGAAATCATTTTAATAAAACCAGAGAGGAAGAGGCTAACACATGGAATTGTTTTAAGATGGTCATACCAAGGATCAGTTAGCTATTTGATTTATCATTTTATGTATAAAAATATATATCTTAAAAAATGTATTGGATGAAACATTGAATTTGCCCTTACTGCTATTAGCCCATAGAAACGCATTTAATAACAGCTTCATACATGGATAAAAAGATAGTAAAAAAAAAATCTGAAGAACGTTTGTTCTGAAGGGTAAGGAAACTATGATATATAAGAAAGATCAGGAAACTATGTATTTACGTTACAGCCTTATTCTAAAATTGATTAAATCGTTTTTTCCCTCAACAATCTACACACAATACCCCACAATGGCAAAGTAAAAACCTTTTATTTTTTTGCAAATGTATAAAATACAAAAAACTGATACACATTTATATAAGTATTCAGACCCTTTACTCAGTACTTTGTTGAAGCACCTTTGGCAGCTATTACAGCCTTGAGTCTTCTTGGGTATGACGCTACAACCTTGGCACACCTGTATTTGGGGAGTTTCTCCCATTCTTCTCTGCAGATCCCTTCAAGCTCTGTCAGGTTGGATGGGGAGCGCCACTGCACAGCTATTTTCAGGTCTCTCCAGAGATGTTCGATCAGGTTCAAGTCCGGGCTCTGGCTGGGCCACTCAAGGACATTGAGTCTTGTTCCGAATCCACTCCAGCATTGTCTTGGCTGTGTGCTTAGGGTCGTCATCCTGTTGGAAGGTCAACCTTCGCCCCCAGAGGCCCTGAGCGCTCTGGAGCAGGTTTTCATCAAGGATCTCTCTGTGCTTTGCTCCGTTCAGCTTTCACTTGATCCTGACTAGTCTCACAATCCCTGCTGCTGAAAAACATTCTCACAGCATGATGCTGCCACCACTATGCTTCACCGTAGGGATGGTGCCAGGTTTCCTCCAGACGTGACACTTGGCATTCAGGTCAAAGGTTTCATCAGACCAGAGAATCTTGTTTCTCGTGGTCTAAGAGTCCATTAGGTGGCTTTTGGCAAACTCCATGCGGGCTGTCGTGTGCCTTTTACTGAGGAGAGGCTTCCATCTGGTTACTATAAAGGCCTGATTGGTGGAGTGTTGCAGAGATGGTTGTCCTTCTGGAAGGTTCTCCCATCTCCACAGAGGAACTCTGAAGCTCTGTCAGAGTGACAATCAGGTTTTTTGTCACCTCCCTGACCAAGGCCCTTCTCCCCAGATTGCTCATTTTGGCTGTGCAGCCAGCTCTAGGAAGAGTCTTGGTGGTTCCAAACTTCTTCCATGTAAGAATGGAGGAGGCCACTGTGTTCCTGGGGAACTTCAATGCTGCAGACATTTTTTGGTACCCTTCCCCAGATCTGTACCTCGACACAATCCGGTCTCAGAGTTCTACGGACAATTCCTTTGACCTCATGTCTTGGTTTTTGCTTTAACATGCACTGTCAACTGTGGAACGTTATATAGACAGGTGTGTGCCTTTCCAAATCAAGTCCAATTAATTGAATTACCAATCAAGTTTTAGAAACATTTCAAGGATGATCAATGGAAACAGGATGAGCTAAGTTTAGTCTCATCGAAAAGGGTCTGAATACATATGCAAATAAGGTATTTCTGTTTTTTATATTTAATACATTTGAAAAAAATCTTAACCTCTTTGCTTTGTCATTATGCTGTATTGTGTGAAGATAGATAGTCTAATTCTAAAATGGATTAATTAAAATATGTAACAAAATATGTAAAACGTCACAGGGTCTGAATACTTTCCGAATGCACTGTACTTCCATATATATTTTTTTACTGGTACCCTGCTACCTTCAGACTAGTCTTGTGAGGCTTGTTGGCGTCTTAGAGCAAAATTACTGACATGTTTGTGAGAGACTCACCTTTCCATAGAGGGGTCAGTGTGTTGCCCAAACTGTTCGGACGCTACAGTCAGAAGTTGGCCGATCGGCTGTACCGACTTCAAAAGTTCCTTGGCGCTTGTGGGGGTTGTAAAGCAAAACGGAGAGCCTCATCGTGAGAGTCTCCTCTTTTCCATAATAGTTTGAAAGGCTAAACCGTTCAGACACTACAGACGTTTTCATGAGAAGACCGATTTTCGGGATGTCTCATGGTCTGAAAAACACCACTCTAGCTCTGCCACCTTTCACCGCATACGTGGAAGGGCGACATCGGCTGATGCGGTGGATTGAGACGCAGCCCATGCAAACAAATCTCTAGCTTCAACTGACAGATTTTGATGTTTTTTTTTATGATACTTGTTAGATTTCCGTAGGGGTGCGACATCGACTTTTTAATTGTCTGAAAACCTATCAATTATCAACATTTTACTAACCGCGGGGAGGGGGGAGGGGGGGCAATAGCAATTTAAACGTTAAGAAACATTTTCCATTTGTCACGTCCCTAATCTGGTCTAACGGTCATCTCGCGGTGAGCTGTGCATGTGCAGGCGGTCAAATCAAAGGCACTCCTTCGATATGAAGTTGTTTTTGACGAAAATGAAAACGTCAGTTTGTCACTGTCCCGAGGTTGGAGAAATAACATGTTCAACTACTTAAGACATTGGCTCGAATCTAGGTTGTGCCTTTAGATTTTGAGAAAATTAACAGCTAAGCTATAATTTTTCACTTCTCTCATTGACTTCTTAAACCCCGGCCTAGTCTGCTTGGTCTGTTTCACAAACATTCCTGGAAAGCCTTGTGATGTTGGGTTTAGAAACTCTGTGGTTATACGTACGTATGTACAGACAGACAGACAGACAGACATACATACAGACAGACAGACAGACAGACAGACAGACAGACAGACAGTACCAGTACCAGTACCAGTCAAAAGTTTGGACACACCTACTCATTCAAGGGTTTTTCTTTATTTTTATTTTTTTCTAATTGTAGACTAATACTGAAGACATCACAACTATGAAATAATACAAATGGAATCATGTAGTAACCAAAAGTGTTAAACAAATCAAAATATATTTAACATTTTAGATTCTTCAAAGTAGCCACCCTTTGCCTTGATGGCAGTTTTGCACAATCTTGGCATTCTCTCAACCAGCTTCACCTGGAATGCTTTTCCAACAGTCTTGAAGGAGTTCCCACATATGCTGAGCACTTGATGGCTGCTTTTCCTTCACCCTGCTGTCCAACTCATACCAAACCATCTCAATTGGGTTGAGGTCAGGTGATTGTTGAGGCCAGGTCATCTGATGCAGCCCTCCATCACTCTATTTGGTCAAATAGCCCTTACACAGCTTGGAGGTGTGCTGGGTCATTGTCCTGTTGAAAAAGAAATGCAAGTCCCACTAAGCGCAAACCAGATGGGTGGCTTATCGCTGCAGAATGCTGTGTTAGCCATGCTGGTTAAGTGTGCCATGGGGCAGTAATCATTTAGGCAGGTTACCTTTGCTTCCTTGGGCACAGGAACTATGCTGGTCTGCTTGAAACATGTAGGTATTACAGACTCGGTCAGGGAGAGGTTGAAAATGTCAGTGGAGTACACATGCTTTGAGTACACGTCCTAGTAATCCGTCTGGCCCACCGGCTTTGTGAATGTTGACCTGTTTTAAAGGTTTTGTTCACATCGGCTACCGAGAGTGTTATCACACAGTCATCCAGAACAGCTGGTGCTCTCGTGCCTGCTTCCGACGAGCGTCAGAGGCGGTGTAGTAGGATTCAATCTTAATCCTGTATTGACGCTTTGCTTGTTTGATGGTTCGTCTGAGGGCATAGCGGGATTTCTTATAAGCGTCCGGATTGGTCTCCCGCTCCTTGAAAGTGGCAGCTCTAGCCTTTAGCTCGATGCGGATGTTGCCTGTAATCCATGGCTTCTGGTTGGGATATGTACGTACAGTCACTGTGGGGACGACGTCATCGATGCACTTATTGATGAAGCTGATGACTGATGTGGTGTACTCCTCAATGCCATTGGAAGAATCCCGGAACATGTTCCAGTCTGTGCTAGGAAAACAGTCCTGTAGTGTAGCATCCGCGTCATCTGACCACTTCCATATTGAGTGAGTCACTGGTACTTCCTGCTTTAGTTTTTGCTTGAGTGCAGGAATCAGGAGGACAGAATTGTGGTCAGATTTGCCAAATGGAGGGCAAGGGAGAGCTTTGTATGCATCTCTGTGTGTGGAGTAGAGGTGGTCTAGGATTTTTTCCCCCCTGGTTGCACATTTAACATGTTGGTAGAAATGAGGTAAAACAGTTTTAAGTTCCCCTGCATTAAAGTCCCCGGCCACTAGGAGTGCCGCCTCTGGATGAGCATTTTCTTGTTTGTTTATGGCCTTATAGAGTTGGTTGAGAGCGGTCTTAGTGCCAGTTTTGCTTTGTGGTGGTAAATAGACGGCTACGAATAATATAGAGGAGAACTCTCTTTTTAGATAGTGTGTTCTACAACTTATTATAAGGTACTCTACCTCAGGTGAGCAATACCTCAAGACTTCTTTAATATTAGACATCACGCACCAGCTGTTACTGACAAAAAGACACACACCCCCACCCCTCATCTTACCAGAGGTAGCGTCTCTGTTCTGCCGATGTATGGAAAATCCCACCAGCTCTATATTGTCCGTTTCTTCGTTCAGCCACGTCTCGGTGAAACATAAGATGTTACAGTTTTTAATGTCCCGTTGGTAGGTTAATCTTAATAGTAGGTCATCAATTTTATTTTCCAACGATTGCACGTTAGTAAGGAGAATGGAAGGCATTGGGAGTTTACTCACTTGCCTCCCACTTCTCAGAAGGATCCCCAATCTGCGTCCCCATTTCCGGCGTCTTTTCTGGGCCTGTTCCAGTGAAAGCAAGATATCCTTCTTGTTGGATTCGTTAAAGGAAAAGGTTTCTTCCAGTCCGTGGCGAGTATTCGCTTTTCTGATGTCCAGAAGTTATTTTTGGTCATAAGAGACGGTAGCAGCAACATTATGTACACAATGAGTTTTAAATAACAAGTTACATAAAATGCTAAAACAAAAAATACAAAATTGCACAATTGGTTGGGAGAATGTAACACGTCAGCCATGTTCTTCGGCGCCATCTTTACTCTAATTTTATTGTTCTCATATTTTTGCACAAATTTGTTTACGGCCCTGTTAGTGACCATTTCTCCTTTGCCAAGATAATCCGTCCACCTGAGAGGTGTGGCATATCAAGAAGCTGATTAAACAGCATGATTATTACACAGGTGCACCTTGTGCTGGGGACAATTAAAGGCCACTCTAAAATGTGCAGTTTTGTCACACAACACAATACCACAGATGTCTCAAGTTTTGAGGGAGTGTGCAATTGGCATGCTGACTGCATGAAATGCCACCAGAGCTGTTGCCAGAGAATGAAACGTTTGTTTCTCTGCCATACTACCAATGTCGTTTTAGAGAATTTGGCAGTGCGTCCAACCGGCCTCAGAACCGCAGACCACGTGGAGGTCCTGGGCTGATGTGGTTACACATCTGGCTTCTTCACCTGCGGGATCATCTGAGGGCTTATTTCTGTCTGTAATAAAGGGCCTAATTAATTTATTTCATTTGACTGATTTCCTTATATGAACTGTAACTCAGTAAAATCTTCAAAATTGTTGCATGTTGCATTTATTTTTGTTTGAGAGAGAGCGAGAGGGTGATTTTGTTGTTTATGCTCTCAGATTCAGATAGTGGGGTAAAATGAGGTAATCATAACCCCCTCCTACTGGTATAATGTGTCCTATAAAACCATTCAGAAAGTTAGCTACCACCATGCAGTTCTACTCTATGTAGTTATTAATCTTTAACACAATGGTTTTGTTTGATATTTTCCTCCAGGTGTTAATGTGTCATCTGTGGGAGGAGATAGTGTGGCTCCCCATACATCCCCCAATGCAAGAAAGGAAGGGAACAGTCCAGCACAGTTCAGGAGCAGGAAGATTGACTGGCAAAGGAATGAAGATAACAGTATCTTCCAGGGTGAGCAAAGGAAAGAGACATTGAAGCACAATCTCAAACGCCCTGCATCTAGATTAAGTATTGGGAAACGGGTGATCTTGGGCCCTCAATACACACTGCATGAAACCCCCAATCAACCTGGTTCCTCTGGCCACTTAGGGGGCAATGGGATGGAGACAGCAGAGCTGGTTTGCTCCTATGCCTCAAAAACAGACTCTGATGTGCTTGTGGTCCACCCAGAGCCTCCGCTTGTTCCCACTATATCAGCTGTCACCTTTAACAGTCAAGTAGGGACTCACAGCGATAGGAGGGATATCGACATGATTGACTCTCAGCCTATTGAATTAGAGATGGACATGTGCTCTACGTGGAACAAACAGGCTAAGCCAGAGATTACTTTCTCTCAGCTCCAACAAAACCTCGAAAATATCTCAGGCATGAGTCCCGATCACTGTCAACTGACACAGGGAATGAACACAGCATCGAATTTTGATGGACCCGACATGATGAGTTTTGCCATGTATGAGAAACAGTCTAACCATCCCCAATGGAGCGAGGTCCAAGGGAGCGCTGACAGCAGGGAGAAGCGTTTTGTTTGCCCTTTCTGTCACAAGTGTCTGATGACTTCTCAGAACCTCGAGGTGCACATGCGGATTCACACAGGAGAAAGACCGTTCAGTTGTGCCCAGTGCGGGAAAAGGTTCACCCAGTCAGCCCATCTGAAAACTCACCAGAGTGTACACACAGGAGAACGGCCGTTTGCGTGTACACTTTGTGGGAAAAGTTTCATAGTGAAATACAGTCTCACGTTACACCTGAAAAAACACCACTCCAATGTGAGGCCTTTGTAAAGTTAAAACAAAAGTGACATGCATTAGAGTGCACTTCTAACCATTTACTGTTCAAAAGCATACAAATCAATGGGAAACTGAATGAAATTGATTGGATCACAATGACATGTTTTATCTATTTAGGTATTAGAATATTGAATTTTGTATTATGTATTTGGGTACATCTTGCCATTCTAAATAAACTAATATGGCAGCATAATGACAAAATAATTTGTACCATTATGATTACACTGTGTACTAAGAACAATCGAAGACAATAGCGAATCAGTATATCAACATAATTGTTTTCTAAAACACCCTGTTAAAATCAACAATGGTAAATCAATGCGTTAATTTGTAGACAAGAGATACATTGAAGCCTTTAATCAGCTGTCAATGCATGGGAATGTTACCTGGGGAGTGTAAATGCTTGTTTTCACTTTAGTGTCGTTTTCAATTTATTTGCATATTTAGCCACACCAATTTTAGGTTTAATGTTTAGACTTTGAAAACATGTAAGAAAAGATTACCATTTCATGTTCCATTATGATATTGTTATGTGTAGGTCAATCCACAGAATTAAATAGAACAGTATTACATTGTATCTCTTGACAACAATTGTGTTTAGATGTTGTTTGGATCCAAGGTTTTGTTGAAATAAATGGCGATAATCATCTTTATCTCGCATCTCTATATCTCTGTATCCTCCATTCAAAAATGCAGAGAGACCCTCAGACATATCATATGCATAGTAACCTAAATGTACTGTTAGTTATAATTTCATTTCTATGGATGAATTATTATTTGAATAACCATTTTCAGACTGTGGTGTATGTCTCTGGTCCATGGTGGATGGGCGCGTGCGCAGTATATGCAATGATTTTCAAAAACAACTGCGTTGGCTAACAATTTTAAAACGTGGTTGACATAATACTGTCGCGCAGTCTTGCAGTGCGGAAGGCTTCTTCGTTTAGATTAGGATGGGGCCTCTGTCACAACTGTTATTGTTCTGACAATAGAAACCCTATAACAACATCAACTGACTCGTAGACAAATGCTGTTTGTCTGTGATTAGGTTGGAAAGTTGTTATAACAAGATGTCAGTCTTTTCGCCGGCCACAATGTCGACTTCAGTTCCTTTTCACAAACCGCTCACCTCCATTATGGAGGTCTTGGTAACCGCCACCGTGGCAAATGTGTGGAGGATGGATACGCCATTTTACACTAGGAATTAAGTCAAAAAGTAAACAAATTTTTTAGGCAGAGGATACAAATCATGGAGAAGCGTAATGCGCAAGGACATGGAAAGGAGTCAGTAGCGCACAAACACTCTGTCAGAAATCACCTCGATCCCAGTGAGACCAGTCATCAACTCAGGGAACCTGGCTGTTTACAATTAGCCTACAATGATTTAACCAATGTATTTATATCACCACTATTCTACTAGCCACTGTAGTTATTTCTATAGCTTTCATGGGTTTTCTCCTCAATTCTGTATTGCCACTTAAAGCTAAACACCAGGTCAATGTTTTACTCATTGTGTTTTTAGAGGATGATGACCACTGGAGTCCAGTTGGCAAAGAGTTGATTTTTTGTTGCGATGGAGAGCATCCAAGCAAAGAAGAGGAAGATCCTGAAAACAATATTGTCTATAGTATATTAGCAAAGCTAGGAAGATGACTAAAAACGTGACAAAATGTATATTATCGGATCTTGGAAATGTTAAGTATGATTTCAGGCACCCTAGTTAAAAATGAGGCACTGGTATGAGAATAATATTGAGTTCTTCCTAATGTGTCCTTACATTATTGTTACTTTATGGAATTGAGAGTTACATGCTCTTCTTGATATGGTATTGAAAGATTTTAAGAAAGGATGAATCTGGTTCCCTTACAGTCTATGGTGAAGGCAAGCCGGACACCGTAAGCCTACAGGATACAAAGGGAGAGTAAGTGCAACGGAGGCCTGGAATAAAAAGTCAAATGGAATGGATGGTTTATCTATACTAGAAAATACCAACCCCATCATAGAAAGATTTCTCCGAAAGGCAATTATCCACTATTTCCCCCTCCTATAGGCAGTTTTGAATCAGGTGATGATGATGAAGACAAAAGGGATGTGATTGATTCACACATCAACGCAGAGGGAGGGAGGGAGAGCACGATCCCGAAGCTTCAGCATATGAACGCTGCACACTGCGTACGGAAGGAGGGATACTCTTGTGGACACCAAGTACTGAAACAGCCAAACGTATTCCTTACCCCAGGATACTTCAACTGGTGACTTTCCGTGAGAATAAAGAAAAAAGGAGCACTCTGAAACAGATTCTGAAGATCCAGCTTGCTCTTATGCTACAGAAATGAGCCCCATTCGTGTCACAGCTCACCCAAAGCAACAACAACATAAACTCAGCAAAAAAAGAAACACCCCTCTTTCAGGACCCAGTATTTCAAAGATAATTCGAAAATTCAAATAACTTCACAGATCTTCATTGTAAAGTGTTTAAACACTGTTTCCCATGCTTGTTCAATGAACCATAAACAATTAATAAACATGCACCTGTGGAATGGTCATTACGACACTAACAGCTTAGGCAAGGCAATTAAGGTCACAGTTATGAAAACTTAGGACACTAAAGAGTCATTTCTACTGACTCTGAAAAACACCAAAGGAAAGATGCCCAGGGTCCCTGCTCATCTGCGTGAACGTGCCTTAGGCATGCTGCAAGGAGGCATGAGGACTGCAGATGTGGCCACGGCACTGTGAGACGCCTAAGACAGTGCTACAGGAAGACAGGACAGACAGCTGATCGTCCTCGCAGTGGCAGACCAAGTGTAACAACACCTGCATAGAATCGGTACATCTGAACATCACACCTGCAGGACAGGTACAGGATGGCAACAACAACTGCCGAAGTTACACCAGGAATGCACAATCCCTCCATCAGTGCTCAGACTGTCCGCAATAGGCTGAGAGAGTCTGAACTGAGGGCTTGTAGGCCTGTTGTAAGGCAGGTCCTCACCAGACATCACCGGCAACAACGGTGGGCACAAACCCACCGTCACTGGACCAGACAGGACTGGCAAAAAGTGCTCTTCACTGATGAGTCGCAGTTTTGTCTCACCAGGGGTGATGGTCGAATATGCGTTTATTGTCGAAGGAATGAGCCTTACACCGAGGCCTGTACTCTGGAGCGGGATCGATTTGGAGGTGGAGGGTCCGTCATGGTCTGGGGCGGTGTGCCACAGCATCATCGGACTGAGCATGTTGTCATTGCAGGCAATCTCAACGCTGTGTGTGACAGGGAAGACATCCTCCTTCCTCATGTGGTGCCCTTCCTACAGGCTCATCCTGACATGACCCTCCAGCATGACAATGCCACCAGCCATGCTGCTCGTTCTGTGCGTGATAGCCTGCATGACAGGAATGTCAGTGTTCTGCCATGGCCAGCGAAGAGCCTGGATCCCAATCCAATTGAGCACGTCTGGGACCTGTTGGATCGGAGGGTGAGGGTTAGGGCCATTCCCCCCCAGAAATGTCCGGGAACTTGCAGGTGCCTTGGTGGAAGAGTGGGGTAACATCTCACAGCAATAACGGGCAAATCTGGTGCAGTCCATGAGGAGGAGATGCACTGCAGTATTTAATGCAGCTTGTTCAGGGACACATTATCCCTTTGTTCAGGGACACATTATTCCATTTCTGTTAGTCACATGTCTGTGGAACTTGTTCAGTTTTTGTCTCAGTTGAATCTTGTTATGTTCATACAAATATTTACACATGTTAAGGCTGCGATGCTTGATTCTGGACCCAATGAAGAAAACTATGAATCTAGCAGTAATGATTATTATGATAGGAATTCTAGTAATGATTTACATCCACTTAACCTGCATTTCTTACGAGGCTAGTGAAGCCTTTGGATATCTTGCCGAGAGGCTTTTCGCTAACAGTCAAGGAAATATGAGAGAGAACATAGCAAGGCCAAAAGTGGCCATAGTCCAACGCTACATGTCAGTGCAGGACATAAAATGCAACGCAGGGTTCGAAAGCGGACTGTTGTTTGTTTGTGGCTTCTGCAAGAAAGAGTTTTACATGTCCATAGTATCTTCAGGTTCACCAGCGGGTTCACACAGGAGAGAAACCCTTCAGCTGGCCAGGCTGGTTATCTGAAGAAACATCAGAATGTCCACATGGGAGAGAAACCATTTTGATTGATCATATTGTGTCTGTAGTTGGCTATCCCATATTGAAAAAAATATACTTCAAATATATTTTTAGATGCATTTTCAGGATACATGTGAAAATATAAGGAATTGGCCAAATCATTCATTTAAAAATACAGTACCAGTCAAAAGTTTGGACACCAACTCATTTCAGGGTTTTTCTTTATTTTCACTATTTTCTACATATTTGTCTCGCCCTGGCCTTAGTATTCTGTGTTTTCTTTAATATTGTGGTTAGGCCAGGGTGTGACATGGGTGATTATGTGTTTGTCTTGTCTAGGGGTTTTGCAGATTGATGGGGTTGTGTTCAGTGTAGTATTCTAGGTAAATCTATGGTTGCCTAGAGTGGTTCTCAATCAGAGGCAGGTGTTTATTGTTGTCTCTGATTGGGAACCATATTTAGGCAGCCATATTCTTTGGGTATTTCGTGGATGATTGTTTCCTGTCTCTGTGTTTTGCACCAGTTAGGACTGTTTCGGTTTTTCCACGTTTTCTCATTTTGTATATGTATATTGTTCACGTTATCATCTTTATTAAAGATGTTCAACTATAACCACGCTGCATTTTGGTCCTCCTCTCCTTCCCAGGAAGAAAACCGTTACAATTGTAGAAAAATACTCAAGACATTCAAACTATGAAATAGCATATGGATTCATGTAGTAACCAAGAAAGTGTTAAACAAATGAAAACATATAGGTAGTGTTGGTATACAGAAGATGGTAAAAGGCCAAGTCCATATTATGGCAAGAACAGCTCAAATAAGCCAAGAGAAACGACAGTCCGTCATTGCTTTAAGAGGAGTAAAACAAAGCTGTCTATTGTCTCCATATCTATTTATAATGGGCAACGAAATGCTGGCTGTTAAAATCAGATTCAACAAGAACATCAAGGAGAAACATCAAAGAATTCCAGGGGTTAAAAAAAAGTGTTAATGTATGCCAATGCCTCAAGTTATTTCTTAAGTCCGCAATCTGGATCCCTGCATGGAGATCATAATAAGTTTTCTAGCCATTCCGGACTAAAACCCAATTCCAGCATCTACTTTGACTTCGAATCATCTGCCCTGAGCTCTCTCTGTAATTCTGACCCAATTTTCAGGCTACCCAAGAGGAAACCGGCATTACAGAGAGAGAGGGGAGATCCTGGTGAGATTAATGCGAAGTGAAAACCGGCCACCTCTTCACACCATTCAACTGGCTAATGTACAGTCACTTGACAATAAGACTGATGACCTCCAATCGCGGATTTGCTACCAACGGGATTCACGGAACTGCAATGCTTTTCACAAACATGGCTCTCGGACAAGATACCAACTCAATGGATTCTCCATTCAACTGGGCTCTTTCTGTAATTCCAACCCAATTTTTGGGCTACCCATGAGGAAACATCAGAGTTAAAGAGGCAAGAGAGGGGTGATCCTGGTTTAGGGGAAAACCTCTTCTGTCCATTCTACTGGCCACTTGATAATAAGATGGATGACATCCGATCGCGGATTAGCTACCAATATTCTTCGTTTTTTTAGAAACATAACTCTCGGACAAGTTACCGCCCACGGCTATCCAACTCGATGGATTCTCCATTCACCAGGTGGACAGGACAGTGGAGTCGAGGAATTCGATGGGGGGAGGGGTTTGCCTCTTCATCAACACCAGCTGGTGTGCTAATTCCAGCGCGGTGGAAGTGTTGACCCACTGTTCACCCATCTTGGAATACCTTATGATCAAATGCCGACCCTTCTACCTCCCGAGGGAGTTTTCAGCTGTTATCTTAACTTAGAACAACAAAAATAACAAGGTGGAGCTAACGAACTGTACAAGGATATATACAAGCAGGAAAACCTACACCAAGAGGCTGCCTTTCTGGTTGCAGGTGATTTTAATTCGGCTTCACATGTGATGCCCAACTTCCATCAACACGTCTCCAACATCACTAGGGGCGATAAAGTCCCACAAGCAAGCATACAAAGGCCTTCCCACGCCCGCCATTTGGCAAATCCGATCATGACTCCGTACTCTTGCTTCCTGTTTACAAGTGGAATCTGAAACAGGAAGTACCAGCAATTCGCTCCGTTGAGAAATGGTCACCAGAATTAGAAGTTATGCTACAGGACTACTTTGCAAGTGCTGATTGTAAATACAGTGCCTTGCGAAAGTATTCGGCCCCCTTGAACTTTGCGACCTTTTGCCACATTTCAGGCTTCAAACATAAAGATATAAAACTGTATTTTTTTGTGAAGAATCAACAACAAGTGGGACACAATCATGAAGTGGAACGACATTTATTGGATATTTCAAACTTTTTTAACAAATCAAAAACTGAAAAATTGGGCGTGCAAATTTATTCAGCCCCCTTAAGTTAATACTTTGTAGCGCCACCTTTTGCTGTGATTACAGCTGTAAGTCGCTTGGGGTATGTCTCTATCAGTTTTGCACATCGAGAGACTGACATTTTTTCCCATTCCTCCTTGCAAAACAGCTCAAGCTCAGTGAGGTTGGATGGAGAGCATTTGTGAACAGCAGTTTTCAGTTCTTTCCACAGATTCTCGATTGGATTCAGGTCTGGACTTTGACTTTGCCATTCTAACACCTGGATATGTTTATTTTTGAACCATTCCATTGTAGATTTTGCTTTATGTTTTGGATCATTGTCTTGTTGGAAGACAAATCTCCGTCCCAGTCTCAGGTCTTTTGCAGACTCCATCAGGTTTTCTTCCAGAATGGTCTTGTATTTGGCTCCATCCATCTTCCCATCAATTTTAACCATCTTCCCTGTCCCTGCTGAAGAAAAGCAGGCCCAAACCATGATGCTGCCACCACCATGTTTGACAGTGGGGATGGTGTGTTCAGCTGTGTTGCTTTTACGCCAAACATAACGTTTTGCATTGTTGCCAAAAAGTTCAATTTTGGTTTCATCTGACCAGAGCACCTTCTTCCACGTTTGGTGTGTCTCCCAGGTGGCTTGTGGCAAACTTTAAATGACACTTTTTATGGATATCTTTAAGAAATGGCTTTCTTCTTGCCACTCTTCCATAAAGGCCAGATTTGTGCAATATACCTCAGCTGTAGATCTCTGCAGTTCATCCAGAGTGATCATGGGCTTCTTGGCTGCATCTCTGATCAGTCTTCTCCTTGTATGAGCTGAAAGTTTAGAGGGACGGCCAGGTCTTGGTAGATTTGCAGTGGTCTGATACTCCTTCCATTTCAATATTATCGCTTGCACAGTGCTCCTTGGGATGTTTAAAGCTTGGGAAATCTTTTTGTATCCAAATCCGGCTTTAAACTTCTTCACAACAGTATCTCGGACCTGCCTGGTGTGTTCCTTGTTCTTCATGATGCTCTCTGCGCTTTTAACGGACCTCTGAGACTATCACAGTGCAGGTGCATTTATACGGAGACTTGATTACACACAGGTGGATTGTATTTATCATCATTAGTCATTTAGGTCAACATTGGATCATTCAGAGATCCTCACTGAACTTCTGGAGAGAGTTTGCTGCACTGAAAGTAAAGGGGCTGAATAATTTTGCACGCCCAATTTTTCAGTTTTTGATTTGTTAAAAAAGTTTGAAATATCCAATAAATGTCGTTCCACTTCATGATTGTGTCCCACTTGTTGTTGATTCTTCACAAAAAAATACAGTTTTATATCTTTTTGTTTGAAGCCTGAAATGTGGCAAAAGGTCGCAAAGTTCAAGGGGGCCGAATACTTTCGGAAAGCACTGTATTGTTTCAAGACTCCACCGATAACATTGACGGGCTAGCCATCTCCGTCACCAGCTTCATAAGAAAATGCATCGGTGATGTTGTACCCACGGTGAGGGTTCACTGCTTTATGCACGCTTTCACAACAACAACATTGAGCTGGGTGTGAGGGCAGTCACCGACACAGAGGATTGGGTGATCTCGCTCTCCGAGGCTGACGTGAGAAGACTCTTTAATCAGGTCAACACCAGCAGGGCTGCGGGCCAACAATATTCCAGGGCACATTCTCAGAGCATGAGCAGAACAGCTGGCAGGCATACTATCCAGTTAACATATATCTTGCGTTCGCAAATTCACTCTGGCTATCTACTCCGATTGCTGGGCACTCTTGATCACAGAACAACTGATGAATTTACAAACACGCAACACCCAGTGAATATGACCGGTGTCAGTAAACGTAGACAAAAAAAGTAATTGTTAGTCAAGAACGCTCTAGAGAACATGTAAACAGCCTAACCAGCTCTGCTACGGTGAGTAAAATGGTCAGACTGAGGTGTTCTCTCATTTGTGTCTGGAAGTAGCTACCTAGAAAGTTAGCCAACTTTAGCCAGTTAGCTTGGGTGCTTGGTTGGGACAAGCATGCATTGGCACGCAAGCTGCAGAAAGTTGAGGAGGCTACAATTCCCCATTGTTTATTGGTGCAATTTTGACGGCCAATTAGCTGAAAAAGTTTGAGAGGATTTATCTAATGTTCCTTTGTTAGATTTTAGCTCATCTTGCGCTGGCTAACATTAGTTGTTGATCTTGTTGTTGTTGATGTGCATAACGGAGATAGAGCTTACCTTTTTAGCTTTGTTTGATCAATAGGACTGTAAAGTTCTCAAATGTAAGAGGTGTTTATATATTTGCAGAAATCCATTCAGGTGTATTTTGTGGCTTTAGGCGAATGCGTTCTAATGATCTAAAGTTACGCTGTTGCAACTGCCTGTAAACACACAGTTCAGGCAAATGGCTTATTTGTATAAAGGCCTACTGTAGCTCTGATTGGCTATTGCGCACTAGTCCTGGACAAAACTGTTTTTATTTTATTTTATTTACTGCAGTGTTTATTAATTGTCCAAATGCATGGCCGCTTTCTCTCTATATATTGCAACAGAATTTTCACAAATTCCTTAGTATACGTAATTCCCAAACATCCTAAGAATTTATGAAAACGTGAAAATTGCAGAGCTCCTATTTAAATTGAAAGCAATGGTAAGTTAATTACAAAACATATCTATGTCCTTACATCCTGGAAGTAGTCTATAGATTAACCTTTTTTTCTCTGTTGCAGATCCAACCGGAAGAGGAATAGATCGTCTGCGGCAGAATTGTACCGTTGCTATAGACACGGAATGACTGTTTAATATAGGCTATGTGCCACGTTCGTCGTATGAATCGGACCAAGGCGCAGCTTGGTATGCGTACATTCTTTATTATATTAAGAATGAACACTGAACAAACTAACCAAAATAACAAAACGACACGTGAAGCTATACAAATGAGTGCTGACAGGCAACTACACATAGACAAGAACCCACGAACACAAAAGGGAAAATGGCTACCTAAATATGATCCCCAATCAGAGACAACGATAAACAGCTGCCTCTGATTGGGAACCATATCAGGCCACCATAGACATACAAATACCTAGACCTACAAAACCTCTAGACATACAAAAACCCTAGACAATACAAAAACTAGCATACCCATCCTCGTCACACCCTGACCTAACCAAAATATAAAGAAAACAGAGATATCTAAGGTCAGAGCATGACACTATGCTGTATTTGGCAGCTTATTGTTTCTTTATCAGCTTCTGAATTTTATTGAGGCCATAACACGTGCCATGAAAGCGGCACCTGTCACATGCATAAGACTGTTTGCTGTTTTATGATTTCACAGCGATACAATATCACACCCATCTAGGTAGGCAATTACTGTATATTGCTTGCCTATAAGTTGTAACAATGTCAGACTGATGTCAGACAGATCCAACTGGAAGTGGAATAGATGGCCTGCGACAGAATCTTTTGGCCCAATAATCTGATATAATTATGCTGTAAACAGTCATCCTGGAACATGCCATAGCTAGGACACTTTATATTCCGCTTTTTTCCCAGAATTGTGATAATAATTAGGGGAAAAAAATATGCAAAGTATAACAACAACAAAAGCCTTTGGACAGAAATATATGATTTGTCCAATTTGTGTTATTTTGCCATACATTTTAATGGAAAATATATTTCTTACACATGCATTTAAAAATGATTCCAACATATATTCTACCCTGCATTTCAAAATGTGTTTGAAATGTATTCTTAAAGATACCCTATGCAGAAAACGCTCCGCCATATCCTGGTTTCAGAAATTCGAATAGTTCGCCTAATTTCAGTTTATGTGACAAAACAAGCAAGTATAGTGCTGCAGAGAATCATTGTACCATTTCAACTGCTGTGAAATATATTTTCCAGAACCCAAAATATTGCATTTTCAGCCGTTTGAAGCTGGTGTAGATAAAGTTAAATGCTTTAACAAAACTTCAGAATGGGAAGCATAGAAATAGCAGACAGAGAACAGATCTAACACTTCTTAGACTTGTTTTTAATGAGAATGACAGATCTATAACACACATTGAATTTCTTTGGAGCTATAACATATATAAAAATACATATTCATATACTTTTATGAATAGATTTTCAGATACATTTCAAATGCATCTTGCAATATATGCCAAAATGTATTACCTATATAGTACCAGTCAAAAGGGACACACCTACTCATTCAAGGGTTTGTCTTTATTTTGACTATTTTCTACTGTCACGTCCGTCGTTAGAATGAGACCAAGGCGCAGCGTGGAAGGCGTACATTCTCTTTTAATGAATGAACACCGAACAAACCAACAAAATGAACAAACGAAACGTGAAGCTATACAAAATACTGCTGAAAGGCAACTACACATAGTCAAGATACCACAAACACAAATGAGGAAATGGCTACCTAAATATGATCCCCAATCAGAGACAAAGATAAACAGCTGCCTCTGATTGGGAACCATATCAGGCCACCATAGAAATACAAAAACACCTAGATGACCCACCCAAGTCACTATCACACCCCAACCAACACAGAGAAAAAATAGCTTACTATGGTCAGGGTATGACATCTACATTGTAGTGAAGACATCAAAACGATGAAATAACACATATGGAATCATGTAGTAACCAAAAAAAGTGTTAAACAAATCAAAATATATTTTAGATTCTTCAAAGTAGCCACCCTTTGCCTTGATGACAGCTTTGCATACTCTTGGCATTCTCTCAACCAGCTTGAAGGAGTTCCTACATATACTGAGCACTTGTTGGCTGCTTTTCCTTCACTCTGTGGTCCAACTTTTCCAAACCATCTCAATTGGGTTGAGGTCAGGTGATTGTGGAGGCCAGGTCATCTGATGCAGCACTCCATCACTATCCTTGGTCAAATAGCCCTTACACAGCATGGACGTGTGTTTGGTCATTGTCCTGTTGAAAAACAATTGAGTCCCACTAAGCCCAAGCCAGATGGCATGGCGTATCGCTGCAGAATGCTGTGGTAGCCATGCTGGTTAAGTGAGCCTTGAATTCTAAATAAATCACAGACCGTGTCACCAGCAAAGTACCCCGACACCATCACACCTACTCCTCCATGCTTCACAGTGGGAATCACACATGCAGAGATCATCCGTTCACCTACTCTGTGTCTGACCAAGACACCGTGATTGGAACCAAAAATCTCAAATTTGGACGTATCAGACCAAAGCACAGATTTCCACCGGTCTCATGATCATTGCTTGTGTTTCTTGGCCCAAGCAAGTCTCTTCTTATTATTGGTGTCCTTTAGTAGTGGTTTCTTTTCAGCAAATCGACCATGAAGGCCTGATTCAAGCAAGTCTCCTCTGAAAAGTTGATGTTGGGATGTGTCTGTTACTTGAACTCTGTGAAGCATTTATTTGGGTTGTAATCTGAGGTGCAGTTAACTCTAATGAACATATCCTCTGCAGTAGAGGTAACACTGGGTCTTTCTTTCCTGTGGCGGTCCTCATGAGAGCCAGTTTCATCATAGCGCTGGATGGTTTTTGTGACTGCACTTGAAGAAACTTTCAAAGTTCTTGAAATTTTCCGGATTGACTGACCTTCTTGTCTTAAAACTTCTTTCTCCTACTTGAGACGCAGATGTCTCAAGTAGACACCTGGAAATGCAAATGCGCTACGCTAAATGCTAAATGTACTCGTTAAAACTCAAACCTTAATCAAAATTCACATGCAGGGTATTGAATTAAAGCTACACTCGTTGTGAACCTAGCCAACAAGTGAGATTTTTAAAATGCTTTTCGGCGAAAGCATGAGAAGCTATTATCTGATAGCGTGCAACACCTCAAAATGCCTGAATGCGACTCCATGCATATACTATATTCCTGGCATGAGTAGCAGGACGCTGAAAAGTTGCGCGATTTTTAACAGAATGTTCGAAAAAGGAGGGGGTAGACTTAACAGGTTAATCTTTATCCTACCCCCTCCTTTTTCGAACATTCTGTTAAAAATCGCGCAACTTTTCAGCGTCCTGCTACTCATGCCAGGAATATAGTATATGCATATGATTAGTATGTGTGGATAGAAAACACTCTGAAGTTTCTAAAACTGGTTAAATCACGGCTGTGACTATAACAGAGCGTGTGTTTCATCAAAAAGCGCAAGAAAAACTGGTCACTGAAATCTGAAAAAAGTATCCATGCGCCCCTTTCATGGATTATTTAAAGGAAACCAAATTTAATATGGAGACGGATGCAATTCCTACAGCTTCCACACGATGTCGCCAAAACATAATTTTCATTGACAAAAATCCATTGAGACATTACGAATAGATCCTTGATTCCATCCTGCCTACCTCAATCGATTTTGGAAGATTGAAAAATGGACACTGTTTTCTTTTGTAGCTGCTATTGAATACAGATCGCCCAGTGATCAATTTGATCGCTTATTAACGTTTACAAATACCTAAAGTTGGGTTATAAAAGTAGGTTGAAGTTT
Organism: Oncorhynchus clarkii lewisi; assembly: GCF_045791955.1. NCBI lineage: Eukaryota > Metazoa > Chordata > Actinopteri > Salmoniformes > Salmonidae > Oncorhynchus > Oncorhynchus clarkii. The sequence goes on from NC_092174.1 coordinate 3,799,557, forward strand.
TTTGTCAAAGAATATAGGCAACTTATATAATTTTTAAACATGACGTTGCGTGTTGGAAGAGAGCTTTTTTCGTGATGCAGACAGGCCATACAAATGGATATTTTGGGCATTCATGGACGGATTTAATCGGGAAAAAGACCAATTTGTGATGTTTATGGAACATATAGGAGTGCCAACAAAGAATATCATCAAAGGTAATGAATGTTTTATATTTTATTTCTGCGTTTTTGTGTAGCGCCGGCTACGCTAATTCTTTTGTTTACGTCGCCTTCAGGCATTTTGGGGTGTTGCATGCTATCAGATAATAGCTTCTCATGCTTTCGCCGAAAAGCATTTTAAAAATCTGACTTGTTGGCTAGATTCACAACGAGTGTAGCTTTAATTCAATACCCTACATGTATATTTTAATGAACGTTTGAGTTTTAACGAGTACATTTAGCATTTAGCGTAGCGCATTTGCATTTCCAGGTGCCTACTTGAGACGCAGACGTCTCAAGTAGGAGCAAGAAGTTTTAACAGCTCAATACTTTGTGAGAAGTAACCATTATTTACTATTTTACACCTGGGGTTGCTGTACATAACTGTAACCCATTGTATAAGAGATTCACTGAAATTAAAGTAGTCCAGGCATTGACAGTTGAAGTCGGAAGTTTACATACACTTAGGTTGGAGTCATTAAAACCTGTTTTTCAACCACTCCACAAATGTCTTGTTAAAAAACTATAGTTTTGGCAAGTCGGTTAAGACATCTACTTTATGCATGACATAAGTATTTTTCCAACAATTGTTTACAGACAGATTATTTCACTTATAATCGCTGTATCACAATTCCAGTGGGTCAGAAGTTTACATACACTAAGTTTACTGTGCCTTTAAACAGCTTGGAAAATTCCAGAAAATTATGTCATAGCTTTAGAAGCTTCTGATAGGCTAATTGACATCATTTGAGTCAATTGGAGGTGTACCTGTGGATGTATTTCAAGGCCTACATTCAAACTCATTGCCTCTTTGCTTGACATCATGAGAAAATCAAAATAAATCAGCCAAGACCACAGAACAAATATTCGTAGACCTCCGCAAGTCTGGTTCATCCTTGGGAGCAATTTCCAAACGCCTGAAGGTACCACATTCATCTGTACAAACAATAGTACGCAAGTATAAAACCATGGGACCACGCAGCTGTCATACCTCTCAGGAAGGAGACGCTCTGTCTCCTAGAGATGAACGTACTGTGGTGCCATTGTCACCCATCAGACTATTCTTGATTTAATCTTGTCTTTATATATACTAAATAATATATGTGTGAAATTTGTTTTGATTTAGAATGGACCATTATCATGCACCTGTCTCAACAAGGGCAGGGGAAAAAATACTATCTATGCACTTCAATAGCAAATTGAGGATGCTTTTCCCGTGGTTCATTTTCATGCCAGCCAGGTAGGCTATACTCCTGTTGTAAAGATAAGCAATGTGCTTAATGTTAGGAAAGTTGAGAAATAAATATAGCAGGCCAAGCCTATAGAAAGCTGATGTGATCCTCCTCTTTTCAATAGATGCCATCACTCTGTTTTCTCATGCAATTGCAAAGCTAATAGAAATGTTGCGCAACATGAGCTCATGATCTCTCGTGAAGTGTTTGATTCGATTTCCTATTACATTTGCATTTATGTCAGAGTGATTAGAGGGACAATAGAGTCCTGAGTACCAGGCAGTTAGCAAGTTTGGCAGGCTACTAATGACCATCAGCAGCATCAGAGCTTGAAGAAGCCTAATTGCCGTGACTAAAAGGTTACGTGGAATTTGACTGCCTTCATGACTCGTGACGGCCAGTAATACGGTCACCACAACATCTCTAGTAAGGAGGTTGTGTAAGGTAAGGGGGCAGAGTGAGTGTTTCCCAATGTGCTTTCTAGAGGCTATGTATTTGAAGGCTCTACGGGAAGGGGGGTGGTAAGTGAGAAGGCGGACTATGTTTTACCCTCTGTCCTCTCTGAAGGGGTTAGTGTGTGAGGGCTCTAGCCTGCTGCTTCTGATGCTGTGGCCTCTGAGGAAGAGCATCCTGAAAAACATGACCTTCCTTTCACCAGGACACACACATATCAACCTCCACATATGTGGGTGTGTCCGTTGATTTAGTCTGCCCTACTCATAATACTCATAACAGTTGTTGTTTTTTAGAGATGAGTGTGTTCCCTGTTCTATGAAGTTGATGTGTGTTCTCAGTTTGATGTAATCAGTTTGATTTAATCAGTTTGATTTCATCTCATTCCCAGACATTTCTGCCCAAATGCGTGAAGAGTCTGATTGACCAACGTGTCAAACTTGGCCTTCGTTAGCCAATACAGAGTACCAGGAGAATATCCCAGCACATAGGCATTGGCTTAATTGCCTTAATCTACCAACCAATCATCTCCCATAACAACTTCCACCTAAACATCCCCCGTATGCTAGCACACCATAAGCAGAGGTACACCTCACCATTCTGTGATTAAATGACAAACACTTTACTCAGTAGGCCCCTTAGAATTCTATGGTCACTCCCAGTAAGGCCAACTTTGAGTGGTTGATATCCCAAGCTTATATGCGCTGTGTGCAATAGCCTGGGGATGACCATGTTTGTGTGGTTAATGTGTGATCTATCTGTGGTCAAAGGGAGCTGGGGTGCAGGCGGTGGGAGTGGTGCTCTTGGAGGTGTTTGGGGTGGAGAAGACAGTGGACTCAGTGGAAGACATCCCAGCCACTTGGCAGTGTTGGCACTGCTACTTCCTACATGATGGGTAAGTGGACATCACGTCCACGTACACAATCAATCAAGCAAAATTAAATATGGCCTTTTTCTTTTGTCACAAAATGCTTTTATAGTAACCCGGCCTAGACTAGAGAAACCTGGGACATACAGGGCACCACTGCTCTTGTCATCTCTTTCTCCTTGTGTGATATCACATCCTGTTCCTGTTTAGGCACCTGGCCAGCTGAGCCCCAAATACACAGACACACAGATACACACACACTATTAGGAATGTACAGGAGGAGTTGAAGGCAAAGCATGCCTCATACCTGTGGCATCACCCGGAGCTCCGCGCCATGATATATACGACTTCTTGCACTTCCCGTTACGAGCGACTTCTTGTTCGCCCGCGAGGACTACTCCCCCATCGCCTCCCCCCGACCCCCGTGGGGTACCTTCAACACCTCCTCACCTTGAGGACACTCACAGTGGCTGAGTCTCAATATTGTTGTACCTTCCTCTCACAGGCACTTTGAGGACAAAACTCTTCTGGTTAGCACTCAAGATAAAATCCATTAAAGCGTTCATATTTTTTTGTTTCACCGTCTACTGGTTTTGTTGGTATGAGCTGCACTGAAACAAATTCCAATCAACTCTGTTGATATGGCAATTGCAAGAGTTACAGTTCTGTCAGTTGGTGTGAAGAAAATAAAATGTATTTTTCTTGTCTTGTATATTTTCCATGCTTTATTTCTGTTAAAATTAAGAACTTAATCCTTGAGTGCAGTAAATTCAGTAACTGCTACTGTGCTTCTGTTCACCCCATACATTTGTAAGAAAAGTTATAAATGAAACTAATGCTATTGTTTGGATAACTTTGCTGCCCTGATTTCCTACGATATTGTCATATTGTTCCAACACATATAAATGAATTCAATCTGAAGAAGGAAAGGAGGGAAAGGGGATACCTAGTCCGTTGCACAACATAATGCATTCAACCTAAATGTGTCTTTCACATCACTGACAGCTGAAAAAGATGTTGAACTTACATAACGCAATGCATTTAAAAACCACAAAATATTTTTATTGTGTAACATAAACATATAACAACCTCTAAACAAATTTAACATGAACGAACATTTAACATATCAAGAAAACAAACAATTGCAGATTTTTTGTTGTTGTAAAACATCCCTCATTTTGACGTCACCACAATCGACTTCAACGATGACAGTCTCACATGCTGACCACACCGGTCGCGTCACATGCGCGAGCATTGCAAATGCGCACATACATGCTATCATTGCACCCACACTGCTCGCGCACGCCAATGAGCGTCTGCATTGCCAGGCGCTAAAATAGAAGTTTAATTTTTGACACAGAACTGGCCTCTCCCAGTCTTGCCTCTCCCATCTCCTCATTGGTTTTTAGAAGCATATACCCACGTGCCATCTTCTCATTGGTTTTTAGGAACATATATCAAAGTGGGTGATTGAAAGGTGAACTGAGGTCGATTGTGGTAATGCACCTTATTATGAAAGTAAGTTGCCAATTGCCATATAAAGTCCAAAAAAGAAAAAGAAGCCTGGAAGGAGGAGAATGACTAGAAACGATTCGGTTGACCATTTTATGTGTGGATTAATTGTCAGATATTCTAATCATTCAATTAACAGACTATTCTCACCTATCAATATCCCAAGACAAATTAGCTAGCAACAGCAAGATAGCTAGATAAATTGCCATAAATGTTTAAAGCTTTTCGACCTGTCCCCCAATTAATATAATTGGTTCAGAGTTTGTTTTGATACCCAACCTGCATGTTGTGATCGCGTTTGGTGTGGGGGGACAAAGTCCATTTGCAGACTTTGGGCATGGTGTCAGACTGAAGTATGTAGCGAACATAGAGAAGCGGAAGAATATTCAGTTTGCCTTGTCAGAGATAACGCCTGTGACTAATTTACATATGTAATAACGTACAGACAAACATAGTTCCATGTTAAAAAAAACAAGAATTTACACCCTTTTAGTCAGATACTGTATATTTTTGAGATGCTCCAAGGCTTCCTGGAGCCCAACTACATTAATCAATGTGTCTGTGTATCAAGGCCCCCTACATTTTAAACACTGGTTAGATGGGAAGAGCCATTGCTACACGCAGGCCTTGCATCCGATGATTGTCTTGCAGCATTGGCCCAGGACTGTTTCTTTCATTGTTGCTGTATCAACAAAAAAAGGGAGAAAAATCCATATAAGTATATTTAGGCCAGAGTGAAATTGAATGGCTTAAGGCTCCAGGGTTGATTTAAATCACATGGTAGTATTTACATAAAGTATAACATAATGTTAAAGAGTAAAACAATTAGAAAATCTTATGTTTGATTCATTAGCAAACAACTGAACGATACACTTTGTGTTTTCAAAGCCTTTATGAATCCTATACTATAAGGGTGCTGCAGGCCTACACGCAACTAGACACTGGAACTCCTCGATTAACAATGCTGATCAGTATTTATAATACACAAAGACCTGCAATGCTACACTTTTATAGTCAATCACGCTTTTAGTGGATTAGTTTGATTATTTTCTTCATGTTTGAGGTTAAAACAGTTTACCCAAGCCTGCAGATTATATGCCGGTGTGATCTGTTTTTTCAATAGAATACTTTGCTGAGCCTACTTTCAACGGGCCTTTACCAAATAGGATTTAACAACCAGGACAACATGGTTTTGATGTTGTACAACCTTTAAACTTCAACCCCTAGCTCTGATTCAACCACAAATGATATTTTACTATGCACCGTCTTTTAAGGAGGGACACTGTTTGTTTCTGAAGTAATCTACAATGTTAACATGTTCCGTTTCGAATCCCTGCTGAATAAGCGGTTACTGTACTTCTATTGGGATCAACAGTGCCTTTGATCAGACCCTGTGTGAAGCACAAGCTGGCTCCAGAATCTGGAGAGGCTTTATGGACCACACATTTACATTAAGAAACATCATGGAGTAATGCTTGGAATGGAAAAACCTGCAAGACATCTACAACAACAATGGGAAATCAGTCCTACTGAACAACAGCTAAAGCTGGAGAATCATCGAGACTGACATGAACTCCCTATCCACAACCATTTCCAAAGGCCTAACAAGGTCTCAAACCAGGACCTCTACAAGACCAGTTCAGATGTATATGAGGCATAACTCAAGGAACACTCCTTGTCTCGGAAACGTTCTGAGGATGGAACCTAATTCCATAGCCAAGAATGCCGTAATGCCAAAGACCACCTGGTGCCGCACTGTGAAGGGACAATTGAAGACCCTCGGCCCATCTAGCAGGGGCTTGGAGTTAGGCACCTGCTGCTGAAGGATTTGCTGGTGGAGCCGGGTTAGCTGCCACACAGAGGCCATCACTGCAGGAGTCGGCAGCAAGAACCACCTCCTCAATCTTGCTCTGCACCCTCTAAAGCGAAGAGGAGTCTTCTTCCCCGCAGCAACCCCACTTCCTCCAACCGAAAATTGAGACACAGGGCAACATCTAGAATTAGTATTGATAAAATCAAGTCCAGACCTTAGATAGGACATTGTTTTGTCCATAGGGTAATGCCTATTGGCTGATAAATCCTTTCCTTTAGAAATATGTTGAAAATGTACTTACGATAGCCCTACACTTTAAGGAGTCTTGGACATGAGGCAGGTGCATTTCTATTAACTATAACTTATACAAACCAGTCATATCAATGGATATAAGGATAGGAATAAAGAATCAAATGTATATTTGTTACAAATTGAAAACTAGTGGGCAACAGTTACCGTCTTTTTTGCCTCGATCTCCCCAAGTCCAGGAGCATCTCTTCTGTTACCGTAATGGTCTTTCTTGACGGTATTTTGCAATAGGATGAACCTGTGGAGAGAATATATTTTAGCTGAAAATGTATTAACATTTTAAGGAGGCTTTGTCATTCACCAAAGCGATTAGAGTACACTCCATGCATAATGTAAACTGTTGTGAAAAGTGAATACACAAGGATAAATATGTGGCTTTAGATGAACTAAAACATTTATTTGAATTCTGACTGTAAATAAAGGTAAATATGTACACAATAACACTTTTTGGTATTAAGACATTTGTAATAAAACATAGGCCTACTGCAAATATCACGTCTATATTACCGTTGAAAATGTTCCTAATAAAATAGTTGCTAGACGAAACATGCAGCATCCTCAGACTGTGACCGAGCTTCCCACCTGCAGCGCACCCACCACAATGTTCCTTTTGGGAAAACATGATCGGATACCATTTAAATACATCATATCTATGTGACATTAATGTCACAATTTAATGTATGAGAATGACTGTCAGTCACTCTCATAATGACAACACCAGTTTCCTTCATGTATATATCACATGGGAGAAAAGCCACCAGGCTCTAGGATCTGTGTTTAGCAGGCAGTGTGAAGTAAAGGCAGACACAAATAAACAACCATTCAGTGCAGTAAAGAGTGTGATATTCCGTTTTGTTTAATGATATTTCCAAATTATGAGGTACCCTGTTCAGATGGGATTGAACTTTTGGCCCACATCATGACGTCACAATGTGATCTGATTATAATAGACCAATGACTGTTCATCTGGGTAAGTGGGTGGGCTGTAGACCATCCTATCAGCCAGTCAACGGCCACATTTTATCAATGGCAATTTGAATGCAGAGAGATACCGTGATGAGATCCTGAGGTCCATTGTCGTTCCATTCATCGCCGCCATCACCTGATGTTTCAGCATGATAAAGCACGGCCCCGTGTCGGAAGGATCTGTACACAATTCCTGGAAGCTGAAAATGTCCCAGTTCTTCCAAGGCCTGCATACGCACCAGACATGTCACCCATTAAGCATGATTGGGATGCTCTGGATCGACACGTACGACAGCGTGTACCAGTTCCCGCCAATATCCAGCAACTTCGCACAGCCATTGAAAAGGAGTGGGACAACATTCCACAGGCCACAATCAACAGCCTGATCAACTCTATGCAAAGGAGATGTTTTGCGCTGCATGAGGCAAATGGTGGTCACACCAGATACTGACTGTTTTTTTGATCCACGCCCTACTTTAAAAAAAAAAAGATATCTGTGACCAACAGATGCATATCTGTATTCCCAGTCATGTGAAATCCATAGATTAGGGCCTAATGAATTTATTTCAATTGACTGATTTCCTTATATAAACTGTAACTCAGTAAAATCCTTAATTGTTGCACGTTGCCCTTATATTTTTTTTCAAAGGGTGTAGATGGCTTCAGTTCTAAGATTGTAGGCTATGCTACAATGACAGTTTAAAACAACCTTGTCATTTATGATGTCTAAAGGTGGAAGTGTAAAGGTAAGTAAGCTGTTAGGTAAGCACAACAAGATGGCATTCACACAAAAATAATATATTCCATTATCGTTCACAATGCCATTTGGCCTATCGTTGAAGAAAGGGGGAAACATTCTCTGTAAAAAACAGACAGACATTTTTTTTGTATGCAGTTCAAGGATACTACAGTATAGGCAAAGTCCATGCTCTAACAACTTGAGGTGAGGATTGGTTTTAAATCAAAAACTTCTGCATAGTGGCGCGACACTCTCAGTTCCAAGTAAATCATATCTTCTTCAGATAAAAACATGTCATGTATGTTACTGAGAGAATGTCCAGCCTCTCTATATGCAGTCCAAGAACAATTCAACCCCCGCCAACCCCCCAATAACACTTCTCTCTCATACTTGCAGAACACATTGATGGGGTTCAGCTTGGGGTCATGATAGGGGTTGCACCAAATGATTGATGTATTATAAGAATTGATTATGCTTATGTTGTATTAATAGAAGGGGAAGGGCTATAAGACCCCTCCCCCACTACATTTATAGGGCCCTGGACTACAGATTGGCAATATATATGCACTATAAGGTTGAATTTGTTCAACAGTTATTTTCTAGTCTCTGCTTCTTATAAGAAACGGTCTGAGAGATGTGTGAGTAATTGCAGTCAAAACAGGGTGTCTGTGAGAAAGTGCCTCAAGGCTAAAAGAGATTCATAGACACAGAGCCCTGCAGGGGAGTGAAAGGGATAAGAGACTAGTCAGACATACCACTATAAAGCAACTTGGGGAGTGGAAAATTACTGCTGAGCCCTTAGAAAACACTGGAACTATTGTCTCTCCTGATGCATGGGATTGGTCTCATGAGTAGAAGGTGCTAACGTAGGCAGTTACATCACTAGGGGTTGACTGCAAGCATATTAAAGCAACTTGGATACTTTCCTATTTTGCAGAACTTACTTGGAAACATGCGTGCTATGTTCCAGTTGTCAACTTCTGTCTGCAATTGCATTAATAAAGGTTTTTGATTGATTTACTTAAGATATTGTCTGAATACTGATTTCACCAATAAGCAAATGATTGACAAGGAACCAACTGCAACAACATGCACATACTTTGCTTGAGTTACTTTCATCACATTTTTTTTATACACTAATTCAGCATTTCTCACACAAAAACACACACACACCACTACTTCATTTTATTACACTTTTGGTCTCCTCACTGGATTTACTTTAACACGTTTTTCAACATATTTATCACTGTGAATAATGAAAAGAGAATTGTTCATACAGTATTTTCTTTTGTGATGAGGTTAGCAGATTGATATATTCTTCTGGTGAACAGAATCACACAGTTGAACAGATGTGGCCAGAGATAAACACATAAACTATCCTTTGAAGGATGTGCAGATGCTTGACCAAGAGCTACTACCCGTGAAAATGCTTGACCAAGAGCTACTACCCGTGCAGATGCTTGACCAAGAGTTGCTGGACATGGACAATGACCTGGTCAAATATTCTCCAAACTGACCTGTGGAGTAAACAAAATAGTCTTAAGACGCATAGTCGAAGCTAGGAATGCACACAGAATCCCAGGTAGGATATACATTGCAATTGTTCATTAGTACAGGGTCATTTTACATTAACCTCAGTAGTACTCCTACAACCAACTTCATTCTACACCTAGTCAATCCAGTTAGTTAATAACTGCCCATGCCTGCTGATCATGGCTTGCTGTCTCTGTCTGTGTCATTTTCATAGATGCCATCCTCTCTTACCTGTTTTCTTTGGTGTCTTGGGGGACGTTTCTGCATGCATCTTGTTGGCATGTCAGACTTTAATTTCTAGGTGGTTGAAATATTTTGCTGATCTTTTCTTGGGATGTAGCATTCTGCCACCTCCTTCTTAGTAGCAGTAATTCGTCTTGCATACTTAATGGTGGGGTGGGTCTTCTATATCCTCATTATGAAGTCTATGGAATCTCAAATCAAATCAAAGTTTATCATGTGCGCCAAATACAACAGGTGTAGTAGACCTTACAGTGAAATGCTTACTTACAGGCTCTAACCAATAGTGCAAAAAAGGTATTAGGTGAACAATAGGTAGGTAAAGAAATAAAACAACGGTAAAAAGACAGGCTATATACAGTAGCGAGGCTATAAAAGTAGTGAGGCTAAATACAGACACCGGTTAGTCAGGCTGATTGAGGTAGTATGTACATGAATGTATAGTTAAAGTGACTATGCATATATGATAAACAGAGAATAGCAGCAGCGTAAAAATAGGGGTTGGGGTGGGCACACAATGTAAATAGTCAGGGTAGCCATTTGATTACCTGTTCAGGAGTCTCATGGCTTGGGTGTAAAAACTGTTGAGAAGCCTTGGCACTTCGGTACCGCTTGCCATGCGGTGGTAGAGAGAACAGTCTATGACTGGGATGGCTGGGGTCTTTGACAATTTCACCGCCTGGTGTAGAGGTCCTGGATGGCAGGCAGCTTAACCCCAGTGACGTACTGGGACGTATGCACTACCCGCTGTAGTGCCTTGAGGTCAGGGGCCGAGCAATTGCCGTACCAGGCAGTGATGCAACCAGGAGGGGACTGAGCACACACCCCTGAGGGGCCCCTGTGTTAAGGATTAGTGTGGCGGATATGTTGTTACCTACCCTTACCACCTGGGGTGGCCCGTCAGGAAGACCAGGATCTAGTTGCAGAGGGAGGTGTTTAGTCCCACCCTCAAAGCTCATCAGTAACCTAAGGATCCTGGGACTAAACACCTCCCTCTGCAACTGGACCCTGGACTTCCTGACGGGCTGCCCCCAGGTGGTGAGGGTAGGTAGCAACACATCTGCCAGACAGATCCTCAACACTGGAGCTCCCCAGGGGTGCGTGCTCAGTCCCCTCCTGTACCCTCCTGTACTCCCTGTTCACCCACAACTGCATGGCCAGGCACGACTCCAACACCATCATTACGTTTGCAGACGACATAACAGTGGTAGGCCTGATCACCTACAACAACGAGACAGCCTATAGGGAGGAAGTCAGAGACCTGGCCGTGTGGTGCCAGAATAACAACCCTCAACGTAACCAAGACTAAGGAGATGATTGTGGACTACAGGAAAAGGAGGACTGAGAACACATGCATTCTCATCAACGGGGCTGTAGTGGAGCAGGTTGAGAGCTTCAAGTTCCTTGGTGTCCACATCACCAACAAACTAACATGGTCCAAGCATACCAAGACAGTCGTGAAGAGGGAACGACAAAACCTATTCCCCCTCAGGAGACTGAAAAGATTTGCCATGGGTCCTCAGATCCTCAAAAGGTTCTACAGCTGCACCATCGAGAGCATCCTGACTGGTTGCATCACTGCCTGGTATGGAAACTGCTCGGCCTCTGACCACAAGAATCTACAGAGGGTAGTGCGTACGGCCCAGTACGTCACTGGGGCCAAGCTTCCTGCCATCCAAGACCTATATACTAGGCGGTGTCAGAGGAAGGCCCTGAACATGTCAAAGACTCCAGTCACCCTAGTCATAGACTGTTCTCTCTGCTACCGCACTGCAAGCAGTACCGGAGCACCAAGTCTAGGACCAATAGGCTCCTTAACAACTTTTACCCCCAAGACATAAGACTGCTGAACAATTAATCAAAATGCCCCCCCCCCCGGACTATTTACATTGAAACCCCCCCCCCCCCCCATTTGTTTTTACACTGCTGCTACATGTTGTCTTATCTATGCATAGTCACTTTACCCATACCTACATGTACAATTTACTTTGAATAACCTGTAGCCCAGCACATTGACTCAGTACTGGTACCCCCTGTATATAACCTTGTTATTGTTATTTTATTGTTTTACTTTTTATTATTTTTTACTTTAGTTTATTTAGTAAATATTTTCTTAGCTCTTTCTTGAACTGCGTTGTTGGTTAATGGCTTGTAAGTAAGCATTTCACGGTAACCTGTTGCACGTGACAAATATAATTTGATTTGATTTGCTGGGCGTGAAGTCTTGTATTCCAGCCCAGCACTAACACACCTAATTCAACTTATCAAACCTAATGAGTTCCTTACAATGTGTATTATTGATGGGCTGGAATAGAAGTCTGCTCAACCAGTAGATCAGGGAGTGGAGCAAGGTTGGCCACCTCTGGTATGGACAATTATTTGTTCACCCGAAATTATGCTTTAGTAATTATAGCTTACTTATTAAAATGTCTAACATTTACAAACAAGAAGGCGTACTTGTAAATGTTTTAATTATATGTTTAATTCAATGTTGATTCATTGAAGTGTTTAATTGTATTTTAATTGTTAACTTAAAAAATATTATTCAAGAGGAACTAGTGTCAATGTTTATTAATCACAGATCACAATTCTGGAATAAAAAGGGGTGAAGGTGATCTGTCTCTAATTTGTTTGTTTCTGTGTTGCTTTCTCATATTAACATAATGATTTTGTCCAGTTGTGAGCTCTCTAATCTTTTTATTTGATTGTCACTCTGTCTCAGGATATCAGCCATGTGCCATAGGATGATGGATGATGATGGAATTACTGGCCTAATGGGCATGTGCAATGTGCTCCTTGTCATTGTAGGAATACTAGGAATAGATATAGTCCTTGGTTCACTCCAGACCTGTCTGCCTTTGACCAGCACAGAAACATCCTGTGACGTTCTGCATTAGCATCGAATAGCCCCCGTAATATGCAACTTTTCAGGGAAGTTAGGAACAAATATACACAGGCAGTTAGGAAAGCTAAGGCAAGCTTTTTCAAACAGAAATTTGCTACCTGTAGTATTAACTCCAAAAAGTTCTGGGACACTGTAAAGTCCATGGAGAATAAGAGCACCTCCTCTCAGCTGCCCACTGCACTGAGGCTAGGAAACACTGTCACTACCGATAAATCCACAATAATTGAGAATTTCAATAAGCATTTCTCAACGGCTGACCATGCTTTCCACCTGGCTACCCCTACCCCGGTCAACAGCCCGGCACCCTCCACAGCAACTCGCCCAAGCCCCCACCATTTCTCCTTCACCCAAATCCAGATAGCTGATGTTCTGAAAGAGCTGCAACATCTGGACCCCTACAAATCAGCAGGGCTAGACAATCTGGACCCTCTCTTTCTAAAATTATCTGCCGAAATTGTTGCAACCCCTATTACTAGCCTGTTCAACCTCTCTTTCATATCGTCTAAGATTCCCAAAGATTGGAAAGCTGCCGCGGTCATCCCCCTCTTCAAAGGGGGGGACACTCTAGATCCAAACTGCTATAGACCTATATCTATCCTACCCTGTCTTTCTAAGGTCTTCGAAAGCCAAGTTAACAAACAGATTACCGACCATTTCGAATCCCACCGTACCTTCTCCGCTATGCAATCTGGTTTCAGAGCTGGTCTTGGGTGCACCTCAGCCACGCTCAAGGTCCTAAACGACATCATAACCGCCATTGATAAGAGACATTACTGCGCAGCCGTATTCATCAACCTGGCCAAGGCTTTCGACTCTGTCAATCTCCACATTCTTATTGGCAGACTCGGCAGCCTTGGTTTCTCAAATGATTGCCTCGCCTGGTTTACCAACTACTTCTCTGATAGAGTTCAGTGTGTCAAATCGGAGGGCCTGTTGTCCGGACCTCTGGCAGTCTCTATGGGTATGCCACAGGGTTAAATCCGCAGACGACACCATTCTGTATACTTCTGGCCCCTCTTTGGACACTGTGTTAACTAACCTCCAGACGAGCTTCAATGCCATACAACTCTCCTTCCGTGGCCTCCAACTGCCCTTAAGCGCAAGTAAAACTAAATGCTATTCAACCGATCACTGCCCGCACCTGCTTGCCCGTCCTGCATCACTACTCTGGACGGGTCTGACTTAGAATATGTGGACAACTACAAATACCTAGGTGTCTGGTTAGACTGTAAACTCTCCTTCCAGACTCACATTAATTAAGCATCTCCAATCCAAAATTAATCTAGAATCGGCTTCCTATATCGCAACAAAGCACCCTTCACTCATGCTGCCAAACATACCCTCGTAAAACTGACCATCCTACCGATCTTCGACTTCGGTGATGTCATCTATAAAATAGCCTCCAACACTCTACTCAACAAACTGCCACCCACTCGTAGCACACGCTCCAGCAGGTATATTTCACTGGTCACCCCCAAAGCCAATTCCTCCTTTGGTCTTCTTTCCTTCCAGTTCTCTGCTGCCAATGACTGGAACGAACTACAAAAATCTCTGAAGCTGGAAACACTTATCTTCCTCACTAGCTTTAAGCACCAGCTGTCAGAGCAGCTCACACATTACTGCACCTGTACATAGCCCATCTATAATTTAGCCCAAACAACTACCTCTTCCTCTACTGTATTTATTTATTTTGCTCCTTTGCACCCCATTATTTATATTTCTACTTTGCACATTCTTCCACTGCAAATCTACAATTCCAGTGTTTTACTTGCAATATTGTATTTTCTTTTCCACCATGTCCTTTTTTTTGCCTTTACCTCCCTTATCTCACCTCATTTGCTCACATTGTATATAGACTTATTTTTCTACTGTATTATTGACTGTATGTTTTGTTTATTCCATGTGTAACTCTGTGTTGTTGTATGTGTCGAATTGCTATGCTTTATCTTGGCCAGGTCGCAGTTGCAAATGAGAACTTGTTCTCAACTAGCCTACCTGGTTAAATAAAGGTGAAATAAAAAAAATACAAATTGTACATCTGAAGCAGAGAATAGCTAAACACACAGCATTTGCATATTGTTGAGCTATATGTTTCTGACATTTTAAATTGTTTAGAGCAAGTCCTTATACTTATCTTAACATTATGAATGTTAGGTACAAATTATAGGTACAAATAAGAATCTGACAATTTGTAGGCTAATTAAAAATATCAAAAAGGAAAACAACGTGGCGTGGGGAGCCTTGTAATTTTAATGCAATTTCCTTTTCCCAAAGTACCTATAGTCCTATGTATTTTACAGGAAGTGAGCTTTAATCATCAATTTCATGACACGGGTATAATGAAAGAGCCATAAGGTATAATATATGAGATTCATAATGTTAAGATACCATAATCCAATTGGTAGCATATTACACTGGTGATTCCTACCCTTTGGTGTGCAATTTTATTTACTCAACACATTCCCAAATGGTGGCTTTGATCATAGTTTTGAAGTTTAAAGCCAATTTATGCTTGATTCTGCAATGTGGCCCGGAGGCTCCATACGGAGAGTGTGATGCAATTGTGGAGCCTCCTGAGGCGTGCATTGGCCAAATCAAGCTCTGTACCGCATCGCCGTGCGCCTCCCAAATTGTGCAACAAGCGGAGGGCTCCGTATAGCTCCGTATTGACATGATTGGTTGACGGTAGGTGGAGGCGGTACGTCCTGTATAAACACAAACTCACTTCCTTGACAACTAACTGCCCTACCAAGCAAAAAGGCAGTAACTACTCAAAGTGTGGAACTGAGAAAAGGGGCACCCATTTTCTCCAAAATACAATACAATAGAGGCATGATACTTGTTCATATGATTAAGCATGTATTTAATGTATCAAAAATGACATTAACACATTTTCCACCAAATGAGCAGTTTCTGCCTTTTTGCTTGGTAGGACAGAACACCTCTGCTCCGTGAAGCACAAGAAGTATGAATGCCCTGACTTATGTTCGAGGCTGCATCGCAGTAAATGTTGTATGGCCAGTGCAGATGCCAGACTGACCATAAATCGGCTTTTAGGTTGATTGATGTTCATAGCTACCTGGCTAGCAGGACAAACCAAACATTGTTGTGCAAATCTCTCTTCACCCACCATCAACACAAACAATCTCTGCAATCCTCCTCCATGCCATTGACCTTCTGATTTTGTCTCTGTATTCTAGCAAAGTGACATTATATAGAATTGGAAAACCAGACACATCGATGATTGCCTTTCCACCATCTTTTTTGGTTTTGCTTGCCCGTAACTAACGACAGGTGGATCTATTGCCACGTTCAAAACATCTGGGAACTCGGAAATCTCAGACTTCCGACTTCGGTGCATTGAAGACAACTAGGAACTCTGAAAAAAATAGCTCCAACTGGGAAAAATAGTTTTGAAAGGTCATCCAAGTCGGAAACTTTGGCGTCGTTTTAGAGCTCCAATACAAAAAACCTTTAACAATCTACACACAATATCCCATAATGACAACCCGGAAACATTATTTTTTATTTATTTTTGCAAATTTATTACAAATAAAAAACAGAAATACCTTATTTACATATGATTTCAGACCCTTTGCTATGAGACTCGAAATTGAGCTCCGGTGCATCCTGTTTCCATTGATCATCCTTGAGATGTTTCTACAACTTCATTTTCGTCCACTTGTGGTAAATTCAATTAATTGGACATGATTTGGAAAGGCACACACCTGTCTATATAAGGTATCACGGTTGACAGTGCATGTCAGAGCAAAAACCAAGCCATGAGGTTGGAGGAATTGTCCGTAGAGCCTCCATCATTCTTGAATGGAAGAAAATTGGAACCACCAAGACTCTTTCTAGAGCTGACCGGCCGGCCAAACTGAGCAATCGGGGGAGAAGGGTCTTGGTAAGGGAGGTGAAAAAGAACACAATGGTCACTCTGAGAGGCCTCTAGAGTTCCTCTGTGGAGATTGGAGAAACTTCCGGAAGGTTAACCATCTCTGCACTGATCTGGCAATCAGGCCGTTATGGTGAAGTGACCAGATGGAAGCCACTCCTCAGTAAATACCAAGCATCACATCTGGAGGAAACTTGGCACCATCCCTATGGTGAAGCATGGTGGGGGCTGCATCATGCTGTGGGGATGTTTTTCAGCGGCAGGGACTGGGAGACTAGTCAGGATCAAGGCAAAGGCAAACGTAGCAAAGTACAGAGAGATCCTTGATGAAAACCTGCTCCAGAGTGCTCAGGACCTCAGACTGGGGCGGAGGTTCACCTTCCAAAAGGACAATGACCCTAAGCACACAGTCAAGACAATGCAGGAGTGGTTTCGAGACAATTCTCTGAATGTCCTTGAGTGGCCCAACCAGATCCTGGACTTGAACTTGATCGAACATCTGTGGAGAGACCTGAAAATAGCTGTACATCAATGCTTCCCATCCAACCTGCCAGAGTTTGAGAGGATCTACAGAGAAGAATGGGAGAAACTCCCCAAATACAGGTGTGCCAAGCCTGTAGCGTCATACCCAAGAAGACTTGAGGCTGTAATCGCTGCCAAAGGTGCTTCAAAGTACTGAGTAAAGGGTCTGAATACTTATGTAAATGTGTTATTTCTGTTGTTTTATTTTCAATTAATTTGCAAACATTTCTAAAAAACAGTTTTTGCTATGTCATTGTGGTGTAATGTGTGTAGATTGATGAGGGATTCATTATTTTTTTAATCAATTTTAGAATAAGGCTGTAATCTAACAAAATGTGGAAAAAGTAAAAAGGTTCTGAATACTTCCTTAGGCACTATTACATTACATTTCCTCAACTATCCTCTACCCCAGCACATTGACCCCCTGTACATACTGCTGCCTCGTTTTTGTTATGTTATTGTAACTTTTTTTTACTTTAGTTTATTTCTGAAATTATTTCTTAACTCTATTTTTCTTAAAACTGCATTGTTGGTTAAGGGTTTGTAGTAAGCATTTCACTGTGTTTTTTTTCTGCCCATGTGCCAGATTAATTTTGATTTGATTAATATAAGGAATTTTAAATGATTTATTATTTTACTTTTGATACTTAAGTATTTTTTAGCAATTCAATTTACTTTTGATACTTAAGTATATTTAAATCCAAAACACTTTTAGACTTTTACTCAAGTAGTATTTTACTGTCTGACTTTCACTTTTACTTGAGCAACTTTCTATTTTAAGGTATCTATACTTTATCTCAAGTATGACAATTGGATACTTTTACCACCACTGATCATGATTGATCGTACATTCCAGCACAGTAGCCAGCGGCATGTGCTTAAACGATTGTTTGCGGACCGCAATGATATCATAGAAGTAGAAGAAGACAAAGAAGAGGAAGAAGGACGACTGGGTGAAATTACCACGCATGCGCAGTGTGAGAGGTATTCAAAAATACTTCCTGGTCAACAAAGGCACTCTGTTGACATTTTATTGATGCTAAACTACATTTGATTTCGAGGCGTCGGCATCTATGCTTTTCTACAGCCTATTTCTTCTACAATTCCTATTAACAATCCTGAAAGCATTTTCTCTAGTAATGGCAAATTCCGTTGCTTTTCACACTCAGCTAGCCTCCATCATGGAGGTTTTGGCTAATGCGGCCGTGGCTGAAATCTGCGAGATTGTTGACAATGGCTATGCCGTCCTGCATGTGGAGATATCTCGAGGCCAGAAGGAGAATGAAACGTTGAGGAGAAAACTACGGCTGATGGAGATGAAAGTGTCTAGTGCGAGTACTCCGAGAGAGGGAATGGGAAGCTCCATCCTT
Organism: Oncorhynchus clarkii lewisi; assembly: GCF_045791955.1. Classification (NCBI taxonomy): domain Eukaryota; kingdom Metazoa; phylum Chordata; class Actinopteri; order Salmoniformes; family Salmonidae; genus Oncorhynchus; species Oncorhynchus clarkii. Next base: position 3,818,114 of record NC_092174.1, read on the forward strand.
CCGCACAGTCGCTCTCGAGCTCACCTTGGCATGGAATCGAAAAGGACATCAAACAGTACGTTACATTTACTGGTTATAACAATTAATTTACATTAATTGGTTACATCATTTATAGAACGAATTGTTTTAAGACAGCATTAATAACGTATATTGTGTCTGTATGCATGCTATTCCCCTCATCTCATTTTAGGCGAGGTACAATGTCGGGCAGCAATTGATTCCAAGTTGGTAACCAGCATGTTTAGGCACAGAGAGTCCTCAGGTGACACTGGACAAACGACAACACCGAGAAAGGTAAGCTTTACGTTTGCCTCGGTGTGCCTCATTTTCCCACAATATTTAAAAAAGGCAGCCTAATATTTCACAATGGTTATCAACACCACCTAGGTCTGAAAGCAAAAATGACCTAGCCTACCTAGTCTTAGTGGTCATCTTGCAGTAAAGCTATGTTGTTTTACCTGTTTACTGTGCTGTTAGTGTTCTTGTTGTATCTTTTCAGTTTTCTTTGACTGTGTAAGGTGTACCATTTTCTCACAGTTTGTGCACAGTAAGTGGATTATTCCCAGTTATATCTGGCATCCCAACTGATTTTACACAGACTGCAGGGTTGGAAGAGATAAACCCCAAATCACCTACCATCAAAGAGGAGATGTGGGAAGAATCCTGGGAGAATCATGACCAATGGGGGAGACTGAGTAGTGGTAAGTAAAATGGTAGACAAGCTTATGTGTTTTCATTATACCTTTTGGAAAAGTGTTTTCATACACACCTCATTACACTTTGATGCTTTCAGTTATGCCTTTCCCATAAATATGAATGAATCAACCTTTCTATTGACCCAATAACTTGCCCAATGAATACTGTCATGTAAAGTGATTGCAACAATGTCAAACTACATACGGAATACATTTATTTAAGTACAACTGAATTTATGTCAGTTTGGGCTTTCATATAGACTATACTGTATATATGTATACCAATAACTCTCTGAAATTGCTCATATCCTTCAACTGATGTGATTTTTGATGATTACCTTCACGATGAGCATCCAGTTTATAGTGATTCACACACGGCCTTGTTGATTTTATAGGAGCTTTAAATCACAGTGCTGATGGAGGAGAAAGGCAATCCAACGTCGACACAGAGGCTGCTCAACCAATCAGCAAACAGGAGAACGCCAGCTCTTGTTTATGGGTGAGTGGTGAAACGGACAACAACCTCCTGCCAGGATCAAATAACCTGAGTGTGAACAAAAGATCTCTAAACCCAGGACTGGAAAATGGTGATGGAATACTTAAAAGTGTGGGCTTTGATTGTATGATGTTTGAGCCCCACAGACAACTTGGGACCCTTCGCACACAGGGTTCTGGGGCTGATCTTCCCGAGTGCTCTTACTCTCATGTGGATGTTGTACCTACTCAATCGGAGTCAGAGAATGGATTCCCCTATGAAATGAGCAAAGTGATTCCCTCCGTAACTGAGCACAAAAAACATGTCGCTTACCAGGACGGTAGACAGAGGGCGCCGTTGCCCTCAGAGCCTCACAGGACTGTAGGAAAAGGCATGGAAACAGGATCCAATGGTTTGGTCTCCCATGACAGTCATAACAATGATGGGAGTAACAATGGCGACGTCTCAGCAGGTAAGCTGTTAATTTGTAGTTTCTGCGGTAAGACTTTGGCTTGTCTGAAGAATCTCAAGACACACCTGAGGGTTCATACTGGTGAGAAGCCGTTCAGCTGCGCGCAGTGCGGGAAGCGCTTCTCTGACTCCAGCAACCTCAAGCGACACCAGAGCGTTCACACGGGGGAGAGACGCTACGGCTGCAGCCACTGCGGCAAGCGCTTCGCACAGTCGGGCTCACTCAAAGTGCACATGAGCGTACACACGGGATGTAAGCAGTTCAGATGTATGCACTGTGGGAAGACTTTCATATCGGCCAATCACCTCAATAGACACATCAGTGTTCACGATGGATAAATACTTTTACCAACAACTTTTCAATGGGTGAAAGCATACCTAAACGTGCTTCAGCCAAGCTTGAACAGAAAAGGGACTCGGAGGTTGGCATTTATTGGGATGACTCATGTACTGGAGGCAGCTCTGCAGGGTAGTCAGCCACAGTCATAAAATCAGCTTTTTAAACCAAACACTAAACTTAAATTAAGACCAAAAAGCTAAAACAAAAACAATTTGTACAATATACGGTGCATTCGGAAAGTCTTCAGACCCCTAGACTTTTTCCACATTGTTACATTAGCCTTATTCTAAATTCGATTAAATTGCCCCCACTCCCTCAATCTACACACACTACCCAATAATGACAAAGCATAAACAGGTTTAGACATTTTTGCAAGATGTAGAAACATCAAGGGTGATCAGTGGAGAGATGGTGCACCTGAGCTCAATTTTGAATCTCATAGCAAAGGGTCTGAATAATTATGTAAATAAGCTAATTCTTATTTGCAAAAATTTCTAAAAACCTGTTCACCTTTGTCATTATGGGGTATTGTGTATAGATTGAGGGACAATTTTAATTTAATCCATTTTAGAATAAGGCTGTGACTTAACAAAATGTGAAAAAAGGAAGGGGTCTGAATACTTTCCGAATGCACTGTGTATAGCCAATTTTGATTTTGCAGCTGGCCCGTCTAGTGGAAATCGCTCAACTGTGCCTCCAGGACAACAGTCATCCCAATAAATGTCAACCTGCAAAGGAATCGGGTGCTTGACTGACGGACTTTATAGTCCAAAAATGATTCCGTACACTTTTCAATGTGTTTTTGTAACTATCGTTGTTGTTAGTCACTCATCCTCTGACATGACAGTGCCTCATTTGAGGAAAATAGTGATAGTATGTAGACGTGTAAGTGGTATTGTCAAACAAATAACTTTCATGGTGCAAATTTTGTAATAGTGTATTAACCAGACAGTTTTTATTTATTTTTTTACAAAAATACGAGCATGGTGTAGTCATGATTTAATAGGGTTCCTAAAAGAGCCAGTCAAATTGAATGGATGGATGTTGCACAGGCTCACTGCTACATGAAGGCCTCTTACAGTCAATGAAATATTTACTGCCCTATCAATCTAAGTCTCTACTCCTCAGCTGGTGCAGAAAGTGTTCAGTGGTTTGAACACTGACGAGTCATTCATGATACATTTCACGATCACGTTATAGACTCGCATTAGAAACAGAATATTTCCAGAGATCCTGAAAATGCACTGAAAATATTGAATCTTAAAAATAAGGTCACATACTTGGACAACTATAAAAAATGACATTTAATAAAAGTTGTATAAGCCAATTGAGTTGAACTATTTTACAAATCTGTTAGAAAAGATTAACATTTCAGTGCAATATAGCTCATTAACTATTAAAGAATATAAAAACAGTACAGACAGACAATGATTACATTTTCAGATACATCCAATGTGAGTGCAAAAGATAAACATGCATACAAGAACCACACATTTTGCAAATGTGGAAACTAGTTGAGTATCAAAGCAATAAAAATTATGATTATATAAAAAAAGTAACATTTCAAACTGGTTTATGTAAAGGTACTGTAAGTGACCAAATGTACACAATAGGAAATTACTTAAATCTCAAGGTCTTGTAAAGTACATTCAGTATATGCCAATAAATCATGAATATTACAAAGAAATAACAGCCATGTTGTCTTCATATACTGTAGTATGTACATTAGCTTTTGTTTACAATAAACTAGCAATAAAATGGTGTCTACCGGCAACTTTTTTTTATATATTAATTTTGGCTTATTGATGAAGTATTGGTGATTTAACACTTTCTGGTCAGAGAATTGTCTCATTTGGAGTAATCATTCAGATTTGGCACTTGGAGTGAATACATACAGCAATACTTCTCAAGTCACTTTCGTCTGGACAAACAGTACATATATGGAGACAATTAAATACAACTTTTCTAAAGGACCAACAACATCCAATGTATTACAAAGAATGGCGAGTTGAGATGTACAGTACAAAATGAACTCATTATTAAAGTACAAATCACCTATTTTTAGATTCTCAAAAAATCCTGCTGTAGTTTGAGGCCCAAACATGACTCATATTTCAACTTTATAAAGCTATACAATATGAACTTTATTCAGCTACTTGCTGTGCCCTGTTCCTTTTCTTGACAGAAAACACACTTTCCCTCTGGGTTGATAAACAACCATAATTACTCAGCCTTGAATGCCATTACATACTCAACATTGTACCATTTAATGAGTCAAATTAAGGGGGGGGGGGGGCGATTGTGTTATTCTTTGCCGCCGTCATTATGCTCAATCTCAACATTCACATTCCATTATTGTGATCCACTGATAAGTGGTTGTGGTTAACCACAAGAGACAGCTAGTGGTATGAGTATTATGAAAATGACCACCTCCTCCCCATATCCCTGGAATACAAACATTTCTATACACGTTTCAGCACTACCATGAGCAGATAGGCATCCTCACACAGGGCTGACTTTTCTTTTCCGGCAGCATTTTCTGTCACTTCCCTGTATTTGAACTGTTATCTGATTCCGCAGTCTACTGCCTACTGACATGTAGCCCTGTTTAGTTTAGCAGGCACAGCATGCTATTAGCTAAGCCAGGCTAAAGAAGGCACTTAGCATGTTGTATTTCCATTTGCTTCTATTCAGATTAAAAGTTGCAGCTGTCATTTTTGTGAGGAAAAAACAGGTCTCAGACTGCAAGCCTCTGCTACTTTAATGGCCCTGCAATTGTATTCAAAATACTGGAAGCTAGAAAATAAGTAACACTGGACAGCCCTAAAAAACCCAAGATCAACTATCAACAATATCAATTCAGGTATTTGAAGAATATATTAAAAACATGTGTGCATAATATATGATATGAATATTACCGACTTATTTTTATATTCAGGATTATGGGAAACATCTTGGACAAGCAAATGGCAGTGATCAGTGAGCAAAATAACTAGCATAGTCCGGAAGGCATATTATCCCAATACAAGTTCCAAATACGCAATGCATCGTCACGTGCATCGTAGTTTACAAAAATACAGTTAAAATTATCTTCTCCTGACGCACATCTTTGGAGTTTCAAATTAAATTGCTTTTGATTATGCGTTTTATTGTATTTATTCCACTGATCTGCTCATTTTTGCATGACCAGTGTCACCTTATACCCGCTCAATTGAGCCCAATAACTTGCTTTTATGACCAGATTAATGGAACTCGTGTTACATTATGTGCAAGTGCAATCTACACGCATTTATCTAATGAAATGTAAGAATCTATATGACTCTTTTTCTTGTGGTCCACATCCACCCTTTTCATTATCATAGATTCATTTCATGAGTAAACAGATTGTGTGTGTGTGTGTACGCACAGCTTTCAACTACTCATTCTTTGATGTAATATCCTGGAACAAAAATTAAGAACAAAGTTATTGACCACGTTAATGTAAAACATGTGGTTGCCTGAGGTCAAAATAAATGTAATTTAATATTTGAGAATATGACTCACCTCGGTCTTCGCTTTTCTCCACTTGCCCATGGGCCCAGATTGTGAGACGACTGGAGAAAAGGCAATGTATTAAATGAATGGTAAATTTTTGAAACACCATTGAAATTGGCTTCAAAAGCTACACTGAATACACTAGAGGTATACTTACATAGATATATCATTATTAATATAAATGTGGTGAATGCCATTGTCAGTCCCCACAACAGACACCTGAAAAATAATTAAATAGTTTACGTTAGCAGGTATTCTATACAAGAGAGCATCATTAAGAGTGCTTTTATCAAATAATTTCACACTGAATGAGATATATACTGTTTACTTTCCTAAAATGTCCAAATATTTTATGCTGGTTATTTCAATATTCGGTTAAAAAGTAAATGCCACCCCATACACCTTTTATACTGATGGCTTACCTTGAAAATACGGCAGAGAAGATAAAGACCATGAGAATGATGAAGAGAGCTTTCGTCATGGGAAAATCTGAAATGCATAAATATTTTTACAAAACTGACAAAAACCCAATGGAACCTCCTCTCCTGTCTTCATCTAGTACTGTTGAGACGAGAGGGGGAGCTTGATCTATAATGATATACACAAACAGTTAAACATTTGAGAATACACAGAAGAGAGTGTAGATAATGAGATAACAGTGGACTGCAGCTCACCTGCTGGCTGGGGTTTAGGGGGACAGCAGCTATTGGAGAGGAAGGCTGAGGGGGGCGGGACATCCAGAAGGCCACCCAGGGGTTGGCCGAAATGCTCCTGGTGGACGCAGGTCTCCGTGATGATCTCCTCCTGCACCATGGGCTCGTGAGCCAACTTCGTGGGCATGGAAATGATCTCACTGTCATCTGGAATGGCAAAGGAGACACGACTACAGCTGAGGAAGGTTGTTAGTTTCACACATCTATTCAAGGTTGGTGTGGTTTACCCTCGAAGCAGTCTAGGGATGATAATATGCGATACCATGTGAGCTTTGACAGCGCTCATATTTTATACATACAGTGCCTTCGAAAGTATTCAGACCACTTCACTTTATCCACATTTTGTTACATTAGCCTTATTCTAAAATGGATAAAATTGTGTTGTCCTCATCAATCTACACATTACCCTGTAATGACAAAGCAAAAGACAGGTTTATAAATTGTTACTAAATTATGAAAAATAAAGACACATTTACAAATTATTCAGACCCTTTACTCAGTACTTTGTTGAAGCACCTTCGGCAGCGTTTACAGCATTAGGTCTTAGGTATGACGCTACAAGCTTGGCACAACTGTATTTGGGGAGTTTCTCCCATTCTTCTATGCAGATCCTCTCAAGCTCTGTCAGGTTACTGCACAGCTATTTTCAGGTCTCTCCAGACATGTTTGATCGGGTTCAAGTTCGAGCTCTGGCTGGGACACTTAAGGACCTTCAGAGACTTGTCCCGAAGCCACTCCTGCGTTGTCTGGCTGTGTGTTTAGGGTCATTGTCCTGTTGGAAGTTGAACCTTTGGCCCAGAGCTCTCTGGAGCAGGTTTTCATCAAGGATCTCTCTGTACTTTGCTCCATTCATCTTTCCCTCAATCCTGACTATTCTTCCAGTCCCTGCCGCTGAAAAACATCCCCACACTTCATGATTCTTCTACCACTCTTCACCGTAGGGATAGTGCCAAGTTTCCTCCAGATGTGACGCTTGGCATTCAAGGCAAAGAATTCAATCTTGGTTTCATCAGACCAGAAAATCTTGTTTCTCAATAAGGTATATGTTATATGTTTAATACATTTGCAAAAAAACTTTGCTTTGTCATTATGGGTTATTGTATGTAGATTGGATTATTATTTTATTTTTTTAAATCAATTTTAGAATAAGGTTGTAACGTAACAAAATGTGGAAAAAGGGGACTGAATACTTTCCGAAGGCACTGAATAAGACAGCAGCCACTTGATAAGAGCCTTGCTTAATGGGACAACAACAATACCCTTTACAAGTCCATACATAAACATGGCCAAAATTACATGAAATAAGTGCAACATTGCTTAAGTGTCACAACAGTTGGCCATCCCAAGTGCCTCCCACTCAGACATAGCCTTACCATAAGTGAAGCTGCAGCTGGTGTCCAAATCGGTGGTGCTATGCTCCATCCAGGAGGACTCTGCAAGAGGTGGGTGACGCACCCCTCCGAACACTTTCTCATCCAGCCATGACTGACACGTCTCAGTCATGTCACTAAACAGACTAGCTAGAGACCGGCGGGCCTTCCGCCTGCGTCTGAAGATTCTAAGGGGAGGGAAACACAAGTCGTACTTTTTATCAGGACAATGTCAACAAATGTGTAAAAGACTAATGTTCTTAATAGTATTCCTAATGTGTTTCTTTGTACTGCATCTGTGATCACAGTAATAATCAATAATGTTGTCACGATACTTAGTATGACAGACTCAAAAAACAAGTCCTAACTAAATCTACCTTGTGTTTCATGTACTTATTTCATGTAATTTGTCATGTTAGCGTAGTGACTTGTAAAGGGTATCGTTATTGTCCCTTTGAGCAAGGTTCTTATCAATTGGCTGCTGTCCTATACGTATTGAATATGAGAGCTGCCAAAGCTCCCGTGGTATCTCATATTATCCCTCGCCTTCCGACCATGACACCAAAGCTCCCGGGGTATCTCATATTATCCCTCGCCTTCCGACCATGACACCAAAGCTCCCGTGGTATCTCATATTATCCCTAGCCTTCCGACCATGACACAAGTGGTTTGTTTTTGAAGTTATAGAGCACACAATGTTGGTTTGGATGATATTTTCTGCTAAATGGCATATATTACAATATTTGACCAAAAGCAGGTTCTAAAAGGACCATTGGGTATCGTGATACTGTATTGTCAAAGTAGTAATAATTAGACAGTGGGGTAAGTTCGAAAGCCCACAAAACCAGTGGCTTAACCATGCCATGTGAAAATTAATCTCTGAACAAATCTCTATTACATAATTCCGCCAATAAATTATTTTGTGTATCATAGGCTTTCAAATAAAATGACAGCATGATTATGCAATCAAATGTATTTTAACCAAATGCCTGCAAAGCACTGATGTTTTTCATTTTAAGAGCAAAATGGCACTGACTAGAATCTCTTAGCAATGCAAACGGTTGACTTGACTTACGAGCTCCAATTTACAGGACTAACCAGCCTCACATTTTCCGTGCAGCTCTCTCAAATAGGCTAATCCATGACCTCATCCCTATAAACAGGGCTTGTGTTTGAACACAGACCGGCATGGTTATCCACCCCGAAATAGAAATCTGAACCCACTGTCAAGAGCTGCATAACGACGGGGAGAACATTTCCGACCATGATACCAAAGTGGTTTGCTACAGTTCACCAAAGTGGTTTGCTACAGTCATTTTTCAATTGTAATTCACTATTATTTAATACCCATAGTCGTTCTACATTTTAAACTATATACACCTCAGAGTTTAGCTTTCATAGTTATTCATGAATGCTAGCTAAACGGTGTCTATTAGTGACTGACATTCAACCAGACCTAGGTCAAATACTGAGGTATACTTGATTTAGCTCAACGTTTGCACTTCTGGGACTAGTCTATTGGTTCCATTGCATCGGGCAAACCAAGTATTTGCACAGAAAAAATATTTGACATAATAGTTTTCTCAGTTCTGGATTCAATGTGGCATGTCTCTTTGGAACAACTGACCTGACTAGATTCTCTTTGTAGGACAGTTTGATTTTGGAGGGGGTGAGAGAGACATTGCCCTCGTCATCCCAGGTGTAGCTGTCCTCAGTCAGAACGTAGTAGCCGTTGTTGAGGAGGCGGGGGCTCCGGCGGCAGGAGCTGGGGGAGCCCGTCACGGGGTTCACAGAGTAACACTCATATGATGAATCTGGAGATGACAGGAGGGACAGGCCCAGGCTACAGAGTACACAAAGAGAACCAAGACAGAATTATAGATGTCAGAGTTATTCAACACTTCAACATCACTTTAAATATGTGTTTCAAAGCTTACAACAGCGTTGTCCAACTTTCCTTCTGGACGGGTACCGTTCAGCAGGCTTCCGCTCCAACTTAGCACACCTGATTTGACTAGTTAGATGTTCCCCAAGACCTTGATTAGTTGAAACAGGTGTGTAACAATGGGGTTGGAGCATAAGCCTGCATACTCAATAGCTCTCCAGGAGGGCTGGTCACCCATTGCATACATAGTCCCAAATTTCTTTTGGTAAATGTAATTCTACTCGAAGCAACGCTACATTGCATCCATGCACCTCAAAGCCTACATTTTGACCAGTTTTACCTTTGACATGACTCGTTAGCCAATGTTTTTTCTCTCTTTCTCTTTATAGGTGAACCTGTTGATATACAAAAATATTGACAGATTATGACTTCCAAGACTTCACAAGTTTGTTGGCTAGCCTAATTCATTAAAATCCATAAGAGTCTAGATGTACCCGTGCGTCAATCTAACATAATACATTTAAAAAATCTGTGACGCTTGGCATTCAGGCCAAAGAGTTCAATCTTGGTTTCATGAATCAAGAGAATCTTGTTTCTCATGGTCTAAGAGACTTTAGGTTCCTTTTGGCAAACTCAAAGCGGGATGTCATGCGCCTTTTACTGAGGAGTGGCTTCCGTCTGGCCACTCTACCAAAAGGCCTAATAGGTGGAGTGCTGCAGAGATGGTTGTCCTTCTGGAAGGTTCTCCCATCTCCACAGAGGAACTCTGGATCTCTGTCAGGGTGACCATTGGGTTCTTGGTCACCTCCCTGATCAAGGCCCTTCCTTCTCCCCCGATAGCTCAGTTTGGTCGGGCGGCCAGCTGCTGTAGACATTTTTTGGTACCCTATCCAGATTTATGCCTTGACACAATCCTGTCTCGGAGCTCTACAGACAATTCCTTCAACCTCATGGCTTGGTTTTTATTCTGACATGCACTGTCAACTGTGGGACCTTATATAGACAGCTGTGCGCCTCTCCAAATCATGTCCAGTCAATTGAATTTACCACAGGTGGACCCCAATCAAGTTGGAGAAACATCTCAAGGATGATCAATGGAAAGAGGATGCACCGGAGTTAAATTTCGAGTCTCATAGCAAAGGGTCTAAACACTTACGTAAATAAGGTATGTTATTATTATTTTTTTAAATATGCAAAAAATATGTTAACCTGTTTTCACCTTGTCATCATGGGGTATTGTGTGTAGATTGAGAATTTTTTATTTAATCCATTTTAGAACAAGGCTGTAACGTAATGAAACGTGGAAAAGGGGAAGGGGTCTGAATACTTTCCAAATGCACTGTATATTTCCTGAGCTTTTTTTAATATCTCCTAGATATAGGACGGACCTTTCAACCCTTATTCTTTTTTTCCTATTTATGCATGTGTTATTCAGTGCATTTCTATTGGCTATAGTAGTAAATATTTTGGGGGCATACCTTAAAGAGGTCGTAAAATTCCAAATCAAATAGATAAATGCTCCATGGAATGACCATGGTATAGCCAGCAGCATACCACCCTGCATCCCACTGCTGGGTTGGTCCTGGTCGGTCCCTGGATGGAAGACCAGATGCTGCTGGAAGAGGTGCTGAAGGGCCTCCAGTAGGCACCCTTTCCTCTGGTCGAAAAAAAAAATATCCCAATGCCCCAGGGCAGTGATTGGGGATATTGCACTGTGTAGGGTGCTGTATTTCAGATGGGACGTTAAACGGGTGTCTTGACTCTCTGTGGTCACTAAAGATCCCATGGCACTTGTTGTAAGAGTAGGGGTGTTAACCCCGGTGTCCTGGCTAAATTCCCAATCTGACCATCACAGTCACCTAATCATCCCCAGCTTACATTTGGCTCATTCATCTCCCCTGTAACTATTCCCCAGGCTGTTGCTGTAAATGAGAACATGTTTTCAGGCAACTTACCTGGTAAAATAGGGGTTAAAGAAATAAAGAAAACATCTTAAAACAATTCCATATGTTAACTTAGTATCCCCGCCAATGGCTTAAGACTTTAAAAAAAACTGTGTGACATCGATATGAGCCAAACATTTATTCTACTGTAAAAATGTACTGTGTAAATAGGATCATTTTGGAGTTCTGTGAGACTTAAGGTCGTGACTGCATCACAATGTAAATTCAGGTTGGGTTTGTTTCAAACCTGCCCACAGCTGGCAGCTGAAAAGCCATCATCAATTCGGAGTGCAGATGCATGCGACCCAATCGTAATGCATGCGGAAAATTTGGGTTGACTTTGGACATCACTATGGGATAGTCAGGGACCATCAGTAAATTACACAATGTACATGGGAAAATGTTAATTCCAATAGCTCCAAATTTCCAAGACATAAAAGCTCAAACCAACTATAAATTGTAGGAATTCACGTACAAATATTTAAATAATTTAATGAGAACTAAAAAGGTGTACAACATGATACAGTGGTAGCAATACATGGTTATAACATCTACAGAAAAGACAAATGCCAATGGTGGTGAAGTCCAATTCATAACCACATTCCTGTAAAGGTGAGAGAGGATCTCAGGTTAAATACTGTTGAAGAAATATGGCTACAGGTTCACCAGTCTCACCTCTAGCCCATTCTGGTGGGAAGCTGCTATAGACCACCAAGTGCTACCAGTCAGTATCTGGAGAACATGTGTGAAATGTTTCATAATGTACAGTACCAGTCAAAAGTTTGGACACACCTACTCATTCAAGGGTTTATTTTTACTATTTTCTACATTGTAAAATAATAGTGAAGACATCTAAACTATGGAATAACACATATGGCATCATGTAGTGACCAAACGTGTTGTGGACACCCCTTCAAATGAGTGGAGTTTGATACTTCAACCACACCCGTTGCTGACAGGTTTACAAAATCGAGGATTAGTCATGCAATCTCCATAGACAAACATTAGCAGTAAAATGGCCCATACTGAAGAGCTCTGTGACTTTCAACATGGCGACGGGGCACTGCTAGAGCTGCCCCGGTAAGTGTGGTTATTGTGAAGTGGAAACGTCTAGGCACAAAAACGGCTCATACACTAAGTGGTAGGCCACAAAAACTCAGAACGGGGCCGCAGTGTGCTGAACAAGTAGCGCATATAAAATTGTTTGTCCTCTGTTGCAACACTCATTACCGAGTTCCAAACTGCCTCTGGAAGCAACGTCAGCACAATAATTGTTAGTTGGGAGTTCCATGAAATAGGTTCCCATGGCCGAGCAGCTGCACACAAGCCTAAGATCACCATGCGCAATATCAAGAGTCGGCTGGAGTGGTATAAAACTCGAGGCCATTGGACTCTGGAGCAGTGGAAATGTGTTTTCTGGACTGAGAACCCAAACAAATCTGGGTATGGTGGATGACAGGAGAACGCTACCTGCCCGAATGCATAGTGCCAACTGTAAAGTTTGGTGGAGGGGGAATAATGGTCTGGGGCTGTTTTTTATTGTTTGGGCTAGGCCCCTTAATCTTAACGCTACAGCATACAATGACATTCTGGACGAATCTGTGTTTTCAACTGAGGCAACAATTTGTTGAAGGCCCTTTCCTGTTTCAGAATGACAATGCCCCCATGCATAAAGTGAGGTCCATACAGAAATGGTTTGTCGAGATCATTGTGGAAGAACTTGACTGGCCTGCACAGAGCCCTGACCTCAACCACATCAAAAAGCTTTAGGATGAATTGGAATCACCCAATATCAGTGCCCGGCCTCACTAATGCGTGTGGCTGAATGGAAGCTAGTCCCCGCAGCAATGTTCCAACATCTAGTGGAAAGCCTTCCTAGAAGAGTGGAGGCTGTTATAGCAGCAAAGATGGGACCAACTCCATATTAATGCCCATGATTTTGGTACGAGACGTTCAACAAGCAGGTGTCCACATACACTACATGGCCAGAGGTAAGTCTGGCCACACAACCCGATTGGCAAAAGAACCGCACATTGAGAAATCATGACTAAACGGAATAAAAATATGATACTATACTATGAAACAAATATAAATTATATCAAGAATAAAAAGCTTTGGAGCACCTTCAATTTTGGGCAAAAGGAAATCTCTGCTCCATCATTCATTGAATCAGATGGCTAATTCATCATAAACCCACTGATATTTCCAACTATTTCCAACTACCTTAATGATTTTTATATTGGCAAGATTAGCAAACTTAGGCATGACATGCCAGCAACAAATGGCGACCGTACACATCCAAGTATAACTGACCAAATTATGAAGAAAAGCATTGTAAATTGAGCATGGAAGTGTTGAAAAAGTTGTTTATCAACAATGACAAGCCACCTGGATCTGACAACTAGGATGGAAAATTACTGAGGATAATAGGGGACGATACTCCTATTTGCTATGTCGTCAATCTAAGCCTACAAGAAAGTGTGTACCCTCAGGCCTGGAGGGAAGCAAAAGTCATTCCGCTACCAAAGAACAGTACAAAAAACTTTTACTGGCTCATATAGCCGACCAATCAGCCTGTTACCAACCCTTAGTAAACTTTTTGACAACAGACTTTCAGCATGCTTTTAGGGAAGGGCATTCAACATACATGGGACTTACACAAATTACTGATTTGCTGAAAGAAATTGATGATAAAAACATTGTGGGAGCTGTTTTGTTAGACTTCAGTGTGGCTTTTGACAGTATTGATCATAGTCTGCTGCTGGAAAAATGTGTTATGACTTTACACCTGTGTTACAGAACACAGAGGGTTTTCTTTAATGCAAGTCATAATTCCGGTAGAATGAGGCATTCCCCAGGGCACCTGTCTAGGCCCCTTTACTAATGACATGCCACTGGCTGAGTGAAGCCAGTGTGTATGTATGCGGATGACTCAACACTGTACACGTCAGCTACTACAGTGACTGAAATCACTGCAAACAAAGAGCTGCTGTTAGTTTCAGAATTGATGGCAAGAAATAAGTTAGTCCTAAATATTTCTAAAACTGAAAGCATTGTATTTGGGACAAATCATTTACTAATTCCTAAACCTCAACTAAATAATGTAATGAATAATGTGGAAATTGAGCAAGCTGAGGTGACCAAGCTGCTTGAAGTAACCATGGATTGTAAACTAAAAATGTTGATGCAGCAGGAAAAGTCTGTCCATACTAAAGCGCTGCTCTGCCTTCTTAACAACACTATCAACAAGGCATGTCCTACAGGCTTTAGTTTTGTCGCACATGGACTACTGTCCAGTCGTGTGGTCAGGTGCCACAAAGAGGGACTAAGGAAAATTATAATTGGCTCAGAACAGGGCAACATGGCTGGCTCTTAAATGTACACGGAGAGCTAACAATAATATGCATGTCAATCTCTCATGGCTCAAAGTAGAGGAGAAATTGACTTCATCACTAATAGTTTTTGTAAGAAGCTTTGAGATGCTGTATGTTTAAACTACTAGCACACAGCTCGGACACCCATTCATACCCCACAAGACATGCCACCAGAGGTCTCTTCACAACCCCAAAGTCCAAAACAGACTATGGGAGGCGCACAGTACTATATGGAGGCATAGCTATATGGAACTCTATTCCACATCAGGGAACTGATGCAAGCAGTAGAATTAGATTTAAAACAATTGACAAAAATGTACCTTATGGAACAGAGGGAACTGTAAAGAGACACACAGGCATACACATGCTAAACACACATACACATGCATTTTGTATTGTAGATATGTGGTGGTAGAGTAGTGGTCTGAGGGCACACAATGTGTTGTGAAAAGTATTATGAAATGTCATATTTTATATAACTGCCTTAATGTTGCTGTACCCCAGGAAGAGTATCTGCCTTGACAGCAGCTAATGGGGATCCTAAATAAATACAAACATGAAAATATTGTCTCATTTACATTGTGTAATTTATTGAAGATCCCTAACCAGGCCCGGCTATCCATACTCAAATCAACTTTGCCACGGTCACACACCAGCCGGCTGAAGCGTATCGGCTAAATCATTTGTATAACTCTTCCCACCTGTGAACAAACCACACTCGAAACCAACTTACGTTTGAATTCAGTCATAGCCTCTAGCATTTAATGATCCAAATATAAAATGATGCCATTTCAGGAAGTGCAGTCACCCTTTAGGGCACATATGTCAGAGTCAAGGCCCGCGGGCCACATCCGGCCCGCAAGAAGGTTTTTTACGGCCCCTGGGATGATCTTGATTTATTATTAGAACCGGCCCGCAGCAAGCCGGCAGCCCGCAGATCTTTTACACGCACCAATACTACATTTCCCACAATGCAAAGGTGACGCACCGAGCAGTAGGCTGCTTCATTTCAATATTTATTGGCACAGCAGTCGTCAGCATCACAGTAAAATTAACTTTCAGATACCCATCAAAAATGGCAAAACGGAAGGTGGATACTGAGAACCGGGGGTTTCAAACAAGGTGGGAGTCGGAGTATATGTTCACGAAGGTAGCTGGAAAACCTGTGTGTCTTCTGTGTGGAGAAAGTGTGGCGGTACTGAAAGAGTATAATCTGAGACGACATTATGAAACGAAACACGCGGACAAAAACAAGAATATGGACATGGAACAAAGGCTACAAAAGGCAGAGGAATTAAAACGAGGCCTCAAATCTCGACAGGCTCTGTTCAAAAAAGCCAAATCACAAGGCCAGGCTGCTGTCAAGGCCAGTTTTATTTTGGCAGAAGAGATCGCTAAATCAGCCCGGCCATTTACGGAGGGGGATTTCATCAAAAACTGCATGATTAAAGTTTGTGACGAAGTTTGCCCAGAAAAAAGGCAACTCTTTTTAAATGTGAGTCTGAGCAGAAACACCATTGCCGAGAGAGTAGACCAGTTGTCCATCAATCTAAAAGAGCAGCTTGTGAAAAAGGGAAAAGATTTTATTGCATATTCCTTGGCTGTGGATGAGAGCACCGACATTTCTGACATTGCCCAGTTGTCAATTTTCATCCGCGGAGTGGACTCCAGCCTAAGCGTGACAGAGGAGTTTTTGGCTTTACGTCCTATGCATGGCACAACTACGGGGCATGATTTGTATGAAGAGGTGTCAAGATGTGTAAATGAGATGGAGCTGCCTTGGGAAAAACTCGTGGGTTTGACAACCGACGGAGCACCTGCGATGTGTGGACACAGGAGCGGACTGGTGGCGAAGATACGGGAAAAGATGCAAGAGGAAAACGCGACAGGTGAGCTGACAGCTTATCATTGTATCATACACCAGGAAGCGTTGTGCGGTAAAGCCTTGAAAATGGAGCATGTAATGAGCATCATCACGCGCACAGTTAACTTTATCAGAGCCAAAGGTTTGAATCACCGCCAGTTCAAGGCATTTCTGACGGAGTTAGAAACGGAGCATGGTGATTTGCCTTATCACACAGAGGTGCGATGGCTAAGCCAGGGAAAGGTGCTTCAAAGATGTTTCGAGCTTCGTGAGGAGATTTGTCTATTCTTGGACAGCAAAGGGAAAGACACAACACAACTCCGAGACGAAATGTTTCTGTGTGAAATGGCTTTTCTGTGTGACATTACGAGTCATCTGAATGCAATAAACTTGCAGCTGCAGGGTCGGGATCGTGTCATCTCTGATATGTACAGTACAGTGAAGGCATTTAAAACCAAACTGACTCTGTGGGAGACGCAGATGCGGAAAGAAAATTTGAGCCACTTTCCCAGCTGCCAGACCATGAAAGAGAAGCTCTCTACCAGTGCGTTCCCGAGCACACAGTTGGCTGATAAAATAGGTATGCTTACCACTGACTTTCGACGCCGATTTGCTGACTTTGAAGCACAAAAAAGCAGGTTGGAACTGCTCGGTAACCCATTTGCTGTTGACGTGGAAAGCTCACCACCAAACCTCCAAATGGAGTTGATTGACCTCCAATGCAATGATGCACTGAGGGAAAAATATGCGGCAGTGGGTGCTGCGGAGTTTGCCCGTTTCCTCCCCGGCACAATGCCCCAGCTGCGCATCCAGGCTGCTCAAACGTTGTCTATGTTTGGCAGCACATACCTGTGTGAACAACTGTTTTCTTTGATGAACCTGAACAAAACATCACACAGAAGTCGACTTACTGCTGAACACCTCCACTCAATTCTGAGGATTTCTTCAGCTCAGAGCCTTACCCCGAACATTGATGAACTTGTGGAAAAGATGGGACACCACCAAGTATCACCCTCAACCTCAAACAAGTGAACATTACTGTGCAATCACATATTTAGAGTTTTTACTCAGTTCAAGTTTAAAAGTTAAAATTTAATATTTGTTTTCACTGCATGTTACTTCTCCTTAATAAACAAAGTGTTGTTTTTGATTAATAGATTTTTGCACTTTATTTTTTTGTATTTCAATCCAATTATATTTTAAAAATATTTCAGTTGAGTGGATGATAGAAAATTGCTATTATTGTTTTTTCTTTGAAGTAAATTTAGCCCACTTTTGCTAAAATAGAAAATATAGTCTACTGATGGTGCCTTGAATACCGGTTTCTTTCATTTAATGTTCATGTTATGGGGATATTTATATAAAGGAAATTTGTCTTTTGTGTCTGTTGAAAATTAAAGATTACTGACAGAGCCATAAGAAAATATTGCTTTATTTATCTGATCATATTGTAATATATTTGTTAGGTTTTCAGTAGGTTCAATTAGGTTCACTAGACTATATGCGTCATTTAAAAATTTTTCAATGAACATTCGAACAGTCCGGCCCTCGTCTTGTAGCTGATTTTTTTATTTGGCCCTCCGTCCATTTGACTTTGACACCCCTGCTTTAGGGGCTGGATCCTTACTTGAGATCAATGTGCGTAACTTGGAAGTTTAGTGAAGATCTGCATGATTTACATTAAAGTCCGAGGTAAAGAGCACAGATCTCAAGTTAGGATTCTACCCCAAGTGCAGTCCTTATTTTACCCTTCCTTGATCAGGAGCTGAAAACCACAGGTGAGGTAACAGTCAATAAATAATCTTCTAGTAAACAAAGTAAGGGGTCAGCCACAGCCAGGACCAACATTCCAGGACTTGGTGTTGAAGCCAGTTGAGTACAATAACAACATGTTAACATACTACTAACTCACAAGCAGTTCAGCATGTTAATAATTGCCTGACTGCTGAATTGGAACCTTCAAGATGAATAACCTAAAAAAAAAAGGTATTTGTTGGTTGTGTTAAACCATATAGAATGGTTGACTCTATAGACAAAAGGATAACGTATATAGAACCGTCTTGTTCAGATGGGTATTTCTGTCTTTAAATTCTAAGCACAATAAATAAAAATACAAAATCTAGAAATGGAGTTGACGTACTTGTAACAACCCCATTGTAAGGCAGGGCCATATCTGCCTGTACACACACAGCGGTGTCTCGTGAGGAGCGTTCACGGTCAAAAGGTTCTGGGTTGTCTCAATCTGGAAAACACATAAGAAAACAGTCTTGATAAGACAAAGCCAGACAGAAAGCAGTAATAACACTTAGAACTACTGCATAGAAAATAAATGCCTGAAATGACAATTATAAGGAACGATCGAACCAAATGGAAAAATAGGAACATGTTGCTGAATTCCCACAAAAGTACAATATATTACTAAAAGGATATGGACACCTGCTCGTCAAACATCTCATTCCAAAATCATGGGCATTAATATGGAGTTGGTCCCCCCTTTTGCTGCTATAACAGCCTCCACTCTTCTGGGAAGGCTTTCCACTAGATTTTGGAACATTGCTGCGGGGACTTACCATTCCATTCAGCCACAAGAGCATTAGTGAGGTCGGGCACTGACATTGGGCAATTAGGCCTGGCTCGCAGTCGTTGCTCCAATTCATCCCAAAGGTGTTCGATGGGGTTGAGGTCAGGCCTCTGTGCAGGCCAGTCCAGTTATTCTACACTGACCTCGACAAACCATTTCTGTATGGACCTCGCTGTATGGACGAGCTCTATACCACTCTAGCCGATGCTTGGCATTGCGATCTTAGGCTTGTGTGCGGCTGCTTGACCATGGAAACACATTTTAAGAAGCTCCCGACGAGCAGCTCTTGTGCCTAAGTTGCTTCCAGAGGTAGTTTGGAACTCGGTAGTGAGTGTTGCAACCAAGGATGCGCTTCAGCACTCGGCAGTCCTGTTCTTTGAGCTTGTGTGACCTACCACTTCACGGCTGAGCCGTTGTTGCTCCTAGACATTTCCAAAGTAACTGCACTTACAGTTGACCGGGGCAGCTCTAGCAGGGCAGACATTTGACAAACTGACTTGTTGGAAAGGTGGCATCTTATGACGGTGCCACGTTGAAAGTCACTGAGCTCTTCAGTAAGGCCATTCTATTGCCAATGTTTGTCTATGGAGATTTCATGGATGTGTGCTTGAATTGTATACACTTGTGGCTGAAATAGCCAAATCCACTCATTTGAAGGGGTGTCCACATACTTTTACATAGTATAATGCATTCCAATACACTCCATTTAGACATTAACATCATTCACCTTGATGCCAATTATTGTACTAGTCTTGTGCAGCAGATACCACTCAAGCAAGGAGCAAAGCAAACGGTGCAATACCACAGACGTAGGACAGAGAAGTACCCAGAGTACCCAAGTATGGTGTTAACAGAATAAGCACTTTTAGAAGTGAGATTTCCACTGGGCAGTTACTTTAAGGCAGTGTATCCCAAACTCGGTCCTCTGGACCCCAAGGGGTGCACGTTTTGGTTTTTGCCCTAGCACTACAGTCATGGCCAAAAGTTGAGAATGACACAAATATACATTTTCACAAAGTCTGCTGCCTCAGTTTGTGTGATGGCAATTAACATATACTCCAGAATGTTATGAAGAGTGATCAGATGAAAGTCCCTCTTTGCCATGCAAATTAACTGAATCCCCCAAAAACATTTCCACTGCATTTCAGCCCTGCCACAAAACAACCATCTGACATGTCAGTGATTCTCTCGTTAACACAGGTGTGAGTGTTGACGAGGACAATGCTGGAGATCACTCTGTCATGCTGATTGTTCAAATAACAGACTGGAACCTTCAAAAGGAGGGTGGTGCTTGGAATCATTGTTCTTCTTCTGTCAACCATGGTTACCTGCAAGGAAACACGTGCCGTCATCATTGCTTTGCACAAAAAGGGCTTCACATGCAAGGATATTGCTGCCAGTAAGATTGCACCTAAATCAACCATTTATCGGATCATCAAGAACTTCAAGGAGAGCGGTTCAATTTTTGTGAAGGCGGCTTCAGGGCGTCCAAGAAAGTCCGGCAAGCGCCAGGACCGTCTCCTAAAGTTGATTCAGCTGTGGGATCGGGGCACCACCAGTACAGAGCTTGCTCAGGAATGGCAGCAGGCAGGTGTGAGTGCATCTCCACGCACAGTGAGGCGAAGACTTTTGGGGGATGGCCTGGTGTCAAGGGCAGCAAAGAAGCCACTTCTCTCCAGGAAAAACATCAGGGCCAGACTGATATTCTGCAAAAGGTACAGGGATTGGACTGCTGAGGACTGGGGTAAAGTCATTTTCTCTGATGAATCCCCTTTCCGATTGTTTGGGGCATCCGGAAAATAGCTTGTCCGGAAAAGACAAGGTGAGCGCTACCATCAGTCCTGTGTCATGCCAACAGTAAAGCATCCTGAGACCATTCATGTGTGGGATTGCTTCTTAGCCAAGGGAGTGGGCTCACTCACAATTTTGCCTAAGAACACAGCCATGAATAAAGAATGGTACCAACACATCCTCCGAGAGCAACTTCTCCCAACCATCCAGGAACAGTTTGGTGACAAACAATGCCTTTTCTAGCATGATGGTGCACCTTGCCATAAGGCAAAAGTGATAACTAAGTGGCTCAAGGAACAAAACGTTGATATTTTGAGTCCATGGCCAGAAAACTCCCCAGACCTTAATCCCATTGAAAACTTGTGATAAATCCTCAAGAGGTGGGGGGACAAACGAAAACCTACAAATTATGACAAACTCCAAGTACTGATTATGCAAGAATGGGCTGCCATCAGTCAGGATGTGACCCAGAAGTTAATTGACAGCACGCCAGGGTGGATTACAGAGGTCTTGAAAAAGAAGGGTCAACACTGCAAATATTGAATATTGACGCATCAACTTCATGTAATTGTCAATAAAAGCCTTTGACACTTATGCAATGCTTGTAATTATACTTCAGTATTCCATAGTAACACCTGACAAAAATATCTAAAGACACTGAAGCAGAAAACTTTGTGGAAATTAATATTTGTGCCATTCTCAAAACTTTTGGCCACGACTGTACACAGCGGATTCAAATAATCATCAAGCGTTGACAATTTGAATCAGCTGTGGTGCTAGGGCAAAAACCAAAACGTGCACCCCTTGGTTGTACCAAGGACCAAGTTTGGGAAACACTCACTCCTAAAAATTAATATTCTGTTAACCCGTATCCAAAATGTTGAGTCGTCCTATACTCGTTTGTGGCCAAAGCATAACTTGGAGGTACATGACATGTCCCTGAGGATGAGCTGCCAAATTAGCGGTCTACCTGCATTAATATTTTTTATGACCAGTATACGCCCACACCATTCCAACACAGAAAAGCTGCTTTTTAACAAACTTAATTACCATTTTTAGGAAGGAAAACTATTTCACTCATACTGTAACTTAAGTAATTCTAGGTCATATTTCATAGAAATCTGGAAACAGTGGGCAGTTACTTTAAAATCCTTAGCCTAACCCCTCTAGTTGTTACCAAGATTACTCTGCCCTGGTAATCCACCCCCCCCCCCCCCCCCGAGATATCAGACCAGTCCTTCTCTCTGCTTCTGATGGGCTTTCCAATCAAAACACTGCTGACTGACTACATGGTAGACTGCTGAAATTCAAGGTAGCATGGGAATCTAAGTAGACAGGGATTTTGTATGTCTTTATGAGGTATCAAAGTTGATTCTAACAGGCATAACCAAAATGCTAATTTCAACACAGGTACTTGTAGTTTACTAAGTACTACTGATTTAAGTACTGCTATTACGTTTAGAGACAATCTGAGGTTTGCATATTACACACATTCACTTTTTTAGGACATTTCACAAAGTATGTGAAACTCAGTTGATCAGTCTTACCCAAACAGTTCCGCTTGAAATAAACGTAATTTGCAACACCCCTAATATATTTTGTGGAACGATGCGTGTTTACCTAGTTAATTCAAATCTAGTTTAACTCAAATTGTATTTGTTTGAGGACTTTGTTCTCATGCAGTCCAAAATCTTGTTCATTCTCTGACACCCTGAGAAAAACAGCTGCAGAAAACCAGAGGACAAAAAAGAAAAAGACATTGATGTCACATTTCCTGTTAACTCTATCCTGACTAGAAGCTATTCAGCATTGCAAGATAATGCCAATGTGTCCTTTTCTGTTCTTGATAGATGATAGTTATCCAAATCTAGCAAAACATATATATATTATCTGGGATACTGCAAAGAAATAAGACTAAATTAAAACATTCATAAATTCTCGCATTCAACCTTATTAGCATTACAGTACGTTATGTTCATAGAGGCTATTTGTTGTTCTTAAAATCCTCTCTGTATGCTTGTTTGGTCTTTTCTGGTGCCAGACGCTAAATTGTCCGCCAGACTTGTTTCTGTACATCTGTCTTCCTGGGGCATTCTTCCAAATGAGAGGCATTATGGGATGGCTCTGTGACACCCGATGCATAAGACTATGTGGGTCAGACTTTCCGCCGTGGTAACAGTCTCTGTCTGCTGACACAGGAGAGGGTACTATAGCAGTAAACGAGTGGAACAGAGGCCCAGTGTTTCAGTAGACCGAGAGGGCTTGAGGGGAATAGCACAACGGTTGGCTTGTGAAGTGTGTCTGGAAACTGGCTTTCTACAGTGGCTTCAGAAAGTATTCACACCCCTTGCCTTTTTTTGACACGTTGTTTGTTATTTAAAATTGATTAAATATCCCATAATGTCAAAGTGGAATTGTGTCTCATTTTATTATTAATTAAAAATAGAAAACTGAAATATCTTGAGTCAATAAGTATTCAACCCCTTTGTTATGACAAGCTTGAATAAGTTCAGAATTAAACATTTGCTTACCCAAGTCACAATAAGTTAACATGGACTCACTATGTGCAATAATAGTGTTTAACATGATTGTTGAATGACTACCTCACCTCTGTACTCCACACAATTATCTATATGGTCCCTCAGTCAAGCATCGAATTTCAAACACAGATTCAACAGCAAAGACTAGGGAGCTTTTCCAATGCCTTGCAAAGAAGGGCACCTATTGGTAGATCGGTAAAAAAAAATAATTAAAAAGCAGACGTTGCATATCCCTTTGAGCATGGTAAAGTTATTAATTACACTTTAGATGATGTATCAAAACACCCAGTCACTACAAAGATACAGGCGTCCTTCCTAACTCAGTTGCCAGAGAGGGGAAAAAACGCTCAGGGATTTCACCATGAGGCATATGGTGACTTTAAAACAGTTAGTTTAATGGCTGTGATAGGGGAAAAGACGAGGATATAACAACATTGTAGTTACTCCACTATACTAGAAAAAGAAAGGAGCTGCACACATTAGGAACTCAGATGCAAACATTTTATAACCAAAGTTTTGACAGCCAAGCTGTATTCATCAGGGTACTCAGGAAGATGGGGATCCTTAATAAATACTCCACAATAATAACCTAATTGACAGAGTGAAAAGAAGTAAACATGTACAGAATAAAAATATTCCAAAACATGCATCCTGTTTGTAGGAGTAATACTGCAAAAAATGTGGCAAAGTAAATTAACATTTTGCCCTGAATATAAAGTGATATGTTTGGGGCAAATCCAATATAACACATTACTGAGTACCACTCTCCATATTTTCAAGCATAGTGGTGCATATGGTGACTGCATCATGTCATGGGTATGCTAGTAATCGTTAAGGACCCGGGAGTTTGTCACGATAAAAAGAAACAGAATGGAGCTAAGCACCGGCAAAATCCTAGAGGAAAACCTGGTTCAGTCTGCTTACCACCAGACATTAGAAGATGAATTCACCTTTCAGCAGGACAATAACCTAAAACATAAACGCCAAATCTACCTTAGAGTTGCTTACCAAGAAGCCAGTGAATGTTCCTGAGTGGCCGAGTTACAATTTTGACTTATATTTGCTTGAAAATCTATGGCAAGACCTGAAAATGGTTTCTAGCAATGATCCACAACCAATTTGACAGAGCTTGAAGAATTTAAGAAAATAATGGGCAGATGTTGCACAATCCAAGTGTGGAAAGCACTTTGAGACTTGGAATCGCTCCCAAAGGTGAATCTAACATGTAATAACTCAGGGGGTTGAATACTTACACTAGTATATATATATACAGTGGGGCAAAAAAGTATTTAGTCAGCCACCAATTGTGCAAGTTTCTCCCACTTAAAAAGATGAGAGAGGCCTGTCATTTTCTGTAAGTCTTCACAAGGTTTTCACACACTGTTGCTGGTATTTTGGCTCATTCCTCCATGCAGATCTCCTCTAGAGCAGTGATGTTTTGGGGCTGTTGCTGGGCAACACGGACTTTCAACTCCCTCCAAAGATTTTCTATGGGGTTGAGATCTGGAGACTGGCTAGGCCACTCCATGACCTTGAAATGCTTCTTACGAAGCCACTCCTTCGTTGCCCGGGCGGTGTGTTTGGGATCATTGTCATGCTGAAAGACCCAGCCACGTTTCATCTTCAATGCCCTTGCTGATGGAGGGAGGTTTTCACTCAAAATCTCACGATACATGGCCCCATTCATTCTTTCCTTTACACGGATCAGTCGTCCTGTCCCTTTACAGAAAAACAGCCCCAAAGCATGATGTTTCCACCCCCATGCTTCACAGTAGGTATGGTGTTCTTTGGATGCAACTCAGCATTCTTTGTCCTCCAAACACGACGAGTTGAGTTTTTACCAAAAAGTTATATTTTGGTTTCATCTGACCATATGACATTCTCCCAATCTTCTTCTGGATCATCCAAATGCTCTCTAGCAAACTTCAGACGGGCCTGGACATGTACTGGCTTAAGCAGGGGGACACGTCTGGCACTGCAGGATTTGAGTCCCTGGCGGCGTAGTGTGTTACTGATGGTAGGCTTTGTTACTTTGGTCCCAGCTCTCTGCAGGTCATTCACTAGGTTCCCCCGTGTGGTTCTGGGATTTTTGCTCACCGTTCTTGTGATCACTTGCGTGGAGCCCCAGATCGAGGGAGATTATCAGTGGTCTTGTATGTCTTCCATTTCCTAATAATTGCTCCCACAGTTGATTTCTTCAAACCAAGCTGCTTACCTATTACAGATTCAGTCTTCCCAGCCTGGTGCAGGTCTACAATTTTGTTTCTGGTGTCCTTTGACAGCTCTTTGGTCTTGGCCATAGTGGGGTTTGGAGTGTGACTGAGGTTGTGGACAGGTGTCTTTTATACTGATAACAAGTTCAAACAGGTGCCATTAATACAGGTAACGAGTGGAGGACAGAGGAGCCTCTTAAAGAAGAAGTTACAGATCAGTGAGAGCCAGAAATCTTGCTTGTTTGTAGGTGCCGAAATACTTATTTTCCACCATAATTTGCAAATAAATTCATTAAAAATCCTACAATGTGATTTTCTGGATTTCTTTTCTCATTTTGACTGTCATAGTTGAAGTGTACCTATGATGAAAATTACAGGCCTCTCTCATCTTTTTAAGTGGGAGAACTTGTACAATTTGTGGCTGACTAAATACTTTTTTGCCCCACTGTATACACACACACACACACACACACACACACACACACACACACACACGTACGTATGTGGACACCCCTTCAAATGAATGGACCTGTTGCTGACAGGTGTATACAATCTAGCACACAGCCATGCAATCTCCATAGACAAACATTGGCAGAATGGCCTTACTGAAGAGCTCAGTGACATTCAATGTGGCATCCTATAACGTCATAGGGTGCCACCTTTTCAACAAGTTAGTAACATTTCTGCCTTGCTAGAGCTGCCCTGATCAACTGCAAGTGCTGTTATTGTGGAAACGTCTAGGAGCAACAATGGCTCAGCCCGCAAAGCGGTAGGCCACACAAGCTCACAGAACGGGACCACCATATGCTGAACAAGTAGCGTGTATAAATAATTTGTCCTTGGTTGCAACACTCTCTACCAAGTTCCAAACTGTCTCTGAAAGCAATGTCAGCACAATAACTGTTCATCGGGAGCTTAATGAAATGGGTTTCCATGGCCGAGCAGCCACACACAAGCCTAAGATCACCATGTGCAAAGCCAAGCGTCGGCTGGAGTGATGTAAAGCTCGCCACCATTGGACTCTGGAGTAGCTACAGCATACAATGACATTCTAGAAGATTTTAAGCTTCCAACTTTGTAGCAATAGTTTGGGGAAGGCCTTTTCCTGTTTCACCATGACAATGCCGCCGTGCACAAAGCGAGGTCGATACAGAAATGGTTTGTGTGTAGATATGTAGCTTTCTGAAGCCAGGTTGAAGGGACCTTTTGAGAAGTGTCTTTTGATGTTACTAGTATAAAGCCACAGCCTTGATGCACTCGACCATTCGGGAAAGCGTACGTGGTCTTTTTTTGGTTTGACTATGACTCAAATAAAAGGCTGACATTCTGTCTTGTCTGTTGTGGCACAGGGATGGCATTTCACTTCGCAATACGGACGTCAACATAAACACGTGACTCGGAACATGGCATCTCAAATCTCAGGTCCTTATGCTACAGAGTAAAACCAAGTCTTAAGGCCTGAGAGCCGTGCATATTTCCCAGAACAAAAAAAAAAGGGGATACATGGATGTTGTGTGAGCCAGCAGTGGAACAATGCTAGAAAGCCAAGGGCTGTTGACATGGACAGTCAATTGTGTCTTTTGCGCTGGGCAATGAAGACAAAAGCCAGCAGGCCTCTTCAGTCATGTGGCTTAAGTTGTCATTGTTTTTAAACACTGTTTAAAGAGTGAACGCTCAACCACAGCAAACACAACCCGGATTTCCTGAGGAAGTGACAGGCAGCTATCTTTCTTCCTGTGTGTTCATTTGACAGTAAAAGTAGAGTCACTATGTAGAATGAGCAACATTAGACAAACATGGGTATGAAAATGTATAATACAATGGCAATACACTACTGGTCAAAAGTTTTAGAACACACTCATTCATGTGTGTCCAAAGCTGTCATCAAGGCAAAGGGTGGCTATTTGAAGAATCTCAAATATAAAATATATTAAGATTTGTTTAACACTTTTTTTTGGTTACTACATGATTCCATATGTGTTATTTCATAGTTTTTATGTCTTCACTATAATTCTACTATGTAGAAAATAGTAAAAAATAAAAACTTTTGACTAGTAGTGTACATTACAATGGTTTTGATTATAGTCTTACAAAGTACCTAACAGTAAAGTGAATCATGGTCATATAATGATTTTACACAATAACCATCATTGGTTACAATGACAACAGTTCAACAATTCACAAAGCTAAGTAGTGATAGGTGATGTGACAAGTAAAATCTAATCAACACTTTTCCATGTTCTGTAAAGTTTCTCTTGATAAGCCATGTATCAATCAATATAATATACATTTATATTTGAGTACTTGAAGTGGTTTTAAAGGCTAGATACATATCCCACCACAAGCCAAAGATCGCTTGTGCACTGACTATCTTCCATCATTTGGAAATGGAAAATGACGTAATAGACATAAAAGCAATTAGTTTACAACAAATGAAATGGTGGCAACAACAACAAAAAACACATCATGTTTTACACTACAATTGATGAGTGACATTATCTTAATTACTATTTAATTGTATGTCTACAATATATATTCAGCGCTGGCATTGTAGACATTTACCTACAAATAATGTCAATGATATACAGTGTGGTCGGAAATTATTGACACCCTTCTGTATAAAATAATTCAAATACTGAGCTATGTTGTATGCAAAAGAACTTTGGGAAATTATACTTTATACTAATACAAGAAAGATTTTGTTTAACAAGTAATATTTGTATTTTTTCCCAAAAAGGTAGTGGTCAAAATGATTGACAACCCTAAAAATGATGAAGTCAAAAGTTTTGTATTTGTTCCAATATTTCTAGCACGCAATGACTACATCAAGCTTGTGACTGAAACTTGTTGGATGCATTTGCAGTTCGTTTTGGTCGTTTCATATTATTTTGTGCCCAATAGAAATGAATGGTAAATAATATATTGTCATTTTCAAAGTTCTGTTATTTTTTCAGATTGACTGACCTTCATGTCTTAAAGTAATGATGGACTGTCATTTCTCTTTATTTGAGCTGTTCTTGCCATAATATGGACCAAATGGGGCTATCTTCTGTATATCACCCCTACATTGTCACAACACAACTGATTGGCTCAAACGAATTAAGGAAAGAAATTCCACAAAGTAACTTGTATCAAGGCACACCTGTTAATTGAAATGCATTCCAGGTGACTACCTCATGAAGCTGGTTGAGAGTGCAAAGCTGTCATCAAGGCAAAGGGTGGCTATTTTCAAGAATGGAAAATATAAAATATTTAGATTTGTTTTACACTTTTTTGGTTAGTACATGATTCCATATGTATTATTTCATAGTTTATATGTCATCACTATTATTATACAATGTAGAAAATAGTAGAAATAAAGAAAAATCCTGGAACGAGTAGCTGTGTCCAAACTTTTGACTGGTACTGTATGAGTAACCATAAATACTGTAATTGCTTTATTAGGTCAGAGCTTGAATTAAGCATAAGTTAATTGGTGTCTTTCAGACCTGCTGAGAAGTGCAAATTCCATTTAACTATCCCAGTTTTGCCTCAGGACTGCATGCCATATGATACATGAGGCATTGCTTTGTTATTTGTCTGAATTTGACATTTGAGTTTCAATTGAAGAAGAAAAAATACTATTGCAATTCACTATTGTAATCGCCTATTGTGCATAAGGGACTTTCACCCCTTCCGAAAAATTCTAAATGAAAGCCTGTCATCTGAACCTAGCAGGTTGGCTACAGGTAGGCCCCGACTGATGATGCAGGATCTGATGATGCTGGAGCTTTTGCTGCTGGAGGAAAGGGCCTACATAGAAAAGGCTATTTGCGGATACAGGGTGCTAGCAAATAGCGTTGCAGCAATAGCCCACTGATTATAGACTAATACTGTCCTTGAAGAATGCTAAGAATGCGTAGGCTATAACGATACCGTTCATCATAAAACAACAATATTCATATAGGTGTTAATTTCAACAAGGATTTGAAATGAACACTCAAAAATACATAAATACTGTGTGTCTATTGAATTTCTGATAACATTTAAGTGTAGATCTATCAAGTTCAAAGTCAAGCAGAGAGAAAACAATAGCTGTTTGGTGTAATAGATAGAATAATCAAATAAAATATTACGTTAAAAGCGATAGGACTACTTACAAACTCTCTCGCTTATCGAAGTCTTTCTGTATGTCCCGGAGAGCGGTAGGCTGTACATAAGCTGCATATGTTTTTTATTTAGGATCAATCTATTCTAAACGTTAAGATACGTTCAACAATTCAACATGCAAGCCGTGTTGATATTGCCTGGCTACATAGACTAGTATTCTACCAGCAGCACAATTTACGACGTCAGTTTGTATGGTAATGACGAAACCATCAAAATAAAAGCCCGCATTTCAAAACATTGCAATGTGGATAACTAATTCAAAATAAATATAATTTTAAATCAATGCCCACTTTTATTGTGCCAACAAGAAAATGCAAAAAGTAATTTATGTTATGATCCACACTTCTTTGAAAATATATATAATAATTTATCAAGCCTACAAGCAATACAATACTATTATTTTGGTGAGAGATTATATGGTTTTAAATACCTCAATGGGTCATAAAGGAAATCACATTACTGTCAGGTTTACTCCCGCTCCCTCCCTCCGGCACTCAACGTCACTGGTCTACTAACCACCTGTCCTAGCAAACCATCATTACGCACACCTGGCAACCTTTATCACGCACACCAGCGCCTCATCATTAGGTACACTTGGACTTTGTCACTTCCCTGATTACTCCCCCTTTATCTAGCACTCCGTTGCTGTTGTCACCCATCAGGCAGTATTGTTTTTGTCTTATGTTCAGACGCTACGGTTGTGCCTGTATCCATTCTATGTTTATTCTTATTAAACTCACTGACTGCACCTGTGTAACAGTATAACTGAGCCATACCCGGGCTCGAACCAGGGACCCTCTGCACACATCAACAACAGTCACCCGCGAAGCATCGTTACCCATCGCTCCACAAAAGCCGCGGCCCTTGCAGAGCAAGGGGAACCACTACTTCAAGGTCTCAGAGCAAGTGACGTCACCGATTGAAACGCTACTAGCGCGCACCACCGCTAACTAGCTAGCCATTTCACATCCATTACACCTGCTTAGTGACTCCCTGCGTCTTCGTTACAGAACACTGCCTAACCGAATGGAAGCAGCAGCCAACCGAGACATCTCCCAGATGGTCGGCGAACAGGGAGACCTATTTCGGCCAAAACCACGTCCAGCTGGTGCAACTGTGGACGGCTATGGATGAGGTCCTCCGCTTTCTTCAATGTCTAGGTCTTCCTCAAGGGGTATCACCCCCAACTAGCGGAGGATCTTCTACCAGCGAGCCAGCACCCCAGTCGACCCAGCGAGCCAGCACCCCAGCCTGTTCAGCAGTCTGCCCTGGTCAGTGATGCCCGTTTGTCCCTCCCGGACAAATGCCTGGACTCCATCCAAATGCCGTGGCTTCGTGCTCATCAAACAGGAGTCCCCACCACCGAGCGGTCCAAGGTTGCCACTGTTATTTTCCTGCTGACCGGGCAGACGTTGGAGTGGGCTACGGCCGTCTGGGAGAGAGGAGGAACTGGGTTCCTATGGGAGGTTCATGATTCTGTTCAGAGGAGTCTTCGATCATCCATCGGAGGGCAGAGAAGGGGCTGAGCACCTACTCCAACTACGGCAGGAGGACCAGACCGCTGCGGAGTACGCCCTCACCTTCAATACAGTGGCAGCATCCAGTGGATGGAATGAAGAGATCACGGCCTCGACACCCGGATGTCAGAAGACCTGCTTTCCCTTACCCTGTGGTTCCCTGTGGTTCCTCTGAAGTGGGTGTGGGGGCCGTCCTTTTCTTTGCTAGAATCAACTTCATCCTGTCATACAGCGCAGGTTCAAAGAACATCAAAACCGATGTCCCGTCTCCACGATTGGGGAGAAGTTCCGGTCCTGAGTGCACCTGTCATACCGCCCTCCTGAATCGTTGCCTCTGTGCTTTGGGACATAGACGTGACATCTGCCAGGCTGTGGTGCTGGAACCTGCGCCTGCTATATTCCCACAGAGGTAAGGGATTGTCTGTTGACCTGGGTGCACACATCACTTACTGCTGGACTCCCAGGTATCACCCACACCTCTTAAGTCCTGGTGCCCCACCTTAGCACAGGACTTTGCCCGCTACGTCAACTCCTGCTCCGTATGTGCTCAAACCAAGTCTCCCCGGCATGCTCCAGCAGGGAAACTCCTTCCTTTCTCCGTGCCTCAGTGAACTTGGTCCCATCTGTTTATACATATTGTTACTGATATTCCCCTGTCTGATAGTTTCACCACTGTTATGGTTGTTGTCGACAGATTCTCCAAATCCTGCCGTTTTATCCCTCTCTGGTCTCACTACCTCTCTCCAGGTCGCAGAGGCACTTTTCAAGCAGGTCTTCGTCACTCTCCCACTGTGGTCCCCCAATTCACACTGCGAGTATGGAGAGCCTTCATGGAGAAGCTGGGGGTCACGGTCAGCCTCACATCTGGGCACCAGCCTCAGTCCAACGGGCAGGTGGAGAGGACCAACCAGGAGCTGGGGAGGTTTCTTCCCTGGGTGGAATACGCCCAGAACTCACTTCATCACTCCACCACTGGGTTGTCTCCCTTCCACTGTGTCCTGGGGTACCAGCCGGCCCTTGCTCCGTGGACCCTGAGCCAGACCGAAGCCCCTGCAGTGGATGAGTGGTTCCGGCGTGCAGAGGAGGTTTGGGACGTTGGCCACGTGAGGCTCCAATGCGCTGTCTGCCATCAGAAGGAGCAGGTGAACTGCCACCACAGTGAGGCACCTGTTTTCCATCCTGGTGATCTTGTCTGGCTCTCCACCAGTAACCTCCTGCTCCGCCTGCCCTGCCAAAAGCTGAGCCCCCGGTTTCTGGGGCCATTCAAAGTCCTCCGGAGGGTCAATGAAGTAACTTACCGATTACAGCTTCCCACTAACTATTGTATCTCACCCTCTTCACGTTTCCCTCACGCCGGTGGGGGGGGGGGGGGGTATTTTCAGACACTACTCTTGTTCCTGTATCCCCTCTGTTTGTTCTTATTAAATTCCCCGACTGCACCTGCTTCCTGACTCCATGTGTCTTTGTTACAATTACGAACTATCACCCTCATGCACTTAAGGAAATCATGGATAAATTGAATATACAGTATGGAGGCTTAAATATACTGACCTAGTGGGATAGACATGGCGGAGGCTCAATCAAGCTAGTCGTCTTGACTACTTATGTCATTCTAGCTGGTACCAAAAGTTAGTGTTGATAGGGGACAGAATGCGGTCAGACCATCAGATAATTGGCAATACATTGCTCAGAATTTCAATGTGGGTGAGGATATTGGACATTTAAGAAAAACCTATTGGCTGACTCCTTGTTTTCCAACATATAGTTACAGCAGATCCCCTTATTATAAGGGACACTTTTAAATGTGTCTTTAGAGGCCATACAATGCAATACTCTTCTTTAAAACAACAGCAATTTAGGTCAAAATAGTTCATATTGACCTCTACAGGATCGGTGGGACCCCCGCGAGACAGTTGAGCTAATGTGATTAACATGAGGTTGAAGTAACAAGAGAATTTCCCAGGACATAGACATATCTGATATTGGCATATTCACTGCACTGTCCAATTTACAGTGAAAGAATACCATGCTATTGTTTGAGGAAAGTGCACAGTTTTGAACTTAAAGTTAATAATAAACCAATTAGGCACATTTGGGCAGTCTTAAGAACATTTTTAACAGAAAGGCAATGGTTCATTGGATCAGTCTAAAGCTTTGCACATACACAGTGACCAATCTAAATTGCGCCTGGGCTGAAAGAGGAAGCAAATAACTTGAAGCATATATTTTCATTTTAGTTTCCTCCATCTCCATGAACCAAAGTTAAATGTAAGGATTTTTTTCTTCTATGAATGATGTAAAATTAACAGCTGTACAGAAACACTCAAGTGAAGTCCAAATTACAGAGGAGGAACTTCTTGATGCAATTGAAGCCTTCAAATCCAGAAAAACTCCAGGGCTGAATGGCATGCCAGTTGAGATATATCAAACCTTTTTGATGTACTTAGAGGACCGTTAGTTACATGTTATAAACACTCCTATAAAATGGTATATTATCAGATAGTCAACTAAATCTACTATTGTTTAAACAGGACCCAGGTGGTAAATATAGGTGTCCAGTGCATTCGGAAAGAATTCAGACCCCTTGAATATTTCCACATTTTGTAAATTACAGCCTTATTCTACAATACCCCATAATGACAAAGCGATAACAGGTTGACATTTTGACAAATTTATTGAAATGAAAAACAGAAATACCTTATTTACATACGTATTCAGACCCTTTGCTATTAGACTCGAAATTGAGCGCAGTTGCATCCTGTTTCCATTGATAATCCTTGAGATGTTTCTACAACTTGATTGGAGTCCACCTGTGGTAAATTCTACTGATTGGACATGATTTGGAAAGGCACACACCTATCTATATCAGGTCCCACAGAGCAAAAACCAAGCCAAGAGGTTGAAGGAAGTGTCCATGTAGCTCCGAGACAGGATTCAGCCGAGGCACAAATCTGGGGAAGGGTACCAAAAAATGTCTGCAGCATTGAAGCTCCCCAAGATGGCAGTGGCCTCCATTATTCGTAAATGAAAGAAGTTTGGAACCACCAAGACTCTTTCTAGAGCTGGCCACCTGCCCGAACTGAGCTATCAGGGGAGAAGGGCCTTGGTCAGGGAGGTGACCAAAAACCTTATGGTCACTCTGACAGAGCTCCAGAGTTCCTCTGTGGTGATGGGAGAACCTTCCAGAAGGTCATCTCTGCAGCACTCCACCAATCAGGCCTTTTTGGTAGAGTGACCAGACGGATGCCACATATTGATTCAACAGTAGCTAAGATGGGGAGAAGTTTGTCTATAATAAAGTGACTGGACTGGTGGTACCAGGCTGGTGACACGCACCTCAGGGCGAGTGCGGGGAGGAGGAACAGGGCGACTGGACTGCCGAGGCACACTGTAGGCCTGGTGCCTGGTGCCGGCACTGGTGGTACCGGGCTGGGGACACGCACCACAGAGCAGGTGCGAGGAGCAGGAACAGGACGTACTGAATCCTGGAGGCGCACTGGAGGTCTGGTGTGTGGTGCCGGAACTGGTGGTACAGGGCTGGTGACACGCACCTCAGGGCGAGTGCGGGGAGGAGGAACAGGGCATACTGGGCTATGAAGGCGCACAGGAAGCCTGGTGAGTGATGTTGGCACTGGGCTGGTGACACGCACCTCAGGGCGAATGCGGGGAAGAGGCACAGGATACACTGGACCGTGGAGACGCATTGGAGATCCAGAACATAGAGCTGCCTCAATACGTCCTGGCTAGAATAGCGCACTGGAGACACGGTGCCTGACCAGTTACACGCTTCCCACGGTAAGCACAAGGAGTTGGCTCAGGTCTCCTACCTGACTCAGCCAATCTCCTCGTGTGCCTCCCCCAAAATAATCTTGGGGCTGCCTCTCGGGCTTCCGTGCTAGCCGTGTACCTTCATATCGTCGCTTGCCTCTAACTCCTCCTTAGGACGGCGATACTCTCCCGGCTGTGTCCAGTGTCCTGCTCCATCTAATATCTCCTCCCCGCTGTTCCTCCTTTTCACGCTTCTTGGTCCTTGTTTTTTGGGTTATTCTGTCACGTTCGTCGTAAAGAGGAGACCAAGGCGCAGCGTGATTTGGATACATCCTTCTTTTATTAATGAAGAACAAAACTAACAAAACTAACTAACAAAAATAACAAACCGAACGTGACGCTACATAATAAGAGTTCTGAAACAGGCAACTACACTTAGACATTAACCCATAAACTATCCAAGGCATATGGCTACCTAAATATGGTCCCCAATCAGAGACAACGATAAACAGCTGCCTCTGATTGAGAACCAATTTAGGCAACAATAGACATAAAAACACCTAGACTGGAAAAAAATAACATATACTGTATCACCCTCGTCACACCCTGACCTAACCAAAATAATAAAGAAAACAAAGATAACTAAGGTCAGGACGTGACATGCAGAGTGAAGGAAAAGCTGGCAACAAATCCGCAGCATATGTGGGAACTCCTTCAAGACTGTTGGAAAGCATTCCAGGTGAAGCTGGTTGAGAGAATGCCAACAGTGTTCAAAACTTCAAATCAAGGCAAAGGATGGCTAATTTAAAGAATATCAAATCTAAAATATATTTTCATTTGTTTAACACTTTTTCGGTTGCTACATGATTCCATGTGTTATTTCGTAGTTTTGATGTCTTCACTATTATTCTACACTGTTGAAAATAATAAAAAAATAAAGAAAAACCCTTGAATAAGTAGGTGTGTCCAAACTTTTGACTGATACTATATAAATGAAATGTGTAGTC
The DNA here is from genome assembly GCF_045791955.1 of Oncorhynchus clarkii lewisi. NCBI lineage: Eukaryota > Metazoa > Chordata > Actinopteri > Salmoniformes > Salmonidae > Oncorhynchus > Oncorhynchus clarkii. The sequence goes on from NC_092174.1 coordinate 3,854,344, forward strand.
CTATTTGATCCGACCCCCATTTGAGTATTTTTTTTAAAAGTTGACAACTACCATAAGACGGTCGGTCATATCTTCTCAGCTCCTTCCTATTCCTACTGATTTACATTTTAGTCATTTAGTAGACACATTTATCCAGAGCGACTTACAGGAGCATTTAGGGTTAAGTGCCTTGCTCAAGGGCACAGACAGAATTGAGGATTGGAACCAGCGCTCTTACCGGTGTTGTAAGATTCCTTCCTTTTAATAGTCTATTCTATCTTCTTTAACATAGTAGAGATTAGTCAGATAAATCATTGATGTGACTGAGGGGAGCAGAGATTATTTACCTCATCTGAAATATTTCCCCTGAGGGGAAAGAAGTCATGGCAACACAGATAGAAGGAGAGATATCTTCCACTGTTATGATCTCGCCACATCATGCTCTTCTGTACACTCTCTCTTTCTCGCGCTCTCTCTCTCACACACACACACGCACACGCACACGCACACGCACACACACTCCTTGCTGCTGCATAGTCTGACTCCCAGTCTGTTTGTGCCACAATGCCAACTACTTGTCACTCATGGTGACAATGACAGCAATGGAGTTGGCAAGAGCACAAATCTATGACCATGCTACAGACAACTAGGCTTATTTGTGTAGCCAACTCAAACTGCACCACAAACAAAAACACTAACCCCCACTACCTGTATTTCCCCCTGCGTCTAGAAAGCAGTAATTCTGTGGGTCTTTTGGGCCTCATCACGCCAGAACCTGTCCTTCATTCCCGGATCCCTGACCTCCTATTGGACAGAAGCCTGCTGTTTGAGTTCCTGCTCCTTTTCTATCTGCTGGTGGCGCTGTTTGTTCAGTACATTAACATCTAAAGGACGGTAACACTTTACTTGACACACAGAGTTATAACCATCTCATATGTCATAACAGCTGACAGCTTGTCATAACCAATAATAATATGGCCATTACACACTGTCATTACACACGACCGGTCGGTCGGTCGGTCGGTCGGTCGGCAGGCATTGCCTTTAAATTGTTCAACTTGGGTCAAGCGTTTCGGGTGGCCTTCCACAAGCTTCCCACAATAAGTTGGGTGAATTTCGGCCCATTCCTCCTGACAGAGCTGGTGTAACTGAATCAGGTTTCTGGGCCTCCTTGCTCGCACAAGCTTTTTCAGTTCTGCTGAAGTATGCTTGCGGTCATTGTCCATTTGGAAGACCCATTTGTGACCAAGCTTTAACTTCCTGACTGATGTCTTGAGAAGTTGCCTCAATGTATCTACATCATTGTCCTTCCTCGTAATGCCATCTATTATGTGAAGTGCACCAGTCCCTCCTGCAGCAAAGCACCCCCACAACATGATGCTGCCACCCCCATGCTTCACGGTTGGGATGGTGTTCTTCGGCTTGCAAGCCTCCCCCTTTTTCCTCCAAAAATAACAATGATCATAATGGCCAAACAGTTATATTTTTGTTTCATCAGACCGGAGGACATTTCTCCAAAAAGTACAATCTTTGTCCTCATGTGCTGTTGCAAACCGTAGTCTGGCTTTTTTTGGGGCAGTGGCTTCTTCCTTGCTGAGCGACCTTTCAGGTTATGTCGATATAGGACTTGTTTTACTGTGGATAGAGATACTTTTGTACCTGTTTCCTCCAGCATCTTCACAAGGTCCTTTGCTGTTGTTCTGGAATTTATTTGCACTTTTCGCACCAAAGTATGTTCATCTCTAGGTAGGTTCACCTCGCGTCTCCTTCCTAAGCGGTATGACGGCTACGTGGTCCCATGGTGTTTATACTTGCTACTATTGTTTGTAAAGATGAACGTGGTACCTTCAGGCGTTTGGAAATTGCTCCCAAGGATGAACCAGCCTTGTGGAGGTCTACAATAATTTTTCTGAGGTCTTGACTGATTTATTTTGGATTTTCCCATGATGTCAAGCAAAGAGGCACTGAGTTTGAAGGTAGGCCTTGAAATACATCCACATATACACCTCCAATTGACTCAAATGATGTCAATTAGCCTATCAGAAGCTTCCAAAGCCATGACATAATTTTCTAGAATTTTCCAAGCTGTTTATAGGCACAGTCAACTTAGTGTATGTAAACTTCTGACCCACTGGAATTGTGATACAGTGAATTATAATTGAAATAATCTGTCTGTAAACAATTGTTGAAAAAATGTCTTGTCATGCACAAAGTAGATGTCCTAACCGACATGCCAAAACTATAGTTTGTTCTAAAGAAATTTGTGAAGTGGTTGAAAAATGAGTCTTAATGACTCCAACCTAAGTGTATGTAAACTTCCGACTTACACTCTATTGCCATTCGATACAGTGATTTTATTGGGTTTAGATGTTCCAAACCTGTTGCTCACCAGATGTCTGCTGCAAATGGACAAGAGAGAGCCATGAGAAAGTTTTGATCAGTCATGGAAATAAATAAGTGCCGAACACGAATTGGCTTCCAATTTAAAAAGATGATGGAGAACAAGCTATGAAAGAAAAATACTGGTGTTTTGGTGCAGGTACATTTAAGTAGTGCAAAAATAATGTTGCAATATTGTCAAAATGATCCGATACGATCTATCGTCAAAAATAATAACACGATATGTAGCTGAATGGATTTTTTTCCCCCACCCATCACTGCTGCTGGTTTAAGTATGTCCAGTCTTCAGTCTTTTACATCTTGTTTAGCTGGCACTATTCGTCTATCATTATTATGAGATTTCACACGTTCCTTTCTTTCCACACCCTTTCTCGCCGATATCTTCCACTCAGCTACTGTAGTCCTCCACTCTCAGATGAGAGAGACATATTCTGTTGTGTGTGTTTGGTGTTTTTTTTAGCTAAAGATGTTATAGTCCACCTGATTGATAAGGACCCAAGGATATGCTACACATGTGACCAGGCTCTTCAGCACCCCTGGTACAGTGCATGCGCACACACACACACCTTCTTTCACGTATTGTTGTGCCCGCTAACAGAGCCTGGCCCTCATGTCTCTCTCCCTCCCCCAGGATTGCTGAAGACACAGCCTTGGGTACGAACATCCATGAGTCTGTCAGTGCCCAGACCAAGAAGAACTTTGCCAAGAGCAATTGGAGGGTGGGTTACTCTTACTGTGCTCTCCTGCTATCAACTATTATAACTTCATGTAAGATTTTGTGAGCTTTATGGTGCAAAATGGCATTTTACAATAAGGTTCCCTTTACAAGGATTTATAATTAGTTTATTATTGGTTAATGAATCCTTTTTAAATGAATACGTCTCTGATGGGAAAGTGTTTGCTTCTACAGCAAGGGTTTAATGCCACAGCGGTGGTCTGTCACGAGGCATCGCCAACTGGGGACCATTTAGGAGGCTCCCACATAGAAGCTATGTGCTGCTGGCTGAGGAGGAACACACAGGTCAGTGACTCCCATCACTACCCATTAAGATGACATGTAGTGGCATAGCAAAACAAGTGTCTCACTTACTAAAACTATGATCGTTGTCACACACTAAAATTAGTAAAGTTTTTGTAAAGAGCCTTGATTTATAATATCACAATAAGTCTAGTCCTGAACTCTCCCTGTCTCCCTGTTCCAGAGTCTCCAGTTAAGGAGGGCTGCTCCCAGAGTGCGGACCGGTGGGGCAGAACAAGTTCCCCTGGCCAACTGTACCTACTGCTGCCATCCAACCAGCTGCAACAAATGACTTTCCCACGATTGACCGGTAGATTCCAGAGAAACTCCCCAGTCTGGCCCGGAACACAGAGTTGTTGTTCCAGCACCCCGATCACCAGATGAGGCAGGCATGTTAAGAACCCAGAGGGAGGGAAGAGGGATTCGATGATGCCATTGCCAATGAAGAACGTCAGTTGACCTAGATTGGGGTAAGAGTGGAGGATGAGCTGAGAAAGGAGAAGAGAGGAAAGAAGGAGAGGAGAGCTGAAGGAAAGGTGTCGTATGTACCCAGTTTATTCCTGGGTGGTATTATTTTGGGAGTGGGACAGAGCCTGGACAGTGTTTTTAATGTACATGTCATTTTTGAATCATCATTATCCTTCCCCCTTGACAACATACACTACATGACCAAGAGTATGTGGACACCTGCTCGTCGAACATCCCCTTTGCTGCTATAACAGCCTTCACTCTTCTGGGAAGGCTTTCCACTAGATGTTGGAACATTTCTGTGAGGACTTGCTTCCATTCAGCCACAAGAGCATTAGTGAGGTCGGGCTCGCAGTCGATGTTCCAATTCATTCCAAAGGTTTCCGATGGGGTTGAGGTCAGGGCTCTGTGCAGGCCAGTCAAGTTCTTCCACACCGATCTGGACAAACCATTTCTTTATGCACCTTGCTTTGCGCACGGGGGCAATGTCATGCTGAAACAGGAAAGGACCTTTTCCAAACTGTTGCCACAAAGCTGGAAACACAGAATCATCTAGAATTTCATTGTATGCTATAGCGTTAAGATTTCCCTTTATTGGAAATAATTGGCCCAGCCCGAATCATGAAAAACAACCCCAGACCATTATTCGTCTTGTCGTGTCCCGTGTATATATCTTTTTATATATTTTTCTTCGCATATATTTTTTAAATATTAGCCCCAACTTCAACATACTCTCCTGCAACCCTCCTCACACAATGTGGTATGGATCTGCTATTTTCTTTACTTTAGAACCCGGAACCCCCAACAGAGCTAACTTCTAGCTAGTAGTCAGCTAGCCACTGCTAGCAGTTATCAGCTAACCTTTAGCCCGGACAACTCCTGCCAGTCTGCTCAGCGCAATTCAAACCAGAGCATATCGGACTTCTTTCTCTCCACATCTCCGTAATCCTACTGCAAGCTCTGAACCTTTTCACCTGGATCATCGCAGCTAGCTAGCTGCTATCCGAGTAGCTGCTCCTGGCTAACGTCTCTGTCCCGAAGCAAGCACCAATTAGCCTTGAGCTAGCCTATGCTAGGCCCATCTCCCGGCTAGCTGAAGAGGTCCATCAGCCACTCCTTGGGCTACAATACCTATTTTGCCAATTGGCCTGGACCCCTTTTACTGTCATGACTGGACTACAGACATAATTCGCCCAAGTTTTTTTTTCTCCAAAAGGCTCCTCTGTAGCGACGTCCCCTGTATACCCATCTGCTAGCCTGCTAGCCATGGCCCGCTAGCTGTCTAGAGCATATCGGACTGTTAGCTGAAGAGGTCCATCAGCCAATTTCTTGGGCTACTATACCTGTTTTGCCAATTGGCCTGGACTCTTTTACTACACGGAGCCCTGCTGATCCATCACGACTGGTCTGCTGACGTAACCGCACGAGGGGCTACAACAGACTTCTTCCATCGCAACGTCACTCTGAGGCCCTTCTGCTAGCCTGCTAACCCCGGCACGTTAGCTGTCTGAATCACCGTGTCTCCAGTCCGCCTAGGTACTCACTGGACCATGTGATCACTCGGCTATGCATGCCGCTCCCTAATGTCAATATGCCTTGTCCATTGCTGTTTTGATTAGTGATTATTGTCTTATTTCACTGTAGAGCCTCAAGCCCTGCTCAATATGCCTTAGCTAACCCTTTTGTTCCACCTTCCACACATGCGCTTACCTCACCTGGTTTAAATGGTGTCACTAGAGACAATACCTCTCTCATCATCACTCAATGCCTAGGATTACCTCCACTATATTCACATCCTACCATACCCTTGTCTGTACATTATGCCTTGAATCTCTTCTACCGTGTCCAGAAACCTGCTCTTTTTACTCTCTGTTCCGAACGTACTAGACGACCAGTTCTTATAGTCTTTAGCCGTACCTTTATCCTACTCCTCCTCTGTTCCTCTGATGATGTAGAGGTTAATCCAGGCCCTGCAGTGCCTAGCTCCACCCCATTCCCCAAGCGCTCTCATTTGTTGACTTCTGTAACCGTAAAAGCCTTGGATTCATGCATGTTAACATTAGAAGCCTCCTCCCTAAGTTTGTTTTATTCGCTGCTTTAGCACAATCCCACCGTACCTTCTCCGCTAGGCAATCTGGTTTCCTAGCTGGTCACGGGTGCACCTCAGCCACGCTCAAGGTCCTAAACAACATCATAACCGCCATCGATATGAGACATTACTGTGAAGCTGTATTCATCGTCCTGTCCAAGGCTTTCGACTCTGTCAATCACCACATTCTTATCGGCAGACTCAACAGCCTTGGTTTCTCAAATGACTGCCTCCCCTGGTTCACCAACTACTTCTCAGACAGAGTTCAGTGTGTCAAATCAGAGAGCCTGTTGTCCGGACCTCTGGCAGTCTCTGGGGGTGCCACAGGGTTCAATTCTCGGGCCGACTCTCTTCTCTGTATACATCAATGATGTCGCTCTTGCTGCTGGTGATTCTCTGATCCACCTCTACGCAGACGACACCATTCTGTATACTGTATACTTCTATAGACACTGCCATACAACTCTCCTTCTGTGGCCTCCAACTGCTCTTAAATGCAAGTAAAACTAAACTAAATGCATGCTCTTGAACCGATTGCTACCACACCTGCCCACCAGGCCAGCATCACTACTCTGGACGGTTCTGACTTAGAATATGTGGACAACTACAAATACCTAGGTGTCTGGTTAGACTGTAAACTCTCCTTCCAGACTCACATTAAGCATCTCCAATCCAAAATTGAATCTAGAATCTGCTTCCTATTTCGCAACAAAGCCTCCTTCACTCATGCTGCCAAACATACCCTCGTGAAACTGACTATCCTACCGATCCTTGACTTCGGCGATGTCATTTACAAAATAGCCTCCAACACTGTACTCCGCAAATTGGATGTAGTGTATCACAGTGCCATCTGTTTTGTCACCAAAGCCCCATATACTACCCACCACTGCGACCTGTATGCCCTCGTTGGCTGGCCCTCACTTCATATTCGTCGCCAAACCCACTGGCTCCAGGTCATCTATAAGTCTTTGCTAGCTCACTGGTCACCATAGCAACACCCACCCATAGCACGCACTCCAGCAGGTATAGTTCACTGGTCACACCCAAAGCCAATTCCTCCTTTGGCCACCTTTCCTTCTAGTTCTCTGCTGCCAATGACTGGATTGACGAACTGCAAATATCACTGAAGCTGGAGACTCATATCTCCCTCCCTAACTATAAGCACCAGCTGTCAGAGCAGCTCACAGATCACTGCACTTGTACATAGCCCATCTGTAAATTGCTTATCCAACTGCCTCATCCCCATACTGTTATTTATTTATTTTTCACCCCAGTATCTTTACTTGCACATTCATCTTCTGCACATCAATCATTCCGTGTTTAATTGCTAAATTGTAATTATTGAGTATTATTTATTGCCTTACCTCCCTTATCTTACCTCATTTGCACATATTGTATATAGACTTGTTCTATTGTGTTATTGACTGTATGTTTGTTTATTCCATGTGTAACTGTGATGTTGTCTGTGTCGCACTGCTTTCCTTTATCCTGGCCAGGTCACAGTTGTAAATGAGAACTTGTTCTCAACTAGCCTACCTGGTTAATTAACTAAAGGTGAAATAAATTCCTCATCCACTAAACTTCACAGTTGGCACTATGCATTCGGGCAGGTAGCGTTCTCCTGGCATCCTCCAAACCCAGATTCGTCCTTTGGACTGCCAGATGGTGAAGCGTGATTCATCACTCCAGAGAACACATTTCCACTGCTCCAGAGTCCAATGGCAGCGAGCTCCAGCCAACGCTTGGCCTTGCACATGGTGATCTTAGGCTTGTGTGTGGCTGCTCGATCATGGAAACCATGAAGCTCCCGACAAACAGTTATTGTGCTGACATTGTTTCCAGAGGCAGTTTGGAACTTGGTGTGAGTGTTGCAAATGAGGACAGACCAGTTTTACACGCAATGCGCTTCAGCACTCAGTGGCCCTGTTCTGTGTGCTTGTGTGGCCTACCACTTCGCGGCTGAGCCGTTGTTGCTCCTAGACGTTTCCACTTTACAATAACAGCACTTACAGTTGACTGGGGCAGCTCAAGCAAGGCAGAAATTTTACAAACTGACGTGACGGTGCCACGTTGAAAGTGAGCTCTTCAGTAAGGACATTCTACTGCCAATATTTGTCTATGGAGATGGGGTGTATATATAGTGTATATAAATCAATCAAATTGCCTAGAACATTTTTAAAATGTTCAAATGAAAAGGCAATTGCACAAAAAAACATGAACATGCTGAAACATGAGGTGATGGCGAAGGATGAATGGCACAACAATGGGCCTCAGGTTCTTGTCACGGTATCTCTCTCTAGTAGCTCCTTAGCAACTTTGCATTATTTGTTTTTTTTGTGTTTTTTCTTACATTAATAGCCCAGAATGTTTTTTTGTGTTGTTACATTTGGATATCAGGGCGACGTTAACTCACCAGTATTACAGCCAGGGATACGACTTTCCCGAATTGGATACTTAGTTCGTAACCCCCAGGGAAATGTAACTTATCCCAGAGGCTGCTCCAAGACGCCGGCGGCGGCGAAGAGGTATTCGGAGTGGACTGGGAATATGGTTGATTACAAACAGTGTAGTTAATCCCTCCGTAAGGCAAGCAAACAGACAAAGCCTCAGTACAGAGGCAAAGTGGAGTCGCAATTCAACGGCTCAGACACCAGACGTATGTTGCAGGGTCTACAGACAATCATGGGTTACAAAAGGAAAACTGCCACGTCGTGGACAGCAACATATTTGTATTTACTCTTCCAAAATTAAGGCTGTTTATACAATTTTAAAAACATTACAATACATTCACAACACACTGCCTGCCCTCCAGGACACCTATAGTACCCGATGACAGGAAGGCCAAAAAGATCATCAAGGACATCAACCACCTGAACCACGTCCTGTTCACCCCACTATCATCCAGAAGGCGAGGTCAGTACAGGTGCATCAAAGCTGGGATGGAGAGAAACAGCTTTGACTGAAAAACTGAAACTGAAAAACAGCTTCTATCTCAAGTCCATCAGACTGTTAAATAGCCATCACTATCTGGCTACCATCCGGTCATTTAACCCTGCACCTTTAGAAGCTGCTGCCCTATGTATATCGACATGGAATCACTGGTCATTTTAATAATGGAGCAGTAGTCCCTTTAATAATGTTTACATACTGCTTTTCTCATCTCATATGTATATACTGTATTCTATTCTACTGTATTTTAGTCAATACCACTTAAACATTGCTCGTCCTATATTTATATAATATTTATACATCTCTTAATTCCATTCTTTTACTTTTAGATTTGTGTGTATTGCTAGATATTACTGCACTGCTGGAGCTAGGAACACAAGCATTTCGCTACACCTGCAATCTGCTAAATATGTGTATGTGACCAATAAAATTTGATTTGATAAAATGCAATTGTGTTAGTTGTCCGTAGCTTATGTCTGCCCATGCCAACCCCACCGCCACCATGGGGTACTCTGTTCACAATGTTGACATCAGCAAACTGCTTACCCACACAATGCCAAACACGTGGTCTGCGGTTGTGAGGCCGGAGGCTAAATTCTCTAAAATGAAGCTGTAGAGAAATTAACAATTCAACAATTAAATTCTCTGGTAACAGCTCTGGTGGACATTCCTGCAGTCAACATGACAATTGCATGCTACCTCAAAACTTGATACATCTGTGGCATTGTGTTGTGTGACAAAACTGCACATTTTAGAGTGGCCTTTTATCGTCCACATCACAAGGTGCACCTGTGTAATGATCATGCTGTTTAATCAGCTTCTTGATATGCCACAACTGTCAGGTGGATGGATTATCTTGGCAAAGAAGAAATGCTGACCAACAGGGATAAAAACAAATTTGTGCACAACATTTGAGAGAAATAAGCTTTTTGTGCGTGTGAAAATCTTCTGGGATATATTATTTCAGCTCATGAAACATGGAACAAACACTATACATGTTGTGTTTATATTTTGTTCAGTGTAATAAACCAAAGCACTGATCATTGGGAACGAGATCAGAATGACTGCTATGGCTTGATCCATAAATTAAATAATTAAATAGCCTACAAAACTAAAATGATCCCGATGTTCTAATCAAAAGGCCTGATTAACAAGACTATTAAACTTCATTTTTTCGCATACTCAACCGGCCTACTGTTTAGGACGCAAGTATGGGTATTCGGACACAGCCACTGACTTGAATTTCATTATTCAACAAATGAGATAACAGATTTGTAACCTACGTCATTATAATAGAATAGAACTATAGACTATCAAATATTATTTAGCAAAAAGGACTCCATATCTGATGAAGATGAAGTGGGAAGGAAGAGTAGTGATGGGAAACTGAAGCCTTTGGGACTTTCACTAAATTGTGCTGAAAAACAGTTACGCTAAGCTTTTAACACAATGCACAATAGTGACATCTGCTGGACAGGAATAACATGCAGCGTTAGATGTTGCTATATATGTTTTTTCCACACTTTTCATCAATCCTCCATGGCGCAGCGGTTTGTTGCAAGGCTTCATAGCCTACAATCAGTTATCATTGCAGGTTCACACCGTCCACCATGCTTCCCTTTTTTTTGCTGTCAAAAACAGAATCTATGGTATCATTTAGGATGCTAAAGACAGGAGCTTATACTTTACTCAAAAAAAAGTGTGGTGTCACAATGACTTTCTAAATAATATGCCTTTGCCAGGATACCACCCCATTCCCTGTCTGAGTTTTCTGGTGCCCGAGATCCCCGACTCTACCTGCTGAGCTACCATTCAGTTTTAGTTAATTAGACGACGTTACATTAAAAAAATCCTAATTACATTGTAAGTACGGTGTCCAGTAGAGGTTGGTGTTTGAAAGCAATTTAAAACATCTAAGAAAGCAGAAAGGTGAAATCAGTGGGATCTTGTATTGTGCAACACATGGTTTGAAAAACAGAGCCATCAAACGAAGCTTCAGACGTAATTGATCACGTGATGTTACTTTGAAACAAGCATCGGTACATTGTGTAGGATCAGTAGAGCTTTGAAAACTGTATCAGAGCTCCAGAATCAATCGTCCCATCACTAACAAAGAGAGTAAAGAACAAAAATATGCACACCTGGAGCACCTTGAGTTTAAACTAGTGAAGGAAGCATTGAGGTTTTCCAGCCAACTGTGTTGAAAATATAGATTCATTACTCAAGGCTTTGATCAACACAGTGGCACCTGCTGGTCAAAATTATTTAGAGCAGCCAAATTATTATTGATGATGTACCACACCCTGTCTCCTACCAAAACAATACTAAACCCATCAGGCGCTTGTTTGACGAAACAAAGCTTCAGATGGCATTGATCAAGTGCTTCTGATAAAGTGTTACAGGCAGTGGCACACAGAAACTCTGGGTGGAAGGCACTAGAGGGGCAATGGGTTACACCAAACTGTTGTAGCACTTGCTGGAAGACCTTTAAACATGACATTTGATCCTTGGTTCGACTGCACTACCTGCGAAAGTCCAAATGTTGAAAATTATTTCACCAGTACCTTAACAATACTGGGACCCGTGATTTTCCTCAGTGGAATGGACTCAGGGAAACGAGTGGTAGCACACATTACGATTAAGTGAAACTGGTTACCATTCTTGGCTTTGGGCAAAGGACCAAAACAGTCCACCAGAACCCTGCTGAAAGGTTAGTCAAAAGCAGGAAAAGGCTGCAAAGGTGCAACCAGTACAGATTGGTTCGGTTTACCCATCCGCTGGCAAACGCGAAAAATTATACAGTAAGCCACAACATCCTGTTTCAGACCAGGCCAGAATAAGTTAATCAAGATATGGTCATGCTTCTTGTTGACCCCAAGATGGCCTGCTATACCATCATCGTGAGCCAACCTCAGATCGACCATGGTAGGATCGCTGACATCCTCAACAATAGACTTGCTCCCAGCAACCTTCTTAGACATAGCAGGTGTACACGCTGGGAACATACACAAAGGGTTCATACACATCTGATCCAACAATCTTGTTTAGGAGATACACCAGTCCCAACCAGAGATTTAATAGGCTGGACTGCTCCCACAAGAAGAAACAGATTTTTCTCTCTCAAATGTTTCTGTTTCAACTTAGGACACTGAAAGACGTGTCCTTTTTCACAGCAGTAATGACAAACTGGTGGATACGAAAAAACAGTTCTCCCGATCTTTATCTTTGGGCACTGTAGAAATGGACTGAAACCTCACAGAAGGAGGTGACCTTTCTGGATTGCTTTTTGCATAAGGATAACTACTGTGAAGATAGTTTTATGTGTCAACACAAAATCATCTGCAAGAACTGCAGCTTTCAAGAGTGAGATCCTTGTGCTCATCAATGTAGGTCGCAATTATTTTGTGAAAGCAAGTCCTCAAGATTCTTGACCTTTAAATCCTCAAGGTCCTTGACCTCTTGAGAACCATAGCACAGATCAAAAAGACATGCTTGTTCCCTTGCGAACTCAACATGACTTTGTGATTCTTTTATAATTTACTAAACTGCTGTCTGTATGTCTCTGGGACCAACTTGTAAGTTTTAACAGTCATAATTTGAGCTCTGGTCAAGAGATAAAGCAGCGTACACTTTCTGAGCTTTTCCCACCAGAATACTTTGGAGGAGCAGTGACCAACTATCTCGTGGCCATTTTAGGGATGTGGCAATCCGCTCAAACAGAGTAAAATATACAGTATATCCACCCCTTTTTCATTGAAAGGTGGTACAAGTCGGCTGCTTCGAGCAAGATCGAACTCGGTTGAGGGTGCAGGATGGACTGACTGGATTCAGAGTGCTTCCAGATATATCTATCTTCATCGAATGGGAGGCTCACATTCCTGTTCCCTTTCCTTGTGCTCAAGCTTTCTGTTGCTCCAATTTCTGTTGCTCCAATCTCTCATCACGTTCTCTCTCCCTGTGCTTGAGCTCTAATTTCTGTTGCTCAAATTTTGCCTTTAGTTCTAACTGCCGCAGTTGGCGTCTACAGGACTCACCCTACTACCCGAAGGTGTCAGGTTTCTTCAAAATCGAACCCAGAAGCAGACCAGGACAAGGAGAGTAGGAAGAAGGTGAGTATTTATTTACAAGTGAATGTGAATGGGTAGATATATCCAGGTGGCGTAGCGGGTAGCGAGTTGATGGGAGTAAATAGGTGGATCCAATGGGGAAGCGGAATCCTCCGACGACCAGGCAGGAATGGGGTAAATGATCCGGGTGAGTAACTGAAGACAGAACAAACGGAGGTAAGTTCAAGGCAAGCAATATGTAACAAACAACAAAACAAATTCTATCCAACTTGAGGCTGATACTCTGGCACAACATACTGTTCATGGCTAACGATCCGGCAGGGAATGGATGTCAGGTCCGGGCTTATGAAGAGGAGAGATGATGATCAGGACCAGGTGTGCAGATAGCTGATGGGATACAGGTGCGGGTAATCAGAAACCCCAACTGGCTACATTGCCCGGCAACCAGACAGGGTGCGTTCCAGGACGCCGGAAAAAACTCTCCAGGACAGAACATAGGCAAAAAACAGACTCAGGAAACGGGATTCGTGACAGAAGGACCCTTTTCATCAACCTCCAGAAAGATTTCCTCCTCCACCAAAGCAGTACCGATCAACTCTTTGACTACTGCTTTTGGATCGCCAGATGCCACCTTGATGTCATAATGCTTTGCAACTACGAGCAGATTCGCCTTTGTACATTTATCGAGCATCTCCCATGCAGGGATTCCCACAAATTCTTCCAAATTAAAGTCCATGGCTTTAATCTAATGTTTTTGCAACTTTCAAAATGATTCCCCCAATGTTATAACACCTCAAGGTGGATGTCAGTGACAGAAACTCTACGATAAAAGTGTATTTTCAACACTCAAATATCTGGGCCCAGCAGCTTCAGAGTAGGTGACTAGAGCGACTACCATGGGAAACAACATCCCGGACGAGCCCCCATTTTGTTATGTTCCCCAGCAAGAAAACAGGTGGGGTTTTAGGAGGAGTTCTGAAAGACACTCACAGGGATGTCCACTGAAAGTTGACTAGCTACAACAACTGGAGCCTAAAAGACACCCACCATGAACACCCACTACATTTGCCCAAGATGAGGCAAACTAATTATTATATATATACTTTTTTGCATGTTATTTTGGCATTAATACGTGCCACATCAGTTTGCAAACAACGTAAAAAATATATATAATTTGCTGTGGCGGATTTAGGTATAGGCAACATGGGCAGCCGCCCAGGGCACCCACGTGACGTGCAAATGAGCGTATTTACAGAGGATAAGAGATAGGTAATGGACATTTAGGACTATATCATGATGTTGGTGTAAAATTATCAGGAGCAATGGAAAAAATAACTACGTGAACAAATTGGGAAAGAATGACATGTCCAAAAACCACATGCCCGAAATGTGAATGAGAATATTATTTTTTAGAATAGTGTGAATGTTATGATAATGATTGGCTAGGGTTATGAGAACATGGTACGAGAATGACCTGCATACTGTGGTTTAATGTGGGTGATGTGGTCACTGACCTCAGCCAGAACTCTGGTCCTCTCTGTAACTCCACCACTTCCCTGCTGGTAGCACTCCCTTGCCTTGGAATACAAAAAGGTCAACATGTCTGTATGCTTGTCCCCCCCACCCCAAATAAGCCAATTAGTTGTGCCTCTGCATTGCTGACTAATACATACCACAGCAACAAAATACCTTATACAAAATACCGTACAAAATACCGTATTGGATATTCTATTTTATAAACCGGGTGGTTCGAGCCTTGAATGCTGATTGTCTGAAACCAGTGTCATATCAGACCATATACCATGGTTAGGACTAGGGCTGTGGCGGTCATGAAATTTTGTCAGCCGGTGATTGTCAAGCAAATAACTGTCGGTCTCACGGTAATTGACCATTAATGCAAATGAGTGATAGAAAACCAATCGTGCAAATGTCACCACTCCGATTTCCAGGGCGCCTGCACAAAAAAATCGTAATGGTGACATTTGTGAGATCGGTTTTCTATCACTCATTTGCACGTCACGTTAATGATATCATGTCAATGTGTGGGACTGTTGGATCAATTAACCTTGTCAGGGTGGGCGCCCTGATTCTAGTTTGTGAGCTAGGCAGGCTACTGCCTGGGAAGGTCTCCCACTTAGAAGTACGAGATGAGGAGCGGGGCGGGGGTAGGTTGACCTCAGGTCTCCCCACTGGAAGCCCGAGGTAGGGGGAGAGGGGGAATCTATCAAATAGCGCACCTCTAACTTTGTACAGTACTAGCAATTAGTAAAATGTCACACTACGAAATGCTACAAAATGCTACCAAATAAACCACAATTCATTCATAATACTGTGAATATATAGTTTCAAAGACATATTGTTGCATTTTTTTCTGGTTTGTGCGATATCGTTAAGAATAATATAAAACCAGTCTGCACACAACCAACGTAAATAGTTTTAGTCGTGACTCTTGGTTGACAGTGTTGGGGGATGGGTAATGTATTGATGCTCAAGTGCCAAATCAACACACATTTGTTTCTATTTGTCTTTGTTACTTTTTGATATTTATGAGTCTTATTTTTGTATTTATTTTTTACATTTATATAGCTTTAAATGTTATGATTATTTATTTGTGTTGTTCCAAATGTCTGAATAAATGACAGTTAGTGCAGAATGGTGTTATTTTTGGGGGGGCGGGGAGACTGAAGGGGGGGGGGTTCCTCCAGGGAGCCATACAAGCTAGAACCGCCATTGTCAGAGTTAATAAAGCCGCATACAAATATGGTCTCTTTTTTGTTTTCCTGAGTAAGGCAGCTCCAAAATGCAGGTGTTTCAGCCAGCTCAGTGCTTTCTGTGGTGGTGGGGCAGGCCAGCAGAAAATAGGAACATTGCGCTGTGATTGGCTGAGTGTTCTGTCACTCATGGGAACACTACGTCACCTCCAATTCTATAGGGAGAGCTCTAAAATTCTAGCACCTTGGGTACTGCCTTTGAGTTAAATTAGAAGTGCTCTTCATAGAAGGCTCCAGGTTATTTGACACAGATAAAATGGAATCAAATCACGTTATATCTACAGTAGCTTTGATTGGACTGATCATGTCAACATCATACTTCCAAAATGTTAGCTAGCAGTCATCATCATAATCAACTCAACAATCTACTGGCAAATCCTTTTCAAACCTTGTCATATGAAGAGAAATAATTAAAATAAATTATATATAAAACATATCGGTGCTCATCAGCCATTGGACATAAACAGTACACAACAAGTTGGAAATCGCAAATTCCACAATGAGTGGTTTGCAAAGCAATCATATTAGCTATACATTGAAGTTGGCCATGCCGTCAATGAAACATGATTTGTGCCGCGCTCAAAACAACTGTTAAATCGGAACTGCAAAATCTGACTTTTGTGAGTTCAAGACAACTGGGAACTCGGGAAAAAATGAGCTACGACTGGGAAAATACGTTTTGAACTTTCATCCAACTTGGAATTGTAAATCGGGAACTCGGGCCTCTTTCTAGAGCTACAACCTGAAGATCAATGAAGTCATCATGATTCAACTTTTTTGTTGTTGGAGTTCCCAGTAAATCCAGAGAATGCCAGACTTTGATGACAAAATTTCCCCACGAAGGACCGCCGCGGCCCCTTCCTGTTCAAGTGAGCACAGTCCAAAAATGTATTGTATGCTGCTGCATAAATTATGTAATATACCAGGCAGATATGTATACTGTAGCTAAGAAAGTAATATGTGTATGTTGTGTATTAAGTTGTTAGTAGCCCATGTGCATCACACTAATAATTTTTTCAATTTTCACCTCTTAATTTTGCCTACTGTTCTGACTTGGTGGTGCACATGTAGCCTATAAACTGTTTTTGAGAAATGTAATCATTGAAAATTGTAAAAGCATTCATTGTCCGATTATACATCCCCTTTATTTATCCTACGGTTCTGACTTGGTGTACAGGGAGAACACTGTAAGATGGCCCATGTTCTGAATTCTGTCGCTGTACATTTCAAAAGTGCTGAACAAATAGCTTATACTATGTCTGTCCTAGCTCGCTCATTGTCTTAATCGAAATTGCGGATTGCCTCTTATCCGCTTGTCGTTCTCTTATGCCTTAGCTCGTACATCTCAATTGTCAGTAGAAACCACATTTGTTTAAGCAAGTCAGCCATATCAGCTATGTTTTTTTAAAGGCAATAAGTGAGGCTGAATGAACGGTTTCGTTGCCAGACAAGGCTCTGCTGATAGCCAGGTGTAGCAGTGGTAACGTGTTGGGACAGCTTTATGTAGGCCCTAACAGGTTGTGTCTTCCGCATTTAACCCAACCCCTCTGAATGAACCTGCTTAAAAGTTATGAATTCCAAAGTTACTTTTGGATTTTTATATTAATGTTTCATCATGTACCCTGACATAGCAAACATGGCTGGCAATCAATCTCAGCCGACTTTGTAAGTATTTCCACTTTTCTATATGGTACAATTATTTTTGTTACAAATGGCTGGATGCATGTTTAATTTCACCTTTCCAGACATTTCATGAGCCTTACCAGATCAAAAAGTCAAAATAAATGTCCCCATCAAATCCACATCAGTAATATTATACAACTTCTTATTTGTAAAAAAAAATATCAGTTTAATTATCTCCATTACAAATATGGCAATTAGCAAACTTAACCCTGCATGTAAAACATATGGGCATTCAAATCTGTATTTTATAATTCCAATGTATGTAAATACTGAGAAACTTTAATTCAACCACACCAACAAAGCCTTCGAATGCAATCAAATATGATATGAAACATATGACAGTTGAAGTCAGAACAATACAGATGTCTCTCTATGTGTCTGCTTAAACAGACCGTTTAGAATAATTTAAGGACTTTGGTATATTGGCTGTAGTCAGGATGTAACCCACTGCTTGCCTTCTCATAGCAGGTGCCATACCATGTAAATAATATCATTGCACAGGCATAATGTATCGCTATATAAAGTTCAGTAAGCTAATGATAGATAATGCCATACTGTGTATATCTCAGTATGCGCCGATGGCAGGCTCTGGGATATTGGTGGCGTGCATGTCTCGAGTCATGTTGGACTTCTCCTTTAGCTTGGCCTGCAGTAGTGTGTGCTCTACCACTCCAATCCGAATGTCCATCTGAACAATCTCCTGCTTGAGCTTGGTCAGACTCTGCTTGATTTTCACCACCGGGGCTGTAATTCAAAAAGCTCAAAGGGTAAGAAAAGTAATAATATCAAACATTTTCAAAAACAATTTGTCACGATCATTACACATGAATAGATTCCAAAATAAATCATGTTTTTAATGATCTAACAACTTGATTTCATAACCTTTCTTCAATAGATTCAATGATAAGAGAACTGTCACTATATACATTTTAAATTAAGAACAGTTGCTTCACCCATCAAGACCCCAGAAAATGCATGGGTTTGCAAAGTGCCCAATTTAAAAAGTATACATTTAAGGTACTTTCCGATTGTATTGAATAACAGAGGATGACAGCGGGGAAAGGTAAAGAAAGGTGGTGTCAAAGGGCAGTAGGCCAGATTCTAACATATACCGACACCGTAGACGTGTGTGCCGGAGGCCAGGCCACAGCAAGGTGCCCAGCCTAATGACGTATGTAACACAATAGGATGTGACGTCTCCTCTGACTTTTTAGTGTGGGAACTGCGTCATATTCACTATTCTGTCCAGCTTGCAGTGGAAAAGGCTTAAAGCTATAGTGCTGTGTAGATTCCTCAGTCTGGTATGTTTTCATTTACAGACTCACCTCCATCAGACATACTGCTGCCCTTCTCCTCCATCTCCTGCTTCACCTTCTCCAACTCCTCTGTGATCTAGGTTAGAATGAGACAGCACTGAGATAGTTGACATCAAAACTCATCTGTCATCTATGGCACTAAAAAGTATCTACAGAGGATAAGTGATAGGTAGTATTTTTTGCATGTTATTTTGGCATTAATACGTGCCACATATCAGTTTGCAAACAACGTACAAAAAAATGTATATAATTTGCAGTGGTGGATTTAGGTATAGGCAACATGGGCAGCCGCTCAGGGCGCCCACTCCGACCCACAGTCCCACACGGTAACATGATATCATTGACGTGACGTGCAAATGAGCGTATTTACAGAGGATAAGAGTTAGGTAATATAACATATTTGGCCATTAAGGACTATATCATGATGTTGGTGTAAAATTATCAGGAGCAAGGGAAAAAATAATTACGTGAACAAATTGGGAAAGAATTACAGGTCCAAAAACCACATGACCGTAATGTGAATGAGAATATTATTTTACAATAGTGTGAATGCTATGAGAATGATTGGCTAGGGTTATGAGAACATGGTACGAGAATGACCTGCATACTGTGGTTTAATGTGGGTGATGTGGTCACTGACCTCAGCCAGAACTCTGGTCCTCTCTGTAACTCCACCACTTCCCTGCTGGTAGCACTCCCTTGCCTTGGAATACAAAAAGGTCAACATGTCTGTATGCTTGTCCCCCCCACCCCAAATAAGCCAATTAGTTGTGCCTCTGCATTGCTGACTAACACATACCATAGCAACAAAATATAGTATACTGGTATTGGATATTCTATTTTATAAACCGGTTGGTTCGAGCCCTGAATGCTGATTGGCTGAAAGCAGTGGCATGTCAGACTGCATACCATGGTTATGACTAGGGTTGTGGCGGTCATGAAATTTCGTCAGCCAGAGATTGTCAAGCAAATACCTGTCGGTCTCACGGTAATTGACCATTAAATAACATAAACACATTTAGCATCTCCTGGCTTCCACACACAGCCTACAAGCCATTTAAAAAGTCTAATAAGTTCATGTAATATAGCCTACACCTTCACAATAAATCCATTATTTATTTTAGACAGGTCTAAAGAAGCATGATATTAGAGAACATTTGGTCTATTTCAGAAGAAAATATCAAACTCTGTGTTGTCCTTATGTTAGGTCCTGGTGTGGCTATGCCAAATGGATGACGGCTACACTTGTTCATTTAGCAAAGAATATTTGCTTATAATTCCGTGGCATTATTTTATAGTATGAAGAAAACAACTGAACAAAGCTGAATAAAATATAAATATTTTCTCTAAACGAGGGAGTTTTGAGGGAGTGCACACATGCTGCTATTCTGTGTTGAGTGGTCAATAAAGAAATAGGTACTCCTATATCCTTAGAGTTATTAATTGAGTTGTTCTAAAAACGTTGGGCTATATGTTTTGGTGTTTAATACATTGTAAGGCTGCATGATGAGACTCTAAAGATGATTTGAAAAAAGTCACTTGAAAAGGCATGAGCTCTGCTTAGTTTTTTTTTGCGCAGGCTGTACACACTCCAATAGCCTCTCATTCACAATTTGACAAGCACTTGATAATGCCTCGAATTTCACGGCGGCATCCCATTCATACCTTTCGCGGCTACCGAGTGCTGCGTTGTGCCCTTCTCGCTGAGTGTGCTGCGCAATCCGAAGTGCCTCTCACTCACATTGCTCTCTGTCACGTGTGCCTTTCCAAATCATGTCTGATCAATTGAATTTACCACAGGTGGACTCCAAGTTGTAGAAACATCTCAAAGAAACAGGGTGCACCTGAGCTCAATTTAGTCTCATAGCAAAGGGCCTGAATACTTATTTAAATAAGGTGTTTTTAATACATTTTCTAAAATGTATAAAAATCGGTTTTCGCTTTGTCATTATGGGGTATTGTGTGTAGATTGCTGAGGATTTCTATTTATTGAATCCATTTAACAATAAGACTAATGTAACAAAATATGGAAAAGGTGAAGGGGTTTGAATAATTTCCTAATGCACTGTACATGTAGGTAGGGGTAAAGGGGCAAAGCAGACAGCACATTATCTTGCTTTTAAAATGTATTGGATCGCCAGGGGCACACTCCAATACTAAGATATTATTAACAAAAGATGCATTTGTGTTTAGTGAGTCTGCCAGAGGCAGTAGGGATGACCACATGTTCTCTTGATAGGTGCATGAATTTGACCACATTCCAGTCCTGCTAAGACATTCAAAATGTAACAAGTAATTTTGGCTGTCAGGGAAACTGTATGGAGTAAAAAGTTGTCAAAATATACAGTACTAGTCAATAGTTTGGACACACGTACTCATTCAATGTTTTTTCTTTATTTTTACTATTTTCTACATTGTAAAATAATAGTGATGACATCCAAACTATGAAATAACACATATGGAATCATGTAGTAACCAAAAAAGTGTTAATTAAATTTCAGATTCATCAAAGTAACCACTCTTTGCCTTGATGACAGCTCTGCACACTCTTGAATGCACACCTGGAATGCATTTCAATTAACAGGTGTGCCTTGATAAAAGTTCATTTTTTGGAATTTCTTTCTTTCTTAATGCTTTTGAGCCAATCAGTTGTGTTGTGACATGGTATGCGGTCTATACAGAAGATAGCCCTATTTGGTAAAAAAAAACAAGTCCATATTAACCTCTTTATCCTACCCCCTCCTTTTTCGAACATTCTGTTAAAAATCGCGCAACATTTCAGCGTCCTGCTACTCATGCCAGGAATATAGTATATGCATATGATTAGTATGTGTGGATAGAAAACACTCTGAAGTTTCTAAAACTGGTTAAATCACGGCTGTGACTATAACAGAGCGTGTGTTTCATCGAAAAGCGCAAGAAAAACTGGTCACTGAAATCTGAAAAAAGTATCCATGCGCCCCTTTCATGGATTATTTAAAGGAAACCAAATTTAATATGGAGACGGATGCAATTCCTACAGCCAAAAACGTCATTTTCATTGACAAAAATACTTTGAGACATTACAAATAGATCCTTGATTCCATCCAGCCTACCTCAATCGATTTTGGAAGATTGAAAAATGGACACTTTTCTTTTGTAGCTGCTATTGAATACAGATCGCCCAGTGATCAATTTGATCGCTTATTAACGTTTACAAATACCTAAAGTTGGGTTATAAAAGTAGGTTGAAGTTTTTTGTCAAAGAATATAGGCAACTTATATAATTTTTAAACATGACGTTGCGTGTTGGAAGAGAGCTTTTTTCCTGATGCAGACAGGCTATACAAATGGATATTTTGGGCATTCATGGACGGATTTAATCGGGAAAAATACCAATTTGTGATGTTTATGGGACATATAGGAGTGCCAACAAAGAATATCATCAAAGGTAATGAATGTTTTATATTTTATTTCTGCGTTTTTGTGTAGCGCCGGCTACGCTAATTCTTTTGTTTACGTCGCCTTCAGGCATTTTGGGGTGTTGCATGCTATCAGATAATAGCTTCTCATGCTTTCGCCGAAAAGCATTTTAAAAATCTGACTTGTTGGCTAGATTCACAACGAGTGTAGCTTTAATTCAATACCCTGTATGTGTGTTTTAATGAACGTTTGAGTTAACGAGTACATTTAGCATTTAGCGTAGCGCATTTGCATTTCCAGGTGCCTACTTGAGACGTCTGCGTCTCAAGTAGGAGCAAGAAGTTAATGCAAGAACAGCTCAAATAAGAAGAGAGAAATGACAGTCTATCATTACTTTAAGACATGAAGGTAATGAAGGACAGTCAATCCAGAAAATTAAGAACTTTTCAAGTTTCTTCAAGTGCAGTCGCAAAAATCATCCAGTGCTATGATGAAACTGGCTCTCATGAGGACCGCCACAGGAAAGGAAGACCCAGGGTTACCTCTGCTGCATAGGATAAGTTCATCAGATTTACCAGCCTCAGAAATTGCAGCCCAAATAAATGCTTCACAGAATTCAAGTAACAGACACATCAACATCAACTGTTTAGAGGAGACTGAGTGA
Organism: Oncorhynchus clarkii lewisi; assembly: GCF_045791955.1. Lineage (NCBI taxonomy): Eukaryota > Metazoa > Chordata > Actinopteri > Salmoniformes > Salmonidae > Oncorhynchus > Oncorhynchus clarkii. The sequence continues at coordinate 3,877,150 of NC_092174.1, forward strand.
ATCAGGCCTTCCTGGTCGAATTGATGCAAAAAAAACACTACTAAAGGACACCAAGAAGAAGAGACTTGCTTGGGCTAAGAAACACGAGCAATGGACATTAGACCGGTGGAAATCTGTCCTTGTGTCTGATGAGTCTAAATTTTAGATTTTTGATTCCAACTGCCGTGTCTGTGAAACGCAGAGTAGGTGAACGGATGATCTCCGCATGTTTATTTCCCACTGTGAAGCATGGAGGAAATGTGATGGTGTGGGGGTGCTTTGTTGGTGACACTGTCTGTGATTTATTTAGAATTCAAGGCACACTTAACCAGCATGGCTACGACAGCATTCTGCACCGATACGCCATTCTATCTGGTTTGAGCTTATTGGGACTATCATTTGTTTTTCAACAGGACAATGACCCAACACACCTTCAGGCTGTGTAGGGACTATTTGACCAAGAAGGAGTGATGGAGTGCTGCATCAGTTTCCCTGGCCTACACAATCACCCGACCTCAACCCAAAAGCGTGGCTACTTTGAAGAATCTCAAATATAAAATATATTTTGATTTGTTCAACACTTTTTTGGTTACTACATGATTCCATATGTGTTATTTCATAGTTTTGATGTCTTCCCTATTATTCTACAATGTAGAAAATAGTACAAATAAAAAACAACCCTTGAATGAGTAGGTGTCTCCACACTTTTGACTGGTACTGTAAATAGTGAAGTAAAGTACAGATACCCCCCCAAAACTACTTAATTTTTAACTTAAGTACTTTACACCACTGTATGGATGCTTACCTCGCTGAGTTTGGACTGGGCGCTGCGGTAGTCCTGGATAAGGTGTTCCAGCTGGTTGTTGATGTATTTCTCTCTGCTGCCCACCTTCTCCAGTGTCTTACCGATCTCCTCCTGCAGCTTGTCTAGGTAGCCCTACCAAATAGGTACACATAGCAGCTTTCGCTCTAATGAACATTACTAACATACTCATTTTAAGGTAATAGAAAGACATGAGAGGTTGGCTGTGTGATAGGTGCTGGTCTTGTCAGACAGTGAGACTCAGATAAAGTAGCTTATTCATGGGTTGCATGTTTTGTCACAATATTGTTTTGAACATTCGTTATGGACTGATGCCCGACTAAGCATTCTATTCAATGCATCGTCAATGAGCGCTGATAAAGATAATCAAAAGCGCATTACAGTGGCTTGGAAATACAATGATATTCTAAAGGAGTCAAATAATTAGTGGGAAAACATTTTGATGTCATCAGATTGACTTTAAATGCAGTATAACGTTAGCTAGCTAGCTAAGATTGAGGGTAAACCACCAGATTTTTAGCTAGCTAACGTTAGCATTTCCAGCTATTTCTACAAATTTTGCTAGCTAATAACAACATTGCCATCAATCTGTCTAAAGTAAATTAGATGACATGATATTGCTGGCAAAATGGTTTCCTACTGAATATTTTACTACTTTAGCAATGTCATCTTATTTCCACGCACTATAGTTTAATTTAGACTAAACAGTAGTTTAGTCTAGATGGTATCAAAGTGATGTAACCTAGACAGAGAAAACTGAGTCCAACTGTAAAGGACTAAAGTCCACCTTGGCCTCCTTGAGAGATGATTTGATCCCGTCTTTGTGCTGATGCATTTGGTCCACGTGGATCCTCCAGTCCTAGTAGTGGACATAGTCTTGTTACAAACACTCATGTTTTAGGCGATTGCCCGACCCTGCATTGATTTTGAGAGAGCAATGCCAGAATTGACAGCTGTAGCAATCTTTACCTTGTGGTCTGTTCTGATTGTGATCTTCAGTTGTGGGAGAACCCGCTCGACCTCTAGATTCCACTCGGCAGCGTCCATGTTTGATTCCAGTATATTGTCTGGCTTTGAAGATAGTCTGGCCTCCTGCGAGAGGGAAGGAGTTAGCGTTAGGAATGATAGTATGTACACTATGAGGGAATGAGCAAGAGCTACAAAAAAAAGATAAACATTTATTTTATATTTGTTTGAGTCCACTGGTGACTAGCCTTTCTACATCTACAGACAGGGAACTGCATAGAAATGAAAAAAATCGGACTTGAAATCAGCAGTAGCCTACATTAACCACACTTGAAAAAGACAATACAGCAGCACATCTACTGCATGTGTAGTAACAAAGTATCCACAATCTCCAAACAGAACAGTAAATATGTACACCATTACAGTTCATTGTTCGTATCCAGCTATTAGCATAACATTACAGCAACAGCAACTCACACTTTGATTGGTCCTTGATTTAAGTGCCTCTAGATCCATGACGTTCTCTTCCTCACAGTCGTCTGGTTCCTCCTTTATTAAGGGATTGATTTTTAAATAGACATATTTTAAAAAGTGACGAGTACAATATATACAAATAGGCCTATCGATGGGGATACCCACTGTCATCTCCTCTTCCACTTTACTGAGAGTCAGCTCTGCATCATCCTCCATCACAGACTCTTCTTCCATCTCCTCTGTAGGGTAGTTTGGTCTGGGAAAAGACAGGAGAATAGGGATTGCAATTGGCCAGCTATGTTCAACTTTTTCATTGGTTGCACCTAAGTCACATCACACCATTGTTATAAATGTTCTCAAGAGGCTCTCAGCCATACTAATGTTGCATTCAAAACAACTGGGAACTTGGAAATCTCAGACTTCCGACTTCAGTATGTTCAAGACAACCTTGAACTGTGAATAAAACGATATCCAACTAACGATCTCCGACTGGGAAAAATAGTTTTGAATGGCCATACAACTTGGAATTCCATGTCGGGAACTCGGGCGTCTTTCTAGAGCTCCAACTGTCCGACCTGAATATCACTGATGTTGTGATTTGACCTCATTCCCCCCCTAGAGCTCCAACTGTCCGACCTGAATATCACTGATGTTGTGATTTGACCTCATTCCCCCCCAAGGCTCCAACTGTCCGACCTGAATATCACTGATGTTGTGATTTGACCTCATTCCCCCCCTAGAGCTCAAACTGTCCGACCTGAATATCACTGATGTTGTGATTTGACCTCATTCCCCCCCAGGGTTCCCAGTTGTCTTGAAAGCACCACAGAGCAAGATGTGCCCAGTCAATCTTAACAGGGGCTAATGACCATTTAGCCTAAATTACAGCTTCAAAATACGATGACATTGGTGGAGTAATGTTTCCATAGCTAGTAAAAGGCCTTTTGACATTGACATTGTTCTTAGCCCCAGGCTAGACTGGCCCTGGGCTAACAGCTTGTGTTCACACAAGCATTTGGTAACCCTGGGTTAAGCTTTAGCCCTGGGCTAAGGATTCACACTTCTATTCCAAAACCCTGGGCTAACAGACAAACACAACATGTAACCAACCTTTTATCTCTGATTCGTGACCAATGCTATAAACAATAACACATTTATTAACACATTATTTCCTCATGCTTCTAGCCTAGCATTTGATTTCCAACAGTGATGGTTTGTATAAACCTTGCCTTCTGCCTGTCCGACATCGGAAACAATATTTCACTTTTGAAATTCGATCTCACCCCTGTATAGAGAATGCTATGAACAAAAGAGACATCAACTTTTCTGATTCAGGCAAAATCATGCAACAATATTATTATCATGGATATATGCAATTAAAATGTCAATAGAAAAGCTATGAAAACAGAGGAAAATGGAGTGTTTGCTGCATTTCCAGCTGTAGAGTTTGTAGTTTTAGTTGGCTAAGTGAGAAGACTTTAGCCAGCCTGCATAGCAACCATTTTTGATAGACATAGCAACCAACCAATGTTTTTGCACTGATGAAAGTATATTGTTTTTTGGTCCTCAGATGGAAGGATTAAATAGTATGACTTTACTTGTCAAAATAACTCACAGAACACATCACAGGCATCACCAGCATATGTAAATTAGGTGAAAGTGCTGCTTTTGTGATTGGACAGTGAGCATTATAGGCATTGTTCTTGACCCCCACTGGCTATTTTGGCAACGTGTTTTTGGGGCTAACCCCCAAAAGTCGGTGTTAACCCTGCTCTGGAGCAGAGCCAGCTAGCCCTGGGCTAAGGGAGATTTTAGCCCTGGAGCTAAGGAGGCTCTTAGCTCTGGTCTAAAGTGCAGTGTGAGCACACCTAAAGTTTGACAAAAAAATACCTAGCTAAAATCCAATGCACTGTAGCTAGCTAACGTTCTAATCAATGTTCCCTCTAAGCTGTATGCACGCAGCTACCCGGGGCTGCCTCGCAGAAGAACTATCAGCCTGCGCAGAGAACCAACTTCAAATCAATTTTATAGTTTTCCCCTTTAGTTACCACTATCAATGTTTCCCTTTACTGTGGGAGTTGTGATCAAATCAACGCAATATTAGCCACTTTCAAAGGAACATACCAAAACAAACTATGCAAGATATGTTGTTTTAGGCAGAAGGCATCGGAGTAGGATTCTAATGCATTGACAGGCATTACTCAGCCTGTACTCTACACAGACCAGTGCTGCATGAACAATCAGAACTGCAGAAGGCCGATAAACAAATAGACCATTGCCATATATGAGTCTGCTGGCATATATGGATCTGTGCCATTCACTTTGACTGGACTGTGTTTACAGGATGAGTGGTTGTGAGTAGGTGAACCTGTTTTGATACTCCATCGCTCTCCATCTTGGTAAAATAGCTCTTACACTGCCTGGAGGTATGTTGGGTCATTGTCCTGTTGAAAAACAAATGAGTCCCACTAAGCCCAAACCAGATGGGATGACGTATTGGTGCAGAATGCTGTGGTAGCCATGCTAGTTAAGTGTGCCTTGAATTCGAAATAAAATCAGACAAAGATACCAGCAAAGCACCCCCACACCAAAACACCTCCTCCTCCTGATTTACAGTGGGAAATACACATGCGGAGATCATCCATTCACCCACACTGCATCTCACAAAAACACGGCGGTTAGAACCAAAAATCTCCAATTTGGACTCCAGACCAAAGGACGAATTTCCATCCATTTAATGTCCATTGCTCATGTTTCTTGACCCAAGCAAGTCTCTTCTTTTTATTGGTGTCCTTTAGTAGTGTTTAGTTGAGGTAATTCGACCATGAAGGCCTGATTCATGCAGTCTCTTCTGAATAGTTGATGGTGAATAATAGCTTGATGGTTTTTGCGACTGCATTTGAAAAAACGTTCAAAGTTCTTGAAACTTTCTGTATTGACTGACTTTCATGTCTTAAAGTAATGATGGACTGTCGTTTCTCTTTGCTTATTTTAGCTGTTCTTGCCATAATATGGACTTTGGTATTTTACCAAATAGGGCTATCTTCTGTATACTCCCCCTACCTTGTCACAATACAACGGATTGTCTCAAAGGCATTAAGGAAAGAAATTACACAAATTAACTTTTAAGAAGGCACACCTGTTAAATTAAATGTATTCCAGGTTACTACCTCATGAAGCTGGTTGAGAGAATTCCAAGAGTGAACAAAGCTGTCATCAAGTCAAAGGGTGGCTATTTGAAAAAGCTCAAATATAAAATACATTTTTAGTTTGTTTAACACTTTTTTGGTTACTACACGATTCCACATGTTATTTCATAGTTTTGATGTCTTCACTATTATTCTACAATGTAGAAAATCCTAAAAATAAAGAAAAACCCTTGAATGAGTAGGTGTTCTAAAACTTTTGACCGGTAGTGTACATATTAAAACTTTCTTAATTAAAGTATATATTTTTTTAGATTAGTAATAAAACTGTCCCCACAACAACAACAAAAAATATTTAAATACATTTATTTATTTTCTTGAAACATTTAATTGAAATACTGTAGAATTACATTAATTCCTATGGAGGACTGCGCCTACCGGGGAGTGCCAATATCGCAGACCGTGGTTTTTAAAGCCTCTCAATGGCCAATACATAGCACATACAACACCCATTCTGCCAGTAACATTCTGTTAAAGGTCCCCAAAGCACACACATCCCTGGGCCGCTCCTCTTTTAAGTTCGCTGTAGCTAGCGACTGGAACGAGCTGCAAAAAAACTCAAGCTGGACAGTTTTATCTCAATCTCTTCATTCAAACAGTCAATCATGGACACAACTGACAGTTGTGGCTGCTTCGTGTGATGTATTGTTGTCTCTACCTTTTTGCCATTGTGCGGTTGTCTGTGCCCAATAATGTTTATGCCATGTTTTGTGCTGCTACCATGTTATGCTGCTGCCATGTTGTTGCTATGTTGTGTTGTTGCCATGTTATTGTCTTAGGTCTCATTATGTAGTGTTGTGGTATCTCTCTTGTCGTGATGTGTGTTTAGTCCTATAATTGTATTTTTTATGCCAGCCCCCGTCCCCGCAGGAAGCCTTTTGCCTTTTAGTAGGCCGTCATTGTAAATAAGAATTTGTTCTTAACTGACTCACCTAGTTAAATAAAGGTTCAATAAAAAAAATGTAATAATCAGCAAACCAGAATTTATATACATCATAGACATTAACTTACCTTCTCCAGGAAAACACTCTCTCCTTCAGAGCCTCTTCAGCCAGCCGATCCAGCACATAGCAAACATGTTCCCCTGAACCAGCTTTTAGTTTGGAGGGAGGAAAGTCTACCAGTCCTCCCTGGGTCAGGAGAGAGCAATATTTTGATCAAAGATGCAATGTCTGAAATATGCCTTATACTAAAGTTGGACCATCTAGCTTAGCATAGGTCCTTACAGTTTCACAGCAATGTCATGTGATACATTATGCAATGGAAATGAAAAAAGGACAAATACAGGTTATTGATAAACAAATCCCCCTGTTGTCTGCAATTCAAAACGGTAGACAACAATGGGGACACCAACGTGTACAGCATGTTGAGTTGTGCTTACAAAAGCTCTCAACTGTGAGAGAATGTTGGACACAGTGGCGTTGGGGTCGTCATACTCCTGAGGCTGCTCGAAGGGTCTCCCTGCTGCATTGATGAGCCAAGACGCGATTATGGTAAACATGAAGAATTGCTCCCCTGGATTTGATGGCATGTAGGCACTGGATGCAAAGTAATGCCTATATGGGGGAACAACGTATTACCTGACAATCTCTTACCAGAATTGACTGCAATGTATTTTGACAGTCATACCTAGCCGTTTGAACTATAATATCACTTTGGAAACTTTGCACATCAATAATAGCTAGCTAGTTGCTACTTGCCAACCTGGATAGAGCTTTCATGTTGTGCTTTGCCAGAACTTCCTCTTCATAATCCAGAAGCTTCAATTTGTCCAGCAGGTCCTCCATAACCACGAACATTTGATATGCTGCTCCAGGACCCCGTTCATCGTCCCCTCGTCTATTGTCATCTACCATCTCTCTCTTGGCACTTCTTGCAGGCTAACAATAACCCAATTTGTGATTGACCAATTTTTGATGCAGATCAGCGTAGTCTTCTTCAACTTGTTTTGGTTACCATCTGTGTTGTCAAGCAACCCTAATATAGCCAGATAACGTTAGCTAGCTAAGTTAACAGATCCTTGGTTAATTAAAAAGCCAGCTATACGTTTTGTCGGAACGATTATCTCTATATCAAATATATCCAGATAGTACCTGTGTATTGAGATGCATATTCAAGTAGTTGTATCAATAACTCTTGCACATATTTTGCAGGAGCAGGCGACATGCGTCCTAACGTAACTTTATTTGCGTCCTTACGTAACAACCTTTCGTTTGCGTTCCAGTGCAGAGTTATCACACGTGTCGTGGTTTTGCTGCCACCTACTGCAGTGGAGGAAAAACTACTCCTGGAGAAATGAATAGAAACAGTTACAATATACGTGAATTGTAAGGAGAGAGTATAAGGACTAAGCTGACTCTTAAACAGATCAAGCAAAAAAATTAAACTGAGTTGCGCTGCACAGAAGATCTCGACAACGACTTGAGAAGTGTTTTAACATCACCAGTAGGCTTATGCCACCACAACCTTATGTTATATATTTTTTCATAAGTGCAACATGACTGCAAGAGACAAGTATGTCTGAAATACAGAACAATCCACCTTTTTTTCTGAACTAGTGGAGTTTGAATTTGTTGATAAAATGCGGAACATGATTGTTTTCAACAAAAAGACCAAAATGCAAAAATGCAGGACTTTCCCACACAATCCGGGACATTGTGTTGGAAAAAACTGACCTTTACCTTCACCCTAACACTAACCCTAACCTTAATCTAATTGTTATATATTCATTAATGAAATATAACTTTCCTGGATTGTAGCAGGAGGCAAAACAATATAACACCCTCTTTGATTAGAGACATATTCTGGGCTTCGGGGTCGAGTTTAGCTGAACCACAGCTGTGTCTGGAGGTATATAATGGTTTGCCATTAGACTGTTGCCCATGGCTGTATAATAATGACTTGTCCGGCAGCTATTTCCTAAAACGGCCTTCTCCTTTGCATGTACCATAGGGTGCGAGAGATCAGGCTCAGCCTGCTGTGTTCCAGGGGCATTTTAGATATGTACATTTCGTAATTACTGGACGGCAGTAAATGTACATAGAAAGAGGAAATAGCCTAAGTGGGGTCCAGCTCTGCATTTGTGTCAAGTTGGCTTGTCTTGTGATACAAAATAAGCATATCTCACTGAAAGGTAATTAAAATGTGTCCAACATTGAAAACTTGATTCCTGAAAAAAAAATCTTCCTTTTGATCTTAGAATGAGATATAACTGTCTTTCATGTGGGCATGTTACATTTCATTTTGCCAATAGAGTTACACTTGTTCAAAATCAAAGTGTATTGGTCGCGTAGCACAGTTTAGCAGATGTTATAAGGGGTGCAGCGAAATGCTTAGGCTACTAGCTCCTAACAGCGCAGTAAAGTGTCAACAAGTACACAAATAATCAACCATTTAAAAAATGTACACTACCTATCAAAAATTTGGGGTCACGTAGAAATGTTCTTGTTTTTGAAAGAAAAGCAACATTTTTGTCCATTAAAATAACATAAAATTGACCAGAAATACAGTGTAGACATTGTTAATGTTGTAAATGACTATTGTAGCTGGAATATCTACATAGGCGTACAGATGCCCATTATCAGAAACCATCACTCCTGTGTTCCAACGGCAAGTTGTGTTAGCTAATCCAAGTTTAGAATTTTAAAAGGCTAATTGATCATTAGAAAACCCATTTACAATTATGTTAACACAGCTGACAACTGTTGTGCTGATTAAATAAGCAATACAACTGGCCTTCTTTAGACTAGTTGAGTTTCTGGAGCATCAGCATTTGTGGGTTCGATTACAGGTGCAAAATGGCTAGAAACAAATAACTTTCTTCTGAAACTCGTCAGTCTATTCTTGTTTTGAGAAATGAAGGCTATTCCATGCTAGAAATTGCCAAGAAACTGAATATCTCGTACAATGCTGTGTACTACTCCCTAGTACTCGCCTCTTCACTGTTACCTCTGCTTTAGAGGATACGCTATCGCCTCAGAAGTTGCACCCCAAATAAATGCTTGATAGTTCAAGTAACAGACACCTCTCAACATCAACTATTCAGAGTAGAATGCATGAATCAGTCCTTCATGGTCGAATTGCTGCAAAGAAACCACTACTAAAAGACAATAAGATGTGGTTTGGTCACGGAAAAATACCAATGGACATTAGACGGGTGGAAATCTGTCCATTGGTCTGATGAGTCCAAATTTGAGATTTTTGGTTCCAACCGCTGTGTCTTTGTGAGATGCAGAGGAGGTGAACGGATGATCTCCGCATGTGTAGTTCCCACCGTGAAACATGGAGGAGGAAGTGTGATGGTGAGGGGTGCTTTGGTGGTGACACTGTCAGTGATTTATTTAGAATTCAAGGCATCCCATCTGGTTTGCAATTAATGGGACTGTCATTTGTTTTTCAACAGGACAGTGACCCAACACACACCTCCAGGCTGTATAAGGGCTATTTGACCAAGAAGGAGAGTGATGGAGTTCAGCATCAGATGACCTAGCCTCCGCAATCATCCGAACTCAACCAATTTGAGATGGTTTGGGATGAGTTAGACCGTAGACTGAAGAAAAAGCAGCCAAGCATATGTGGTAACTCCTTCAAGACTGTTGTAAAAGCATTCCAGGTGAAGCTGGTTGAGAGAATGCTAAGAGTGTGCAAAGCTGTCATAGAGGCAAAGGGTGTCTACTTTGAAGAATCTAAAATCAAAAATATATCTAAAACACATTTTTACATACTACATGATTCCATATGTGCTATTTTATAGTTTTGATGTCTTCGCTATTTTTCTACAATGTAGAAAATATTAAAAATAAAGAAAAACCCTTGAATGAGTGGATGTGTCCACACTTTTCACTGGTATTGTATATATTCCGGACTCTGACATTGCTCGTTCTGATTTTTATTTATTTATTTTCAATTTTTGGATTATGTGCGTATTGTTTTGCATTGATAGGTATTATTATTGCACTGTTGGAAATAGAAACACAAGCATTTCGCTGCACCGGCGGAAAACATCTGCAAATCTGTGCATGTGAACAATAAACTTTTATATGTGGATCATTATAGAATTACCCGAGAAAAGGCTGACTCTCACATACGCTGTATTTAATTTAAGTTTTGTAACATGAAACTACCAGTTCTTCATTCCCGGCCTCCTCACTCCGCCCAATGTTGCTTAGACCAAAGCGTAATATATTGACATATATTTTTTTATATATACATGTAATATATGTACTAATAAAATATATATTTAACAGTATGCACGATTGTTCATGGTCTATATTTATATTTGAATAACACATCTATTTTTATAATTGTGTAATACATAGTTCATAATATGTGGTGATATACTGTATGCACAAGAAATGTAATTAAATGAAAGTCAAATACAATAGACAAAAGGCACACACCACAAACAACAAAGACTCAAAAAAGTATTGTTTCCCTTTGTGAGCTCAGAAGGTTGTATCTGAAAAACCAAATATAATGTACAAATTACCACTGTGCACTTATCATCTGTATTTGAAAATGCAGTATTTAAACAAGTTGACAAATACCCTTTGAGTGGTGGACCATTCTTGATACACATGGGAAACTGTTGAGCGTGAAAACCCCAGCAGCATTGCAGTTCTTGACACACTCAAACGGACCCTGTTCAAAGGCACTTAAAACTTTTGTCTTGCCCATTCAACCTCTGAATGGCACACATACACAATCCATGGCATAATTGTCTCAAGGCTTAAAAATCCTTTAACATTTCATCACCCCTTCATCTACACTGACTGAAGTGAATTTAACAAGTGACATCAAAAAGGGATTCACCTGGTCAGTCTATGTCATGGAAAAAGGTGTTCCTAATGTTTTATACACTCATTGTAGGAGTTACTGTTCATGAAAATCAAATTGATACTTGCAATTTTTATTTTATTGTTTTATTACACCTTGTGTGTGATAGATGTGATAGATGTAGATAGATAGATGTAGATAGATGTAGATAGATGAGTGATAGATGTGCAGATGATGATGTGCAAGTAGAAATACTGAGGTGCAAAATAAATAACAATATAGGGATGAGGTAGTTTGTACAGGTACAGTGATTGGTAAGCTGCTCTGACAGCTGATGCTTAAAGTTAGTAAGGGAGATAAAAGTCTCCAGCTTCAGTGATTTTTGCATTTCATTCCAGTCATTGGCAGCAGAGAACTGGAAGGAAAGGCGACCAACGTATTTGTTGGTTTTGGGGATGACCAGCGAAATATACCTGCTGGAGCTCGTGGTGATGGTATGGTGACCAGGGGTGACCAGTGAGCTGAGATAAGGTGGGGCTTTACCTAGCAACGACTTATAGATGACCTGAAGCCAGCGGGTTTGGCGACGAATACGTAGCGAGGTCCAGCCAACGAGAGAATACAGGTCGCAGTGGTGGGTAGTGTATGGGGCTTTGGTGACAGAACGGATGGCACTGTGATAGACTACATCCAATTTGCTGAGTACAGTATTGGAGGCTATTTTGTGAATGACATCGCCGAAGTCAAGGATCGGTAGGATAGTCAGTTTTACGAGGGTATGTTTGGCAGCATGAGTGAAGGAGGCTTTGTTGCGAAATAGGATGCCGATTCTATATTTAATTTTGGATTGGAGATGCTTAATGTGAGTCTGGAAGGAGAGTTTACAGTCTAACCAGACACCTAGGTATTTGTAGTTGTCCACCAATTCTAAGCCAGAACCGTCCAGAGTAGTGATGCTAGGCGGGTGCAGGCAGCAATCGGTTGAAGAGCATGCATTTAGTTTTACTAGCATTTAAGAGCAGTTAGAGGCCACGTAAGGAGTGTTGTATGGCATTGAAGCTCATTTGGAGGTTTGTTAACACAGTGTCCAAGGAAGGGCCCGATGTATACAGAATGGTATCGTCTGTGTAGAGGTGGATCAGAGAATCACCAGCAGCAAGAGCAACATCATTGATGTATACAGAGAAAAGAGTTGGCCCAAGAATTGAACCCTGTGGCACCCCCATAGAGACTGCCAGAGGTCCGGACAACAGGCCCTCCAATTTGACACACTGAACTCTATCTGTATTTGGTGAACCAGGCGAAGCAATCATTTGAGAAGGCTATTGAGTCTGCCAATAAGAATGTGGTGATTGACAGAGTCTAATACCTTGGCCAGGTCGATGAAAGTACTGTCTTTTATCTATGGCGGTTACCAAATTGTTTAGGACCTTGAGCGTGGCTGAGGTGCACCCATGACCAGCTCGGAAACCAGACTGAATAGTGGAGAAGGTACAGTGGGATTCGAAATGGTCGGTGATCTGTTTGTTAACTTGGCTTTCGAAGACTTTAGAAAGGCAGGGCATGATGGATATAGGTCTATAACAGTTTTGGTCTGGAGTGTCTCCCCCTTTGAAGAGGGGGATGACCACGGCAGCTTTCTAATCTTTAGGGATCTCAGACGATACGAAAGAGAGGTTAAACAGGCTAGTATTAGGGGTTGCAACAATTTCGGAGGATAATTTTAGAATGAGAGGTTCCAGATTGTCTAGCTCTGCTGATTTGTAGGGATCCAGATATTGCAGCTCTTTCAGAACATCAGCTATCTGGATTTGGGTGAAGGAGAAGCGGGGGGGCTTGGGCAAATTGCTGCGGGGGGTGCAGAGCTGTTGACCGGGTTAGGGGTAGCCAGGTCGAAAGCATGGCCAGCCGTAGAAAAATGCTTATTGAAATTATCGTTATTAGTGCTACAGGATGCACATTTCTGTTTGAAAAAGTTAGCCTTAACTTTCCTACATGACTGTGTATATTGGTTCCTGACTTAAAGTAGCATATCGCGGGGGCTATTCGATGCTAATGCTGTACGCCACAGGATGTTTTTGTGCTGGTCAAGGTTAGTCAGGTCTGGAGTGAACCAAGGGCTAAATCTGTTCTTTGATCTACATTTTTTGAATGGGGCATGCTTATTTAAGATGGTGAAGAAAGCAATTTTAAAGAACAACCAGGCATCCTCTACTGACGTAATGAGGTCAATATCCTTCCAGGATACCCAGGCCAGGTCGATTAGAAAGGCCTGCTCGCTTGAAGTGTTTTAGGGAGCGTTGGACAGTCATGAGGGGTGGTCGTTTGACCGCGTCCCGTTACGGATGCAGGCAATTAGGCAGTGATTGCTGAGAACCTGGTTGAAGACAGCAGAGGTGTATTTAGAGGGCAAGTTGGTCAGGATGATATCTATGAGTGTGCCCATGTTTACGGATTTAGGGTTGTACCTGGTAGGTTCCTTGATAATTTGTGTGAGATTGAGGGCATCTTGCTTATTTTGTAGGACGGCCAGGGTGCTGAGCATATCCCAGTTTAGGTCACCTAAACAGTACGAACTCTGAAGATAGAGTATATTCACATATGGTGTCCAGGGCACAGCTGGGGGCTGAGGGGGGTCTATAACAAGCGACAACAGTGAGAGTCTTATTTCTGGAAAGGTGGATTTTTAAAAGTAGAAGCTCGAACTGTTTGGACACAGACCTGGATAGTATAACAGAACTCTGCAGGCTATCTCTGCAGTAGATTGAAACTCCGCCCCCATTTGGCAGTTCTATCTTGACGGAAAATGTTGTAGTTGGGGATGGAAATTTCAGAATTTTTGGTGGCCTTCCTAAACCAGGGTTCAGACACAGCTAGGACATCAGGATTGTCAGAGTGTGCTATAGCAGTGAATGAAACACATTTAGGGAGGATGCTTCTGATGTTAACATGCATGAGACCAAGGCTTTTACGGTTATAGAAGTTAACAAACGAGAGCGCCTGGGGAATAGGTGAAAAGCTGGGGGCTACAAGGCCTGGGTTAACAGAGGAGGAGTAGGATAAGGGTACGGCTGAAGGCTATAAGAACTGGTCATCTAGTGCATTGGGAACAGAGAGTAAAAGGAGCAGATTTCTGGGCGTGGTAGAATAGATTCAAGGCATAATGTACAGACAAGGGTATGGTAGTATGTGAGCACAGCAGGGGAAAACCTAGGCATTGAGTGACGATGAGAGAGCTTGCATCTCTGGAGACACCAGTTAAGCCAGGTGAGGTCTCCCCATGTGGAGGGGAGATGGGGGGGGGGGGGCAACAAAATAGCTATCTAAGCATGTTGATCTGGACTAGGTGATCTACAGTGAAATAAAACAGTAATAACTAACCGAAACAGCAGAAGACAAGGCATACAGTGCCTTGTGAAAGTACACATCGGACAATTACCTCGGCAGACCAGTCGTGGTGGATCGGGTTCAGGCCAATTGGCAAAAGAGGTATTGTAGCCCACGAATTAGCGGGTATACCTCTTCGGCTAGCCGGGAGATGGGCCTAGTTCGAGGCTAGCTCAAGGATGACTGGTGCTTGCTTCGGGACAGAGGTGTTAGCCAGCAGTAGCTACTTGGTTGCAGCTAGCTAGCTGCGATGACCTGGTGTAATGGCCCAGAGCTTGCGGCAGGAATCCGGTGACGTGGTGGAGAAAAGCAGTCTGATATACTCTGGGTTGATATCGCGCTGTGCATACTGGCAGGTATTGACCGAGCTAAAGCTGGCTGGTGTCCGAGCTAAAGGTGAAGACCGCTAGCCGAGGCTAACAGTGACTATTAGCTAGTAGCTAATTAGCTGGCTAGCTTCTGATGGATGTTCCAGTTATAACGTATAAAAATAGCAGCTCCGTACCACATTGGGTGAGGCGGGTTGCAGGAAAGTATATTTAGAGCATAGGTGGAAAGTGAGATTAAAAATATACACGAAAAAAAATACTATTTACATGGGACAAGACGGGACACACGTCCGACGCCATCTTCGAGAATGCAGATTCCTTAACCTACGGTGACCATTTTGAGACTCACACGTTGACAGGTACTCTGTGAATAATGCAGAGATAGAGTCAATAAAACAATTCCACACAAGATGGGTTCATGTTAATTAAGGTACTAGTAGCTCAATTATACAAAAGACTAGCTTACATTGGCTGCGGTCTGTCCATAGGCAGTTGAAGGTAACAAGACCAGAAGGATCACTGCAGGGAAAATATGATTATTTTGACCCACAATAAACACAGTTCATATATGGAAATCAGTCTGTCATGTTCTGACCTTTATTTCCTTTGTTTTGTCATTATTTAATATGGTCAGGGCGTGAGTTGGGGTGGGCAGTCTATGTTTGTTTTTCTATGATTTGGGTATTTCTATGTTTCGGCCTAGTATGGTTCTCAATCAGAGGCAGGTGTCATTAGTTGTCTCTGATTGAGAATCATACTTAGGTAGCCTGGGTTTCACTGTGTGTTTGTGTGTGATTGTTCCTGTCTCTGTGTTTGCACCAGATAGGGCTGTTTTGGTTTTTCACATTTCTTGTTTTGTTAGTCTATTCATGTATAGTTTATTTATTAAAGAACCATGAATAATAACCACGCTGCGTTTTGGTCCGCCTCTTCTTCGACTCAAGAAAACCGTTACACAGTCAATTGAAATAAATTAATTTCGCCCTAATATATGGATTTCACATGACTGGGAATACAGATATGTATCGGCTGGTCACAGATACCTTAAAAAAAGGTAGGGGCGTGGATCAGAAAATCAATCAGTATCTGGTGTGACCACCATTTGCCTCATGCAGTGCAACACATCTCCTCTGCATAGAGTTGATCAGGCTGTTGATTGTGGCCTGTGGAATGTTGTCCCACTACTCTTCAACAGCTGTTGCTGGATATTGGCGGGAACTGGAACACGCTGTCATCCCAAACATGCTCAATGGGTGACACGTCTGATGAGTATGCAGGCCATGGAAGAACTGGGGCATTTTCACCTTCCAGGATGGTGTACAGATGCTTGAGCTCTGGGGCCGTGTATTATCATGCTGAAACATGAGTTGATGGTGCCGGATGAATGGCAGGACAATGAGCCTTAGGATCTCGTCACTGTATCTCTGTGCATTCAAATTGCCATCGATAAAACTGTGTTCGTTGTCTGTAGTTAATGCCTGCCCATACTATAACCCCACCGCCACCATGGGGCACTCTGTTCACAATGTTGACGTCAGCAAAATGCAAGTCCAGACGATGCCATACACGTTGTCTGTCATCTTCCTTATACAGTTGAAACCGGGATTAATCCTTGAAGAGCACACTTCTCCAGCATGACAATGGCCATCAGAAGTGAGCATTTGCCCGCTGAAGTCTACTACACCGAACTGCAGCTAGGTCAAGACCCTGGTGAGGACGACTAGCACGCAAATGAGCTTCCCTGACAGTTTCTTTGGTTATGCAAACCCACAGTTTCATCAGTTGTCTGGGTGGCTGGTCTCATACCCTCTCACAGGTGAAGAAACCAGATGTGGAGGTTCTGGGCTGGCGTGGTTACACATGGTCTGGGGTTGTAAGGCTGGTTGGATGTACTGCCAAATTGTCTAAAATGACGTTGGAGGTGGCTTATGGTGGAGAAATTAACATTACATTCTCTGGGAACAGCTCTGATGGACATTCCTACAGTCAGAATGCCAATTGCATGCTCCCTCAAAACTGGAGACATCTGTGGCATTGTGTTGGGACAAAACTGCACATATTAAAGTGGCCTTTTATTGTTCACAGCAGAAGGTGCACCTATGTAATGATCATGCTGTTTAATCAGCTTCTTGATATGCCACACCTGTCAGGTGGATGGATTATCTTGGCAAAGGAGAAATGCTCACTAACAGGAAAGTAAACAAATTTGTGCAAAATACATTATTTTGTGCGTATGGACATTTTCTGGGATATTTTATTTCAGCTCATGAAACATAGGACCAACACTTTACATGTTGCGCTTATATTTTTGTTCAGTGTAGCTAGCTAGCCAGTTATAGCTAAATTGCTGTCAGAGAAACCCAACCCACACTACAAAGCTAGCTAGAAGCAACATTTAACACTAACTAGCTAGCTTTGGCACTTAAATTATTTCTAACACATAGCTACATACATAACATTAACTCAGATTCAATATTCAAAATGATGACCTTCGTCAGTCATTCTGCATATTGGGATGGCAAGATAAAGGAGCTAGCTAGTTAACTAGCTGTGTTAGCAAGCTTGGTGAAAACTCTTGCTTGCAGTCAGTTGAAGAAAATATCTTCTTCCTCTGTCATCCTCCAGTTGACAAACATTTTAAATCAATGTTATTATTGAATCAATTAAAATGTCGTTATCAACAAGAACGATTTTTGTCTCTGACAGCTGCTGTTCACCTTCATCTGATGAAAATGTGAAATTGCAACGGCTGCTCTGTCAGTTGGAGGTGGGCTGGGCTCGGAAACATTTCAAATTGTGACTGACAGCTCTGTAGAAATATACACTTATGGGTTTCATAAGTGGCCTCAATGGCTGCAACATTTATTTTAAACTTTTCTATGCAAACCCCAGTTTGGGAAGATAATGTCAAGGTACCAGAGGATATTAGACTCAACATTACCATGCAGCATGATACATGTGGTGCAAACATATCTTTAATTACCATATATTTACATGCATATTCTATTTGCTCTATATACATTTCATAAACATATGCTGGACATATTTAAATACAGTGTATTCGGAAAGTATTCAGACCCCTTGTGTTTTTCCTCATTTTGTTACGTTACAGCCATATTCTAAAACTGATTACATTGTTTTCTCATCAATCTACACAACCCACAATGACAAAGCAAAAAAAGGTTTTTTAGAAATGTTTGCAAATAAAAAACTGAAATATCACATTTACATAAGTATTTAGACCCTTTACTTAGTACTTTCTTGAAGCACCTTTGGCAGTGATTACAACCTTGAGTCTTCTTGGGTATGAACCTACAACCTTGGCACACCTGTATTTGGGGAGCTTCTCCTATTCCTCTCTGCAGATCCTCTCAAGCTCTGTCAGGTTGGATGGGGAGCGTTGCTGCACAGCTATTATCAGGTCTATCCAGAGATGTTAGATCGGGTTCAACTCCGGGCTCTGGCTGGGCCACTTAAGGACATTCCTGCATTGTCTTGGCTGTGTGCTTAGGGTCGTTGTCCTGTTGGAAGTTGAACCTTCGCCTCAGTCAGAGGTCCTGAGGGCACTGAAGCAGGTTTTCATCAAGGATCTCTCTGTACTTTGCTCTGTTCATCTTTGCCTCAATCCTGACTCGTCTCCCAGTCCCTGCCACTGAAAAACATCCCCACAGCATGATGCTGCCACCACCATGCTTCACCGTAGGGATGGTGCCAGGTTTCTTCCAGACGTGGCGCTTGGCATTCAGGCCGAAGAGTTCAATCATGGTTTCATCAGATCAGAGAATCTTGTTTCTCATGGTCTGAGAGTCTTTATGTGCCTTTTGGCAAACTTCAAGAGGGCTTTCATGTGTATTTTACTGTTGAGTGGCTTCCGTCTTGTCACTCTACCATAAAGGCCTGATTGGTGGAGTGCTGCAGAGATGGTTGTCCTTCTAGAAGGTTCTCCTATCTCCACAGAGGAACTCTGGAGCTCTGTCAGAGTAACCATGGAGTTCTTGGTCACCTCCCTGACCCTGGACCTTCTCCCCCGAATGTTCAGTTTGTCCGGGTGGCCAGCTCTTGGAAGAGTCTTGGTGGTTCCAAATTCCTTACATTTAAGAATCATGGAGGCCACTGTGTTCTAGGGGACCTTCAATGCTGCAGATTTTTTTTTGTACCCTTCCCTAGATCTGTGTCTCAACACAATCCTGTCTCGGAGCTCTACGGACAATTCCTATGACTTAATGACTTGGTTTTTGCTCTGACATGCACTGTCAACTGTAAGACCTTATATAGACAAGTGTATGCCTTTCCAAATCATGTCCAATCAATTGAATTTACCACAGGGGGACTCCAATCAAGTTGTAGAAACACCAAGGATGATCAATTTAAACAGGATGCACCAGAGCTCAAGCAAAGGGTCTGAATATTTATGTAAATAAGGTATTTCTATTTTTTATTTTTAATACATTTGCAAACTTTTCTAAAACATGTTTTTGCTTTGTCATTATGGGGTATTGTGTGTAGATTGATGAGAAATGTGTTTTATTTAATACGTTTTAGAATAAGCCTGTAACGTAACAAAATGTGGAAAAAGTCAAGGGGTCCTGATACTTTCCGCAGGTACTGTATATTTTGAATTACCCTGCATATACTGTACTATGTGTACATACAATACATATTTTTTTCCATATGGGTGTGCTACAAGGGCACAGATAAAACCAATTGTTCTCCTTGTGCAGCCCTTCAGGCCAAGAGCTGGTGAAATTACCCCCATTCCCTCCTCCTTCTGCTTCAAGTCCCATGTCACCTATCGGTTCGAGCTTCCATCCACCCCCGTCGCCTTTCCCTTGCATTCACTCCTCTTCCTTTGTTCCCCCCAGATTCTCTTTCATTGCACTTTCTTCACATGCTTTGTGCTTGTTTATGCTGATTTGTTGTTTTTGTGTTCATTTCATGCAAATGCCCATCATACCCCTGCCTTTCACTGCTGCAGATGCAGCACCTTTTCTCGCTTGAGAGCTCAGGGTGTAGCTAGTGCTTCAGGTAATTATTGGGGAATTCTGAGCTGCCTGGATTTGTAACAGGTTGACTGGTGGTGGCTATGTGTAGATAATTTTAATTTCCTTTTTCTATTGACCCATCACCACTGAGCTACCTCTTCCATAGAAACCTACATTTTCTTAAAGTGTGCAACAATAGACACAGAATGCCATGCTTTTTTCCAGGTTCTCCTCTGTCTCCTTCTCTCTCCCTCTCCCTCTCCCTCCCTCCCCCTCTCTCTCTCCCTCTCAGATTAACCTATCTTTTGGAGCACACAGTAACACACATGACCGCACATGACAGTATACAATCACACAGTCTCCAGCAGTGTCTTCACCAGACCTTGTGCTCTTTCCCACCCAACAAGAACATATAACTGCAGTGCGCACACACACACACACACACGCTCACATACAGCTATACCATATGTCAAAGGCAAGCATTAGGGGGGGTTGAGGTGGGGGGCTTAGCTGTAAATAATTAATGTTTGCACACATACTCCCGTAGTGAGGCAGACAATGCCAGATGAGAGGTTGCGAGGCGTGTGTGTTTGATCTGCATGCTAGTCCATGTCTGCAATGCACGGACCGGTGCTCCCCCATGACTGACAGCATCTGTGTGAGAGAAACACTGCTGGGCCGTATCTGCAGATAAAGCTTTTCAGCACATTCAAATTAATTGTAATGTAAGTTTTAGTAGGGGAGTTCAGTGGATGGTGACTTCTCCCATGTTGGAAATAATATTATTTTGGCATTTTTAAGAATTGTTTGTGGTTGATCCAGGATCTGAACCCATCATAATAAAGTGCATGTATGTGTTGAAGGTAGTGGCGTTAACCACTAGACCACTTCAGGAACAAATATTCTGTTTGTGTTTGAAGGACATCTCTAAATCTGACAACAGATCAAACTAATCAGAATCCAGGGCCAGAATTTGTTAGTAATGTGGAATAACAACAGCCTGCAAACTAAGTATTTCTCCAGAACCGGAGTTGAAGAACCTAGATTTTGTCTAAATGTAACTCCCATGGTGTGCATGTTGATAAAGAAACAAAGCATTCTGGGATGAGAAAGTGTCACGTTCTGACCTTTATTTTCCTTTGTTTTGTCTTTATTTAGTATGGTCAGGGCGTGAGTTGGGGTGGGCAGTCTATGTTTTGTGTTTCCATGTTTGGTTTCTGTTTCGGCCTAGTATGGTTCTCAATCAGAGGCAGGTGTCGTTAGTTGTCTCTGATTGAGAATCATACTTCGGTAGCCTGGGTTTCACTGTTGGTTTGTGGGTGTTTGTTTCCTGTGTCAGTGTTTGTACCACACGGGACTGTTTCGGTTTGGTTTATTTCACGTTATCGTTTATTGTTTTGTATTTCATAGTGTTCAGGCTTTTCTTATTAAAATCGTCATGAACACTTACCATGCCGCATCTTGGTCCGATCCTTACTCCTCTTCAAACAAAGAGGAGGAAATCTGCCGTTACAGAAGGCTTCAGGCAATGACTGGTCTGGCTATGGCGTCGGCTAGGCACCAGCCGAACTGAAGCATGCTGATGCCTTTAGAGTAGGCACTAGACTAGGCACAAAGTGGTGTGTGGCTGTTTGTGTTCATGCCTACCTACACTATGTGTGAGTGTATGCGCATGTCTGTGTGTGCACACCCATGACCGGACATTAGTGTGGTCTTTGTCAGTGCAGAGGGGAGGAATAAGGTATTATTGCCCATACCATAGTCTTCACAAATATAGTTTTAAAAGACTCACCAGTCATTATACGGTGTCTGCTAACAGCGTCCATTGCATCCTATTCTACAGACTGAATAGCGGCCACACAAGACAGACAATGTAGTCTAGTCTTTGGATGTGTATGAATATACCTGTGACCATCCAAACACCAGTCACTGTTTTCAGCACCATTAAACACACTGAAGAGCCTCATTTCCCCAGCACTCTTTATGATAGTCTTTCTCCCGCCAGCAAAACATGTCAATTGCAGGCCTGCCCTCCTCGGCACTGACAGTATTGTGGGGGCCGTTCCGTAGAGAGGTAATTGGGAGGACAGACAGAGGTGGATCCACAGCTCAGCCTGACTGACACCCTAATGAGAGCTCTCTGCTGAGATGCTAATGCCGTAGGGGCGGGAGGATACAGGAGAGGAATAGAGGGGATGGGGAAGAGGGGGTTGGTTTGTTCGCCGCTATACTCAAACCTCAAAGGGAGTCTTTCTGAAACTCTGAAATTGGTGTGGACTTTTATGGATCGTTCAGTGTCGGCCCAGCCAGTAAGCGACTGGCTGGTAGCTTAGAGCCCAGCGGCTGCTAGGGGGCCCCTAATTATATATATTTTTTTACAAACTTAATAGGGAATTTGAATTCGAACAGTAGAATACACAAGTTGCAATTGTGAAATGTGTTATGTCACTCACTAACAGACCTTAGCAAGCTATTATCTACCAGGAGGCCCCCAGTTATTTGTTATAATGTTTAAAGGACAACTCTATACCCCAAGTTTAGCCTTTGCTCAACCCTTTCATATGAAAAAAATGCATTCAGGTGAAAAGTTGTGGGTGGGGGGAATTGCTCATTAATATTCAGTTTTGGAGGATTTCTATGTGGGTAAAATTTCTCAGTGTCTGATTGGTTCTGCTATCTGCACTAAGTCAAAGATGGAGAGTGCAGGCCTCCCGGGTGGCGCAGTGGTTAAGGGCGCTGTACTGCAGCGCCAGCTGTGCCATCAGAGTCCCTGGGTTCGCGCCCAGGCTCTGTCGTAACCGGCCGCGACCGGGAGGTTCGTGGGGCGACGCACAATTGGCCTAGTGTCGTCCGGGTTAGGGAGGGATTGGTCGGTAGGGATCTCCTTGTCTCATCGCGCACCAGTGACTCCTGTGGCGGGCCGGGCGCAGGCCGGGCGCAGTGCGCGCTAGCCAAGGTTGCCAGCGACACATTGGTTTCTTCCTAGGTTTTGGCCTTTCTAGGGAGTTTTTCCTAGCCACCGTGCAGGAAAAACTCCCTAGGAAAAACTCCCTAGAAAGGCCAAAACCTAGGAAGAAACCTAGAGAGGAATGTGGGGCTATGTGGGATGGCCAGTCCTCTTCTGGCTGTGCCGGGTGGAGATTATAACAGAACATGGCCAAGATGTTCAAATGTTCATAAATGACCAGCATGGTCCAATAATAATAATAATAAGGCAGAACAGTTGAAACTGGAGCAGCAGCACGGCCAGGTGAACTGGGGACAGCAAGGAGTCATCATGTCAGGTAGTCCTGAGGCATGGTCCTAGGGCTCAGGTCCTCCGAGAGAGAGAAAGAAAGAGAGAAAGAGAGAATTAGAGAGAGCACACTTAAATTCACACAGGACACCGAATAGGACAGGAGAAGTACTCCAGATATAACAAACTGACCCTAGCCCACCGACACATAAACTACTGCAGCATAAATACTGGAGGCTGAGACAGGAGGGGTCAGGAGACACTGTGGCCCCATCCGAGGACACCCCCGGACAGGGCCAAACAGGAAGGATATAACCCCACCCACTTTGCCAAAGCACAGCCCCCACACCACTAGAGGGATATCTTCAACCACCAACTTACCATCCTGAGACAAGGCCGAGTATGGCCCTATCAGTGTGTCTGACAGGTCCACACCTCCCATGCCCTTGTTGTAGTCCTTCACAGCAGCTGGAATGCCCCGCTACAGTTCTTCACACGCCTGACGACGTGATCGTCACTGAAGGACTTGTGGATAGTTGTGCACATGACCACCTCTCTGGTATCCATCCACTTTACAAAGAGCAGGCCATCTTCACGAATCCATCGCATGGTACCCCGCTCAGCCCGCTTAGGCATGTCGTTCACCTTTGTTTTTGAAAAGGCCATTCTGTTGGTCCGTGTGGTGCCCACAAATCCGGCTTCCTCAGGTCTGTGAACAGGATAGGGCTTGTGTAGAAGTTGTCCACAAACAGT
Source organism: Oncorhynchus clarkii lewisi (assembly GCF_045791955.1). Lineage (NCBI taxonomy): Eukaryota > Metazoa > Chordata > Actinopteri > Salmoniformes > Salmonidae > Oncorhynchus > Oncorhynchus clarkii. The sequence goes on from NC_092174.1 coordinate 3,901,059, forward strand.
TTGTAGCCCTTCCCCCGCAGTTGAAAATTCAATAACTCCATAACGGAATCATAACTCAGTCCATTACCGGTAGCAAAACTGTTTTCCCCATAAACAAACAAATTGCAAGTTTAGGCACACACAGAATCAGCCAAAACAAATAGTTTGTAACCCCATTTTGTTGGTTTGTTCCGCATGTATTATTTGAGGCCAATTTTGGCCTTTGAGGCTACCATCCTCTCATCTATGGACAGGTTCTGGGCAGGCTGAAAATAGGTATTGCAGGCCTCAACGATGTTGGGGTAGAGAGGTTTGATTTTGCACAGCCTATCAAACCTTGCTGTGCCTTTCTTCTTGTCATTATCCCCATCAACTTCTGGGTCACTGATGTGAAGCGCCCGTGAGATAGTCAGAAACCTTTTACAAGACACGACAGTGATGGGGATAGGCAGTTGATAGAGAGCTGACATTTTCCAGTAGTCCCTTAGAGTTTTCAACTTCACCAGCCCAATGTAAATGACCATTGAAAGGTAGCAGAAAAGCTCTGACATGGAAATGGTCTTCAATGCCTTTCCTGCCTGCTTCTTAGCCCCGTACTTATTGGTGTTCGACACCAGGGAATCAACAACTGACGAGGTGAAAAACAGTTGAAAAAGTTGAAGGGGGCTGTACTTTGCAGTTATGTTTAGTTAAGGTCCTGGCTGCCTTTTGGGTATAAAAACTGGTGGAATTGGTTCCACATCATCTTCTAACACAGAGTGCCAACCACCCTCTGGCCCTCTGTCTGCAGGTTTCTCTCTTCCCCACCTCCGCTTCTCTGTCACTGTCTTCACATCTCTAGATGGCCTGGTAGGTGTGGAGCCGGAGACAGCAGGGGTCCGGCTGGATGAACCAGCTTCAGAGGGAGAGGGACACCTAGACATCGGCGGCTCATAATCAGAATCACTGCCACTGTGAAAGATCAGTAACAATACTTTCACGTATGAGCCCTATATCAACACGTAAAATAAACAGATATAAATAGAGTACCGGGAACGTAATCACTATGGTGAAGTGCTGTTCCATTCCATATTTTTGTAAAATACATTTAAAAAATATATAACACACACACACACACACACACACACACACACACACACACACACACACACACACACACACACACACACACACACACACACACACACACACACACACACACACACACCGTATAGCCAATGTGTACTTCACACATTTCATTACTGATGATATTTTTATATATTGCAAATAAAATAAGAAAATCTCAAAAAATATCTCAAATTAATAATATTTGATATTATTAATTTCAAACAACAACATTAGCATTAGGACTTACCAGTCCAGCATGGCATCCTCTCCATGCAGAAACATGTCTTCCGCCTGGGAGTCAAAACTAGCTTCGCTGAAACATTAATCTTCCTGAAGCAACTCAGTCTCGCTTTCTCTATCAATTTCCTCTATATGTTGGGTTAAATCTGTATACCTAGACTTTGTTTTAGCTTTTCCTGATTTATTCGCCACAATTTAAATATATAAACTTGCTGAAAATGCTATTGACTATGTACTGCTATGCGTAACACTCGTGGCTCCGTCAAGTAGGATTTGCAATGGCGAAAGAACATCTTTTATGCCAGAGTTTACGACAAAGGCTGGTCTTCGAACATATAAGCTGGCCCTACTGGTTTGCGCTCCTCAGCCGGCTCTACTGGTTCCCGTGCCTCAGCCGGCTCTACTGGTGTCTGCGCCTCAGCCGCTCTACAGGTTCCCGCGCCTCAGCCTCTCTACAGGTACCCGCGTCTCAGCCGCTCTACAGGTTCCCGCGCCTCAGCCGCTCTACAGGTTCCCGTGTCTCAGCCGCTCTATAGGTTCCCGCGTCTCAGCCACTCTACAGGTTCCCGTGCCTCAGCTGGCTCTACAGGTTCCCTCGCCTCAGCCACTCTACAGGTTCCTTGTCTCAGCCGCTCTACAGGTTCCCGCGCCTCAGCTGGCTCTACAGGTTCTCGCGCCTCAGCCGCTCTACAGGTTCCCGCGTCTCAGCCGCTCTACAGGTTCCCGCGTCTCAGCTGGCTCTACAGGTTCCCGCGTCTCAGCCGCTCTACAGGTTCCCACGTCTCAGCTGGCTCTACAGGTTCCCGCTTCTCAGCTGGCTCTACAGGTTCCCGCGCCTCAGCCGCTCTACTGGTTCCCGCGTCTCAGCCAGCTCTACAGGTTCCCGCGTCTCAGCTGGCTCTACAGGTTCCCATGCCTCAGCAGAAGCGATTGCCCCACTCCTGGTCCTCGGGACCGTCCCTCTGGTCGGTGTCCCGCGTCTGAAGCTGCATGTCAGGGAGGGTATACTGTCACGTTTACTCCCACTCCTCCTCTCTGGTGCTCGTTGTCGCCAGTTTACTCATTATTACGCACACCTGTCACCATCGTTATGCGCACCTGTGTCTCATGAGACTCACCTGGACTCCATCACCTTCCTGATTACCTCCCCAATATCTGTCACTGCCTTTGGTTCTTTCCTCATGTGTTAATGTTTCTGTTTCATGTCTGTACGCTACTCGTGTTTCTTGTTTTGTTCCATGTTCGTTTATTTATTAAATTCATTCCCTGTACTTGCTTCCCTATTCTTAGCGTACGTGTTAGATCCCCTGTGCTGCTCCCCCTATGGACATTCCCCAACAGACTCTTCCCCTGCCCCCATCACCCAACGATTCATATACAATTTTGAACCAAGTTTTATTAGCTACATCTTCGAGTCAAGCCATGGAGAGTCAAGTGCAGGCAGATTTCCAGATTGGCTAGCCTATAGCTACTTAGTTGCAGAACACTTTTATAAACTGCCATTTATGCCATACAGGTGGTGCGCAGGTGTGACCAGATGCAGTATATTTTCAATTATCTGTGGTTGCACAATTGCACCTCAACATCCATGAGAAAAGGCAAGAAGTGTAGCTTTATGGTGCTTCCACCATAAAGTTGTCAGTCAGCCATAGATGCTTTTACAGTGATAGAAACACGAAGAGTGATGAAGCATAGATCTTGAATTAATAGGTGGTGTCCTGGGTAAGGTCCTGGATCTGGTGGGTTTGCCTGTTTACAAAGAGCTTGATCAACCACTCAGGAAGCTTCACATTCACATTCGTCCTGTAGTGGATGGCGCTGCAGAACAGTGGGAGGTAGCGAGAGGGCTGGGGGTAGGGCCTCAAATGAAGACAAACATTTCTAAACCAGATAACAAAACCAAGAGAGAAACAGACAGTAAGAATGAAATATTGCATGTCGGTAAGAATGTGTATCACCTTTTACATTGCCTTTAGTCCCTGAAGGAGGTTGTCAGTAGTCTATGAAGGTGCAAGGCTTTACTTCAGGGAACTGATAAAAAAATAGGTCAGTTCTGGCACACTCCAAAAACAATGACTTGGACATTATCTATTCAGAACATTTACAGTATATACAGAGACAGAGCATGCGTGTGTGTTTGTGTGTTAGTCATGTAAAAGTAAGTTGATCACACCATCTTTGTTAGCCTTCGTTTTCATATGCCCAACTAGGTGAACTGGAACTTTCTCAAAGAAACCCTGTTCACAGGAGACATAGTATCAGTATTATTCCTACATATGACCTCAAATACTGAGCTTCAGTTGGTTGGGGTTACGACAAAGTGAGAGAGAGACTCCTGGCATTCAGGGCTCCAACGGAAAATGACTGTTGAACTGGTCAAATCTGTAGGTGGCACAACAACCTGGGCAAAGTTCTCGCAAAAAGCCTGGTAGTAACCAGCCATACCCAAAAATCGGTGTAGTTCCTGGCGAGTAGTTAGTACTAGAAGGTTATTGATGGCCAGGACTAGTCGGACTTTCCTTTGCCCCAAAACCTTCCCAAGATTTTTCCCTGTTGCTTGGGAAATTTTGATCTTTGAAGGGTTAACTGTCAAGTTGGCAGCTGCGAAACGCGCGAACAGACTCTTCATATTCTGAAGGTGTTCTGGCCACATCGTCAAAACATGCCTCAGCATTTTCCAGGTCACGTAGCACCATGTGCATGAGCCTTTGAAACGTGGCTCCGTTATTTCATAACCCGAACGGAAGACTAAGGTAGGAAAACAAGCCATCAGGAGTGACAAAAGCAGACAACTCTTTGGCACTCTCAGTGAGCGGGACCTGCCAACACGGTACACACAATCGTCGACCCCCTCAACTTCACTGCAGAGATTCCGTCTTTTCAGGATTCACTTGATTGGCTTGTTGTTTGATTGAGGAAGAGTCCCCAACGTCAATGTCATTCTCTAGTATACTGAACAAAATATACACCCATGTTTTCATAAGCTGAAATAAAAGATCCCAGACATGTTCCATACAAACTAAAAGTGCATATGGAACATGTCTGGGATCTTTGATTACAAATTGTGGATTTTTGTACACAATTTGTTTACATCCCTGTTAGTGAGCATTTCTCCTTTGCCAAGATAATCCATCCACTTGACAGGTGTGGCATATCAATAAGCTGATTAAACAGTATTATCATCACACAGGTACTCCTTGAGCTGGGGACGATAAAATGCCACTTAAAGGTCACACAACACAATGCCACAGATGTCTCAAATTTTGAGGGAGCGTGCAATTGGCATGCTGACTACAGGAATGTCCATCAGAGCTGTTGACAGAGAATTGAATGTTAATTTCTCTACCATTAGCTGCCTCCAACGTTGTTTTAGACAATTTGGCAGTACGTCCAATCGCCCTCACAGCCGCAGACCACATGTCACCATGCCAGCCCAGGACCTCCACATCCAGATTTTTCACCTGCAGGACCAGCCATGGACAGCTGATGAAACTGTGGGTTTGCACAACCATAGAATTTCCACACAAACTGTCAGAAACCATCTCAGGGACCCTCATCTGCCTGCTTGTCGTTCTCACCAGGGTCTTGATCTGTCTGCAGTTTGACTCGTAACAGACTTCAGTGGGCAAATGCTCACCTTCGATGGCGACTGGCACACGGTAGAAGTGTGCTCTTCAACAATGAATCCCGGTTTCAACTGTATAGGGCTTGTGTGGATGAGCGGTGTCTGTTGCTGATGTCAACGTTGTGAACAGAGTACATCATTTTGGCGCATTTTGCATTTCATCGATGGGAATTTGAATGCACACAGATACCGTGACGAGATCCTGAGGCCCATTGTCATGCCATTCATCCACCGCCATCACCTATTGTTTCAGCATGATAATGCATGGCACCATGTCGCAAGGATCTGTTCACCAACTACTTCTCTGATAGAGTTCAGTGTGTCAAATCGGAGGGCCTGTGGTCCGGGCCTCTGGCAGTCTCTATGGGGGTGCCACAGGGTTCAATTATTGGGCCGATACTCTTCTCTGTATACATCAATGATGTCGCTCTTGCTGCTGGTGAGTCTCTGATACACGACTACGCAGACGACACCATTCTGTATACTTCTGGCCCTTCTTTGGACACTGTGTTAACAAACCTCCAGACGAGCTTCAATGCCATACAGCTCTCCTTCCGTGGCCTCCAACTGCTCTTAAATGCTAGTAAAACTAAATGCATGCTCTTCAACCTATCGCTGCCTGCACCTTCCCGCCCGTCCAGCATCAATACTCTGGACGGTTCTGACTTAGAATATGTGGACAACTACAAATACCTAGGTGTCTGGTTAGACTGTAAACTCTCCTTCCAGACTCACATCAAACATCTCCAATCCAAAATTAAATCTAGAATTGGCTTCCTATTTCGCAAAACAAAGCATCCTTCACTCATGCTGCCAAACATACCCTCGTAAAACTGACCATCCTACCGATCCTCAACTTCGGCAATGTCATTCACAAAATAGCCTCCAATACCGCACTCAATCAATTGGATGCAGTCTATCACAGTGCCATCCGTTTTGTCACCAAAGCCCCATATACTACCCACCATTGTGACCTGTACGCTCTCGTTGGCTGGCCCTCGCTTCATACTCGTTGCCAAACCCACTGGCTCCAGGTCATCTACAAGACCCTGCTAGGTAAAGTCCCCCCTTACCTCAGCTCGCTGGTTACCATAGCAGCACCCACCTGTAGCATGCGCTCCAGCAGGTATATCTCTCTGGTCACCCCCAAAGCCAATTCCTACTTTGGCCGCCTCTCCTTCCAGTTCTCTGCTGCCAATGACTGGAACGAACTACAAAAATCTCTGAAACTGGAAACACTTATCTACCTCACTAGCTTTAAGCACCAGCTGTCAGAGCAGCTCACAGATGACTGCACCTGTACATAGCCCATCTATAATTTAGCCAAAAACAACTACCACTTCCCCTACTGTATTTATTTATTTATTTTGCTCCTTTGCACCCCATTATTTCTATTTCTACTTTGCACATTCTTCCACTGCAAATCTACCATTCCAGTGTTTTACTTGCTATATTGTATTTACTTCGCCACCATGGCCTTTTTTGCCTTTACCTCCTTATCTCACCTCATTTGCTCACATTATATATAGACATATTTTCTACTGTATTATTGAATGTGTTAGGGTGCGTGAATGAGGACCCAAAAGCGAATCAACTTAAACAGAGCTTCTTTAATTACCAAACATAGGTAGGCTCAGATGGACCGGCAGATTCCGACAGGACAGGACAAGGTTACAGCAAACATGACGACAGTCTGGTTCAGGCATGAATGACACAAACAAACAAGAATCCGACAAGGACAGGAGCAGAAACAGAGAGAGATATAGGGACCTAATCAGAGGGAAAAAGGGAACAGGTGGGGAACGGGGTGAATGGGTAGTTAGAGGAGACAAGGGACAGCTGGGGGAAAGCGGGGGAGAAAAGGTAACCTAACACGACCAGCAGAGGGAGACAGGGTGAAGGGAAAGGACAGAGACAAGACAACATGACAGTACATGACAGTACCCCCCCACTCACCGAGCGCCTCCTGGCGCACTCGAGGAGGAAACCTGGCGGCAACGGAGGAAATCATCAATCAGCGCACGGTCCAGCACGTCCCGAGAGGGAACCCAACTCCTCTCCTCAGGACCGTACCCCTCCCAGTCAACTAGGTACTGATGACCACGGCCCCGAGGACGCATGTCCAAGATCTTACGGACCCTGTAGATAGGTGCGCCCTCGACAAGGATGGGGGGGGGGGGGGGGGACGACGAGCGGGGGCGCGAAGAACGGGCTTAACACAGGAGACATGGAAGACCGGGTGGACGCGACGAAGATATCGCGGAAGAAGAAGTCGCACTGCGACAGGATTAATGACCTGAGAGATACGGAATGGACCAATGAACCGCGGGGTCAACTTGCGAGAAGCCGTCTTAAGGGGAAGGTTCTGAGTGGAGAGCCAAACTCTCTGACCGCGACAATATCTAGGGCTCTTAGTTCTACGCTTATTAGCAGCTCTCACAGTCTGCGCCCTATAACGGCAAAGTGCAGACCTGACCCTCTTCCAGGTGCGCTCGCAACGTTGGACAAAAGCCTGAGCGGAGGGGACGCTGGACTCGGCGAACTGAGATGAGAACAACGGAGGCTGGTACCCGAGGCTACTCTGAAAAGGAGATAGCCCGGTCGCAGACGAAGGAAGCGAGTTGTGGGCGTATTCTGCCCAGGGGAGCTGTTCTGACCAAGACGCAGGGTTGCGAAAAGAAAGACTGCGTAAGATGCGACCAATAGTCTGATTGGCCCGTTCTGCTTGACCGTTAGACTGGGGGTGAAAGCCGGAAGAGAGACTGACGGAAGCCCCAATCAAACGGCAAAACTCCCTCCAAAATTGAGACGTGAATTGCGGACCTCTGTCCGAAACGACGTCTGACGGAAGGCCATGAATTCTGAAAACATTCTCGATGATGATTTGTGCCGTCTCTTTAGCAGAAGGAAGCTTAGCAAGGGGAATGAAATGAGCCGCCTTAGAGAACCTATCGACAACCGTAAGAATAACAGTCTTTCCCGCTGACGAAGGCAGTCCGGTGACAAAATCTAAGGCGATGTGAGACCACGGTCGAGAGGGAATAGGAAGCGGCCTGAGACGGCCGGCAGGAGGAGAGTTACCGGACTTAGTCTGCGCGCAGACCGAACAAGCAGCCACGAAACGACGCGTGTCATGCTCCCGGGTGGGCCACCAGAAACGCTGGCGAATGGAAGCAAGCGTACCCCGAACGCCAGGGTGGCCGGCTAACTTGGCAGAGTGAGCCCACTGAAGAACGGCCAGACGAGTAGGAACGGGAACGAAAAGAAGGTTCCTAGGACAAGCGCGCGGCGACGGAGTTTGAGTGAGTGCTTGCTTTACCTGCCTCTCAATTCCCCAGACAGTCAACCCGACAACACGCCCCTCAGGGAGAATCCCCTCGGGGTCAGTGGAGGCTACTGAAGAACTGAAGAGACGAGACAAAGCATCAGGCTTGGTGTTCTTAGAGCCCGGACGATAAGAAATCACGAACTCGAAACGAGCGAAAAACAGCGCCCAACGCGCCTGACGCGCATTAAGTCGTTTGGCAGAACGGATGTACTCAAGGTTCCTATGGTCAGTCCAAACGACAAAAGGAACGGTCGCCCCCTCCAACCACTGTCGCCATTCGCCTAGGGCTAACCGGATGGCGAGCAGTTCGCGGTTACCCACATCATAGTTACGTTCCGACGGCGACAGGCGATGAGAAAAATACGCGCATGGGTGGACCTTGTCGTCAGAGAGGGAGCGCTGAGAAAGGATGGCTCCCACTCCCACCTCTGACGCGTCAACCTCGACAACGAACTGTCTAGAGACGTCAGGTGTAACAAGGATAGGAGCGGATGTAAAACGATTCTTGAGGAGATCAAAAGCTCCCTGGGCGGAAACGGACCACTTAAAGCACGTCTTGACAGAAGTAAGGGCTGTGAGAGGAGCTGCCACCTGACCGAAATTACGGATGAAACGACGATAGAAGTTCGCGAAGCCGAGAAAGCGCTGCAGCTCGACGCGTGACTTAGGGACGGGCCAATCAATGACAGCTTGGACCTTAGCGGGATCCATCTTAATGCCTTCAGCGGAAATAACAGAACCGAGAAATGTGACGGAGGAGGCATGAAAAGTGCACTTCTCAGCCTTCACAAAAAGACAATTCTCTAAAAGGCGCTGGAGGACACGTCGAACGTGCTGAACATGAATCTGGAGTGACGGTGAAAAAATCAGGATATCGTCAAGGTAAACGAAAACAAAGATGTTCAGCATGTCTCTCAGGACATCATTGACTAATGCCTGAAAGACAGCTGGAGCGTTAGCGAGGCCGAAAGGAAGAACCCGGTATTCAAAGTGCCCTAACGGAGTGTTAAACGCCGTCTTCCACTCGTCCCCCTCCCTGATGCGCACGAGATGGTAAGCGTTACGAAGGTCCAACTTAGTGAAAAACCTGGCTCCCTGCAGGATCTCGAAGGCTGAAGACATAAGAGGAAGCGGATAACGATTCTTCACTGTTATGTCATTCAGCCCTCGATAATCTATGCAGGGGCGCAGAGACCCGTCCTTCTTCTTGACAAAAAAAAACCCCGCTCCGGCGGGAGAGGAGGAGGGGACTATGGTACCGGCGTCAAGAGCTACAGACAAATAATCTTCGAGAGCCTTACGTTCGGGAGCCGACAGAGAGTATAGTCTACCCCGGGGGGGGGGTGGTTCCCGGAAGGAGATCAATACTACAATCATACGACCGGTGTGGAGGAAGAGAGGTGGCCCTGGACCGACTGAACACCGTGCGCAGATCGTGATATTCCTCCGGCACCCCTGTCAAATCACCAGGCTCCTCCTGTGAAGAAGAGACAGAGGAAACAGGAGGGATAGCAGACATTAAACATTTCACATGACAAGAGACGTTCCAGGAGAGGATAGAATTACTAGACCAATTAATGGAAGGATTATGACAAACTAGCCAGGGATGGCCCAAAACAACAGGTGTAAAAGGTGAACGAAAAATTAAAAAAGAAATGGTTTCACTATGATTACCAGAAACAGTGAGGGTTAAAGGTAGCGTCTCACGCTGAATCCTGGGGAGAGGACTACCATCCAGGGCGAACAAGGCCGTGGGCTCCTTTAACTGTCTGAGAGGAATGTCATGTTCCCGAGCCCAGGTCTCGTCCATAAAACAGCCCTCCGCCCCAGAGTCTATTAAGGCACTGCAGGAAGCTGACGAACCGGTCCAGCGTAGATGGACCGACAAGGTAGTGCAGGATCTTGAAGGAGAGACAGGAGTAGTAGCGCTCACCAGTAGCCCTCCGCTTACTGACGAGCTCTGGCCTTTTACTGGACATGAAGTGACAAAATGACCAGCGGAACCGCAATAGAGACAGAGGCGGTTGGTGATTCTCCGTTCCCTCTCCTCAGTCGAGATGCGGATACCTCCCAGCTGCATGGACTCAGCACCCGAGCCGGCAGAGGAAGATGGTAGTGATGCGGAGAGGGAGGCGACGGAGAGCGCGAGCTCCTTTCCACGAGCTCGGTGACGAAGATCAACCCGTCGCTCAATGCGAATAGCGAGTTCAATCAAGGAATCCACGCTGGAAGGAACCTCCCGGGAGAGAATCTCATCCTTTACCTCTGCGCGGAAACCCTCCAGAAGACGAGCGAGCAAGGCCGGCTCGTTCCAGCCACTGGAGACAGCAAGAGTGCGAAACTCAATAGAGTAGTCTGTTATGGATCGATTGCCTTGACATAGGGAAGACAGGGCCCTGGAAGCCTCCTCCCCAAAAACAGATCGATCAAAAACCCGCATCATCTCCTCCTTAAAGTCTTGATACTGGTTAGTACACTCAGCCCTTGCCTCCCAGATTGCCGTGCCCCACTCACGAGCCCGTCCAATAAGGAGAGATATGACGTAGGCGACACGAGCAGTGCTCCTGGAGTAAGTGTTTGCCTGGAGAGAAAACACAATATCACACTGGGTGAGGAACGAGCGGCATTCAGTGGGCTCCCCAGAGTAACACGGCGGGTTATTGATTCTGGGCTCCGGAGATTCGAAAGCCCTGGAAGTGGCCGGTGGATCGAGGCGGAGATGGTGAACCTGTTCTGTGAGGTTGGAGACTTGGGTGGCCAGGGTCTCAACGGCATGTCGAGCAGCAGACAATTCCTGCTTGTGTCTGCCTAGCATCGCTCCCTGGATCTCGACGGCTGAGTGGAGAGGATCCGAAGTCGCTGGGTCCATTCTTGGTCGGATTCTTCTGTTAGGGTGCGTGAATGAGGACCCAAAAGCGAATCAACTTAAACAGAGCTTCTTTAATTACCAAACATAGGTAGGCTCAGATGGACCGGCAGATTCCGACAGGACAGGACAAGGTTACAGCAAACATGACGACAGTCTGGTTCAGGCATGAATGACACAAACAAACAAGAATCCGACAAGGACAGGAGCAGAAACAGAGAGAGATATAGGGACCTAATCAGAGGGAAAAAGGGAACAGGTGGGGAACGGGGTGAATGGGTAGTTAGAGGAGACAAGGGACAGCTGGGGGAAAGCGGGGGAGAAAAGGTAACCTAACACGACCAGCAGAGGGAGACAGGGTGAAGGGAAAGGACAGAGACAAGACAACATGACAGTACATGACAGAATGTATGTTTGTTTTACTCAATGTGTAACTCTGTGTTGTTGTATGTGTCAAACTGCTTTTCTTTATCTTGGCCAGGTTTCAATTGTAAATGAGAACTTGTTCTCAACTTGCCTACCTGGTTAAATAAAGGTGAATTAAAATAACAAATAAATGATAATAATTCTGTATACAATTCCTGGAATATGAAAATGTCCCAGTTCTTCCAAAGCCTCCATATTCACCAGACATGTCACTGATTGAGCCTGTTTGGGATGCACTGGATCAACATGTACTACAGCGTGTTCCAGTTCCGGCCAATATCCAGCAACTTCGCACAGCCATTGAAAGGAGTGGGACAACATTCCACAGGTCACAATCAACAGCCTGATCAACACTATGGGAAGGAGATGAGTCGCACTGCATGAGGCAAATAGTGGTCACACGAGATGCTGATTGATTTTCTGATCCACGTCCCTACTTTTTTTAAAGGTATCTGTGACCCAACAGATGCATATCTGTATTCCCAGGCATGTGAAATCTGTAGACTAGGGCCTAATGCATTTATTTCAATTCACTGATTTCCGTATTTGAACTGTAACACAGTAAAATCTTCTATTTTTGTTCAGTGTACCGTTGTAAGTTTGTACATCTGAGAATAAACCCTGATATTCTAAAAGCAGTGCAACAAGTGCGGCAAAAAGGCATCAGGGTTTTCTAGAATCTCCAAATTACTCAGCCATCCCACAGACACGGGGTGTATTGGGCTTACCTCGTGCTCTTGAGGAAGACTATAGTGGCCACAGTCAGAAGATCACTACCGGTTTAAACCGACTTCTCCACCCGATCGTGGAGGGTGAAATATGATTTCAACATGTTGACAAGACACAGATATTTTTTTTCCTGCACAGAATATCACTACCGGTGATGGCGATTAGGCAATCTAGATTACAAAACATTGGGAGATGCTCGATAAACATGTTCCACTATGGGGTGAGGGCCTGATAAGCAAGCTTGCAATGGTGACCCCAGAAAGGGCAACACAACCAGGACTTGGTCGCCCACATCGAAGGTGCGGCTTCTGGCCTTTCGATAGTGCCAAACTTTCATTTTCGTTTGCGCTTCTCCAGATTCTCACTGGCAAACTCACAGGCGAGGTGCAATCTGTATCGACCCATCAGGTTCCTCTTCTCTGGGATTACTGACCAACAACACAATTTGGCATGACCTTCATTCTAGCCAAATAATTTCCCGAAATGAATGAGACCCCCTTCACCAGTAGGCTAGACTTCACCAGTAGGCTAGACCTCGCTCCAACGACAACGATACCACAAACAAGATCAGACTTGAATTCAGCATTATACAAAAGTAACTTCCATGCAACCCATCTCCACGCCTTGTATTAACACACTGTAACCAGTTGTTGAAGTGTCACCAACAAAGGCAAAAACACTCTTCAAAATGAAGGATTGGGCTGCCCTAGTGTACCTTCACAGGCTGCCTAAGAATCACCACTCAGTATAGATAAGAACCCATCTAAAAAAATCTAATACACATCTGATCCAAAATCTTGTTATGGAGATACACCAGTCCCAACCAGACTTAAGCGGGAGTGCTCCCACAAGAAGGAACAGCCTTTTCTCTCTCTAATTTTTCAGTTTCAACTTAGGACACTGAGAGACAATGTGTCCTTTCTCACAGCACTAATGACAAACTGGCGGATATGTAAAAAAGTTTTTTGACAATCTTTATCTTTGGGCACTGTAGAAAAAGACTGAAACCTTGCAGTAGGGGGGGGGGGGGGGACTTCTCCGGATTGCTTTTTGCATGAAGATAACTACTGGGTACTTTGTTTGTGAAGGTAGTTTTATGTGTCAACACAAAGTCATCTATAAGGACTGCAGCTTTCTTCAAGAGTGAGATCCTTGTGCTCGTAAATGTGGGTAGCAACCCTTTCATAAAGGCAATTCTTGAACTGCTCGAAGTATGAGTGTCTTTAAATCCTTAAGGTCCTTACCTCTTGAGAACCACACCACCGATCAAAAATACGTACTTGTTCCTTTGCGAACTCAACATGGCTTTGTGATTCTGCCTTTTATAATTCACGGAACTGTTGTCTGTATGCCTCTAGGACCAACTTGTAAACCAGAAGGATAGCAGCTTTAACAGTGTCATCATCTGAACAAGAGATAAAGTGAGCTTTCTGAGCTTTTCGCACAAGAATACTGGAGGAGCAGAAACTAAATGTCTCATGGCCATTTTAGGGATGTGGCAATCCGCTCAAACAGTGTAAAATATACATCCACCTCCTTTTCGTTTAAAAGGCAGTGCTGACCAAGATCAGCTGTTCTGACCAAGATCAGACTTTGTTGAGGGTGCAGGATTAACTGACCTGACCCAAAGTGCTTCCTGATCTATCTCTTAAATGAATGGCATGCTCACGTTCCTGTTCTCTTTCCTTTTGCTCAAGCACAAATATCTGTTGTTCCCATTTTGCCTTTAGTTCTACCTCTCACAGTTGCATGTGTATGGGGTATCCTCTACCACCCGTAGGACCCTTTTCATCATGCTCCCTCTATGGGGTGTCCTCTACCACCCGTAGGACCCTTTTCATCATGCTCCCTCTATGGGGTGTCCTCTACCACCCGTAGGACCCTTTTCATCATGCTCCCTCTATGGGGTGTCCTCTACCACCCGTAGGACCCTTTTTATCATGCTCCCTCTATGGGGTGTCCTCTACCACCCGTAGGACCCTTTTCATCATGCTCCCTCTATGGGGTGTCCTCTACCACCCGTAGGACCCTTTTCATCATGCTCCCTCTCTGGAAGGATTTCCTCTTCCACCTAAACATTTTAGACTAACTCTGCAGTATAGACTAACTCTGCAGTATAGACTAACTCTGCAGTATTGACTAACTCTGCAGTATTGACTAACTCTGTAGTATAGACTAACTCTGCAGTATAGACTAACTCTGTAGTATAGACCAACTCTGCAGTATAGATTAACTCTTTGACTACTGCTGTCGAATCGGCATTGGCGACTTTGATGTCATAACGATTTGCAATGACGAGTAGTTTTCCCTTCATACATTTATCTAGCATCACCCATGTCGGGTTTTCTGCAAATGCTTCCAACTTAACATCCATGGCTTTTATTACATTTTTTATTAGCCTGTGGGTTTATGCAACTTTCAAAATGATTCCACCAGTCTTATAGCCACTCTGGGAGGATGTCAGTGACAGAAACTCTACCACAAGTGTCTTTTGAACACTCAAATATCTGGGCCCAGCAGCTTCAGAGTAGGTGATTAGAGTGACTACCATAGGAAACAAGATCCTGGACGAGCCACCATTTTGCTAAGTTCCCCAGCAAGAAACAAAAAAGGTGTCACTCAAACAGAAGGGGGAACTAACAGAGTCACGAACAACAACCAAAACTAAACAGGTGGGGTTCTAGGAGGGGTAGCACCTTAATTGGGGAGGACAGGCTTGTGCTAATGACTGGCGTGAATGAGTTGAATGGTATCACACACACGGTTTCTATGTATTTGATGCCATTCCATTTGCTCCGTCCCAGCCATTATTAGGAGCCGTCCTCCCCTCAGCAGCCTCCACTGTTGCAGAGGTATTCAGGAATAGGCACCTTCTCCAACAGCTCCTGATAGGGACGTGGCCTTCCCACAACATCTCACAACTGCAGGTCCAGGAGGGTGTTAAGGGAAAGCATGGTTGAGACATTTTCTTTTCATTGACATGCCATTTGTTATGACCATTGGTGTCAATAATAACTCACCGTAAGTTGGATGTCTCTTCAAGGCCTGCACAGTGTAGTCTCCCTGCCTGTATTTCGGGTACAAGATGGCGTATCGGAGTTCTCCTTTCAAGGTGGATGCATGGGCTCGCTTTGCATTGTCGTTATAATGCATCGCTGCCAGATGCAGTTTAAAGGGAAACACAGCAACCCGTTGCAAAAAGCAAAGCATTGTACCAATGACCTTTGTTAAGAGTTTCTACCTACATGCTGTGCACAACTAACGAAGAACGACATTATGGCAAGACATCATGCATTTTGTTTGAACCCAAATAAGCCTGCCTGTCAAAAAGAGTAGAACGGAGGGGAAGAGACTTCTGGTTTCGTTGTTTAGCAATAATAAGTGTTTACTTTGGCTTCTCTCTCAATTCACAGTTTCACATGCTTTCAGAAACTGCAATGACCCTCTGATTACATACTTGCACAACATTCCAAGAAAAGAAAAGGCCACATTTTTAGGAGCAAACTTCAGAATAATGCTATGGGAAGGTCTCTATGCATGAAGTCTGGTAATATGGACTCCTCTACTCGATGTCCTTCAGGAGTCTTGGTGCCAGGAGTTTTGCGGTCAGATTCTTACACATGTCTGTACCTATTCCAAAGAAGAATAAAAGAGGCTGTCAATTTCTCCAAAAAAATAATGAATATCATAATAAAGAAGTACACAGGAAATTGAAAAACACAGATTAAGGTGTTTACATGTCCTAATAATTAGAAAGACTGCTCAGAAAAAAAATGGGTATTTTAATCGGCATACTTACTTCGATATTGACTTCATGCCGATCTGAGCATATGCTAGCACCAGCCAAGCGAGCCTCCCTAGCATAAGTGAAGTGTGTTCGTAATAACTGAATATGTGTCGGATATACAAAATGCATACTGTATGTCCAAACTTTACTGTATGTCCGAACTCATTATCAAATATGCTTCCAAAGATAACACGTTCACTGTGGTAGAACGTTTCTTTTGATTGGCGATTTGCCATCAGGAAACCTGATTTCAGATGAGTCCATGTAAACACGACTATTAGGGAAATTGTTCTTCTTGCAAAGCATGTCAATATTTTAATCAAACAATTATATTAATCTGACTATCCACAATAATCGCATTACTGTGTGCATGTAACCACATTCAGTGGTATGTTGGATCGGATTAGATGAGTTTATTAGTCACATGCACAGATATAATCGCAGGACACAGGGAAATTCTTATGCTCTGAACTCCAACAGTGCAGGTAAAATACATTTAAAAAAAGTGAATGAGATCTGTTATGTTTGGTCCTGGTTCCACTGCCAGGGGATTGTGGGATGAAGAAGCTTCACCTGGTGCCTGTGAAACATTGCTTCAGAGATGGCTTGACCATTGAATGCAGCCATGGACTCAAGAAGAAAAACATAGCAGCGTTGTTGTTTAGTGGGGAAAGGTGTCACTCAGTACTGTTCAACCTACTTCACTCTAACCATTACTAAAAGACTATATCATTTCCCACCTTCCTGATCTGAACAAATGAGGATCCGGTGAAGACAACAGCAGCAGAGAGACACAGGTTTCCAGCTGGTATATTGACCACATAAGGTTGATTGCTCCATTTCAGTGAATGCTCACAGTGAGCAGAGCTCTGCTCAACATGCAACAGTGTGTCTTGAACCCTTTTGTCAAGGTTGCATGTCCTGCTGCAAACTGGACAAGTCTTGAAGAGTTCCATCAGGTTGTCCTCATACACAATGTACTTCTTCACCTTGGATGTGTTTTACAAAGTGAGAAAGAACACTTATAAACACGTAGGCCAAGTCTAATGAATTGCGACAAAACCAAAAACGGTGTGACATGAAGATCCCTCTTATTACAAGACTGTTAATGGTATAGCATATCTTTTCCATTACCTGTCACAGTTGATGGTGCTATCTGTTATCTCGGCAGAAACTGGAATCGAATGTAAGCACCTCACATTTGGGCCATTTCAGGCGGTTAGAGTTTGCCAGAGGAGGTTCAGGGGTGGTCACGAGTGCTTGTACCTCAAGACACAGTCTTGTTCTGTATCCTGACCTGACAGGCTACAGTGAGAAAATGCATAAAATACAACAACTGCATATCAATATCTCATTCACAACACTTTCTTGCGACAGACAACACAATCATAGCCTGCCTCTTGCTTGCTACAGAGATCTGATATGCACCCTTGCTTCTTTTAGACTGCTTCAGATGCGGTCTGGCACCCAATCACCCATATTTTCCCAATTGTTTTGACTCCTTCTCGCCATTAAATCGAGTTAAGGAGGAAATGCACACATTTTCAGCCTGAATGGAGAATATTTTATATACGTACCGGTCCACGGCTGATTTGAGTGTACAGCCGGTTGCATGCATTCCCTTTGGCCGGTAAGATGAACCTACTCAATATTGCATTCTGGCGGCCTTTGAGCTAAGCCAGGCTGTTCAATTTGAAAAAACAAATTAGAAAAACTACGTTGGAATATACTGTGATTAACTTAGCTAGACTAACTAACTTAACACTATATCAATATAATATAAATAACTTTAACTATTTAACACACTCTAATTAAAAAAATATGAATAACAGCTACATTACTTATTTATTACTTATTACTTATGCTAGGCTTACTAATTACTAATGCTAATGTTACAATGACTCTCAATTACTATCTTCTCCAACAGCCAAATTGGCGCCTCTGTCACTTGCTTTTATAGTTAGCCTTGAGGCTGTACCACCCGACACATCTAGAAGGGAGTATACTTCATACAGAACCCCTCCCTTAAGATGAGAATGGAGCACGTTTGCAAGGTGCCTCCATGCCATGAATTTCAATGGCAGAGTTGAACCGCTAGGTGCAAAAAGAGCTCGATTTACTACCAAAAGACCAAAATATATCACTTTTGCAATGAACTGTTAAAATGAATCCAGAATTAACCTGTTTCGTCATAACTAAGCTTCAAACATTTGGTGTCCACTGAAAAAAACGTTTTTTACTGATAGTTATTCTTTAAAGATGCACTATTGTCACGCTCCGGCCATAGAGAGGCTTTTATTCTCTATTTTGGTTAGGCCAGGGTGTGACTAGGGTGGGCATTCTATGTTCATTTTCTATGTGTTGTATTTCTTTGTTGTTTGGCCGTGTGGTTCTCAATCAGAGGCAGCTGTCTATCGTTGTCTCAGATTGAGAACCATACTTAGGTAGCTTTTTCCCACATGGTTTTTGTGGGTAGTTGTTTTCTGTTTTTGTGTCTGCACCAGACAGAACTGTTTCGTTCGTTCTCTTTGTTATTCAGTGTTCAGTTCAAATAATAAAGATGAACATGTACCACGCTGCGCTTTGGTCCACTCCTTCCAACAGCCGTTACTACCATTTCCTGGTGCCTAAAATTCTAATAGTTCACTTAATTTCAGTTTATGTGATCAAGCAAGTTCATTGTAGGGAATCACTCCACCATCTAAACCGCTGGTGTACAAAACCGAAAGTAAAAGATGCATAAACTAAGGATCTGTCACGGTTGTCGTAAGAACTGGATCAAGGCGCAGTGTACGTAGAGTTCCACATCTTTAATAACAAGTGAAACTTAAGCAAAACAATAAACGAACATCGAAACGTGACTACGTGGTGCACAAACACAAAATAATATCCCACAAACATAGGTGGGAAAAATAGCTACTTAAATAGGATCCCCAGTTAGAGACAATGATTACCAGCTGCCTCTAATTGGGAATCATACAAAACACCAACATAGAAAAATTAAACTAGAACACCACATAGAAATAATAAACTAGACTACCCCCTAGTCACGCCCTGACCTAATACACCATAGAGAAACAATGGCTCTCTATGGTCAGGACGTGACAGGATCAGCCCATTTCTTTTCAATTCTCGCCTAAAATGACATATGCATATGATACCACTTGAAAGGGAACACTTTGAAGTTTGTGGAAATGTGAAATTAATATAGGAGAATATAACACAATAGATCTGGTAAAAGATAATACTAAGAAAAAAACAACTGTTTTGTATTTTTTTTTGTATCATCTCTGAAATGCAAGAGAAAGGCCATAATGTATTATTCCAGCCCTGGCACAATTTAGATTTTGGCCACTAAATGTCAGTAGGGTATGATCCAATGAACCATTGCATTTCTGTTCAAAATGTTGTATCAAGACTGCCCAAATGTGCCTAATTGGTAAATTATTAACTTTTCAAGTTCATAACTGTGCACTCTCCTCAAACAATAGCATGGTATTCTTTCACTGTAATAGCTACTCTAAATTGGATAGTGCAGTTAGATTAACAAGAATTTAAGCTTTCTACCAATATCAGCTATGTCTATGTCCTGGAAAATGTTCTTGTTACTTACAGCCTCATGCTAATCGCATTAGCGCACATTAGCGCACTTTAGCTCAACCATCCTGTGGGTGGGACACCGATCTGTAGGGATCCTTAAGAGGATTTGTTAAGAACAGGATGCATAGAAATAGCACACATAGAACATGTGTAACGCTTTATAGATTTGCTTTCAATGAGAATGACAGATCTATAACACATTTTACGTGAATATGGTCAGTCGCCCAAAAGTTACATACTGCAGCTTTAAGTCACTCTACACAAAATGTGTAGAATTGCAGAACATTTGCTTTCAAACTGCTAAATGATCCATGCACCCCATGGATAAACCTGTAGAATTGCTGGAAAACATTTTATTTCTTACAGCAAAAAAACAAAAAGCACCCCGTGGCAAAATACACCAAGTATATAAACATTAGGAACACCTTCCTAATATTGAGTTTCACCCCCGCCTCAGTTCGTCAGGACACGGACTCTACAAGTTGTCGAAAGCGTTCCACAGGGATGCTGGCCCATGTTGACTCCAATGCTTCCCACAGTTGTGTCAAGTTGGCTGGATGTCCTTTGGGTGGCGGACTATTCTTCATACACACAGGAAACTGTTGAGCATGAAAGACCTAGCAGCGTTGCTGTTCTTGACAGTGCGCCTGGCACATACCATACACCGTTCAAAGGCACTTACAGTTCTTCCCAATTGTTGACATTCTAAAACTGGCCCATGAGGCACAATGACCCAAACCTATCACTCATTTAGCAGAACCTTACACCAAATCTGCAATACTACTAGTACATGTTTTGTAAGATTGTAATTCTATAACAAACATTTTGGAAGAACACAACACACAATTCTCTACCTTTGGCACAACTTTCACAACTAAAATATATTGTGTGCAAATAAAAAGCAACGCTCTTCAACAAGCTAAGCTCAATTACCAATTGATCACTTTCACTAGAGAGGTAGAAGTAGAGGTGGGGGTAGAGGTAGAGGTAGAGGTAGAGGTGAAGGTAGAGGTGGAGGTGAAGGTAGAGGTAGAGGTAGAGGTGGGGGTAGAGGTGAAGGTAGAGGTAGAGGTGGAGGTGGAGGTGAAGGTTGGGGTAGAGGTGGAGGTGGAGGTGGAGGTGAAGGTAGAGGTGGGGGTGGAGGTTGGGGTTAGAGGTGGAGGTGGAGGTTGGGTTAGAGGTAGAGTAGGGGGTAGACCAAGAACAAGGAGAGTAATATCTGATGAAATTCAGGCGACTGTGGTGGACCATGTGGTCAACCATGGTTTGTCCTTGAGAGAGAGGCTGGGCAGAGAGTGCAGACCTATTTGAGCCGCTTCACCGTAGCATCCATCATCCGGACGTTCCAAAATGAGAATAGGTATGTACAGCAGACATTGGACCCACGGTATCTAATACTTGACAGTAGTACAACATGAAGCACAGTAAAGACTATAGATTCCAATACATACTGTAAGGGGGAACAAAGTAAATGTTTAATGTATTACTATATGTATGAAATTGGGAGCTATACTACTTTGTAACCTGTTTATCTTGTATACTGTATTAGTGTAGTGTTTACTGTACTGCAAGCTATTTAGTTTGTGAACGAGTCTATTTACAGACGAACAGGAGTCTGCCATTGTGCAAATGATAATTGAAAATAATGTCATAAGACTGTGGGAAATCCAACAACAGATTATTGAAAACCCTGCCATCTTCCATAACATCAGAGTGAGCAAATCAACCATGGCCCATATCCTTAAGAAACACCATCTCTGGATGAATCACATCTACAGAGTCCCATTTGAAAGTTATTCCCAAAAGAGTGAAGGATAAACGGTCTGAATATGTGCAAGTAAGTAATGTACTAGTATTACACTCTTGAAACATTACAGACTCATTGATGTTGCCAGTGAACTTTACTATACAGAAATTACAGTATTTATTGTCATTTCAGAGAATCATGGAGTTGGATGCAAGTCCCATCCCCCAGGAACTCACATCCAGAGATGAGGCTGGATACAATTTAGCGAAGACGAGGAGGAGATTTTATTTTCGCAATGGATCATTTGTTTCTTGACATGATTTAGATTTGACAATGTTTTTCACTGTTTCTTTATCTATTCTGCACAATTGATCTAACATACAATACAGTAATACAAATAAGCTTATTTTTCTTCCTTTGCATATGCAAAATGTGTTTACTTTATGTTTGCAATTTTACTGTATGTATGCTTGCAGTATGCTGTTTGACATGTATTGAGTCATGTTGAAATATAAATACCCTGAGGATGACGGCTTGGCTGTCGAAACGTTGGACATGACATTTTTTTGCATCTGAGCTCCTAGAGTGTGCGTCTCCTTTATTTTCTAGTTTTCTACTCCGCTAGGCAGCACCTCGCCTAAATAGGTGTGCGTTTCTTTTTCTTCTTTGTTTGAAATATAAAACATAATTTTTTGCATTTCTGTTCCTTTCTTGTTGGAGTACACACAAACAATATACATTATAACAACAAAATCTTAAGTCTTTACACTGAAATAGGTTCTGATTGTAGTGTTTTGAATACATACTAATGTAACATTAGTGTGATCTCGGTTGACGTTAAGTTGGATTCATTTGATGTCTAACTTGTAAGTTTCAAGTCATTGTAAATAATATTTTTTTTCTGAACTGACTTGCCTTGTTAAATAAAATAAAATAAAAAAATATATATATAATGGAAAGAGCAAGTGTTCTTATTGCTTTGTATACGCCGTGTATATAGAGGTTTTCGCAATGGTCGCAAGGTGGTTCACCACGTTTAAGCTAGTGTACGTTCCTCAACACGGATTTATGTTTATCAACTGTGAAATTAGCATTGAGGTGTTCGTTGTCACATAGTCACATTGGAGCCAAGTTTATGTCTCAGAAACAATTATCATAACTATTTTAATGCTCCATTTTATGACTTTTATAACCAAAAGCATATTGCAGTAATACTGTTTTTGATGTTTTATGAAAGTGTCTCCAAGTAGCCTCCTATCTCAATATCATTTGACATAGAAAGGGTGAGGATCATGAAATAAAAAATGTATTATACCATACTAGTATCCAATAATAGACTTGTATGACATTTTAATTTCTTATCTCAAACAGACCTTTTGCTCATGAGAAGATGTATGCTTTACCATGACCCTGCAGAGAGAGTGTGTGTGTGTGTGTGTGTGTGTGTGTGTGTGTGTGTGTGTGTGTGTGTGTGTGTGTGTGTGGGTGTGTGTGTGTGTGTGTGTGTGTGTGTGTGTGTGAGAGACAGAGAGATGTGTGAGACATCAAATGCTCTGTACAGACTACTGGCATTGACCACCCGATTATAGATTAACAGCTCCTATGGTAAGGAATAGACCAACAATGCAC
Source organism: Oncorhynchus clarkii lewisi (assembly GCF_045791955.1). Taxonomy (NCBI): domain Eukaryota; kingdom Metazoa; phylum Chordata; class Actinopteri; order Salmoniformes; family Salmonidae; genus Oncorhynchus; species Oncorhynchus clarkii. The sequence continues at coordinate 3,924,122 of NC_092174.1, forward strand.
TGATAATCAAGAGCTGATTAGAAGATAAGATATTTTTGTATTATTGTCTTTATGTAAAGCCCTGCCACCACATCCTACATACATTTCTGTCCTCTAGTCTAAACAGCACCGAAATGCACAAAAATGCCAAATTACAACTTGCAGTGGACGTTATCCGAAAACTTCCATGAAGTCCCTCAGCTAGTGTTAATTAAATGAGGATTTACATATTGCAAAAATACATTGTACGTGGTGCTTTGCAAGTTGCAAAATTGCTAACTTACAGTTTTTTTTTATTGCTAAACGACAGTGGACACAACTGGAGTCACATGTGCAAAACTCTAACTACAGTCTGCACAGCAGCAGTTCATGTGGACCAAACTCTAGTTCGTTTTTCATTGCTTGAACACAGTTTTCAAAACTCTACACACTTATCCCATGACTTTAACCACAACCTGCACAACACTGTGGATTTACAGCACTTTGTTCAAATGCTAACACACTGCTGTCAAAACTGTGAACCACACATTCAAAACGGAATAGATTTCAGCCTTGTGCCTTTCAAACACTGCTGATTGCAATTTCAGCTGAAAGGCTAAGCAGGTGTCTTGTTTTAGACTTGTTAGTGAACACACACACATATTACAGTATATATAGGCAGAGCTCAGAAAGACTCATTTTGGAAATGGAACAAGGAAGATGGGTTCGTGGAGGGAGAAGGGTGGCAGGGAGAGGGCGGATGCGTGGAGGAAGACAAAGAAGACAAAGAGCTGTTATTTCAGATGAAATAAGGGCTACACTTATAGACCATGTCGTGAACCATGGTCTCTCATTGAGAGAGGCAGGGTTGAGGGTGCAACCCAATCTGCAAAGATCCACAGTGGCATCTGTAATGCGAATTTTCCATCATGCAAACAGGTGAGAGTTACATCCTTACAGTAAATGAAAACATTACAGGAATCTATTTTGTATTGCAATTATAGAATATTTACACAGATATATATTACAGTAAGTTTGACTGTAAAATATATTTTTACAACAGGACCCAAAGGCTGCCCCCAACAGGGGGAAGAGGAAAAATATTTTCAGATGCGCAGGAAAATGCTATTGTTGACATGGTTGTTGTCAACAATGCAATAAAACTGCGGGAGATTCAAGATAGAGTGCTGGTTGATAATGATATATTTGAAAATGTTAATTCTGTCAGCACAACAACTATTGCTCGAGTCCTAAAGAAACACCAAGTTACAATGAAACAGTTATACACTGTACCGTTCGAGAGAAACAGTGAACGGGTAAAAGAGCAAAGATACCAATATGTCCAGGTAAGACGTCTGAGGTTACGTACACAAGCTATACAAAATATTTACAGTAAAAAAAACACTAGCATTTCTACAGTAAAACTGTGCACTTACTGTTTTTCAGAGAGTAATGGAGGTGGAAGCACTGGAAAGACCACATTCATTTGTATTTATCGATGAAGCTGGATTTAACCTTGCCAAAACACGGCGCAGAGGAAGGAATATTATAGGTCAAAGGGCCACTGTGGAGGTTCCAGGCCAAAGGGGGGGAAATATCACCATGTGTGCTGCAATGGCCAATGATGGTTTGCTTCTCAACACACCACTCATTGGCCCATACAACACAGAAAGGCTTATAGCTTTCCTAGAACAGCTCTATGCTCAGCTAGTGCCAGCAGAACAGGGGGAGCCAGTAAGAAACCCCCAAGTTTTTGTCATAGTTTGCAATAACGTTGCTTTTCACCACTCTGCAGCTGTCACAGATTGGTTTGCAGCACATCACAGATTTATGGTTTTGTACCTGCCTGCATATTCACCCTTCCTCAACCCAATAGAGTAGTTTTTCTCTGCCTGGAGGTGGAAAGTGTTTGGTCACATGACCAAACGTCTCTTTTGGAAGCCATGCGTGCCGGATGTGAGGACACGATAAGGCACTCCAGAAGGTTCTTCCCCAGGTGCATGGCAAGAGAAAACATTAGATGTGATGTTGAAGAAAACCTGTGGCCTGGTGCTAGAGAGAGGCAGGATATGCCCCTCAATTATTTGTTTGAATTACAGTATGTACTTTTAGTTTCTACCTTTTTTTTCTCATTACTGTAATTCCGTAAATTACTACAGACTATTGAAGCAAACTGCTAATTTTCATTTACCTTAAAGAATTGTTATGTTCTAAAAAATTTAATAAATCATGTGAAACAATGTCACTCTTTTCTTTGAAGAAAATATTACTTTGTATGAAGTCACTGAAATTGTTCAAACTGTAAAGATGAAAAGTTTGTATTTTCTGTATTGGTGTTTGATGCTAGTGTTTTTACTCTCAGTGTGTTCTGAGTGACAGTGTGTGTTATCTCAGTGAGGGTTGTGCATAGTGTTTGGCTGCACTGAGCGTGTTTTGAGCCATGTGTTAAGAGTTGTGTTGCTTGGAATGAGTTTTGCAGGTGATGTGAACTGTTTAGCTCAGGTGACTGTTGGTAGTGCAGACTGTAGTTAGAGTTTTGCACATGTGACTCCAGTTGTGCCCACTGTCGTTTAGCAATCTAAAAAAACTGTAAAGTGCTTTCCGATCTATACTGAACAAAAATATAAACACAACATGCAACAATTTCAAATACTTTATTGTGTTACAGTTCATATAAGCAAATCAGGCAGTTTAAATACATAAATGAGGCCCTAATCTATGGATTTCACATGACTGTGCAGGAGCGCAGCCATGGGTGGGCCTGGCTCCCAAGTGGGTGGGCCTATGCCCTCCCAGGCCCACCCATGGCTGCGCCCACCCCTCTGGGGAGCCAGGACCAGCCAATCAGGATTATTGTTTCCCCACACAAGAGCTTTATTCCAGACAGAAATACTCCTCAGCACCCCCTCAGATGATCCCGCAGGTGAAGAAGCCAGATGTGGAGGTCCTGGGCTTGCGTGGTTACACATGATCTGCGGATGAGAGGCCGGTTGGACGTACTGCCAAATTCTCTAAAACAACTTTGGAGGCGGCTTATGGGAGAGAAATTAACATTTAAATTATCTGGCAACAGCGCCGGTGGACATTCCTGCAGTCAGCACGCCAATTGCATGCCCCCTCAAAACTTGAGACATCTGTGGTATTGTGTTGTATGACAAAACCGCACATTTTAGAGTGGCCTTTTATTGTCACTGGCACAAGGTGTACCTGTGTAATGATCATGCTATTTAATCAGCTTCTTGATATGCCACACCTGCCAGGTGGATCGATTATCTTGGTAAAGGAGAAATGCTGACTAACAGGGATGGAAACACATTAGTGTGCAACATTGAGAGAAATAATATGTTTGTGCATATGGAACATTTCTGGGATCTTTTATTTCAGCACATGAAACAAGGGGCCAACACTTTTACGTTTATATTTTTGTTCAGTATGTTTAAAATATTTGTTATTTTGTGCACTTCTAGTAAGATTAGAAATGGAAATGTCAGGATGATAGTGGCACATGCCTGATTGACAGCTTGACAGTGATCCTATATATGCCTTCAGAGTAGAGTGTTCACTCATTGTCTGTAGGCATAAACAACCTTTTTACTGGCAAAACATAATCTTCCTGAAATACCCCAATGCCAGTGTTACACTTCTCTTATCCCACAGCTGACACCACAATATTCCAGCTAAGATCCCACTTCTGACACAGATCTTACATATTGCCCCAGATCCCACTTCTGACACCAATGTTACATGTTGTCCCAGATCCCAATTCTGGCACCAGTGATGATGGCATTGCAATAGGTTAGTAAGTGTTATGTCACCGGCTAGTCAAGACCCTTATACAGAGGTCAAAATCCCACTTCTGACACCAGTAAAGACTTGCATTTCAAAGTGTAGTACTTAAAAATAACATAAAAAAATATGTAACACATATGGAATAATGTAATAACCCCCAAAAATGTTAAACAAAATCTAAATATCTTTGAGATTTTGATATTCTTCAAAGTAGCCACCCTTTTCCTTGATGACAGCTTTGCACACTCTTGGCATTCTCTCAACCAGCTTTGTGAAGTAGTCAACCTAGAATGCATTTCAATTAACAGGTGTAACTTATTAAAAGTTCATTTGTGGAATATCTTTCCTTTTTAATGCGTTTGAGACAATCAGTTGTGTTGTTACAAGGTAAGGGTGGTATACAGAATATAGCCCTATTTGGTAAAAGACCAAGTCCATATTATGGCAAGAACAGCTCAAATAAGCAAAGAGAACAGTCCATCTGTCACGTTCTGACCTTTTGTTTCTTTTGTTTTGTATTTATTTAGTATGGTCAGGGCGTGAGTTGGGTGGGCAGTCTATGTTTGATTTTCTATGATTTGGGATTTCTATGTTTCGTATGGTTCTCAATCAGGCAGGTGTCATTAGTTGTCTCTGATTGAGAATCATACTTAGGTAGCCTGGGTTGCACTGTTTGTTTGTGGGTGATTGTCTATGTTAGTGGCTTGTGTCAGCATAGGTCTCATTTGTAGCGTCACGGTCGTCATTGGTTTATTTTTTTGTTTGTTACTCTTTTGTATAGTGTTTCAGTGTTCTCTTTATTAAAAATTCACTATGAACACATACCACGCCGCATTTTGGTCCTCTGATCCTTCTCGCCTCTCCTCTTCAGATGAAGAGGAGGAAGACCGTGACACCATCATTACTTTAAGACATGAAGGTCAGTTAATCCAGAACATTTCAAGAACTTTGAAAGTTTCTTCAAGTGGAATCGCAAAAACCATCAAGCTCTATGATGAAACTGGCTCTAATGAGGACTGCCACAGGAAAGGAAAACCCAGAGTTACCTCTGCTGCAGAGGACAAGTTCAATAGAGTTACCAGCCTCGGAAGCTGGCAATTAACTGCACCTCAGATTGCAGTACAAATAAATGCTTCACAGAGTTCAAGTAACAGACACATCAACATCAACTGTTCAGAGTAGACTGCTTGAATCAGTTCTTCATGACCGAATTGCTACAAAGAAATCACTACTAAAGGACACCAATAATAAGAAGAGACTTACTTGGGCCAAGAAACACGAGCAATGGACATTAGACCAGTCTGTCCTTTGGTCTGAGTCCAAATTTTAGATTTTTGGTTCTAACCGCCATGTCTTTGTGAGACGCAGAGTAGGTGAACGGATCATCTCAGAGCGTGTGGTTCTCGCCGTGAAGCATGGAGGAGGAAGTGTGATGATGTGGGGGTGCTTTGCTGGTGACACTGTCTGTGATATATTTAGAATTCAAGGCACAATTAACCACAGCATTCTTCAGCGATATGCCATCCCATCTAGTTTGTGCTTAGTGGGACTATCGTTTGTTTTTCAACAGGACAATGACTTGAAACACACCTCCAGGCTGTGTAAGGGCTATTTGACCAAGAAGGAGAGTGATGGAGTGCTGCATCAGATGACCTGGCCTGACCTCAACCAAATTGAGATGTTTTGGGATGAGTTGGACTGCATAGTGAAGGAAACGCAACCAACAAGTGCTCAGCGTATGTGGGAACTCCTTCAAGACTGTTGGAAAAAAATAAATAAATAAAGAAACCCTTAAATGAGTAGGGCTGTCCAAACTGTTGACTGGTAGTGTATATACGTACAGTGGGGCAAAAAGTATTTAGTCAGTCACCAATTGTGCAAGTTCTCCCACTTAAAAAGATGAGAGAGGCCTGTAATTTTCATCATAGGTACACTTCAACTATGACAAACAAAATGAGGAAAAAAATCCAGAAAATCACATTGTAGGATTTTTTATGAATTTATTTGCAAATTATGGTGGAAAATAAGTATTTGGTCACCTACAAACAAGCAGTATTTTTGGCTCTCACAGACCTGTAACTTCTTCTTTAAGAGGCTCCTCTGTCCTCTACTCGTTACCTGTATTAATGGCACCTGTTTGAACTTGATATCAGTATAAAAGACACTTGTCCACAACCTCAAACAGCCACACTCCAAACTCCACTATGGCCAAGACCAAAGAGCTGTCAAAGGACACCAGAAACAAAATTGTAGACCTGCACCAGGCTGGGAAGACTGAATCTGCAATAGGTAAGCAGCTTGGTTTGAAGAAATCAACAGTGGGAGAATTATTAGGAAATGGAAGACATACAAGACCACTGATAATCTCCCTTGATCTGGGGCTCCACGCAAGATCTCACCCCGTGGGGTCAAAATGATCACAAGGACGGTGATCAAAAATCCCAGAACCACACGGGGGAACCTAGTGAATGACCTGCAGAGAGCTGGGACCAAAGTAACAAAGCCAGGGACTCAAATCCTGCAGTGCCAGACGTGTCCCCCTGCTTAAGCATGTCCAGGCCCGTCTGGCCCGTCTGAAGTTTGCTAGCGAGCATTTTGATGATTCAGAAGAAGATTGGGAGAATGTCATATGGTCAGATGAAACCAAAATATAACTTTTTGGTAAAAACTTAACTCGTCCTGTTTGGAGGACAAAGAATGCTGAGTTGCATCCAAAGAACACCATACCTACTGTGAAGCATGGGGGTGGATTCATCATGCTTTGGGGCTGTTTTTCTACAAAGGTAAAGGAAAGAATAAACGGGGCGAGATTTTGAGTGAAAACCTCCTTCCATCAGCAAGGGCATTGAAGATGAAACGTGGCTGGGTCTTTCAGCATGACAATGATCCCAAACACACCGCCCGGGCAACGAAGGAGTGGCTTCGTAAGAAGCATTTCAAGGTCCTGGAGTGGCCTAGCCAGTCTCCAGATGTCAACCCCATAGAAAATCTTTGGAGGGAGTTGAAAGTCCGTGTTGCCCAGCAACAGCCCCAAAACATCACTGCTCTAGAGGAGATCTGCATGGAGGAATGGGCCAAAATACCAGCAACAGTGTGTGAAAACCTTGAGAAGACTTACAGAAAACGTTTGACCTCTGTCATTGCCAAAAAAAGGGTATTTAACAAAGTATTGAGATAAACTTTTGTTATTGACCAAATACTTATTTTCCACCATAATTTGCAAATAAATTCATTAAAAATCCTACAATGTGATTTTCTGGATTTTTTTTCTCATTTTGTCTGTCATAGTTGAAGTGTACCTATGATGAAAATTACAGGCCTCTCTCATCTTTTTAAGTTGGAGAACTTGCGCAATTGATGGCTGACCAAATACTTTTTTTGCCCCACTGTATATACTTTCCCATTTGAGTGAAGAACAGAAACAGGGTGTCCTTCATCAGCAGTTGATTGTATTATTTGGCACACAAAAGTAAAATGCATTCTGTGTTGCAACTGCAACTGCAGTCTATTGTGGTATTTTGGACTCAGTAATTGCAGAATAACTGCAGTTACACTACAACATTACTGCAATCTTTTTTCGCAATTGGAAAGACCTAATTTAAGCATAAATGCCACATCGCTAGAGATTGTTTTTCCTTCTCAATACTTGAATCATCCAAGAACATTTATTTTCTGTAGATTGTTTGAGGACTCCAAATGTGGTAGGTTAATGCATAATAAACCATTGGAACTGAATGCAATCACTCTAAGAGTGAACGCTCTCTCCTCTCTCTCATAACTATGTGGTAAATCAAAATTATAGCTTTTTCACAGTGCCTTACCGAAATAGAACAATAACTGTCGGGCAGGCCACCGGATTAGGACTGACTCAAAACAACACCTGCTTCAATAAATTCAAATTGACGTCGCTTCATTTCACAGCTCTGACCTTTATCATTAAGCTGATGTTCTCTGTTGCTTTGACAACCGCGGAGATGGGCAGCACAGGTGAGCAAAGGCTTCTATAATCAGGCATGAAAGTGCCGGCGGTGTCACCTTTCAGAGTTTGCGGGAGCTATAAAAAGAGCTTACTGAAATAAGACCGAGCAGCTGACAGAGCACAGCACACTGATGATGAATTCAAATCTCTCAACCGTCTTTGCTGTGTGCACCTCAGCAAAGCAGACACCGAGGGAAGATATAGCCCACCGTGGGTCATATCTGTAAGAAGCCCCTTTTGAAGGTTTTGAAAGCCGTGCATGGACAAAAACAGGAAGCCTGCACAGTCTGTATAAGATACCTCAGGTGACAGTATATATTGGATAACGCAGATTTTGAGTTATATTGTCGATAGTCATGGATCAGCCATTAATCCACATTCACTAAGGAGTTTTCCCAGGATATAGGCTGTCCATCTAGTTAGGATCAGCAAGGATTGCATTGAGAATTGAGCCATTCCTGTACCACATGCACACCGTAGCCAGGAGTTTATGTTTTGGGCAATATATTTACACTGAAAAACTGCAACTTTGACCTCTCACCACAAAGAGGACTTGCCTGGTTTGAGTGGTATTTCATTTATAGCTCAATGCAAGGGCAGAAGTGAATCTTCAGGACATTGCTGACTGAATTGACTGATTGAGATTTGCTCGAGTCTACATCAAGTTAGTGATTTAATTTGAACTGTAGATGAGATTGGCATGCTGTTATGGGTGCTTGCAAGTTCTAGCAAGTGCCAGAGTCACTGAGGTACTGAAGTTCACTCTGTCTAGATGTTTGTGAAGATTGAACATTATGAACAACAGCCTACTGTCCTTTCACGAAGACAGTGAAGTGATATTGTTTTGATTAATACAGGTGGCATTAGGCCTTTATTAATACAAAAAGAAAACAATCATGAATATATGCGATGCTGCTTGCACGTGTCACATACCACAATGCATATCAATGACAAGTGTTGTTTTCCATCAACATAGCATACCCATTCGACTTTCAACCATACTATTTTTATCTGATAATAGCAGGCCACAGGGGAGGTTTTTGGAGATCCAGTTGCCAGTTTTGATTCAATTGGTCTAACATCGGGCTACATTGTCTAAATTAAATAAGAGTTTGATTTAGAACACAAACGTACTTCTTATTCTTCATTTGCATGGTTACACATATTAATGAGAATTTCAATACAAAATACGCTAATGTCCTTTCATCTAAAGTATATGTATCACTACACAGAAAACAAACAAATAAACAAAATAATAGTGCCAATTAATAAAAGGATGTGCCTTATTGCAGGATACAATCCCAGAATCAATGTAGCTGGTTAATTTGCTAAGAAGCGACAATGCCTGGATGGTGAACTCAAGAAAACATTGGCACTTTTAGGAAATATTTGGCAAGGGGTCTGGCAAAAGATAATAAAAAAGTGACTACACATTTTTGTAAATTATGTAGCACACATACTTCATTGACAATAATTTCCTGTGAATTAGTAAGAAACAATTCAACTACACACCACTACCTATTGTACTTCTCATTACTCATTGCCATCAATACTTTGGGCTCAAATCAGGCGAATCCACATTACTTAGGCCTAATGCAATAGTATATTAACATACACGTTTCTTTGTGGTTGAACATGAATTACTGTAGGTCTACAAGTTAGACTCAGCCCACAGATATGTGAGCACAGCAGAATGTACATTTCCCTTTGGATAGTTGATGCCATTATTAGCATAACAAATTAAAGCAATGCATCTCTACGTGATCAAAAGAAGGGCATAAACATGCTGTAAACTGTATTCAGAAAAAAATGACTTTGAAATATTAGGTTGCTTTGTAATCTTTATACACGTGTTACCTTTTCTGTCGAAGTCCTCATAGTGTTGCACAGAATTACATCAGTGCTCAAAACCTTCTAGTGCCATAAATGTTACAGGTACCCCTAAAGCCATTTACATGACTTAATGCTTTCCTCAAATATATATTTTTATTTTCTTATTAACACTAGTACACTACACAATCATACACACTACGATCTAGTTATCTTCAGACCACTGAAATTAAATTCACAGCGCATAGTTCAGTTGAAAGATGACATTTAACTCTCAAGCTTTGCATGACCTCTTGTAATAGAAAAGCATTTTATTCCAGGCTAAATAGTTAGTGTGCTTTTCGACCATATGGATACATTTTGATTCAACATAATCTTCAACTGTTATTACGATGCGTCTGCTTGTTAATGGCTAAATTAAAAGTTACCTACTGCATCTTGTCTGTAACCTTGCCATAGAACCCATTGTAACCAAATGGTCAATCCTTGTTGGATTTTGAAACACACAGAACCCAATCTGTCATTCATATCTATATACAGTAGTTTTATATCTGTATAGCTTGACTTTTTCAAACTCTTCAGAGGCCAGCTGAGATCTGTGTTGACCAATATCATGATTACGGTTATGATATGTACAACATTTTACATTCAGATTTAAGATCAATATCATACACAAACTTCCTCAACCTTCAGAATCACCTCAAAGGTACTTTGCAATCTCTCTTTTCTCCTTTCAGTTAAACTCTTTTCCCTCCCAAACACTTTGTGGAAATTAATTTCTAACTTGCGAGCGTTTTTTCTTGACTAGTCAAAGAAATCGATTAGCAACCAAACATCTGGGAACAATTTGTTTTTGTGTGTACTTAACTTTAACGCCAAAAGCAACATAGCAGTTCATGTACAGTAGTTACCAATGTGCCCAATCATTATGTACTGTTGCCCCAAACAACCCCTGACCTGAATTCATCCCAATATGTCTTTCCATGAAAATGTTACATTTTACATATTTTTCTGTGTTCTTGTGTGAATGTGTCCACGTACATTTACAACCCATATCGTTAAAAATCATTCCAAAGTTGAAAATAATAACAGCCAATTTCAATGACACGTGACAGTGGGTCACTAACCTACCAACATCTGACACCCCAGAAACACAATCTTTATAGATTACAGGTCAGTCACAGAACTCCTTCCACTCCTCTGTCGACTGGTCAGTATACACAGTACCAGTCAAAAGTGTGGACACACCTACTCATTCAAGGGTTTTTCTTTATCTTTACTATTTTCTACATTGTAGAATAATAGTGAAGACATCAAAACTATGGAATAACACATATGGAATCATGTAGTAACCAAACAAGTGTTAAACAAATCAAAATATATTATATATTTGAGATTCTTCAAAGTAGCCACCCTTTTCCTTGATGACAGCTTTGCACTCTCCGGGCATTCTATCAACCACTTTCACATGATTCATATATGTTATTTCATCGTTTCGATGTCTTCACTATTATTCTACAATGTAGAAAATTGTAAAAATAAAGAAAAACCCTTGAATGAATAGTTGTGTCCAAACTTTTGGCTGGTACTGTATATTCAACAGATGTATCGCTTTGATTTTTAAACGGATTGATAATGTAAATTGTCTGTCGTCGATGTTGATTCGTCACAGACCATCTCTCTTGCAAGACACCGCAAGCTCTCTTCCTACCCGGCTTCACTTCCTATTTTGGTGACTTCTCGTTGTGTTGCGGCAACATGCTGGAGATCTACTTCCTGTCGTATTCGTCCTCCTTGCCCTCTTCCACTGCCTCCACAGTGAATTTCCCTACCTCCCCTATCCGGATGACGGCCGGCTCCTCCACGGGACCCTCCCTCTTGGTTTCCCTTTCCGTTACAACCTCCGTGTAGGTTACTACTGGGGTTTTACTGACTTCCGGGCTTTTTCTTCCCTTGACTGGGGTCACCGCCTCATCGACCTCCCCGTCAGCCTCAGCTCCCTCCTGGCCCTCGGCCACGGTCCTCTCCTTCTTCAGCTTGATGCGGAAGGACTCCTTGGTGGGGGCCTTCTTGGCGATGTTCTCCTTCAGCCTCTCGCCAGAGTGCTTGATGCGCTCGCTGGCCTGGTGCATCTTCTCCCGTCTTTCGGGGGGCACCATTTTCTCGCCCATGTTGTGGAACTTGGTGCCCAAGTTGTCCTTGGTCTTGGTCATGGTCTCCTTGGAGAAGGCCTGCTTGATACTTTCAATGCCCTTCATGCCTGACGCCTTCAAGCGGGCAGTTCTGGATCCTCCTTCAGTCTCGTCCACTGTCATGTATTCCTCATCTGAGGAGATGTCCCCGGGGACATCGTAGGTGTCTGGCTCGATCACCAACCCCTCCATACCAACAACTCCTTTTGGGGTCTTTGTCACGGCCACCGAAGGGATCTCATGTTCCCCCTAAAGAAAGGCAAATGAACAAATAAATAAAGTACAATAATATGGGTTGGCTTCTTAAGTTATATAGCCGATGGTTGAGTGCAGACTTGGGTTCAAATAGTGTTAGTCTTTTTTTAAAACTTGATTACTTTTTTCTGGTGCAATGGAATAGTCCCAGAAATGCCAACCATGTGGCCTCCAGAAACTCTCAATCAAATGCTCAAAGTCTTTGAAAGGAAAAACATACATTTTGAAACCAGGTCTGCTTGACCTTCACTTTTTGTGCAATTATGGAGAAATTATACAAGTTCTCTTCTCTCCCTATCAGATGTTTGGTTTTGTAACGGTTTCTACGTCTTTGAGGTTGCAACAGTATACGTCCCGTTGGGCTAGGTATTACATGCCAGTAACCACTCAATACTGTGGCCAATGTTTCTACAGGGATCACAGAGGTTGGTGGAAAGATCAGTTTCTCAAAGATAACCTGAACCACACTGTGTATCATTGCAGTCCACAAGATATGGACATCTCTGAGTGGGTGTTCTCAGCAAATAACTCAGACAACTTAGCCCACAACATGAGAAACGTGTGAGAAACGTGATCAATGATAAACCCAAGAATAGCATCGAAAGATGTGCCATTAACGAGTACTTCCAACAACCCATTTAGTGTTAAAAAACGTACATTACTAGCACTAAGTGCTGAATCTCCCTCTCTATCATGCATTCCTAAAAAGTGGTAGTGACCCCCCTTCTGATGACTGGGCAACCTGCTGGGTTCTGCAGGTGACTTTGAGTCTGAGACCCAATGAATTCTAATAAAGATTCAGCCACCTCCAACAATCACTCTCATGAATCAAGAGGGCGAGTCGTCTGAACATGCCCAGACTCTGTGATTGACACAACAATTACACCACCAGGGAATGTGGGCCAGCATATTTTTTCATTTTCATACGTGATGTTGCCCGGCAATAATAATAGATTATTGGCCGACCGACATGGCAACCACCCATAAGATGACAGTCACTGGTCACAACCACATTGGACTTGTGCTTCCGTCAACGGATGGTGTGCGTTCGACGCTACTTTATTCATGTTGAAATCTGACCTTATTGGTGCCTATGTTGTCATGGTTACATAACGGTACATGGACGGATCGGGCTCGTGGTACAGAGTAGGAGACTGCACAATATGTTCTAAATTCTCTCTGTCAACCCAGTAGCAGTAGCTGGTCATTCAGTGTCTGTATAAGATTGATGATGTCCATGTGATTGGCTTATCAGCCAGTCACGCTTTAGAAAGTCCTATAATGTATAACCCCAAAACAAGGGATAACGACAGCTTGACTGCGACAACAAAGACCTTGCTGCTATACAGAATATACATTACTTTGACAAATATGTTGTTATCTTGTGTTTGTTAATTCTAGCTTGGAATGAAAGTTTGGCTGTATATGCCTAATTTCTATCCTCAAAACAATGCCACCCTCACAAAATCTACAGCCATTTATCTGTGTCCTATTACTGGCCCATACTAGCACCAATAAGGTCAGATTTCAACATGAATAAAGTAGCATCGAACGCACACCATCCGTTGACAGAAGCACAAGCCCAATGTGGTTGTGACCAATGACTGTCATCTGAGCTGTTGTGTCACATTTGTCAGTCTTGCCATGCTTTGCCACTGGCAATGACTGTCTCTATAACAAACAGTGCTTGCTTCCTAACTAAAGTTAAATGGCCATTGCAGCCATTGCTGCGTCAGAGGCAAAAGCACTATATTAGGAGATCTCTACCCTGCTAGCCAGGCCCTCAGAATAACCGACAGCAAATCAGTCATCTGGAAATCCTACACTCAGGCTGTCCTATTCAGGCAAGAGGGAAATGAAGCCCCTCCTAGGGATCATCACAGAGGAAAGATGAGATTCACTAAACACTTATTGTAAAGTGTAGTATAACTATCATCTTCAGAAGCCACGTTTTAATGTTGACTACAGAGACTGACAGGCATTGGTACTAATGGCCATTCACAATTAGCCTAAAATATTTCCATGAAAAGCTAGCCCCTAGGCCTTTTAAGTTCAGTCATATATAATGATTTGCCATTAAAATGTTTCTTTGACCTTACTGATATTAGCCTATACAAACGCATTGTATAACAAACGCATTGCATAACAGATTCACTAGATGGAACAACACATAGTCCCCCCCAAAAAGTGTCTGTCCTATATCTGAGATACAGTGGGGCAAAAAAGTATTTAGTCAGCCACCAAATGTGCAAGTTCTCCCACTTAAAAAGATGAGAGAGGCCTGTAATTTTCATCATAGGTACACTTCAACTATGACAGACAAAATGAGAAAAAAAATCCAGAAAATCACATTGTAGCATTTTTAATGAATTTATTTGCAAATTATGGTGGAAAATAAGTATTTGGTGAATAACAAAAGTTTATCTCAATACTTTGTTATATAGCCTTTGTTGGCAATGACAGAGGCTATATGACAGTCAACCGTTTTCTGTAAGTCTTCACACACTGTTCACTGTTCACACACTGTTCACACACTGAAACAGTGTTTCCACACACTGTTGCTGGTATTTTGGCCCATTCCTCCATGCAGATCTCCTCTAGAGCAGTGATGTTTTGGGGCTGTTGCTGGGCAACACGGACTTTCAACTCCCTCCAAAGATTGTCTATGGGGTTGACATCTGGAGACTGGCTAGGCCACTCCATGACCTTGAAATGCTTCTTACGAAGCCACTCCTTCGTTGCCCGGGCGGTGTGTTTGGGATCATTGTCATGCTGAAAGACCCAGCCACGTTTCATCTTCAATGCCCTTGCTGATGGAAGGAGGTTTTCACTCAAAATCTCACGATACATGGCCCCACTCACTCTTTCCTTTACACGGATCAGTCGTCCTGGTCCCTTTGCAGAAAAACAGCCCCAAAGCATGATGTTTTCACCCCCATGCTTCACAGAAGGTATGGTGTTCTTTGGATGCAACTCAGCATTCTTTGTCCTCCAAACACAACGAGTTGAGTTTTTACCAAAAGGTTCTATTTTGGTTTCATCTGACCATCTGCGGCAGGGTAGCCTAGTGGTTAGAGCGTTGGACTAGTAACCAAAAGGTTGCAAGTTCGAATCCCCAAGCTGACAAGGTACAAATCTGTCGTTCTGCCCCTGAACAGGCAGTTAACCCACTGTTCCTAGGCCGTCATTGAAAATAAGAATTTGTTCTTAACTGACTTGCCTAGTAAAATAAAGGTAAAATAAAAAAATAAAAATATGACATTCTCCCAATCTTCTTCTGGATCATCCAAATGCTCTCTAGCAAACTTCAGACGGGCCTGGATATGTACTGGCTTAAGCAGGGGGACACGTCTGGCACTGCAGGATTTGAGTCCCTGGCGGCGTAGTGTGTTACTGATGGTAGGCTTTGTTTCTTTGGTCCCAGCTCTTTGCAGGTCATTGGTGGTTCTGGGATTTTTGCTCACCGTTCTTGTGATCATTTTGACCCCACGAGGTGAGATCTTGCATGGAGCCCCAGATTTAGGGAGATTATCAGTGGTCTTGTATGTCTTCCATTTCCTAATAATTGCTCCCACAGTTGATTTCTTCAAACCAAGCTGCTTACCTATTACAGATTCAGTCTTCCCAGCCTGGTGCAGGTCTACAATTTTGTTTCTGGTGTCCTTTGACAGCTCTTTGGTCTTGGCCATAGTGGAGTTTGGAGTGTGACTGTTTGAGGTTGTGGACAGGTGTCTTTTATACTGATAACAAGTTACGAGTGGAGGACAGAGGAGCCTCTTAAATAAGAAGTTACAGGTCTGTGAGAGCCAGAAATCTTGCTTGTTTGTAGGTGACCAAATACTTATTTTCCACCATAATTTGCAAATAAATTCATTAAAAATCGTACAATGTGATTTTCTGGATTTTTTTTGTTCTCATTTTGTCTTTCATAGTTGAAGTGTACCTATGATGAAAATTACAGGCCTCTCTCATCGTTTTAAGTGGGAGAACTTGCACAATTGGTGGCTGACTAAATACTTTTTTGCCCCACTGTATAAGAAAGATTTAAAAAAAACTTGTATTTAACCACTTATTTTTGGCACTCAACAGTCTCCATATACAGTACCAGTCAAAAGTTTGTACACACCTACTCATTCAAGGATGTTCATTTAAAGAAACCTATTTTCTACATTCATTAATAATAGTGAAGACGTAAAAAATATGAAATAACACATATGGAATCATGACTGTGCAAAGCTGTCATCATTGAAGAATCTCAAATAGAAAATATATTTTTGGTTACCACTTTTTTGTTTACTACATGATTCCATATGTGTTATTTCATTGTTTTGATGTCTTCACTATTATTCTACAATGTAAAAAATAAAGAAAAACCCTTGAATAAGTAGGTGTGTTTTGACTGGTACTGTATACTTCCATTCATTTTTTCAACTGGTACGGGGGCCCCTCAAAATGAGTCTTGTGAAGCCTGTGAGCATCCTAGAGCAAAACAATGTACACTACCATTCATAAGTTTGGGGTCACTTAGAAATGTCCTTGTTTTTGAAAGAAAATGTAAAAAATTGTCCATTAAAATAACATCAACTTGATCAGAAAAACAGTGTAGACATTGTTAATGTTGTAAATGACTATTGTAGCTGGAAACTGATTATTTTTAACGGAACATCTACATAGGTGCACAGAGGCCCATTATCAGAAACCATCACTCCTTTGTTCCAACGGCACGTAGTGTTAGCTAATCCAAGTTTATAATTTTAAAAGGCTAATTGATCTTTACAAAACCCATTTGCAATTATGTTAGCACAGCTGACAGCTGTTGTTCTGATTAAAGAAGCAATAAAACTGGCCTTTAGACTAGTTGAGTATCTGGAGCATCAGCATTTGTGGGTTCAATTACAGGCTCAAAATGGCCTGAAACAAATAACTTTCTTCTGAAACTCGTCAGTCTATTCTTGTTCTGAGAAATTAAGGCTATTCCATTCGAGAAATTGCCAAGAAACTGAACAGCTCGTACAACGCTGTGTACTACTCCCTTCACAGAACAGCGCTAACTGGCTCTAACCAGAATAGAAATAGGAGTGGGAGGCCCCGGTACACAACTGAGCATAGGACAAGTACATTAGACTGTCTAGTTTGAGAAACAGACGGCCCCACAAGTCCTCAACTGGCTTCATTAAATAGTACCCGCAAAACACCAGTCTCAACGTCAACAGTGAAGAGGCGACTCCGGGATGCTGGCCTTCTAGGCAGAGTTCCTCTGTCCAGTGTCTGTGTTCTTTTACTCATCTTAATATTTTCTTTTTATTGGCCAGTCTGTAATATAGCTTTTTCTTTGCAACTCTGCCTAGAAGGCCAGCATCCCCGGAGTCGCCTCTTCACTGTTGACGTTGAGA
Organism: Oncorhynchus clarkii lewisi; assembly: GCF_045791955.1. Lineage (NCBI taxonomy): Eukaryota > Metazoa > Chordata > Actinopteri > Salmoniformes > Salmonidae > Oncorhynchus > Oncorhynchus clarkii. The sequence goes on from NC_092174.1 coordinate 3,941,518, forward strand.
CTGGTGTTTTGCGGGATGTCTCTTGGTCTGACAAACACAGCTCTAGCTCTGTCACCTTTGACCGCAGATGTGGAAGTGCGACATCGGTGGATGCAGTGGATTGACATGCATCCAATGCTTAAACTGACAGATTTTGGGGGGAATTTTTTTATTGTGCTAATTAGATTTACGCGGAGTGGGGACATCAACTTCAGGGGATTTAAAGCAATGGTGTTTCAAATGCCATGACTTATCTGAGAGCTAAAGGCCCCATTAAAAATGTTGGCTTTCCAACATTGATCGCTACAGGGGAAATCACTACCGTCTTCATTCTTTTACAATAAATACAGTGCCTTGCGAAAGTATTCGGCCCCCTTGAACTTTGCGACCTTTTGCCACATTTCAGGCTTCAAACATAAAGATATAAAACTGTATTTTTTTGTGAAGAATCAACAACAAGTGGGACACAATCATGAAGTGGAACAACATTTATTGGATATTTAAAACTTTTTTAACAAATCAAAAACTGAAAAATTGGGCGTGCAAAATTATTCAGCCCCTTTACTTTCAGTGCAGCAAACTCTCTCCAGAAGTTCAGTGAGGATCTCTGAATGATCCAATGTTGACCTAAATGACTAATGATGATAAATACAATCCACCTGTGTGTAATCAAGTCTCCGTATAAATGCACCTGCACTGTGATAGTCTCAGAGGTCCGTTAAAAGCGCAGAGAGCATCATGAAGAACAAGGAACACACCAGGCAGGTCCGAGATACTGTTGTGAAGAAGTTTAAAGCCGGATTTGGATACAAAAAGATTTCCCAAGCTTTAAACATCCCAAGGAGCACTGTGCAAGCGATAATATTGAAATGGAAGGAGTATCAGACCACTGCAAATCTACCAAGACCTGGCCGTCCCTCTAAACTTTTAGCTCATACAAGGAGAAGACTGATCAGAGATGCAGCCAAGAGGCCCATGATCACTCTGGATGAACTGCAGAGATCTACAGCTGAGGTGGGAGACTCTGTCCATAGGACAACAATCAGTCGTATATTGCACAAATCTGGCCTTTATGGAAGAGTGGCAAGAAGAAAGCCATTTCTTAAAGATATCCATAAAAAGTGTTGTTTAAAGTTTGCCACAAGCCACCTGGGAGACACAGATGAAACCAAAATTGAACTTTTTGGCAACAATGCAAAATGTTATGTTTGGCGTAAAAGCAACACAGCTCATCACCCTGAACACACCATCCCCACTGTCAAACATGGTTGTGGCAGCATCATGGTTTGGGCCTGATTTTCTTCAGCAGGGACAGGGAAGATGGTTAAAATTGATGGGAAGATGGATGGAGCCAAATACAGGACCATTCTGGAAGAAAACCTGATGGAGTCTGCAAAAGACCTGAGACTGGGACGGAGATTTGTCTTCCAACAAGACAATGATCCAAAACATAAAGCAAAATCTACAATGGAATGGTTCAAAAATAAACATATCCAGGTGTTAGAATGGCCAAGTCAAAGTCCAGACCTGAATCCAATCGATAATCTGTGGAAAGAACTGAAAACTGCTGTTCACAAATGCTCTCCATCCAACCTCAATGAGCTCGAGCTGTTTTGCAAGGAGGAATGGGAAAGAATTTTAGTCTCTCGATGTGCAAAACTGATAGAGACATACCCCAAGCGACTTACAGCTGTAATCGCAGCAAAAGGTGGCGCTACAAAGTATTAACTTAAGGGGGCTGAATAATTTAGCACGCCCAATTTTTCAGTATTTGATTTGTTAAAAAAGTTAGAAATATCCAATAAATGTCGTTCCACTTCATGATTGTGTCCCACTTGATGTTGATTCTTCACAAAAAAATACAGTTTTATATCTTTATGTTTGAAGCCTGAAATGTGGCAAAAGGTCGCAAAGTTCAAGGGGGCCGAATACTTTCGCAAGGCACTGTACATGTGACACCCACTGACTGCTGATATCGCTTTCTCGTTAGCCTAGTAAGAGGTTGCCCCAAAGCAGGGTCACGTGATTGGCAGAACCATCATTCTTCAGATTGGCCCTAACAGTCTGCTGCCACATAAGAAGGCAGTTTATTGTGTCCCCATTGGCAGCGGGGAGCATACCATGCTCCCAGAATAGGACTCTCTGTCACGGCCACACAGCAGCTGCTTCTTTCAGTGGAAAGCACACAGAGCTTTCATTGCCCCCGGAAGTCCCTTTAACGGGAGCTATATGTCCTATTAATACAGAAAGTTTGAAGTCTCTTTTAGGCTACCTAGTATCTATTTTCATCAAAGACATATACTGTATACTCATGCCAATGTCTTAGAGTGGGGCATGTTTTTTTTCCTGACTGTCCCTATGCTCTTAACTGCTAGGCTACCTGGCAGTAGTACTCGAAGGCCCTTAAATGGTACCCATTTCTCAATGCATCTAACTCGTACTTATCAGAGTCAGCGCTTTAATTTGTTACTGTCTTGAAATTGCTCTAATATCTACCAAAAAAAGATGTGAACCCTCTCTAATTTGCTTGAACTGTATCTCATATCCAGCGACTTAAAACTGACCTAGTACAGTATATTTTCACTGACTTGCACCACTGGCCAATAAATGGACTTGCTCAGATGATAGTTCTCTGATGTGTCATTAATACTTTACACACACATAGTATCAATTGTTTATAGAGCATTGTGGAGGTATATTAGACCACTGAGCATAGTTTTGTTGCAACTTCTGGTACACCCATTGTGTACAATACTCACCTGCTCTGCATGAGTGCATTTGCATATTCTCCGGTCAGAACCTGTCCGAACTTGTTGTATGCATTAGTACGCACCTTTGCCTGTTGTTTCATTACTAAACATAAGTTTGTACACGTGTGCGTTCATACAACAGTAAGCACCGTATCCTATTTTCTCAATGGCATATTGTGTCATGTTGTTTGCTATTTTAGCACATAGGGTTAAATTATTTTCTATTACTCATTGAAGCCTCATGCCCTGTAATTGGTATCTGTATAGAGAATGTGTACAGTGTTAATTCCTTTACTGTAACCGCGGACATGCAAGGTCTTATTTCTATAGGCTTTATGGTATCCTCTTTCGTTCATGTGCTCATGTACTTTTCCCCATTAGTTCTGTAACTTGTATGCTAATCACAATGGAGAATTGCTAGCTGTTGCTCATCATTTTTTTAAGTGGCCGTCTTGGCCCTTTGGCCTGTGTGTCATTAGCTCTGCCCTACATCCTTGTGGAAGCTTTTCAGTTACGGTTTCCTTATGTAACCTAACGGTGCATTCTACAGCTGATTGTGAATGTTATCAGTTTGTATTATTGCAGCTTATTATAGTACTTCATGGTAATATTGTATCATTGCATCCTGGTATTGCTTACATTGCATACTAATTACTCTCTTTATTCTGTTATTTCAGAAAACCACAAATCATTATTGGAACTGGAGTTCCTGACATCTTTTGTCACCGAAGATTGAGGCCAGCTTTTTTTGACTAGCAACATTTAGTGAACGCACACCCCACACTCATTTTCACAGTGCATTTTTTGAGTACCCAGTTTACCACCAAGTGCAACCCAATGGTGAACACAGTTACCTGATAAATGATGACCCGGAACTTGTTTCTGGTCAGCAGCTCCTCCTGTGTGGTCTCCACCTTCTTGACACGCAAGTTCTGCTTCTCCACCCGCGTGCGCACCTCCTTGACATTGGAGCTGACCTTACGCGTCTTCTGGAGCAGCTTCTCCACGGTGCCACTGGTGGTGGTGTGGTCTTTGGCTAGCTTCAGGACATCACCCTGGATGGTCTTGATGTTGGTCTCCAGGTCCAGCTGCTGCTCCTCCATGCGCTGCTGGCCAGCCTGGACGTTGTCGATGATGCCTGCCACACGCTCCAGCAGCGACAGGATGGTCAGGGCGCTGATGGGATTGCCCGCATCGTCCTCTACCCCCAGCACCTCCAGCTTGTCCTGCACGCCGGCCATGCGATACTTTGACTGATCCATGGAAGTGTTCCTCGAAAGGCGAAAGGGAAACTTGGATGTTGGGTGAAGAAGCCGAGTGAACAACACTGAAGTGCTGAAACTTTGATGCAAGTGCAGAGAACTTGAGGATATCTGGTTAGACTTGGGTTTATTTGGATAGCTCCAAGACCATTGAGGTACCACCGACTAAGAGACCAGAGACCTACCACAGTGACCCAACTCAGGTCTGGTGCAAAAGAGGAAGCAGACTTCTCCTACCCTTTTAGAATAGGCTGCAGGATCAAGAGTGGACCTACAAAACAAGCGCTCAGAGGGCAGGAGATAGACTGAAAGGGGTGTGGCGTAGCCAGTTCGCAAACACATAGATATAAATACTATTTTGGTAAGGTGACACTGACATTTTGGGAAGATGCAAAGCAGGGGGGATGGATGGAAATCCCCCTCTAGCCCACTCTGATACTCCCTGATTAATTTATAATTTTACATTCAACAAGTGGTTGAAAGGATCTATCTAGGAATCGCTTGACGATGCAGCTGTATGTCAAATTCTGACTCATTTGTAGTGACAGATGGAAAGACAACGCTTTGGTCATCTGCCTTGAGTACCTATCCCAGGAATGTTGAGAGGAGTAAACATAGTAGAGCTGCCCTTTTTGAGTTCCCCAGGGCAGCAAAGTCCACACATTGAGTGGCAGTGAGATCAGGAGCCATGTATATTGTCTACCAGCAACATTGTACTGCAGTGAGTGTCAAAGTGGCGCCATATCGGAATTATGAGCAATGAGCAGCTGTTGAAGTGAAGGACTTGTGTGTTACTTACTGTTCCCTTATTGATTTGTTAATGTGCTGAAATCCAAATTGTGTGTTGTTGCAAATCACTTATTTAATCTAGATTGTTTGTTTTCAATATTGCAATGAACACAAATCACAATGAACAACCTTATCCTATACTTGGCAAATTACTTAGCAAATGGGAAAACTTGGTGAATGGGGAATCCTTTAAGCATACAATACCACCAAATGAGAGTTTCTGTATATGACAACATTTCCTCTACTGTCTGGTGCATTGTTCTATAATTTCATCTAAATTCCTGTGGCAGCAAAGCCCTGACAATAATAAACAGTAGCACTTTTGTCCTGCCGCTGCACCACCTGATCTCCTTACTATCCCAACTCTTCCTATGCTTCATTATATGTAGTCCCCGTTTCCATGGAGGTCCAGCTTCCATTGATTTCTTCTCAGAATATTAAGAGGTCCGATAGTCACGGCCTTGCTACCTCCCGAAACCAGTGGGCTGAGACTGCCTTGAGGATCAACCTCCCTTTCCCAATCAGGATCTGGTCCCATTTACTCTCATCCCCTTGGGGAGTGTGCCGGGGGGGCTGCTGAATCGCCTCAACTGATGCCAGCAGCTGCTTCTGCTCTTGAAAACCCTCACCCCCACCACAGCCTATAATTACACGGCAGCATAGGGGCTGAGCCAGTGAGCCTACCACCCCCTCAATATCCCCTTCCATATTAGAGTACCCCTCCACCACCCTTCCGAAATGTATGCCCACGCATTGGTTTATTTTCACGAGGAGAGGCTCTGACCTCTGCTCCCATTCTGGAATTCTGCAAACGAGTAGTTTTTAATTAGATTCGAGTGCCAATTAATGATCCAATCCCCCTCCCGCTGTGGTCGGAACTACAAATGAATGGTGGGGGGGTTTCTGATGACATCGCTGGAGGCCATGTTCATCCTTCTACACAAAACATCCCTTCTGGGTTGTGTTCAGCACCCGGGTCATGTTCAGTATGCACGAAATGTAAGAAAACAGTCCCAAACGGAGAAAAACTGGGATGCACTATCTGAACTTTTATTTTCCTTTGCAAAACTTAAAGATGACACCCAGAGTTCTTTTGTGCCTCTGTGGGGGTAGCACACTGATTTGTAGCCTGTATCTGTATTGACCAGAACAACAGGAGATCAACCTTAGTCTATTGTGTATGTGTGCAAACAGGGAAGAAGAGTCTCTGGTGGGCAGTCACATGGGTAGAGAGAAGGTCATCTCATTAATCTCTGTCAATGCTACCATTCTATCATACACATGCACAAACACACGCAAACAAACACGCATACACAAACAAACACCCATTCACAAACTCCAAATGCATGCATTCACACCAATTGCACAGCACATTTGCTTAACACATTAAACACATTTGCTCTCAATCTCACTCATATGCTAACATGCATACACAGATACTCATTAATCCCAGTGACATAGTAAAAAAAACTAAATGCATCATGGCCCCTTTTATTTGGCATCAAATCAGCCTCTAAAGTCCACTGCGCCCGAAGATGGCATAGGATGGTTCTCACGAGTGCCCAGGCCGCGTGGGAGGTGGGGTTGCAAATTAAAACTGAGTTTCATGTGTGACTTTGAGAAAACAGAGCATCATTGAAGCATGCAAACTATTAATTTGAGAGCAGACATTTTTGTTTTGTTTTGCAGGGATACTTATTTTTTAAATTTTTATTTCACCTTTATTTAAATAGGCTATGGTGGGAAATTAATTACAATATAGCAATTAAACTCTGGAATGGTAGGATGTGCAGAAGATGAATGTGCAAGTTGAGATACTGGGGTGCAAAGGAGCAAGATAAATAAATAAATAAAGTATGGGGATGAGGTAGATTGGATGAGCTATTTACAGATGAGCTATGTACAGGTGCAGTGATCTGTGAGCTGCTCTGACAGCTGGTGCTTAAAGCTATTGAGGGAGGTAAGAGTCTCCAGCTTCAGAGGTTTTTGCAGTTCGTTCCAGTCATTGGCAGCAGAGAACTGGAAGGAGAGGCGGCCAGAGGATGAATTGGCTTTGGGGGTGACCAGTGAGATATACCTGCTGGAGCGCGTGCTGTTTGGTGCTAACTGCACATTGTTTTTCTGTTAGGGAATGTTTTTATTAAAAAAAAAATTTAACCAGGTAGGCCAGTTGCGAACAAGTTCTCATTTACAACTGCGACCTGGCCAAGGTAAAGCAAAGCAGTGTGACAAAAACAACACTGAGTTACACATAAACAAACGTACAGTCAATAACACAATAAAAAAAATCTATGTACAGTGTGTGCAAATGTAGAAGAGTAGGGAGGTAGGCAAGAAATAGGCCATAGAGGCGAAATAATTACAACTTAGCATTAACACTGGAGTGATGTGCAGATGACGATTTGCAAGTAGAGATACTGGGGTGCAAAAGAGCAAGAGGATAAATAACAATATGGGGATGAGGTAGTTGGGTGTGCTATTAACAGATTGGCTGTGTACAGGTACAGCTGCTCAGACCGCTGATGCTTAAAGTTAGAGAGGGAGATATAAGTCTCCAGCTTCAGTCATTTTTGCAATTTGTTCCAGTCATTGGGAGCAGAGAACTGGAAGGAAAGACGGACCAAAGGAAGTGTTGGCTTTGGGGTTGACCAGTGAAATATACCTGCTGGAGCGTGTGCTACGGGTGGGTGTTGCTGTGGTGACTAGTGAGCTGAGATAAGGCGGGGCTTTACCTAGCAAGAACTTATAGATGACCCGGAGCTAGTGGGTTTGTCAACTAATATGTAGTGAGGGCCAGCCAACAAGAGCATACAGGTCGCAGTGGTGGGTAGTATATGGGGCTTTGGTGACAAAATGGATGGCACTGTGATAGACTGCATCCAATTTTTTGAGTAGAGTGTTGGAGGCTATTTTGTAAATGACATCGCCGAAGTCGAGGATCGGTAGGATGGTCAGTTTTGCGAGGGTATATTTGGCAGCATGAGTGAAGGAGGCTTTGTTGTGAAATAGGAAGCCGATTCTAGATTTAATCTTGGGGATTGGAGATTTTTAATGTGAGTCTGGAAGGAGAGTTTACAGTCTAACCAGACACCTAGGTATTTGTAGTTGTCCTCATATTCTAAGTCAGAACTGTCCAGAGTAGTGATGCTGGACGGGCAGGCAGGTACGGACAGTGATCGGTTGAAGAGCATGCATTTAGTTTTACTAGCATTTAACAGCAGTTGGAGGCCACTGAAGGAGTGTTGTATGGCATTGAAGCTCATCTGGTGGTTAGTTAACACAGTGTCCAACGAAGGGCCAGAAGTATACAAAATGGTGTTGTCTGCGTAGAGGTGGATCAGAGAATCACCAGCAGCAAGAGCACACATCATTGATGTATACATAGAAGAGAGTCGGCCCGAGAATTGAACCCTGTGGCACCCGCATAGAGACTGCCAGAAGTCCGGACAACAGGCCCTCCGATTTGACACACTGAACTCTATAGGAGAAGTAGTTGGTGAACCAAACGAGGCAATCATTTGAGAAACCAAGGCTGTTGAGTTTGCCAATAAGAATGTTGTGATTGACAGAGTTGAAAGCCTTAGCCAGGTCAATGAATACGGCTGCACAGTAATGTCTCTTATCGATGGCGGTTATGATATCATTTAGGACCTTGAGCGTGGATGAGGCGCACCCATGACCAGCTCTGAAACCAGATTGCATAGCGAAGAAGGTACGGTGAGATTTGAAATGGTCAGTAATCTGTTTATTAACTCTGCTTTCAAAGACCTTAAAAAGGCAGGGTAGAATAGATATAGGTCTGTAGCAGTTTGGGTCTAGAGTGTCTCCCCCTTTGAAGACGGGGATGACTGCGGCTGATTTGTAGGGGTCCAGATTTTGCAGCTCTTTCAGAACATCAGCTATCTGGATTTGGATGAAGGAGAAGTGGGGGAGGTTTGGGCGAGTTACTGTGGGGAGCGCAGGGCTGTTGACCAGGGTAGGGTTAGCCAGGTGGAAAGCATGGCCAGCTGTAGAAAAATGCTTATTGAAATTCTCAATTATTGTGGATTTATTGGTAGTGACAGTGTTTCCTAGCCTCAGTGCAGTTGGGAGGAGGTGCTCTTATTCTCCATAGACTTTACAGTGTCCCAGAACATTTTGAGTTTGTACTACGGGATACACATTTCTGTTTGAAAAAGCTAGCCTTAGCTTTCCTAACTGCCTGTGTATATTTGGTCCTAACTTCACTGAAAAGTTGCATATCATGGGGGCTATTCGAAGTTAATGCAGAACGCCACAGGATGTTTTTGTGCTGGTCAAGGGCAGACAGGTCTGGTTTGAACCAAGGGCTATATCTATTCCTAGTTCTAAATTTCTTGAATGGAGCATGCTTATTTAAGATGGGGAGGAAGGCACTTTTTAAGAATAACCAGGCATCCTCTACTGACGGGATGAAGTCAATGTCATTCCAGGATACCCCGGCCAGGTCGTTTAGAAAGGCCTGTTTGCTGAAGTGTTTTAGGGAGCGTTTGACAGTGATGAGGGGTGGTCGTTTGACCGCAGACCCATTACGGATGCAGGCAATGAGGCAGTGATCGCTGAGATCTTGGTTGAAAACAGTAGAGGTGTATTTGGATGGCAAGTTATTTAGGATGATATCTATGAGGGTGCCCGTGTTTACGGATTTGGGGTTGTACCTGGTAGGTTCATTGATAATTTGTGTGAGATAGAGGGCATCAAGCTTGGATTGTAGGATGGCCTTTGTGTTAAGCATGTCCCAGGATAGATCACCTAGCAGCACGAGTTCAGAAGATAGATGGGGGCAATCAATTCACATATGGTGTCCAGGGCACAGCTGAGGGCAGAGGGTGGTCTATAGCAAACGGCGATGGTGAGAGACTTGTTTCTGGAAAGGGTAATTTTTAGAAGTAGAAGCTTGAATTGTTTTGGTATGGACCTGGATAGTAAGACAGAACTCTGCAGGCTATCTCTGCAGTAGATTGCAACACCGCCCCCTTTGGCAGTTCTATCTTGGCGGAAAATGTTAGGGATGGAAATTTCAGGGTTTTTGGTGGTTTTCCTAAACCCGGATTCATACACGGCTAAGACATGGCAGAATGTGCTAAAGCAGTGAATAAAGCAAACTTAGGGAGTAGGCTTCTAATTAACATGCATGAAACCAAGGCTTTTACGGTTACAGAAGTCAACAAATGAGAGCACCTCGGGAGTAGGATTGGAGCTAGGCACTGCAGGTCCTGGATTAACCTCTACATCACCAGAGGAACAGAGGAGAAGTAGGATAAGGGTACGGCTAAAGGCTATAAGAACTGGCCGTCTAGCACGTTAGGAACAGAGAGTAAAGGGAGCTGGTTTCTGGGCACGATAGCATAGATTCAAGGATTAACGTACATACAAAGGTATGGTAGGAAGAGAGTACATTGGAGGTAATCCTAGGCATTGAGTAATGAAGAGAGATACGTATTGTGTCTAGAAACGTTTAAACCAGGTGATGTCATCGCATATGTGGGAGGTGGAACAACATGGTTGGTTAAGGCATATTGAGCAGGGCTAGAGGCTCTACAGTGAAATAAGACAATAATCACTAACCAGGACAGTAATGGACAAGGTATATTGATATTAGAGAGAGGCATGCGTAGCCAAGTGATCGTATGGGTCCAGTGAGTGGTTTGGCTGGCTGGGGACACGGCGATTCAGACAGTTAGCAGGCCGGGGATAGCAAGCTAGCAGTTAGCAGGCTGGGGCTAGCAAGCTAACATAAGGGCCTTAGGGGGACGTCGCGATGGGGGAAAGTATGTTTTTGCCTCCTCGTGCGGTGACGTCGATAGACCAGTCGTGGAATTAATACAGTTCCAAGTAGCATAGGGGTCCAAGTCCAATTGGCAAAATGGGTATAGTTGTCCAAGAAACTGGCCGATGGATCAGCTAACAGTCCAATATGCTATAGATAGCTACAAATATTACATGTCAAGACTCATAAGTTACTGCGCTCTCACAAATACACCACATCTCCACATAGATTTCTCCTCACACAACAAAAAATCTTAGTCTCGCAAACTTCAATCTACAACTATAATTTTATTAAAGGTGAAAATTTGAGCCAATGATTATGGTCGTCAGTAGTTAACACAGCCACAAAGTCATAATTTATGTCTAAACCCTGTCTATTTCTACCATTTATCTGATTAAAATCAGATTTTAAACCTCACCCTAACCTTAACCACACTGCAGACCTTATGCCTAACCCTAACCTTAAATCGTGTTGTCATTCATTTTTATGATACAACCGATTTTGATTGGATGTGGATGTTATCTAGTGGAAACCAGATTTTAACGGTTAACGGTGGTAGTGAAGTAGGGACGATGGCCAAGGATAAAAAGGTAAGCTCTATAGTTTTTCAGGAAGAACCTAACCAACCATCTAATCAACTATGATTTCAAAACTGAAATTGAAGTAGGTAGTTATTTGGTATTCTGTTATTAGAGCTGGCTATTGATTAGGCAATCTAGGTTAGTGTCAGCTAGTAGCTAGCTAGGAAGCTAATTACGTTTAACCACATATAAAAGTTAACAGTATCTTTGGTTTAACCAAGAGCATTGTAGCTAGCTAGCTAAGTTAACGGCCTACTGTGCACACTAGTTGAAACTCAAACCAACGTGGAATAGATGTTGAATTGATGTCTGTGCCCAGTGGGGAAGGGTAATAGAGAAGGAGGAGTTGAAAGACCAGCATGACTGGGAGGTAATGAAAGAGGAGGGAGAGGCAGAGTGAGAACAGACAGGGAAGGCCCTCACTGGAGAAGAGGCCCTTGATTGAGATTAGATGAGGGGGGGCAAGAGAGATTAAACTCAGAACTAAATAGCCAATATTGTAAACCTCTAACTGCATACCTTTAGATACAGTCTATTTGAAATACATATTTGATTACTTTAACTCTGGCAGTTTTTGTGCAGTTACAATAAAAGAGAATGACCTCTAACCGTTTCTCTCTCTCCGTCCCTCTCTTCATGCAGGCCCACTTTCACTATGTGGTAGGGAAGTTGTTCTCTGCTTAGCTGACAGAGATAGGAGATATAGGAGTCCACTCTGTTCCAAGTACCTTGGTCCTCCTCTATTCAAAGCACTCTGGGAACTTCCTGCAGGTAACCATAACTTTTGTCAAACACCCCAGGAACTTAATCATTAGTGGTACTGAGAGCTCCTCTAATTGCTTTGACACTGTATCGAAGCGTTGTTATTAGGACATTTGTCACGTAGAGAGGATGACTTGTTATTGACTGTGACTAACTGCTATTTATTTGGTTAGAAAGCTGCTTCTATGCAGAGGATGGTTCTATACAGAATGTGTACAAGTAGGTTAGGTAAGGGATGAAGTGAAAACCTATAGGAGGATAGCTCTCCACGATGAGGATTGGGCATGAAATGACAGCAGGCTGTTCAATACTGAGCATAATGACTGAGGATTGGTGTGGATTGGTACAGCTCAGATCCACATAGTATGTGATCACTTATTTGGCTAAATGATTATCCATAGTTCAATGCATTTCTGTATACACTAAGATGTTGAAACTTTTTCTAAAGTTAAAACCAATTTCCTGACATCCTATTTTAACTGTCTCACATTGCAGTTGTTCTCAGGAGACGGGTGAAGGGAACACATGTCTGACAAAGTCAGGCTTCCACTTCATCATCCTGGACCACTACACCTACGAGGCTGAGCACACCGAGTTTGGACCTGTGAGTCACCTTTGACCTTGACATAACTTTCTTCTAAGCCCTTTGGAGTCATGGGTGTTCCCTGACTTATCTTGTGCCTTACAGAACTCAGCACATTCACTGAGTGTACAAAACATTAATAACACTGACACTAATAGTAATATTGAGTTGGACCCCCTTTTTCCCTCAGAACAGCCTCAAAAGACACCTCAAAAGGTGTCGAAAACGTTTCACAGAGATGCTGGCCCATGTTGACTCCAATACTTCCCATAGTTGTGTCAAGTTGGCTGGATGTCCATTGCATGGTGGATCATTCTTGATACACAATCGCAGTTCTTGACACAAACCAGTGTGCCTGGCACCTACTACCATACCTCGTTCACAGGCATTAAAATCTTTTGTCTTGCCCATTCACCCTCTGAATGGCACAAATACTCAATCCATGTCTCAAGGCTTAAAACTCCTTCTTTAACCTGTTTCATCCCATTCATCCACACTGATTGAAGTGGATTTAACAAGTGACAACAATAAGGGATCATAGCTTTCACCTGGATTCACCTGGCCAGTCTATGTCATGGAAAGAGAAGGTGTTCTTAATGTTTTGTACACTCAGTATACATATCCCTCCACCTTCCTCAGTGGAGTTCTGGCTAGGTTATCAAACTCCAATGTATGTTGTGTTGGTAAAGTTACTGGACCAGTGGGAGGTGTTGATGACAGTGATGCATCCCAGTGTGATCTAAACAAACAACTGTTGTGTCAACACTATTCCTGATGACGACAACCAGATGATATTCCTCCACCCCGGTAAACACACACTTAGTCTATCTCCTGGTGTATGTTTGCTCTGCTTGAGAGGGTGAGTAATGAGTCTATATATGCAAGTGTGTGTGTTGTGTAGGATATACGTTTTGTGTATATGTGATCGACCACCTTGATTCGGTCTTATGTAGCAAAATTTGAAAATGTGTTTTTTACTTTGGATAAAAGTAGAGACTCAGGGCTAGAAAATGGTATATCATACACTTCAGTTAAGATACAAATGGGAAAGTAATTCTGCTTTGAAAGTTGATACACTTTTGAGAAAATGGGCCATGAATGTTTTGGGAAACTTACTGGAGAGCTATTCTTTGTCTACACCCATTCAGCATCGTTCACACTCTCTTAAGCCTTGCCACACCCATCTCTTTAAGGATTCACATGTGAGGCCATGTGCTAAGCAGTGAGTATGGTAGTGTACAACCAAAGATTGGTTCATACTACTTCTATCGACATGTCTATATACAATTGTCGCAGTGACAATTGTATACAGACGTTCTCGTTATGAAAAAGTATAAACACAAAAACGACAGGCTGAATGATATCATCAGCCTGGGTATCCAAAATAACATAACTGGTGCATTTTAATACCAATAAATCCATCAGTTTAAAAATGAATTTAGTGTTTGTCAATCTAGCAAACAAGCCAACTAAAAGCAACTTTCTAAACAATGTTTTTGGTTCATTTCTAGCTTATTAGGTGTAAACGGTAGAGTGAAATTGTTACTTGCATAGTGGAGTGTTTTGTTTAGACATGTAACTATCTAGCTAGCTAAACAATGAACCATTATCCCAACTCATAATGTTATTACCCTGCATGAAGCTACAGGTAGCTAAAGCTAACCAACTAGCTAGGTTCAATGTTAAATAGCTAGCTAACATTAGGCTATAAGATTAGGCTATAATGGTTCTGAGATATGAAAAACATTACTACACAGATTACTAAAACATTACTACACAGATCATACGCGTAACGTTAGCTAGCGAGCCAGCCAGCGAGCTAACATTAGATAGCTAGCTAACAGTATGCTTTAACTTGCAGTGAAAACGACATTCTGACAAAACGTATACAATCTGAAAACGTATCTAGTTAGACTCTCTTACCCGTATACATGGATGAACGCTTCTCCTTCTCTGTCACAGTTGCCATGGTTGTCCTTAGTTTGAAGATGTAATCCAGACAGATGTTTTATACAACAACCTTCTGTGTTCTCTTTTCGACTCCCTCCGCATTTGCAATCAAACGGCTGAATTTTCGCAACCAATCATGGCTAGCGGGAAGGTTCCTGTCTTTTTCCATGGCTAAACCAACTAGGCTCGTAATGTAACAATTTTATTCAGATTTACAGATGGCATACAAGTTTGTTTTTCAAGGCACATGAAAGTTCAAATGTTCTAGAAGGCATTTCTGCCAAAAAATGCATTTTGATCACAAATCGTAACATAAACCTACTTTCCTGAAACAAGTCACGTATGAGTCTACTTTCAGTTTGTATACACCAGTAGAGGCTCCTCAGAGGAGGAATGGGAGGACCATGAATTTTATAAAAATGTAAATAGTGAAACATTAAAAAAGTGATCCTTTAAGGATAAAACTATAGGATAAAACTATACTAAATATATTCACGTCACATTATAACTGATTAAAACACACTGTTTTCCAATGTAGGGTAGCACCTTGGTGTATCCTGGGCACAGATAGTTTCCGTCCTCCTCTGGGTACATTGACTTCAATTCAAAACCTAGGATTCTTATGGTTCTAACCCCTTTTCATTGACTTACACAGTAAAAGTCAATGTCCTCCAACCTATCAGAACTCTTGCAGCATGAACTGACATTTTATCCACCCAATCAAAGGATCAGAGAATGAATCTAGTACTGAAAGCATAAGCTACAGCTAGCTAGCACTGTAGTGCATAAAATGCGGTGAGTAGTTGACTCAAAGAGAGAGAAAGACAACGATTGAACAGTTTTTAACAAATGTATTTCTAAAAAAATTAAGGAGAAGCAAGAGATAGAGAGACAGAGAGGTATAGTTGTATTTCCTTTACTTTCACTTAGCTAGTGAACGCAGCATGCTAGTTTAGCCTACTCAAACACCCGGCTCAAACAGAGAGGGATGCTATGTTAGCTAGCTGTGTATGGCTATCCAACACGGGAACTCTTCCAAGTCAAGGTAAGCTTTTGGTTTTACTAATGTATTGCCACCAGGGCCTGCCGGTGTAACTGCTAAACTGCTTGTGACTGTACACTGCACTGTATGACTGTAGCTGGTTTACTTATGCGTTAGTTCTAGTATCTATGTTGACTATGAAGTTACTAACGTCTTAAGCTAATATGGGGACAGCAATGTAGGCTGTGTGTAGCGGTTAGCAGTTATGATATGAAGGTTTGACTTGGAAAGGTTTTTTCGCCTGGTCACAGACAGCTGATGTGTTGTGCTGAAGTCCACAAGTGAAGGGAAAAGGTGAGAGGAGGACAGCAGGGAGCTAAAGGTAGATGTGAGAAGACATTATACAACAAGCAAAATGTTCATGCTGTTTGTATGTGGCTGCTATGAAAGCGAACTATGTTTATGTGTCATGTATTCATTCCGATGATTCTGTTGAAAAAAACGTTTCTTAAAACGGAAGCAAATGGAATGAAACGAGGATAAACATACCTGAATTTTTACAATAGAAACACTCGTTTGCAACTGTTGGACTAAATTATTACATCCCTAGATCAGCTAGATGCAGGCAAGAGTGTGAAAGAAGGTATCGGATGTGTCACTGTCTGTCACCTTGAATATAAAAAATAGTCTCTTGACCTGTGTACCTACTTTGTAAACGTTCATTCATAGGCCAAGGTTGTAGCTACCTTATGTTGGTTAGAGGGAAAATGTTTGTATCATGTAGTAGCCTAAATCTATCAATGTTACATTGAGCTGGGTGAATGGAAAATGAATGACAGTCATCCAATATGCTGTATTAGAAATAAGGCCAAGATCATAAAAAAATAAAAATAAATCCTCCCTCATCTTAAACATCACTGACTGCCACTGGTATACACCCTGTATGACATGCCTGTGCTTTGTTTGCACACACTTTTCTTGTCTTATTTATTGAAGTGTTTGGTTTTGTGATCTCTCCCTCCCTCCATCCCTCCAGAACAGTGTTTTGTGATCTCTCTCTCCCTACCTCCCTCCCTCCATCCCCCCAAAACAGTGTATTGTGATCTCTCTCTCCCTACCTCCCTCCATCCCCCAGAACAGTGTTTTGTTTTGTGATCTCTCTCTCCCTATTTCCCTCCCTCCATCCCCCCAGAACAGTGTTTTGTTTTGTGATCTCTCTCTCCCTACTTCCCTCCCTCCATCCCCCAAGAACAGTGTTTTGTGACCTCCCTCCCTCCCTCCCTCCCTCCCTCCCTCCCTCCCTCCCTCCCTCCCTCCCTCCCTCCCTCCCCAAAGAACAGTGTATTGTGATCTCTCTCTCCCTACCTCCCTCACTCCCTCCATCCCCCCAGAACAGTGTTTTGTGATCTCTCTCTCCCTACCTCCCTCCCTCCATCCCACCAGAACAGTGTTTTGTTTTGTGATCTCTCTCTCCCTACCTCCCCCCCTCCAACCCCCAGAACAGTGTTTTATTTTGTCATCCCTCCCTCCCTCCCTCCCTCCCTCCCTCCCTCCCTCCCTCCCTCCCTCCCTCCCCCCAGAACAGTGTTTTGTGATCTCTCTCTCCCTACCTCCCTCCCTCCATCCCACCAGAACAGTGTTTTTTTTTGTGATCTCTCTCTCCCTACCTCCCTCCCCCCATCCGTTTTGTCAGTCCTCTCTCCCTCCCTAACTAGCTCCCTCCCTCCCTCCCTCCCTCCCTCCCAAAAGAACAGTGTATTGTGATCTCACTCTCCCTACCTCCCTCCCTCCCTCCACCCCCCCAGAACAGTGTTTTGTGATCTCTCTCTCCATACCTCCCTCCCTCCCTCCATCGACCCAGAACAGTGTTTTGTGATCCCTCCCTCCCTCCCTCCCTCCCTCCCCCGAGAACAGTCTTTTGTTTTGTGATCTCTCTCCCTACTTCCCTCCTTCCCTCACTCCATCCCCCCGGAACAATGTTTTGTGATCTCCCTCCCTCCCTCCCTCCCTCCCTCCCTCCCTCCCTCCCTCCCTCCCTCCCTCCCTCCCTCCCTCCCTCCCTCCATCCATCCATCCCCCAGAACAGTGTTTTGTGATGTCTCTCTCCCTACCTCCCTCCCTCCATCCCACCAGAACAGTGTTTTGTTTTGTGATCTCTCTCTCCCTACCTCCCTCCCTCACTCCCCCCAGAACAGTCTTTTGTTTTTGATCTCTCTCTCCCTACTTCCCTCCTTCCCTCCCTCCCTCCCTCCATCCCCCCAGAACAGTATTTTGTGATCTCTCTCTCTCTCCCTACCTCCCTCCCTCCCTCCATCCCCCTAGAACAGTTTTTGTGATCTCTCTCTCCCTACCTCCCTCCCTCCCCCCATCCCCCCAGAACAGTGTTTTGTGATCTCTCTCTCCCTACCTCCCTACCTCCCTCCATCCCCCAAGAACAGTGGTTTGTGATCCCTCCCTCCCTCCCTCCCTCCCTCCCCCGAGAACAGTGTTTTGTTTTGTGATCTCTCTCTCCCTAAATCCCTCCTTCCCTCCCTCCATGCCCCCAGAACAGTGTTTTGTGATCTCTCTCCTTACCTCCCTCCATCCCTCCATCCCCCAGAACAGTGTTTTGTAATCTCTCTCTCTCCCTACCTCCCTCCCTCCCTCCATCCCCCCAAAACAGTGTTTTGTGATCTCTCCCTCCCTCCCTCCTTCCCTCCCTCCCCCCAGAACAGTGTTTTGTGATCTCTCTCTACCTACCACCCTCCCTCAATCACACCAGAACAGTATTTTGTTTTGTGATCTCTCTCTCTCTCCCTCCCTCCCTCCCTCCCTCCCCCAGAACAGTGTATTGTGATCTCTCTCTCCCTACCTCCCTCCCTCCCTCCATCGACCCAGAACAGTGTTTTGTGATCTTTCTCCCTCCCTCCCCCCATAACAGTGTTTTGTGATCTCTCTCCCTACCTACCTCCCTCCCTCCCTCCCTCCCTCCATCCCCCCAGAACAGTGTTTTGTTTTGTCAGTCCTCGCTTGCTCCCTCCCTCCCTCCATCGACCCAGAACAGTGTTTTGTGATCTCCCTCCCTCCCTCCCCCCATAACAGTGTTTTGTGATCTCTCTCCCTACCTACCTCCCTCCCTCCCTCCCTCCATCCCCCCAGAACAGTGTTTTGTTTTGTCAGTCCTCCCTCCCTCCCTCCCTCCCTCCCTCCCTCCCTCCCTCCCTCCCTCCCTCCCTCCCTCCCTCCCTCCCTCCCTCCCTCCCTCCCTCCCTCCCTCCCTCCCTCCCCCCAGAACAGTGTTTTGTGAACTCTCTCTCCCTACCTCCCTCACTTCATCCCACCAGAACAGTGTTTTGTTTTGTGATCTCTCTCCCTACCTCCCTCCCTCCCTCCCTCCCTCCATCCCCCCAGAACAGTGTTTTGTTTTGTCAGTCCTCCCTCCCTCCCTCCCTAACTCCCTCCCTAACTCCTTCCCTCCCTCCCTCCCTCCCTCCCTCCCTCCCTCCCTCCCTCCCTCCCTCCCTCCCTCCCTCCCTCCCTCCCTCCCTCCCTCCCTCCCTCCCTCCCTCCCAAAAGAACAGTGTATTGTGATCTCTCTCTCCCTACCTCCCTCCCTCCCTCCATCCCCACAGAACAGTGTTTTGTGATCTCTCTCTCCATACCTCCCTCCCTCCCTCCATCGACCCAGAACAGTGTTTTGTGATCCCTCCCTCCCTCCCTCCATCCCTCCCTCCCTCCCTCCCTCCCTCCCTCCCCCGAGAACAGTCTTTTGTTTTGTGATCTCTCTCCCTACTTCCCTCCTTCCCTCACTCCATCCCCCCAGAACAATGTTTTGTGATCTCCCTCCCTCCCTCCCTCCCTCCCTCTCTCACCTCCCTCCCTCCCTCCCTCCCTCCCTCCCTCCCTCCCTCCCTCCCTCCCTCCCTCCCTCCCTCCCTCCCTCCATCCATCCATCCCCCAGAACAGTGTTTTGTGATGTCTCTCTCCCTACCTCCCTCCCTCCATCCCACCAGAACAGTGTTTTGTTTTGTGATCTCTCTCTCCCTACCTCCCTCCCTCACTCCCCCGAGAACAGTCTTTTGTTTTTGATCTCTCTCTCCCTACTTCCCTCCTTCCCTCCCTCCCTCCCTCCATCCCCCCAGAACAGTATTTTGTGATCTCTCTCTCTCTCCCTACCTCCCTCCCTCCATCCATCCCCCTAGAACAGTTTTTTGTGATCTCTCTCTCCCTACCTCCCTCCCTCCCCCCATCCCCCCAGAACAGTGTTTTGTGATCTCTCTCTCCCTACCTCCCTACCTCACTCCATCCCCCATGAACAGTGGTTTGTGATCCCTCCCTCCCTCCCTCTCTCCCTCCCTCTCTCCCTCCCTCCCTCCCTCCCTCCCTCCCTCCCCCGAGAACAGTGTTTTGTTTTGTTATCTCTCTCTCCCTAAATCCCTCCTTCCCTCCCTCCATGCCCCCAGAACAGTGTTTTGTGATCTCTCTCCTTACCTCCCTCCATCCCTCCATCCCCCAGAACAGTGTTTTGTAATCTCTCTCTCTCCCTACCTCCCTCCCTCCCTCCATCCCCCCAAAACAGTGTTTTGTGATCTCTCCCTCCCTCCCTCCTTCCCTCCCTCCCCCCAGAACAGTGTTTTGTGATCTCTCTCTACCCACCACCCTCCCTCAATCACACCAGAACAGTATTTTGTTTTGTGATCTCTCTCTCTCTCCCTCCCTCCCTCCCTCCCCCAGAACAGTGTATTGTGATCTCTCTCTCCCTACCTCCCTCCCTCCCTCCATCGACCCAGAACAGTGTTTTGTGATCTCCCTCCCTCCCTCCCCCCATAACAGTGTTTTGTGATCTCTCTCCCTACCTACCTCCCTCCCTCCCTCCCTCCATCCCCCCAGAACAGTGTTTTGTTTTGTCAGTCCTCGCTTGCTCCCTCCCTCCCTCCATCGACCCAGAACAGTGTTTTGTGATCTCCCTCCCTCCCTCCCCCCATAACAGTGTTTTGTGATCTCTCTCCCTACCTACCTCCCTCCCTCCCTCCCTCCCTCCATCCCCCCAGAACAGTGTTTTGTTTTGTCAGTCCTCGCTTGCTCCCTCCCTCCCTCCCTCCCTCCCTCCCTCCCTCCCCCCAGAACAGTGTTTTGTGAACTCTCTCTCCCTACCTCCCTCCCTTCATCCCACCAGAACAGTGTTTTGTTTTGTGATCTCTCTCTCCCTCCCTCCCTCCCTCCCTCCCTCCCTCCATCCCCCCAGAACAGTGTTTTGTTTTGTCAGTCCTCCCTCCCTGCCTCCCTAACTCCCTCCCTAACTCCTTCCCTCCCTCCCTCCCTCCCTCCCTCCCTCCCTCCCTCCCTCCCTCCCTCCCTCCCTCCCTCCCTCCCTCCCTCCCTCCATCCCTCCATCCCCCAGAACAGTGTTTTGTAATCTCTCTCTCTCCCTACCTCCCTCCCTCCCTCCATCCCCCCAAAACAGTGTTTTGTGATCTCTCCCTCCCTCCCTCCTTCCCTCCCTCCCCCAGAACAGTGTTTTGTGATCTCTCTCTACCTACCACCCTCCCTCCCTCCCTCCATCGACCCAGAACAGTGTTTTGTGATCTCCCTCCCTCCCTCCCCCCATAACAGTGTTTTGTGATCTCTCTCCCTACCTACCTCCCTCCCTCCCTCCCTCCATCCCCCCAGAACAGTGTTTTGTTTTGTCAGTCCTCGCTTGCTCCCTCCCTCCCTCCATCGACCCAGAACAGTGTTTTGTGATCTCCCTCCCTCCCTCCCCCCATAACAGTGTTTTGTGATCTCTCTCCCTACCTACCTCCCTCCCTCCCTCCCTCCCTCCCTCCCTCCCTCCCTCCCTCCCTCCCTCCCTCCATCCCCCCAGAACAGTGTTTTGTTTTGTCAGTCCTCGCTTGCTCCCTCCCTCCCTCCCTCCCTCCCTCCCTCCCTCCCTCCCTCCCTCCCCCCAGAACAGTGTTTTGTGAACTCTCTCTCCCTACCTCCCTCCCTTCATCCCACCAGAACAGTGTTTTGTTTTGTGATCTCTCTCTCCCTCCCTCCCTCCCTCCCTCCCTCCATCCCCCCAGAACAGTGTTTTGTTTTGTCAGTCCTCCCTCCCTGCCTCCCTAACTCCCTCCCTAACTCCTTCCCTCCCTCCCTCCCTCCCTCCCTCCCTCCCTCCCTCCCTCCCTCCCTCCCTCCCTCCCTCCCTCCTTCCCTCCCTCCCTCCCTCCCTCCCAAAAGAACAGTGTATTGTGATCTCTCTCTCCCTACCTCCCCCCCTCCCTCCATCCCCACAGAACAGTGTTTTGTGATCTCCCTCTCCATACCTCCCTCCCTCCCTCCATCGACCCAGAACAGTGTTTTGTGATCCCTCCCTCCCTCCCTCCCCCCAGAACAGTTTTGTGATCTCTCTCTCTCTACCTCCCTCCCTCCCTCCATCCAGAACATTGTTTTGTGATCTCTCTCTCTCCCTACCTCCCTCCCTCCATCCCTCCCTCCATCCCCCCAGAACAGTGTTTTATTTTGTGATCTATCCCTCCCTACCTCCCTCCCTCCATTCCACCAGAACAGGGTTTTGTGATCCCTCCCTCCCTCCCTCCCTCCCTCCCTCCATCCCCCCATAACAGTGTATTGTGATCTCTCTCTCCATTCCTCCCTCCCTCCATCCCCCCAGAACAGTGTTTTGTGATCTCTCTCTCCCTACCTCCCTCCCTCCCTCCATCCCCCCAGAACAGTGTTTTGTGATCTCTCTCTCCATTCCTCCCTCCCTCCATCCCCCCAGAACAGTGTTTTGTGATCTCTCTCTCCCTCCCTCCCTCCCTCCCTCCCTCCCTCCCTCCCTCCCTCCCTCCCTCCCTTCCTCCCTCCCTCCCTCCCTCCCCCCATAACAGTGTATTGTGATCTCTCTCTCCCTACCTCCCTCCCTCCCTCCATCCCCCCATAACAGTGTATTGTGATCTCTCTCTCCCTACCTCCCTCCCTCCCTCCATCCCCCCAGAACAGTGTTTTGTGATCTCTCTCTCCATTCCTCCCTCCCTCCATCCCCCCAGAACAGTGTTTTGTGATCTCTCTCTCCCTACCTCCCTCATTCCCTCCATCCCCAAAGAACAGTGTTTTGTGATCTCTCTCCCTACCTCCCTCCCTCCCTCCATCCATCCCCCAGAACAGGGTTTTGTGATCTCTCTCTCCCTAACTCCCTCCATCCCACCAGAACAGGGTTTTGTTTTGTGATCTCTCTGTCCCTACCTCCCTCCATCCCCCCATAACAGGGTTTTGTGATCCCTCCCTCCCTCCCTCACTCCCTCCATCCCTCCCTCCCTCCATCACCAAAGAACAATGTTTTGTGATCTCTCTACCCCTCCCTCCCCCGAGAAAAGTGTTTTGTTTTGTGATCTCTCTCCCCCCTCCCTCCCTCCCTCCATCCCCCCAGAACAGTGTTTTGTTTTGTGATCTCTCTCCCTCCCTCCCTCCCTCCCTCCCTCCCTCCCTCCCTCCCTCCCTCCCTCCCTCCCTCCCTCCCTCCCTCCCTCCCTCCCTCCCTCCCTCCAGAACAGTGTATTGTGATCTCTCTCTCCCTACCTCCCTCCATCCCTCCATCCCCCAAGAACAGTGTTTTGTGATCTCTCTCTCTCTCCCTACCTCCCTCCCTCCCTCCCTCCATCCATCCCCCCAGAACAGTGTTTTGTGATCTCTCTCTCCCTACCTCCCTCCCTCCATCCCACCAGAACAGTGTTTTGTTTTGTGATCTCTCTCTCCCTACCTCCCTCCCTCCATCCATCCCCCCAAAACAGTGTTTTGTTTTGTGATCTCTCTCCCTACCTCCCTCCATCCCCCCAGAACAGGGTTTTGTGATCCCTTCCTCCTCCCTCCCTCCCTCCCTCCCCCAGAACAGTGTTTTGTGATCTCTCTACCCCTCCCTCCCCAGAGAAAAGTGTTTTGTTTTGTGATCTCTCTCTCCCTACCTCCCTCCCTCCCTCCATCCCCCCAGAACAGTGTTTTGTTTTTATGATCTCTCCCTCCCTCTCTCCCTCCCGTCAGAACAGTGTTTTGTTTTGTGATCTCTCTCTCCCTACCTCCCTCCCTCCCTCCCTCCCTCCACCCAGAACATTGTTTTGTGATCTCTCTCTCCCTACCTCCCTCCATCCCTCCCTCCATCCCCCCAGAACAGTGTTTTATTTTGTGATCTCTCTCTACCTACCACCCTCCCTCCATCACACCAGAATAGTATTTTGTTTTGTGATCTCTCTCTCCCTCCCTCCCTCCCTCCCCCAGAACAGTGTTTTATTTTGTGATCTCTCTCTACCTACCACCCTCCCTCCATCACACCAGAATAGTATTTTGTTTTGTGATCTCTCTCTCCATCCCTCCCTCCATCCCCCCAGAACAGTGTTTTATTTTGTGATCTCTCTCTACCTACCACCCTCCCTCCATCACACCAGAATAGTATTTTGTTTTGTGATCTCTCTCTCCCTACCTCCCTCCATCCCCCCAGAACAGGGTTTTGTGATCCCTCCCTCCTCCCTCCCTCCCTCCCCCCAGAACAGTGTTTTGTGATCTCTCTACCCCTCCCTCCCCCGAGAAAAGTGTTTTGTTTTGTGATCTCTCTCTCCCTACCTCCCTCCCTCCCTCCATCCCCCCAGAACAGTGTTTTGTTTTTATGATCTCTCCCTCCCTCTCTCCCTCCCGTCAGAACAGTGTTTTGTTTTGTGATCTCTCTCTCCCTACCTCCCTCCCTCCTTCCCTCCACCCAGAACATTGTTTTGTTTTGTGATCTCTCTCTCCCTACCTCCCTCCATCCCTCCCTCCATCCCCCCAGAACAGTGTTTTATTTTGTGATCTCTCTCTACCTACCACCCTCCCTCCATCACACCAGAATAGTATTTTGTTTTGTGATCTCTCTCTCCCTCCCTCCCTCCCTCCCCCCAGAACAGTGTATTGTGATCTCTCTCTCCCTACCTCCCTCCCTCCCTCCATCGACCCAGAACAGGGTTTTGTGATCCCTCCCTCCCTCCCTCCCTCCCTCCCTCCCTCCCTCCCTCCCTCCCTCCCTCCCTCCCTCCCTCCCTCCCTCCCTCCCCCAGAACAGTGTATTGTGATCTCTCTCTCCCTACCTCCCTCCCTCCCTCCATCCCCCCAGAACAGTGTTTTGTGATCTCTCTCTCCCTACCTACCTCCCTCCCTCCATCCCCCTAGAACAGTTTTTTTGTGATCTCTCTCTCCATACCTCCCTCCCTCCATCCCCACAAAACAGTGTTTTGTTTTGTAATCCCTCCCTCCTTCCCTCCATCCCCCAAGAACAGTGTTTTGTGATCTCTCTCTCTCCCTACCTCCCTCCCTCCCTCCATCCATCCCCCAGAACAGGGTTTTGTGATCTCTCTCTCCCTACCTCCCTCCCCCCATCCCACCAGAACAGTGTTTTGTTTTGTGATCTCTCTGTCCCTACCTCCCTCCCTCCATCCCCCCAGAACAGGGTTTTGTGATCCCTCCCTCCCTCCCTCCCTCCCTCCCTCCCTCCCTCCATCCCTCCCTCCCTCCCTCCCTCCCCAAAGAACAGTGTTTTGTGATCTCTCTACCCCTCCCTCCCCCGAGAAAAGTGTTTTGTGATCTCTCTCCCCCTCCCTCCATCCCCCCAGAACAGTGTTTTGTTTTGTGATCCCTCCCTCCCTCCCTCCCTCCCTCCCTCCCTCCCTCCCTCCCTCCCTCCCTCCCTCCCTCCCTCCCTCCAGAACAGTGTATTGTGATCTCTCTCTCCCTACCTCCCTCCATCCCTCCATCCCCCAAGAACAGTGTTTTGTGATCTCTCTCTCTCTCTCTACCTCCCTCCCTCCCTCCCTCCCTCCATCCCCCAAGAACAGTGTTTTGTGATCTCTCTCTCTCCCTACCTCCCTCTCTCCATCCCACCAGAACAGTGTTTTGTTTTGTGATCTCTCTCTCCCTACCTCCCTCCCTCCCTCCATCCCCCAAAAACAGTGTTTTGTTTTGTAATCCATCCCTCCCTCCCTCCCTCCCTTCCTCCAGAACAGTGTTTTGTGATCTCTCTCCTTACCTCCCTCCCTCCCTCCATCCCCCCAGAACAGTGTTTTGTTTTGTGATCTCTCCCTCCCTCCCTCCCTCCTTCCCTCCATCCCCCCATAACAGTGTTTTGTGACCTCTCTCTCCTTACTTCCCTCCCCCCCAGAACAGTGTTTTGTTTTGTGATCTCTCTCTCCATACCTCCCTCCCCCCTCCACCCAGAACATTGTTTTGTTTTGTGATCTCTCTCTCCTTACCTCCCTCCATCCCTCCCTCCGTCCCCCCAGAACAGTGTTTTATTGTGTGATCTCTCTCTCCCTATCTCCCTCCCTCCATTCCCCAGAACAGGGTTTTGTGATCCCTCCCTCCCTCCCTCCCTCCCTCGCTCCCTCTCTCTCTCTCTCTCTCTCCCTCCCTCCCTCCCTCCCTCCCTCCCTCCCTCCCTCCCTCCCTCCATCCCCCCAGAACAGTGTTTTGTGATATCTCTCTCCCAACCTCCCTCTCTCCCTCCATCCCCCCACAACATTGTTTTGTGATCTCTCTCTCCCTACCTCCCTCCATCCCTCCATCCCCCAAGAACAGTGTATTGTGATCTCTCTCTCCCTACCTCCCTCCCTCCCTCCATCCCCCCAGAACAGTGTTTTGTGATCTCTCTCTCCCTACCTCCCTCCCTAAATCCATCCCCCCAAAACAGTGTTTTGTTTTGTGATCTCTCTCTCCCTACCTCCCTCCATCTCCCCAGAACTGGGTTTTGTGATCCCTCCCTCCTCCCTCCCTCCCTCCCCCCAGAACAGTGTTTTGTGATCTCTCTACCCCTCCCTCCCCCGAGAAAAGTGTTTTGTTTTGTGATCTCTCTCTCCCTACCTCCCTCCCTCCCTCCATCGCCCCAGAACAGTGTTTTGTTTTTATGATCTCTCCCTCCCTCCCTCCCTCCCTCCCTCCCTCCCTCCCTCCCTCCCTCCCTCCCTCCCTCCCTCCCTCCCTCCCTCCCCCCAGAACAGTGTATTGTGATCTCTCTCTCCCTACCTCCCTCCCTCCCTCCATCCCCCCAGAACAGTGTTTTGTGATCTCTCTCTCCCTACCTACCTCCCTCCCTCCATCCTCCTAGAACAGTTTTTTGTGATCTCTCTCTCTCCCTACCTCCCTCCCTCCCTCCGGTAATCCTCCCAGAACAGTGTTTTGTGATCTCTCTCTCCCTACCTCCCTCTCTCCATCCCACCAGAACAGTGTTTTGTTTTGTGATCTCTCTCTCCCTACCTCCCTCCCTCCCTCCATCCCCCCAAAACAGTGTTTTGTTTTGTAATCCCTCCCTCCCTCCCTCCCTCCCTCCCTCCCTCCCTCCCTCCCTCCCTCCCTCCCTCCCTCCCTCCCTCCCTCCCTCCCTCCAGAACAGTGTTTTGTGATATCTCTCTCCCTACTTCCCTCCTTCTCTCCTTCCCTCACTCCATCCCCCCAGAACAGTGTTTTGTGATCTCTCTCTCCCTACCTCCCTCCCTCCATCCCCCAGAACAGGGTTTTGTGATCCCTCCCTCCCTCCCTCCCTCCCTCCCTCCCTCCCTCCCTCCCTCCCTCCCCCAGAACAGTGTATTGTGATCTCTCTCTCCCTACCTCCCTCCCTCCCTCCATCCCCCCAGAACAGTGTTTTGTGATCTCTCTCTCCCTACCTACCTCCCTCCCTCTATCCTCCTAGAACAGTGTTTTGTGATCTCTCTCTCCATACCTCCCTCCCTCCATCCCCCACAACAGTGTTTTGTGATCTCTCTCTCCCTACCTCCCTCCATCCCTCCATCCCCCAAGAACAGTGTTTTGTGATCTCTCTCTCTCTCCCTACCTCCCTCCCTCCCTCCCTCTGTCCATCCTCCCAGAACAGTGTTTTGTGATCTCTCTCTCCCTACCTCCCTCTCTTCATCCCACCAGAACAGTGTTTTGTTTTGTGATCTCTCTCTCCCTACCTCCCTCCCTCCGTCCATCCCCCAAAAACAGTGTTTTGTTTTGTAATCCCTCCCTCCCTCCCTCCCTCCCTTCCTCCCCCCCTCCCTCCCTCCAGAACAGTGTTTTGTGATCTCTCTCTACCTACTTCCCTCCTTCTCTCCTTCCCTCACTCCATCCCCCCAGAACAGTGTTTTGTGATCTCTCTCCTTACCTCCCTCCCTCCCTCCATCCCCCCAGAACAGTGTTTTGTTTTGTGATCTCTCCCTCCCTCCATCCTTCCCTCCATCCCCCCAGAACAGTGTTTTGTGACCTCTCTCTCCCTACTTCCCTCCCCCCCAGAACAGTGTTTTGTTTTGTGATCTCTCTCTCCATACCTCCCTCCCTCCCTCCACCCAGAACATTGTTTTGTTTTGTGATCTCTCTCTCCTTACCTCCCTCCATCCCTCCCTCCGTCCCCCCAGAACAGTGTTTTATTGTGTGATCTCTCTCTCCCTATCTCCCTCCCTCCATTCCCCAGAACAGGGTTTTGTGATCCCTCCCTCCCTCCCTCGCTCCCTCCCTCTCTCTCTCTCTCCCTCCCTCCCTCCCTCCCTCCCTCCCTCCCTCCCTCCCTCCCTCCCTCCCTCCCTCCCTCCCTCCCTCCCTCCCTCCCTCCATCCCCCCAGAACAGTGTTTTGTGATCTCTCTCTCCCAACCTCCCTCCCTCCCTCCATCCCCCCACAACAGTGTTTTGTGATCTCTCTCTCCCTACCTCCCTCCATCCCTCCATCCCCCAAGAACAGTGTATTGTGATCTCTCTCTCCCTACCTCCCTCCCTCCCTCAATCCCCCCAGAACAGTGTTTTGTGATCTCTCTCTCCCTACCTCCCTCCCTCCATCCATCCCCCCAAAACAGTGTTTTGTTTTGTGATCTCTCTCTCCCTACCTCCCTCCATCCCCCAAGAACAGGGTTTTGTGATCCCTCCCTCCTCCCTCCCTCCCTCCCCCCAGAACAGTGTTTTGTGATCTCTCTACCCCTCCCTCCCCCGAGAAAAGTGTTTTGTTTTGTTATCTCTCTCTCCCTACCTCCCTCCCTCCCTCCATCCCCCCAGAACAGTGTTTTGTTTTTATGATCTCTCTCTCCCTCCCTCCCTCCCTCCCTCCCTCCCTCCCTCCCTCCCTCCCTCCCTCCCTCCCTCCCGCCAGAACAGTGTATTGTGATCTCTCTCTCCCTACCTCCCTCCCTCCATCCCCCCAGAACAGTGTTTTGTGATCTCTCTCTCCCTACCTACCTCCCTCCCTCCATCCTCCTAGAACAGTTTTTTGTGATCTCTCTCTCCATACCTCCCTCCCTCCATCCCCCCACAACAGTGTTTTGTGATCTCTCTCTCCCTACCTCCCTCCATCCCCCAAGAACAGTGTTTTGTGATCTCTCTCTCTCCCTACCTCCCTCCCTCCCTCTGTCCATCCTCCAAGAACAGTGTTTTGTGATCTCTCTCTCTCCCTCCCTCCCTCCCTCCCTCCGGTAATCCTCCCAGAACAGTGTTTTGTGATCTCTCTCTCCCTACCTCCCTCCCTCCCTCCATCCCCCCAAAACAGTGTTTTGTTTTGTAATCCCTCCCTCCCTCCCCTCCCTCCCCTCCCTCCCTCCCTCCCTCCCTCCCTCCCTCCCTCCCTCCCTCCCTCCCTCCCTCCAGAACAGTGTTTTGTGATCTCTCTCTCAATACTTCCCTCCTTCTCTCCTTCCCTCACTCCATCCCCCCAGAACAGTGTTTTGTGATCTCTCTCCTTACCTCCCTCCCTCCCTCCATCCCCTCAGAACAGTGTTTTGTTTTGTGATCTCTCCCTCCCTCCCTCCCTCCCTCCTAACTCCATCCCCCCAGAACAGTGTTTTGTGACCTCTCTCTCCCTACTTCCCCCCCCCCCCAGAACAGTGTTTTGTTTGGTGATCTCTCTCTCCCTACCTCCCTCCCTCCCTCCACCCAGAACATTGTTTTGTTCTGTGATCTCTCTCTCCTTACCTCCCTCCATCCCTCCCTCCGTCCCCCCAGAACAGTGTTTTATTGTGTGATCTCTCTCTCCCTACCTCCCTCCCTCCATTCCCCAGAACAGGGTTTTGTGATCCCTCCCTCCCTCCCTCCCTCCCTCCCTCCCTCCCTCCCTCCCTCCCTCCCTCTCTCTCTCTCTCTCTCTCTCTCTCTCTCTCTCTCTCTCTCTCTCTCTCTCTCTCTCTCTCTCTCTCTCTCTCTCCCTCCCTCCCTCCCTCTCTCTCTCTCTCCCTCCCTCCCTCCCTCCCTCCCTCCCTCCCTCCCTCCCTCCCTCCCTCCCTCCCTCCCTCCCTCCCCCCATAACAGTGTATTGTGATCTCTCTCTCCCTACCTCCCTCCCTCCCTCCATCCCCCTAGAACAGTTTTTTTGTGATCTCTCTCTCCATACCTCCCTCCCTCCCTCCATCCCCCCAGAACAGTGTTTTGTGATCTCTCTCTCTCCCTACCTCCCTCCCTCCCTCCATCCATCCCCCAGAACAGGGTTTTGTGATCTCTCTCTCCCTACCTCCCTCCCTCCATCCCACCAGAACAGTGTTTTGTTTTGTGATCTCTCTTTCCCTACCGCCCTCCCTCCATCCCCCCAGAACAGTGTTTTGTGATCCCTCCCTCCCTCCCTCCCCTCCCTCCCTCCCTCCCTCCCTCCCCAAAGAACAGTGTTTTGTGTTCTCTCCTTTATGATCCCTCCCTCCCTCCCTCCCTCCCTCCCTCCCTCCCTCCCTCCCTCCCTCCCTCCCTCCCTCCCTCCCTCCCTCCAACCCTCCCTCCCTCCCTCCCTCCCTCCCTCCCTCCCTCCCTCCCTCCCTCCCTCCCTCCCTCCCTCCCTCCCCCCATAACAGTGTATTGTGATCCCTCTCTCCCTACCTCCCTCCCTCCCTCCATCCCCCCAGAACAGTGTTTTGTGATCTCTCCCTCCCTCCCTCCCTCCCTCCCTCCCTCCCCCCAGAACAGTGTATTGTGATCTCTCTCTCCCTACCTCCCTCCCTCCATCCCCCCAGAACAGTGTTTTGTGATCTCTCTCTCCCTACCTACCTCCCTCCCTCCATCCTCCTAGAACAGTTTTTTGTGATCTCTCTCTCCATACCTCCCTCCCTCCATCCCCCCACAACAGTGTTTTGTGATCTCTCTCTCCCTACCTCCCTCCATCCCCCAAGAACAGTGTTTTGTGTTCTCTCTCTCTCCCTACCTCCCTCCCTCCCTCTGTCCATCCTCCCAGAACAGTGTTTTGGGATCTCTCTCTCCCTACCTCCCTCTCTCCATCCCACCAGAACAGTGTTTTGTTTTGTGATCTCTCTCTCCCTACCTCCCTCCCTCCCTCCATCCCCCAAAAACAGTGTTTTGTTTTGTAATCCCTCCCTCCCTCCCTCCCTCCCTCCCTCCCTCCCTCCCTCCCTCCCTCCCTCCAGAACAGTGTTTTGTGATCTCTCTCTACCTACTTCCCTCCTTCTCTCCTTCCCTCACTCCATCCCCCAAGAACAGTGTTTTGTGATCTCTCTCCTTACCTCCCTCCCTCCCTCCATCCCCCCAGAACAGTGTTTTGTTTTGTGATCTCTCCCTCCCTCACTCCCTCCTTCCCTCCATCCCCCCAGAACAGTGTTTTGTGACCTCTCTCTCCCTACTTCCCTCCCCCCCAGAACAGTGTTTTGTTTTGTGATCTCTCTCTCCATACCTCCCTCCCTCCCTCCACCCAGAACATTGTTTTGTTTTGTGATCTCTCTCTCCTTACCGCCCTCCATCCCTCCCTCCGTCCCCCCAGAACAGTGTTTTATTGTGTGATCTCTCTCTCCCTATCTCCCTCCCTCCATTCCCCAGAACAGGGTTTTGTGATCCCTCCCTCCCTCCCTCGCTCCCTCCCTCTCTCTCTCTCCCTCCCTCCCTCCCTCCCTCCCTCCCTCCCTCCCTCCCTCCCTCCCTCCCTCCCTCCCTCCCTCCCTCCCCCCAGAACAGTGTTTTGTGATCTCTCTCTCCCAACCTCCCTCCCTCCCTCCATCCCCCCACAACAGTGTTTTGTGATCTTTCTCTCCCTACCTCCCTCCATCCCTCCATCCCCCAAGAACAGTGTATTGTGATCTCTCTCTCCCTACCTCCCTCCCTCCCTCCATCCCCCAGAACAGTGTTTTGTGATCTCTCTCTCCCAACCTCCCTCCCTCCCTCCCTCCATCCCCCCAAAACAGTATTTTGTGATCTCTCTCTCCCTACCTCCCTCCATCCCTCCATCCCCCAAGAACAGTGTTTTGTGATCTCTCTCTCTCCCTACCTCCCTCCCTCCCTCCGGTAATCCTCCCAGAACAGTGTTTTGTGATCTCTCTCTCCCTACCTCCCTCTCTCCATCCCACCAGAACAGTGTTTTGTTTTGTGATCTCTCTCTCCCTACCTCCCTCCCTCCCTCCATCCCCCCAAAACAGTGTTTTGTTTTGTAATCCCTCCCTCCCTCCCTCCCTCCCTCCCTCCCTCCCTCCCTCCCTCCCTCCCTCCCTCCCTCCCTCCCTCCCTCCAGAACAGTGTTTTGTGATCTCTCTCTCAATACTTCCCTCCTTCTCTCCTTCCCTCACTCCATCCCCCCAGAACAGTGTTTTGTGATCTCTCTCCTTACCTCCCTCCCTCCCTCCATCCCCCCAGAACAGTGTTTTGTTTTGTGATCTCTCCCTCCCTCCCTCCCTCCTAACTCCATCCCCCCAGAACAGTGTTTTGTGACCTCTCTCTCCCTACTTCCCTCCCCCCCCCAGAACAGTGTTTTGTTTGGTGATCTCTCTCTCCCTACCTCCCTCCCTCCCTCCACCCAGAACATTGTTTTGTTCTGTGATCTCTCTCTCCTTACCTCCCTCCATCCCTCCCTCCGTCCCCCCAGAACAGTGTTTTATTGTGTGATCTCTCTCTCCCTACCTCCCTCCCTCCATTCCCCAGAACAGGGTTTTGTGATCCCTCCCTCCCTCCCTCCCTCCCTCCCTCCCTCCCTCTCTCTCTCTCTCTCTCTCTCTCTCTCTCTCTCTCTCTCTCTCTCTCTCTCTCTCCCTCCCTCCCTCCCTCCCTCCCTCCCTCCCTCCCTCTCTCTCTCTCTCCCTCCCTCCCTCCCTCCCTCCCTCCCTCCCTCCCTCCCTCCCCCCATAACAGTGTATTGTGATCTCTCTCTCCCTACCTCCCTCCCTCCCTCCATCCCCCTAGAACATTTTTTTTGTGATCTCTCTCTCCATACCTCCCTCCCTCCCTCCATCCCCCCAGAACATTGTTTTGTGATCTCTCTCTCTCCCTACCTCCCTCCCTCCCTCCATCCATCCCCCAGAAAAGGGTTTTGTGATCTCTCTCTCCCTACCTCCCTCCCTCCATCCCACCAGAACAGTGTTTTGTTTTGTGATCTCTCTCTCCCTACCTCCCTCCCTCCATCCCCCCAGAACAGTGTTTTGTGATCCCTCCCTCCCTCCCTCCCTCCCTCCCTCCCTCCCTCCCTCCCTCCCTCCCTCCCTCCCTCCTTCCCTCCCTCCCCAAAGAACAGTGTTTTGTGTTCTCTCTTTTATGATCCCTCCCTCCCTCTCTCTCTCCCTCCCTCCCTCCCTCCCTCCCTCCCTCCCCCCATAACAGTGTATTGTGATCTCTCTCTCCCTACCTCCCTCCCTCCCTCCATCCCCCCAGAACAGTGTTTTGTGACCTCTCTCTCCCTACTTCCCTCCCCCCCAGAACAGTGTTTTGTTTCTTGATCTCTCTCTCCATACCTCCCTCCCTCCCTCCACCCAGAACATTGTTTTGTTTTGTGATCTCTCTCTCCTTACCGCCCTCCATCCCTCCCTCCGTCCCCCCAGAACAGTGTTTTATTGTGTGATCTCTCTCTCCCTATCTCCCTCCCTCCATTCCCCAGAACAGGGATTTGTGATCCCTCCCTCCCTCCCTCGCTCCCTCCCTCTCTCTACCTCCCTCCCTCCCTCCCTCCCTCCCTCCCTCCCTCCCTCCCTCCCTCCCTCCCTCCCTCCCTCCCTCCCTCCATAACAGTGTATTGTGATCTCTCTCTCCCTACCTCCCTCCCTCCCTCCATCCCCCTAGAACATTTTTTTTGTGATCTCTCTCTCCATACCTCCCTCCCTCCCTCCATCCCCCCAGAACATTGTTTTGTGATCTCTCTCTCTCCCTACCTCCCTCCCTCCCTCCATCCATCCCCCAGAAAAGGGTTTTGTGATCTCTCTCTCCCTACCTCCCTCCCTCCATCCCACCAGAACAGTGTTTTGTTTTGTGATCTCTCTCTCCCTACCTCCCTCCCTCCATCCCCCCAGAACAGTGTTTTGTGATCCCTCCCTCCCTCCCTCACTCCCTCCCTCCCTCCCTCCCTCCCTCCCTCCCTCCCTCCCTCCCTCCCTCCCTCCCCAAAGAACAGTGTTTTGTGTTCTCTCTTTTATGATCCCTCCCTCCCTCCCTCTCTCTCTCCCTCCCTCCCTCCCTCCCTCCCTCCCTCCCTCCCTCCCTCCCTCCCTCCCTCCCTCCCTCCCTCCCTCCCTCCCTCCCTCCCTCCCTCCCTCCCTCCCTCCCCCCATAACAGTGTATTGTGATCTCTCTCTCCCTACCTCCCTCCCTCCCTCCATCCCCCCAGAACAGTGTTTTGTGATCTCTCTCTCCCTACCTCCCTCCCTCCATCCATCCCCCCAAAACAGTGTTTTGTTTTGTGATCTCTCTCTCCCTACCTCCCTCCATCCCCCCAGAACAGGGTTTTGTGATCCCTCCCTCCTCCCTCCCTCCCCCCAGAACAGTGTTTTGTGATCTCTCTACCCCTCCCTCCCCCGAGAAAAGTGTTTTGTTTTGTTATCTCTCTCTCCCTACCTCCCTCCCTCCCTCCATCCCCCCAGAACAGTGTTTTGTTTTTATGATCTCTCTCTCCCTCCCTCCCTCCCTCCCTCCCTCCCTCCCTCCCTCCCTCCCTCCCTCCCTCCCTCCCTCCCTCCCTCCCTCCCCAAAGAACAGTGTTTTGTGTTCTCTCTTTTATGATCCCTCCCTCCCTCCCTCCCTCCCTCCCTCCCTCCCTCCCTCCCTCCCTCCCTCCCTCCCTCCCTCCCTCCCTCCCTCCCCCCATAACAGTGTATTGTGATCTCTCCCTACCTCCCTCCCTCCCTCCATCCCCCCAGAACCGTGTTTTGTGATCTCTCTCTCCCTACCTCCCTCCCTCCATCCATCCCCCCAAAACAGTGTTTTGTTTTGTGATCTCTCTCTCCCTACCTCCCTCCATCCCCCCAGAACAGGGTTTTGTGATCCCTCCCTCCTCCCTCCCTCCCCCCAGAACAGTGTTTTGTGATCTCTCTACCCCTCCCTCCCCCGAGAAAAGTGTTTTGTTTTGTTATCTCTCTCTCCCTACCTCCCTCCCTCCCTCCATCCCCCCAGAACAGTGTTTTGTTTTTATGATCTCTCTCTCCCTCCCTCCCTCCCTCCCTCCCTCCCTCCCTCCCTCCCTCCCTCCCTCCCTCCCTCCCTCCCTCCCTCCCTCCCCAAAGAACAGTGTTTTGTGTTCTCTCTTTTATGATCCCTCCCTCCCTCCCTCCCTCTCTCCCTCCCTCCCTCCCTCCCTCCCTCCCTCCCTCCCTCCCTCCCTCCCTCCCTCCCTCCCTCCCTCCCTCCCTCCCTCCCTCCCTCCCTCCCTCCCTCCCTCCCTCCCTCCCTCCCTCCCCCCATAACAGTGTATTGTGATCTCTCCCTACCTCCCTCCCTCCCTCCATCCCCCCAGAACAGTGTTTTGTGATCTCTCTCTCCCTACCTCCCTCCCTCCATCCATCCCCCCAAAACAGTGTTTTGTTTTGTGATCTCTCTCTCCCTACCTCCCTCCATCCCCCCAGAACAGGGTTTTGTGATCCCTCCCTCCTCCCTCCCTCCCCCCAGAACAGTGTTTTGTGATCTCTCTACCCCTCCCTCCCCCGAGAAAAGTGTTTTGTTTTGTTATCTCTCTCTCCCTACCTCCCTCCCTCCCTCCATCCCCCCAGAACAGTGTTTTGTTTTTATGATCTCTCCCTCCCT
Source organism: Oncorhynchus clarkii lewisi (assembly GCF_045791955.1). Classification (NCBI taxonomy): domain Eukaryota; kingdom Metazoa; phylum Chordata; class Actinopteri; order Salmoniformes; family Salmonidae; genus Oncorhynchus; species Oncorhynchus clarkii. The sequence continues at coordinate 3,976,853 of NC_092174.1, forward strand.
CCCTCCCTCCCTCCCTCCCTCCCTCCCTCCCTCCCTCCCTCCCTCCCTCCCTCCCTCCCTCCCTCCCTCCCTCCCTCCCTCCCTCCCTCCCTCCCTCCCTCCCCCCAGAACAGTGTATTGTGATCTCTCTCTCCCTACCTCCCTCCCTCCATCCCCCCAGAACAGTGTTTTGTGATCTCTCTCTCCCTACCTACCTCCCTCCCTCCATCCTCCTAGAACAGTTTTTTGTGATCTCTCTCCCCATACCTCCCTCCCTCCATCCCCCCACAACAGTGTTTTGTGATCTCTCTCTCCCTACCTCCCTCCATCCCTCCATCCCCCAAGAACAGTGTTTTGTGATCTCTCTCTCTCCCTACCTCCCTCCCTCCCTCTGTCCATCCTCCCAGAACAGTGTTTTGTGATCTCTCTCTCCCTACCTCCCTCTCTTCATCCCACCAGAACAGTGTTTTGTTTTGTGATCTCTCTCTCCCTACCTCCCTCCCTCCCTCCATCCCCCAAAAACAGTGTTTTGTTTTGTAATCCCTCCCTCCCTCCCTCCCTCCCTCCCTTCCTCCCTCCCTCCCTCCCTCCCTCCCTCCCTCCCTCCCTCCCTCCCTCCCTCCCTCCCTCCCTCCCTCCCTCCATTCCCCAGAACAGGGTTTTGAGATCCCTCCCTCCCTCCCTCGCTCCCTCCCTCTCTCTCCCTCCCTCCCTCCCTCCCTCCCTCCCTCCCTCCCTCCCTCCCTCCCTCCCTCCCTCCCTCCCTCCCTCCATCCCCCCAGAACAGTGTTTTGTGATCTCTCTCTCCCAACCTCCCTCCCTCCCTCCATCCCCCCACAACAGTGTTTTGTGATCTCTCTCTCCCTACCTCCCTCCATCCCTCCATCCCCAAGAACAGTGTATTGTGATCTCTCTCTCCCTACCTCCCTCCCTCCCTCCATCCCCCCAGAACAGTGTTTTGTGATCTCTCTCTCCCAACCTCCCTCCCTCCCTCCATCCCCCCACAACAGTGTTTTGTCATCTCTCTCTCCCTACCTCCCTCCATCCCTCCATCCCCCAAGAACAGTGTTTTGTGATCTCTCTCTCTCCCTACCTCCCTCCCTCCCTCCGGTAATCCTCCCAGAACAGTGTTTTGTGATCTCTCTCTCCCTACCTCCCTCTCTCCATCCCACCAGAACAGTGTTTTGTTTTGTGATCTCTCTCTCCCTACCTCCCTCCCTCCCTCCATCCCCCCAAAACAGTGTTTTGTTTTGTAATCCCTCCCTCCCTCCCTCCCTCCCTCCCTCCCTCCCTCCCTCCCTCCAGAACAGTGTTTTGTGATCTCTCTCTCCCTACTTCCCTCCTTCTCTCCTTCCCTCACTCCATCCCCCCAGAACAGTGTTTTGTGATCTCTCTCCTTACCTCCCTCCCTCCCTCCATCCCCCCAGAACAGTGTTTTGTTTTGTGATCTCTCCCTCCCTCCCTCCCTCCCTCCCTCCTAACTCCATCCCCCCAGAACAGTGTTTTGTGACCTCTCTCTCCCTACTTCCCTCCCCCCCAGAACAGTGTTTTGTTTTGTGATCTCTCTCTCCCTACCTCCCTCCCTCCCTCCACCCAGAACATTGTTTTGTTTTGTGATCTCTCTCTCCTTACCTCCCTCCATCCCTCCCTCCGTCCCCCCAGAACAGTGTTTTATTGTGTGATCTCTCTCTCCCTACCTCCCTCCCTCCATTCCCCAGAACAGGGTTTTGTGATCCCTCCCTCCCTCCCTCCCTCCCTCCCTCCCTCTCTCTCTCTCTCTCTCTCTCTCTCTCTCTCTCTCTCTCTCTCTCTCTCTCTCTCTCTCTCTCTCTCTCTCTCTCTCTCTCTCTCCCCTCCCTCCCTCCCTCCCTCCCTCCCTCTCTCTCTCTCTCTCTCTCTCTCTCTCTCTCTCTCTCTCTCTCTCTCTCTCTCCCCTCCCTCCCTCCCTCCCTCCCTCCCTCCCTCCCTCCCTACCTCCCTCCCTCCCTCCATCCCCCTAGAACAGTTTTTTTGTGATCTCTCTCTCCATACCTCCCTCCCTCCCTCCATCCCCCCAGAACAGTGTTTTGTTTTTATGATCTCTCCCTCCCTCCCTCCCTCCCTCCCTCCCTCCCTCCCTCCCTCCCTCCCTCCCTCCCTCCCTCCCTCCCTCCCTCCCTCCCTCCCTCCCCCCAGAACAGTGTATTGTGATCTCTCTCTCCCTACCTCCCTCCCTCCATCCCCCCAGAACAGTGTTTTGTGATCTCTCTCTCCCTACCTACCTCCCTCCCTCCATCCTCCTAGAACAGTTTTTTGTGATCTCTCTCCCCATACCTCCCTCCCTCCATCCCCCCACAACAGTGTTTTGTGATCTCTCTCTCCCTACCTCCCTCCATCCCTCCATCCCCCAAGAACAGTGTTTTGTGATCTCTCTCTCTCCCTACCTCCCTCCCTCCCTCTGTCCATCCTCCCAGAACAGTGTTTTGTGATCTCTCTCTCCCTACCTCCCTCTCTTCATCCCACCAGAACAGTGTTTTGTTTTGTGATCTCTCTCTCCCTACCTCCCTCCCTCCCTCCATCCCCCAAAAACAGTGTTTTGTTTTGTAATCCCTCCCTCCCTCCCTCCCTCCCTCCCTTCCTCCCTCCCTCCCTCCCTCCCTCCCTCCCTCCCTCCCTCCCTCCCTCCCTCCCCTCCCTCCCTCCCTCCCTCCCTCCCTCCCTCCATTCCCCAGAACAGGGTTTTGAGATCCCTCCCTCCCTCCCTCGCTCCCTCCCTCTCTCTCTCTCCCTCCCTCCCTCCCTCCCTCCCTCCCTCCCTCCCTCCCTCCCTCCCTCCCTCCCTCCCTCCCTCCCTCCCTCCCTCCCTCCCTCCATCCCCCCAGAACAGTGTTTTGTGATCTCTCTCTCCCAACCTCCCTCCCTCCCTCCATCCCCCCACAACAGTGTTTTGTGATCTCTCTCTCCCTACCTCCCTCCATCCCTCCATGCCCAAGAACAGTGTATTGTGATCTCTCTCTCCCTACCTCCCTCCCTCCCTCCATCCCCCCAGAACAGTGTTTTGTGATCTCTCTCTCCCAACCTCCCTCCCTCCCTCCATCCCCCCACAACAGTGTTTTGTCATCTCTCTCTCCCTACCTCCCTCCATCCCTCCATCCCCCAAGAACAGTGTTTTGTGATCTCTCTCTCTCCCTACCTCCCTCCCTCCCTCCGGTAATCCTCCCAGAACAGTGTTTTGTGATCTCTCTCTCCCTACCTCCCTCTCTCCATCCCACCAGAACAGTGTTTTGTTTTGTGATCTCTCTCTCCCTACCTCCCTCCCTCCCTCCATCCCCCCAAAACAGTGTTTTGTTTTGTAATCCCTCCCTCCCTCCCTCCCTCCCTCCCTCCCTCCCTCCCTCCCTCCCTCCCTCCCTCCCTCCCTCCCTCCAGAACAGTGTTTTGTGATCTCTCTCTCCCTACTTCCCTCCTTCTCTCCTTCCCTCACTCCATCCCCCCAGAACAGTGTTTTGTGATCTCTCTCCTTACCTCCCTCCCTCCCTCCATCCCCCCAGAACAGTGTTTTGTTTTGTGATCTCTCCCTCCCTCCCTCCCTCCCTCCCTCCTAACTCCATCCCCCCAGAACAGTGTTTTGTGACCTCTCTCTCCCTACTTCCCTCCCCCCCCAGAACAGTGTTTTGTTTTGTGATCTCTCTCTCCCTACCTCCCTCCCTCCCTCCACCCAGAACATTGTTTTGTTTTGTGATCTCTCTCTCCTTACCTCCCTCCATCCCTCCCTCCGTCCCCCCAGAACAGTGTTTTATTGTGTGATCTCTCTCTCCCTACCTCCCTCCCTCCATTCCCCAGAACAGGGTTTTGTGATCCCTCCCTCCCTCCCTCCCTCCCTCCCTCCCTCTCTCTCTCTCTCTCTCTCTCTCTCTCTCTCTCTCTCTCTCTCTCTCTCTCTCTCTCTCTCTCTCTCTCTCTCTCTCTCCCTCCCTCCCTCCCTCCCTCCCTCCCTCCCTCTCTCTCTCTCTCTCTCTCTCTCTCTCTCTCTCTCTCTCTCTCTCTCTCTCTCTCTCCCCCTCCCTCCCTCCCTCCCTCCCTCCCTCCCTCCCTACCTCCCTCCCTCCCTCCATCCCCCTAGAACAGTTTTTTTGTGATCTCTCTCTCCATACCTCCCTCCCTCCCTCCATCCCCCCAGAACAGTGTTTTGTGATCTCTCTCTCCCTACCTCCCTCCTTCCCTCCATCCCCCAAGAACATTGTTTTGTGATCTCTCTCTCTCCCTAACTCCCTCCCTCCCTCCATCCATCCCCCAGAACAGGGTTTTGTGATCTCTCTCTCCCTACCTCCCTCCCTCCATCCCACCAGAACAGTGTTTTGTTTTGTGATCTCTCTCTCCCTACCTCCCTCCCTCCATCCCCCCAGAACAGGGTTTTGTGATCCCTCCCTCCCTCCCTCCCTCCCTCCCTCCCTCCCTCCCTCCCTCCCTCCCCAAAGAAAAGTGTTTTGTGTTCTCTCTACCCCTCCCTCCCCCGAGAAAAGTGTTTTGTTTTGTGATCTCTCTCCCTCCCTCCCTCCAGAACAGTGTATTGTGATCTCTCTCTCCCTATATCCCTCCATCCCCCAAGAGCAGTGTTTTGTGATCTCCCTCCCTCCCTCCCTCCCTCCCTCCCTCCCTCCCTCCCTCCCTCCCTCCCTCCCTCCCTCCCTCCCTCCCTCCCTCCATCCATCCATCCCCCCAGAACAGTGTTTTGTGATCTCTTTCTCCCTACCTCCCTCCCTCCATCCCACCAGAACAGTGTTTTACTTTGTGATCTCTCTCTCCCTACCTCCCTGCATCCCCCCAAAACAGTGTTTTGTTTTGTGACCTCTCTCTCCCTACCTCCCTCCATCCCCCCAGAACAGTGTTTTGTGATCTCTCTCTCCCTCCATCCCTCCCTCCATCCCCCCAGAACAGTGTTTTATTTTGTGATCTCTCTCTCCCTACCTCCCTCTCTCCATTCCCCCAGAACAGGGTTTTGTGATCCCTCCCTCCCTCCCTCCCTCCCTCCCTCCCTCCCTCCCTCCCTCCCTCCCTCCCTCCCTCCCTCCCTCCCTCCCTCCCTCCCTCCCCCCCCCAGAACAGTGTTTTGTGATCTCTCTGTCCCTACCTCCCTCCCTCCATCCCTCCAAAACAGTGTTTTGTTTTGTGATCTCTCTCTCCCTACCTCCCTCCATCCCTCCCTCCATCCCCCCAGAACAGTGTTTTCTTTTGTGATCACTCTCTCCCTACCTCCCTCCCTCCATTCCCCCAGAACAGGGTTTTGTGATCCCTCCCTCCCTCCCTCCCTCCCTCCCTCCCTCCCTCCCTCCCTCCCTCCCTCCCTCCCTCCCTCCCTCCCTCCCTCCCTCCCTCCCTCCCTCCCTCCCCCAGAACAGTGTATTGTGATCTCTCTCTCCCTACCTCCCTCCCTCCCTCCATCCCCACAGAACAGTGTTTTGTGATCTCTCTCTCCCTACCTCCCTCCCTCCCTCCCTCCCTCCATCCCCCCAGAAAATTATTTTGTGATCTCTCTCTCCATACCTCCCTCCCTCCCTCCATCCCCCCAGAACAGTGTTTTGTGACCTCTCTCTCCCTACTTCCCTCCCTCCCCCAGAACAGTGTTTTGTTTTGTGATCTCTCTCTCCCTACCTCCCTCCATCCCTCCCTCCATCCCCCCAGAACAGTGTTTTCTTTTGTGATCACTCTCTCCCTACCTCCCTCCCTCCATTCCCCCAGAACAGGGTTTTGTGATCCCTCCCTCCCTCCCTCCCTCCCTCCCTCCCTCCCTCCCTCCCTCCCTCCCTCCCTCCCTCCCTCCCTCCCTCCCTCCCTCCCTCCCTCCCTCCCTCCCCCAGAACAGTGTATTGTGATCTCTCTCTCCCTACCTCCCTCCCTCCCTCCATCCCCACAGAACAGTGTTTTGTGATCTCTCTCTCCCTACCTCCCTCCCTCCCTCCATCCCCCCAGAAAATTATTTTGTGATCTCTCTCTCCATACCTCCCTCCCTCCCTCCACCCCCCCAGAACAGTGTTTTGTGACCTCTCTCTCCCTACTTCCCTCCCTCCCCCAGAACAGTGTTTTGTTTTGTGATCTCTCTCTCCCTACCTCCCTCCATCCCTCCCCCCA